>NW_028136446.1:0-1404000 GCF_964662115.1 Mustela nivalis | reverse complement strand
GCAATTGGGGTGTTGCCGAGGGCCAAGCAGTTTGATCCTCATTTGGGGATTCTGGGCAGCACCATAGACAAAGTTTATCTCCTGGGAGGCAGGCGGAGTGCTTAATTGTGGCCCCAGAATTCCCAGTAGGGGGGGTTTGTGGGCCAGGAGTGTGAGGACGGAAGTCTCGGAACACAAGCTAAATTGAGGAATGGAGCCAAGGGCAGAGCAGGCCCAGTAGGCAGAGGCTGAATCAAAATCTCCTGCATCTGAAGTCAGGCTGAGGATCAGACGTTGGCTGAGGCTGGAGTATGTGTCCATGATGGCACCTTCATGAAGCGGGGGCCTCATGAGGCCAAGGAAGTTTTCCCACGCTGAGTTTGGAGGTTGCCCCAAACCACCAGGTTTCCTTCTGTGGGACATTCGAGTCCTGTTGCATGGCTTCAGGACATACCATACTGAAGGACTGGAGAGCATGGTTCGAAGGATGGATCCCTGTACAGCATGCCTCGCATTCCCATTGGCCATTAGCCACAAGATATGTTTGATCTGCTGCCTCTGGGGCACGCTAACCAGGGTGCTGAGTTGAAATGGCCTCTCCTGAGGATGCGTCATAATGTGCGTTTGGGTCCATGGAAACCTTGGAATGTGCTGGTTGTTCAGTGGCCCTGCGGAACTCTCCTACCTGAAGGGTTTGATACATCCCCAGTAAGTAAGCTCCCCATGTGGAGACGAGAGAGGTTTGGTTTGGTGCCTCAGAAAAGCCCCGTGTGCTGGTCTACGAAAACAGACCTCTGAGGACGGACACATGGAAACCAAAGCTAAGGTTCAGATTAGGGCCTGGGGGCCTGTCCATTTCAACCTTCTGTCTCTGCGGACACTGTCTGAGAGTCTAAGTGGAGATAATTGCTCCGCTGGTGTCAGAGAGCCCCTCTTAGTCCAGGGTGGCCTACACTATTGATGGCCTCAGGGGCCTTGGAGCTTTTCCCTAACCTGTAGGGTTGTGGTCAATGGATTGGGCACGATTTCCTTGGAGAGGGCAGGCACAATCTTTCGCTGTGGCTCCAGAGGCCCTAGCCTGGCGGTTGTGTGGGTCCAGGCTGAGGGCACAGAAGTCTGAAAACACAAACTCAGCTTATGAGTGGCGCCTAGGGTATGGCAGGCCGGATGTACAGCCCGAGAGGGAGCTCCTGGGCCTCTGAAACAAGGGCGAGTGGGAGGCGTTCCTTCAGGCTTTTGTCTCTAGATGTTGTGTCCGAGATAGCCGTGGATTGGAGGGGTGGCCTCAGGGACTGTGGACGAGTATCACTCTCTGGGGATTTGTCCCAGCTCCCAAGAGTTTGGGGTCATTTTGTGGGAAGGGTGGTGTCGTGTTGTCTGGCTCATGTGTCTCTCCAAGAAAGGGATTCCAGAGCAGAGCCCCAGGTACGGGCGGGGCGACTGGAAAACTCAAACACTGGTGAGGATTGGGTGCATAGGGGCTTGGCAAGCCCCATATGCGGGCTCTTGGCCCAGGCCCTGACAGGCCTTTCTTTGACATGGGGCTCATGCTGAGGGTCACAGTGTGAATTTGTGCCCAAGCAGCACTCAAGTTTGGGCGTGGCATCAGGGAACAGGAAGGTTTCTCCCACCCTGAAGGTGTGACTCCATGCCAAGAGCAAGCTTTACAGCCACGGGGAAGGAGGAGTTCTGTGTTGTGCTTGCGATACCCAGCTGTGTGGAGAATTGATATAATGTCTAGGTTCAGATATCTGAAAACCAAGGTTAGGAAGAGGTGACGGCATAAGACCATGGCGTGTCCGAAGTGCTGGGTGTGCGGCCAGCTGTCTCCTTGTCTGTCTGGACGTCTGGCTTCAGGCTGTGTCAGACAGAGCATGAGTGCCCAGAGCAGCCTATCCAGTTCGGGTACCGTCGAGGCCCGAGCAGGTTGATCCTCATCTGGGTTTTCTGGAGAGAGCCCCACAGGGAAACGTTTTTCTTCCCTTGGGCAGACCCTGGTCTGGGTTGTGGTTCTGGAGTTCCTAGTCCGGAGGGCTTGTTTGCCAGGAGTGTGAGGAAGGAAGTCTGAAAACACAAGCTAGCGTGAGGTTTGGGACCGATGGCACGGCAGGCCCACTCTGAGAGGCTGAATCGAGATCTCCTGCACTGAGGTCATTTCAACTCTGAGACGTGCCTCAGGCTAGAGTTTTTGTCCAGCATGGCCTCTTCCTGAATGGTGTGGGGGCCTCATGAGGCCAGGAAGGTTTGCCTACGATGGGATTTGTGAACTACTCCAAACCTCAAGGTTTCCTTCTGCACGAAAGTCGAGTGCTATTGGATGGTTCCAGGAGGCCCCATACGGAAAGACTCGAGAGCAGGTGTCTAAGCATGGATGCCTGGGAACGCCACCTCATATTCCCACTCTTTAGTCAGGACAAGGCAGGCTCAATCTGCGGGCTCCTGGGTGAGCTACCCAGAGGGGAGAGTTGAAATGGACTCTCCTGAAGATGAGTCCTACTGTGGCTTGGTGGCCTGGGAGACCTTGGAATGTGGAGGTGGCTCAGGGACTCTGCAGGATTCTCCAACCTGAGGTGTTTGACACGGCTCCAACAAGGAAGCTTCCCATGTGGAGACGAGAGAAGTTCTGTTCAGTGCCTCAGGAAAGCCCCATATCCTGTTCTTCGAACCAAAGCCTCTGAGGACTGACACCTGGAAAACAAAGCAAGAGTGAGATTAGGGCCTAAGGGCCTGTCCGGCTCAACCTTCTATCTCTGTTGACATCTGTGTGCATGCCTTCATGGAGGTAGCAGCTCAGCTTGTGTCCGAAGGCCCCTGTGTGTGCAGGGATGCTCCCAGTAATGGTATGTCCTCGGGGGCCTCGAGGTTTCTCATATTCTGGAGGTGTGTGGCCAAAGGAATGGACAGAGTTTCCCAGGAGAGAGCAGGCATGGTCCTGTGGTATGGCTCCAGAGGACCCAGCCTAGAGGCTGTGTTTGCCAGGGCTGTGGGGACAGATGTCTGAAAAAGAAAACTTGGCTCAGGTAGGGGCCAAGGTAATGGCAGGCCTGATCTCCAGTCCGAGAGGGGAGATCCTCTGGATATCCAAGGAGGGCAAGTGGGAGGCAGTCGCTCAGGCTTTTGTCTCTGGGTGTTGCGTTCACAGTGGCCGTTCAGGGTAGGGGTTGCTTCAGGGGCCGAGGAAGAGCCTTCCTCTCGGGGGATTGTCCAAGCTCCCAAGTGTTTGGGTTCATTCTGTGGGAAGGGAAGAGTACTGTTTTCTGCCACAGGGGACCCCCCAGGAGAGGGACTCTAGAGAACAGCAGTGTGTTCCCTCTACTGGAATACACACCATCTAGTTAGTCCTCCGTGGCTATGGGCATGGCATGCCCCATATGTGGGCTCTTGGTCGAGGCCCTGACAGGCCTTTCTTTGACATGGGGCTCATGCTGAGGGTCACAGTGTGAATTTGTGCCCAAGCAGCACTCAAGTTTGGGCGTGACATCAGGGGCCATGAAGGTTTCTCCCTCCCTAAAGGTGTGACACCATGCCAAGAGCAAGCTTTACAGCCACGGGGAAGGAGGAGTTCTGTGTTGTGCTTGCGATACCCAACTGTGTGGAGAATTGATATAATGTCTAGGTTCAGATATCTGAAAACCACGGTTAGGAAGAGGTGACGGCATAAGACCATGGCGTGTCCGAAGTGTTGGGTGTGCGGCCAGCTGTCTCCTTGACTGTCTGGACGTCTGGCTTCAGGCTGTGTCAGACAGAGCATGAGTGCCCAGAGCAGCCTATCCAGTTCAGGTACCATCGAGGCCCGAGCAGGTTGATCCTCTTCTGGGTTTTCTGGAGAGGGCCCCACAGGGAAACGTTTTTCTTCCCTTGGGCAGACCCTGGGCTGGGTTGTGGTTCTGGAGTTCCTAGTCCGGAGGGCTTTTTTGCCAGGAGTGTGAGGAAGGAAGTCTGAAAACACAAGCTAGCGTGAGGTTTGGGACCGATGGCACGGCAGGCCCACTCTGAGAGGCTGAATCGAGATGTCCTGCACTGAGGTCATGTCAACTATGAGACGTGCCTCAGGCTAGAGTTTTTGTCCAGCATGGCCTCTTCCTGAAGGGTGTGGGGGCTTCATGAGGCCAGGAAGGTTTGCCTACGATGGGATTTGTGAACTACTCCAAACCTCAAGGTTTCCTTCTGCACGAAAGTCGAGTGCTATTGGATGGTTCCAGGAGGCCCCATACGGAAAGACACGAGAGCAGGTGTCTAAGCATGGATGCCTGGGAACGCCACCTCATATTCCCACTCTTTAGTCAGGACAAGGCAGGCTCAATCTGCGGGCTCCTGGGTGAGCTACCCAGAGGGGAGAGTTGAAATGGACTCTCCTGAAGATGAGTCCTACTGTGGCTTGGTGGCCTGGGAGACCTTGGAATGTGGAGGTGGCTCAGGGACTCTGCAGGATTCTCCAACCGGAGGTGTTTGACACGGCTCTAACAAGAAAGCTTCCCATGTGGAGACGAGAGAAGTTCTGTTCAGTGCCTCAGGAAAGCCCCATATCCTCTTCTTCGAACCAAAGCCTCTGAGGAGTGTGACACCTGGAAAACAAAGCAAGAGTTGAGATTAGGGCCTAAGGGCCTGTCTGTCTCAACCTTCAGTCATGCACAGAAACTACAACCTGAGCCAACGTCTGATCCTCGCCGTGACTTCAGATGCATGAGATATTGGTTCAGATGTGTAAGTTGTACCTGCCTTGCCCCCGGCTGAAGCCCAAGTCTAGCTTGTGGTCTCAGACATCTGTCCTCACACTACTGGCCCAGAAGCCCTCAAGTTTGGCAAATCCGGACCCACAATGCAGCACTCTGCCTGCCCTCGAGAAAAAATATCTTGCCTAATGAGCTGCCCAGGCACCTCAAATGAGGATCAACCTACACGGCACTCGACTGTACCCAAATTACATAGTCTAATCTGGGCATTAATGCACTGTCTGACACAACCTGAGCACGAACCTCCTGACCTACAACCAGGCAGCTGACCGCACACTGAGCACTTCAGACCCACCATGGCCTTAGGTCATCATCTCTTACAAACTGCGATTTTCAGGCTTCCGAACCTAGACCTTATCTCCAACCACTGCCCAGGGTTGAAAATGATGCAGAAATCAGAACTCCTTCCCCATGGCAAGAGACCTTGTGATTGGCATGTTGTCCAAAGTTCAGTGAAGTTGAAACCAGTGTGGCCCATGAGGCCCCGCCCATGCTCCCGAGCCACATTGGTCACAAACACACATTGTGACTCTCAGCCTGAGCCCAGTCCTCAAGGAATGCCTCTCAGTGGCTGGATGAAGAGACAGCATATGGGGCCTGCCATGCCCCTAGGCCCCAAATTTTAACCATAGTTTGGGTTGTCCCTTCACTCTTCCCCAGGGCTCTGCTTTGGAATTCCTCTTTGGTTGGGACACCTGAGGTAACAAACCTGAAAGGAGACCTCCCATCCCACAGATTGACGAAAAACAATTGGGACCGGGCCAAATCCACAGAGAGGAAGATTCGTCCATGGCCCATGAGGCCTCCCCACATTCCACGGCCATCGTTGACACAAAATCCAGAGACCAAAGCCTGAGCATGAGCCTCAGACTCGCTCTTTCTAAATATCCTGAAGAGTTCTTCTCATGGTTTGCAGATTGGGCCTGCCATACCTACGACCCCAAACTTAAGCTGAGTTTGTGTTTTCAGACTTCTGTCCTCAAATTCCTGGGCAACACACACTCCAGGCTAGCGCCCCTGGAGCCACACATTAGGACTGTGCCTACCCCATGCATGGGAATTCTGCCCATTCCATTGTCCAAAATTTTACAAATTAGGAGAACCCTCCAAAGTCCCCGAGGCCATCCCAATATCTAGGTCTCAGTGGACAACAAGGGCGTTCTGACACCAGCTGAGCATCTACGTCCACTCATACCATAGATGGATGTCCCCAGTGAAGGATATAGTACCAGACAGGACCCTAGGCCATAATCGGATCCATTGCTTTGGTTTACAGGCATGTCTCCTCAAAATCCTGGATTCCAATACCAGCATAGGGGCTTTCCTGAGGCACTCATCAGAAAAAATCTCGTCTCCACGAGAAAACTTGTGCATGGAACCTATGTCAAAATCTTAGGAGCATACTTCAGAGTCCCGG
This sequence comes from Mustela nivalis, assembly GCF_964662115.1. Classification (NCBI taxonomy): domain Eukaryota; kingdom Metazoa; phylum Chordata; class Mammalia; order Carnivora; family Mustelidae; genus Mustela; species Mustela nivalis. The sequence continues at coordinate 1,397,871 of NW_028136446.1, read as the reverse complement.
TGCCACCGCCCCATTCCAAGGTACTCATGGACACAAACACACATTAGGCCCCATGCTCAGGAAAGTCCATTTCAACTCAGCCAACCCGGTTCCTCCTTCAGAGCCCTCCGATCTCAACTGTCTTGTTGCTAGGAGACAATTGGGATGCGAGGTGGGCTACCCTGGCATCCATCCTCGAATGGTGCTCTGGAGTCATTCCATATGGGATGTGTTGGAGCTGCCCAACAGGTCTCAATTATCCCGCAGAAGGAATCCTTGAAGGGGTTATCCCACAACTCCCAAAGTGGGAAAACCTCCATGGCCTTGAGATTCCACTCCGTTCATGAAGGGCAGTCATGCACAGAAACTACAACCTGAGCCAACGTCTGATCCTCGCCGTGACTTCAGATGCATGAGATATTGGTTCAGATGTGCAGGGGGTACCTGCCTTGTCCTCGGCCTGAAGCCCAAGTCTAGCTTGTGGTCTCAGACTTCCGTCCTCATGCTACTGGCCCAGAAGCCCTCAAGTTTGGCAATTCCGGACCCACAATGCAGCACTCTGCCTGCCCTCGAGAAAAAATATCTTGCCTATGAGCTGCCCAGGCACCTCAAATGAGGATCAACCTACACGGCACTCGACTGTACCCAAATTACATAGTCTAACCTGGGCACTAATGCACTGTCTGACACAACCTGAGTCCGAACCTCCCGACCAAAAACCAGGCAGCTGACTGCACACTGAGCACATCAGACCCACCATGGCCTTAGGTCATCATCTCTTCCCAACTGCGGTTTTCAGGCTTCCGAACCTAGACCTTATCTGCAACCACTGCCCAGGGTTGAAAATGATGCAGAAATCAGAACTCCTTCCCCATGGCAAGAAACCTTGTGGTTGGCATGTTGTCCAAAGTTCAGTGTAGTTGAAACCAATGTGGCCCATGAGGCCCCGCCCATGCTCGCGAGCCACATTGGTCACAAACACACATTGTGACACTCAGCCTAACCCAGTCCTTAAGTAAGGCCTCTCAGTGGTTGGATGAAGAGACAGCATATGGGGCCTGCCATGCCCCTAGGCCCCAAATTTTAACCATAGTTTGGGTTGTCACTTCACTATTCCCCAAGGCTCTGCTTTGGAATTCCTCTTTGGTTGGGACACCTGAGGTAACATTCCTGAAAGGAGACCTCCCATCCCACAGATTGACGAAAAACAATGGGGACCAGCAAAATCCACAGAGAGTAAGATTCGTCCATGGCCCATGAGGCCTCCCCACATTCCACGGCCATCGTTGACACAAAATAAAGAGACCAAAGCCTGAGCAAGTGCCTCAGACTCGCTCTTTCTTCATGTCTTGAAGAGTTCTTCTCATGGTTTGTAGATTGGGCCTGCCATACCTGCGTCCCCAAACCTAAGCTGAGTTTGTGTTTTCAGACTTCTGTCCTCAAAGTCCTGGGCCACACACCCTCTAGCTGGGGTCCCTGGAGCCACACATTAGGACAATGCCTCCACAATGCATGGGAATTCTGCCCATTCCATTGTCCAAAGTCCCCGAGGCCGTCCAATATGTAGTTCTCAGTGGACAAACAAGGGCGGTCTGACACCAGCTGAGCATCTACCTCCACTCATACCATAGATGGATGTCCTCAGAGAAGGAGATGGAACCAGACAGGACCCTAGGCCGTAATCGGATCCATTGCTTTGGTTTACAGGCATGTCTCCTCAAAATCCTGAATTCCAATGCCAGCATAGGGGGTTTCATGAGGCACCCATCAGAAAAAATCTCGTCTCCACTAGGAAACTTATGCATGGGAACTATGTCAAAATATTATGAGAATACTTCAGAGTCCCGGTGCCACCGCCCCATTTCAAGGTCCTCATGGACACACACCTATTAGGCCCCATACTCAGGAAAGTCCATTTCAACTCAGCCACCCCGGTTGCTCCCGCAGAGCCATCCGATCTCAACTGTCTTGTAGCTAGGAGACTATTGGAATGCGAGGCGATCTTTCCTGGCATCCAGACTCGAACGGTGCTCTGGAGTCATTCCATATGGGATGTGTTGGAGCTGCCCAACAGGTCTCAATTGTCCCGCAGATGGAATCCTTGAAGGGGGCATCCCACAACTCCCAACGTGGGAAAACCTCCATGGCCTTGAGATTCCTCTCCGTTCATGAAGGGGCAGTCATGCACAGAAACTACAACCTGAGCCAACGTCTGATCCTCGTCGTGACTTCAGATGCATGAGATATTGGTTCAGATGTGCAGGGCGTACCTGCCTTGCCCTCGGCCTGAAGCCCAAGTCTAGCTTTTGTTCTCAGACTTTTGTCCTCACACTACTGGCCCAGATGCCCTCACGTTTGGCAATTCCGGACCCACAATGCAGCACTCTGCCTGCCCTCTAGAAAAAATATCTTGCCTAATGAACTGCTCGGGCACCTCAAATAAAGATCAACCTAACGGCACTCGACTGTAACCAAATTATATAGTCTAACCTGGGCACTAATGCACTGTCTGACACAACCTGAGCCTGAGTCTCCTGACCAACAACCAGGCAGCTGACCGCACACTGAGCACATCAGAACCACCATGGCCTTAGGTCATCATCTCTTCCCAACTGTCGTTTTCAGGATTCACAACTTAGACCTTATATCCAACCACAGCCCAGGGTTAAAAATGATGCAGAAATCAGAACTCCTTCCCCATGGCAAGGGACCTTGTGACTGGCATGTTGTCCAAAGTTCTGTGTAGATGAAACCAGTGTGGCCCATGAGGCCTCGCACATGCTCGCGGGCCACATTGGTCACAAACACACATTGTGACCCTCAGCCTGAGCCCAGTCCCCAAGTAAGGCCTCTCGGTGGCTGGATGACGAGACAGCATATGAGCCTGCCATGCCCCTAGGCCCCAAATTTTAACCATAGTTTGGGTTGTCCCTTCACTCTTCCCCAGGGCTCTGCTTTGGAATTCCTCTTTGGTTGGGACACCTGAGGTAACAAACCTGAAAGGAGACCTCCCATCCCACAGATTGACGAAAAACAATTGGTACCGGGCCAAATCCACAGAGAGGAAAGTTCGCCCATGGCCCATAAGCTTCACCACATTCCACGCCCATGGTTGACACAAAATCCAGAGACAAAAGCCAGAGCAAGAGCCTCAGACTCGCTCTTTCTTCGTATCCTGAAGAGTTCTTTTCATGGTTTGTAGATTGGGACTGCCACACCTACGTCCCCAAACCTCAGCAGAGTTTGTGTTTTCAGACTTCTGTCCTCAAAGTCCTGGGCCACACACCCTCCAGGCTGGGGCCCCTGGAGCCACACATTAGGACTGTTCCTACCCCATGCATGGTAATTCTGCCGATTCCATTGTCCAAAATTGTACAAATTAGGAGAACCCTTCAAAGTCCCCGAGGCCATCCCAATATGTAGGTCTCTGTGGACAAACAAGGGCGGTCTGACACCAGCTGAGCATCTACCTCCGCTCATACAATACATGGATGTCCCCAGTGAAGGTGATGGTACCAGACAGGAACCTAGGCCATAATCGGATCCATGGCTTTGGTTTACAGGCATGTCTCCTCAAAAGCATGGATTCCAATACCAGCAGAGGGGGTTTCCTGAGGCACCCATCAGAAAACATCTCGTCTCCACGAAGAAACTTGTTTATGGGACTTATGTCAAAATCTTAGGAGAATACTTCAGAGTCCTGGTGCCACCGCCCCATTCCAAGGTCTTCATGGACACAAACAAACATTAGGCCCCATGCTCAGGAAAGTCCATTTCAACTCAGCCATCCCGGTTGCTCCCGCAGAGCCATCCGATCTCAACTGTCTTGTTGCTAGGAGACATTTGGAATGCGAGGCGGGCTTCCCTGGCATACATCCTCGAACGTTGCTCTGGAGTCATTCCATATGGGATGTGTTGGAGCTGCCCAACAGGTCTCAATTGTCCCGCAGAAGGAATCCTTGAAGGGGGCATCCCAGAACTCCCAACGTGGGAAAACCTCCATGGCCTTGAGATTCCTCTCCGTTCATGAAGGGGCAGTCATGCACAGAAACTACAAACTGAGCCAACGTCTGATCCTCGCCGTGACTTCAGATGCATGAGATATTGGTCAGATGTGCAGGGGGTACCTGCCTTGCCCTCGGCCTGAAGCCCAAGTCTAGCTTGTGGTCTCAGACTTCTTTCCTCACACTACTGGCCCAGAAGCCCTCAAGTTTGGCAATTCCGGACCCACAATGCAGCACTCTGCCTGCCCTCGAGAAAAAATATCTTGCCTAACGACCTGCCCAGGAACCTCAAATGAGGATCAACCTTCACGGCACTCGACCGTACCCAAATTACATAGTCTAACCTGGGCACTAATGCACTGTCTGAGACAACCTGAGCCCGAACTTCCTGACCAACAACTAGGCAGCTGACCGCACACTGAGCACATCAGACCCACCATGGTCTTAGGTCATCATCTCTTCCCAACTGCGGCTTTCAGCCTTCCGAACCTAAACCTTATCTCCAACCCCTGCCCAGGGTTGAAAATGATGCAGAAGTCAGAACTCCTTCCCCATGGCAAGAGACCTTGTGATTGGCATGTTGTCCAAAGTTCAGTGTAGTTTAAACCAGTGTGGCTCATGAGGCCCCGCCCAAGCTCGCGGGCCACATTGGTCACAAACACACATTGTGACCCTCAGCCTGAGCAATGTCCACAAGTAAAGCCTCTCAGGGGCTTGATGAAGAGACAGCATATGGTGCCTGCCATGCCCCTAGGCCCCAAATTTTAACCATAGTTTTGGTTGTCCCCTCACTCTTCCCCAGGGCTCGCTTTGGAATTCCTCTTTGGTTGGGACACCTGAGGTAACAAACCTGAAAGGAGACCTCCAATCCCACAGATTGACGAAAAACAATTGGGACCGGGCCAAATGCCAAGAGATGAAGATTCGTCCATGTCCCTTTAGACCTCCCCTCATTCCACGGCCATCGTTGACAAAAAATCCAGAGATCAAAGCCTGAGCAAGCACCTCAGACTCGCTCTTTCTTCATATCCCGAAGACTTCTTCTCATGCTTTGTAGATTGGGCCTGCCATACCTACGTCCCCAAACCTAAGCTGAGTTTGTGTTTTCAGACTTCTGTCCTCAAAGTCCTGGGACACACCCTCCAGGCTGGGGCCCCTGGAGCCACACATTAGGACTATGCCTACCCCATACATGGGAATTCTGCCCATTCCATTGTCCAAAATTGTACAAATTAGGAGAACCCTCTAAAGTCCCCGAGGCCATCGCAATATGTAGGTCTCTGTGGACAAACAAGGGCGGTCTGACACCAGCTGAGCATCTACCTCCACTCATACCATACATGGATGTCCCCAGAGAAGGAGATGGAACCAGACAGGACCCGAGGCCATAATCCGATCCATTGCTTTGCTTAAAAGGCATGTCTCCTCAAAATCCTGGATTCCAATACCAGCATAGGGGGTTTCCTGAGGCACCCATCAGAAAAAGTCTCGTCTCCACGAGGAAACTTGTGCATGGGACCTATGTCAAAATCTTAGAAAAATAATTCAGAGTCCCGGTGTCACCGCCCCATTCCAAGGTCCTCATGGACACAAACACACATTAGGCCCCATGCTCATAAAAGTCCATTTCAACTCAGCCACCCCGGTTGCTCCCAATAGCCATCCGATCTCAACTGTCTTGTTGCTAGGAGACAATTGGAATGCGAGGCGGGCTTCCTTGGCATCCATCCTCGATCGGTGCTCTGGAGTAATTCCATATGGGATGTGTTGGAGCTGCCCAACAGGTCTCAATTGTCCCGCAGAAGGTATCCTTGAAGGGGGCATCCCACAACTCCCAACGTGGGAAAACCTCCATGGCATTGAGATACCTCTCCGTTCATGAAGGGGCAGTCATGCACAGAAACTACAACCTGAGCCAACGCCTGATCCTCGCCGTGACTTCAGATGCATGAGATATTGGTTCAGATGTGCAGGGGGTACCTGCCTTGCCCTCGGCCTGAAGCCCAAGTCTAGCTTGTGTTCTCAGACTTCTGTCCTCACACTACTGGCCCAGAAGCCCTCAAGTTTGGCAATTCCGGACCCACAATGCAGCACTGTGCCTGCCCTCTAGAAAAAATATCATGCCTAATGAGCTGCGCAGGCACCTCAAATGAGGATCAACCTACACGGCACTCGACTGTACCCAAATTATAGAGTCTAACCTGGGCACTAGCACTGTCTAACAAAACCTGAGCCCGAACCTCCTGACCAACAACCAGGCAGCTGGCCGCACACTGAGCACATCAGACCCACCATGGCCTTAGGTCATCATCTCTTCCAAACTGCGGTTTTCAGGCTTCCGAACCTAGACCTTATCTCCAACCACTGCCCAGGGTTGAAAATGATGCAGAAATCAGAACTCCTTCCCCATGGCAAGAGACCTTGTGATTGGCATGTTGTCCAAAGTTCAGTGTAGTTGAAACCAATGTGGCCCATGAGGCCCCGCCCATGCTCGCGAGCCACATTGGTCACAAACACACATTGTGACACTCAGCCTGAGCCCAGTTCTCAAGTAAGGCCTCTCAGTGGTTGGATGAAGAGACAGCATATGGGGCCTGCCATGCCCCTAGGCCCCAAATTTTAACCATAGTTTGGGTTGTCACTTCACTATTCCCCAAGGCTCTGCTTTGGAATTCCTCTTTGTTTGGGACACCTGAGGTAACAAACCTGAAAGGAGACCTCCCATCCCACAGATTGAGGAAAAACAATGGGGACCGGGCCAAATCCACAGAGAGGAAGATTCGTCCATGGCCCATGAGGCCTCCCCACATTCCACGACCATCGTTGACACAAAATCCAGAGACCAAAGCCTGAGCAAGAGCCTCAGACTCGCTCTTTCTGAATATCCTGAAGAGTTCTTCTCATGGTTTGTAGATTGGGCCTGCCATACCTACGTCCCCAAACCTAAGCTGAGTTTGTTTTTTCAGATTTCTGTCCTCAAATTCCTGGGCAACTCACACTCCAGGCTGGCACCCCTGGAGCCACACATTAGGACTGTGCCTACCCCATGCATGGGAATTCTGCCCATTCCATTGTCCAAAATTGTACAAATTAGGAGAACCCTCTAAAGTCCCCGAGGCCATCCCAATATGTAGGTCTCTGTGGACAAACAAGGGCGGTCTGACACCAGCTGAGCATCTACCTCCGCTCATACCATACATGGATGTCCCCAGAGAAGGAGATGGAACCAGACAGGACCCGAGGCCATAATCCGATCCATTGCTTTGGTTTACAGGCATGTCTCCTCAAAATCCTGGATTCCAATACCAGCATAGGGGGTTTCCTGAGGCACCCAAAAGAAAAGTCTCGTCTCCACGAGGAAACTTGTGCATGGGACCTATGTCAAAATCTTAGAAAAATAATTCAGAGTCCCGGTGTCACCGCCCCATTCCAAGGTCCTCATGGACACAAACACACATTAGGCCCCATGCTCATAAAAGTCCATTTCAACTCAGCCACCCCGGTTGCTCCCAATAGCCATCCGATCTCAACTGTCTTGTTGCTAGGAGACAATTGGAATGCGAGGCGGGCTTCCTTGGCATCCATCCTCGATCGGTGCTCTGGAGTAATTCCATATGGGATGTGTTGGAGCTGCCCAACAGGTCTCAATTGTCCCGCAGAAGGTATCCTTGAAGGGGGCATCCCACAACTCCCAACGTGGGAAAACCTCCATGGCCTTGAGATACCTCTCCGTTCATGAAGGGGCAGTCATGCACAGAACCTACAACCTGAGCCAACGCCTGATCCTCGCCGTGACTTCAGATGCATGAGATATTGGTTCAGATGTGCAGGGGGTACCTGCCTTGCCCTCGGCCTGAAGCCCAAGTCTAGCTTGTGTTCTCAGACTTCTGTCCTCACACTACTGGCCCAGAAGCCCTCAAGTTTGGCAATTCCGGACCCACAATGCAGCACTGTGCCTGCCCTCTAGAAAAAATATCATGCCTAATGAGCTGCACAGGCACCTCCAATGAGGATCAACCTACACGGTACTCGACTGTACCCAAATTATAGAGTCTAACCTGGGCACTAGCACTGTCTAACAAAACCTGAGCCCGAACCTCCTGACCAACAACCAGGCAGCTGACCGCACACTGAGCACATCAGACCCACCATGGCCTTAGGTCATCATCTCTTCCAAACTGCGGTTTTCAGGCTTCCGAACCTAGACCTTATCTCCAACCACTGCCCAGGGTTGAAAATGATGCAGAAATAAAAACTCCTTCCCCATGGCAAGAGACCTTGTGATTGGCATGTTGTCCAAAGTTCAGTGTAGTTGAAACCAATGTGGCCCATGAGGCCCCGCCCATGCTCGCGAGCCACATTGGTCACAAACACACATTGTGACACTCAGCCTGAGCCCAGTTCTCAAGTAAGGCCTCTCAGTGGTTGGATGAAGAGACAGCATATGGGGCCTGCCATGCCCCTAGGACCCAAATTTTAACCATAGTTTGGGTTGTCACTTCACTATTCCCCAAGGGTCTGCTTTGGAATTCCTCTTTGTTTGGGACACCTGAGGTAACAAACCTGAAAGGAGACCTCCCATCCCACAGATTGAGGAAAAACAATGGGGACCGGGCCAAATCCACAGAGAGGAAGATTCGTCCATGGCCCATGAGGCCTCCCCACATTCCACGACCATCGTTGACACAAAATCCAGAGACCAAAGCCTGAGCAAGAGCCTCAGACTCGCTCTTTCTAAATATCCTGAAGAGTTCTTCTCATGGTTTGTAGATTGGGCCTGCCATACCTACGTCCCCAAACCTAAGCTGAGTTTGTTTTTTCAGATTTCTGTCCTCAAATTCCTGGGCAACTCACACTCCAGGCTGGCACCCCTGGAGCCACACATTAGGACTGTGCCTACCCCATGCATGGGAATTCTGCCCATTCCATTGTCCAAAATTGTACAAATTAGGAGAACCCTCTAAAGTCCCCGAGGCCATCCCAATATGTAGGTCTCTGTGGACAAACAAGGGCGGTCTGACACCAGCTGAGCATCTACCTCCGCTCATACCATACATGGATGTCCCCAGAGAAGGAGATGGTACCAGACAGGAACCTAGGCCATAATCGGATCCATGGCTTTGGTTTACAGGCATGTCTCCTCAAAAGCATGGATTCCAATACCAGCAGAGGGGGTTTCCTGAGTCACCCATCAGAAAACATCTCGTCTCCACGAGGAAACTTGTGCATGGGACCTATGTCAAAATCTTAGGAGAATAATTCAGAGTCCCGGTGCCACCGCTCCATACCAAGGTCCTCATGGACACAAACACACATTAGGCCCCATGCTCAGGAAAGTCCATTTCAACTCAGCCATCCCGGTTGCTCCCGCAGAGCCATCCGATCTCAACTGTCTTGTTGCTAGGAGACATTTGGAATGCGAGGCGGGCTTCCCTGGCATATATCCTCGAACGTTGCTCTGGAGTCATTCCATATGGGATGTGTTGGAGCTGCCCAACAGGTCTCAATTGTCCCGCAGAAGGAATCCTTGAAGGGGGCATCCCAGAACTCCCAACGTGGGAAAACCTCCATGGCCTTGAGATTCCTCTCCGTTCATGAAGGGGCAGTCATGCACAGAAACTACAAACTGAGCCAACGTCTGATCCTCGCCGTGACTTCAGATGCATGAGATATTGGTCAGATGTGCAGGGGGTACCTGCCTTGCCCTCGGCCTGAAGCCCAAGTCTAGCTTGTGGTCTCAGACTTCTTTCCTCACACTACTGGCCCAGAAGCCCTCAAGTTTGCAATTCCGGACCCACAATGCAGCTCTCTGCCTGCCCTCGAGAAAAAAATCTTGTCTAACGACCTGCCCAGGAACCTCAAATGAGGATCAACCTACACGGCACTCGACCGTACCCAAATTACATAGTCTAACCTGGGCACTAATGCACTGTCTGACACAACCTGAGCCCGAACCCCCTGACCAACAACCAGGCAGCTGACCGCACACTGAGCACATCAGACCCACCATGGCCTTAGGTCATCATCTCTTCCCAACTGCGGCTTTCAGCCTTCCGAACCTAAACCTTATCTCCAACCCCTGCCCAGGGTTGAAAATGATGCAGAAATCAGAACTCCTTCCCCATGGCAAGAGACCTTGTGATTGGCATGTTGTCCTAAGTTCAGTGTAGTTTAAACCAGAGTGGCCCATGAGGCCCCGTTCATGCTCGCGGGCCACATTGGTCACAAACACACATTGTGACCCTCAGCCTGAGCCCTGTCCTCAAGTAAGGCCTCTCAGGGGCTGGATGAAGAGACAGCATATGGGGTCTGCCATGCCCCTAGGCCCCAAATTTTAACCATAGTTTTGGTTGTCCCCTCACATTTCCCCAGGGCTCTGCTTTGGAATTCCTCTTTGGTTGGGACACCTGAGGTAACAAACCTGAAAGGAGACCTCCAATCCCACAGATTGACGAAAAACAATTGGGACCGGGCCAAATGCCAAGAGATGAAGATTCGTCCATGTCCCATTAGTCCTCCCCTCATTCCACGGCCATCGTTGACAAAAGATCCAGAGACCAAAGCCTGAGCAAGCGCCTCAGACTCGCTCTTTCTTCATATCCCAAAGACTTCTTCTCATGGTTTGTAGATTGGGCATGCCATACCTACGTCCCCAAACCTAAGCTGAGTTTGTGTTTTCAGACTTCTGTCCTCAAAGTCCTGGGACACACCCTCCAGGCTGGGGCCCCTGGAGCCACACATTAGGAGTATGCCTACCCCATACATGGGAATTCTGCCCATTCCATTGTCCAAAATTGTACAAATTAGGATAACCCTCCAAATTCCCCGAGGCCATCACAATATGTAGGTCTCTGTGGACAAACAAGGGCGGTCTGACACCAGCTGAGCATCCACCTCCACTCATACCATACATGGATGTCCCCAGAGAAGGAGATGGAACCAGACAGGACCCGAGGCCATAATCTGATCCATTGCTTTGGTTTACAGGCATGTCTCCTCAAAATCCTGGATTCCAATACCAGCATAGGGGGTTTCCTGAGGCACCCATCAGAAAAAGTCTCGTCTCCACGAGGAAACTTGTGCATGGGACCTATGTCAAAATCTTAGAAAAATAATTCAGAGTCCCGGTGTCACCGCCCCATTCCAAGGTCCTCATGGACACAAACACACATTAGGCCCCATGCTCAGGAAAGTCCATTTCAACTCAGCCACCCCGGTTGCTCCCAATAGCCATCCGATCTCAACTGTCTTGTTGCTAGGAGACAATTGGAATGCGAGGCGGGCTTCCTTGGCATCCATCCTCGATCGGTGCTCTGGAGTAATTCCATATGGGATGTGTTGGAGCTGCCCAACAGGTCTCAATTGTCCCGCAGAAGGTATCCTTGAGGGGGCATCCCACAACTCCCAACGTGGGAAAACCTCCATGGCATTGAGATACCTCTCAGTTCATGAAGGGGAAGTCATGCACAGAAACTACAACCTGAGCCAACGCCTGATCCTCGCCGTGACTTCAGATGCATGAGATATTGGTTCAGATGTGCAGGGGGTACCTGCCTTGCCCTCGGCCTGAAGCCCAAGTCTAGCTTGTGTTCTCAGACTTCTGTCCTCACACTACTGGCCCAGAAGCCCTCAAGTTTGGCAATTCAAGACCCACAATGCAGCACTGTGCCTGCCCTCTAGAAAAAATATCATGCCTAATGAGCTGCGCAGGCACCTCAAATGAGGATCAACCTACACGGGACTCGACTGTACCCAAATTATAGAGTCTAACCTGGGCACTAGCACTGTCTAACAAAACCTGAGCCCGAACCTCCTGACCAACAACCAGGCAGCTGACCGCACACTGAGCACATCAGACCCACCATGGCCTTAGGTCATCATCTCTTCCAAACTGCGGTTTTCAGGCTTCCGAACCTAGACCTTATCTCCAACCACTGCCCAGGGTTGAAAATGATGCAGAAATCAGAAATCCTTCCCCATGGCAAGAGACCTTGTGATTGGCATGTTGTCCAAAGTTCAGTGTAGTTGAAACCAATGTGGCCCATGAGGCCCCGCATATGCTCGCGAGCCACATTGGTCACAAACACACATTGTGACACTCAGCCTGAGCCCAGTTCTCAAGTAAGGCCTCTCAGTGGTTGGATGAAGAGACAGCATATGGGGCCTGCCATGCCCCTAGGCCCCAAATTTTAACCATAGTTTGGGTTGTCACTTCACTATTCCCCAAGGCTCTGCTTTGGAATTCCTCTTTGTTTGGGACACCTGAGGTAACAAACCTGAAAGGAGACCTCCCATCCCACAGATTGAGGAAAAACAATGGGGACCGGGCCAAATCCACAGAGAGGAAGATTCGTCCATGGCCCATGAGGCCTCCCCACATTCCACGACCATCGTTGACACAAAATCCAGAGACCAAAGCCTGAGCAAGAGCCTCAGACTCGCTCTTTCTGAATATCCTGAAGAGTTCTTCTCATGGTTTGTAGATTGGGCCTGCCATACCTACGTCCCCAAACCTAAGCTGAGTTTGTTTTTTCAGATTTCTGTCCTCAAATTCCTGGGCAACTCACACTCCAGGCTGGCACCCCTGGAGCCACACATTAGGACTGTGCCTACCCCATGCATGGGAATTCTGCCCATTCCATTGTCCAAAATTGTACAAATTAGGAGAACCCTCTAAAGTCCCCGAGGCCATCCCAATATGTAGGTCTCTGTGGACAAACAAGGGCGGTCTGACACCAGCTGAGCATCTACCTCCGCTCATACCATACATGGATGTCCCCAGAGAAGGAGATGGAACCAGACAGGACCCGAGGCCATAATCCGATCCACTGCTTTGGTTTACAGGCATGTCTCCTCAAAATCCTGGATTCCAATACCAGCATAGGGGGTTTCCTGAGGCACCCAAAAGAAAAGTCTCGTCTCCACGAGGAAACTTGTGCATGGGACCTATGTCAAAATCTTACAAAAATAATTCAGAGTCCCGGTGTCACCGCCCCATTCCAAGGTCCTCATGGACACAAACACACATTAGGCCCCATGCTCATAAAAGTCCATTTCAACTCAGCCACCCCGGTTGCTCCCAATAGCCATCCGATCTCAACTGTCTTGTTGCTAGGAGACAATTGGAATGCGAGGCGGGCTTCCTTGGCATCCATCCTCGATCGGTGCTCTGGAGTAATTCCATATGGGATGTGTTGGAGCTGCCCAACAGTTCTCAATTGTCTCGCAGAAGGTATCCTTGAAGGGGGCATCCCACAACTCCCAACGTGGGAAAACCTCCATGGCCTTGAGATACCTCTCCGTTCATGAAGGGGCAGTCATGCACAGAAACTACAACCTGAGCCAACGCCTGATCCTCGCCGTGACTTCAGATGCATGAGATATTGGTTCAGATGTGCAGGGGGTACCTGCCTTGCCCTCGGCCTGAAGCCCAAGTCTAGCTTGTGTTCTCAGACTTCTGTCCTCACACTACTGGCCCAGAAGCCCTCAAGTTTGGCAATTCCGGACCCACAATGCAGCACTGTGCCTGCCCTCTAGAAAAAATATCATGCCTAATGAGCTGCGCAGGCACCTCAAATGAGGATCAACCTACACGGTACTCGACTGTACCCAAATTATAGAGTCTAACTTGGGCACTAGCACTGTCTAACAAAACCTGAGCCCGAACCTCCTGACCAACAACCAGGCAGCTGACCGCACACTGAGCACATCAGACCCACCATGGCCTTAGGTCATCATCTCTTCCAAACTGCGGTTTTCAGGCTTCCGAACCTAGACCTTATCTCCAACCACTGCCCAGGGTTGAAAATGATGCAGAAATAAGAACTCCTTCCCCATGGCAAGAGACCTTGTGATTGGCATGTTGTCCAAAGTTCAGTGTAGTTGAAACCAATGTGGCCCATGAGGCCCCGCCCATGCTCGCGAGCCACATTGGTCAAAAACACACATTGTGACACTCAGCCTGAGCCCAGTTCTCAAGTAAGGCCTCTCAGTGGTTGGATGAAGAGACAGCATATGGGGCCTGCCATGCCCCTAGGACCCAAATTTTAACCATAGTTTGGGTTGTCACTTCACTATTCCCCAAGGCTCTGCTTTGGAATTCCTCTTTGTTTGGGACACCTGAGGTAACAAACCTGAAAGGAGACCTCCAATCCCACAGATTGACGAAAAACAATTGGGACCGGGCCAAATGCCAAGAGATGAAGATTCGTCCATGTCCCATTAGTCCTCCCCTCATTCCACGGCCATCGTTGACAAAAGATCCAGAGACCAAAGCCTGAGCAAGCGCCTCAGACTCGCTCTTTCTTCATATCCCAAAGACTTCTTCTCATGGTTTGTAGATTGGGCATGCCATACCTACGTCCCCAAACCTAAGCTGAGTTTGTGTTTTCAGACTTCTGTCCTCAAAGTCCTGGGACACACCCTCCAGGCTGGGGCCCCTGGAGCCACACATTAGGAGTATGCCTACCCCATACATGGGAATTCTGCCCATTCCATTGTCCAAAATTGTACAAATTAGGATAACCCTCCAAATTCCCCGAGGCCATCGCAATATGTAGGTCTCTGTGGACAAACAAGGGCGGTCTGACACGAGCTGAGCATCCACCTCCACTCATACCATACATGGATGTCCCCAGAGAAGGAGATGGAACCAGACAGGACCCGAGGCCATAATCCGATCCATTGCTTTGGTTTACAGGCATGTCTCCTCAAAATCCTGGATTCCAATACCAGCATAGGGGGTTTCCTGAGGCACCCATCAGAAAAAGTCTCGTCTCCACGAGGAAACTTGTGCATGGGACCTATGTCAAAATCTTAGAAAAATAATTCAGAGTCCCGGTGTCACCGCCCCATTCCAAGGTCCTCATGGACACAAACACACATTAGGCCCCATGCTCAGGAAAGTCCATTTCAACTCAGCCACCCCGGTTGCTCCCAATAGCCATCCGATCTCAACTGTCTTGTTGCTAGGAGACAATTGGAATGCGAGGCGGGCTTCCTTGGCATCCATCCTCGATCGGTGCTCTGGAGTAATTCCATATGGGATGTGTTGGAGCTGCCCAACAGGTCTCAATTGTCCCGCAGAAGGTATCCTTGAGGGGGCATCCCACAACTCCCAACGTGGGAAAACCTCCATGGCATTGAGATACCTCTCAGTTCATGAAGGGGAAGTCATGCACAGAAACTACAACCTGAGCCAACGCCTGATCCTCGCCGTGACTTCAGATGCATGAGATATTGGTTCAGATGTGCAGGGGGTACCTGCCTTGCCCTCGGCCTGAAGCCCAAGTCTAGCTTGTGTTCTCAGACTTCTGTCCTCACACTACTGGCCCAGAAGCCCTCAAGTTTGGCAATTCAAGACCCACAATGCAGCACTGTGCCTGCCCTCTAGAAAAAATATCATGCCTAATGAGCTGCGCAGGCACCTCAAATGAGGATCAACCTACACGGGACTCGACTGTACCCAAATTATAGAGTCTAACCTGGGCACTAGCACTGTCTAACAAAACCTGAGCCCGAACCTCCTGACCAACAACCAGGCAGCTGACCGCACACTGAGCACATCAGACCCACCATGGCCTTAGGTCATCATCTCTTCCAAACTGCGGTTTTCAGGCTTCCGAACCTAGACCTTATCTCCAACCACTGCCCAGGGTTGAAAATGATGCAGAAATCAGAAATCCTTCCCCATGGCAAGAGACCTTGTGATTGGCATGTTGTCCAAAGTTCAGTGTAGTTGAAACCAATGTGGCCCATGAGGCCCCGCATATGCTCGCGAGCCACATTGGTCACAAACACACATTGTGACACTCAGCCTGAGCCCAGTTCTCAAGTAAGGCCTCTCAGTGGTTGGATGAAGAGACAGCATATGGGGCCTGCCATGCCCCTAGGCCCCAAATTTTAACCATAGTTTGGGTTGTCACTTCACTATTCCCCAAGGCTCTGCTTTGGAATTCCTCTTTGTTTGGGACACCTGAGGTAACAAACCTGAAAGGAGACCTCCCATCCCACAGATTGAGGAAAAACAATGGGGACCGGGCCAAATCCACAGAGAGGAAGATTCGTCCATGGCCCATGAGGCCTCCCCACATTCCACGACCATCGTTGACACAAAATCCAGAGACCAAAGCCTGAGCAAGAGCCTCAGACTCGCTCTTTCTGAATATCCTGAAGAGTTCTTCTCATGGTTTGTAGATTGGGCCTGCCATACCTACGTCCCCAAACCTAAGCTGAGTTTGTTTTTTCAGATTTCTGTCCTCAAATTCCTGGGCAACTCACACTCCAGGCTGGCACCCCTGGAGCCACACATTAGGACTGTGCCTACCCCATGCATGGGAATTCTGCCCATTCCATTGTCCAAAATTGTACAAATTAGGAGAACCCTCTAAAGTCCCCGAGGCCATCCCAATATGTAGGTCTCTGTGGACAAACAAGGGCGGTCTGACACCAGCTGAGCATCTACCTCCGCTCATACCATACATGGATGTCCCCAGAGAAGGAGATGGAACCAGACAGGACCCGAGGCCATAATCCGATCCACTGCTTTGGTTTACAGGCATGTCTCCTCAAAATCCTGGATTCCAATACCAGCATAGGGGGTTTCCTGAGGCACCCAAAAGAAAAGTCTCGTCTCCACGAGGAAACTTGTGCATGGGACCTATGTCAAAATCTTACAAAAATAATTCAGAGTCCCGGTGTCACCGCCCCATTCCAAGGTCCTCATGGACACAAACACACATTAGGCCCCATGCTCATAAAAGTCCATTTCAACTCAGCCACCCCGGTTGCTCCCAATAGCCATCCGATCTCAACTGTCTTGTTGCTAGGAGACAATTGGAATGCGAGGCGGGCTTCCTTGGCATCCATCCTCGATCGGTGCTCTGGAGTAATTCCATATGGGATGTGTTGGAGCTGCCCAACAGTTCTCAATTGTCTCGCAGAAGGTATCCTTGAAGGGGGCATCCCACAACTCCCAACGTGGGAAAACCTCCATGGCCTTGAGATACCTCTCCGTTCATGAAGGGGCAGTCATGCACAGAAACTACAACCTGAGCCAACGCCTGATCCTCGCCGTGACTTCAGATGCATGAGATATTGGTTCAGATGTGCAGGGGGTACCTGCCTTGCCCTCGGCCTGAAGCCCAAGTCTAGCTTGTGTTCTCAGACTTCTGTCCTCACACTACTGGCCCAGAAGCCCTCAAGTTTGGCAATTCCGGACCCACAATGCAGCACTGTGCCTGCCCTCTAGAAAAAATATCATGCCTAATGAGCTGCGCAGGCACCTCAAATGAGGATCAACCTACACGGTACTCGACTGTACCCAAATTATAGAGTCTAACTTGGGCACTAGCACTGTCTAACAAAACCTGAGCCCGAACCTCCTGACCAACAACCAGGCAGCTGACCGCACACTGAGCACATCAGACCCACCATGGCCTTAGGTCATCATCTCTTCCAAACTGCGGTTTTCAGGCTTCCGAACCTAGACCTTATCTCCAACCACTGCCCAGGGTTGAAAATGATGCAGAAATAAGAACTCCTTCCCCATGGCAAGAGACCTTGTGATTGGCATGTTGTCCAAAGTTCAGTGTAGTTGAAACCAATGTGGCCCATGAGGCCCCGCCCATGCTCGCGAGCCACATTGGTCAAAAACACACATTGTGACACTCAGCCTGAGCCCAGTTCTCAAGTAAGGCCTCTCAGTGGTTGGATGAAGAGACAGCATATGGGGCCTGCCATGCCCCTAGGACCCAAATTTTAACCATAGTTTGGGTTGTCACTTCACTATTCCCCAAGGCTCTGCTTTGGAATTCCTCTTTGTTTGGGACACCTGAGGTAACAAACCTGAAAGGAGACCTCCAATCCCACAGATTGACGAAAAACAATTGGGACCGGGCCAAATGCCAAGAGATGAAGATTCGTCCATGTCCCATTAGTCCTCCCCTCATTCCACGGCCATCGTTGACAAAAGATCCAGAGACCAAAGCCTGAGCAAGCGCCTCAGACTCGCTCTTTCTTCATATCCCAAAGACTTCTTCTCATGGTTTGTAGATTGGGCATGCCATACCTACGTCCCCAAACCTAAGCTGAGTTTGTGTTTTCAGACTTCTGTCCTCAAAGTCCTGGGACACACCCTCCAGGCTGGGGCCCCTGGAGCCACACATTAGGAGTATGCCTACCCCATACATGGGAATTCTGCCCATTCCATTGTCCAAAATTGTACAAATTAGGATAACCCTCCAAATTCCCCGAGGCCATCGCAATATGTAGGTCTCTGTGGACAAACAAGGGCGGTCTGACACGAGCTGAGCATCCACCTCCACTCATACCATACATGGATGTCCCCAGAGAAGGAGATGGAACCAGACAGGACCCGAGGCCATAATCCGATCCATTGCTTTGGTTTACAGGCATGTCTCCTCAAAATCCTGGATTCCAATACCAGCATAGGGGGTTTCCTGAGGCACCCATCAGAAAAAGTCTCGTCTCCACGAGGAAACTTGTGCATGGGACCTATGTCAAAATCTTAGAAAAATAATTCAGAGTCCCGGTGTCACCGCCCCATTCCAAGGTCCTCATGGACACAAACACACATTAGGCCCCATGCTCAGGAAAGTCCATTTCAACTCAGCCACCCCGGTTGCTCCCAATAGCCATCCGATCTCAACTGTCTTGTTGCTAGGAGACAATTGGAATGCGAGGCGGGCTTCCTTGGCATCCATCCTCGATCGGTGCTCTGGAGTAATTCCATATGGGATGTGTTGGAGCTGCCCAACAGGTCTCAATTGTCCCGCAGAAGGTATCCTTGAAGGGGGCATCCCACAACTCCCAACGTGGGAAAACCACCATGGCATTGAGATACCTCTCCGTTCATGAAGGGGCAGTCATGCACAGAAACTACAACCTGAGCCAACGCCTGATCCTCGCCGTGACTTCAGATGCATGAGATATTGGTTCAGATGTGCAGGGGGTACCTGCCTTGCCCTCGGCCTGAAGCCCAAGTCTAGCTTGTGTTCTCAGACTTCTGTCCTCACACTACTGGCCCAGAAGCCCTCAAGTTTGGCAATTCCGGACCCACAATGCAGCACTGTGCCTGCCCTCTAGAAAAAATATCATGCCTAATGAGCTGCGCAGGCACCTCAAATGAGGATCAACCTACACGGGACTCGACTGTACCCAAATTATATAGTCTAACCTGGGCACTAGCACTGTCTAACAAAACCTGAGCCCGAACCTCCTGACCAACAACCAGGCAGCTGGCCGCACACTGAGCACATCAGACCCACCATGGCCTTAGGTCATCATCTCTTCCAAACTGCGGTTTTCAGGCTTCCGAACCTAGACCTTATCTCCAACCACTGCCCAGGGTTGAAAATGATGCAGAAATAAGAACTCCTTCCCCATGGCAAGAGACCTTGTGATTGGCATGTTGTCCAAAGTTCAGTGTAGTTGAAACCAATGTGGCCCATGAGGCCCCGCCCATGCTCGCGAGCCACATTGGTCACAAACACACATTGTGACACTCAGCCTGAGCCCAGTTCTCAAGTAAGGCCTCTCAGTGGTTGGATGAAGAGACAGCATATGGGGCCTGCCATGCCCCTAGGCCCCAAATTTTAACCATAGTTTGGGTTGTCACTTCACTATTCCCCAAGGCTCTGCTTTGGAATTCCTCTTTGTTTGGGACACCTGAGGTAACAAACCTGAAAGGAGACCTCCCATCCCACAGATTGAGGAAAAACAATGGGGACCGGGCCAAATCCACAGAGAGGAAGATTCGTCCATGGCCCATGAGGCCTCCCCACATTCCACGACCATCGTTGACACAAAATCCAGAGACCAAAGCCTGAGCAAGAGCCTCAGACTCGCTCTTTCTGAATATCCTGAAGAGTTCTTCTCATGGTTTGTAGATTGGGCCTGCCATACCTACGTCCCCAAACCTAAGCTGAGTTTGTTTTTTCAGATTTCTGTCCTCAAATTCCTGGGCAACTCACACTCCAGGCTGGCACCCCTGGAGCCACACATTAGGACTGTGCCTACCCCATGCATGGGAATTCTGCCCATTCCATTGTCCAAAATTGTACAAATTAGGAGAACCCTCTAAAGTCCCCGAGGCCATCCCAATATGTAGGTCTCTGTGGACAAACAAGGGCGGTCTGACACCAGCTGAGCATCTACCTCCGCTCATACCATACATGGATGTCCCCAGAGAAGGAGATGGAACCAGACAGGACCCGAGGCCATAATCCGATCCACTGCTTTGGTTTACAGGCATGTCTCCTCAAAATCCTGGATTCCAATACCAGCATAGGGGGTTTCCTGAGGCACCCAAAAGAAAAGTCTCGTCTCCACGAGGAAACTTGTGCATGGGACCTATGTCAAAATCTTACAAAAATAATTCAGAGTCCCGGTGTCACCGCCCCATTCCAAGGTCCTCATGGACACAAACACACATTAGGCCCCATGCTCATAAAAGTCCATTTCAACTCAGCCACCCCGGTTGCTCCCAATAGCCATCCGATCTCAACTGTCTTGTTGCTAGGAGACAATTGGAATGCGAGGCGGGCTTCCTTGGCATCCATCCTCGATCGGTGCTCTGGAGTAATTCCATATGGGATGTGTTGGAGCTGCCCAACAGTTCTCAATTGTCTCGCAGAAGGTATCCTTGAAGGGGGCATCCCACAACTCCCAACGTGGGAAAACCTCCATGGCCTTGAGATACCTCTCCGTTCATGAAGGGGCAGTCATGCACAGAAACTACAACCTGAGCCAACGCCTGATCCTCGCCGTGACTTCAGATGCATGAGATATTGGTTCAGATGTGCAGGGGGTACCTGCCTTGCCCTCGGCCTGAAGCCCAAGTCTAGCTTGTGTTCTCAGACTTCTGTCCTCACACTACTGGCCCAGAAGCCCTCAAGTTTGGCAATTCCGGACCCACAATGCAGCACTGTGCCTGCCCTCTAGAAAAAATATCATGCCTAATGAGCTGCGCAGGCACCTCAAATGAGGATCAACCTACACGGTACTCGACTGTACCCAAATTATAGAGTCTAACTTGGGCACTAGCACTGTCTAACAAAACCTGAGCCCGAACCTCCTGACCAACAACCAGGCAGCTGACCGCACACTGAGCACATCAGACCCACCATGGCCTTAGGTCATCATCTCTTCCAAACTGCGGTTTTCAGGCTTCCGAACCTAGACCTTATCTCCAACCACTGCCCAGGGTTGAAAATGATGCAGAAATAAGAACTCCTTCCCCATGGCAAGAGACCTTGTGATTGGCATGTTGTCCAAAGTTCAGTGTAGTTGAAACCAATGTGGCCCATGAGGCCCCGCCCATGCTCGCGAGCCACATTGGTCAAAAACACACATTGTGACACTCAGCCTGAGCCCAGTTCTCAAGTAAGGCCTCTCAGTGGTTGGATGAAGAGACAGCATATGGGGCCTGCCATGCCCCTAGGCCCCAAATTTTAACCATAGTTTGGGTTGTCACTTCACTATTCCCCAAGGCTCTGCTTTGGAATTCCTCTTTGTTTGGGACACCTGAGGTAACAAACCTGAAAGGAGACCTCCAATCCCACAGATTGACGAAAAACAATTGGGACCGGGCCAAATGCCAAGAGATGAAGATTCGTCCATGTCCCATTAGTCCTCCCCTCATTCCACGGCCATCGTTGACAAAAGATCCAGAGACCAAAGCCTGAGCAAGCGCCTCAGACTCGCTCTTTCTTCATATCCCAAAGACTTCTTCTCATGGTTTGTAGATTGGGCATGCCATACCTACGTCCCCAAACCTAAGCTGAGTTTGTGTTTTCAGACTTCTGTCCTCAAAGTCCTGGGACACACCCTCCAGGCTGGGGCCCCTGGAGCCACACATTAGGAGTATGCCTACCCCATACATGGGAATTCTGCCCATTCCATTGTCCAAAATTGTACAAATTAGGATAACCCTCCAAATTCCCCGAGGCCATCGCAATATGTAGGTCTCTGTGGACAAACAAGGGCGGTCTGACACGAGCTGAGCATCCACCTCCACTCATACCATACATGGATGTCCCCAGAGAAGGAGATGGAACCAGACAGGACCCGAGGCCATAATCCGATCCATTGCTTTGGTTTACAGGCATGTCTCCTCAAAATCCTGGATTCCAATACCAGCATAGGGGGTTTCCTGAGGCACCCATCAGAAAAAGTCTCGTCTCCACGAGGAAACTTGTGCATGGGACCTATGTCAAAATCTTAGAAAAATAATTCAGAGTCCCGGTGTCACCGCCCCATTCCAAGGTCCTCATGGACACAAACACACATTAGGCCCCATGCTCAGGAAAGTCCATTTCAACTCAGCCACCCCGGTTGCTCCCAATAGCCATCCGATCTCAACTGTCTTGTTGCTAGGAGACAATTGGAATGCGAGGCGGGCTTCCTTGGCATCCATCCTCGATCGGTGCTCTGGAGTAATTCCATATGGGATGTGTTGGAGCTGCCCAACAGGTCTCAATTGTCCCGCAGAAGGTATCCTTGAGGGGGCATCCCACAACTCCCAACGTGGGAAAACCTCCATGGCATTGAGATACCTCTCAGTTCATGAAGGGGAAGTCATGCACAGAAACTACAACCTGAGCCAACGCCTGATCCTCGCCGTGACTTCAGATGCATGAGATATTGGTTCAGATGTGCAGGGGGTACCTGCCTTGCCCTCGGCCTGAAGCCCAAGTCTAGCTTGTGTTCTCAGACTTCTGTCCTCACACTACTGGCCCAGAAGCCCTCAAGTTTGGCAATTCAAGACCCACAATGCAGCACTGTGCCTGCCCTCTAGAAAAAATATCATGCCTAATGAGCTGCGCAGGCACCTCAAATGAGGATCAACCTACACGGGACTCGACTGTACCCAAATTATAGAGTCTAACCTGGGCACTAGCACTGTCTAACAAAACCTGAGCCCGAACCTCCTGACCAACAACCAGGCAGCTGACCGCACACTGAGCACATCAGACCCACCATGGCCTTAGGTCATCATCTCTTCCAAACTGCGGTTTTCAGGCTTCCGAACCTAGACCTTATCTCCAACCACTGCCCAGGGTTGAAAATGATGCAGAAATCAGAAATCCTTCCCCATGGCAAGAGACCTTGTGATTGGCATGTTGTCCAAAGTTCAGTGTAGTTGAAACCAATGTGGCCCATGAGGCCCCGCATATGCTCGCGAGCCACATTGGTCACAAACACACATTGTGACACTCAGCCTGAGCCCAGTTCTCAAGTAAGGCCTCTCAGTGGTTGGATGAAGAGACAGCATATGGGGCCTGCCATGCCCCTAGGCCCCAAATTTTAACCATAGTTTGGGTTGTCACTTCACTATTCCCCAAGGCTCTGCTTTGGAATTCCTCTTTGTTTGGGACACCTGAGGTAACAAACCTGAAAGGAGACCTCCCATCCCACAGATTGAGGAAAAACAATGGGGACCGGGCCAAATCCACAGAGAGGAAGATTCGTCCATGGCCCATGAGGCCTCCCCACATTCCACGACCATCGTTGACACAAAATCCAGAGACCAAAGCCTGAGCAAGAGCCTCAGACTCGCTCTTTCTGAATATCCTGAAGAGTTCTTCTCATGGTTTGTAGATTGGGCCTGCCATACCTACGTCCCCAAACCTAAGCTGAGTTTGTTTTTTCAGATTTCTGTCCTCAAATTCCTGGGCAACTCACACTCCAGGCTGGCACCCCTGGAGCCACACATTAGGACTGTGCCTACCCCATGCATGGGAATTCTGCCCATTCCATTGTCCAAAATTGTACAAATTAGGAGAACCCTCTAAAGTCCCCGAGGCCATCCCAATATGTAGGTCTCTGTGGACAAACAAGGGCGGTCTGACACCAGCTGAGCATCTACCTCCGCTCATACCATACATGGATGTCCCCAGAGAAGGAGATGGAACCAGACAGGACCCGAGGCCATAATCCGATCCACTGCTTTGGTTTACAGGCATGTCTCCTCAAAATCCTGGATTCCAATACCAGCATAGGGGGTTTCCTGAGGCACCCAAAAGAAAAGTCTCGTCTCCACGAGGAAACTTGTGCATGGGACCTATGTCAAAATCTTACAAAAATAATTCAGAGTCCCGGTGTCACCGCCCCATTCCAAGGTCCTCATGGACACAAACACACATTAGGCCCCATGCTCATAAAAGTCCATTTCAACTCAGCCACCCCGGTTGCTCCCAATAGCCATCCGATCTCAACTGTCTTGTTGCTAGGAGACAATTGGAATGCGAGGCGGGCTTCCTTGGCATCCATCCTCGATCGGTGCTCTGGAGTAATTCCATATGGGATGTGTTGGAGCTGCCCAACAGTTCTCAATTGTCTCGCAGAAGGTATCCTTGAAGGGGGCATCCCACAACTCCCAACGTGGGAAAACCTCCATGGCCTTGAGATACCTCTCCGTTCATGAAGGGGCAGTCATGCACAGAAACTACAACCTGAGCCAACGCCTGATCCTCGCCGTGACTTCAGATGCATGAGATATTGGTTCAGATGTGCAGGGGGTACCTGCCTTGCCCTCGGCCTGAAGCCCAAGTCTAGCTTGTGTTCTCAGACTTCTGTCCTCACACTACTGGCCCAGAAGCCCTCAAGTTTGGCAATTCCGGACCCACAATGCAGCACTGTGCCTGCCCTCTAGAAAAAATATCATGCCTAATGAGCTGCGCAGGCACCTCAAATGAGGATCAACCTACACGGTACTCGACTGTACCCAAATTATAGAGTCTAACTTGGGCACTAGCACTGTCTAACAAAACCTGAGCCCGAACCTCCTGACCAACAACCAGGCAGCTGACCGCACACTGAGCACATCAGACCCACCATGGCCTTAGGTCATCATCTCTTCCAAACTGCGGTTTTCAGGCTTCCGAACCTAGACCTTATCTCCAACCACTGCCCAGGGTTGAAAATGATGCAGAAATAAGAACTCCTTCCCCATGGCAAGAGACCTTGTGATTGGCATGTTGTCCAAAGTTCAGTGTAGTTGAAACCAATGTGGCCCATGAGGCCCCGCCCATGCTCGCGAGCCACATTGGTCAAAAACACACATTGTGACACTCAGCCTGAGCCCAGTTCTCAAGTAAGGCCTCTCAGTGGTTGGATGAAGAGACAGCATATGGGGCCTGCCATGCCCCTAGGACCCAAATTTTAACCATAGTTTGGGTTGTCACTTCACTATTCCCCAAGGCTCTGCTTTGGAATTCCTCTTTGTTTGGGACACCTGAGGTAACAAACCTGAAAGGAGACCTCCAATCCCACAGATTGACGAAAAACAATTGGGACCGGGCCAAATGCCAAGAGATGAAGATTCGTCCATGTCCCATTAGTCCTCCCCTCATTCCACGGCCATCGTTGACAAAAGATCCAGAGACCAAAGCCTGAGCAAGCGCCTCAGACTCGCTCTTTCTTCATATCCCAAAGACTTCTTCTCATGGTTTGTAGATTGGGCATGCCATACCTACGTCCCCAAACCTAAGCTGAGTTTGTGTTTTCAGACTTCTGTCCTCAAAGTCCTGGGACACACCCTCCAGGCTGGGGCCCCTGGAGCCACACATTAGGAGTATGCCTACCCCATACATGGGAATTCTGCCCATTCCATTGTCCAAAATTGTACAAATTAGGATAACCCTCCAAATTCCCCGAGGCCATCGCAATATGTAGGTCTCTGTGGACAAACAAGGGCGGTCTGACACGAGCTGAGCATCCACCTCCACTCATACCATACATGGATGTCCCCAGAGAAGGAGATGGAACCAGACAGGACCCGAGGCCATAATCCGATCCATTGCTTTGGTTTACAGGCATGTCTCCTCAAAATCCTGGATTCCAATACCAGCATAGGGGGTTTCCTGAGGCACCCATCAGAAAAAGTCTCGTCTCCACGAGGAAACTTGTGCATGGGACCTATGTCAAAATCTTAGAAAAATAATTCAGAGTCCCGGTGTCACCGCCCCATTCCAAGGTCCTCATGGACACAAACACACATTAGGCCCCATGCTCAGGAAAGTCCATTTCAACTCAGCCACCCCGGTTGCTCCCAATAGCCATCCGATCTCAACTGTCTTGTTGCTAGGAGACAATTGGAATGCGAGGCGGGCTTCCTTGGCATCCATCCTCGATCGGTGCTCTGGAGTAATTCCATATGGGATGTGTTGGAGCTGCCCAACAGGTCTCAATTGTCCCGCAGAAGGTATCCTTGAAGGGGGCATCCCACAACTCCCAACGTGGGAAAACCACCATGGCATTGAGATACCTCTCCGTTCATGAAGGGGCAGTCATGCACAGAAACTACAACCTGAGCCAACGCCTGATCCTCGCCGTGACTTCAGATGCATGAGATATTGGTTCAGATGTGCAGGGGGTACCTGCCTTGCCCTCGGCCTGAAGCCCAAGTCTAGCTTGTGTTCTCAGACTTCTGTCCTCACACTACTGGCCCAGAAGCCCTCAAGTTTGGCAATTCCGGACCCACAATGCAGCACTGTGCCTGCCCTCTAGAAAAAATATCATGCCTAATGAGCTGCGCAGGCACCTCAAATGAGGATCAACCTACACGGGACTCGACTGTACCCAAATTATATAGTCTAACCTGGGCACTAGCACTGTCTAACAAAACCTGAGCCCGAACCTCCTGACCAACAACCAGGCAGCTGGCCGCACACTGAGCACATCAGACCCACCATGGCCTTAGGTCATCATCTCTTCCAAACTGCGGTTTTCAGGCTTCCGAACCTAGACCTTATCTCCAACCACTGCCCAGGGTTGAAAATGATGCAGAAATAAGAACTCCTTCCCCATGGCAAGAGACCTTGTGATTGGCATGTTGTCCAAAGTTCAGTGTAGTTGAAACCAATGTGGCCCATGAGGCCCCGCCCATGCTCGCGAGCCACATTGGTCACAAACACACATTGTGACACTCAGCCTGAGCCCAGTTCTCAAGTAAGGCCTCTCAGTGGTTGGATGAAGAGACAGCATATGGGGCCTGCCATGCCCCTAGGCCCCAAATTTTAACCATAGTTTGGGTTGTCACTTCACTATTCCCCAAGGCTCTGCTTTGGAATTCCTCTTTGTTTGGGACACCTGAGGTAACAAACCTGAAAGGAGACCTCCCATCCCACAGATTGAGGAAAAACAATGGGGACCGGGCCAAATCCACAGAGAGGAAGATTCGTCCATGGCCCATGAGGCCTCCCCACATTCCACGACCATCGTTGACACAAAATCCAGAGACCAAAGCCTGAGCAAGAGCCTCAGACTCGCTCTTTCTGAATATCCTGAAGAGTTCTTCTCATGGTTTGTAGATTGGGCCTGCCATACCTACGTCCCCAAACCTAAGCTGAGTTTGTTTTTTCAGATTTCTGTCCTCAAATTCCTGGGCAACTCACACTCCAGGCTGGCACCCCTGGAGCCACACATTAGGACTGTGCCTACCCCATGCATGGGAATTCTGCCCATTCCATTGTCCAAAATTGTACAAATTAGGAGAACCCTCTAAAGTCCCCGAGGCCATCCCAATATGTAGGTCTCTGTGGACAAACAAGGGCGGTCTGACACCAGCTGAGCATCTACCTCCGCTCATACCATACATGGATGTCCCCAGAGAAGGAGATGGAACCAGACAGGACCCGAGGCCATAATCCGATCCATTGCTTTGGTTTACAGGCATGTCTCCTCAAAATCCTGGATTCCAATACCAGCATAGGGGGTTTCCTGAGGCACCCAAAAGAAAAGTCTCGTCTCCACGAGGAAACTTGTGCATGGGACCTATTCAAAATCTTACAAAAATAATTCAGAGTCCCGGTGTCACCGCCCCATTCCAAGGTCCTCATGGACACAAACACACATTAGGCCCCATGCTCATAAAAGTCCATTTCAACTCAGCCACCCCGGTTGCTCCCAATAGCCATCCGATCTCAACTGTCTTGTTGCTAGGAGAAAATTGGAATGCGAGGCGGGCTTCCTTGGCATCCATCCTCGATCGGTGCTCTGGAGTAATTCCATATGGGATGTGTTGGAGCTGCCCAACAGGTCTCAATTGTCTCGCAGAAGGTATCCTTGAAGGGGGCATCCCACAACTCCCAACGTGGGAAAACCTCCATGGCCTTGAGATACCTCTCCGTTCATGAAGGGGCAGTCATGCACAGAAACTACAACCTGAGCCAACGCCTGATCCTCGCCGTGACTTCAGATGCATGAGATATTGGTTCAGATGTGCAGGGGGTACCTGCCTTGCCCTCGGCCTGAAGCCCAAGTCTAGCTTGTGTTCTCAGACTTCTGTCCTCACACTACTGGCCCAGAAGCCCTCAAGTTTGGCAATTCCGGACCCACAATGCAGCACTGTGCCTGCCCTCTAGAAAAAATATCATGCCTAATGAGCTGCGCAGGCACCTCAAATGAGGATCAACCTACACGGTACTCGACTGTACCCAAATTATAGAGTCTAACTTGGGCACTAGCACTGTCTAACAAAACCTGAGCCCGAACCTCCTGACCAACAACCAGGCAGCTGACCGCACACTGAGCACATCAGACCCACCATGGCCTTAGGTCATCATCTCTTCCAAACTGCGGTTTTCAGGCTTCCGAACCTAGACCTTATCTCCAACCACTGCCCAGGGTTGAAAATGATGCAGAAATAAGAACTCCTTCCCCATGGCAAGAGACCTTGTGATTGGCATGTTGTCCAAAGTTCAGTGTAGTTGAAACCAATGTGGCCCATGGGGCCCCGCCCATGCTCGCGAGCCACATTGGTCACAAACACACATTGTGACACTCAGCCTGAGCCCAGTTCTCAAGTAAGGCCTCTCAGTGGTTGGATGAAGAGACAGCATATGGGGCCTGCCATGCCCCTAGGCCCCAAATTTTAACCATAGTTTGGGTTGTCACTTCACTATTCCCCAAGGCTCTGCTTTGGAATTCCTCTTTGTTTGGGACACCTGAGGTAACAAACCTGAAAGGAGACCTCCCATCCCACAGATTGAGGAAAAACAATGGGGACCGGGCCAAATCCACAGAGAGGAAGATTCGTCCATGGCCCATGAGGCCTCCCCACATTCCACGACCATCGTTGACACAAAATCCAGAGACCAAAGCCTGAGCAAGAGCCTCAGACTCGCTCTTTCTAAATATCCTGAAGAGTTCTTCTCATGGTTTGTAGATTGGGCCTGCCATACCTACGTCCCCAAACCTAAGCTGAGTTTGTTTTTTCAGATTTCTGTCCTCAAATTCCTGGGCAACTCACACTCCAGGCTGGCACCCCTGGAGCCACACATTAGGACTGTGCCTACCCCATGCATGGGAATTCTGCCCATTCCATTGTCCAAAATTGTACAAATTAGGAGAACCCTCTAAAGTCCCCGAGGCCATCCCAATATGTAGGTCTCTGTGGACAAACAAGGGCGGTCTGACACCAGCTGAGCATCTACCTCCGCTCATACCATACATGGATGTCCCCAGAGAAGGAGATGGTACCAGACAGGAACCTAGGCCATAATCGGATCCATGGCTTTGGTTTACAGGCATGTCTCCTCAAAAGCATGGATTCCAATACCAGCAGAGGGGGTTTCCTGAGTCACCCATCAGAAAACATCTCGTCTCCACGAGGAAACTTGTGCATGGGACCTATGTCAAAATCTTAGGAGAATAATTCAGAGTCCCGGTGCCACCGCTCCATACCAAGGTCCTCATGGACAAAAACACACATTAGGCCCCATGCTCAGGAAAGTCCAATTCAACTCAGCCATCCCGGTTGCTCCCGCAGAGCCATCCGATCTCAACTGTCTTGTTGCAGGAGACATTTGGAATGCGAGGCGGGCTTCCCTGGCATATATCCTCGAACGTTGCTCTGGAGTCATTCCATATGGGATGTGTTGGAGCTGCCCAACAGGTCTCAATTGTCCCGCAGAAGGAATCCTTGAAGGGGGCATCCCAGAACTCCCAACGTGGGAAAACCTCCATGGCCTTGAGATTCCTCTCCCTTCATGAAGGGGCAGTCATGCACAGAAACTACAAACTGAGCCAACGTCTGATCCTCGCCGTGACTTCAGATGCATGAGATATTGGTCAGATGTGCAGGGGGTACCTGCCTTGCCCTCGGCCTGAAGCTCAAGTCTAGCTTGTGGTCTCAGACTTCTTTCCTCACACTACTGGCCCAGAAGCCCTCAAGTTTGCAATTCCGGACCCACAATGCAGCTCTCTGCCTGCCCTCGAGAAAAAATATCTTGCCTAACGACCTGCCCAGGAACCTCAAATGAGGATCAACCTACACGGCACTCGACCGTACCCAAATTACATAGTCTAACCTGGGCACTAATGCACTGTCTGACACAACCTGAGCCCGAACCTCCTGACCAACAACCAGGCAGCTGACCGCACACTGAGCACATCAGACCCACCATGGCCTTAGGTCATCATCTCTTCCCAACTGCGGCTTTCAGGCTTCCGAACCTAAACCTTATCACCAACCCCTGCCCAGGGTTGAAAATGATGCAGAAATCAGAACTCCTTCCCCATGGCAAGAGACCTTGTGATTGGCATGTTGTCCTAAGTTCAGTGTAGTTTAAACCAGAGTGGCCCATGAGGCCCCGCCCATGCTCGCGGGCCACATTGGTCACAAACACACATTGTGACCCTCAGCCTGAGCCCTGTCCTCAAGTAAGGCCTCTCAGGGGCTGGATGAAGAGACAGCATATGGGGTCTGCCATGCCCCTAGGCCCCAAATTTTAACCATAGTTTTGGTTGTCCCCTCACATTTCCCCAGGGTTCTGCTTTGGAATTCCTCTTTGGTTGGGACACCTGAGGTAACAAACCTGAAAGGAGACCTCCAATCCCACAGATTGACGAAAAACAATTGGGACCGGGCCAAATGCCAAGAGATGAAGATTCGTCCATGTCCCATTAGTCCTCCCCTCATTCCACGGCCATCGTTGACAAAAGATCCAGAGACCAAAGCCTGAGCAAGCGCCTCAGACTCGCTCTTTCTTCATATCCCGAAGACTTCTTCTCATGGTTTGTAGATGGGGCCTGCCATACCTACGTCCCCAAACCTAAGCTGAGTTTGTGTTTTCAGACTTCTGTCCTCAAAGTCCTGGGACACACCCTCCAGGCTGGGGCCCCTGGAGCCACACATTAGGACTATGCCTACCCAATACATGGGAATTCTGCCCATTCCATTGTCCAAAATTGTACAAATTAGGATAACCCTCCAAATTCCCCGAGGCCATCGCAATATGTAGGTCTCTGTGGACAAACAAGGGCGGTCTGACACCAGCTGAGCATCTACCTCCACTCATACCATAGATGGATGTCCCCAGAGAATGAGATGGAACCAGACAGGACCCGAGGCCATAATCCAGTCCATTGCTTTGGTTTACAGGCATGTCTCCTCAAAATCCTGGATTCCAATACCAGCATAGGGGGTTTCCTGAGGCACCCATCAGAAAAAGTCTCGTCTCCACGAGGAAACTTGTGCATGGGACCTATGTCAAAATCTTAGAAAAATAATTCAGAGTCCCGGTGTCACCGCCCCATTCCAAGGTCCTCATGGACACAAACACACATTAGGCCCCATGCTCATAAAAGTCCATTTCAACTCAGCCACCCCGGTTGCTCCCAATAGCCATCCGATCTCAACTGTTTTGTTGCTAGGAGACAATTGGAATGCGAGGCGGGCTTCCTTGGCATCCATCCTCGATCGGTGCTCTGGAGTAATTCCATATGGGATGTGTTGGAGCTGCCCAACAGGTCTCAATTGTCCCGCAGAAGGTATCCTTGAAGGGGGCATCCCACAACTCCCAACGTGGGAAAACCTCCACGGCCTTGAGATACCTCTCCGTTCATGAAGGGGCAGTCATGCACAGAAACTACAACCTGAGCCAACGCCTGATCCTCGCCGAGACTTCAGATGCATGAGATATTGGTTCAGATGTGCAGGGGGTACCTGCCTTGCCCTCGGCCTGAAGCCCAAGTCTAGCTTGTGTTCTCAGACTTCTGTCCTCACACTACTGGCCCAGAAGCCCTCAAGTTTGGCAATTCCGGACCCACAATGCAGCACTGTGCCTGCCCTCTAGAAAAAATATCATGCCTAATGAGCTGCGCAGGCACCTCAAATGAGGATCAACCTACACGGTACTCGACTGTACCCAAATTATAGAGTCTAACCTGGGCACTAGCACTGTCTAACAAAACCTGAGCCCGTACCTCCTGACCAACAACCAGGCAGCTGACCGCACACTGAGCACATCAGACCCACCATGGCCTTAGGTCATCATCTATTCCAAACTGCGGTTTTCAGGCTTCCGAACCTAGACCTTATCTCCAACCACTGCCCAGGGTTGAAAATGACGCAGAAATAAGAACTCCTTCCCCATGGCAAGAGACCTTGTGATTGGCATGTTGTCCAAAGTTCAGTGTAGTTGAAACCAATGTGGCCCATGAGGCCCCGCCCATGCTCGCGAGCCACATTGGTCACAAACACACATTGTGACACTCAGCCTGAGCCCAGTTCTCAAGTAAGGCCTCTCAGTGGTTGGATGAAGAGACAGCATATGGGGCCTGCCATGCCCCTAGGCCCCAAATTTTAACCATAGTTTGGGTTGTCACTTCACTATTCCCCAAGGCTCTGCTTTGGAATTCCTCTTTGTTTGGGACACCTGAGGTAACAAACCTGAAAGGAGACCTCCCATCACACAGATTGAGGAAAAACAATGGGGACCGGGCCAAATCCACAGAGAGGAAGATTCGTCCATGGCCCATGAGGCCTCCCCACATTCCACGACCATCGTTGACACAAAATCCAGAGACCAAAGCCTGAGCAAGAGCCTCAGACTCGCTCTTTCTGAATATCCTGAAGAGTTCTTCTCATGGTTTGTAGATTGGGCCTGCCATACCTACGTCCCCAAACCTAAGCTGAGTTTGTTTTTTCAGATTTCTGTCCTCAAATTCCTGGGCAACTCACACTCCAGGCTGGCACCCCTGGAGCCACACATTAGGACTGTGCCTACCACATGCATGGGAATTCTGCCCATTCCATTGTCCAAAATTGTACAAATTAGGAGAACCCTCTAAAGTCCCCGAGGCCATCCCAATATGTAGGTCTCTGTGGACAAACAAGGGCGGTCTGAGACCAGCTGAGCATCTACCTCCGCTCATACCATACATGGATGTCCCCAGAGAAGGAGATGGTACCAGACAGGAACCTAGGCCATAATCGGATCCATGGCTTTGGTTTACAGGCATGTCTCCTCAAAAGCATGGATTCCAACCAGCAGAGGGGGTTTCCTGAGGCACCCATCAGACAACATCTCGTCTCCACGAGGAAACTTGTGCATGGGACCTATGTCAAAATCTTAGGAGAATAATTCAGAGTCCCGGTGCCACCGCTCCATACCAAGTTCCTCATGGACACAAACACACATTAGGCCCCATGCTCAGGAAAGTCCATTTCAACTCAGCCATCCCGGTTGCTCCCGCAGAGCCATCCGATCTCAACTGTCTTGTTGCTAGGAGACATTTGGAATGCGAGGCGTGCTTCCCTGGCATATATCCTCGAACGTTGTTCTGGAGTCATTCCATATGGGATGTGTTGGAGCTGCCCAACAGGTCTCAATTGTCCCGCAGAAGGAATCCTTGAAGGGGGCATCCCAGAACTCCCAACGTGGGAAAACCTCCATGGCCTAGAGATTCCTCTCCGTTCATGAAGGGGCAGTCATGCACAGAAACTACAAACTGAGCCAACGTCTGATCCTCGCCGTGACTTCAGATGCATGAGATATTGGTCAGATGTGCAGGGGGTACCTGCCTTGCCCTCGGCCTGAAGCCCAAGTCTAGCTTGTGGTCTCAAACTTCTGTCCTCACACTACTGGCCCAGAAGCCCTCAAGTTTGCAATTCCGGACCCACAATGCAGCTCTCTGCCTGCCCTCGAGAAAAAATATCTTGCCTAACGACCTGCCCAGGAACCTCAAATGAGGATCAACCTACACGGCACTCGACCGTACCCAAATTACATAGTCTAACCTGGGCACTAATGCACTGTCTGACACAACCTGAGCCCGAACCTCCTGACCAACAACCAGGCAGCTGACCGCACACTGAGCACATCAGACCCACCATGGCCTTAGGCCATCATCTCTTCCCAACTGTGGCTTTCAGGCTTCCGAACCTAAACCTTATCTCCAACCCCTGCCCAGGGTTGAAAATGATGCTGAAATCAGAACCTCTTCCCCATGGCAAGAGACCTTTTGATTGGCATGTTGTCCTAAGTTCAGTGTAGTTTAAACCAGTGTGGCCCATGAGGCCCCGCCCATGCTCGCGGGCCACATTGGTCACAAACACACATTGTGACCCTCAGCCTGAGCCCTGTCCTCAAGTAAGGCCTCTGAGGGGCTGGATGAAGAGACAGCATATGGGGCCTGCCATGCCCCTAGGCCCCAAATTTTAACCATAGTTTTGGTTGTCCCCTCACTCTTCCCCAGGGCTCTGCTTTGGAATTCCTCTTTGGTTGGGACACCTAAGGTAACAAACCTGAAAGGAGACCTCCCATCCCACAGATTGAGGAAAAACAATGGGGACCGGGCCAAATCCACAGAGAGGAAGATTCGTCCATGGCCCATGAGGCCTCCCCACATTCCACGACCATCGTTGACACAAAATCCAGAGACCAAAGCCTGAGCAAGAGCCTCAGACTCGCTCTTTCTGAATATCCTGAAGAGTTCTTCTCATGGTTTGTAGATTGGGCCTGCCATACCTACGTCCCCAAACCTAAGCTGGTTTGTTTTTTCAGATTTCTGTCCTCAAATTCCTGGGCAACTCACACTCCAGGCTGGCACCCCTGGAGCCACACATTAGGACTGTGCCTACCCCATGCATGGGAATTCTGCCATTCCATTGTCCAAAATTGTACAAATTAGGAGAACCCTCTAAAGTCCCCGAGGCCATCCCAATATGTAGGTCTCTGTGGACAAACAACGGCGGTCTGACACCAGCTGAGCATCTACCTCCGCTCATACCATACATGGATGTCCCCAGAGAAGGAGATGGTACCAGACAGGACCCGAGGCCATAATCCGATCCATTGCTTTGGTTTACAGGCATGTCTCCTCAAAATCCTGGATTCCAATACCAGCATAGGGGGTTTCCTGAGGCACCCATCAGAAAAATCTCGTCTCCACGAGGAAACTTGTGCATGGGTCCTATGTCAAAATCTTAGAAAAATAATTCAGAGTCCCGGTGTCACCGCCCCATTCCAAGGTCCTCATGGACACAAAAACACATTAGGCCCCATGCTCATAAAAGTCCATTTCAACTCAGCCACCCCGGTTGCTCCCAATAGCCATCCGATCTCAACTGTCTTGTTGCTAGGATGGATATCCCCAGAGAAGAAGATTGAACCAGACAGGACCCTAGGCCATAATAGGATCCTTTGCTTTGGGTTACAGGCATGTGTCCTCACAAGCCTGATTCCAATATGAGCATAGAGGTCTTCCTGAGGCACCCATCAGAACTCATCTCGTCTCCACAAGGAAACCTGTGCATGGGAGCCATGTCCAAAGCTTAGGAGAGTACTTCAGGGTTCCGGTGCCACCGCCCCATTCCAAGGCCCTCATGGACACAAAAACACACTAGGGCCCATCCTCAGGAATGTCGATTTCAACTCAGCCACCCCGGTTGCTCCAGCAGAGCCATCAGATCTAAACTGTCTTGTTGCTAGGAGACAATTGGAATGCGAGGCGGGCTTCCCAGGCAACCATCCGCGAACGGTGCTCTGGAGTCATTCTATATGGGATGTCCAGGAGCTGTCCAACAGGTCTCAATTGTCCAGCAGACGGAATCCTTAAAGGGGGCATCCCACAACTCCCAAAGTGGGAAAACCTCAATGGCCTCGAGATTCCGCTCCCTTCATGAAGCGGCCGTCATGCACAGAAAATCCAACCTGAGCCAACGTCTGATCCTCGCCCTGACATCAGATGCATGAGATATTGGTTCAGATCTGCAGGGGGTACCTGCCGTGCCCTCGCCCTGAAACCCAAGTCTAGCTTGTCTTCTCAGACTTCCGTCCTCACACTCCTGGCCCCGAAGCCCTCAAGTTTGGCAATTCCGGACCCACAAGCAGCACTCTGCCTGCCCTCTAGAAAAAAAATTATTGCCTCATGAGCTGCCCAGGCAACTTAAATGAGGATAAACCTACGCAGCACTCGACTTTACCCAAATTATATAGTCTAACCTGGGCAATAATGCACTGTCCAACACAACCTGAGCCCGGACCTCCTGACCAACACAAAGAAAGCTGACCCCACACTGAGCACATAAATCCCGATATGGCCTTAGGACATCATCTCTTCGCTACCTCAGTTTTCAGGTTTCAGAACCGAGACCTTATCT
This sequence comes from Mustela nivalis, assembly GCF_964662115.1. Lineage (NCBI taxonomy): Eukaryota > Metazoa > Chordata > Mammalia > Carnivora > Mustelidae > Mustela > Mustela nivalis. The sequence goes on along the minus strand of NW_028136446.1, from coordinate 1,361,478 downwards.
CCAATCAATGCCCAGGGGTGAGTGTGATGCAGAAATCAGAACTCCCCCTTACCCATGGCAGGAACCCTTGTGGTTGGCACGTAGTCCAACGTTCAGTGTAAGCGAAACCAGCATTCACCCTGAGGCCCCGCCCATTCTTGAGTGAGACGAGGGCATACACACGCATTGTGACCCTCAACATGAGTCCTGTCATCTAGTAAGTCCTCTCAGTGGCTGGACCATTAGATGTCATAATGGGCTTGACATGTCCCTAGCCCCAATTTTACCCAGTTTTCTGATTGTCCAGTCGCCCCTCTCCAGGGCTCTACTCTGGAATCCCTCATTTGGTGGGACACCTGAGGTTAATAAAGAAAACAACAACAACAACAAAAAAAAAACAACGGACTTCTTCCAGCCCACAGAATGACCCCAAACTCTTTGGACAGGGCCAAACCACCAGAGAGTAAGACTCGTCCATTTCCCATGAAGTCACCCAGAAATTACACGACCATGAGTGACACGATATCCAGAGACAAAAACTTGAGCAGGATCTCACACTCGCCCTTCTTTCAAATCCAGAAGAGTTCTCCTCATGGTCTGTAGGTCAGTCCTGCCATACCTATGACCCGAAACATAAGCCGAGTTTGTGTTTTCAGACAACTGTCCAAACAGCCCTGGCCTACACAACCTACAGGCTCAGGCCCCTGGAGCCAAACCTGAGGACTGTACTTGCCCTCTCCAAGGGAATAGTGTGTGCCCATTCCAATGGCCACAACCCTTCTAATAGGATACACCTCTAAAATCCCTGATCCATCTCAATAGTGGTGGCTTCCCAGGAAAAACAGGGGCAATCTGAGCCCAACTGAGCACCTACCTGCACTCAGACCCATAGACAGATGTCCCCAGAGGTAAAAAGGAAAGAACAGGCCCCTAGGCACTAATCAGATCCATTGCTTTGGTTTCCAGGCATCTCTCCTCAGAGGTCTGGATTTCAAAAGCAGCATATAGCTGTTTCTTGACTCACCCATCAGAAAACATCTCATCTACACATGGGAAACTTGCACGTTGGAGCTGTGTCAAAGCCTCTGTTTAGGAGAAGCCTTTAGGGCCCCAGGGCCACCGCTTCATTCCAAGGTCTCCATAGACACAAAAGCACATTAGGACCCATCCCCAGGGGTGTCCACTTCAACTCAGCGTCCTCGGTTGCTCCCCACAGATCCAGGAGATCTAACCTGTCTTGTTGCTAGGAGACAATTGGAATGCGAGGTGGGCTACACAGCCATCCATCCTTAGAACTCTGCTCAGAATCATTGGCCTGGAGCCAAACAACAGGTCTCAATTGTCCTGCAGAAGACTCTCTGCACTTTGGAGCTTCTCACAACTCCCATCGTGGAAAAACCCCTGTGGCCTCGTGATGCCCCCCCATTCATGAAGGGGCCATCAGGGACAGAAACTCCAACCTGAGCGATCGTCTGATCCTCGCCCTGACTTCAGAAGCACGAAATCTCGATTCAGGTCTGTAGATTGTGCCTGCCATGGCCTCACCCAGAGGCCTAAGCCTAGCTTGTGTTCTCAGACCTTTGTCGTCAGACTACTGGCCCACAAGCCCTCCAGTTTGGCAATCCAGAACTACAATTCAGCACTCTGCCTGCCCTCCAGAAGAAAAAACATTGTCCTCTGGGGCTACCCAGTAACCCCAAATGAGGATCAACCTGCACCGACCTTGGCTGTACCCCAAATACAAAGGCAGACCAGGGCACTTATGTCCTTTCTGACACAGCCTGAGCCTGGACCCCCTGGCCCATCCCAGACAGCTGGACGCTCACTGAGCACATCGAGCCGCCGTGGCCTTAGGTCGTCATCTCTTCCCAACCTCGGTTTCAGGTTTCAGAACCTAGACATTATCTCCAATCCCTGCCCAGGGTTGAAGGTGATGCAGAAATCAGAACTCCTTCCCCAAAGCAAAAAACCTTGTGGTTGGCATGTTGTCCAACGTTCAAAGTAGTTGAAACCAGTGTGGCCCTTGAGGCACCGCCCATGCTCACGGGCCGCATTGGTCACAAACACACATTGTGACCCTCAGGCTGAGCCCAGTCCTCAAGTAAGGCCACTCAGTGGCTGGATGAAGAGATAGCATATTGGGCTTGCCATGCCCCTAGGCCCCAATTTTTAACCATAGTTCGGGTTGTCCCTTCAGTCTTCCCCACGGCTTTGCTTTGGAATTCCTCTTTTGGTGAGACACCTGAGGTAACAAAACTGAAATGAGTCCTCCCATCCCACAGATTGACGAAAAGCAATTGGAATCGGGCCAAATCCTCAGAGAGGAGGATTCGTCCATGGCCCATGAGGCCTCCCCGACATTCCACGGCCATCGCTGATACAAAATCCAGAGACAAAAGCCTGAGCAAGCGCCTCAGAATCGCACTTTCTTCATATTCTGAAGAGTTCTTCTCATGGCTTGTAGATCGGGCCTGCCATACCTACGTCCCCAAACCTAAGCTGAGTTTGTGTTTTTAGACTTCTGTCCTCAAAGTCTTGGGCCCCACACCCTCCAGGCTGGGCTCCTGGAGCCACACATTAGGACTGTGCCTACCAATCCATGGGTATTCTGCCCATTCCATGGTCCAAAATCGCACAAATTTGGAGAAAACTCCAAAGTCCCTGAGGCCATCCCAATAGTGTAGGTCGCCCGGAACAAACAAGGGCTGTCTGACACCAGCTGATAATCGACCTCCACTCATACCATAGATGGATGTCCCCAGAGAAGAAGATTGAACCAGACAGGATCCTAGGCCATAATAGGATCCATTGCTTTGGGTTACAGGCATGTGTCCTCAAAAGCCTGATTCCAATACGAGCATAGGGGTTTTCCTGAGGCACCCATCATAAGTCATCTCGTCTCCACAAAGAAACCTGTGCATGGGAGCCATGTCCAAAGCTTAGGAGAGTACTTCAGGGTCCCGGTGCCACCGCCCCATTCCAAGGCCCTCATGGACACAAAAACACATTAGGACCCATTTTCAGGAAAGTCCATTTCAACTCAGCCACCCCGGTTGCTCCGGCAGAGCCATCAGATCTAAACTGTCTTGTTGCTAGGAGACAATTGGAATGCGAGGCGGGCTTCCCAGGCATCCATCCACGAACGGTGATCTGGAGGCATTCCATATGGGATGTCCTGGAGCTGTCCAACAGTTCTTAATTGTCCCGCAGAAGGAATCCTTGAAGGTGGCATCCCACAACTCCCAACGTGGGAAAACCTCAATGGCCACGAGATTCCTCTCCCTTCATGAAGCGGCCGTCATGCACAGAAACTCCAACCTGAGCCAACGTCTGATCCTCGCCCTGACTTCAGATGCATGATATATTGGTTCAGATCTGCAGGGGGTACCTGCCGTGCCCTCGCCCTGAAACCCAAGTCTTGCTTGTCTTCTCAGACTTCCGTCCTCACACTCCTGGCCCCGAAGCCCTCAAGTTTGTCAATTACGGACCCACAATGCAGCACTCTGCCTGCCCTCTAGAAAAAAAATTATTGCCTCATGAGCTGCCCAGGCAACTTAAATGAGGGTAAACCTACACAGCACACGACTTTACCCAAATTATATAGTCTAACCTGGGCACTAATGCACTGTCGAACAAACCTGAGCCCGGACCTCCTGACCAACACTCAGAAAGCTGACCGCACACTGAGCACATAAAACCCGCCATGGCCTTAGGTCATCTTCTCTTTGCTACCTCAGTTTTCAGGCTTCAGAACCGAGACCTTATCTCCAATCAATGCCCAGGCGTGAGTGTGATGCAGAAATCAGAACTCCCCCTTACCCATGGCAGGAACCCTTATGGTTGGCACGTAGTCCAACGTTCAGTGTAAGCGAAACCAGCATTCACCCTGAGGCCCCGCCCATTCTTGAGTGAGACGAGGGCATACACACGCATTGTGACCCTCAACATGAGTCCTGTCCTCTAGTAAGTCCTCTCAGTGGCTGGACCATTAGATGTCATAATGGGCTTGACATGTCCCTAGCCCCAATTTTACCCAGTTTTCTGATTGTCCAGTCGCCCCTCTCCAGGGCTCTACTCTGGAATCCCTCATTTGGTGGGACACCTGAGGTTAATAAAGAAAACAACAACAACAACAAAAAAAAAACAACGGACTTCTTCCAGCCCACAGAATGACCCCAAACTCTTTGGACAGGGCCAAACCACCAGAGAGTAAGACTCGTCCATTTCCCATGAAGTCACCCAGAAATTACACGACCATGAGTGACACGATATCCAGAGACAAAAACTTGAGCAGGATCTCACACTCCCCCTTCTTTCATATCCAGAAGAGTTCTCCTCATGGTCTGTAGGTCAGTCCTGCCATACCTATGACCCGAAACATAAGCCGAGTTTGTGTTTTCAGACAACTGTCCAAACAGCCCTGGCCTACACAACCTACAGGCTCAGGCCCCTGGAGCCAAACCTGAGGACTGTACTTGCCCTCTCCAAGGGAATAGTGTGTGCCCATTCCAATGGCCACAACCCTTCTAATAGGATACACCTCTAAAGTCCCTGATCCATCTCAATAGTGGTGGCTTCCCAGGAAAAACAGGGGCAATCTGAGCCCAACTGAGCACCTACCTGCACTCAGACCCATAGACAGATGTCCCAGAGGTAAAAAGGAAAGAACAGGCCCCTAGGCACTAATCAGATCCATTGCTTTGGTTTCCAGGCATCTCTCCTCAGAGGCCTGGATTTCAAAAGCAGCATATAGCTGTTTCTTGACTCACCCATCAGAAAACATCTCATCTACACATGGGAAACTTGCACGTTGGAGCTGTGTCAAAGCCTCTGTTTAGGAGAAGCCTTTAGGGCCCCAGGGCCACCGCTTCATTCCAAGGTCTCCATAGACACAAAAGCACATTAGGACCCATCCCCAGGGGTGTCCACTTCAACTCAGCGTCCTCGGTTGCTCCACACAGATCCAGGAGATCTAACCTGTCTTGTTGCTAGGAGACAATTGGAATGCGAGGTGGGCTACCCAGCCATCCATCCTTAGAACCCTGCTTAGAATCATTGGCCTGGAGCCAAACAACAGGTCTCAATTGTCCTGCAGAACACTCTCTGCTGTTTGGAGCTTTTCACAACTCCCATCGTGGGAAAACCCCATGGCCTCGTGATGCCCCCCCATTCATGAAGGGGCCATCAGGGACAGAAACTCAACCTGAGCGATCGTCTGATCCTCGCCCTGACTACAGATGCACGAGATCTCGATTCAGGTCTGTAGATTGTACCTGCCATGGCCTCACCCAGAAACCTAAGCCTAGCCTGTGTTCTCAGACTTTTGTCGTCAGACTACTGGCCCACAATTCCTCCAGTTCGGCAATCCAGATTTACAATGCAGCACCCTGCCTGCCCTCCAGAAGAAAAACATTGTCCTCTGGGGCTACCCAGTAACCCCAAATTTGGATCAACCTCCACCGACCTTGGCTGTACCCTAAATACATAGGCTGACCAGGGCACTAATGCCCTTTCTGACACAGCCTCAGCCTGGATCCCCTGGCCCATCCCTGACAGCTGGCCGCACACTGAGCACATAGAGCCGCCATGGCCTTAGGTCGTCATCTCTTCCCAACCTCGGTTTTAGGGTTTCAGAACCTAGACCTTATCTCCAATCACTGCCCAGGGTTGAAGGTGATGCAGAAATCAGAACTCCTCCTTACCCATGGCAAGAACCCTTGTGGTTGGCACGTTGTCCAACGTTCAGTGTAGGAGAAACCAGCATTCACCCTGAGGCCCCGCCCATTCTTGAGTGAGACGAGGGCATACACAGACATTGTGACCCTCAACATGAGTCCTGTCCTCTAGTAAGTCCTCTCAGTAGCTGGACCATTAGATGTCATAATGGGCTTGACATGTCCCTAGGCCCCAATTTTTAACCAGATTTCTGATTGTCCAGTCGCCCCTCCCCAGGGCTTTACTCTGGAGTTTCTCATTTGTGGGTCACCTGAGGTTAAAAAAGAAAACAACAACAACAAAAAAAATACGGGCTTCTTCCAGCCCACAGAATGACCCCAAACTCTTTGGACGGGGCCAAAACACCAGAGAGTTAGACTCGTTCATTTCCCATGAAGTCACCCAGAAATTACACGACCACGAGTGACACGATATCCAGAGACAAAAACTTGAGCAGGAGCCTCACACTCGCCCTTCTTTCAAATCCCGAAGAGTTCTCCTCATGGTCTGTAGTTCAGTCCTGCCATACTTATGACCCGAAACATAAGCCGAGTTTGTGTTTTCAGACAACAGTCCAAACAGCCCTGGCCTACACAACCTACCGGCTCAGGCCCCTGGAGCCAAACCTGAGGACTGTACTTGCCCTCTCCAAGGGAATTGTGTGTGCCCATTCCAATGGCCAAAACCCTTCTAATAGGATAAACCTCCAAAGTCCCTGATCCATCTCAATAGTGGTGGCTTCCCAGGAAAAACAGGGGCTATCTGAGCCCAACTGAGCACCTACCTGCACTCAGACCCATAGACAGATGTCCCCTGAGGTATAAAGGAAAGAACAGGCCCCTAGGCACTAATCAGATCCATTGCTTTGGTTTCCAGGCATCTCTCCTCAGAGGCCTGGATTTCAAAAGCAGCATATAGCTGTTTCTTGACTCACCCATCAGAAAACATCTCATCTACACATGAGAAATTTGCACGTTGGAGCTGTGTCAAAGCCTCTGTTTAAGAGAACCCTTTAGGGCCCCAGGGCCACAGCTTCATTCCAAGGTCTCCATAGACACAAAAGCACATTAGGAAACATCCCCAGGGGTGTCCATTTCAACTCAGGGTCCTCGGTTGCTCCCCACAGATCCAGGAGATCTAACCTGTCTTGTTGCTAGGAGACAATTGGAATGCGAGGTGGGCTACCCAGCCATCCATCCTTAGAAGCCTGCTCAGAATCATTGGCCTGGAGCCAAACAACAGGTCTCAATTGTCCTGCAGAAGACCCTCTGCAGTTTGGAGCTTCTCAAAACTCCCATCGTGGGAAAACCCCCATTGCCTCGTGATGCGCCCCCATTCATGAAGGGGCCATCAGGGACAGAAACTCAACCTGAGCGATCGTCTGATCCTTGCCCTGACTACAGATGCACGAGATCTCGATTCAGGTCTGTAGATTGTGCCTGCCATGGCCTCACCCAGAAACCTAAGCCTAGCCTGTGTTCTCAGACTTTTGTCGTCAGACTACTGGCCCACAAGCCCTCCAGTTTGGCAATCCAGAACTACAATGCAGCACTCTGCCTGCGCCCCAGAAGAAAAAACATTGTCCTCTGGGGCTACCCAGTAACCCCAAATTTGTATCAACCTCCACCGACCTTGGCTGTACCCTAAATACATAGGCTGACCAGGGCACTAATGCCCTTTCTGACACAGCCTCAGCCTGGATCCCCTGGACCATCCCTGACAGCTGGCCGCACACTGAGCACATAGAGCCGCCATGGCCTTAGGTCGTCATCTCTTCCCAACCTCGGTTTTCAGGTTTCAGAACCTAGACCTTATCTCCAATCACTGCCCAGGGTTGAAGGTGATGCAGAAATCAGAACTCCTTCCCCATGGCAAGAAACCTTGTGGTTGGCATGTTGTCCAACCTTCAGTGTAGTTGAAACAATGTGGCCCATGAGCCCCCGCCCATGCTCCCGGGCCACATTGGTCACAAACACACATTGTGACCCTCAGGCTGAGCCCAGTCCTCAAGTTAGGCCACTCAGTGGCTGGATGTAGAGATAGCATATTGGGCTTGCAATGCCCCTAGGCCCCAATTTTAACCATAGTTCAAGTTTTCCCTTCAGTCTTCCCCACGGCTTGGCTTTGGAATTCCTCTTTTGGTGGGACACCTGAGGTAACAAAACTGAAATGAGTCCTCCCATCCCACAGACTGACGAAAAGCAATTGGGAATCGGGCCAAATCCTCAAAGAGGAAGATTCGTCCATGGCCCATGAGGCCTCCCCGACATTCCATGGCCATCGCTGATACAAAATCCAGAGACAAAAGCCTGAGCAAGCGCCTCAGACTCGCACTTTCTTCATATCCTGAAGAGTTCTTCTCATGGCTTGTAGATCGGGCCTGCCATACCTTCGTCCCCAAACCTAAGCTGAGTTTGTGTTTTCAGACTTCTGTTCTCAAAGTTTTGGGCCACACACACTCCAGGCTGGGCCCCTGGAGCCACACATTAGGACCGTGCCTACCAATCCATGGGAATTCTGCCCATTCCATGGTCCAAAATCGCACAAATTTGGAGAAACTTCCAACGTCCCTGAGGCCATCCCAATAGTGTAGGTCGCCCGGAACAAACAAGGGCTGTCTGACACCAGCTGATAATCGACCTCCACTCATACCATAGATGGATGTCCCCAGAGAAGAAGATTGAACCAGACAGGACCCTAGGCCATAATAGGATCCATTGCTTTGGGTTACAGGCATGTGTCCTCACAAGCCTGATTCCAATATGAGCATAGGGGTCTTCCTGAGGCACCCATCAGAACTCATCTCGTCTCCACAAGGAAACCTGTGCATGGGAGCCATGTCCAAAGCTTAGGAGAGTACTTCAGGGTCCCGGTGCCACCGCCCCATTCCAAGGCCCTCATGGACACAAAAACACACTAGGGCCCATCCTCAGGAAAGTCGATTTCAACTCAGCCACCCCGGTTGCTCCGGCAGAGCCATCAGATCTAAACTATCTTGTTGCTAGGAGACAATTGGAATGCGAGGCGGGCTTCCCAGGCATCCATCCACGAACGGTGCTCTGGAGTCATTCTATATGGGATGTCCAGGAGCTGTCCAACAGGTCTCAATTGTCCAGCAGACGGAATCCTTAAAGGGGGCATCCCACAACTCCCAAAGTGGGAAAACCTCAATGGCCTGAGATTCCGCTCCCTTCATGAAGCGGCCGTCATGCACAGAAAATCCAACCTGAGCCAACGTCTGATCCTCGCCCTGACTTCAGATGCATGAGATATTGGTTCAGATCTGCAGGGGGTACCTGCCATGCCCTCGCCCTGAAACCCAAGTCTACCTTGTCTTCTCAGACTTCCGTCCTCACACTCCTGGCCCCGAAGCCCTCAAGTTTGGCAATTCCGGACCCACAAGCAGCACTCTGCCTGCCCTCTAGAAAAAAAATTATTGCCTCATGAGCTGCCCAGGCAACTTAAATGAGGATAAACCTACACAGCACTCGACTTTACCCAAATTATATAGTCTAACCTGGGCAATAATGCACTGTCCAACACAACCTGAGCCCGGACCTCCTGACCAACACAAAGAAAGCTGACCACACACTGAGCACATAAATCCCGATATGGCCTTAGGACATCATCTCTTCGCTACCTCAGTTTTCAGGTTTCAGAACCGAGACCTTATCTCCAATCAATGCCCAGGGGTGAGTGTGATGCAGAAATCAGAACTCCTTCTTACCCATGGCAAGAACCCTTGTGGTTGGCACGTTGTCCAACGTTCAGTGTAGGAGAAACCAGCATTCACCCTGAGGCCCCGCCCATTCTTGAGTGCGACGAGGGCATACACACGCATTGTGACCCTCAGCATGAGTCCTGTGCTCTAGTAAGTCCTCTCAGTGGCTGGACCATTAGATGTCATAATGGGCTTGACATGTCCCTAGGCCCCAATTTTTAACGAGATTTCTGATTGTCCAGTCGCCCCTCCCCAGGGCTTTACTCTGGAGTTCCTCATTTGTGGGACACCTGAGGTTAAAAAAGACAACAACAACAAAAAAAAAAAAATACGGGCTTCTTCCAGCCCACAGAATGACCCCAAACTCTTTGGACGGGGCCAAAACACCAGAGAGTTAGACTCGTTCATTTCCCATGAAGTCACCCAGAAATTACACGACCATGAGTGACACGATATCCAGAGACAAAAACTTGAGCAGGAGCCTCACACTCGCCCTTCTTTCAAATCCCGAAGAGTTCTCCTCATGGTCTGTAGTTCAGTCCTGCCATACTTATGACCCGAAACATAAGCCGAGTTTGTGTTTTCAGACAACTGTCCAAACAGCCCTGGCCTACACAACCTACCGGCTCAGGCCCCTGGAGCCAAACCTGAGGACTGTACTTGCCCTCTCCAAGGGAATTGTGTGTGCTCATTCCAATGGCCAAAACCCTTCTAATAGGATAAACCTCCAAAGTCCCTGATCCATCTCAATAGTGGTGGCTTCCCAGGAAAAACAGGGGCAATCTGAGCCCAACTGAGCACCTACCTGCACTCAGACCCATAGACAGATGTCCCCTGAGGTATAAAGGAAAGAACAGGCCCCTAGGCACTAATCAGATCCATTGCTTTGGTTTCCAGGCATCTCTCCTCAGAGGCCTGGATTTCAAAAGCAGCATATAGCTGTTGCTTGACTCACCCATCAGAAAACATCTCATCTACACATGGGAAACTTGCACGTTGGAGCTGTGTCAAAGCCTCTGTTTAGGAGAACCCTTTAGGGCCCCAGGGCCACAGCTTCATTCCAAGGTCTCCATAGACACAAAAGCACATTAGGAAACATCCCCAGGGGTGTCCATTTCAACTCAGCGTCCTCGGTTGCTCCCCACAGATCCAGGAGATCTAACCTGTCTTGTTGCTAGGAGACAATTGGAATGCGAGGTGGGCTACCCAGCCATCCATCCTTAGAAGCCTGCTCAGAATCATTGGCCTGGAGCCAAACAACAGGTCTCAATTGTCCTGCAGAAGACCCTCTGCAGTTTGGAGCTTCTCAAAACTCCCATCGTGGGAAAACCCCCATTGCCTTGTGATGCCCCCCCATTCATGAAGGGGCCATCAGGGACAGAAACTCAACCTGAGCGATCGTCTGATCCTCGCCCTGACTACAGATGGACGAGATCTCGATTCAGGTCTGTAGATTGTGCCTGCCATGGCCTCACCCAGAAACCTAAGCCTAGCCTGTGTTCTCAGACTTTTGTCGTCAGACTACTGGCCCACAATTCCTCCAGTTCGGCAATCCAGATTTACAATGCAGCACCCTGCCCGCCCTCCAGAAGAAAAACATTGTCCTCTGGGGCTACCCAGTAACCCCAAATGAGGATCAACCTGAACCGACCTTGTCTGTACCCCAAATACATAGGCTGACCAGGGCACTAATGCCCTTTCTGCCACAGCCTGAGCCTGGATCTCCTGGCCCATCCCTGACAGCTGGCCGCACACTGAGCACAAAGAGCCGCCATGGCCTTAGGTCGTCATCTCTTCCCAACCTCGGTTTTCAGGTTTCAGAACCTAGACCTTATCTCCAATCACTGCCCAGGGTTGAAGGTGATGCAGAAATCAGAACTCCTTCCCCATGGCAAGAAACCTTGTGGTTGGCATGTTGTCCAACGTTCAAAGTAGTTGAAACAATGTGGCCCATGAGCCCCCGCCCATGCTCCCGGGCCACATTGGTCACAAAGACACATTGTGACCCTCAGGCTGAGCCCAGTCCTCAAGTTAGGCCACTCAGTGGCTGGATGAAGAGATAGCATATTGGGCTTGCCATGCCCCTAGGCCCCAATTTTTAACCATAGTTCAAGTTTTCCCTTAGGTCTTCCCCACGGCTTGGCTTTGGAATTCCTCTTTTGGTGGGACACCTGAGGTAACAAAACTGAAATGAGTCCTCCCATCCCACAGACTGACGAAAAGCAATTGGGAATCGGGCCAAATCCTCAAAGAGGAAGATTCGTCCATGGCCCATGAGGCCTCCCCGACATTCCACGGCCATCGCTGATACAAAATCCAGAGACAAAAGCCTGAGCAAGCGCCTCAGACTCGCACTTTCTTCATATCCTGAAGAGATCTTCTCATGGCTTGTAGATCGGGCCTGCCATACCTACGTCCCCAAACCTAAGCTGAGTTTGTGTTTTCAGACTTCTGTTCTCAAAGTTTTGGGCCACACACACTCCAGGCTGGGCCCCTGGAGCCACACATTAGGACCGTGCCTACCAATCCATGGGAATTCTGCCCATTCCATGGTCCAAAATCGCACAAATTTGGAGAAACTTCCAACGTCCCTGAGGCCATCCCAATAGTGTAGGTCGCCCGGAACAAACAAGGGCTGTCTGACACCAGCTGATAATCGACCTCCACTCATACCATAGATGGATGTCCCCAGAGAAGAAGATTGAACCAGACAGGACCCTAGGCCATAATAGGATCCATTGCTTTGGGTTACAGGCATGTGTCCTCACAAGCCTGATTCCAATATGAGCATAGGGGTCTTCCTGAAGCACCCATCAGAACTCATCTCGTCTCCACAAGGAAACCTGTGCATGGGAGCCATGTCCAAAGCTTAGGAGAGTACTTCAGGGTCCCGGTGCCACCGCCCCATTCCAAGGCCCTCATGGACACAAAAACACACGAGGGCCCATCCTCAGGAAAGTCGATTTCAACTCAGCCACCCCGGTTGCTCCGGCAGAGCCATCAGATCTAAACTGTCTTGTTGCTAGGAGACAATTGGAATGCGAGGCGGGCTTCCCAGGCATCCATCCGCGAACGGTGCTCTGGAGTCATTCTATATGGGATGTCCAGGAGCTGTCCAACAGGTCTCAATTGTCCAGCAGACGGAATCCTTAAAGGGGGCATCCCACAACTCCCAAAGTGGGAAAAACTCAATGGCCTCGAGATTCCGCTCCCTTCATGAAGCGGCCGTCATGCACAGAAAATCCAACCTGAGCCAACGTCTGATCCTCGCCCTGACATCAGATGCATGAGATATTGGTTCAGATCTGCAGGGGGTACCTGCCGTGCCCTCGCCCTGAAACCCAAGTCTAGCTTGTCTTCTCAGACTTCCGTCCTCACACTCCTGGCCCCGAAGCCCTCAAGTTTGGCAATTCCGGACCCACAATGCAGCACTCTGCCTGCCCTCTAGAAAAAAAATTATTGCCTCATGAGCTGCCCAGGCAACTTAAATGAGGATAAACCTACACAGCACTCGACTTTACCCAAATTATATAGTCTAACCTGGGCAATAATGCACTGTCCAACACAACCTGAGCCCGGACCTCCTGACCAACACAAAGAAAGCTGACCGCACACTGAGCACATAAATCCCGCCATGGCCTTAGGTCATCATCTCTTCGCTACCTCAGTTTTCAGGTTTCAGAACCGAGACCTTATCTCCAATCACTGCCCAGGGGTGAGTGTGATGCAGAAATCAGAACTCCTCCTTACCCATGGCAAGAACCCTTGTGGTTGGCACGTTGTCCAACGTTCAGTGTAGGAGAAACCTGAATTCACACTGAGGCCCCGCCATTTTTGAGTGCGACGAGGGCATACACACGCATTGTGACCCTCAGCATGAGTCCTGCGCTCTAGTAAGACCTCTCAGTGGCTGGACCATTATATGTCATAATGTGCTTGACCTGTCCCTAGGCCCCAATTTTTAACCAGATTTCTGATTGTCCAGTCGCCCCTCCCCAGGGCTTTACTCTGGAGTTCCTCATTTGTGGGACACCTGAGGTTAAAAAAGACAACAACAACAAAAAAAAAAAAATACGGGCTTCTTCCAGCCCACAGAATGACCCCAAACTCTTTGGACGGGGCCAAAACACCAGAGAGTTAGACTCGTTCATTTCCCATGAAGTCACCCAGAAATTACACGACCATGAGTGACACGATATCCAGAGACAAAAACTTGAGCAGGAGCCTCACACTCGCCCTTCTTTCAAATCCCGAAGAGTTCTCCTCATGGTCTGTAGTTCGGTCCTGCCATACTTATGACCCGAAACATAAGCCGAGTTTGTGTTTTCAGACAACTGTCCAAACAGCCCTGGCCTACACAACCTACCGGCTCAGGCCCCTGGAGCCAAACCTGAGGACTGTACTTGCCCTCTCCAAGGGAATTGTGTGTGCCCATTCCAATGGCCAAAACCCTTCTAATAGGATAAACCTCCAAAGTCCCTGATCCATCTCAATAGTGGTGGCTTCCCAGGAAAAACAGGGGCAATCTGAGCCCAACTGAGCACCTACCTGCACTCAGACCCATAGACAGATGTCCCCTGAGGTATAAAGGAAAGAACAGGCCCCTAGGCACTAATCAGATCCATTGCTTTGGTTTCCAGGCATCTCTCCTCAGAGGCCTGGATTTCAAAAGCAGCATATAGCTGTTTCTTGACTCACCCATCAGAAAACATCTCATCTACACATGGGAAACTTGCACGTTGGAGCTGTGTCAAAGCCTCTGTTTAGGAGAACCCTTTAGGGCCCCAGGGCCACCGCTTCATTCCAAGGTCTCCATAGACACAAAAGCACATTAGGACCCATCCCCAGGGGTGTCCATTTCAACTCAGCGTCTTCGGTTGCTCCCCACAGATCCAGGAGATCTAACCTGTCTTGTTGCTAGGAGACAATTGGAATGCGAGGTGGGCTACCCAGCCATCCATCCTTAGAAGCCTGCTCAGAATCATTGGCCTGGAGCCAAACAACAGGTCTCAATTGTCCTGCAGAAGACCCTCTGCAGTTTGGAGCTTCTCAAAACTCCCATCGTGGGAAAACCCCCATTGCCTCGTGATGCGCCCCCATTCATGAAGGGGCCATCAGGGACAGAAACTCAACCTGAGCGATCGTCTGATCCTTGCCCTGACTACAGATGCACGAGATCTCGATTCAGGTCTGTAGATTGTGCCTGCCATGGCCTCACCCAGAAACCTAAGCCTAGCCTGTGTTCTCAGACTTTTGTCGTCAGACTACTGGCCCACAAGCCCTCCAGTTTGGCAATCCAGAACTACAATGCAGCACTCTGCCTGCCCCCCAGAAGAAAAAACATTGTCCTCTGGGGCTACCCAGTAACCCCAAATGAGAATCAACCTGCACCGTCCTTGGCTGTACCCCAAATACAAAGGCAGACCAGGGCACTAATGTCCTTTCTGACACACCCTCAGCCTGGACCCCCTGGCCCCTCCCAGACAGCTGGACGCACACTGAGCACATCGAGCCGCCGTGGCCTTAGGTCGTCATCTCTTCCCAACCTCGGTTTCAGGTTTCAGAACCTAGACCTTATCTCCAATCACTGCCCAGGGTTGAAGGTGATGCAGAAATCAGAACTCCTTCCCCATGGCAAGAAACCTTGTGGTTGGCATGTTGTCCAACGTTCAAAGTAGTTGAAACCAGTGTGGCCCATGAGGCCCCGCCCATGCTCGCGGGCCACATTGGTCAGAAACACACATTGTGACCCTCAGGCTGAGCCCAGTCCTCAAGTAAGGCCACTCAGTGGCTGGATGAAGAGATAGCATATTTGGCTTGCCATGCCCCTAGGCCCCAAATTTAACCATAGTTCGGGTTGTCCCTTCAGTCTTCCCCACGGCTATGCTTTGGAATTTCTCTTTTGGTGGGACACCTGAGGTAACAAAACTGAAATGAGTCCTCCCATCCCACAGATTGACGAAAAGCAATTGGAATCGGGCCAAATCCTCAGAGAGGAGCATTCGTCCATGGCCCATGAGGCCTCCCCGACATTCCACGGCCATCGCTGATACAAAATCCAGAGACAAAAGCCTGAGCAACACCTCAAACTCGCACTTTCTTCATATCCTGAAGAGTTCTTCTCATGGTTTGTAGATCGGGCCTGCCATACCTACGTCCCCAAACCTAAGCTGAGTTTGTGTTTTCAGACTTCTGTCCTCACAGCCTTGGGCCACGCACCCTCCAGGCTGGGCTTTTGGAGCCACACATTAGGACTGTGGCTACCAATCCATGGGAATTCTGCCCATTCCATGGTCCAAAATCGTACATATTAGGAGAAACCTCCAAAGTCCCTGAGGCCATCCCAATAGTGTAGGTCGCCCGGAACAAACAAGGGCTGTCTGACACCAGCTGATAATCGACCTCCACTCATACCATAGATGGATGTCCCCAGAGAAGAAGATTGAACCAGACAGGACCCTAGGCCATAATAGGAACCATGGCTTTGGGTTACAGGCATGTGTTCTCAAAAGCCTGATTCCAATACGAGCATCGGGGTCTTCCTGAGGCACCCATCAGAACTCGTCTCGTCTCCACAAGGAAACCTGTGCATGGGAGCCATGTCCAAACTTTAGGAGAGTACTTCAGGTTCCCGGTGCCACCGCCCCATTCCAAGGCTCTCATGGACACAAAAACACATTAGGACCCATCCTCAGAAAAGTCCATTTCAACTCAGCCACCCCGGTTGCTCTGGCAGAGCCATCAGATCTAAACTGTCTTGATGCTAGGAGACAATTGGAATGCGAGGCGGGCTTCCCAGGCATCCATCCGCGAAGGGTGCTCTGGAGTCATTCCATATGGGATGACCTGGAGCTGTCCAACAGGTCTCAATTGTCCCGCAGACGGAATCCTTGAAGGGGGCATCCCACAACTCCCAACGTGGGAAAACCTCAATGGCCTCGAGATTCCGATCCCTTCATGAAGCGGCCGTCATGCACAGAAACTCCAACCTGAGCCAACGTCTGATCCTCACCCTGACATCAGATGCATGAGATATTGGTTCAGATCTGCAGGGGGTACCTGCCGTGCCCTCGCCCTGAAACCCAAGTCTAGCTTGTCTTCTCAGACTTCCGTCCTCACACTCATGGCCCCGAAGCCCTCAAGTTTGGCAATTCCGGACCCACAATGCAGCACTCTGCCTGCCCTGTAGAAAAAAAATTATTGCCTCATGAGCTGCTCAGGAAACTTAAATGAGGATAAACCTACACAGCACTCGACTTTTCCCAAATTATATAGTCTAACCTGGGCACTAATGCACTGTCGAACACAACCTGAGCCCGGACCTCCTGACCAACACAAAGAAAGATGACCGCACACCTAGCACATAAATCCCGCCATGGCCTTAGGTCATCATCTCTTCGCTACCTCAGTTTTCAGGCTTCAGAACCGAGACCTTATCTCCAATCACTGCCCAGGGGTGAGTGTGATGCAGAAATCAGAACTCCACCTTAATCATGGCAAGAACCCTTGTGGTTGGCACGTTGTTCAACGTTCAGTGTAGGAGAATCCAGCATTCACCCTGAGGACCCGCCCATTCTTGAGTGCGACGAGGGCATACACACGCATTGTGACCCTCAGCATGAGTCCTGTCCTCTAGTAAGTCCTCTCAGTGGCTGGACCATTAGATGTCATAATGGGCTTGACATGTCCCTAGCCCCAATTTTACCCAGATTTCTGATTGTCCAGTCGCCCCTCCGAGGGCTCTACTCTGGAATCCCTCATTTGGTGGGACACCTGAGGTTAAAAAAGAAAACAAGAACAACAAGAAAAAAACGGACTTCTTCCAGCCCACAGAATGACCCCAAACTCTTTGGGCGGGGCCAAACCACCAGAGAGTAAGACTCGTCCATTTCCCATGAAGTCACCCAGAAATTCCACGACCACGAGTGACACGATATCCAGAGATAAAAACTTGAGCAGGAGCCTCACACTCGCCCTTCTTTCAAATCCCGAAGAGTTCTCCTCATGGTCTGTAGGTCAGTCCTGCCATACCTATGACCCGAAACATAAGCCGAGTTTGTGTTTTCAGAAAACTGTCCAAACAGCCCTGGCCTACACAACCTACAGGCTCAGGCCCCTGGAGCCAAACCTGAGGACTGTACTTGCCCTCTCCAAGGGAATTGTGTGTGCCCATTCCAATGGCCAAAACCCTTCTAATAGGATAAACCTCCAAAGTCCCTGATCCATCTCAATAGTGGTGGCTTCCCAGGAAAAACAGGGGCAATCTGAGCCCAACTGAGCACCTACCTGCACTCAGACCCATAGACAGATGTCCCCTGAGGTATAAAGGAAAGAACAGGCCCCTAGGCACTAATCAGATCCATTGCTTTGGTTTCCAGGCATCTCTCCTCAGAGGCCTGGATTTCAAAAGCAGCATATAGCTGTTTCTTGACTCACCCATCAGAAAACATCTCATCTACACATGGGAAACTTGCACGTTGGAGCTGTGTCAAAGCCTCTGTTTAGGAGAACCCTTTAGGGCCCCAGGGCCACCGCTTCATTCCAAGGTCTCCATAGACACAAAAGCACATTAGGACCCATCCCCAGGGGTGTCCATTTCAACTCAGCGTCTTCGGTTGCTCCCCACAGATCCAGGAGATCTAACCTGTCTTGTTGCTAGGAGACAATTGGAATGCGAGGTGGGCTACCCAGCCATCCATCCTTAGAAGCCTGCTCAGAATCATTGGCCTGGAGCCAAACAACAGGTCTCAATTGTCCTGCAGAAGACCCTCTGCAGTTTGGAGCTTCTCAAAACTCCCATCGTGGGAAAACCCCCATTGCCTCGTGATGCGCCCCCATTCATGAAGGGGCCATCAGGGACAGAAACTCAACCTGAGCGATCGTCTGATCCTTGCCCTGACTACAGATGCACGAGATCTCGATTCAGGTCTGTAGATTGTGCCTGCCATGGCCTCACCCAGAAACCTAAGCCTAGCCTGTGTTCTCAGACTTTTGTCGTCAGACTACTGGCCCACAAGCCCTCCAGTTTGGCAATCCAGAACTACAATGCAGCACTCTGCCTGCCCCCCAGAAGAAAAAACATTGTCCTCTGGGGCTACCCAGTAACCCCAAATGAGAATCAACCTGCACCGTCCTTGGCTGTACCCCAAATACAAAGGCAGACCAGGGCACTAATGTCCTTTCTGACACACCCTCAGCCTGGACCCCCTGGCCCCTCCCAGACAGCTGGACGCACACTGAGCACATCGAGCCGCCGTGGCCTTAGGTCGTCATCTCTTCCCAACCTCGGTTTTCAGGTTTCAGAACCTAGACCTTATCTCCAATCACTGCCCAGGGTTGAAGGTGATGCAGAAATCAGAACTCCTTCCCCATGGCAAGAAACCTTGTGGTTGGCATGTTGTCCAACGTTCAAAGTAGTTGAAACCAGTGTGGCCCATGAGGCCCCGCCCATGCTCGCGGGCCACATTGGTCAGAAACACACATTGTGACCCTCAGGCTGAGCCCAGTCCTCAAGTAAGGCCACTCAGTGGCTGGATGAAGAGATAGCATATTTGGCTTGCCATGCCCCTAGGCCCCAAATTTAACCATAGTTCGGGTTGTCCCTTCAGTCTTCCCCACGGCTATGCTTTGGAATTTCTCTTTTGGTGGGACACCTGAGGTAACAAAACTGAAATGAGTCCTCCCATCCCACAGATTGACGAAAAGCAATTGGAATCGGGCCAAATCCTCAGAGAGGAGCATTCGTCCATGGCCCATGAGGCCTCCCCGACATTCCACGGCCATCGCTGATACAAAATCCAGAGACAAAAGCCTGAGCAACACCTCAAACTCGCACTTTCTTCATATCCTGAAGAGTTCTTCTCATGGTTTGTAGATCGGGCCTGCCATACCTACGTCCCCAAACCTAAGCTGAGTTTGTGTTTTCAGACTTCTGTCCTCACAGCCTTGGGCCACGCACCCTCCAGGCTGGGCTTTTGGAGCCACACATTAGGACTGTGGCTACCAATCCATGGGAATTCTGCCCATTCCATGGTCCAAAATCGTACATATTAGGAGAAACCTCCAAAGTCCCTGAGGCCATCCCAATAGTGTAGGTCGCCCGGAAAAAACAAGGGCTGTCTGACACCAGCTGATAATCGACCTCCACTCATACCATAGATGGATGTCCCCAGAGAAGAAGATTAAACCAGACAGGACCCTAGGCCATAATAGGAACCATGGCTTTGGGTTACAGGCATGTGTTCTCAAAAGCCTGATTCCAATACGAGCATCGGGGTCTTCCTGAGGCACCCATCAGAACTCGTCTCGTCTCCACAAGGAAACCTGTGCATGGGAGCCATGTCCAAACTTTAGGAGAGTACTTCAGGTTCCCGGTGCCACCGCCCCATTCCAAGGCTCTCATGGACACAAAAACACATTAGGACCCATCCTCAGAAAAGTCCATTTCAACTCAGCCACCCCGGTTGCTCTGGCAGAGCCATCAGATCTAAACTGTCTTGATGCTAGGAGACAATTGGAATGCGAGGCGGGCTTCCCAGGCATCCATCCGCGAAGGGTGCTCTGGAGTCATTCCATATGGGATGACCTGGAGCTGTCCAACAGGTCTCAATTGTCCCGCAGACGGAATCCTTGAAGGGGGCATCCCACAACTCCCAACGTGCGAAAACCTCAATGGCCTCGAGATTCCGATCCCTTCATGAAGCGGCCGTCATGCACAGAAAATCCAACCTGAGCCAACGTCTGATCCTCACCCTGACATCAGATGCATGAGATATTGGTTCAGATCTGCAGGGGGTACCTGCCGTGCCCTCGCCCTGAAACCCAAGTCTAGCTTGTCTTCTCAGACTTCCGTCCTCACACTCCTGGCCCCGAAACCCTCAAGTTTGGCAATTCCGGACCCACAATGCAGCACTCTGCCTGCCCTGTAGAAAAAAAATTATTGCCTCATGAGCTGCTCAGGAAACTTAAATGAGGATAAACCTACACAGCACTCGACTTTACCCAAATTATATAGTCTAACCTGGGCACTAATGCACTGTCGAACACAACCTGAGCCCGGACCTCCTGACCAACACAAAGAAAGATGACCGCACACCTAGCACATAAATCCCGCCATGGCCTTAGGTCATCATCTCTTCGCTACCTCAGTTTTCAGGCTTCAGAACCGAGACCTTATCTCCAATCACTGCCCAGGGGTGAGTGTGATGCAGAAATCAGAACTCCACCTTAATCATGGCAAGAACCCTTGTGGTTGGCACGTTGTTCAACGTTCAGTGTAGGAGAATCCAGCATTCACCCTGAGGACCCGCCCATTCTTGAGTGCGACGAGGGCAAACACACGCATTGTGACCCTCAGCATGAGTCCTGTCCTCTAGTAAGTCCTCTCAGTGGCTGGACCATTAGATGTCATAATGGGCTTGACATGTCCCTAGCCCCAATTTTACCCAGATTTCTGATTGTCCAGTCGCCCCTCCGAGGGCTCTACTCTGGAATCCCTCATTTGGTGGGACACCTGAGGTTAAAAAAGAAAACAAGAACAACAAGAAAAAAACGGAATTCTTCCAGCCCACAGAATGACCCCAAACTCTTTGGGCGGGGCCAAACCACCAGAGAGTAAGACTCGTCCATTTCCCATGAAGTCACCCAGAAATTCCACGACCACGAGTGACACGATATCCAGAGATAAAAACTTGAGCAGGAGCCTCACACTCGCCCTTCTTTCAAATCCCGAAGAGTTCTCCTCATGGTCTGTAGGTCAGTCCTGCCATACCTATGACCCGAAACATAAGCCGAGTTTGTGTTTTCAGAAAACTGTCCAAACAGCCCTGGCCTACACAACCTACAGGCTCAGGCCCCTGGAGCCAAACCTGAGGACTGTACTTGCCCTCTCCAAGGGAATTGTGTGTGCCCATTCCAATGGCCACAATCCTTTTAATAGGATAAATCTCCAAAGTCCCTGATCCATCTCAATAGTGGTGGCTTCCCAGGAAAAACAGGGGCAATCTGAGCCCAACTGAGCACCTACCTGCACTCAGACCCATAGACAGATATCCCCAGAGGTAAAAAGGAAAGAACAGGCCCCTAGGCACTAATCAGATCCATTGCTTTGGTTTCCAGGCATCTTTCCTCAGAGGCCTGGATTTCAAAAGCAGCATATAGCTGTTTCTTGACTCACATATCAGAAAACATCTCATCTACACATGGGAAACTTGCACGTTGGAGCTGTGTCAAAGCCTCTGTTTAGGAGAACCCTTTAGGGCCCCAGGGCCACCGCTTCATTCCAAGGTCTCCATAGACACAAAAGCACATTAGGACCCATCCCCAGGGGTGTCCATTTCAACTCAGCGTCCTCGGTTGCTCCCCACAGATCCAGGAGATCTAACCTGTCTTGTTGCTAGGAGACAATTGGAATGCGAGGTGGGCTACCCAGCCAACCATCCTTAGAACCCTGCTCAGAATCATTGGCCTGGAGCCAAACAACAGGTCTCAATTGTCCTGCAGAAGACTCTCTGCAGTTTGGAGCTTCTCACAACGCCCATCGTGGGAAACCCCCGTGGCCTCCTGATGCCCCCCCATTCATGAAGGGGCCATCAGGGACAGAAACTCCAACCAGAGCGATCGTCTGATCCTCGCCCTGACTTCAGAAGCACGAGATCTCGATTCAGGTCTGTAGATTGTGCCTGCCATGGCCTCACCCAGAGGCCTAAGCCTAGCTTGTGTTCTCAGACTTTTGTCGTCAGACTACTGGCCCACAAGCCCTCCAGTTTGGCAATCCAGAACTACAATTCAGCACTCTGCCTGCCCTCCAGAAGAAAAAACATTGTCCTCTGGGGCTACCCAGTAACCCCAAATGAGGATCAACCTGCACCGACCTTGGCTGTACCCCAAATACAAAGGCAGACCAGGGCACTTATGTCCTTTCTGACACAGCCTGAGCCTGGACACCCTGGCCCCTCCCAGACAGCTGGACGCACACTGAGCACATCGAGCCGCCGTGGCCTTAGGTCGTCATCTCTTCACAACCTCGGTTTCAGGTTTCAGAACCTAGACATTATCTCCAATCCCTGCCCAGGGTTGAAGGTGATGCAGAAATCAGAACTCCTTCCCCAAAGCAAAAAACCTTGTGGTTGGCATGTTGTCCAACGTTCAAAGTAGTTGAAACCAGTGTGGCCCTTGAGGCCCCGCCCATGCTCACGGGCCGCATTGGTCACAAACACACATTGTGACCCTCAGGCTGAGCCCAGTCCTCAAGTAAGGCCACTCAGTGGCTGGATGAAGAGATAGCATATTGGGCTTGCCATGCCCCTATGCCCCAATTTTTAACCATAGTTCGTGTTGTCCCTTCAGTCTTCCCCACGGCTTTGCTTTGGAATTCCTCCTTTGGTGAGACACCTGAGGTAACAAAACTGAAATGAGTCCTCCCATCCCACAGATTGACGAAAAGCAATTGGAATCGGGCCAAATCCTCAGAGAGGAGGATTCGTCCATGGCCCATGAGGCCTCCCCGACATTCCACGGCCATCGCTGATACAAAATCCAGAGACAAAAGCCTGAGCAAGCGCCTCAGAATCGCACTTTCTTCATATTCTGAAGAGTTCTTCTCATGGTTTGTAGATCGGGCCTGTCATACCTACGTCCCCAAACCTAAGCTGAGTTTGTGTTTTCAGACTTCTGTCCTCAAAGACTTGGTCCACGCACCCTCCAGGCTGGGCTCCTGGAGCCACACATTAGGACTGTGCCTACCAATCCATGGGAATTCTGCCCATTCCATGGTCCAAAATCGTACAAAGTAGGAGAAAACTCCAAAGTCCCTGAGGCCATCCCAATAGTGTAGGTCGCCCGGAACAAACAAGGGCTGTCTGACACCAGCTGATAATCGACCTCCACTCATACCATAGATGGATGTCCCCAGAGAAGAAGATTGAACCAGACAGGATCCTAGGCCATAATAGGATCCATTGCTTTGGGTTACAGGCATGTGTCCTCAAAAGCCTGATTTTAATACGAGCATAGGGGTTTTCCTGAGGCACCCATCAGAAGTCATCTCGTCTCCACAAAGAAACCTGTGCATGGGAGCCATGTCCAAAGCTTAGGAGAGTACTTCAGGGTCCCGGTGCCACCGCCCCATTCCAAGGCCCTCATGGACACAAAAACACATTAGGACCCATTTTCAGGAAAGTCCATTTCAACTCAGCCACCCCGGTTGCTCCGGCAGAGCCATCAGATCTAAACTGTCTTGTTGCTAGGAGACAATTGGAATGCGAGGCGGGCTTCCCAGGCATCCATCCACGAACGGTGATCTGGAGGCATTCCATATGGGATGTCCTGGAGCTGTCCAACAGGTCTTAATTGTCCCGCAGAAGGAATCCTTGAAGGGGGCATCCCACAACTCCCAACGTGGGAAAACCTCAATGGCCACGAGATTCCGCTCCCTTCATGAAGCGGCCGTCATGCACAGAAACTCCAACCTGAGCCAACGTCTGATCCTCGCCCTGACTTCAGATGCATGAGATATTGGTTCAGATCTGCAGGGGGTACCTGCCGTGCCCTCGCCCTGAAACCCAAGTCTAGCTTGTCTTCTCAGACTTCCGTCCTCACACTCCTGGCCCCGAAGCCCTCAAGTTTGACAATTCCGGACCCACAATGCAGCACTCTGCCTGCCCTCTAGAAAAAAAATTATTGCCTCATGAGCTGCCCAGGAAACTTAAATGAGGGTAAACCTACACAGCACACGACTTTACCCAAATTATATAGTCTAACCTGGGCACTAATGCACTGTCGAACAAACCTGAGCCCGGACCTCCTGACCAACACTCAGAAAGCTGACCGCACACTGAGCACATAAAACCCGCCATGGCCTTAGGTCATCTTCTCTTCGCTACCTCAGTTTTCAGGCTTCAGAACCGAGACCTTATCTCCAATCAATGCCCAGGGGTGAGTGTGATGCAGAAATCAGAACTCCCCCTTACCCATGGCAGGAACCCTTGTGGTTGGCACGTAGTCCAACGTTCAGTGTAGGAGAAACCAGCATTCACCCTGAGGCTCCGCCCATTCTTGAGTGCGACGAGGGCATACACACGCATTGTGACCCTCAGCATGAGTCCTGTCCTCTAGTAAGTCCTCTCAGTGGCTGGACCATTAGATGTCATAATGGGCTTGACATGTCCGTAGGCCCCAATTTTGAACCAGATTTCTGATTGTCCAGTCTTCCCTCCCCAGGGCTCTACTCTGGAATCCCTCATATGGTGGGACACCTGAGGTTAAAAAAGAAAAAAGCAACAACAACAACAACAAAAAACGGACTTCTTCCAGCCCACAGAATGACCCCAAACTCTTTGGACGGGGACAAACCACCTGAGAGTAAGACTCGTCCATTTCCCATGAAGTCACCCAGAAATTCCACGACCATGAGTGACACGATATCCAGAGAAAAAAACTTGAGCAGGAGCCTCACACACGCCCTTTTTACAAATCCCGAAGCGTTCTCCTCATGGTCTGTAGATCGGTCCTGCCATACCTATGACCCGAAACATAAGCCGAGTTTGTGTTTTCAGACAACTGTCCAAACAGCCCTGGTCTACACAACCTACAGGCTCAGGCCCCTGGAGCCAAACCTGAGGACTGTACTTGCCCTCTCCAAGGGAATTGTGTGTGCCCATTCCAATGGCCAAAACCCTTCTAATAGGATAAATCTCCAAAGTCAATATCCATCTAAATAGTGGTGGCTTCCCAGGATAAACAGGGGCTATCTGAGCCCAACTGAGCACCTACCTGCACTCAGACCCATAGACAGATGTCCCCAGAGGTAAAAAGGAAAGAACAGGCCCCTAGGCACTAATCAGATCCATTGCTTTGGTTTCCAGGCATCTCTCCTCAGAGGCCTGGATTTCAAAAGCAGCATATAGCTGTTTCTTGACTCACCCATCAGAAAACATCTCATCTACACATGGGAAACTTGCACGTTGGAGCTGTGTCAAAGCCTCTGTTTAGGAGAACCCTTTAGGGCCCCAGGGCCACCGCTTCATTCCAAGGTCTCCATAGACACAAAAGCACATTAGGACCCATCCCCAGGGGTGTCCATTTCAACTCAGCGTCCTCGGTTGCTCCCCACAGATCCAGGAGATCTAACCTGTCTTGTTGCTAGGAGACAATTGGAATGCGAGTTGGGCTACCCAGACATCCATCCTTAGAACCCTGCTCAGTATCATTGGCCTGGAGCCAAACAACAGGTCTCAATTGTCCTGCAGAACACTCTCTGCAGTTTGGAGCTTCCACAACTCCCATCGTGGGAAAACCCCCATGGCCTCGTGATGCCCCCCCATTCATGAAGGGGCCATCAGGGACAGAAACTCCAACCTGAGCGATCGTCTGATTCCCGCCCTGACTTCAGATGCACGAGATCTCGATTTAGGTCTGTAGATTGTGCCTGCCATGGCCTCACCCAGAAACCTAAGCCCAGCTTGTGTTCTCAGACTTTGGTCGTCAGACTACTGGCCCACAAGCCCTCCAGTTTGGCAATCCAGAACTACAATGCAGCACTCTGCCGGCCCTCCAGAAAAAAAACATTGCCCTCTGGGGCTACCCAGTAACCCAAAATGAGAATCAAACTGCACCGACCTTGCCTATACCCCAAATACATAGGCAGACCAGGGCACTAATGCCCTTTCTGACACAGCCTGAGCATGGACCTCTTGCCCATCCCAGACAGCTGGCTGCACACTGAGCACATCGAGTCGCCGTGGCCTTAGGGCGTCATCTCTTCCCAACCTCGGTTTTCAGGTTTCAGAACCTAGATATTATCTCCAATCACTGCCCAGGGTTGAAGGTGATGCAGAAACCAGAACTCCTTCCCCATGGCAAGAAACCTTGTGGTTGGCATGTTGTCCAACGTTCAGTGTAGTTGAAAGCAGTGAGGCCCATGAGGCCCCGCCCATGCTCGCGGGCCACATTGGTCACAAACACACATTGTGACCCTCAGGCTGAGCCCAGTCCTCAAGTAAGGCCACTCAGTGGCTGGATGAAGAGATAGCATATTGGGCTTGCCATGCCCCTAGGCCCCAATTTTTAACCATAGTTCGGGTTGTCCCTTCAATCTTCCCCACGGCTTGGCTTTGGAATTCCTCTTTTGGTGGGACACCTGAGGTAACAAAACTGAAATGAGTCCTCCCATCCCACAGATTGACGAAAAGCAATTGGGAATCGGGCCAAATCCTCAGAGAGGAAGATTCGTCCTTGGCCCATGAGGCCTCCCCGACATTCCACGGCCATCGCTGATACAAAATCCAGAGACAAAAGCCTGAGCAAGCGCCTCAGACTCGCACTTTCTTCATATCCTGAAGTGTTCTTCTCATGGTTTGTAGATCGGGCCTGCCATACCTACGTCCCCAAACCTAAGCTGAGTTTGTGTTTTCAGACTTCTGTCCTCAAAGTCTTGGGCCACACACCCTCCAGGCTGGGCCCCTGGAGCCACACTTTAGGACTGTGCCTAACAATCCATGGGATTTCTGCCCATTCCATGGTCCAAAATTGTACAAATTAGGAGAAACCTCCAAAATCTCTGAGGCCATCCCAATAGTGTAGTTCGCCCGGAACAAACAAGGGCTGCCTGACACGAGCTGATAATCGACCTCCACTCATACCATTGATGGATGTCGCCAGAGAAGAAATTGAACCAGACAGGACCCTAGGCCATAATAGGATCTATTGCTTTGGGTTACAGGCATGTGTCCTCAAAAGCCTGATTCCAATACGAGCATAGGTGTTTTCCTGAGGCACCCATCAGAACTCATCTCGTCTTCACAAGGAAACCTGTGCATGGGAGCCATGTCCAATGCTTAGGAGAGTACTTCAGGGTCCCGGTGCCACTGCCCCATTCCAAGGCCCTCATGGACACAAAAACACATTAGGACCCATCCTCAGGAAAGTCCATTTCAAATCAGCCACCCCGGTTGCTCCGGCAGAGCCATCAGATCTAAACTGTCTTGTTGCTAGGAGACAATTGGAATGCGAGGCGGGCTTCCCAGGCATCCATCCGCAAACAGTGCTCTGGAGTCATTCCGTATGAAATGTCCTGGAGCTGTCCAACAGGTCTCAATTGTCTGCAGAAGGAATCCTTGAAGGGGGCATCCCACAACTCCCAACGTGGGAAAACCTCAATGGCCCCGAGATTCCGCTCCCTTCATGAAGCGGCCGTCATGCACAGAAACTCCAACCTGAGCCAACATCTGATCCTCGCCCTGACTTCAGATGCATGAGATATTGGTTCAGATCTGCAGGGGGTACCTGCCATGCCCTCGCCCTGAAACCCATGTCTAGTTGTCTTCTCAGGATTCCGTCCTCACACTCCTGGCCCCGAAGCCCTCAAGTTTGTCAATTCCGGACCCACAATGCAGCACTCTGCTTGTCCTCTAGAAAATAAATTATTGCCTCATGAGCTGCCCAGGCACCTTAAATGAGTATAAACATACACAGCATTCAACGTTACCCAAATTATATAGTCTAACCTGGGCACTAATGCACTGTCGAACACAACCTGAGCCCGGACCTCCTGACCAACACAAAGAAAGATGACCGCACACCTAGCACATAAATCCCGCCATGGCCTTAGGTCATCATCTCTTCCCTACCTCCGTTTTCAGGCTTCAGAACCGAGACCTTATCTCCAATCACTGCCCAGGGGTGAGTGTGATGCAGAAATCAGAACTCCTCCTTACCCATGGCAAGAACCCTTGTGGTTGGCACGTTGTCCAACGTTCAGTGTAGGAGAAACCAGCATTCACCCTGAGGCCCCACCCATTCTTGCGTGCGACTAGGGAATACATACGCATTGTGACCCTCAGCATGAGTCCTGTCCTCTAGTAAGTCCTCTCAGTGGCTGGACCATTAGATATCATAATGGGCTTGACATGTCCCTAGGCCCCTATTTTTAACCAGATTTCTGACTGTCCAGTCGCCCCTCCCCAGGGCTCTACTCTGGAATTCCTCATT
Organism: Mustela nivalis; assembly: GCF_964662115.1. NCBI lineage: Eukaryota > Metazoa > Chordata > Mammalia > Carnivora > Mustelidae > Mustela > Mustela nivalis. The sequence continues at coordinate 1,333,076 of NW_028136446.1, read as the reverse complement.
TTGTGGGACACCTGAAGTTAAAAAAGAAAACAACAACAACAACAACAACAAAACGGACTTCTTCCAGCCCACAGATTGACCCCAAACTCTTTGGACGGGGCCAAACCATCAGAGAGTAAGACTCGTCCAATTCCCATGAAGTCACCCAGAAATTCCACGACCATGAGTGACACGATATCCAGAGACAAAAACTTGAGCAGGAGCCTCACACTCGCCCTCTTTTCAAATCCCAAAGAGTTCTCCTCATGGTCTGTAGGTCAGTCCTGCCATACCTATGACACGAAACATAAGCCGAGTTTGTGTTTTCAGACAACTGTCCAAACAGCCCTGGCCTACACAACCTACAGGCTCACGCCCCTGGAGCCAAACCTGAGGACTGTACTTGCCCTCTCCAAGGGTATTGTGTGTGCCCATTCCAATGGCCACAACCCTTCTAATAGGATAAACCTCCAAAGTCCCTGATCCATCTCAATAGTGGTGGCTTCCCAGGAAAAACAGGGGCAATCTGAGCCCAACTGAGCACCTACCTGCACTCAGACCCATAGACAGATGTCCCCTGAGGTATAAAGGAAAGAACAGGCCCCTAGGCACTAATCAGATCCATTGCTTTGGTTTCCAGGCATCTCTCCTCAGAGGCCTGGATATCAAAACAGCATATATCTGTTTCTTGACTCACCCATCAGAAAACATCTCATCTACACATGGGAAACTTACACGATGGAGCTGTGTCAAAGCTTCTGTTTAGGCGAACCCTTTAGGGCCCCAGTGCCACCGCTTCATTCCAAGGTCTCCATAGACACAAAAGCACATTAGGACCCATTCCCAGGGGTGTCCATTTCAACTCAGCGTCCTCGGTTGCTCCCCACAGATCCAGGAGATCTAACCTCTTGTTGCTAGGAGACAATTGGAATGTGAGGCGAGCTACCCAGCCATCCATCCTTAGAACCCTTCTCAGAATCATTGGCCTGGACCCAAGCAACAAGTCTCAATTGTCCTGCAGAAGACTCTCTGCAGTTTGGAGCTTCTCACAACTCCCATCGTGGGAAAACCCCCATGGCCTCGTGATGCCCCCCCATTCATGAAGGGGGCATCAGGGACAGAAACTCCAACCTGAGCGATCGTCTGATCCTCGCCCTGACTTCAGATGCACGAGATGTCGATTCAGGTCCGTAGATTGTGCCTGCCATGGCCTCACCAAGAAACCTAAGCCTAGCTTGTGTTCTCAGACTTTGGTCGTCAGACTACTGGCCCACAAGCCCTCCAGTTTGGCAATCCAGATCTACAATGCAGCACCCTGTCCGCCCTCCAGAAGAAAAACATTGTCCTCTGGGGCTAACCAGTAACCCCAAATGAGGATCAACCTGCACCGACCTTGGCTGTACCCCAAATACATAGGCTGACCAGGGCACTAATGCCCTTTCTGACACAGCCTGAGCCTGGACCCCCTGGCCCCTCCCAGACAGCTGGCCGCACACTGAGCACATCGAGCCGCCGTGGCCTTAGGTCGTCCGTCATCTTTTCCAAACCTCGGTTTTCAGGTTTCAGAACCTAGACCTTATCTACAATCACTGCCCAGGGTAGAAGGTTATGCAGAAATCAGAACTCCTTCCCCATGGCAAGAAACCTTGTGGTTGGCCTGTTGTCCAACGTTCAGTGTAGTTGAAACCAGTGTGGCCCATGAGGCCCCGCCCATGCTCGCCGGCCACATTGGTCACAAACGCACATTGTGACCCTCAGGCTGAGCCCAGTCCTCAAGTAAGGCCACTCAGTGGCTGGATGAAGAGATAGAATATTGGGCTTGCCATGCCCCTAGGCCCCAATTTTTAACCATAGTTCGGGTTGTCCCTTCAGTCTTCCCCACGGCTTTGCTTTGGAATTCCTCTTTTGGTGGGACACCTGAGGTAACAAAACTTAAATGAGTCCTCCCATCCCACAGATTGACGAAAAGCAATTGGGAATCGGGCCAAATCCTCAGAGAGGAAGATTCGTCCATGGCCCATGAGGCCTCCCGGACATTCCACGGCCATCGCTGATACAAAATCCAGAGACAAAAGCCTGAGCAAGCGCCTCAGACTCGCACTTTATTCATATCCTGAAGAGTTCTTCTCATGGTTTGTAGATCGGGCCTGCCATACCTACGTCCCCAAACCTAAGCTGAGTTTGTGTTTTCAGACTTCTGTCCTCAAAGTCTTGGGCCACACACCCTCCAGGCTGGGCCCCTGGAGACACATATTAGGACTGTGCCTACCAATCCATGGGAATTCTGCCCATTCCATGGTCCAAAATCCTACAAATTAGGAGAAACCTCCAAAGTCCCTGAGGCCATCCCAATAGTGTAGGTCGCCCGGAACAAACAAGGGCTGTCTGACACCAGCTGATAATCGACCTCCACTCATACCATAGATGGATGTCCCCAGAGAAGAAGATTGAACCAGACAGGACCCTAGGCCATAATAGGATCCATTGCTTTGGGTTACAGGCATGTGTCCTCAAAAGCCTGATTCCAATACGAGCATAGGGGTTTTCCTGAGGCACCCATCAGAACTCATCTCGTCTCCACAAGGAAACCTGTGCATGGGAGCCATGTCCAAAGCTTAGGAGAGTACTTCAGGGTCCCGGTGCCACTGCCCCATTCCAAGGCACTCATGGACACAAAAACACGTTAGGACCCATCCTCAGGAAAGTCCATTTCAACTCAGCCACCCCCGTTTCTCCGGCAGAGCCATCAGATCTAAACTGTCTTGTTGCTAGGAGACAATTGGAATGCGAGGCGGGCTTCCCAGGCATCCATCCGCGAACGGTGCTCTGGAGTCATTCCATATGGGATGTCCTGGAGCTGTCCAACAGGTCTCAATTGTCCCGCAGAAGGAATCCTTGAAGGGGGCATCCCACAACTCCCAACGTGGGAAAACCTCAATGGCCCCGAGATTCCGCTCCCTTCATGAAGCGGCCGTCATGCACAGAAACTCCAACCTGAGCCAACGTCTGATCCTCGCCCTGACTTCAGATGCATGAGATATTGGTTCAGATCTGCAGGGAGTACCTGCCGTGCCCTCGGCCTGAAGCCCAAGTCTAGCTCGTCTTCTCAGATTCCGTCCTCACACTCTTGGCCCCTTAGCCCTCAAGTTTGACTCTTCCGGACCCACAATGCAGCACTCTGCCTGCCTTCTAGAAAAAAAATTATTGCCTCATGAGCTGCCCAGGCACCTTTAATGAGGATAAACCTACACAGCACTCGACGTTACCCAAATTATATAGTCTAACCTGGGCACTAATGCACTGTCGAACACAACCTGAGCCCGGACCTCCTGACCAAGACCCAGAAAGCTGACCGCACCCTGAGCACATAAAACCCGCCATGGACTTAGATCGTAATCTCTCCCCAACTGCGATTTTTCAGGCTTCAGAACCGAGACCTTATCTCCAACCACTGCCCAGGGATGAAAATGATGCAGAAATCAAAACACCTTCCCCATGGCAAGAGACCTTGTTATTGGCATGTTGTCCAAGGTCCAGTGTAGTTGAAACCAGTGTGGCCCATGAGGCCCCGCCCATGCTCGAGTGCCACGTTGGTCACAAACACACATTGTGACCCTCACCCTGAGCCCAGCCCTCAAGTAAGGCCTGTCAGTGGCTGGATGAAGAGACAGCTTATTGTGCCTGCATTGCCCCTAGGCCCCAATTTTTAACCATAGTTTGGGTTTTCCCTTCACTCTTCCCCAGGGCTCTGCTTTGGAATTCCTCTTTTGTTCAGACACCTGAGGCAAAAAACCTGAAAGGAGACCTCCCATCCCTCAGATTGACGAAAAACAATTGGGATAGGGCCAAATCCACAGAGAGGAAGATTCGTCCATGGCCCATGAGTTCTCCCCACATTCCACGGCCATCGTTGATATAAAATCCAAATGCAAATGCCTGAGCAAGTTCCTCAGAATCGCTCTTTCTTCATATCTTGAAGATTTCTTCTCATGATTTGTAGATTGGGCCTGATATACCTACATCCCCAAACCTAAGCTGAGTTTGTGCTTTCAGACTTCTGTCCTCAAAGTCCTGGGCCACACACCCTCAGGCTGGGGCCCCTGAAGCCACACATTAGGACTGTGCCTACCCAATCCATGGGAATTCTGCCCATTCCATTGTCCAAAATCGTACAAATTAGGAGAACTCTCCAAAGCCCCGAGTCCATCCCAATAGTGTAGGTCTCCGGGGACAAACGAGGGAGGTAAGACACCAGGTGAGCATCTACCTCCACTCATTCCATAGATGAATATCCCCAGAGAAGAAGAATGAAGAAGACAGGACCCTAGGCCATAATCGAATACATTGCTTTGGTTTACAAACATGTCTCTTCAAAAGTCTGGATTCCAATACCAGCATAATGGGTTTCCTGAGGGACCCATTAGAACAAATCTCCTCTCCACAAGGAAACTTGTGCATGGGAGCTATGTCAAAAGCTTAGGAGAATACTTCAGGGTCCCAGTGCCACCGCCCCATTTCAAGGCCCTCATGGACACAAACACACATTAGGGCCCATCCTCAGGAAAGTCCATTTCAACTCAGCCACCACGGTTGCTCCCGCAGAGGGATCCGATCTCAACTGTATTGTGGCTAGTAGACAATTGGATTGCGAGGCGGGCTTCCTTGGCATCCATTCTCCAAGGGTGCTCTGGTCATTTCATATGGGATGTCCTGGAGCTGCCCAACAGGTCTCAATTGTCACACAGAAGGAATCATTGAAGGGGGCATCCAGCCACTCCCACGTCGAAAAACCTCCATGGCCTTGAGATTCCGCTCCGTTCATGAAGGGGCAGTCATGCACAGAAACTCCAACCTGAGCCAAAGTCTGATATCGCCGTGACTTCAGATGCTTGAGAATATGGTTGCGACTGCAGGGGGTACCAGCCGTGCCCTCGGCCTGAAACTCAAGTCTAGCTTGTGTTCTCTGACTTCTGTCCTCACACTCCTGGCCCAGAAGCCAAAAAGTTTGGCAATTCCGGACCCTCAATGCAGCACTCTGCCAGCCCTCTAGAAAAAATATCTTGCCTAATGAGGAGCCCAGGAACCTCAAATGAGGATAAACCTACACGGCACTCGACTGTACCCAAATTACATAGTCTAACCTGGGCACTAATGCACTGTCTGACACAACCTGAGCCAGAACCTCCTGACCAAAACCCAGGCAGCTGACCGCACACTGAGCATATCAGACGCGCCATGGCCTTAGGTCGTCATCTCTTGCCAACTGCGATTTTTCAGGCTTCAGAACCTATACCTTATGTCCAATCACTGCTCACGATTGAAAATGATGCAGAAATCAGAACACCTTCCCCATGGCAAGATACCTTGTGATTGCCATGTTGTCCAAGGTCCAGTGTAGTGGAAACCAGTTTGGCCCATGAGGCCCCGCCCATGCTCGCGGGCCACATTTGTTACAAACACACATTTGACCCTCAGCCTGAGCCCAGCCCTCAAGTAAGGCCGCTCAGTGGCTGGATGAAGAGACAGCTTATTGGGCCTGCCATGCCCCTAGGCCCAAATTTTTAACCATAGTTTGGGTTGTCCCTTCACTCTTCCCCAGGGCTCTGCTTTGGAATTCTTCTTTTGTTCGGACACCTGAGGTAATAAACCTGAAAGGAGACCTCCCATCCCACAGATTGACGAAAAATAATTGGGACCGGGCCAAATCCACAGAGAAGAAGATTCGTCCATGGCCCATGATGCCTCCCCACATTCCACGTCCATCATTGATATAAAACCCAGAGACAAAAGCCTGAGCAAGTCCCTCAGACTCGCTCTTTCTTCATATCCTGAAGATTTCTTCTCATGATTTGTAGATTGGGCCTGCCATACCTACGTCCCCAAACATAAGGTGAGTTTGTGTTTTCAGACTTCTGTCCTCAAAGTCCTGTGCCACACACCCTCCAGGCTGGGGCCCCTGGAGCCACACATTCGGACTGTGCCTACCCAATCCATGGGAATTCTGCCCATTCCATTGTCCAAAATCTTACAAATTGGGAGAACTCTCCAAGGTCCCCGAGGCCATCCCAATAGTGTAGGTCTCCAGGGACAAACAAGGGTGGTCTGACACCAGGTGAGCATCTATCTCCACTCATTCCATAGACGGATATCCCCAGAGAAGAAGATTGAACCAGACAGGATCCTAGGCAATAATCGGATCCATTGCTTTGGTTTACAGGCATGTCTCCTCAAGAGCCTGGATTCCAAGACCAGCATAATGGGTTTCCTGAGGCACCCATCAGAACAAATCTCCTCTCCACAAGGAAACTTGTGCATGGGAGCTATGTCAAAAGCGTAGGAGTATACTTCAGGGTTACGGTGCCACCGCCCCATTCCAAGGCCCTCATGGACAAAACACACTTTAGGCCCCATCCTCAGGAATGTCCATTTCAACTCAGCCACCCCGGTTGCTTCCGCAGAGCCATCCGATCACAACTGTATTGTAGCTAGGAGACAATTGGAATGAGAGGCGGGCTTCCCTGGCATCCATCCTCGAAAGGTGCTCTGGAGTCATTCCATATGGGATGTCCTGGAGCTGCCCAACAGGTCTCAATTGTCCCGCAGAAGGAATCCTTGAAGGGGGCATCACAAAACTCCCAATGTGGGAAAATCTCCATGGCCTTGAGATTCCGCTCCTTTCTTGAAGGGGCAGTCATGCACAGAAACTACAATCTGAGCCAACGTCTGATCCTCGCCGTGACTTCAGATGCTTAGATATTGTTTCCGATCTGCAGGGGGTAACTACCGTGCCCTCGGCCTGAAGCCCAAGTCTATCTTGTGTTCTCAGACTTCTGTCCTCAAACTCCGGGCCCAGAAATCCTCCATTTTGGCAATTCCGGACCCACAATGCAGCACTTTGCCTGCCCTCTAGAAAAAATATCTTGCCTAATGAGGTGCCCAGGCACCTCAAATGAGGATAAACCTACAGGGCACTCGACTGTACCCAAATTATATAGTCTAACTTGGGCACTAGTGCACTGTCTGACACAACCTGAGCCAGAACCTCCTGACCAACACCCAGGCAGTTGACCGCACATTGCGCATATCAGACGCGCCATCGCCTTAGATCGTCATCTATTCCCAACTGCGATTTTTCAAACTTCGGAACCTAGACCTTATCTCCAACCACTGCCCAGGGATGAAAATGATGCAGAAATCAGAAGACCTTCCCCATGGCAAGATACCTTGTGTTTGGCATGTTGTCCAAGGTCCAGTTTAGTTGAAACCAGTGTGGCCCATGAGGCCCCGCCCATGCTCGCGTGCCATGTTGGTCACAACACACACTGTGACCCTCAGCCTGAGCCCAGCCCTCAAGTAAAGCCTCTCAGTGGCTGGATGAAGAGACAGCTTATAGTGCCTGCCATACCCCTACGCCCCAATTTTTAACCATAGTTTGGGTTTTCCCTTGACTCTTCCCCAGGGCTCTGCTTTGGAATTCCTCTTTTGTTCAGACACCTGAGATAATAAACCTGAAAGGAGACCTCCCATCACACAGATTGAGGAATAACAATTGGGATCGGGCCAAATCAACAGAGAGGAAGATTCGTCCATGGCCCATGAGTCCTCCCCATATTCCACGGCCATCGTTGATATAAAATCCAAATGCAAAAGCCTGAGCAAGTGCCTCAGAATCGCTCTTTCTTCATATCCTGAAGATTTCTTCTCATGATTTGTAGATTGGGCCTGCCATACCTACATCCCCAAACCTAAGCTGAGTTTGTGTTTTCAGACTTCTGTCCTAAAAGTCCTGGGCAACACACCCTCAGGTTGGGGCCCCTGAAGCCACACATTAGGACTGCGCCTACCCAATCCATGGGAATTCTGCCCATTCCATTGTCCAAAATCGTACAAATTATGAGAACTCTCCAAAGTCCCCGAGGCAATCCCAATAGTGTAGGTCTCCGGGGACAAACGAGGGAGGTAAGACACCAGGTGAGCATCTACCTCAACTCATTCCATAGATGAATATCCCCAGAGAAGAAGAATGAACAAGACAGGACCCTAGGCCATAATCGAATACATTGCTTTGGTTTACAGGCATGTCTCTTTAAAAGTCTGGATTCCAATACCAGCATAATGGGTTTCCTGAGGCACCCATCAGAACAAATCTCCTCTCCACAAGGAAACTTGTGCATGGGAGCTATGTCAAAAGCTTAGGAGAATACTTCAGTGTCCCAGTGCCACCGCCCCATTTCAAGGCCCTCATGGACACAAACACACATTAGGGCCCATCCTCAGGAAAGTCCATTTCAACTCAGCCACCCCGGTTGCTCCCGCAGAGGGATCCGATCTCAACAGTATTGTGGCTAGTAGACAATTGGATTGCGAGGCGGGCTTGCCTGGCATCCATCCTCCAATGGTGCTCTGGAGTCATTCCATATGGGATGTCCTGGAGCTGCCCAACAGGTCTCAATTGTCACACAGAAGGAAACATTGAAGGGGGCATCCCACCACTCCCACGTTGGAAAACCTCCATGGCCTTGAGATTCCGCTCCTTTCTAGAAGGGGCAATCATGCACAGAAACTCCAACCTGAGCCAACGTCTGATCCTCGCCGTGACTTCAGATGCTTGAGATTTTGGTTGCGATTGCAGGGAGTACCAGCCGTGCCTTCGGCCTGAAACTCAAGTCTAGTTTGTGTTCTCAGACTTCTGTCCTCACACTCCTGGCCCAGAAGCCCAAAAGTTTGGCAATTCTGGACCCACAATGCAGCACTCTGCCTGCCCTTTAGAAAAAATATCTTGCCTAATGAGGTGCCCAGGCACCTCAAATGAGGATAAACCTACACGGCACTCGACTGTACCCAAATTATATAGTCTAACCTGGGCACTAATACACTGTCTGACACAACTTGAGTCAGAACCTCCTGACCAACACCCAGGCAGCTGACCGCACACTGAGCATATAAGACGCGCCATCGCCTTAGGTCGTCATCTCTTCCCAACTGCGGTTTTTCAGGCTTCAGAACCTATACCTTATGTCCAATCACTGCTCACGATTGAAAATGATGCAGAAATCAGAACACCTTCCCCATGGCAAGAGACCTTGTGATTGGCATGTTGTCCAAGGTCCAGTGTAGTGGAAACCAGTTTGGCCCATGAGGCCCCGCCCATGCTCGCGGGCCACATTTGTCACAAACACACTATTGACCCTCAGCCTGAGCCCAGTCCTCAAGTAAGGCCGCTCAGTGGCTGGATGAAGAGACAGCATATGGGGCCTGCCATGCCCCTAGGCCCCAATTTTTAACCATAGTTTGGGTTGTCCCTTCACTCTTCCCCAGGGCTCTGCTTTGGAATTCTTCTTTTGTTCGTACACCTGAGGTAAAAAACCTGAAAGGAGACCTCCCATCCCACAGATTGACGAAAAATAATTGGGACCGGGCCAAATCCACAGAGAGGAAGATTCGTCCATGGCCCATGATGCCTCCCCACATTCCACGGCCATCATTGATATAAAACCCAGAGACAAAAGCCTGAGCAAGTGCCTCAGACTCGCTCTTTCTTCATATCCTGAAGAGTTCTTTTCATGATTTGTAGATTGGGCCTGCCATACCTACGTCCCCAAACATAAGGTGAGTTTGTGTTTTCAGACTTCTGTCCTCAAAGTCCAGGGCCACACAGCCTCCAGGCTGGGGCCCCTGGAGCCACACATTCGTACTGTCCCTACACAATCCATGGAAATTCTACCCATTCCATTGTCCAAAATCTTACAAATTGGGAGAACTCTCCAAAGTCCCCGAGGCAATCCCAATAGTGTAGGTCTCCAGGGACAAACAAGGGTGGTCTGACACCAGGTGAGCATCTACCTCCACTCATTCCATAGACGGATATCCCCAGAGAAGAAGATTGAACCAGACAGGATTCTAGGCAATAATCGGATCCATTGCTTTGGTTTACAGGCATGTCTCCTCAAGGGCCTGGATTCCAAGACCAGCATAAGGGTTTTCCTGAGGCACCCATCAGAACAAATCTCCTCTCCACAAGGAAACTTGTGCATGGGAGCTATGTCAAAAGCTTAGGAGAATACTTCAGGGTCCCGGTACCACCGCCCCATTCCAAGGCCCTCATGGACACAAACACACTTAAGGCCCCATCCTCAGGATAGTCCATTTCAACTCAGCCACCACGGTTGCTCCCGCAGAGCCATCCGATCTCAACTGTATTGTTGCTAGGAGACAATTGGAATGCGAGGCGGGCTTCCCAGGCATCCATCCTCGAACGGTGCTCTGGAGTCATTCCATATGAGATGACCTGGTGCTGCCCAACAGGTCTCAATTGTCCCGCAGATGGAATCCTTGAAGGGGGCATCACACAACTCCCAACGTGGGAAAAGCTCCATGGCCTTGAGATTCCGCTTCTTTCATGAAGGGGCAGTCATGCACAGAAACTACAACCTGAGCCAACGTCTGATCCTCGCCATGACTTCAGATGCTTGTGATATTGTTTCCGATCTGCAGGGGGTACCTACCGTGCCCTCGGCCTGAAGCCCAAGAATAGCTAGTGTTCTCAGACTTCTGTCCTCACATTCTTGGCCCAGAAGCCCAAAAGTTTGGCAATTCCGGACCCACAATGCAGCACTCAGCCTGCACTCTAGAAAAAATATCTTGCCTAATGAGGTGCCCAGGCACCTCAAATGAGGATAAACCTACAGGGCACTCGACTGTACCCAAATTATATAGTCTAACTTGGGCACTAGTGCACTGTCTGACACATCCTGAGCCAGAACGTCCTGACCAACACCCAGGCAGTTGACCGCACACTGAGCATATCAGACGCGCCATCGCCTTAGATCGTCATCTCTTCCCAATTGCGATTTTTCAGGCTTCAGAACCTAGACCTTATCTCCAACCACTGCCCAGGGTTGAAAATGATGCAGAAATCAAAACACCTTCCCCATGGCAAGAGACCTTGTGATTGGCATGTTGTCCAAGGTCCAGTGTAGTTGAAACCAGTGTGGCCCATGAGGCCCCGCCCATGCTCGCGTGCCACGTTGGTCACAAACACACACTGTGACCCTCAGCCTGAGCCCAGCCTTCAAGTAAGGCCTCTCAGTGGCTGGATGTAGAGACAGCATATTGGGTCTGCCATGCCCCTAGGCCCCAATTTTTAACCATAGTTTGGGTTTTCCATTCACTCTTCCCCAGGGCTCTGCTTTAAAATTCCTCTTTTGTTCAGACACCTGAGATAATAAACCTGAAAGGAGACCTCCCATCCCACAGATTGACGAAAAACAATTGGGATCGGGTCAAATCCACAGATAGGAAGATTTGTCCATGACCCATGAGTCCACCCCACATTCCACGGCCATCGTTGATATAAAATCCAAATGCAAAAGCCTGAAAAAGTGCCTCAGAATCGCTCTTTCTTCATATCCTGAAGATTTCTTCTCATGATTTGTAGATTGGGCCTGCCATACCTACATCCCCAAACCTAAGCTGAATTTGTGTTTTCAGACTTCTGTCCTCAAAGTCCTAAGCCACACACCCTCAGGTAAGGGCCCCTGAAGCCACACATTAGGACTGTGCCTACACAATCCATGGGAATTCTGCCCATTCCATTGTCCAAAATCGTACAAATTAGGAGAACTCTCCAAAGTCCCCGAGGTCCTCCCAATAGTGTAGGTCTCCGGGGACAAACGAGGGAGGTAAGACACCAGGTGAGCATCTACCTCCACTCATTCCATAGATGAATATCCCCAGAGAAGAAGAATGAACAAGACAGGACCCTAGGCCATAATCGAATACATTGCTTTGGTTTACAGGCATGTCTCTTCAAAAGTCTGGATTCCAATACCAGCATAATGGGTTTCCTGAGGCACCCATCAGAACAAATCTCCTCTCCACAAAGAAACTTGTGCATGGGAGCTATGTCAAAAGCTTAGGAGAATACTTCAGGGTCCCAGTGCCACCGCCCCATTTCAAGGCCCTCATGGACACAAACACACATTAGGGCCCATCTTCAGGTAAGTCCATTTCAACTCAGCCACCCAGGTTGCTCCCGCAGAGGGATCCGATGTCAACTGTATTGTGGCTAGTAGACAATTGGATTGCGAGGCGGGCTTCCCTGACATCCATCCTCCAAGGGTGCTGTGGAGTCATTCCATATGGGAAGTCCTGGAGCTGCACAACAGGTCTCAATTGTCACACAGAAGGAATCATTGAAGGGGGCATCCCACCACTCCCACGTCGGAAAACCTCCATGGCCTTGAGATTCCGCTCCGTTCATGAAGGGGTAGTCATGCACAGAAACTCCAACCTGAGCCAACGTCTGATCCTCGCCGTAACTTCAGATGCTTGAGGTTTGGTTGCGACTGCAGGGGGTACCAGCCGTGCCCTCGGCCTGAAACTCAAGTCTAGCTTGTGTTCTCAGACTTCTGTCCTCAAACTCCTGGCCCGGAAGTCCTCCATTTTGGCAATTCCGGACCCACAAGGCAGCACTCTGCCTGCCCTCTAGAAAAAATATCTTGCCTAATGAGGTGCCCAGGCACCTCAAATGAGGATAAACCTACACGGCACTCGACTGTACCCAAATTATATAGTCTATCCTGGGCACTAATGCACTGTCTGACACAACCTGAGCCAGAACCTCCTGACCATCACCCAGGAGGCTGACCGCACACTGAGCATATCAGACGCGCCATCGCCTTAGGTCGTCATCTCTTCCCAACTACGATTATTCAGGCTTCAGAACCTATACCTTATGTCCAATCACTGCTCACGATTGAAAATGATGCAGAAATCAGAACACCTTCCCCATGGCAAGAGACCTTGTGATTGGCATGTTGTGCAAGGTCCAGTGTAGTTGAAACCAGTTTGGCCCATGAGGCCCCGCCCATGCTCGCGGGCCACATTTGTCACAAACACACATTTGACCCTCAGCCTGAGCCCAGTCCTCAAGTAAGGCCGCTCAGTGGCTGGATGAAGAAACAGCTTATTGGGCCTGCCATGCCCCTAGGCCCCAAATTTTTAACCATAGTTTGGGTTGTCCCTTCCTCTTCCCCAGGGCTCTGCTTTAGAATACTTCTTTTGTTCGGACACCTGAGGTAATAAACCTGAAAGGAGACCTCCCATCCCACAGATTGACGAAAAATAATTGGGACCGCCCCAATCCACAGAGAGGATATTCGTCCATGGCCCATGAGGCCTCCCCACATTCCACGGCCATCATTGATATAAAATCCAGAGACAAAACCCTGAGCAAGTGCCTCAGACTCGCTCTTTCTTCATATCCTGAAGAGTTCTTCTCATGGTTTGTAGATTGGGCCTGCCATACCTACGTCCCCAAACATAAGGTGAGTTTGTGTTTTCAGACTTCTGTCCTCAAAGTCCTGGGCCACACAGCCTCCAGGCTGGGGCCCCTGGAGCCACACATTCGGACTGTGCCTACCCAATCTATGGGAATTCTGCCCATTCCATTGTCCAAAATCTTACAAATTGGGAGAACTCTCCAAAGTCCCCGAGGCAATCCCAATAGTGTAGGTCTCCAGGGACAACCAAGGGTGGTCTGACACCAGGTGAGCATCTACCTCCACTCATTCCATAGACGGATATCCCCAGAGAAGAAGATTGAACCAGACAGGATCCTAGGCAATAATCGGATCCATTGCTTTGGTTTACAGGCATGTCTCCTCAAGAGCCTGGATTCCAGACCAGCATAAGGGTTTTCCTGAGGCACCCATCAGAACAAATCTTCTCTCCACAAGGAACCTTGTGCATGGGAGCTATGTCAAAAGCTTAGGAGAATACTTCAGGGTCCTGGTGCCACCACCCCATTCCAAGGCCCTCATGGACACAAACACACTTTAGGCCCCATCCTCAGGAAAGTCCATTTCAACTCAGCCACCCCGGTTGCTCACGCAGAGCCATCCGATCTCAACTGTATTGTTGCTAGGAGACAATTGGAATGAGAGGCGGGCTTCCATGACATCCATCCTCGAACGGTGCTCTGGAGTCATTTCATAGGGGATGTCCTTGACTGCCCAACTGGTCTCAATTGTCCCGCAGAAGGAATCCTTGAAGGGGGCATCACACAACTCCCAACGTGGGAAAAGCTCCATGGCTTCGAGATTCCGCTCCTTTCATGAAGGGGCAGTCATGCACAGAAACTACAACCTGAGCCAACGTCTGATCCTCGCCGTGACTTCAGATGCTTGAGATATGGTTTCCGATCTACTGGGGGTACCTACCGTGCCCTCGGCCTGAAGCCCAAGTCTATCTTGTGTTCCTAGACTTCTGTCCTCAAACTCCTGGCCCGGAAGTCCTCCATTTTGGCAATTCCGGACCCACAAGGCAGCACTCTGCCTGCCCTCTAGAAAAAATATCTTGCCTAATGAGGTGCCCAGGCACCTCAAATGAGGATAAACCTACAGGGCACTCGACTGTACCCAAATTATATAGTCTAACCTGGGCACTAATGCACTGTCTGACACAACCTGAGCCAGAACCTCCTGACCATCACCCAGGAGGCTGACCGCACACTGAGCATATCAGACGCGCCATCGCCTTAGGTCGTCATCTCTTCCCAACTACGATTATTCAGGCTTCAGAACCTATACCTTATGTCCAATCACTGCTCACGATTGAAAATGATGCAGAAATCAGAACACCTTCCCCATGGCAAGAGACCTTGTGATTGGCATGTTGTGCAAGGTCCAGTGTAGTTGAAACCAGTTTGGCCCATGAGGCCCCGCCCATGCTCGCGGGCCACATTTGTCACAAACACACATTTGACCCTCAGCCTGAGCCCAGTCCTCAAGTAAGGCCGCTCAGTGGCTGGATGAAGAAACAGCTTATTGGGCCTGCCATGCCCCTAGGCCCCAAATTTTTAACCATAGTTTGGGTTGTCCCTTCACTCTTCCCCAGGGCTCTGCTTTAGAATACTTCTTTTGTTCGGACACCTGAGGTAATAAACCTGAAAGGAGACCTCCCATCCCACAGATTGACGAAAAATAATTGGGACCGCCCCAATCCACAGAGAGGATATTCGTCCATGGCCCATGAGGCCTCCCCACATTCCACGGCCATCATTGATATAAAATCCAGAGACAAAACCCTGAGCAAGTGCCTCAGACTCGCTCTTTCTTCATATCCTGAAGAGTTCTTCTCATGGTTTGTAGATTGGGCCTGCCATACCTACGTCCCCAAACATAAGGTGAGTTTGTGTTTTCGGACTTCTGTCCTCAAAGTCCTGGGCCACACAGCCTCCAGGCTGGGGCCCCTGGAGCCACACATTCGGACTGTGCCTACCCAATCTATGGGAATTCTGCCCATTCCATTGTCCAAAATCTTACAAATTGGGAGAACTCTCCAAAGTCCCCGAGGCAATCCCAATAGTGTAGGTCTCCAGGGACAACCAAGGGTGGTCTGACACCAGGGAAGCATCTACCTCCACTCATTCCATAGACGGATATCCCCAGAGAAGAAGATTGAACCAGACAGGATCCTAGGCAATAATCGGATCCATTGCTTTGGTTTACAGGCATGTCTCCTCAAGAGCCTGGATTCCAGACCAGCATAAGGGTTTTCCTGAGGCACCCATCAGAACAAATCTCCTCTCCACAAGAAACCTTGTGCATGGGAGCTATGTCAAAAGCTTAGGAGAATACTTCAGGGTCCCGGTGCCACCACCCCATTCCAAGGCCCTCATGGACACAAACACACTTTAGGCCCCATCCTCAGGAAAGTCCATTTCAACTCAGCCACCCCGGTTGCTCCCGCAGAGCCATCCGATCTCAACTGTATTGTTGCTAGGAGACAATTGGAATGAGAGGCGGGCTTCCATGGCATCCATCCTCGAACAGTGCTCTGGAGTCATTTCATATGGGATGTCATTGAGCTGCCCAACTGGTCTCAATTGTCCCGCAGAAGGAATCCTTGAAGGGGGCATCACACAACTCCCAACGTGGGAAAAGCTCCATGGCTTCGAGATTCCGCTCCTTTCATGAAGGGGCAGTCATGCACAGAAACTACAACCTGAGCCAACGTCTGATCCTCGCCGTGACTTCAGATGCTTGAGATATGGTTTCTGATCTACTGGGGGTACCTACCGTGCCCTCGGCCTGAAGCCCAAGTCTAGCTTGTGTTCTCAGACTTCTGTCCTCAAACTCCTGGCCCGGAAGTCCTCCATTTTGGCAATTCCGGACCCACAAGGCAGCACTCAGCCTGCCCTCTAGAAAAAATATCTTGCCTAATGAGGTCCCCAGGCACCTCAAATGAGGATAAACCTACAGGGCACTCGAGTGTACCCAAATTATATAGTCTAACTTGGGCACTAGTGCACTGTCTGACTCATCCTGAGCCAGAACCTCCTGACCAACACCCAGGCAGTTGACCGCACACTGAGCATATCAGACACGCCATCGCCTTAGATCGTCATCTCTTCCCAACTGCGATTTTTCAGGCTTCAGAACCTAGACCTTATCTCCAACCACTGCCCAGGGTTGAAAATGATGCAGAAATCAAAACACCTTCCCCATGGCAAGAGACCTTGTGATTGGCATGTTGTCCAAGGTCCAGTGTAGTTGAAACCAGTGTGGCCCATGAGGCCCCGCCCATGCTCGCGTGCCACGTTGGTCACAAACACACACTGTGACCCTCAGCCTGAGCCCAGGCCTCAAGTTGGGCCTCTCAGTGGCTGGATGTAGAGACAGCTTATTGTGCCTGCCATGCCCCTAGGCCCCAATTTTTAACCATAGTTTGGGTTTTCCCTTCACTCTTCCCCAGGGCTCTGCTTTGGAATTCCTCTTTTGTTCAGACACCTGAGGTAATAAACCTGAAAGGAGACTTCCCATCCCACAGATTGAAGAAAAACAATTGGGATCGGGCCAAATCCACAGATAGGAAGATTCGTCCATGACCCATGAGTCTACCCCACATTCCACGGCCATCGTTGATATAAAATCCAAATGCAAAAGCCTGAGAAAGTGCCTCAGAATCGCTCTTTCTTCATATCCTGAAGATTTCTTCTCATGATTTGTAGATTGGGCCTGCCATAACTTCATCCCCAAACCTAAGCTGAATTTGTGTTTTCAGACTTCTGTCCTCAAAGTCCTAAGCAACACACCCTCAGGTAGGGGCCCCTGAAGCCACACATTAGGACTGTGCCTACCCGATCCATGGGAATTCTGCCAATTACATTGTCCAAAATCTTACAAATTAGGAGAACTCCTAAAGTCCCCGAGGCCATCCCAATAGTGTAGGTCTCCAGGGACAAACGAGGGAGGTAAGACACCAGGTGAGCATCTACCTCCACTCATTCCATAGATGAATATCCCCAGAGAAGAAGAATGAGCAAGATAGGACTCTAGGCCATAATCGAATACATTGCATTGGTTTACAGGCATGTCTCTTCAAAAGTCTGAATTCCAATACCAGCATAATGGGTTTCCTGAGGCACCCATCAGAACAAATCTCCTCTCCACAAGGAAACTTGTGCATGGGAGCTATGTCAAAAGCTTAGGAGAATACTTCAGGGTCCCAGTGCCACCGCCCCATTTCAAGGCCCTCACGGACACAAACACACATTAGGGCCCATCTTCAGGTAAGTCCATTTCAACTCAGCCACCCAGGTTGCTCCCGCAGAGGGATCCGATCTCAACTGTATTGTGGCTAGTAGACAAGTGGATTGCGAGGCGGGCTTGCCTGATATCCATCCTCCAAGGGTGCTCTGGAGTCATTCCATATGGGATGTCCTGGAGCTGCCCAACAGGTGTCAATTGTCACACAGAAGGAAACATTGAAGGGGGCATCCCACCACTCCCACGTCGGAAAACCTCCATGGCCTTGAGATTCCGCTCCGTTCATGAAGGGGTAGTCATGCACAGAAACTCCAACCTGAGCCAACGTCTGATCCTTGCCATGACTTCAGATGCTTGAGGTTTTGGTTGCGACTGCAGGGCATACCAGCCGTGCCCTTGGCCTGAAACTCAAGTCTAGCTTGTGTTCTCAGACTTCTGTCCTCACACTCCTGGCCCAGAAGCCCAAAAGTTTGGCAATTCCGGACCCACAATGCAGCACTCTGCCTGCCCTCTAGAAAAAATATCTTGCCTAATGAGGTGCCCAGGCACCTCAAATGAGGATAAACCTACACGGCACTCGACTGTACCCAAATTATATAGTCTAACCTGGGCACTAATGCACTGTCTGACACAACCTGAGCCAGAACCTCCTGACCATCACCCAGGAGGCTGACCGCACACTGAGCATATCAGACGCGCCATCGCCTTAGGTCGTCATCTCTTCCCAACTACGATTATTCAGGCTTCAGAACCTATACCTTATGTCCAATCACTGCTCACGATTGAAAATGATGCAGAAATCAGAACACCTTCCCCATGGCAAGAGACCTTGTTATTGGCATGTTGTGCAAGGTCCAGTGTAGTTGAAACCAGTTTGGCCCATGAGGCCCCGCCCATGCTCGCGGGCCACATTGGTCACAAACACACATTTGACCCTCAGCCTGAGCCCAGTCCTCAAGTAAGGCCGCTCAGTGGCTGGATGAAGAAACAGCTTATTGGGCCTGCCATGCCCCTAGGCCCCAAATTTTTAACCATAGTTTGGGTTGTCCCTTCACTCGTCCCCAGGGCTCTGCTTTAGAATACTTCTTTTGTTCGGACACCTGAGGTAATAAACCTGAAAGGAGACCTCCCATCCCACAGATTGACGAAAAAAATTGGGACCGCCCCAATCCACAGAAAGGAAGATTCGTCCATGGCCCATGATGCCTCCCACATTCCACGGCCATCGTTGATATAAAATCCAGAGACAAAAGCCTGAGCAAGTGCCTCAGACTCGCTCTTTCTTCATATCCTGAAGAGTTCTTCTCATGGTTTGTAGATTGGGCCTGCCATACCTACGTCCCCAAACATAAGGTGAGTTTGTGTTTTCAGACTTCTGTCCTCAAAGTCCTGGGCCACACAGCCTCCAGGCTGGGGCCCCTGGAGCCACACATTCGGACTGTGCCTACCCAATCTATGGGAATTCTGCCCATTCCATTGTCCAAAATCTTACAAATTGGGAGAACTCTCCAAAGTCCCCGAGGCAATCCCAATAGTGTAGGTCTCCAGGGACAAACAAGGGTGGTCTGACACCATGAGCATCTACCTCCACTCATTCCATAGACGGATATCCCCAGAGAAGAAGATTGAACCAGACAGGATCCTAGGCAATAATCGGATCCATTGCTTTGGTTTACAGGCATGTCTCCTCAAGAGCCTGGATTCCAAGTCCAGCATAAGGGTTTTCCTGAGGCACCCATCAGAACAAATCTCCTCTCCACAAGGAAACTTGTGCATGGGAGCTATGTCAAAAGCTTAGGAGAATACTTCAGGGTCCCGGTGCCACCACCCCATTCCAAGGCCCTCATGGACACAAACACACTTTAGGCCCCATCCTCAGGAAAGTCCATTTCAACTCAGCCTCCCCGTTTGCTCCCGCAGAGCCATCCATCTCAACTGTATTGTTGCTAGGAGACAATTGGAATGAGAGGCGGGCTTCCCAGGCATCCATCCTCGAACGGTGCTCTGGAGTCATTTCATATGGGATGTCATTGAGCTGCCCAACTGGTCTCAATTGTCCCGCAGAAGGAATCCTTGAAGGGGGCATCACACAACTCCCAACGTGGGAAAAGCTCCATGGCTTGAGATTCCGCTCCTTTCATGAAGGGGCAGTCATGCACAGAAACTACAACCTGAGCCAACGTCTGATCCTCGCCGTGACTTCAGATGCTTGAGATATGGTTTCCGATCTGCAGGGGGTACCTACCGTGCCCTCGGCCTGAAGCCCAAGTCTATCTTGTGTTCTCAGACTTCTGTCCTCAAACTCCTGGCCCGGAAGTCCTCCATTTTGGCAATTCCGGACCCACAAGGCAGCACTCTGCCTGCCCTCTAGAAAAAATATCTTGCCTAATGAGGTGCACAGGCACCTCAAATGAGGATAAACCTAGAGGGCACTCGACTGTACCCAAATTATATAGTCTAACTTGGGCACTAGTGCACTGTCTGACACAACCTCAGCCAGAACCCCCTGACCAACACCCAGGCAGCTGACCGTACACTGAGCATATCAGACGCGCCATCGCCTTAGGTCGTCATCTCTTCCCAACTACGATTATTCAGGCTTCAGAACCTATACCTTATGTCCAATCACTGCTCACGATTGAAAATGATGCAGAAATCAGAACACCTTCCCCATGGCAAGAGACCTTGTGATTGGCATGTTGTGCAAGGTCCAGTGTAGTTGAAACCAGTTTGGCCCATGAGGCCCCGCCCATGCTCGCGGGCCACATTTGTCACAAACACACATTTGACCCTCAGCCTGAGCCCAGTCCTCAAGTAATGCCGCTCAGTGGCTGGATGAAGAAACAGCTTATTGGGCCTGCCATGCCCCTAGGCCCCAAATTTTTAACCATAGTTTGGGTTGTCCCTTCACTCTTCCCCAGGGCTCTGCTTTAGAATACTTCTTTTGTTCGGACACATGAGGTAATAAACCTGAAAGGAGACCTCCCATCCCACAGATTGACGAAAAATAATTGGGACCGCCCCAGTCCACAGAGAGGATATTCGTCCATGGACCATGATGCCTCCCCACATTCCACGGCCATCGTTGATATAAAATCCAGAGACAAAACCCTGAGCAAGTGCCTCAGACTCGCTCTTTCTTCATATCCTGAAGAGTTCTTCTATGGTTTGTAGATTGGGCCTGCCATACCTACGTCCAAAAACATAAGGTGAGTTTGTCTTTTCAGACTTCTGTCCTCAAAGTCCTGGGCCACACAGCCTCCATGCTGGGGCCCCTGGAGCCACACATTCGGACTGTGCCTACCCAATCCATGGGAATTCTGCCCATTCCATTGTCCAAAATCTTACAAATTGGGAGAACTCTCCAAAGTCCCCGAGGCAATCCCAATAGTGTACGTCACCAGGGACAAACAAGGGTGGTCTGACACCAGGTGAGCATCTACCTCCACTCATTCCATAGACGGATATCCCCAGAGAAGAAGATTGAACCAGACAGGATCCTAGGCAATAATCGGATCCATTGCTTTGGTTTACAGGCATGTCTCCTCAAGAGCCTGGATTCCAAGACCAGCATAAGGGTTTTCCTGAGGCACCCATCAGAACAAATCTCCTCTCCACAAGGAAACTTGTGCATGGGAGCTATGTCAAAAGCTTAGGAGAATACTTCAGGGTCCCGGTGCCACCACCCCATTCCAAGGCCCTCATGGACACAAACACACTTTAGGCCCCATCCTCAGGAAAGTCCATTTCAACTCAGCCACCCCGTTTGCTCCCGCAGAGCCATCCGATCTCAACTGTATTGTTGCTAGGAGACAATTGGAATGAGAGGCGGGCTTCCCAGGCATCCATCCTCGAACGGTGCTCTGGAGTCATTTCATATGGGATGTCATTGAGCTGCCCAACTGGTCTCAATTGTCCCGCAGAAGGAATCCTTGAAGGGGGTATCACACAACTCCCAACGTGGGAAAAGCTCCATGGATTCGAGATTCCGCTCCTTTCATGAAGGGGCAGTCATGCACAGAAACTACAACCTGAGCCAACGTCTGATCCTCGCCGTGACTTCAGATGCTTGAGATATGGTTTCCGATCTGCAGGGGGTACCTACCGTGCCCTCGGCCTGAAGCCCAAGTCTATCTTGTGTTCTCAGACTTCTGTCCTCAAACTCCTGGCCCGGAAGTCCTCCATTTTGGCAATTCCGGACCCACAAGGCAGCACTCTGCCTGCCCTCTAGAAAAAATATCTTGCCTAATGAGGTGCCCAGGCAACTCAAATGAGGATAAACCTACAGGGCACTCGACTGTACCCAAATTATATAGTCTAACTTGGGCACTAGTGCACTGTATGACACAACCTGAGCCAGAACCTCCTGACCAACACCCAGGCAGTTGACCGCACACTGAGCATATCAGATGCGCCATCGCCTTAGATTGTCATCTCTTCCCAACTGCGATTTTTCAGGCTTCAGAACCTAGACCTTATCTCCAACCACTGCCCAGGGTTGAAAATGATGCAGAAATCAAAACACCTTCCCCATGGCAAGAGACCTTGTGATTGGCATGTTATCCAAGGTCCAGTGTAGTTGAAACCAGTGTGGCCCATGAGGCCCCGCCCATGCTCGCGTGCCACGTTGGTCACAAACACACACTGTGACCCTCAGCCTGAGCCCAGGCCTCAAGTAAGGCCTCTCAGTGGCTGGATGAAGAGACAGCTTATTGTGCCTGCCATGCCCCTAGGCCCCAATTTTTAACCATAGTTTGGGTTTTCCCTTCACTCTTCCCCAGGGCTCTGCTTTGGAATTCCTCTTTTGTTCAGACACCTGAGGTAATAAACCTGAAAGGAGAAATCCCATCCCACAGATTGACGAAAAACAATTGGGATCGGGCCAAATCCACAGAGAGGAAGATTCGTCCATGGCCCATGAGTCCTCCCCCATTCCACGGCCATCGTTGATATAAAATCCAAATGCAAAAGCCTGAGCAAGTGCCTCAGACTCGCTCTTTCTTCATATCCTGAAGATTTCTTCTCATGATTTGTAGATTGGGCCTGCCATACCTACATCCCCAAACCTAAGCTGAGTTTGTGTTTTCAGACTTCTGTCCTCAAAGTCCTGGGCCACACAGCCTCATGCAAGGGCCTCTGAAGCCACATATTAGGACTGTGCCTACCCAATCCATGGGAATTCTGCCCATTCCATTGTCCAAAATCGTACAAATTAGGAGAACTCTCCAAAGTCCCTGAGGCCAAACCAATAGTGTAGGTCTCCGGGGACAAACAAGGGCGGTAAGACAACAGGTGAGCATCTACCTCCACTCATTCCATAGATGAATATCCCCAGACAAGAAGAATGAACAAGAAATAACCCTAGGCCATAATCGAATACATTGCATTGGTTTACAGGCATGTCTCTTCAAAAGTCTGGATTCCAATACCAGCATAATGGGTGTCCTGAGGCACCCATCAGAACAAATCTCCTCTGCACAAGGAAACTTGTGCATGGGAACTATGTCAAAAGCTTAGGAGAATACTTCAGGGTCCCAGTGCCACCGCCCCATTTCAAGTCCCTCATGGACAGAAACACACATTAGGGCTCATCCTCAGGAAAGTCCATTTCAACTCAGCCACCCCGGTTGCTCTCACAGAGGGATCCGATCTCAACTGTATTGTGGCTAGTAGACAATTGGATTGTGAGGCGGGCTTCCCTGGCATCCATTCTCCAAGGGTGCTCTGGTCATTCCATATGGGATGTCCTGGGCTGCCCAACAGGTCTCAATTGTCACACAGAAGGAATCATTGAAGGGGGCATCCCACCACTCCCACGTCGGAAAACCTCCATGGCCTTGAGATTCCGCTCCGTTCATGAAGGGGCGGTCATGCACAGAAACTGCAACCTGAGCCAACGTCTCATCCTCGCCGTGACTTCAGATGCTTGAGATATGGTTTCCGATCTGCAGGGGGTACCTACCGTGCCCTCGGCCTGAAGCCCAAGTCTATCTTGTGTTCTCAGACTTCTGTCCTCAAACTCCTGGCCCGGAAGTCCTCCATTTTGGCAATTCCGGACCCACAAGGCAGCACTCTGCCTGCCCTCTAGAAAAAATATCTTGCCTAATGAGGTGCCCAGGCATCTCAAATGAGGATAAACCTACAGGGAACTCGACTGTACCCAAATTATATAGTCTAACTTGGGCACTAGTGCACTGTCTGACACAACCTCAGCCAGAACCCCCTGACCAACACCCAGGCAGCTGACCGCACACTGAGCATATCAGACGCGCCATCGCTTTAGGTCGTCATCTCTTCCCAACTGCGATTTTTCAGGCCTCAGAACTTATACCTTATGTCCAATCACTGCTCACGATTGAAAATGGTGCAGAAATCAGAACACCTTCCCCATGGCAAGAGACCTTGTGATTGGCATGTTGTGCAAGGTCCAGTGTAGTTGAAACCAGTTTGGCCCATGAGGCCCCGCCCATGCTCGCGGGCCACTATTGTCACAAACACACATTTGACCCTCAGCCTGAGCCCAGTCTCAAGGAAGGCCGCTCAGTGACTGGATGAAGAGACAGCTTATTGGGCCTGCCAAGCTCCTTGGTCCCAATTTTTAAAAATAGTTTGGGTTGTCCCTTCACTCTTCTCTAGGGCTCTGCTTTGGAATTCCTCTTTTGTTCGGACACCTGAGGTAATAAACCTGAAAGTAGAGCTCCAATCCCACAGATTGACGAAAAAAATTGGGACCGCCCCAATCCACAGAAAGGAAGATTCGTCCATGGCCCATGATGCCTCCCCACATTCCACGGCCATCGTTGATATAAAATCCAGAGACAAAAGCCTGAGCAAGTGCCTCAGACTCGCTCTTTCTTCATATCCTGAAAAGTTCTGCTCATGGTGTGTAGATTGGGCCTGCCATACCTATGTCCCCAAACATAAGGTGAGTTTGTGTTTTCAGAATTCTGTCCTCAAAGTCCTGGGCCACACAGCCTCCAGGCTGGGGCCCCTGGAGCCACACATTCGGACTGTGCCTACCCAATCCATGGGAATTCTGCCCATTGCATTGTCCAAAATCTTACAAATTGGGAGAACTCTCCAATGTCCCCGAGGCAATCCCAATAGTGTAGGTCTCCAGGGACAAACAAGGGTGGTCTGACACCAGGTGAGCATCTACCTCCACTTATTCCATAGATGAATATCCCCAGAGAAGAAGAATGAACAAGACAGGACCCTAGGCCATAATCGAATACATTGCTTTAGTTTACAGGTATGTCTCTTCAAAAGTCTGGATTCCAATTCCAGCATAATCGGTTTCCTGAGGCACCCATCAGAACAAATATCCTCTGCACAAGGAAACTTGTGCATGGGAACTATCTCAAAAGCTTAGGAGAATACTTCAGGGTCCCGGGGTCACCGCCCCATTCCAAGGCCCTCATGGACAGAAACACACATTAGGGCCCATCCTCAGGAAAGTCCATTTCAACTCATCCACCCCGGTTGCTCCCGCAGAGGGATCCGATCTCAACTGTATTGTGGCTAGTAGACAATTGGATTGTGAGGCGGGCTTGCCTGGCATCCATCCTCCAACGGTGCTCTGTAGTCATTCCATATGAGATGTCCTGGAGCTGCCCAACAGGTCTTAATTGTCACACAGAAGGTATCATTGAAGGGGGCATTCCACCACTCCCAACGTCGGAAACCTCCATGGCCTTGAGATTCCGCTCCTTTCATGAAGGGGCAGTCATGCACAGAAACTCCAACCTGAGCCAACGTCTGATCCTCGCCCTGACTTCAGATGCTTGAGATTTTGGTTGCGACCGCAGGGGGTACCAGCCGTGCTCGGCCTGAAACTCAACTCTAGCTCGTGTTCTCAGACTTCTGTCCTCACACTCCTGTCCCAGAAGCCCTCAAGTTTGGCAATTCCGGACCCACAATGCAGCACTCTCCCTGCCCTCCAGAAAAAATATCTTGCCTAATGAGGTGCTCAGGCACCTCAAATGAGGATAAACCTACAGGGCACTCGACTTTACCCAAATTATATAGTCTAACTTGGGCACTAGTGCACTGTCTGACACAACCTGAGCCAGAACCTCCTGACCAACACCAGGCAGTTGACCGCACACTGAGCATATCAGATGCGCCATCGCCTTAGATTGTCATGTCTTCCCAACTGCGGTTTTCAGGCTTCTGAACCTAGACCTTATCTCCAACCACTGCCCAGGGTTGAAAATGATGCAGAAATCAAAACACCTTCCCCATGGCAAGACCTTGTGATTGGCATGTTGTCCAAGGTCCTGTGTAGTTGAAACCAGTGTGGCCCATGAGGCCCCGCCCATGCTCGCGTGCAACATTGGTCACAAACACACACTGTGACCCTCAGCCTGAGCTCAGCCCTCAAGTAGGCCTCTCAGTGGCTGGATGAAGAGACAGCTTATTGTGCCTTCCATGCCCCTAGGCCCCAATTTTTAACCATAGTTTGGGTTTTGCCTTCAATCTTCCCCAGGGCTCTGCTTTGGAATTCCTCTTTTGTTCAGACACCTGAGGTAATAAACCTGAAAGGAGACATCCCATCCCACAGATTGACGAAAAACAATTGGGATCGGGCCAAATCCACCGAGAGGAAGATTCGTCCATGGCCCATGAGTCTTCCCCCATTCCACGGCCATCGTTGATATAAAATCCAAATGCAAAAGCCTGAGCAAGTGCCTCAGACTCGCTCTTTCTTCATATCCTGAAGATTTCTTCTCATGATTTGTAGATTGGGCCTGCCATACCTACATCCCCAAACATAAGCTGAGTTTGTGCTTTCAGACTTCTGTCCTCAAAGTCCTGGGCCACACACCCTCATGATGGGGCCTCTGAAGCCACACATTAGGACTGTGCCTACCCAATCCATGGGAATTCTGCTCATTCCATTGTCCAAAATCGTACAAATTAGGAGAGCTCTCCAAAGTCCCTGAGGCCAAACCAATAGTGTAGGTCTCCGGGGACAAACAAGGGCGGTAAGACACCAGGTGAGCATCTACCTCCACTCATTCCATAGATGAATATCCCCAGAGAAGAAGAATGAACAAGACAGGACCCTAGGCCATAATCGAATACATTGCTTTGGTTTACAGGCATGTCTCTTCAAAAGTCTGGATTCCTATACCAGCATAATGGGTTTCCTGAGGCACCCATCAGAACAAATCTCCTCTCCACAAGGAAACTTTTGCATGGGAGCTATGTCAAAAGCTTAGGAGAATACTTCAGGGTCCCAGTGCCACCGCCCCATTTCAAGTCCCTCATGGACAGAAACACACATTAGGGCTCATCCTCAGGAAAGTCCATTTCAACTCAACCACACCGGTTGCTCCCGCAGAGGGATCCGATCTCAACTGTATTGTGGCTAGTAGACAATTGGATTGCGAGGCGGGCTTCCCTGGCATCCATTCTCCAAGGGTGCTCTGGTCATTCCATATGGGATGTCCTGGGCTGCCCAACAGGTCTCATTTGTCACACAAAAGGAATCATTGAAGGGGGCATCCCACCACTCCCACGTCGGAAAACCTCCATGGCCTTGAGATTCCGCTCCGTTCATGAAGGGGCGGTCATGCACAGAAAATCCAACCTGAGCCAACGACTGATCCTCACCGTGACTTCAGATGCTTGAGATTATGGTTGCGACTGCAGGGGTACCAGCAATGCCCTCGGGCTGAAACTCAAGTCTAGCTTGTGTTCTCAGACTTCTGTCCTCACACTCCTGGCCCAGAAGCCAAAAAGTTTAGCAATTCCGGACCCACAATGCAGCACTCTGCCTGCCCTCTAGAAAAAATATCTTGCCTAATGAGGTGCCCAGGCACCTCAAATGAGGATAAACCTACACGGCACTCGACTGTACCCAAATTATATAGTCTAACCTGGGCACTAGTGCACTGTCTGAAACAACCTGAGCCAGAACCTCCTGACCAACACCCAGGTAGCTGACCGCACACTGAGCATATCAGACGCGCCATCGCCTTAGGTCGTCATCTCTTCCCAACAGCGATGTTTCAGGCTTCAGAACCTATACCTTATGTCCAATCACTGCTCACGATTGAAAATGATGCAGAAATCAGAACACCTTCCCCATGGCAAGAGACCTTGTGATTGGCATGTGGTCCAAGTTCCAGTGTAGTTGGAACCAGTTTGGCCCATGAGGCCCCGCCCATGCTCGCGGGCCACATTTGTCACAAACACACATTTGACCCTCAGCCTGAGCCCAGTCCTCAAGTAAGGCCGCTCAGTGGCTGGATGAAGAGACAGCTTATTTGGCCTACCATGCCCCTAGGCCCCAATTTTTAACCATAGTTTGGGTTGTCCCTTCACTCTTCCCCAGGGCTCTGCTTTGGAATTCTTCTTTTGTTCGGACACCTGAGGTAATAAACATGAAAAGAGACCTCCCATCCCACAGATTGACGAAAAATAATTGGGACCGGGACAAATCCACAGAGAGGAAGATTCGTCCATGGCCCATGAGGTCTCCCCACATTCCACGGCCATCATTGATATAAAATCCAGAGACAAAAGCCTGAGCAAGTGCCTCAGACTCGCTCTTTCTTCATATCCTGAAGAGTTCTTCTCATGGTTTGTAGATTGGGCCTGCCATACCTACGTCCCCAAACATAAGGTGAGTTTGTCTTTTCAGACTTCTGTCCTCAAAGTCCTGGGCCACACAGCCTCCATGCTGGGGCCCCTGGAGCCACACATTCGGACTGTGCCTACCCAATCCATGGGAATTCTGCCCATTCCATTGTCCAAAATCTTACAAATTGGGAGTACTCTCCAAAGTCCCCGAGGCAATCCCAATAGTGTAGGTCTCCAGGGACAAACAAGGGTGGTCTGACACCAGGTGAGCATCTACCTCCACTCATTCCATAGACGGATATCCCCAGAGAAGAAGATTGAACCAGACAGGATCCTAGGCAATAATCAGATCCATTGCTTTGGTTTACAGGCATGTCTTCTCAAGGGCCTGGATTCCAAGACCAGCATAAGGGTTTTCCTGAGGCACCCATCAGAACAAATCCCCTCTCCACAAGGAAACTTGTGCATGGAAGCTATGTCAAAAGCTTAGGAGAATACTTCAGGGTCCCGGTGCCACCGCCCCATTCCAAGGCCCTCATGGACACAAACACACTTTAGGCCCCATCCTCAGGAAAGTCCATTTCAACTCAGCCACCCTGGTTGCTCCCGCAGAGCCATCCGATCTCAACTGTATTGTTGCTAGGAGACAATTGGAATGAGAGGCGGGCTTCCGGGCATCCATCCTCGAACGGTGCTCTGGAGTCATTCCATATGGGATGTCCTGGAGCTGCCCAACAGGTCTCAATTGTCCCGCAGAAGGAATCCTTGAAGGGGGCATCACACAACTCCCAACGTGGGAAAAGCTCCATGGCCTTGAGTTTCCGCTCCTTTCATGAAGGGGCAGTCATGCACAGAAACTCCAACCTGAGCCAACATCTGATCCTCGCCGTGACTTCAGATGCTTGAGATATTGTTTCCGATCTGCAGGGGTTACCTTCCGTGCCCTGGGCCTGAAGCCCAAGTCTATCTTGTCTTCTCAGACTTCTGTCCTCAAACTCCTGGCCCAGAAATCCTCCATTTTGGCAATTCCGGACCCACAATGCAGCACTCTGCCTGCCCTCTAAAAAAAATATCTTGCCTAATCAGGTGCCCAGGCACCTCATATGAGGATAAACCTACAGGGCACTCGACTGTACCCAAATTATATAGTCTAACTTGGGCACTAGTGCACTGTCTGACACAACCTGAGCCAGAACCTCCCGACCAACACCCAGGCAGTTGACCGTACACTGAGCATATCAGACGCGCCATCGCCTTAGATCGTCATCTCTTCCCAACTCTGATTTTTCAGGCTTCAGAACCTAGACCTTATCTCCACCACGGCCCAGGGTTGAAAATGATGCAGAAATCAGAACACCTTCCCCATGGCAAGAGACCTTGTGATTGGCATGTTGTCCAAGTTCCAGTGTAGTTGAAACCAGATTGGCCCATGAGGCACCGCCCATGCTCGAGTGCCACATTGGTCACAAACACACACTGTAACCCGCAGCCTGAGCCCAGCCCTCAAGTAAGGCCTCTCAGTGGCTGGATGAAGAGACAGCTTATTGTGCCTGCCTTGCCTCTAGGCCCCAATTTTTAACCATAGTTTGGGTTTTCCCTTCACTCTTCCCCAGGGCTCTGCTTTGGAATTCCTCTTTTGTTCAGACACCTGAGATAATAAACCTGAAAGGATACCTCCCATCCCACAGATTGACGAATAACAATTGGGATCGGGCCAAATCCACAGAGAGGAAGATTCGTGCATGGCCCATGAAACCTCCCCACATTCCACGGCCATCGTTGATATAAGCCCAAAAGTTTGGCAATTCCGGACCCACAATGCAGCACTCTGCCTTCCCTCTAGAAAAAAATGATTGCCTCAAGAGCTGCCCAGGCACATTCAATGAGGATAAACCTCCACAGCACTCGACTTTACCCAAATTATATAGTCTAACCTGGGCACTAATGCACTGTCGGACACAACCTGAGCCCGGACCTCCTGACCAGACCGCACACTGAGCACATAAGACCCGCCATGGCCTTAGGTCATCATCTCTTCCTTACCTCAGTTTTCAGGCCTCAGAACCGAGACATTATTTCCCCTCACTGCCCAGAGGTGAGTGTGATGCAGAAATCAGAACACCACCTTACCCATTGTAAGAAACCTTGTGGTTGGCAGTGTAGGAGAAACCAGCATTCACCCTGAGGCCCCGCCCATTCTTGAGTGCGACAAGGGCATAAACACGCATTGTGACCCTCAGCATGAGTCCTGTCCTCTAGTAAGTCCTCTCAGTGACTGGACCATTAGATGTCATAATGGGCTTGATATGTCCCTAAGCCCCAATTTTTAACCAGATTTCTGATTGTCCAGTCACCCCCCCCCAGGGCTCTACTCTGGAATCCCTCATTTGGTGGGACACCTGAGGTTAAAAAGAAAACAACATAAAAAAAAAAACGGACTTCATCCATCCCATCCCACAGAGTGACCCCATATGATTTGGACTGGGCCAAACCACCAGGGAGTAAGACTCGTCCATTTCCAATGAAGTCACCCAGAAATTTCAGGACCATGAGTGACACGATATCCAGAGACAAAAACTTGAGCAAGAGCCTCACACTCACCCTTTTCTCAAATCCTGAAAAGTTCTCCTCATGGTCTGTAGATAAGTCCTGCCATACCTATGACCTGAACCATAAGCCAAGTTTGTGCTTTCAGACAACTGTCCAAACAGCCCTGGCCTACACAACCTACAGGCTCAGGCCCCTGGAGCCAAACCTGAGGACGGTACTTGCCCTCTCCAAGGGAACTGTGTGTGCCCATTCCAATGGCCACATCCCTTCTAATAGGATAAACCTCCAAAGTCCCTGATTCATCTCATTAGTGGTGGCTTCCCAGGTCAAACAGGGGCAATGTGAGCCCATCTGAGCACCTACCTGTACTCAGACCCATAGAAAGATGTCCCCAGAGGTAAAAAGGAAAGAACAGGCCCCTAGGCACTAATCATATCCATTGCTTTGGTTTCCAGGCATCTCTCCTCAGAGGCCTGGATTTCAAAACCAGCATATGGCTGTTTCTTGACTCACCGATCAGAAAACATCTCATCTACATAAGGGAAACCTGCACTTTGGAGCTGTGTCAAAGCCTCTGTTTAGGAGAACTCTTCAGGACCCCAGTGCCACGGCTTCATTCCAAGGTCTCCATAGACACAAAAGCACATTAGGACCCATCCATAGGAGAGTCCATTTCAACTCAGCCTCCTCAGTTGCTACCCCAGATACAGCAGATCTAACTTGTCTTGTGTCTAGGAGACAATTGGAATGCGAGGTGGGCTACCCAGCCATGCATCCTTAGAACCCTGCTCAGAATCATTGGCGGAGCCAAACAGCAGGTCGCAATTGTCCTGCAGAAGACACTTTGCAGTTCGGAGATTCTCACAAATCCCATCGTGGGAAAACCCCCATAGCCTCGTGATGCCCCCCCTTCGTGAATGGGCCATCAGGGACAGAAACACCAACTTGAGCGATCGTCTGATCCTCGCCCTGACTTCAGATGCACGAGATCTCGATTCAGGTCTGTAAATTGTGCCATCGCTGATACAAAATCCAGGGACAAAAACCTGAGCAAGAGCCTCAGACTCGCACTTTCTTCATATCCTGAAGAGTTCTTCTCATGTTTTGTAGATCGGGCCTGCCATACCTACGTCCCCAAACCTAAGCTGAGTTTGTGTTTTCAGACTTCTGTCCTCAAAGTCCTGGGCCACACACCCTCATGCTGGAGCCTCTGAAGCCACACATTAGGACTGTGCCTACAAATCCATGGGAATTCTGCCCATTCCATTGTCCAAAATCGTACAAATTAGGAGAAACCTCCAAAATCCCTGAGGCCATCCCAATTTTGTAGGTCGCCCGGAACAAACAAGGGCTGTCTGACACCAGCTGATAATCTACCTCCACTCATACCATACATGTATGTCCCCAGAGGAGAAGATTGAACCAGACAGGACCCTAGGCCATAATAGGATCCATTGCCTTGGTTTACAGGCATGTCTCCTCAAAAGCTTGATTCCAATACGAGCATAGGGGTTTTGCTGAGGCACCCAGCAGAACTCATCTCATCTCCACAAGGAAACCTGTGCATGGGAGCCATGTCCAAAGCATAGGAGAGTACTTCAGGGTCCCGGTACCACCGCCCCATTCCAGGGCCCTCATGGACACAAAAACACATTAGGACCCATCCTCAGGAAAGTCCATTTCAACACAGCCACCCCGGTTGCTCCCGCAGAGCCATCAGATCTAAACTGTCTTATTGCTAGTAGACAATTGGTGTGCAAGGCGGGCTTCCCAGGCATCCATCCTCGAACCGTGCTCTGGAGTCATTCCATAAGGGATGTCCTGGAGCTGTCCAACAGGTCTCAATTGTCCCGCAAAAGGAATCCTTGAAGGGGGCATCCCACAACTCCCAACGTGGGAAATCCTCAATGGCCTCGAGATTCCACTCCCTTCATGAAGCGGCCGTCATGCACGGAAACTCCAACCTGAGCCAACGTCTGATCCTCGCCCTGACTTCAGATTCATGAGTATTGGTGCAGATCTGCAGGGGGTACCTGCCGTGCCCTCGCCCTGAAACCCAAGTCTAGCTTGTCTTCTCAGAATTCCGTCCTCACACTCCTGGCCCCGAAGCCCTCAAGTTTGGCAATTCCGGACCCACAATGCAGCACTCTGCCTGCCCCCTAGAAAAAAATTATTGCATCTTGAGCTGTACGGGCACCTTCAATGATGATAAACCTCCACAGCACACGACTTCACACAAATTATATAGTCTAACCTGGGCACTAATGCACTGTCGGACACAACCTGAGCCCGGACCTCCTGACCAACACCCGGAAAGCACAGAGCACACTGAGCACATAAGCCCTGCCATGGCCTTAGGTCATCATCTCTTCCCTACCTCAGTTTTCAGGCCTCAGAACCGAGACATTATCTCCAATCACTGCCCAGGGGTGAGTGTGATGCAGAAATCAGAACACCTCCTTACCCATGGTAAGAAACCTTCTGGTTGGCACGTCGTCCAACGTTCAGTGTAGGAGAAACCAGCATTCACCCTGAGGCCCCGCCCAATCTTGAGTGCGACAAGGGCATAAACACGCATTGTGACCCTCAGCATGAGTCCTGTCCTCTAGTAAGTCCTCTCAGTGACTGGACCATTAGATGTCATAATGGGCTTGATATGTCCCTAGGCGCCAATTTTTAACCAGATTTCTGAATGTCCATTCACCCCCCCCAAGGGCGCTACTCAGGAATCCCTCATTAGGTGAGACACCTGAGGTTAAAAAGAAAACAACATCAAAAAAAAAAAAAAAACGGACCTCTTCCATCCCACAGAGAGACCCCAAACGCTTTAGACTGGTCCAAACCACCAGGGAGTAAGACTCGTCCATTTCCCATGAAGTCACCCAGAAATTTCACGACCATGAGTGACACGATATCCAGAGACAAAAACTTGAGCAAGAGCCTCACACTCGCCCTTTTCTCAAATCCCGAAAAGTTCTCCTCATGGTCTGTAGATAAGTCCTGCCATACCTATGACCTGAACCATAAGTCAAGTTTGTGTTTTCAGACAACTGTCCAAACAGCCCTGCCCTACACAACCTATAGGCTCAGGCCCCTGGAGCCAAACCTGAGGACTGTACTTGCCCTCTCCAAGGGAATTGTGTGTGCCCATTCCAATGGCCACATCCCTTCTAATACGATAAACCTCCAAAGTCCCTGATCCATCTCATTAGTGGTAACTTCCCAGGTAAAACAGGGGCAATCTGAGCCCATCTGAGCACCTACCTGTACTCAGACCCATAGACAGATGTCCCCAGAGGTAAAAAGGAAAGAACAGGCCCCTAGGCACTAATCATATCCATTGCTTTGTTTTCCAGGCATCTCTCCTCAGAGGCCTGGATTTCAAAACCAGCATATGGCTGTTTCTTGACTCACCCATCAGAAAACATCTCATCTACACATGAGAAACTTGCACGTTGGAGCTGTGTCAAAGCATCTGTTTAGGAGAACATTTCAGGGCCCCAGTGCCACCGCTTCATTCCAAGGTCTCCATCGACACAAAAGCACATTAGGACCCATCCATAGGAGAGTCCATTTCAACTCAGCCTCCTCGGTTGCTCCCCCAGATCCAGCAGATCTAACCTGTCTTGTGTCTAGGAGACAGTTGGAATGCGAGGTGGGCTACCCAGCCATGCATCCTTAGAACCCTGCTCAGAATCATTGGCCTGGAGCCAAACAGCAGGTCTCAATTGTCCTGCAGAAGACACTTTGCAGTTTGGAGCTTCTCACAAATCCCATCGTGGGAAAACCCCCATGGCCTCGTGATGCCCCCCCTTCGTGAAGGGGCCATCAGGGACAGAAACACCAACTTGAGCGATCATCTGATCCTCGCCCTGACTTCAGATGCACGAGATCTCGATTCAGGTCTATAGATTGTGCCATCGCTGATACAAAATCCAGAGACAAAAACCTGAGCAAGCGCCTCAGACTCGCACTTTCTTCATATCCTGAAGAGTTCTTCTCATGGTTTGTAGATCGGGCCTGCCATACCTACGTCCCCTTCCTAAGCTGAGTTTGTGTTTTCAGACTTCTGTCCTCAAGTCCTGGGCCACACACCCTCCAGGCTGGGGCCCCTGGAGCCACACATTAGGACTGTGCCTACCAATCCATGAGAATTCTGCCCATTCCATTGTCCAAAATCGTACAAATTAGGAGAAACCTCCAAAGTCCCTGAGGCCATCCCAATAGTGTAGGTCGCCCGGAACAAACAAGGGCTGTCTGACACCAGCTGATAATCGACCTCCACTCATACCATAAATGGATGTCCCCAGAGGAGAAGATTGAACCAGACAGGACCCTAGGCCATAATAGGATCCATTGCCTTGGTTTACAGGCATGTCTCCTCAAAAGCCTGATTCCAATACGAGCATAGGGGTTTTGCTGAGGCACTCAGCAGAACTCATCTCGTCTCCACAAGGAATCCTGTGCATGGGAGCCATGTCCAAAGCATAGAAGAGTACTTCAGGGTCGCGGTGCCACCGCCCCATTCCAAGGCCCTCATGGACACAAAAACACATTAGGACCCATCCTCAGGAAAGTCCATTTCAACTCAGCCACCCCGGTTGCTCCCGCAGAGCCATCAGATCTAAACTGTCTTGTTGCTAGGAGACAATTGGAATGCGAAGCTGGCTTCCAGGCATCCATCCTCGAACGGTGCTCTGGAGTCATTCCATATGGCATGTCCTGGAGCTGCCCAACAGGTCTCAATTGTCCCGCAGAAGGAATCCTTGAAGGGGGCATCACACAACTCCCAACGTGGGAAAAGCTCCATGGCCTTGAGTTTCCGCTCCTTTCATGAAGGGGCAGTCATGCACAGAAACTCCAACCTGAGCCAACATCTGATCCTCGCCGTGACTTCAGATGCTTGAGATATTGTTTCCGATCTGCAGGGGGTACCTACCGTGCCCTGGGCCTGAAGCCCAAGTCTATCTTGTCTTCTCAGACTTCTGTCCTCAAACTCCTGGCCCAGAAATCCTCCATTTTGGCAATTCCGGACCCACAATGCAGCACTCTGCCTGCCCTCTAAAAAAAATATCTTGCCTAATCAGGTGCCCAGGCACCTCATATGAGGATAAACCTACAGGGCACTCGACTGTACCCAAATTATATAGTCTAACTTGGGCACTAGTGCACTGTCTGACACAACCTGAGCCAGAACCTCCTGACCAACACCCAGGCAGTTGACCGTACACTGAGCATATCAGACGCGCCATCGCCTTAGATCGTCATCTCTTCCCAACTCTGATTTTTCAGGCTTCAGAACCTAGACCTTATCTCCACCACGGCCCAGGGTTGAAAATGATGCAGAAATCAGAACACCTTCCCCATGGCAAGAGACCTTGTGATTGGCATGTTGTCCAAGTTCCAGTGTAGTTGAAACCAGATTGGCCCATGAGGCACCGCCCATGCTCGAGTGCCACATTGGTCACAAACACACACTGTGACCCGCAGCCTGAGCCCAGCCCTCAAGTAAGGCCTCTCAGTGGCTGGATGAAGAGACAGCTTATTGTGCCTGCCTTGCCTCTAGGCCCCAATTTTTAAACATAGTTTGGGTTTTCCCTTCACTCTTCCCCAGGGCTCTGCTTTGGAATTCCTCTTTTGTTCAGACACCTGAGATAATAAACCTGAAAGGATACCTCCCATCCCACAGATTGACGAATAACAATTGGGATCGGGCCAAATCCACAGAGAGGAAGATTCGTGCATGGCCCATGAAACCTCCCCACATTCCATGGCCATCGTTGATATAAGCCCAAAAGTTTGGCAATTCCGGACCCACAATGCAGCACTCTGCCTGCCCTCTAGAAAAAAATGATTGCCTCAAGAGCTGCCCAGGCACATTCAATGAGGATAAACCTCCACAGCACTCGACTTTACCCAAATTATATAGTCTAACCTGGGCACTAATGCACTGTCGGACACAACCTGAGCCCGGACCTCCTGACCAGACCGCACACTGAGCACATAAGACCCGCCATGGCCTTAGGTCATCATCTCTTCCTTACCTCAGTTTTCATGCCTCAGAACCGAGACATTATTTCCCCTCACTGCCCAGAGGTGAGTGTGATGCAGAAATCAGAACACCACCTTACCCATTGTAAGAAACCTTGTGGTTGGCACGTTGTCCAACGTTCAGTGTAGGAGAAACCAGCATTCACCCTGAGGCCCCGCCCATTCTTGAGTGCGACAAGGGCATAAACACGCATTGTGACCCTCAGCATGAGTCCTGTCCTCTAGTAAGTCCTCTCAGTGACTGGACCATTAGATGTCATAATGGGCTTGATATGTCCCTAAGCCCCAATTTTTAACCAGATTTCTGATTGTCCAGTCACCCCCCCCCCAGGGCTCTACTCTGGAATCCCTCATTTGGTGGGACACCTGAGGTTAAAAAGAAAACAACATAAAAAAAAAAAACGGACTTCATCCATCCCATCCCACAGAGTGACCCCATATGATTTGGACTGGGCCAAACCACCAGGGAGTAAGACTCGTCCATTTCCAATGAAGTCACCCAGAAATTTCACGACCATGAGTGACGCGATATCCAGAGACAAAAACTTGAGCAAGAGCCTCACACTCGCCCTTTTCTCAAATCCCGAAAAGTTCTCCTCATGGTCTGTAGATAAGTCCTGCCATACCTATGACCTGAACCATAAGCCAAGTTTGTGCTTTCAGACAACTGTCCAAACAGCCCTGGCCTACACAACCTACAGGCTCAGGCCCCTGGAGCCAAACCTGAGGACTGTACTTGCCCTCTCCAAGGGAACTGTGTGTGCCCATTCCAATGGCCACATCCCTTCTAATAGGATAAACCTCCAAAGTCCCTGATTCATCTCATTAGTGGTGGCTTCCCAGGTCAAACAGGGGCAATGTGAGCCCATCTGAGCACCTACCTGTACTCAGACCCATAGAAAGATGTCCCCAGAGGTAAAAAGGAAAGAACAGGCCCCTAGGCACTAATCATATCCATTGCTTTGGTTTCCAGGCATCTCTCCTCAGAGGCCTGGATTTCAAAACCAGCATATGGCTGTTTCTTGACTCACCGATCAGAAAACATCTCATCTACATAAGGGAAACCTGCACTTTGGAGCTGTGTCAAAGCCTCTGTTTAGGAGAACTCTTCAGGACCCCAGTGCCACGGCTTCATTCCAAGGTCTCCATAGACACAAAAGCACATTAGGACCCATCCATAGGAGAGTCCATTTCAACTCAGCCTCCTCAGTTGCTACCCCAGATACAGCAGATCTAACTTGTCTTGTGTCTAGGAGACAATTGGAATGCGAGGTGGGCTACCCAGCCATGCATCCTTAGAACCCTGCTCAGAATCATTGGCGGAGCCAAACAGCAGGTCGCAATTGTCCTGCAGAAGACACTTTGCAGTTCGGAGATTCTCACAAATCCCATCGTGGGAAAACCCCCATAGCCTCGTGATGCCCCCCCTTCGTGAATGGGCCATCAGGGACAGAAACACCAACTTGAGCGATCGTCTGATCCTCGCCCTGACTTCAGATGCACGAGATCTCGATACAGGTCTGTAAATTGTGCCATCGCTGATACAAAATCCAGGGACAAAAACCTGAGCAAGAGCCTCAGACTCGCACTTTCTTCATATCCTGAAGAGTTCTTCTCATGTTTTGTAGATCGGGCCTGCCATACCTACGTCCCCAAACCTAAGCTGAGTTTGTGTTTTCAGACTTCTGTCCTCAAAGTCCTGGGCCACACACCCTCATGCTGGAGCCTCTGAAGCCACACATTAGGACTGTGCCTACAAATCCATGGGAATTCTGCCCATTCCATTGTCCAAAATCGTACAAATTAGGAGAAACCTCCAAAATCCCTGAGGCCATCCCAATTTTGTAGGTCGCCCGGAACAAACAAGGGCTGTCTGACACCAGCTGATAATCTACCTCCACTCATACCATACATGTATGTCCCCAGAGGAGAAGATTGAACCAGACAGGACCCTAGGCCATAATAGGATCCATTGCCTTGGTTTACAGGCATGTCTCCTCAAAAGCTTGATTCCAATACGAGCATAGGGGTTTTGCTGAGGCACCCAGCAGAACTCATCTCATCTCCACAAGGAAACCTGTGCATGGGAGCCATGTCCAAAGCATAGGAGAGTACTTCAGGGTCCCGGTACCACCGCCCCATTCCAGGGCCCTCATGGACACAAAAACACATTAGGACCCATCCTCAGGAAAGTCCATTTCAACACAGCCACCCCGGTTGCTCCCGCAGAGCCATCAGATCTAAACTGTCTTATTGCTAGTAGACAATTGGTGTGCAAGGCGGGCTTCCCAGGCATCCATCCTCGAACCGTGCTCTGGAGTCATTCCATAAGGGATGTCCTGGAGCTGTCCAACAGGTCTCAATTGTCCCGCAAAAGGAATCCTTGAAGGGGGCATCCCACAACTCCCAACGTGGGAAATCCTCAATGGCCTCGAGATTCCACTCCCTTCATGAAGCGGCCGTCATGCACGGAAACTCCAACCTGAGCCAACGTCTGATCCTCGCCCTGACTTCAGATTCATGAGTATTGGTGCAGATCTGCAGGGGGTACCTGCCGTGCCCTCGCCCTGAAACCCAAGTCTAGCTTGTCTTCTCAGAATTCCGTCCTCACACTCCTGGCCCCGAAGCCCTCAAGTTTGGCAATTCCGGACCCACAATGCAGCACTCTGCCTGCCCCCTAGAAAAAAATTATTGCATCTTGAGCTGTACGGGCACCTTCAATGATGATAAACCTCCACAGCACACGACTTCACACAAATTATATAGTCTAACCTGGGCACTAATGCACTGTCGGACACAACCTGAGCCCGGACCTCCTGACCAACACCCGGAAAGCACAGAGCACACTGAGCACATAAGCCCTGCCATGGCCTTAGGTCATCATCTCTTCCCTACCTCAGTTTTCAGGCCTCAGAACCGAGACATTATCTCCAATCACTGCCCAGGGGTGAGTGTGATGCAGAAATCAGAACACCTCCTTACCCATGGTAAGAAACCTTGTGGTTGGCACGTCGTCCAACGTTCAGTGTAGGAGAAACCAGCATTCACCCTGAGGCCCCGCCCAATCTTGAGTGCGACAAGGGCATAAACACGCATTGTGACCCTCAGCATGAGTACTGTCCTCTAGTAAGTCCTCTCAGTGACTGGACCATTAGATGTCATAATGGGCTTGATATGTCCCTAGGCGCCAATTTTTAACCAGATTTCTGAATGTCCAGTCACCCCCGCAAGGGCGCTA
This sequence comes from Mustela nivalis, assembly GCF_964662115.1. Taxonomy (NCBI): domain Eukaryota; kingdom Metazoa; phylum Chordata; class Mammalia; order Carnivora; family Mustelidae; genus Mustela; species Mustela nivalis. Next base: position 1,293,116 of record NW_028136446.1, on the reverse strand, counting down.
CTCAGGAATCCCTCATTAGGTGAGACACCAGAGGTTAAAAAGAAAATAACATCAAAAAAAAAAAAAACGGACCTCTTCCATCCCACAGAGAGACCCCAAACGCTTTAGACTGGTCCAAACCACCAGGGAGTAAGACTCGTCCATTTCCCATGAAGTCACCCAGAAATTTCACGACCATGAGTGACACGATATCCAGAGACAAAAACTTGAGCAAGAGCCTCACACTCGCCCTTTTCTCAAATCCCGAAAAGTTCTCCTCATGGTCTGTAGATAAGTCCTGCCATACCTATGACCTGAAACATAAGCCAAGTTTGTGTTTTCAGACAACTGTCCAAACAGCCCTGCCCTACACAACCTATAGGCTCAGGCCCCTGGAGCCAAACCTGAGGACTGTACTTGCCCTCTCCAAGGGAATTGTGTGTGCCCATTCCAATGGCCACATCCCTTCTAATACGATAAACCTCCAAAGTCCCTGATCCATCTCATTAGTGGTAACTTCCCAGGTAAAACAGGGGCAATCTGAGCCCATCTGAGCACCTACCTGTACTCAGACCCATAGACAGATGTCCCCGGAGGTAAAAAGGACAGAACAGGCCCCTAGGCACTAATCATATCCATTGCTTTGTTTTCCTTGCATCTCTCCTCAGAGGCCTGGATTTTAAAACCAGCATATGGCTGTTTCTTGACTCACCCATCAGAAAACATCTCATCTACACATGAGAAACTTGCACGTTGGAGCTGTGTCAAAGCATCTGTTTAGGAGAACATTTCAGGGCCCCAGTGCCACCGCTTCATTCCAAGGTCTCCATCGACACAAAAGCACATTAGGACCCATCCATAGGAGAGTCCATTTCAACTCAGCCTCCTCGGTTGCTCCCCCAGATCCAGCAGATCTAACCTGTCTTGTGTCTAGGAGACAGTTGGAATGCGAGGTGGGCTACCCAGCCATGCATCCTTAGAACCCTGCTCAGAATCATTGGCCTGGAGCCAAACAGCAGGTCTCAATTGTCCTGCAGAAAACACTTTGCAGTTTGGAGCTTCTCACAAATCCCATCGTGGGAAAACCCCCATGGCCTCGTGATGCCCCCCCTTCGTGAAGGGGCCATCAGGGACAGAAACACCAACTTGAGCGATCATCTGATCCTCGCCCTGACTTCAGATGCACGAGATCTCGATTCAGGTCTATAGATTGTGCCATCGCTGATACAAAATCCAGAGACAAAAACCTGAGCAAGCGCCTCAGACTCGCACTTTCTTCATATCCTGAAGAGTTCTTCTCATGGTTTGTAGATCGGTCCTGCCATACCTACGTCCCCTTCCTAAGCTGAGTTTGTGTTTTCAGACTTCTGTCCTCAAGTCCTGGGCCACACACCCTCCAGGCTGGGGCCCCTGGAGCCACACATTAGGACTGTGCCTACCAATCCATGAGAATTCTGCCCATTCCATTGTCCAAAATCGTACAAATTAGGAGAAACCTCCAAAGTCCCTGAGGCCATCCCAATAGTGTAGGTCGCCCGGAACAAACAAGGGCTGTCTGACACCAGCTGATAATCGACCTCCACTCATACCATAAATGGATGTCCCCAGAGGAGAAGATTGAACCAGACAGGACCCTAGGCCATAATAGGATCCATTGCCTTGGTTTACAGGCATGTCTCCTCAAAAGCCTGATTCCAATACGAGCATAGGGGTTTTGCTGAGGCACTCAGCAGAACTCATCTCGTCTCCACAAGGAATCCTGTGCATGGGAGCCATATCCAAAGCATAGAAGAGTACTTCAGGGTCGCGGTGCCACCGCCCCATTCCAAGGCCCTCATGGACACAAAAACACATTAGGACCCATCCTCAGGAAAGTCCATTTCAACTCAGCCACCCCGGTTGCTCCCGCAGAGCCATCAGATCTAAACTGTCTTGTTGCTAGGAGACAATTGGAATGCGAAGCTGGCTTCCAGGCATCCATCCTCGAACGGTGCTCTGGAGTCATTCCATATGGGATGTCCTGGAGCTGCCCAACAGGTCTCAATTGTTCCGCAGATGGAATCCTTGAAGGGGGCATCACACAACTCCCAACGTGGGAAAAGCTCCATGGCCTTGAGTTTCCGCTCCTTTCATGAAGGGGCAGTCATGCACAGAAACTCCAACCTGAGCCAACATCTGATCCTCGCCGTGACTTCAGATGCTTGAGATATTGTTTCCGATCTGCAGGGGGTACCTACCGTGCCCTGGGCCTGAAGCCCAAGTCTATCTTGTCTTCTCAGACTTCTGTCCTCAAACTCCTGGCCCAGAAATCCTCCATTTTGGCAATTCCGGACCCACAATGCAGCACTCTGCCTGCCCTCTAAAAAAAATATCTTGCCTAATCAGGTGCCCAGGCACCTCATATGAGGATAAACCTACAGGGCACTCGACTGTACCCAAATTATATAGTCTAACTTGGGCACTAGTGCACTGTCTGACACAACCTGAGCCAGAACCTCCTGACCAACACCCAGGCAGTTGACCGTACACTGAGCATATCAGACGCGCCATCGCCTTAGATCGTCATCTCTTCCCAACTCTGATTTTTCAGGCTTCAGAACCTAGACCTTATCTCCACCACGGCCCAGGGTTGAAAATGATGCAGAAATCAGAACACCTTCCCCATGGCAAGAGACCTTGTGATTGGCATGTTGTCCAAGTTCCAGTGTAGTTGAAACCAGATTGGCCCATGAGGCACCGCCCATGCTCGAGTGCCACATTGGTCACAAACACACACTGTGACCCGCAGCCTGAGCCCAGCCCTCAAGTAAGGCCTCTCAGTGGCTGGATGAAGAGACAGCTTATTGTGCCTGCCTTGCCTCTAGGCCCCAATTTTTAACCATAGTTTGGGTTTTCCCTTCACTCTTCCCCAGGGCTCTGCTTTGGAATTCCTCTTTTGTTCAGACACCTGAGATAATAAACCTGAAAGGATACCTCCCATCCCACAGTATGACGAATAACAATTGGGATCGGGCCAAATCCACAGAGAGGAAGATTCGTGCATGGCCCATGAAACCTCCCCACATTCCACGGCCATCGTTGATATAAGCCCAAAAGTTTGGCAATTCCGGACCCACAATGCAGCACTCTGCCTGCCCTCTAGAAAAAAATGATTGCCTCAAGAGCTGCCCAGGCACATTCAATGAGGATAAACCTCCACAGCACTCGACTTTACCCAAATTATATAGTCTAACCTGGGCACTAATGCACTGTCGGACACAACCTGAGCCCGGACCTCCTGACCAGACCGCACACTGAGCACATAAGACCCGCCATGGCCTTAGGTCATCATCTCTTCCTTACCTCAGTTTTCATGCCTCAGAACCGAGACATTATTTCCCCTCACTGCCCAGAGGTGAGTGTGATGCAGAAATCAGAACACCACCTTACCCATTGTAAGAAACCTTGTGGTTGGCACGTTGTCCAACGTTCAGTGTAGGAGAAACCAGCATTCACCCTGAGGCCCCGCCCATTCTTGAGTGCGACAAGGGCATAAACACGCATTGTGACCCTCAGCATGAGTCCTGTCCTCTAGTAAGTCCTCTCAGTGACTGGACCATTAGATGTCATAATGGGCTTGATATGTCCCTAAGCCCCAATTTTTAACCAGATTTCTGATTGTCCAGTCACCCCCCCCCCAGGGCTCTACTCTGGAATCCCTCATTTGGTGGGACACCTGAGGTTAAAAAGAAAACAACATAAAAAAAAAAACGGACTTCATCCATCCCATCCCACAGAGTGACCCCATATGATTTGGACTGGGCCAAACCACCAGGGAGTAAGACTCGTCCATTTCCAATGAAGTCACCCAGAAATTTCACGACCATGAGTGACGCGATATCCAGAGACAAAAACTTGAGCAAGAGCCTCACACTCGCCCTTTTCTCAAATCCCGAAAAGTTCTCCTCATGGTCTGTAGATAAGTCCTGCCATACCTATGACCTGAACCATAAGCCAAGTTTGTGCTTTCAGACAACTGTCCAAACAGCCCTGGCCTACACAACCTACAGGCTCAGGCCCCTGGAGCCAAACCTGAGGACTGTACTTGCCCTCTCCAAGGGAACTGTGTGTGCCCATTCCAATGGCCACATCCCTTCTAATAGGATAAACCTCCAAAGTCCCTGATTCATCTCATTAGTGGTGGCTTCCCAGGTCAAACAGGGGCAATGTGAGCCCATCTGAGCACCTACCTGTACTCAGACCCATAGAAAGATGTCCCCAGAGGTAAAAAGGAAAGAACAGGCCCCTAGGCACTAATCATATCCATTGCTTTGGTTTCCAGGCATCTCTCCTCAGAGGCCTGGATTTCAAAACCAGCATATGGCTGTTTCTTGACTCACCGATCAGAAAACATCTCATCTACATAAGGGAAACCTGCACTTTGGAGCTGTGTCAAAGCCTCTGTTTAGGAGAACTCTTCAGGACCCCAGTGCCACGGCTTCATTCCAAGGTCTCCATAGACACAAAAGCACATTAGGACCCATCCATAGGAGAGTCCATTTCAACTCAGCCTCCTCAGTTGCTACCCCAGATACAGCAGATCTAACTTGTCTTGTGTCTAGGAGACAATTGGAATGCGAGGTGGGCTACCCAGCCATGCATCCTTAGAACCCTGCTCAGAATCATTGGCGGAGCCAAACAGCAGGTCGCAATTGTCCTGCAGAAGACACTTTGCAGTTCGGAGATTCTCACAAATCCCATCGTGGGAAAACCCCCATAGCCTCGTGATGCCCCCCCTTCGTGAATGGGCCATCAGGGACAGAAACACCAACTTGAGCGATCGTCTGATCCTCGCCCTGACTTCAGATGCACGAGATCTCGATACAGGTCTGTAAATTGTGCCATCGCTGATACAAAATCCAGGGACAAAAACCTGAGCAAGAGCCTCAGACTCGCACTTTCTTCATATCCTGAAGAGTTCTTCTCATGTTTTGTAGATCGGGCCTGCCATACCTACGTCCCCAAACCTAAGCTGAGTTTGTGTTTTCAGACTTCTGTCCTCAAAGTCCTGGGCCACACACCCTCATGCTGGAGCCTCTGAAGCCACACATTAGGACTGTGCCTACAAATCCATGGGAATTCTGCCCATTCCATTGTCCAAAATCGTACAAATTAGGAGAAACCTCCAAAATCCCTGAGGCCATCCCAATTTTGTAGGTCGCCCGGAACAAACAAGGGCTGTCTGACACCAGCTGATAATCTACCTCCACTCATACCATACATGTATGTCCCCAGAGGAGAAGATTGAACCAGATCCATTGCCTTGGTTTACAGGCATGTCTCCTCAAAAGCTTGATTCCAATACGAGCATAGGGGTTTTGCTGAGGCACCCAGCAGAACTCATCTCATCTCCACAAGGAAACCTGTGCATGGGAGCCATGTCCAAAGCATAGGAGAGTACTTCAGGGTCCCGGTACCACCGCCCCATTCCAGGGCCCTCATGGACACAAAAACACATTAGGACCCATCCTCAGGAAAGTCCATTTCAACACAGCCACCCCGGTTGCTCCCGCAGAGCCATCAGATCTAAACTGTCTTATTGCTAGTAGACAATTGGTGTGCAAGGCGGGCTTCCCAGGCATCCATCCTCGAACCGTGCTCTGGAGTCATTCCATAAGGGATGTCCTGGAGCTGTCCAACAGGTCTCAATTGTCCCGCAAAAGGAATCCTTGAAGGGGGCATCCCACAACTCCCAACGTGGGAAATCCTCAATGGCCTCGAGATTCCACTCCCTTCATGAAGCGGCCGTCATGCACGGAAACTCCAACCTGAGCCAACGTCTGATCCTCGCCCTGACTTCAGATTCATGAGTATTGGTGCAGATCTGCAGGGGGTACCTGCCGTGCCCTCGCCCTGAAACCCAAGTCTAGCTTGTCTTCTCAGAATTCCGTCCTCACACTCCTGGCCCCGAAGCCCTCAAGTTTGGCAATTCCGGACCCACAATGCAGCACTCTGCCTGCCCCCTAGAAAAAAATTATTGCATCTTGAGCTGTACGGGCACCTTCAATGATGATAAACCTCCACAGCACACGACTTCACACAAATTATATAGTCTAACCTGGGCACTAATGCACTGTCGGACACAACCTGAGCCCGGACCTCCTGACCAACACCCGGAAAGCACAGAGCACACTGAGCACATAAGCCCTGCCATGGCCTTAGGTCATCATCTCTTCCCTACCTCAGTTTTCAGGCCTCAGAACCGAGACATTATCTCCAATCACTGCCCAGGGGTGAGTGTGATGCAGAAATCAGAACACCTCCTTACCCATGGTAAGAAACCTTGTGGTTGGCACGTCGTCCAACGTTCAGTGTAGGAGAAACCAGCATTCACCCTGAGGCCCCGCCCAATCTTGAGTGCGACAAGGGCATAAACACGCATTGTGACCCTCAGCATGAGTACTGTCCTCTAGTAAGTCCTCTCAGTGACTGGACCATTAGATGTCATAATGGGCTTGATATGTCCCTAGGCGCCAATTTTTAACCAGATTTCTGAATGTCCAGTCACCCCCGCAAGGGCGCTACTCAGGAATCCCTCATTAGGTGAGACACCTGAGGTTAAAAAGAAAATAACATCAAAAAAAAAAAAAACGGACCTCTTCCATCCCACAGAGAGACCCCAAACGCTTTAGACTGGTCCAAACCACCAGGGAGTAAGACTCGTCCATTTCCCATGAAGTCACCCAGAAATTTCACGACCATGAGTGACACGATATCCAGAGACAAAAACTTGAGCAAGAGCCTCACACTCGCCCTTTTCTCAAATCCCGAAAAGTTCTCCTCATGGTCTGTAGATAAGTCCTGCCATACCTATGACCTGAAACATAAGCCAAGTTTGTGTTTTCAGACAACTGTCCAAACAGCCCTGCCCTACACAACCTATAGGCTCAGGCCCCTGGAGCCAAACCTGAGGACTGTACTTGCCCTCTCCAAGGGAATTGTGTGTGCCCATTCCAATGGCCACATCCCTTCTAATACGATAAACCTCCAAAGTCCCTGATCCATCTCATTAGTGGTAACTTCCCAGGTAAAACAGGGGCAATCTGAGCCCATCTGAGCACCTACCTGTACTCAGACCCATAGACAGATGTCCCCAGAGGTAAAAAGGACAGAACAGGCCCCTAGGCACTAATCATATCCATTGCTTTGTTTTCCTTGCATCTCTCCTCAGAGGCCTGGATTTTAAAACCAGCATATGGCTGTTTCTTGACTCACCCATCAGAAAACATCTCATCTACACATGAGAAACTTGCACGTTGGAGCTGTGTCAAAGCATCTGTTTAGGAGAACATTTCAGGGCCCCAGTGCCACCGCTTCATTCCAAGGTCTCCATCGACACAAAAGCACATTAGGACCCATCCATAGGAGAGTCCATTTCAACTCAGCCTCCTCGGTTGCTCCCCCAGATCCAGCAGATCTAACCTGTCTTGTGTCTAGGAGACAGTTGGAATGCGAGGTGGGCTACCCAGCCATGCATCCTTAGAACCCTGCTCAGAATCATTGGCCTGGAGCCAAACAGCAGGTCTCAATTGTCCTGCAGAAAACACTTTGCAGTTTGGAGCTTCTCACAAATCCCATCGTGGGAAAACCCCCATGGCCTCGTGATGCCCCCCCTTCGTGAAGGGGCCATCAGGGACAGAAACACCAACTTGAGCGATCATCTGATCCTCGCCCTGACTTCAGATGCACGAGATCTCGATTCAGGTCTATAGATTGTGCCATCGCTGATACAAAATCCAGAGACAAAAACCTGAGCAAGCGCCTCAGACTCGCACTTTCTTCATATCCTGAAGAGTTCTTCTCATGGTTTGTAGATCGGTCCTGCCATACCTACGTCCCCTTCCTAAGCTGAGTTTGTGTTTTCAGACTTCTGTCCTCAAGTCCTGGGCCACACACCCTCCAGGCTGGGGCCCCTGGAGCCACACATTAGGACTGTGCCTACCAATCCATGAGAATTCTGCCCATTCCATTGTCCAAAATCGTACAAATTAGGAGAAACCTCCAAAGTCCCTGAGGCCATCCCAATAGTGTAGGTCGCCCGGAACAAACAAGGGCTGTCTGACACCAGCTGATAATCGACCTCCACTCATACCATAAATGGATGTCCCCAGAGGAGAAGATTGAACCAGACAGGACCCTAGGCCATAATAGGATCCATTGCCTTGGTTTACAGGCATGTCTCCTCAAAAGCCTGATTCCAATACGAGCATAGGGGTTTTGCTGAGGCACTCAGCAGAACTCATCTCGTCTCCACAAGGAATCCTGTGCATGGGAGCCATATCCAAAGCATAGAAGAGTACTTCAGGGTCGCGGTGCCACCGCCCCATTCCAAGGCCCTCATGGACACAAAAACACATTAGGACCCATCCTCAGGAAAGTCCATTTCAACTCAGCCACCCCGGTTGCTCCCGCAGAGCCATCAGATCTAAACTGTCTTGTTGCTAGGAGACAATTGGAATGCGAAGCTGGCTTCCAGGCATCCATCCTCGAACGGTGCTCTGGAGTCATTCCATATGGGATGTCCTGGAGCTGCCCAACAGGTCTCAATTGTTCCGCAGATGGAATCCTTGAAGGGGGCATCACACAACTCCCAACGTGGGAAAAGCTCCATGGCCTTGAGTTTCCGCTCCTTTCATGAAGGGGCAGTCATGCACAGAAACTCCAACCTGAGCCAACATCTGATCCTCGCCGTGACTTCAGATGCTTGAGATATTGTTTCCGATCTGCAGGGGGTACCTACCGTGCCCTGGGCCTGAAGCCCAAGTCTATCTTGTCTTCTCAGACTTCTGTCCTCAAACTCCTGGCCCAGAAATCCTCCATTTTGGCAATTCCGGACCCACAATGCAGCACTCTGCCTGCCCTCTAAAAAAAATATCTTGCCTAATCAGGTGCCCAGGCACCTCATATGAGGATAAACCTACAGGGCACTCGACTGTACCCAAATTATATAGTCTAACTTGGGCACTAGTGCACTGTCTGACACAACCTGAGCCAGAACCTCCTGACCAACACCCAGGCAGTTGACCGTACACTGAGCATATCAGACGCGCCATCGCCTTAGATCGTCATCTCTTCCCAACTCTGATTTTTCAGGCTTCAGAACCTAGACCTTATCTCCACCACGGCCCAGGGTTGAAAATGATGCAGAAATCAGAACACCTTCCCCATGGCAAGAGACCTTGTGATTGGCATGTTGTCCAAGTTCCAGTGTAGTTGAAACCAGATTGGCCCATGAGGCACCGCCCATGCTCGAGTGCCACATTGGTCACAAACACACACTGTGACCCGCAGCCTGAGCCCAGCCCTCAAGTAAGGCCTCTCAGTGGCTGGATGAAGAGACAGCTTATTGTGCCTGCCTTGCCTCTAGGCCCCAATTTTTAACCATAGTTTGGGTTTTCCCTTCACTCTTCCCCAGGGCTCTGCTTTGGAATTCCTCTTTTGTTCAGACACCTGAGATAATAAACCTGAAAGGATACCTCCCATCCCACAGTATGACGAATAACAATTGGGATCGGGCCAAATCCACAGAGAGGAAGATTCGTGCATGGCCCATGAAACCTCCCCACATTCCACGGCCATCGTTGATATAAGCCCAAAAGTTTGGCAATTCCGGACCCACAATGCAGCACTCTGCCTGCCCTCTAGAAAAAAATGATTGCCTCAAGAGCTGCCCAGGCACATTCAATGAGGATAAACCTCCACAGCACTCGACTTTACCCAAATTATATAGTCTAACCTGGGCACTAATGCACTGTCGGACACAACCTGAGCCCGGACCTCCTGACCAGACCGCACACTGAGCACATAAGACCCGCCATGGCCTTAGGTCATCATCTCTTCCTTACCTCAGTTTTCATGCCTCAGAACCGAGACATTATTTCCCCTCACTGCCCAGAGGTGAGTGTGATGCAGAAATCAGAACACCACCTTACCCATTGTAAGAAACCTTGTGGTTGGCACGTTGTCCAACGTTCAGTGTAGGAGAAACCAGCATTCACCCTGAGGCCCCGCCCATTCTTGAGTGCGACAAGGGCATAAACACGCATTGTGACCCTCAGCATGAGTCCTGTCCTCTAGTAAGTCCTCTCAGTGACTGGACCATTAGATGTCATAATGGGCTTGATATGTCCCTAAGCCCCAATTTTTAACCAGATTTCTGATTGTCCAGTCACCCCCCCACCCCAGGGCTCTACTCTGGAATCCCTCATTTGGTGGGACACCTGAGGTTAAAAAGAAAACAACATAAAAAAAAAAAACGGACTTCATCCATCCCATCCCACAGAGTGACCCCATATGATTTGGACTGGGCCAAACCACCAGGGAGTAAGACTCGTCCATTTCCAAGAAGTCTCCCAGAAATTTCAGGACCATGAGTGACACGATATCCAGAGACAAAAACTTGAGCAAGAGCCTCACACTCGCCCTTTTCTCAAATCCCGAAAAGTTCTCCTCATGGTCTGTAGATAAGTCCTGCCATACCTATGACCTGAAACATAAGCCAAGTTTGTGCTTTCAGACAACTGTCCAAACAGCCCTGGCCTACACAACCTACAGGCTCAGGCCCCTGGAGCCAAACCTGAGGACGGTACTTGCCCTCTCCAAGGGAACTGTGTGTGCCCATTCCAATGGCCACATCCCTTCTAATAGGATAAACCTCCAAAGTCCCTGATCCATCTCATTAGTGGTGGCTTCCCAGGTCAAACAGGGGCAATGTGAGCCCATCTGAGCACCTACCTGTACTCAGACCCATAGAAAGATGTCCCCAGAGGTAAAAAGGAAAGAACAGGCCCCTAGGCACTAATCATATCCATTGCTTTGGTTTCCAGGCATCTCTCCTCAGAGGCCTGGATTTCAAAACCAGCATATGGCTGTTTCTTGACTCACCGATCAGAAAACATCTCATCTACATAAGGGAAACCTGCACTTTGGAGCTGTGTCAAAGCCTCTGTTTAGGAGAACTCTTCAGGACCCCAGTGCCACGGCTTCATTCCAAGGTCTCCATAGACACAAAAGCACATTAGGACCCATCCATAGGAGAGTCCATTTCAACTCAGCCTCCTCAGTTGCTACCCCAGATACAGCAGATCTAACTTGTCTTGTGTCTAGGAGACAATTGGAATGCGAGGTGGGCTACCCAGCCATGCATCCTTAGAACCCTGCTCAGAATCATTGGCGGAGCCAAACAGCAGGTCGCAATTGTCCTGCAGAAGACACTTTGCAGTTCGGAGATTCTCACAAATCCCATCGTGGGAAAACCCCCATAGCCTCGTGATGCCCCCCCTTCGTGAATGGGCCATCAGGGACAGAAACACCAACTTGAGCGATCGTCTGATCCTCGCCCTGACTTCAGATGCACGAGATCTCGATACAGGTCTGTAAATTGTGCCATCGCTGATACAAAATCCAGGGACAAAACCCTGAGCAAGAGCCTCAGACTCGCACTTTCTTCATATCCTGAAGAGTTCTTCTCATGTTTTGTAGATCGGGCCTGCCATACCTACGTCCCCAAACCTAAGCTGAGTTTGTGTTTTCAGACTTCTGTCCTCAAAGTCCTGGGCCACACACCCTCATGCTGGAGCCTCTGAAGCCACACATTAGGACTGTGCCTACAAATCCATGGGAATTCTGCACATTCCATTGTCCAAAATCGTACAAATTAGGAGAAACCTCCAAAATCCCTGAGGCCATCCCAATTTTGTAGGTCGCCCGGAACAAACAAGGGCTGTCTGACACCAGCTGATAATCTACCTCCACTCATACCATACATGTATGTCCCCAGAGGAGAAGATTGAACCAGACAGGACCCTAGGCCATAATAGGATCCATTGCCTTGGTTTACAGGCATGTCTCCTCAAAAGCTTGATTCCAATACGAGCATAGGGGTTTTGCTGAGGCACCCAGCAGAACTCATCTCATCTCCACAAGGAAACCTGTGCATGGGAGCCATGTCCAAAGCATAGGAGAGTACTTCAGGGTCCCGGTACCACCGCCCCATTCCAGGGCCCTCATGGACACAAAAACACATTAGGACCCATCCTCAGGAAAGTCCATTTCAACACAGCCACCCCGGTTGCTCCCGCAGAGCCATCAGATCTAAACTGTCTTATTGCTAGTAGACAATTGGTGTGCAAGGCGGGCTTCCCAGGCATCCATCCTCGAACCGTGCTCTGGAGTCATTCCATAAGGGATGTCCTGGAGCTGTCCAACAGGTCTCAATTGTCCCGCAAAAGGAATCCTTGAAGGGGGCATCCCACAACTCCCAACGTGGGAAATCCTCAATGGCCTCGAGATTCCACTCCCTTCATGAAGCGGCCGTCATGCACGGAAACTCCAACCTGAGCCAACGTCTGATCCTCGCCCTGACTTCAGATTCATGAGTATTGGTGCAGATCTGCAGGGGGTACCTGCCGTGCCCTCGCCCTGAAACCCAAGTCTAGCTTGTCTTCTCAGAATTCCGTCCTCACACTCCTGGCCCCGAAGCCCCCAAGTTTGGCAATTCCGGACCCACAATGCAGCACTCTGCCTGCCCCCTAGAAAAAAATTATTGCATCTTGAGCTGTACGGGCACCTTCAATGATGATAAACCTCCACAGCACACGACTTCACACAAATTATATAGTCTAACCTGGGCACTAATGCACTGTCGGACACAACCTGAGCCCGGACCTCCTGACCAACACCCGGAAAGCACAGAGCACACTGAGCACATAAGCCCTGCCATGGCCTTAGGTCATCATCTCTTCCCTACCTCAGTTTTCAGGCCTCAGAACCGAGACATTATCTCCAATCACTGCCCAGGGGTGAGTGTGATGCAGAAATCAGAACACCTCCTTACCCATGGTAAGAAACCTTGTGGTTGGCACGTCGTCCAACGTTCAGTGTAGGAGAAACCAGCATTCACCCTGAGGCCCCGCCCAATCTTGAGTGCGACAAGGGCATAAACACGCATTGTGACCCTCAGCATGAGTCCTGTCCTCTAGTAAGTCCTCTCAGTGACTGGACCATTAGATGTCATAATGGGCTTGATATGTCCCTAGGCGCCAATTTTTAACCAGATTTCTGAATGTCCATTCACCCCCCCCCAAGGGCGCTACTTAGGAATCCCTCATTAGGTGAGACACCTGAGGTTAAAAAGAGAACAACATCAAAAAAAAAAAAAAACGGACCTCTTCCATCCCACAGAGAGACCCCAAACGCTTTAGACTGGTCCAAACCACCAGGGAGTAAGACTCGTCCATTTCCCATGAAGTAACCCAGAAATTTCACGACCATGAGTGACACGATATCCAGAGACAAAAACTTGAGCAAGAGCCTCACAATCGCCCTTTTCTCAAATCCCGAAAAGTTCTCCTCATGGTCTGTAGATAAGTCCTGCCATACCTATGACCTGAAACATAAGCCAAGTTTATGTTTTCAGACAACTGTCCAAACAGCCCTGCCCTACACAAGCTATAGGCTCAGGCCCCTGGAGCCAAACCTGAGGACTGTACTTGCCCTCTCCAAGGGAATTGTGTGTGCCCATTCCAATGGCCACATCCCTTCTAATACGATAAACCTCCAAAGTCCCTGATCCATCTCATTAGTGGTAACTTCCCAGGTAAAACAGGGGCAATATGAGCCCATCTGAGCACCTACCTGTACTCAGACCCATAGACAGATGTCCCCAGAGGTAAAAAGGAAAGAACAGGCCCCTAGGCACTAATCATATCCATTGCTTTGTTTTCCAGGCATCTCTCCTCAGAGGCCTGGATTTCAAAACCAGCATATGGCTGTTTCTTGACTCACCCATCAGAAAACATCTCATCTACACATGAGAAACTTGCACGTTGGAGCTGTGTCAAAGCATCTGTTTAGGAGAACATTTCAGGGCCCCAGTGCCACCGCTTCATTCCAAGGTCTCCATCGACACAAAAGCACATTAGGACCCATCCATAGGAGAGTCCATTTCAACTCAGCCTCCTCGGTTGCTCCCCCAGATCCAGCAGATCTAACCTGTCTTGTGTCTAGGAGACAATTGGAATGCGAGGTGGGCTACCCAGCCATGCATCCTTAGAACCCTGCTCAGAATCATTGGCCTGGAGCCAAACAGCAGGTCTCAATTGTCCTGCAGAAGACACTTTGCAGTTTGGAGCTTCTCACAAATCCCATCGTGGGAAAACCCCCATGGCCTCGTGATGCCCCCCCTTCGTGAAGGGGCCATCAGGGACAGAAACACCAACTTGAGCGATCATCTGATCCTCGCCCTGACTTCAGATGCACGAGATCTCGATTCAGGTCTATAGATTGTGCCATCGCTGATACAAAATCCAGAGACAAAAACCTGAGCAAGCGCCTCAGACTCGCACTTTCTTCATATCCTGAAGAGTTCTTCTCATGGTTTGTAGATCGAGCCTGCCATACCTACGTCCCCTTCCTAAGCTGAGTTTGTGTTTTCAGACTTCTGTCCTCAAGTCCTGGGCCACACACCCTCCAGGCTGGGGCCCCTGGAGCCACACATTAGGACTGTGCCTACCAATCCATGAGAATTCTGCCCATTCCATTGTCCAAAATCGTACAAATTAGGAGAAACCTCCAAAGGCCCTGAGGCCATCCCAATAGTGTAGGTCGCCCGGAACAAACAAGGGCTGTCTGACACCAGCTGATAATCGACCTCCACTCATACCATAAATGGATGTCCCCAGAGGAGAAGATTGAACCAGTCAGGACCCTAGGCCATAATAGGATCCATTGCCTTGGTTTACAGGCATGTCTCCTCAAAAGCCTGATTCCAATACGAGCATAGGGGTTTTGCTGAGGCACTCAGCAGAACTCATCTCGTCTCCACAAGGAATCCTGTGCATGGGAGCCATGTCCAAAGCATAGAAGAGTACTTCAGGGTCGCGGTGCCACCGCCCCATTCCAAGGCCCTCATGGACACAAAAACACATTAGGACCCATCCTCAGGAAAGTCCATTTCAACTCAGCCACCCCGGTTGCTCCCGCAGAGCCATCAGATCTAAACTGTCTTGTTGCTAGGAGACAATTGGAATGCGAAGCTGGCTTCCAGGCATCCATCCTCGAACGGTGCTCTGGAGTCATTCCATATGGCATGTCCTGGAGCTGCCCAACAGGTCTCAATTGTCCCGCAGAAGGAATCCTTGAAGGGGGCATCACACAACTCCCAACGTGGGAAAAGCTCCATGGCCTTGAGTTTCCGCTCCTTTCATGAAGGGGCAGTCATGCACAGAAACTCCAACCTGAGCCAACATCTGATCCTCGCCGTGACTTCAGATGCTTGAGATATTGTTTCCGATCTGCAGGGGGTACCTACCGTGCCCTGGGCCTGAAGCCCAAGTCTATCTTGTCTTCTCAGACTTCTGTCCTCAAACTCCTGGCCCAGAAATCCTCCATTTTGGCAATTCCGGACCCACAATGCAGCACTCTGCCTGCCCTCTAAAAAAAATATCTTGCCTAATCAGGTGCCCAGGCACCTCATATGAGGATAAACCTACAGGGTACTCGACTGTACCCAAATTATATAGTCTAACTTGGGCACTAGTGCACTGTCTGACACAACCTGAGCCAGAACCTCCTGACCAACACCCAGGCAGTTGACCGTACACTGAGCATATCAGACGCGCCATCGCCTTAGATCGTCATCTCTTCCCAACTCTGATTTTTCAGGCTTCAGAACCTAGACCTTATCTCCACCACGGCCCAGGGTTGAAAATGATGCAGAAATCAGAACACCTTCCCCATGGCAAGAGACCTTGTGATTGGCATGTTGTCCAAGTTCCAGTGTAGTTGAAACCAGATTGGCCCATGAGGCACCGCCCATGCTCGAGTGCCACATTGGTCACAAACACACACTGTGACCCGCAGCCTGAGCCCAGCCCTCAAGTAAGGCCTCTCAGTGGCTGGATGAAGAGACAGCTTATTGTGCCTGCCTTGCCTCTAGGCCCCAATTTTTAACCATAGTTTGGGTTTTCCCTTCACTCTTCCCCAGGGCTCTGCTTTGGAATTCCTCTTTTGTTCAGACACCTGAGATAATAAACCTGAAAGGATACCTCCCATCCAACAGATTGACGAATAACAATTGGGATCGGGCCAAATCCACAGAGAGGAAGATTCGTGCATGGCCCATGAAACCTCCCCACATTCCACGGCCATCGTTGATATAAGCCCAAAAGTTTGGCAATTCCGGACCCACAATGCAGCACTCTGCCTGCCCTCTAGAAAAAAATGATTGCCTCAAGAGCTGCCCAGGCACATTCAATGAGGATAAACCTCCACAGCACTCGACTTTACCCAAATTATATAGTCTAACCTGGGCACTAATGCACTGTCGGACACAACCTGAGCCCGGACCTCCTGACCAGACCGCACACTGAGCACATAAGACCCGCCATGGCCTTAGGTCATCATCTCTTCCTTACCTCAGTTTTCATGCCTCAGAACCGAGACATTATTTCCCCTCACTGCCCAGAGGTGAGTGTGATGCAGAAATCAGAACACCACCTTACCCATTGTAAGAAACCTTGTGGTTGGCACGTTGTCCAACGTTCAGTGTAGGAGAAACCAGCATTCACCCTGAGGCCCCGCCCATTCTTGAGTGCGACAAGGGCATAAACACGCATTGTGACCCTCAGCATGAGTCCTGTCCTCTAGTAAGTCCTCTCAGTGACTGGACCATTAGATGTCATAATGGGCTTGATATGTCCCTAAGCCCCAATTTTTAACCAGATTTCTGATTGTCCAGTCACCCCCCCCCAGGGCTCTACTCTGGAATCCCTCATTTGGTGGGACACCTGAGGTTAAAAAGAAAACAACATAAAAAAAAAAAAAACGGACTTCATCCATCCCATCCCACAGAGTGACCCCATATGATTTGGACTGGGCCAAACCACCAGGGAGTAAGACTCGTCCATTTCCAATGAAGTCTCCCAGAAATTTCAGGACCATGAGTGACACGATATCCAGAGACAAAAACTTGAGCAAGAGCCTCACACTCACCCTTTTCTCAAATCCCGAAAAGTTCTCCTCATGGTCTGTAGATAAGTCCTGCCATACCTATGACCTGAAACATAAGCCAAGTTTGTGCTTTCAGACAACTGTCCAAACAGCCCTGGCCTACACAACCTACAGGCTCAGGCCCCTGGAGCCAAACCTGAGGACTGTACTTGCCCTCTCCAAGGGAACTGTGTGTGCCCATTCCAATGGCCACATCCCTTCTAATAGGATAAACCTCCAAAGTCCCTGATTCATCTCATTAGTGGTGGCTTCCCAGGTCAAACAGGGGCAATGTGAGCCCATCTGAGCACCTACCTGTACTCAGACCCATAGAAAGATGTCCCCAGAGGTAAAAAGGAAAGAACAGGCCCCTAGGCACTAATCATATCCATTGCTTTGGTTTCCAGGCATCTCTCCTCAGAGGCCTGGATTTCAAAACCAGCATATGGCTGTTTCTTGACTCACCGATCAGAAAACATCTCATCTACATAAGGGAAACCTGCACTTTGGAGCTGTGTCAAAGCCTCTGTTTAGGAGAACTCTTCAGGACCCCAGTGCCACGGCTTCATTCCAAGGTCTCCATAGACACAAAAGCACATTAGGACCCATCCATAGGAGAGTCCATTTCAACACAGCCTCCTCAGTTGCTACCCCAGATACAGCAGATCTAACTTGTCTTGTGTCTAGGAGACAATTGGAATGCGAGGTGGGCTACCCAGCCATGCATCCTTAGAACCCTGCTCAGAATCATTGGCGGAGCCAAACAGCAGGTCGCAATTGTCCTGCAGAAGACACTTTGCAGTTCGGAGATTCTCACAAATCCCATCGTGGGAAAACCCCCATAGCCTCGTGATGCCCCCCCCTTCGTGAATGGGCCATCAGGGACAGAAACACCAACTTGAGCGATCGTCTGATCCTCGCCCTGACTTCAGATGCACGAGATCTCGATTCAGGTCTGTAAATTGTGCCATCGCTGATACAAAATCCAGGGACAAAAACCTGAGCAAGCGCCTCAGACTCGCACTTTCTTCATATCCTGAAGAGTTCTTCTCATGTTTTGTAGATCGGGCCTGCCATACCTACGTCCCCAAACCTAAGCTGAGTTTGTGTTTTCAGACTTCTGTCCTCAAAGTCCTGGGCCACACACCCTCATGCTGGAGCCTCTGAAGCCACACATTAGGACTGTGCCTACAAATCCATGGGAATTCTGCCCATTCCATTGTCCAAAATCGTACAAATTAGGAGAAACCTCCAAAATCCCTGAGGCCATCCCAATTTTGTAGGTCGCCCGGAACAAACAAGGGCTGTCTGACACCAGCTGATAATCAACCTCCACTCATACCATACATGTATGTCCCCAGAGGAGAAGATTGAACCAGACAGGACCCTAGGCCATAATAGGATCCATTGCCTTGGTTTACAGGCATGTCTCCTCAAAAGCTTGATTCCAATACGAGCATAGGGGTTTTGCTGAGGCACCCAGCAGAACTCATCTCATCTCCACAAGGAAACCTGTGCATGGGAGACATGTCCAAAGCATAGGAGAGTACTTCAGGGTCCCGGTACCACCGCCCCATTCCAGGGCCCTCATGGACACAAAAACACATTAGGACCCATCCTCAGGAAAGTCCATTTCAACACAGCCACCCCGGTTGCTCCCGCAGAGCCATCAGATCTAAACTGTCTTATTGCTAGTAGACAATTGGTGTGCAAGGCGGGCTTCCCAGGCATCCATCCTCGAACCGTGCTCTGGAGTCATTCCATAAGGGATGTCCTGGAGCTGTCCAACAGGTCTCAATTGTCCCGCAAAAGGAATCCTTGAAGGGGGCATCCCACAACTCCCAACGTGGGAAATCCTCAATGGCCTCGAGATTCCACTCCCTTCATGAAGCGGCCGTCATGCACGGAAACTCCAACCTGAGCCAACGTCTGATCCTCGCCCTGACTTCAGATTCATGAGTATTGGTTCAGATCTGCAGGGGGTACCTGCCGTGCCCTCGCCCTGAAACCCAAGTCTAGCTTGTCTTCTCAGAATTCCGTCCTCACACTCCTGGCCCCGAAGCCCTCAAGTTTGGCAATTCCGGACCCACAATGCAGCACACTGCCTGCCCCCTAGAAAAAAATTATTGCATCTTGAGCTGTACAGGCACCTTCAATGATGATAAACCTCCACAGCACACGACTTCACACAAATTATATAGTCTAACCTGGGCACTAATGCACTGTCGGACACAACCTGAGCCCGGACCTCCTGACCAACACCCGGAAAGCACAGAGCACACTGAGCACATAAGCCCTGCCATGGCCTTAGGTCATCATCTCTTCCCTACCTCAGTTTTCAGGCCTCAGAACCGAGACATTATCTCCAATCACTGCCCAGGGGTGAGTGTGATGCAGAAATCAGAACACCTCCTTACCCATGGTAAGAAACCTTGTGGTTGGCACGTCGTCCAACGTTCAGTGTAGGAGAAACCAGCATTCACCCTGAGGCCCCGCCCAATCTTGAGTGCGACAAGGGCATAAACACGCATTGTGACCCTCAGCATGAGTCCTGTCCTCTAGTAAGTCCTCTCAGTGACTGGACCATTAGATGTCATAATGGGCTTGATATGTCCCTAGGCGCCAATTTTTAACCAGATTTCTGAATGTCCAGTCACCCCCCCAAGGGCGCTACTCAGGAATCCCTCATTAGGTGAGACACCTGAGGTTAAAAAGAAAATAACATCAAAAAAAAAAAAAAAAACGGACCTCTTCCATCCCACAGAGAGACCCCAAACGCTTTAGACTGGTCCAAACCACCAGGGAGTAAGACTCGTCCATTTCCCATGACGTCACCCAGAAATTTCACGACCATGAGTGACACGATATCCAGAGACAAAAACTTGAGCAAGAGCCTCACACTCGCCCTTTTCTCAAATCCCGAAAAGTTCTCCTCATGGTCTGTAGATAAGTCCTGCCATACCTATGACCTGAAACATAAGCCAAGTTTGTGTTTTCAGACAACTGTCCAAACAGCCCTGCCCTACACAAGCTATAGGCTCAGGCCCCTGGAGCCAAACGTGAGGACTGTACTTGCCCTCTCCAAGGGAATTTTGTGTGCCCATTCCAATGGCCACATCCCTTCTAATACGATAAACCTCCAAAGTCCCTGATCCATCTCATTAGTGGTAACTTCCCAGGTAAAACAGGGGCAATCTGAGCACATCTGAGCACCTACCTGTACTCAGACCCATAGACAGATGTCCCCAGAGGTAAAAAGGAAAGAACAGGCCCCTAGGCACTAATCATATCCATTGCTTTGTTTTCCTTGCATCTCTCCTCAGAGGCCTGGATTTCAAAACCAGCATATGGCTGTTTCTTGACTCACCCATCAGAAAACATCTCATCTACACATGAGAAACTTGCACGTTGGAGCTGTGTCAAAGCATCTGTTTAGGAGAACATTTCAGGGCCCCAGTGCCACCGCTTCATTCCAAGGTCTCCATCGACACAAAAGCACATTAGGACCCATCCATAGGAGAGTCCATTTCAACTCAGCCTCCTCGGTTGCTCCCCCAGATCCAGCAGATCTAACCTGTCTTGTGTCTAGGAGACAGTTGGAATGCGAGGTGGGCTACCCAGCCATGCATCCTTAGAACCCTCCTCAGAATCATTGGCCTGGAGCCAAACAGCAGGTCTCAATTGTCCTGCAGAAGACACTTTGCAGTTTGGAGCTTCTCACAAATCCCATCGTGGGAAAACCCCCATGGCCTCGTGATGCCCCCCCTTCGTGAAGGGGCCATCAGGGACAGAAACACCAACTTGAGCGATCGTCTGATCCTCGCCCTGACTTCAGATGCACGAGATCTCGATTCAGGTCTGTAAATTGTGCCATCGCTGATACAAAATCCAGGGACAAAAACCTGAGCAAGCGCCTCAGACTCGCACTTTCTTCATATCCTGAAGAGTTCTTCTCATGTTTTGTAGATCGGGCCTGCCATACCTACGTCCCCAAACCTAAGCTGAGTTTGTGTTTTCAGACTTCTGTCCTCAAAGTCCTGGGCCACACACCCTCATGCTGGAGCCTCTGAAGCCACACATTAGGACTGTGCCTACAAATCCATGGGAATTCTGCCCATTCCATTGTCCAAAATCGTACAAATTAGGAGAAACCTCCAAAATCCCTGAGGCCATCCCAATTTTGTAGGTCGCCCGGAACAAACAAGGGCTGTCTGACACCAGCTGATAATCAACCTCCACTCATACCATACATGTATGTCCCCAGAGGAGAAGATTGAACCAGACAGGACCCTAGGCCATAATAGGATCCATTGCCTTGGTTTACAGGCATGTCTCCTCAAAAGCTTGATTCCAATACGAGCATAGGGGTTTTGCTGAGGCACCCAGCAGAACTCATCTCATCTCCACAAGGAAACCTGTGCATGGGAGCCATGTCCAAAGCATAGGAGAGTACTTCAGGGTCCCGGTACCACCGCCCCATTCCAGGGCCCTCATGGACACAAAAACACATTAGGACCCATCCTCAGGAAAGTCCATTTCAACACAGCCACCCCGGTTGCTCCCGCAGAGCCATCAGATCTAAACTGTCTTATTGCTAGTAGACAATTGGTGTGCAAGGCGGGCTTCCCAGGCATCCATCCTCGAACCGTGCTCTGGAGTCATTCCATAAGGGATGTCCTGGAGCTGTCCAACAGGTCTCAATTGTCCCGCAAAAGGAATCCTTGAAGGGGGCATCCCACAACTCCCAACGTGGGAAATCCTCAATGGCCTCGAGATTCCACTCCCTTCATGAAGCGGCCGTCATGCACGGAAACTCCAACCTGAGCCAACGTCTGATCCTCGCCCTGACTTCAGATTCATGAGTATTGGTTCAGATCTGCAGGGGGTACCTGCCGTGCCCTCGCCCTGAAACCCAAGTCTAGCTTGTCTTCTCAGAATTCCGTCCTCACACTCCTGGCCCCGAAGCCCTCAAGTTTGGCAATTCCGGACCCACAATGCAGCACACTGCCTGCCCCCTAGAAAAAAATTATTGCATCTTGAGCTGTACAGGCACCTTCAATGATGATAAACCTCCACAGCACACGACTTCACACAAATTATATAGTCTAACCTGGGCACTAATGCACTGTCGGACACAACCTGAGCCCGGACCTCCTGACCAACACCCGGAAAGCACAGAGCACACTGAGCACATAAGCCCTGCCATGGCCTTAGGTCATCATCTCTTCCCTACCTCAGTTTTCAGGCCTCAGAACCGAGACATTATCTCCAATCACTGCCCAGGGGTGAGTGTGATGCAGAAATCAGAACACCTCCTTACCCATGGTAAGAAACCTTGTGGTTGGCACGTCGTCCAACGTTCAGTGTAGGAGAAACCAGCATTCACCCTGAGGCCCCGCCCAATCTTGAGTGCGACAAGGGCATAAACACGCATTGTGACCCTCAGCATGAGTCCTGTCCTCTAGTAAGTCCTCTCAGTGACTGGACCATTAGATGTCATAATGGGCTTGATATGTCCCTAGGCGCCAATTTTTAACCAGATTTCTGAATGTCCAGTCACCCCCCCAAGGGCGCTACTCAGGAATCCCTCATTAGGTGAGACACCTGAGGTTAAAAAGAAAATAACATCAAAAAAAAAAAAAAAAACGGACCTCTTCCATCCCACAGAGAGACCCCAAACGCTTTAGACTGGTCCAAACCACCAGGGAGTAAGACTCGTCCATTTCCCATGACGTCACCCAGAAATTTCACGACCATGAGTGACACGATATCCAGAGACAAAAACTTGAGCAAGAGCCTCACACTCGCCCTTTTCTCAAATCCCGAAAAGTTCTCCTCATGGTCTGTAGATAAGTCCTGCCATACCTATGACCTGAAACATAAGCCAAGTTTGTGTTTTCAGACAACTGTCCAAACAGCCCTGCCCTACACAAGCTATAGGCTCAGGCCCCTGGAGCCAAACGTGAGGACTGTACTTGCCCTCTCCAAGGGAATTTTGTGTGCCCATTCCAATGGCCACATCCCTTCTAATACGATAAACCTCCAAAGTCCCTGATCCATCTCATTAGTGGTAACTTCCCAGGTAAAACAGGGGCAATCTGAGCACATCTGAGCACCTACCTGTACTCAGACCCATAGACAGATGTCCCCAGAGGTAAAAAGGAAAGAACAGGCCCCTAGGCACTAATCATATCCATTGCTTTGTTTTCCTTGCATCTCTCCTCAGAGGCCTGGATTTCAAAACCAGCATATGGCTGTTTCTTGACTCACCCATCAGAAAACATCTCATCTACACATGAGAAACTTGCACGTTGGAGCTGTGTCAAAGCATCTGTTTAGGAGAACATTTCAGGGCCCCAGTGCCACCGCTTCATTCCAAGGTCTCCATCGACACAAAAGCACATTAGGACCCATCCATAGGAGAGTCCATTTCAACTCAGCCTCCTCGGTTGCTCCCCCAGATCCAGCAGATCTAACCTGTCTTGTGTCTAGGAGACAGTTGGAATGCGAGGTGGGCTACCCAGCCATGCATCCTTAGAACCCTCCTCAGAATCATTGGCCTGGAGCCAAACAGCAGGTCTCAATTGTCCTGCAGAAGACACTTTGCAGTTTGGAGCTTCTCACAAATCCCATCGTGGGAAAACCCCCATGGCCTCGTGATGCCCCCCCTTCGTGAAGGGGCCATCAGGGACAGAAACACCAACTTGAGCGATCATCTGATCCTCGCCCTGACTTCAGATGCACGAGATCTCGATTCAGGTCTATAGATTGTGCCATCGCTGATACAAAATCCAGAGACAAAAACCTGAGCAAGCGCCTCAGACTCGCACTTTCTTCATATCCTGAAGAGTTCCTCTCATGGTTTGTAGATCGGTCCTGCCATACCTACGTCCCCTTCCTAAGCTGAGTTTGTGTTTTCAGACTTCTGTCCTCAAGTCCTGGGCCACACACCCTCCAGGCTGGGGCCCCTGGAGCCACACATTAGGACTGTGCCTACCAATCCATGAGAATTCTGCCCATTCCATTGTCCAAAATCGTACAAATTAGGAGAAACCTCCAAAGTCCCTGAGGCCATGCCAATAGTGTAGGTCGCCCGGAACAAACAAGGGCTGTCTGACACCAGCTGATAATCGACCTCCACTCATACCATAAATGGATGTCCCCAGAGGAGAAGATTGAACCAGACAGGACCCTAGGCCATAATAGGATCCATTGCCTTGGTTTACAGGCATGTCTCCTCAAAAGCCTGATTCCAATACGAGCATAGGGGTTTTGCTGAGGCACTCAGCAGAACTCATCTCGTCTCCACAAGGAATCCTGTGCATGGGAGCCATGTCCAAAGCATAGAAGA
Source organism: Mustela nivalis (assembly GCF_964662115.1). Lineage (NCBI taxonomy): Eukaryota > Metazoa > Chordata > Mammalia > Carnivora > Mustelidae > Mustela > Mustela nivalis. Next base: position 1,268,758 of record NW_028136446.1, on the reverse strand, counting down.
GTACTTCAGGGTCGCGGTGCCACCGCCCCATTCCAAGGCCCTCATGGACACAAAAACACATTAGGACCCATCCACAGAAAAGTCCATTTCAACTCAGCCACCCCGGTTGCTCCCGCAGAGCCATCAGATCTAAACTGTCTTGTTGCTAGGAGACAATTGGAATGCGAAGCTGGCTTCCAGGCATCCATCCTCGAACGGTGCTCTGGAGTCATTCCATATGGGATGTCCTGAGCTGCCCAACAGGTCTCAATTGTCCCGCAGAAGGAATCCTTGAAGGGGGCATCACACAACTCCCAACGTGGGAAAAGCTCCATGGCCTTGAGTTTCCGCTCCTTTCATGAAGGGGCAGTCATGCACAGAAACTCCAACCTGAGCCAACATCTGATCCTCGCCGTGACTTCAGATGCTTGAGATATTGTTTCCGATCTGCAGGGGGTACCTACCGTGCCCTGGGCCTGAAGCCCAAGTCTATCTTGTCTTCTCAGACTTCTGTCCTCAAACTCCTGGCCCAGAAATCCTCCATTTTGGCAATTCCGGACCCACAATGCAGCACTCTGCCTGCCCTCTAAAAAAAATATCTTGCCTAATCAGGTGCCCAGGCACCTCATATGAGGATAAACCTACAGGGCACTCGACTGTACCCAAATTATATAGTCTAACTTGGGCACTAGTGCACTGTCTGACACAACCTGAGCCAGAACCTCCTGACCAACACCCAGGCAGTTGACCGTACACTGAGCATATCAGACGCGCCATCGCCTTAGATCGTCATCTCTTCCCAACTCTGATTTTTCAGGCTTCAGAACCTAGACCTTATCTCCACCACGGCCCAGGGTTGAAAATGATGCAGAAATCAGAACACCTTCCCCATGGCAAGAGACCTTGTGATTGGCATGTTGTCCAAGTTCCAGTGTAGTTGAAACCAGATTGGCCCATGAGGCACCGCCCATGCTCGAGTGCCACATTGGTCACAAACACACACTGTGACCCGCAGCCTGAGCCCAGCCCTCAAGTAAGGCCTCTCAGTGGCTGGATGAAGAGACAGCTTATTGTGCCTGCCTTGCCTCTAGGCCCCAATTTTTAACCATAGTTTGGGTTTTCCCTTCACTCTTCCCCAGGGCTCTGCTTTGGAATTCCTCTTTTGTTCAGACACCTGAGATAATAAACCTGAAAGGATACCTCCCATCCCACAGATTGACGAATAACAATTGGGATCGGGCCAAATCCACAGAGAGGAAGATTCGTGCATGGCCCATGAAACCTCCCCACATTCCACGGCCATCGTTGATATAAGCCCAAAAGTTTGGCAATTCCGGACCCACAATGCAGCACTCTGCCTGCCCTCTAGAAAAAAATGATTGCCTCAAGAGCTGCCCAGGCACATTCAATGAGGATAAACCTCCACAGCACTCGACTTTACCCAAATTATATAGTCTAACCTGGGCACTAATGCACTGTCGGACACAACCTGAGCCCGGACCTCCTGACCAGACCGCACACTGAGCACATAAGACCCGCCATGGCCTTAGGTCATCATCTCTTCCTTACCTCAGTTTTCATGCCTCAGAACCGAGACATTATTTCCCCTCACTGCCCAGAGGTGAGTGTGATGCAGAAATCAGAACACCACCTTACCCATTGTAAGAAACCTTGTGGTTGGCACGTTGTCCAACGTTCAGTGTAGGAGAAACCAGCATTCACCCTGAGGCCCCGCCCATTCTTGAGTGCGACAAGGGCATAAACACGCATTGTGACCCTCAGCATGAGTCCTGTCCTCTAGTAAGTCCTCTCAGTGACTGGACCATTAGATGTCATAATGGGCTTGATATGTCCCTAAGCCCCAATTTTTAACCAGATTTCTGATTGTCCAGTCACCCCCCCCCAGGGCTCTACTCTGGAATCCCTCATTTGGTGGGACACCTGAGGTTAAAAAGAAAACAACATTAAAAAATAAAACGGACTTCATCCATCCCATCCCACAGAGTGACCCCATATGATTTGGACTGGGCCAAACCACCAGGGAGTAAGACTCGTCCATTTCCAATGAAGTCACCCAGAAATTTCAGGACCATGAGTGACACGATATCCAGAGACAAAAACTTGAGCAAGAGCCTCACACTCGCCCTTTTCTCAAATCCCGAAAAGTTCTCCTCATGGTCTGTAGATAAGTCCTGCCATACCTATGACCTGAACCATAAGCCAAGTTTGTGCTTTCAGACAACTGTCCAAACAGCCCTGGCCTACACAACCTACAGGCTCAGGCCCCTGGAGCCAAACCTGAGGACGGTACTTGCCCTCTCCAAGGGAACTGTGTGTGCCCATTCCAATGGCCACATCCCTTCTAATAGGATAAACCTCCAAAGTCCCTGATTCATCTCATTACGGTGGCTTCCCAGGTCAAACAGGGGCAATGTGAGCCCATCTGAGCACCTACCTGTACTCAGACCCATAGAAAGATGTCCCCAGAGGTAAAAAGGAAAGAACAGGCCCCTAGGCACTAATCATATCCATTGCTTTGGTTTCCAGGCATCTCTCCTCAGAGGCCTGGATTTCAAAACCAGCATATGGCTGTTTCTTGACTCACCGATCAGAAAACATCTCATCTACATAAGGGAAACCTGCACTTTGGAGCTGTGTCAAAGGCTCTGTTTAGGAGAACTCTTCAGGACCCCAGTGCCACGGCTTCATTCCAAGGTCTCCATAGACACAAAAGCACATTAGGACCCATCCATAGGAGAGTCCATTTCAACTCAGCCTCCTCAGTTGCTACCCCAGATACAGCAGATCTAACTTGTCTTGTGTCTAGGAGACAATTGGAATGCGAGGTGGGCTACCCAGCCATGCATCCTTAGAACCCTGCTCAGAATCATTGGCGGAGCCAAACAGCAGGTCGCAATTGTCCTGCAGAAGACACTTTGCAGTTCGGAGATTCTCACAAATCCCATCGTGGGAAAACCCCCATAGCCTCGTGATGCCCCCCCTTCGTGAATGGGCCATCAGGGACAGAAACACCAACTTGAGCGATCGTCTGATCCTCGCCCTGACGTCAGATGCACGAGATCTCGATTCAGGTCTGTAAATTGTGCCATCGCTGATACAAAATCCAGGGACAAAAACCTGAGCAAGAGCCTCAGACTCGCACTTTCTTCATATCCTGAAGAGTTCTTCTCATGTTTTGTAGATCGGGCCTGCCATACCTACGTCCCCAAACCTAAGCTGAGTTTGTGTTTTCAGACTTCTGTCCTCAAAGTCCTGGGCCACACACCCTCATGCTGGAGCCTCTGAAGCCACACATTAGGACTGTGCCTACAAATCCATGGGAATTCTGCCCATTCCATTGTCCAAAATCGTACAAATTAGGAGAAACCTCCAAAATCCCTGAGGCCATCCCAATTTTGTAGGTCGCCCGGAACAAACAAGGGCTGTCTGACACCAGCTGATAATCTACCTCCACTCATACCATACATGTATGTCCCCAGAGGAGAAGATTGAACCAGACAGGACCCTAGGCCATAATAGGATCCATTGCCTTGGTTTACAGGCATGTCTCCTCAAAAGCTTGATTCCAATACGAGCATAGGGGTTTTGCTGAGGCACCCAGCAGAACTCATCTCATCTCCACAAGAAAACCTGTGCATGGGAGCCATGTCCAAAGCATAGGAGAGTACTTCAAAGTCCCGGTACCACCGCCCCATTCCAGGGCCCTCATGGACACAAAAACACATTAGGACCCATCCTCAGGAAAGTCCATTTCAACACAGCCACCCCGGTTGCTCCCGCAGAGCCATCAGATCTAAACTGTCTTATTGCTAGTAGACAATTGGTGTGCAAGGCGGGCTTCCCAGGCATCCATCCTCGAACCGTGCTCTGGAGTCATTCCATAAGGGATGTCCTGGAGCTGTCCAACAGGTCTCAATTGTCCCGCAAAAGGAATCCTTGAAGGGGGCATCCCACAACTCCCAACGTGGGAAATCCTCAATGGCCTCGAGATTCCACTCCCTTCATGAAGCGGCCGTCATGCACGGAAACTCCAACCTGAGCCAACGTCTGATCCTCGCCCTGACTTCAGATTCATGAGTATTAGTGCAGATCTGCAGGGGGTACCTGCCGTGCCCTCGCCCTGAAACCCAAGTCTAGCTTGTCTTCTCAGAATTCCGTCCTCACACTCCTGGCCCCGAAGCCCTCAAGTTTGGCAATTCCGGACCCACAATGCAGCACACTGCCTGCCCCCTAGAAAAAAATTATTGCATCTTGAGCTGTACAGGCACCTTCAATGATGATAAACCTCCACAGCACACGACTTCACACAAATTATATAGTCTAACCTGGGCACTAATGCACTGTCGGACACAACCTGAGCCCGGACCTCCTGACCAACACCCGGAAAGCACAGAGCACACTGAGCACATAAGCCCTGCCATGGCCTTAGGTCATCATCTCTTCCCTACCTCAGTTTTCAGGCCTCAGAACCGAGACATTATCTCCAATCACTGCCCAGGGGTGAGTGTGATGCAGAAATCAGAACACCTCCTTACCCATGGTAAGAAACCTTGTGGTTGGCACGTCGTCCAACGTTCAGTGTAGGAGAAACCAGCATTCACCCTGAGGCCCCGCCCAATCTTGAGTGCGACAAGGGCATAAACACGCATTGTGACCCTCAGCATGAGTCCTGTCCTCTAGTAAGTCCTCTCAGTGACTGGACCATTAGATGTCATAATGGGCTTGATATGTCCCTAGGCTCCAATTTTTAACCAGATTTCTGAATGTCCATTCACCCCCCCCCCAAGGGCGCTACTCAGGAATCCCTCATTAGGTGAGACACCTGAGGTTAAAAAGAGAACAACATCAAAAAAAAAAAAAAAACGGACCTCTTCCATCCCACAGAGAGACCCCAAACGCTTTAGACTGGTCCAAACCACCAGGGAGTAAGACTCGTCCATTTCCCATGAAGTCACCCAGAAATTTCACGACCATGAGTGACACGATATCCAGAGACAAAAACTTGAGCAAGAGCCTCACACTCGCCCTTTTCTCAAATCCCGAAAAGTTCTCCTCATGGTCTGTAGATAAGTCCTGCCATACCTATGACCTGAACCATAAGCCAAGTTTGTGTTTTCAGACAACTGTCCAAACAGCCCTGCCCTACACAACCTATAGGCTCAGGCCCCTGGAGCCAAACCTGAGGACTGTACTTGCCCTCTCCAAGGGAATTGTCTGTGCCCATTCCAATGGCCACATCCCTTCTAATACGATAAACCTCCAAAGTCCCTGATCCATCTCATTAGTGGTAACTTCCCAGGTAAAACAGGGGCAATCTGAGCCCATCTGAGCACCTACCTGTACTCAGACCCATAGACAGATGTCCCCAGAGGTAAAAAGGAAAGAACAGGCCCCTAGGCACTAATCATATCCATTGCTTTGTTTTCCAGGCATCTCTCCTCAGAGGCCTGGATTTCAAAACCAGCATATGGCTGTTTCTTGACTCACCCATCAGAAAACATCTCATCTACACATGAGAAACTTGCACGTTGGAGCTGTGTCAAAGCATCTGTTTAGGAGAACATTTCAGGGCCCCAGTGCCACCGCTTCATTCCAAGGTCTCCATCGACACAAAAGCACATTAGGACCCATCCATAGGAGAGACCATTTCAACTCAGCCTCCTCGGTTGCTCCCCCAGATCCAGCAGATCTAACCTGTCTTGTGTCTAGGAGACAGTTGGAATGCGAGGTGGGCTACCCAGCCATGCATCCTTAGAACCCTGCTCAGAATCATTGGCCTGGAGCCAAACAGCAGGTCTCAATTGTCCTGCAGAAGACACTTTGCAGTTTGGAGCTTCTCACAAATCCCATCGTGGGAAAACCCCCATGGCCTCGTGATGCCCCCCCTTCGTGAAGGGGCCATCAGGGACAGAAACACCAACTGGAGCGATCATCTGATCCTCGCCCTGACTTCAGATGCACGAGATCTCGATTCAGGTCTATAGATTGTGCCATCGCTGATACAAAATCCAGAGACAAAAACCTGAGCAAGCGCCTCAGACTCGCACTTTCTTCATATCCTGAAGAGTTCTTCTCATGGTTTGTAGATCGGTCCTGCCATACCTACGTCCCCTTCCTAAGCTGAGTTTGTGTTTTCAGACTTCTGTCCTCAAGTCCTGGGCCACACACCCTCCAGGCTGGGGCCCCTGGAGCCACACATTAGGACTGTGCCTACCAATCCATGAGAATTCTGCCCATTCCATTGTCCAAAATCGTACAAATTAGGAGAAACCTCCAAAGTCCCTGAGGCCATGCCAATAGTGTAGGTCGCCCGGAACAAACAAGGGCTGTCTGACACCAGCTGATAATCGACCTCCACTCATACCATAAATGGATGTCCCCAGAGGAGAAGATTGAACCAGACAGGACCCTAGGCCATAATAGGATCCATTGCCTTGGTTTACAGGCATGTCTCCTCAAAAGCCTGATTCCAATACGAGCATAGGGGTTTTGCTGAGGCACTCAGCAGAACTCATCTCGTCTCCACAAGGAATCCTGTGCATGGGAGCCATGTCCAAAGCATAGAAGAGTACTTCAGGGTCGCGGTGCCACCTCCCCATTCCAAGGCCCTCATGGACACAAAAACACATTAGGACCCATCCTCAGGAAAGTCCATTTCAACTCAGCCACCCCGGTTGCTCCCGCAGAGCCATCAGATCTAAACTGTCTTGTTGCTAGGAGACAATTGGAATGCGAAGCTGGCTTCCAGGCATCCATCCTCGAACGGTGCTCTGGAGTCATTCCATATGGGATGTCCTGGAGCTGCCCAACAGGTCTCAATTGTCCCGCAGAAGGAATCCTTGAAGGGGGCATCACACAACTCCCAACGTGGGAAAAGCTCCATGGCCTTGAGTTTCCGCTCCTTTCATGAAGGGGCAGTCATGCACAGAAACTCCAACCTGAGCCAACATCTGATCCTCGCCGTGACTTCAGATGCTTGAGATATTGTTTCCGATCTGCAGGGGGTACCTACCGTGCCCTGGGCCTGAAGCCCAAGTCTATCTTGTCTTCTCAGACTTCTGTCCTCAAACTCCTGGCCCAGAAATCCTCCATTTTGGCAATTCCGGACCCACAATGCAGCACTCTGCCTGCCCTCTAAAAAAAATATCTTGCCTAATCAGGTGCCCAGGCACCTCATATGAGGATAAACCTACAGGGCACTCGACTGTACCCAAATTATATAGTCTAACTTGGGCACTAGTGCACTGTCTGACACAACCTGAGCCAGAACCTCCTGACCAACACCCAGGCAGTTGACCGTACACTGAGCATATCAGACGCGCCATCGCCTTAGATCGTCATCTCTTCCCAACTCTGAATTTTCGGGTTTCAGAACCTAGACCTTATCTCCACCACGGCCCAGGGTTGAAAATGATGCAGAAATCAGAACACCTTCCCCATGGCAAGAGACCTTGTGATTGGCATGTTGTCCAAGTTCCAGTGTAGTTGAAACCAGATTGGCCCATGAGGCACCACCCATGCTCGAGTGCCACATTGGTCACAAACACACACTGTGACCCGCAGCCTGAGCCCAGCCCTCAAGTAAGGCCTCTCAGTGGCTGGATGAAGAGACAGCTTATTGTGCCTGCCTTGCCTCTAGGCCCCAATTTTTAACCATAGTTTGGGTTTTCCCTTCACTCTTCCCCAGGGCTCTGCTTTGGAATTCCTCTTTTGTTCAGACACCTGAGATAATAAACCTGAAAGGATACCTCCCATCCCACAGATTGACGAATAACAATTGGGATCGGGCCAAATCCACAGAGAGGAAGATTCGTGCATGGCCCATGAAACCTCCCCACATTCCACGGCCATCGTTGATATAAGCCCAAAAGTTTGGCAATTCCGGACCCACAATGCAGCACTCTGCCTGCCCTCTAGAAAAAAATGATTGCCTCAAGAGCTGCCCAGGCACATTCAATGAGGATAAACCTCCACAGCACTCGACTTTACCCAAATTATATAGTCTAACCTGGGCACTAATGCACTGTCGGACACAACCTGAGCCCGGACCTCCTGACCAGACCGCACACTGAGCACATAAGACCCGCCATGGCCTTAGGTCATCATCTCTTCCTTACCTCAGGTTTCATGCCTCAGAACCGAGACATTATTTCCCCTCACTGCCCAGAGGTGAGTGTGATGCAGAAATCAGAACACCACCTTACCCATTGTAAGAAACCTTGTGGTTGGCACGTTGTCCAACGTTCAGTGTAGGAGAAACCAGCATTCACCCTGAGGCCCCGCCCATTCTTGAGTGCGACAAGGGCATAAACACGCATTGTGACCCTCAGCATGAGTCCTGTCCTCTAGTAAGTCCTCTCAGTGACTGGACCATTAGATGTCATAATGGGCTTGATATGTCCCTAAGCCCCAATTTTTAACCAGATTTCTGATTGTCCAGTCACCCCCCCCCCCCAGGGCTCTACTCTGGAATCCCTCATTTGGTGGGACACCTGAGGTTAAAAAGAAAACAACATAAAAAAAAAAAAAACGGACTTCATCCATCCCATCCCACAGAGTGACCCCATATGATTTGGACTGGGCCAAACCACCAGGGAGTAAGACTCGTCCATTTCCAATGAAGTCACCCAGAAATTTCAGGACCATGAGTGACACGATATGCAGAGACAAAAACTTGAGCAAGAGCCTCACACTCGCCCTTTTCTCAAATCCCGAAAAGTTCTCCTCATGGTCTGTAGATAAGTCCTGCCATACCTATGACCTGAAACATAAGCCAAGTTTGTGCTTTCAGACAACTGTCCAAACAGCCCTGGCCTACACAACCTACAGGCTCAGGCCCCTGGAGCCAAACCTGAGGACGGTACTTGCCCTCTCCAAGGGAACTGTGTGTGCCCATTCCAATGGCCACATCCCTTCTAATAGGATAAACCTCCAAAGTCCCTGATTCATCTCATTAGTGGTGGCTTCCCAGGTCAAACAGGGGCAATGTGAGCCCATCTGAGCACCTACCTGTACTCAGACCCATAGAAAGATGTCCCCAGAGGTAAAAAGGAAAGAACAGGCCCCTAGGCACTAATCATATCCATTGCTTTGGTTTCCAGGTATCTCTCCTCAGAGGCCTGGATTTCAAAACCAGCATATGGCTGTTTCTTGACTCACCGATCAGAAAACATCTCATCTACATAAGGGAAACCTGCACTTTGGAGCTGTGTCAAAGCCTCTGTTTAGGAGAACTCTTCAGGACCCCAGTGCCACGGCTTCATTCCAAGGTCTCCATAGACACAAAAGCACATTAGGACCCATCCATAGGAGAGTCCATTTCAACTCAGCCTCCTCAGTTGCTACCCCAGATACAGCAGATCTAACTTGTCTTGTGTCTAGGAGACAATTGGAATGCGAGGTGGGCTACCCAGCCATGCATCCTTAGAACCCTGCTCAGAATCATTGGCGGAGCCAAACAGCAGGTCGCAATTGTCCTGCAGAAGACACTTTGCAGTTCGGAGATTCTCACAAATCCCATCGTGGGAAAACCCCCATAGCCTCGTGATGCCCCCCCTTCGTGAATGGGCCATCAGGGACAGAAACACCAACTTGAGCGATCGTCTGATCCTCGCCCTGACTTCAGATGCACGAGATCTCGATACAGGTCTGTAAATTGTGCCATCGCTGATACAAAATCCAGGGACAAAAACCTGAGCAAGAGCCTCAGACTCGCACTTTCTTCATATCCTGAAGAGTTCTTCTCATGTTTTGTAGATCGGGCCTGCCATACCTACGTCCCCAAACCTAAGCTGAGTTTGTGTTTTCAGACTTCTGTCCTCAAAGTCCTGGGCCACACACCCTCATGCTGGAGCCTCTGAAGCCACACATTAGGACTGTGCCTACAAATCCATGGGAATTCTGCCCATTCCATTGTCCAAAATCGTACAAATTAGGAGAAACCTCCAAAATCCCTGAGGCCATCCCAATTTTGTAGGTCGCCCGGAACAAACAAGGGCTGTCTGACACCAGCTGATAATCTACCTCCACTCATACCATAAATGTATGTCCCCAGAGGAGAAGATTGAACCAGACAGGACCCTAGGCCATAATAGGATCCATTGCCTTGGTTTACAGGCATGTCTCCTCAAAAGCTTGATTCCAATACGAGCATAGGGGTTTTGCTGAGGCACCCAGCAGAACTCATCTCATCTCCACAAGGAAACCTGTGCATGGGAGCCATGTCCAAAGCATAGGAGAGTACTTCAGGGTCCCGGTACCACCGCCCCATTCCAGGGCCCTCATGGACACAAAAACACATTAGGACCCATCCTCAGGAAAGTCCATTTCAACACAGCCACCCCGGTTGCTCCCGCAGAGCCATCAGATCTAAACTGTCTTATTGCTAGTAGACAATTGGTGTGCAAGGCGGGCTTCCCAGGCATCCATCCTCGAACCGTGCTCTGGAGTCATTCCATAAGGGATGTCCTGGAGCTGTCCAACAGGTCTCAATTGTCCCGCAAAAGGAATCCTTGAAGGGGGCATCCCACAACTCCCAACGTGGGAAATCCTCAATGGCCTCGAGATTCCACTCCCTTCATGAAGCGGCCGTCATGCACGGAAACTCCAACCTGAGCCAACGTCTGATCCTCGCCCTGACTTCAGATTCATGAGTATTGGTTCAGATCTGCAGGGGGTACCTGCCGTGCCCTCGCCCTGAAACCCAAGTCTAGCTTGTCTTCTCAGAATTCTGTCCTCACACTCCGGGCCCCGAAGCCCTCAAGTTTGGCAATTCCGGACCCACAATGCAGCACTCTGCCTGCCCCCTAGAAAAAAATTATTGCATCTTGAGCTGTACAGGCACCTTCAATGATGATAAACCTCCACAGCACACGACTTCACACAAATTATATAGTCTAACCTGGGCACTAATGCACTGTCGGACACAACCTGAGCCCGGACCTCCTGACCAACACCCGGAAAGCACAGAGCACACTGAGCACATAAGCCCTGCCATGGCCTTAGGTCATCATCTCTTCCCTACCTCAGTTTTCAGGCCTCAGAACCGAGACATTATCTCCAATCACTGCCCAGGGGTGAGTGTGATGCAGAAATCAGAACACCTCCTTACCCATGGTAAGAAACCTTGTGGTTGGCACGTCGTCCAACGTTCAGTGTAGGAGAAACCAGCATTCACCCTGAGGCCCCGCCCAATCTTGAGTGCGACAAGGGCATAAACACGCATTGTGACCCTCAGCATGAGTACTGTCCTCTAGTAAGTCCTCTCAGTGACTGGACCATTAGATGTCATAATGGGCTTGATATGTCCCTAGGCGCCAATTTTTAACCAGATTTCTGAATGTCCAGTCACCCCCCCAAGGGCGCTACTCAGGAATCCCTCATTAGGTGAGACACCTGAGGTTAAAAAGAAAATAACATCAAAAAAAAAAAAAACGGACCTCTTCCATCCCACAGAGAGACCCCAAACGCTTTAGACTGGTCCAAACCACCAGGGAGTAAGACTCGTCCATTTCCCATGAAGTCACCCAGAAATTTCACGACCATGAGTGACACGATATCCAGAGACAAAAACTTGAGCAAGAGCCTCACACTGGCCCTTTTCTCAAATCCCGAAAAGTTCTCCTCATGGTCTGTAGATAAGTCCTGCCATAACTATGACCTGAAACATAAGCCAAGTTTGTGTTTTCAGACAACTGTCCAAACAGCCCTGCCCTACACAACCTATAGGCTCAGGCCCCTGGAGCCAAACCTGAGGACTGTACTTGCCCTCTCCAAGGGAATTTTGTGTGCCCATTCCAATGGCCACATCCCTTCTAATACGATAAACCTCCAAAGTCCCTGATCCATCTCATTAGTGGTAACTTCCCAGGTAAAACAGGGGCAATCTGAGCCCATCTGAGCACCTACCTGTACTCAGACCCATAGACAGATGTCCCCAGAGGTATAAAGGAAAGAACAGGCCCCTAGGCACTAATCATATCCATTGCTTTGTTTTCCAGGCATCTCTCCTCAGAGGCCTGGATTTCAAAACCAGCATATGGCTGTTTCTTGACTCACCCATCAGAAAACATCTCATCTACACATGGGAAACTTGCACGTTGGAGCTGTGTCAAAGCATCTGTTTAGGAGAACATTTCAGGGCCCCAGTGCCACCGCTTCATTCCAAGGTCTCCATCGACACAAAAGCACATTAGGACCCATCCATAGGAGAGTCCATTTCAACTCAGCCTCCTCGGTTGCTCCCCCAGATCCAGCAGATCTAACCTGTCTTGTGTCTAGTAGACAGTTGGAATGCGAGGTGGGCTACCCAGCCATGCATCCTTAGAACCCTGCTCAGAATCATTGGCCTGGAGCCAAACAGCAGGTCTCAATTTTCCTGCAGAAGACACTTTGCAGTTTGGAGCTTCTCACAAATCCCATCGTGGGAAAACCCCCATGGCCTCGTGATGCCCCCCCTTCGTGAAGGGGCCATCAGGGACAGAAACACCAACTTGAGCGATCATCTGATCCTCGCCCTGACTTCAGATGCACGAGTTCTCGATTCAGGTCTATAGATTGTGCCATCGCTGATACAAAATCCAGAGACAAAAACCTGAGCAAGCGCCTCAGACTCGCACTTTCTTCATATCCTGAAGAGTTCTTCTCATGGTTTGTAGATCGGTCCTGCCATACCTACGTCCTTTTCCTAAGCTGAGTTTGTGTTTTCAGACTTCTGTCCTCAAGTCCTGGGCCACACACCCTCCAGGCTGGGGCCCCTGGAGCCACACATTAGGACTGTGCCTACCAATCCATGAGAATTCTGCCCATTCCATTGTCCAAAATCGTACAAATTAGGAGAAACCTCCAAAGTCCCTGAGGCCATCCCAATAGTGTAGGTCGCCCGGAACAAACAAGGGCTGTCTGACACCAGCTGATAATCGACCTCCACTCATACCATAAATGGATGTCCCCAGAGGAGAAGATTGAACCAGACAGGACCCTAGGCCATAATAGGATCCATTGCCTTGGTTTACAGGCATGTCTCCTCAAAAGCCTGATTCCAATACGAGCATAGGGGTTTTGCTGAGGCACTCAGCAGAACTCATCTCGTCTCCACAAGGAATCCTGTGCATGGGAGCCATGTCCAAAGCATAGAAGAGTACTTCAGGGTCGCGGTGCCACCGCCCCATTCCAAGGCCCTCATGGACACAAAAACACATTAGGACCCATCCTCAGGAAAGTCCATTTCAACTCAGCCACCCCGGTTGCTCCCGCAGAGCCATCAGATCTAAACTGTCTTGTTGCTAGGAGACAATTGGAATGCGAAGCTGGCTTCCAGGCATCCATCCTCGAACGGTGCTCTGGAGTCATTCCATATGGGATGTCCTGGAGCTGCCCAACAGGTCTCAATTGTCCCGCAGAAGGAATCCTTGAAGGGGGCATCACACAACTCCCAACGTGGGAAAAGCTCCATGGCCTTGAGTTTCCGCTCCTTTCATGAAGGGGCAGTCATGCACAGAAACTCCAACCTGAGCCAACATCTGATCCTCGCCGTGACTTCAGATGCTTGAGATATTGTTTCCGATCTGCAGGGGGTACCTACCGTGCCCTGGGCCTGAAGCCCAAGTCTATCTTGTCTTCTCAGACTTCTGTCCTCAAACTCCTGGCCCAGAAATCCTCCATTTTGGCAATTCCGGACCCACAATGCAGCACTCTGCCTGCCCTCTAAAAAAAATATCTTGCCTAATCAGGTGCCCAGGCACCTCATATGAGGATAAACCTACAGGGCACTCGACTGTACCCAAATTATATAGTCTAACTTGGGCACTAGTGCACTGTCTGACACAACCTGAGCCAGAACCTCCTGACCAACACCCAGGCAGTTGACCGTACACTGAGCATATCAGACGCGCCATCGCCTTAGATCGTCATCTCTTCCCAACTCTGATTTTTCAGGCTTCAGATCCTAGACCTTATCTCCACCACGGCCCAGGGTTGAAAATGATGCAGAAATCAGAACACCTTCCCCATGGCAAGAGACCTTGTGATTGGCATGTTGTCCAAGTTCCAGTGTAGTTGAAACCAGATTGGCCCATGAGGCACCGCCCATGCTCGAGTGCCACATTGGTCACAAACACACACTGTGACCCGCAGCCTGAGCCCAGCCCTCAAGTAAGGCCTCTCAGTGGCTGGATGAAGAGACAGCTTATTGTGCCTGCCTTGCCTCTAGGCCCCAATTTTTAACCATAGTTTGGGTTTTCCCTTCACTCTTCCCCAGGGCTCTGCTTTGGAATTCCTCTTTTGTTCAGACACCTGAGATAATAAACCTGAAAGGATACCTCCCATCCCACAGATTGACGAATAACAATTGGGATCGGGCCAAATCCACAGAGAGGAAGATTCGTGCATGGCCCATGAAACCTCCCCACATTCCACGGCCATCGTTGATATAAGCCCAAAAGTTTGGCAATTCCGGACCCACAATGCAGCACTCTGCCTGCCCTCTAGAAAAAAATGATTGCCTCAAGAGCTGCCCAGGCACATTCAATGAGGATAAACCTCCACAGCACTCGACTTTACCCAAATTATATAGTCTAACCTGGGCACTAATGCACTGTCGGACACAACCTGAGCCCGGACCTCCTGACCAGACCGCACACTGAGCACATAAGACCCGCCATGGCCTTAGGTCATCATCTCTTCCTTACCTCAGTTTTCATGCCTCAGAACCGAGACATTATTTCCCCTCACTGCCCAGAGGTGAGTGTGATGCAGAAATCAGAACACCACCTTACCCATTGTAAGAAACCTTGTGGTTGGCACGTTGTCCAACGTTCAGTGTAGGAGAAACCAGCATTCACCCTGAGGCCCCGCCCATTCTTGAGTGCGACAAGGGCATAAACACGCATTGTGACCCTCAGCATGAGTCCTGTCCTCTAGTAAGTCCTCTCAGTGACTGGACCATTAGATGTCATAATGGGCTTGATATGTCCCTAAGCCCCAATTTTTAACCAGATTTCTGATTGTCCAGTCACCCCCCCCCCAGGGCTCTACTCTGGAATCCCTCATTTGGTGGGACACCTGAGGTTAAAAAGAAAACAACATAAAAAAAAAAAAAAAGCGGACTTCATCCATCCCATCCCACAGAGTGACCCCATATGATTTGGACTGGGCCAAACCACCAGGGAGTAAGACTCGTCCATTTCCAATGAAGTCACCCAGAAATTTCAGGACCATGAGTGACACGATATCCAGAGACAAAAACTTGAGCAAGAGCCTCACACTCGCCCTTTTCTCAAATCCCGAAAAGTTCTCCTCATGGTCTGTAGATAAGTCCTGCCATACCTATGACCTGAAACATAAGCCAAGTTTGTGCTTTCAGACAACTGTCCAAACAGCCCTGGCCTACACAACCTACAGGCTCAGGCCCCTGGAGCCAAACCTGAGGACGGTACTTGCCCTCTCCAAGGGAACTGTGTGTGCCCATTCCAATGGCCACATCCCTTCTAATAGGATAAACCTCCAAAGTCCCTGATTCATCTCATTAGTGGTGGCTTCCCAGGTCAAACAGGGGCAATGTGAGCCCATCTGAGCACCTACCTGTACTCAGACCCATAGAAAGATGTCCCCAGAGGTAAAAAGGAAAGAACAGGCCCCTAGGCACTAATCATATCCATTGCTTTGGTTTCCAGGCATCTCTCCTCAGAGGCCTGGATTTCAAAACCAGCATATGGCTGTTTCTTGACTCACCGATCAGAAAACATCTCATCTACATAAGGGAAACCTGCACTTTGGAGCTGTGTCAAAGCCTCTGTTTAGGAGAACTCTTCAGGACCCCAGTGCCACGGCTTCATTCCAAGGTCTCCATAGACACAAAAGCACATTAGGACCCATCCATAGGAGAGTCCATTTCAACTCAGCCTCCTCAGTTGCTACCCCAGATACAGCAGATCTAACTTGTCTTGTGTCTAGGAGACAATTGGAATGCGAGGTGGGCTACCCAGCCATGCATCCTTAGAACCCTGCTCAGAATCATTGGCGGAGCCAAACAGCAGGTCGCAATTGTCCTGCAGAAGACACTTTGCAGTTCGGAGATTCTCACAAATCCCATCGTGGGAAAACCCCCATAGCCTCGTGATGCCCCCCCTTCGTGAATGGGCCATCAGGGACAGAAACACCAACTTGAGCGATCGTCTGATCCTCGCCCTGACTTCAGATGCACGAGATCTCGATACAGGTCTGTAAATTGTGCCATCGCTGATACAAAATCCAGGGACAAAAACCTGAGCAAGAGCCTCAGACTCGCACTTTCTTCATATCCTGAAGAGTTCTTCTCATGTTTTGTAGATCGGGCCTGCCATACCTACGTCCCCTTCCTAAGCTGAGTTTGTGTTTTCAGACTTCTGTCCTCAAAGTCCTGGGCCACACACCCTCATGCTGGAGCCTCTGAAGCCACACATTAGGACTGTGCCTACAAATCCATGGGAATTCTGCCCATTCCATTGTCCAAAATCGTACAAATTAGGAGAAACCTCCAAAATCCCTGAGGCCATCCCAATTTTGTAGGTCGCCCGGAACAAACAAGGGCTGTCTGACACCAGCTGATAATCTACCTCCACTCATACCATACATGTATGTCCCCAGAGGAGAAGATTGAACCAGACAGGACCCTAGGCCATAATAGGATCCATTGCCTTGGTTTACAGGCATGTCTCCTCAAAAGCTTGATTCCAATACGAGCATAGGGGTTTTGCTGAGGCACCCAGCAGAACTCATCTCATCTCCACAAGGAAACCTGTGCATGGGAGCCATGTCCAAAGCATAGGAGAGTACTTCAGGGTCCCGGTACCACCGCCCCATTCCAGGGCCCTCATGGACACAAAAACACATTAGGACCCATCCTCAGGAAAGTCCATTTCAACACAGCCACCCCGGTTGCTCCCGCAGAGCCATCAGATCTAAACTGTCTTATTGCTAGTAGACAATTGGTGTGCAAGGCGGGCTTCCCAGGCATCCATCCTCGAACCGTGCTCTGGAGTCATTCCATAAGGGATGTCCTGGAGCTGTCCAACAGGTCTCAATTGTCCCGCAAAAGGAATCCTTGAAGGGGGCATCCCACAACTCCCAACGTGGGAAATCCTCAATGGCCTCGAGATTCCACTCCCTTCATGAAGCGGCCGTCATGCACGGAAACTCCAACCTGAGCCAACGTCTGATCCTCGCCCTGACTTCAGATTCATGAGTATTGGTGCAGATCTGCAGGGGGTACCTGCCGTGCCCTCGCCCTGAAACCCAAGTCTAGCTTGTCTTCTCAGAATTCCGTCCTCACACTCCTGGCCCCGAAGCCCCCAAGTTTGGCAATTCCGGACCCACAATGCAGCACTCTGCCTGCCCCCTAGAAAAAAATTATTGCATCTTGAGCTGTACAGGCACCTTCAATGATGATAAACCTCCACAGCACACGACTTCACACAAATTATATAGTCTAACCTGGGCACTAATGCACTGTCGGACACAACCTGAGCCCGGACCTCCTGACCAACACCCGGAAAGCACAGAGCACACTGAGCACATAAGCCCTGCCATGGCCTTAGGTCATCATCTCTTCCCTACCTCAGTTTTCAGGCCTCAGAACCGAGACATTATCTCCAATCACTGCCCAGGGGTGAGTGTGATGCAGAAATCAGAACACCTCCTTACCCATGGTAAGAAACCTTGTGGTTGGCACGTCGTCCAACGTTCAGTGTAGGAGAAACCAGCATTCACCCTGAGGCCCCGCCCAATCTTGAGTGCGACAAGGGCATAAACACGCATTGTGACCCTCAGCATGAGTCCTGTCCTCTAGTAAGTCCTCTCAGTGACTGGACCATTAGATGTCATAATGGGCTTGATATGTCCCTAGGCGCCAATTTTTAACCAGATTTCTGAATGTCCATTCACCCCCCCCCAAGGGCGCTACTCAGGAATCCCTCATTAGGTGAGACACCTGAGGTTAAAAAGAGAACAACATCAAAAAAAAAAAAAAACGGACCTCTTCCATCCCACAGAGAGACCCCAAACGCTTTAGACTGGTCCAAACCACCAGGGAGTAAGACTCGTCCATTTCCCATGAAGTAACCCAGAAATTTCACGACCATGAGTGACACGATATCCAGAGACAAAAACTTGAGCAAGAGCCTCACACTCGCCCTTTTCTCAAATCCCGAAAAGTTCTCCTCATGGTCTGTAGATAAGTCCTGCCATACCTATGACCTGAAACATAAGCCAAGTTTGTGTTTTCAGACAACTGTCCAAACAGCCCTGCCCTACACAACCTATAGGCTCAGGCCCCTGGAGCCAAACCTGAGGACTGTACTTGCCCTCTCCAAGGGAATTGTGTGTGCCCATTCCAATGGCCACATCCCTTCTAATAGGATAAACCTCCAAAGTCCCTGATCCATCTCATTAGTGGTAACTTCCCAGGTAAAACAGGGGCAATCTGAGCCCATCTGAGCACCTACCTGTACTCAGACCCATAGACAGATGTCCCCAGAGGTAAAAAGGAAAGAACAGGCCCCTAGGCACTAATCATATCCATTGCTTTGTTTTCCAGGCATCTCTCCTCAGAGGCCTGGATTTCAAAACCAGCATATGGCTGTTTCTTGACTCACCCATCAGAAAACATCTCATCTACACATGAGAAACTTGCACGTTGGAGCTGTGTCAAAGCATCTGTTTAGGAGAACATTTCAGGGCCCCAGTGCCACCGCTTCATTCCAAGGTCTCCATCGACACAAAAGCACATTAGGACCCATCCATAGGAGAGTCCATTTCAACTCAGCCTCCTCGGTTGCTCCCCCAGATCCAGCAGATCTAACCTGTCTTGTGTCTAGGAGACAGTTGGAATGCGAGGTGGGCTACCCAGCCATGCATCCTTAGAACCCTCCTCAGAATCATTGGCCTGGAGCCAAACAGCAGGTCTCAATTGTCCTGCAGAAGACACTTTGCAGTTTGGAGCTTCTCACAAATCCCATCGTGGGAAAACCCCCATGGCCTCGTGATGCCCCCCCTTCGTGAAGGGGCCATCAGGGACAGAAACACCAACTTGAGCGATCATCTGATCCTCGCCCTGACTTCAGATGCACGAGATCTCGATTCAGGTCTATAGATTGTGCCATCGCTGATACAAAATCCAGAGACAAAAACCTGAGCAAGCGCCTCAGACTCGCACTTTCTTCATATCCTGAAGAGTTCTTCTCATGGTTTGTAGATCGGTCCTGCCATACCTACGTCCCCTTCCTAAGCTGAGTTTGTGTTTTCAGACTTCTGTCCTCAAGTCCTGGGCCACACACCCTCCAGGCTGGGGCCCCTGGAGCCACACATTAGGACTGTGCCTACCAATCCATGAGAATTCTGCCCATTCCATTGTCCAAAATCGTACAAATTAGGAGAAACCTCCAAAGGCCCTGAGGCCATCCCAATAGTGTAGGTCGCCCGGAACAAACAAGGGCTGTCTGACACCAGCTGATAATCGACCTCCACTCATACCATAAATGGATGTCCCCAGAGGAGAAGATTGAACCAGACAGGACCCTAGGCCATAATAGGATCCATTGCCTTGGTTTACAGGCATGTCTCCTCAAAAGCCTGATTCCAATACGAGCATAGGGGTTTTGCTGAGGCACTCAGCAGAACTCATCTCGTCTCCACAAGGAATCCTGTGCATGGGAGCCATGTCCAAAGCATAGAAGAGTACTTCAGGGTCGCGGTGCCACCGCCCCATTCCAAGGCCCTCATGGACACAAAAACACATTAGGACCCATCCTCAGGAAAGTCCATTTCAACTCAGCCACCCCGGTTGCTCCCGCAGAGCCATCAGATCTAAACTGTCTTGTTGCTAGGAGACAATTGGAATGCGAAGCTGGCTTCCAGGCATCCATCCTCGAACGGTGCTCTGGAGTCATTCCATATGGCATGTCCTGGAGCTGCCCAACAGGTCTCAATTGTCCCGCAGAAGGAATCCTTGAAGGGGGCATCACACAACTCCCAACGTGGGAAAAGCTCCATGGCCTTGAGTTTCCGCTCCTTTCATGAAGGGGCAGTCATGCACAGAAACTCCAACCTGAGCCAACATCTGATCCTCGCCGTGACTTCAGATGCTTGAGATATTGTTTCTGATCTGCAGGGGGTACCTACCGTGCCCTGGGCCTGAAGCCCAAGTCTATCTTGTCTTCTCAGACTTCTGTCCTCAAACTCCTGGCCCAGAAATCCTCCATTTTGGCAATTCCGGACCCACAATGCAGCACTCTGCCTGCCCTCTAAAAAAAATATCTTGCCTAATCAGGTGCCCAGGCACCTCATATGAGGATAAACCTACAGGGTACTCGACTGTACCCAAATTATATAGTCTAACTTGGGCACTAGTGCACTGTCTGACACAACCTGAGCCAGAACCTCCTGACCAACACCCAGGCAGTTGACCGTACACTGAGCATATCAGACGCGCCATCGCCTTAGATCGTCATCTCTTCCCAACTCTGATTTTTCAGGCTTCAGAACCTAGACCTTATCTCCACCACGGCCCAGGGTTGAAAATGATGCAGAAATCAGAACACCTTCCCCATGGCAAGAGACCTTGTGATTGGCATGTTGTCCAAGTTCCAGTGTAGTTGAAACCAGATTGGCCCATGAGGCACCGCCCATGCTCGAGTGCCACATTGGTCACAAACACACACTGTGACCCGCAGCCTGAGCCCAGCCCTCAAGTAAGGCCTCTCAGTGGCTGGATGAAGAGACAGCTTATTGTGCCTGCCTTGCCTCTAGGCCCCAATTTTTAACCATAGTTTGGGTTTTCCCTTCACTCTTCCCCAGGGCTCTGCTTTGGAATTCCTCTTTTGTTCAGACACCTGAGATAATAAACCTGAAAGGATACCTCCCATCCCACAGTATGACGAATAACAATTGGGATCGGGCCAAATCCACAGAGAGGAAGATTCGTGCATGGCCCATGAAACCTCCCCACATTCCACGGCCATCGTTGATATAAGCCCAAAAGTTTGGCAATTCCGGACCCACAATGCAGCACTCTGCCTGCCCTCTAGAAAAAAATGATTGCCTCAAGAGCTGCCCAGGCACATTCAATGAGGATAAACCTCCACAGCACTCGACTTTACCCAAATTATATAGTCTAACCTGGGCACTAATGCACTGTCGGACACAACCTGAGCCCGGACCTCCTGACCAGACCGCACACTGAGCACATAAGACCCGCCATGGCCTTAGGTCATCATCTCTTCCTTACCTCAGTTTTCATGCCTCAGAACCGAGACATTATTTCCCCTCACTGCCCAGAGGTGAGTGTGATGCAGAAATCAGAACACCACCTTACCCATTGTAAGAAACCTTGTGGTTGGCACGTTGTCCAACGTTCAGTGTAGGAGAAACCAGCATTCACCCTGAGGCCCCGCCCATTCTTGAGTGCGACAAGGGCATAAACACGCATTGTGACCCTCAGCATGAGTCCTGTCCTCTAGTAAGTCCTCTCAGTGACTGGACCATTAGATGTCATAATGGGCTTGATATGTCCCTAAGCCCCAATTTTTAACCAGATTTCTGATTGTCCAGTCACCCCCCCCCAGGGCTCTACTCTGGAATCCCTCATTTGGTGGGACACCTGAGGTTAAAAAGAAAACAACATAAAAAAAAAAAAAACGGACTTCATCCATCCCATCCCACAGAGTGACCCCATATGATTTGGACTGGGCCAAACCACCAGGGAGTAAGACTCGTCCATTTCCAATGAAGTCTCCCAGAAATTTCAGGACCATGAGTGACACGATATCCAGAGACAAAAACTTGAGCAAGAGCCTCACACTCACCCTTTTCTCAAATCCCGAAAAGTTCTCCTCATGGTCTGTAGATAAGTCCTGCCATACCTATGACCTGAAACATAAGCCAAGTTTGTGCTTTCAGACAACTGTCCAAACAGCCCTGGCCTACACAACCTACAGGCTCAGGCCCCTGGAGCCAAACCTGAGGACTGTACTTGCCCTCTCCAAGGGAACTGTGTGTGCCCATTCCAATGGCCACATCCCTTCTAATAGGATAAACCTCCAAAGTCCCTGATTCATCTCAGTAGTGGTGGCTTCCTAGGTCAAACAGGGGCAATGTGAGCCCATCTGAGCACCTACCTGTACTCAGACCCATAGAAAGATGTCCCCAGAGGTAAAAAGGAAAGAACAGGCCCCTAGGCACTAATCATATCCATTGCTTTGGTTTCCAGGCATCTCTCCTCAGAGGCCTGGATTTCAAAACCAGCATATGGCTGTTTCTTGACTCACCCATCAGAAAACATCTCATCTACACATGAGAAACTTGCACGTTGGAGCTGTGTCAAAGCATCTGTTTAGGAGAACATTTCAGGGCCCCAGTGCCACCGCTTCATTCCAAGGTCTCCATCGACACAAAAGCACATTAGGACCCATCCATAGGAGAGTCCATTTCAACTCAGCCTCCTCGGTTGCTCCCCCAGATCCAGCAGATCTAACCTGTCTTGTGTCTAGGAGACAGTTGGAATGCGAGGTGGGCTACCCAGCCATGCATCCTTAGAACCCTCCTCAGAATCATTGGCCTGGAGCCAAACAGCAGGTCTCAATTGTCCTGCAGAAGACACTTTGCAGTTTGGAGCTTCTCACAAATCCCATCGGGGGAAAACCCCCATGGCCTCGTGATGCCCCCCCTTCGTGAAGGGGCCATCAGGGACAGAAACACCAACTTGAGCGATCGTCTGATCCTCGCCCTGACTTCAGATGCACGAGATCTCGATTCAGGTCTGTAAATTGTGCCATCGCTGATACAAAATCCAGGGACAAAAACCTGAGCAAGCGCCTCAGACTCGCACTTTCTTCATATCCTGAAGAGTTCTTCTCATGTTTTGTAGATCGGGCCTGCCATACCTACGTCCCCAAACCTAAGCTGAGTTTGTGTTTTCAGACTTCTGTCCTCAAAGTCCTGGGCCACACACCCTCATGCTGGAGCCTCTGAAGCCACACATTAGGACTGTGCCTACAAATCCATGGGAATTCTGCCCATTCCATTGTCCAAAATCGTACAAATTAGGAGAAACCTCCAAAATCCCTGAGGCCATCCCAGTTTTGTAGGTCGCCCGGAACAAACAAGGGCTGTCTGACACCAGCTGATAATCAACCTCCACTCATACCATACATGTATGTCCCCAGAGGAGAAGATTGAACCAGACAGGACCCTAGGCCATAATAGGATCCATTGCCTTGGTTTACAGGCATGTCTCCTCAAAAGCTTGATTCCAATACGAGCATAGGGGTTTTGCTGAGGCACCCAGCAGAACTCATCTCATCTCCACAAGGAAACCTGTGCATGGGAGCCATGTCCAAAGCATAGGAGAGTACTTCAGGGTCCCGGTACCACCGCCCCATTCCAGGGCCCTCATGGACACAAAAACACATTAGGACCCATCCTCAGGAAAGTCCATTTCAACACAGCCACCCCGGTTGCTCCCGCAGAGCCATCAGATCTAAACTGTCTTATTGCTAGTAGACAATTGGTGTGCAAGGCGGGCTTCCCAGGCATCCATCCTCGAACCGTGCTCTGGAGTCATTCCATAAGGGATGTCCTGGAGCTGTCCAACAGGTCTCAATTGTCCCGCAAAAGGAATCCTTGAAGGGGGCATCCCACAACTCCCAACGTGGGAAATCCTCAATGGCCTCGAGATTCCACTCCCTTCATGAAGCGGCCGTCATGCACGGAAACTCCAACCTGAGCCAACGTCTGATCCTCGCCCTGACTTCAGATTCATGAGTATTGGTTCAGATCTGCAGGGGGTACCTGCCGTGCCCTCGCCCTGAAACCCAAGTCTAGCTTGTCTTCTCAGAATTCCGTCCTCACACTCCTGGCCCCGAAGCCCTCAAGTTTGGCAATTCCGGACCCACAATGCAGCACTCTGCCTGCCCCCTAGAAAAAAATTATTGCATCTTGAGCTGTACAGGCACCTTCAATGATGATAAACCTCCACAGCACACGACTTCACACAAATTATATAGTCTAACCTGGGCACTAATGCACTGTCGGACACAACCTGAGCCCGGACCTCCTGACCAACACCCGGAAAGCACAGAGCACACTGAGCACATAAGCCCTGCCATGGCCTTAGGTCATCATCTCTTCCCTACCTCAGTTTTCAGGCCTCAGAACCGAGACATTATCTCCAATCACTGCCCAGGGGTGAGTGTGATGCAGAAATCAGAACACCTCCTTACCCATGGTAAGAAACCTTGTGGTTGGCACGTCGTCCAACGTTCAGTGTAGGAGAAACCAGCATTCACCCTGAGGCCCCGCCCAATCTTGAGTGCGACAAGGGCATAAACACGCATTGTGACCCTCAGCATGAGTCCTGTCCTCTAGTAAGTCCTCTCAGTGACTGGACCATTAGATGTCATAATGGGCTTGATATGTCCCTAGGCGCCAATTTTTAACCAGATTTCTGAATGTCCAGTCACCCCCCCAAGGGCGCTACTCAGGAATCCCTCATTAGGTGAGACACCTGAGGTTAAAAAGAAAATAACATCAAAAAAAAAAAAAAAAACGGACCTCTTCCATCCCACAGAGAGACCCCAAACGCTTTAGACTGGTCCAAACCACCAGGGAGTAAGACTCGTCCATTTCCCATGACGTCACCCAGAAATTTCACGACCATGAGTGACACGATATCCAGAGACAAAAACTTGAGCAAGAGCCTCACACTCGCCCTTTTCTCAAATCCCGAAAAGTTCTCCTCATGGTCTGTAGATAAGTCCTGCCATACCTATGACCTGAAACATAAGCCAAGTTTGTGTTTTCAGACAACTGTCCAAACAGCCCTGCCCTACACAAGCTATAGGCTCAGGCCCCTGGAGCCAAACGTGAGGACTGTACTTGCCCTCTCCAAGGGAATTTTGTGTGCCCATTCCAATGGCCACATCCCTTCTAATACGATAAACCTCCAAAGTCCCTGATCCATCTCATTAGTGGTAACTTCCCAGGTAAAACAGGGGCAATCTGAGCACATCTGAGCACCTACCTGTACTCAGACCCATAGACAGATGTCCCCAGAGGTAAAAAGGAAAGAACAGGCCCCTAGGCACTAATCATATCCATTGCTTTGTTTTCCTTGCATCTCTCCTCAGAGGCCTGGATTTCAAAACCAGCATATGGCTGTTTCTTGACTCACCCATCAGAAAACATCTCATCTACACATGAGAAACTTGCACGTTGGAGCTGTGTCAAAGCATCTGTTTAGGAGAACATTTCAGGGCCCCAGTGCCACCGCTTCATTCCAAGGTCTCCATCGACACAAAAGCACATTAGGACCCATCCATAGGAGAGTCCATTTCAACTCAGCCTCCTCGGTTGCTCCCCCAGATCCAGCAGATCTAACCTGTCTTGTGTCTAGGAGACAGTTGGAATGCGAGGTGGGCTACCCAGCCATGCATCCTTAGAACCCTCCTCAGAATCATTGGCCTGGAGCCAAACAGCAGGTCTCAATTGTCCTGCAGAAGACACTTTGCAGTTTGGAGCTTCTCACAAATCCCATCGTAGGAAAACCCCCATGGCTTCGTGATGCCCCCCCTTCGTGAAGGGGCCATCAGGGACAGAAACACCAACTTGAGCGATCATCTGATCCTCGCCCTGACTTCAGATGCACGAGATCTCGATTCAGGTCTATAGATTGTGCCATCGCTGATACAAAATCCAGAGACAAAAACCTGAGCAAGCGCCTCAGACTCGCACTTTCTTCATATCCTGAAGAGTTCCTCTCATGGTTTGTAGATCGGTCCTGCCATACCTACGTCCCCTTCCTAAGCTGAGTTTGTGTTTTCAGACTTCTGTCCTCAAGTCCTGGGCCACACACCCTCCAGGCTGGGGCCCCTGGAGCCACACATTAGGACTGTGCCTACCAATCCATGAGAATTCTGCCCATTCCATTGTCCAAAATCGTACAAATTAGGAGAAACCTCCAAAGTCCCTGAGGCCATCCCAATAGTGTAGGTCGCCCGGAACAAACAAGGGCTGTCTGACACCAGCTGATAATCGACCTCCACTCATACCATAAATGGATGTCCCCAGAGGAGAAGATTGAACCAGACAGGACCCTAGGCCATAATAGGATCCATTGCCTTGGTTTACAGGCATGTCTCCTCAAAAGCCTGATTCCAATACGAGCATAGGGGTTTTGCTGAGGCACTCAGCAGAACTCATCTCGTCTCCACAAGGAATCCTGTGCATGGGAGCCATGTCCAAAGCATAGAAGAGTACTTCAGGGTCGCGGTGCCACCGCCCCATTCCAAGGCCCTCATGGACACAAAAACACATTAGGACCCATCCACAGAAAAGTCCATTTCAACTCAGCCACCCCGGTTGCTCCCGCAGAGCCATCAGATCTAAACTGTCTTGTTGCTAGGAGACAATTGGAATGCGAAGCTGGCTTCCAGGCATCCATCCTCGAACGGTGCTCTGGAGTCATTCCATATGGGATGTCCTGAGCTGCCCAACAGGTCTCAATTGTCCCGCAGAAGGAATCCTTGAAGGGGGCATCACACAACTCCCAACGTGGGAAAAGCTCCATGGCCTTGAGTTTCCGCTCCTTTCATGAAGGGGCAGTCATGCACAGAAACTCCAACCTGAGCCAACATCTGATCCTCGCCGTGACTTCAGATGCTTGAGATATTGTTTCCGATCTGCAGGGGGTACCTACCGTGCCCTGGGCCTGAAGCCCAAGTCTATCTTGTCTTCTCAGACTTCTGTCCTCAAACTCCTGGCCCAGAAATCCTCCATTTTGGCAATTCCGGACCCACAATGCAGCACTCTGCCTGCCCTCTAAAAAAAATATCTTGCCTAATCAGGTGCCCAGGCACCTCATATGAGGATAAACCTACAGGGCACTCGACTGTACCCAAATTATATAGTCTAACTTGGGCACTAGTGCACTGTCTGACACAACCTGAGCCAGAACCTCCTGACCAACACCCAGGCAGTTGACCGTACACTGAGCATATCAGACGCGCCATCGCCTTAGATCGTCATCTCTTCCCAACTCTGATTTTTCAGGCTTCAGAACCTAGACCTTATCTCCACCACGGCCCAGGGTTGAAAATGATGCAGAAATCAGAACACCTTCCCCATGGCAAGAGACCTTGTGATTGGCATGTTGTCCAAGTTCCAGTGTAGTTGAAACCAGATTGGCCCATGAGGCACCGCCCATGCTCGAGTGCCACATTGGTCACAAACACACACTGTGACCCGCAGCCTGAGCCCAGCCCTCAAGTAAGGCCTCTCAGTGGCTGGATGAAGAGACAGCTTATTGTGCCTGCCTTGCCTCTAGGCCCCAATTTTTAACCATAGTTTGGGTTTTCCCTTCACTCTTCCCCAGGGCTCTGCTTTGGAATTCCTCTTTTGTTCAGACACCTGAGATAATAAACCTGAAAGGATACCTCCCATCCCACAGATTGACGAATAACAATTGGGATCGGGCCAAATCCACAGAGAGGAAGATTCGTGCATGGCCCATGAAACCTCCCCACATTCCACGGCCATCGTTGATATAAGCCCAAAAGTTTGGCAATTCCGGACCCACAATGCAGCACTCTGCCTGCCCTCTAGAAAAAAATGATTGCCTCAAGAGCTGCCCAGGCACATTCAATGAGGATAAACCTCCACAGCACTCGACTTTACCCAAATTATATAGTCTAACCTGGGCACTAATGCACTGTCGGACACAACCTGAGCCCGGACCTCCTGACCAGACTGCACACTGAGCACATAAGACCCGCCATGGCCTTAGGTCATCATCTCTTCCTTACCTCAGTTTTCATGCCTCAGAACCGAGACATTATTTCCCCTCACTGCCCAGAGGTGAGTGTGATGCAGAAATCAGAACACCACCTTACCCATTGTAAGAAACCTTGTGGTTGGCACGTTGTCCAACGTTCAGTGTAGGAGAAACCAGCATTCACCCTGAGGCCCCGCCCATTCTTGAGTGCGACAAGGGCATAAACACGCATTGTGACCCTCAGCATGAGTCCTGTCCTCTAGTAAGTCCTCTCAGTGACTGGACCATTAGATGTCATAATGGGCTTGATATGTCCCTAAGCCCCAATTTTTAACCAGATTTCTGATTGTCCAGTCACCCCCCCCCAGGGCTCTACTCTGGAATCCCTCATTTGGTGGGACACCTGAGCTTAAAAAGAAAACAACATTAAAAAAAAAAACGGACTTCATCCATCCCATCCCACAGAGTGACCCCATATGATTTGGACTGGGCCAAACCACCAGGGAGTAAGACTCGTCCATTTCCAATGAAGTCACCCAGAAATTTCAGGACCATGAGTGACACGATATCCAGAGACAAAAACTTGAGCAAGAGCCTCACACTCGCCCTTTTCTCAAATCCCGAAAAGTTCTCCTCATGGTCTGTAGATAAGTCCTGCCATACCTATGACCTGAACCATAAGCCAAGTTTGTGCTTTCAGACAACTGTCCAAACAGCCCTGGCCTACACAACCTACAGGCTCAGGCCCCTGGAGCCAAACCTGAGGACGGTACTTGCCCTCTCCAAGGGAACTGTGTGTGCCCATTCCAATGGCCACATCCCTTCTAATAGGATAAACCTCCAAAGTCCCTGATTCATCTCATTAGTGGTGGCTTCCCAGGTCAAACAGGGGCAATGTGAGCCCATCTGAGCACCTACCTGTACTCAGACCCATAGAAAGATGTCCCCAGAGGTAAAAAGGAAAGAACAGGCCCCTAGGCACTAATCATATCCATTGCTTTGGTTTCCAGGCATCTCTCCTCAGAGGCCTGGATTTCAAAACCAGCATATGGCTGTTTCTTGACTCACCGATCAGAAAACATCTCATCTACATAAGGGAAACCTGCACTTTGGAGCTGTGTCAAAGCCTCTGTTTAGGAGAACTCTTCAGGACCCCAGTGCCACGGCTTCATTCCAAGGTCTCCATAGACACAAAAGCACATTAGGACCCATCCATAGGAGAGTCCATTTCAACTCAGCCTCCTCAGTTGCTACCCCAGATACAGCAGATCTAACTTGTCTTGTGTCTAGGAGACAATTGGAATGCGAGGTGGGCTACCCAGCCATGCATCCTTAGAACCCTGCTCAGAATCATTGGCGGAGCCAAACAGCAGGTCGCAATTGTCCTGCAGAAGACACTTTGCAGTTCGGAGATTCTCACAAATCCCATCGTGGGAAAACCCCCATAGCCTCGTGATGCCCCCCCTTCGTGAATGGGCCATCAGGGACAGAAACACCAACTTGAGCGATCGTCTGATCCTCGCCCTGACTTCAGATGCACGAGATCTCGATTCAGGTCTGTAAATTGTGCCATCGCTGATACAAAATCCAGGGACAAAAACCTGAGCAAGAGCCTCAGACTCGCACTTTCTTCATATCCTGAAGAGTTCTTCTCATGTTTTTTAGATCGGGCCTGCCATACCTACGTCCCCAAACCTAAGCTGAGTTTGTGTTTTCAGACTTCTGTCCTCAAAGTCCTGGGCCACACACCCTCATGCTGGAGCCTCTGAAGCCACACATTAGGACTGTGCCTACAAATCCATGGGAATTCTGCCCATTCCATTGTCCAAAATCGTACAAATTAGGAGAAACCTCCAAAATCCCTGAGGCCATCCCAATTTTGTAGGTCGCCCGGAACAAACAAGGGCTGTCTGACACCAGCTGATAATCTACCTCCACTCATACCATACATGTATGTCCCCAGAGGAGAAGATTGAACCAGACAGGACCCTAGGCCATAATAGGATCCATTGCCTTGGTTTACAGGCATGTCTCCTCAAAAGCTTGATTCCAATACGAGCATAGGGGTTTTGCTGAGGCACCCAGCAGAACTCATCTCATCTCCACAAGAAAACCTGTGCATGGGAGCCATGTCCAAAGCATAGGAGAGTACTTCAAAGTCCCGGTACCACCGCACCATTCCAGGGCCCTCATGGACACAAAAACACATTAGGACCCATCCTCAGGAAAGTCCATTTCAACACAGCCACCCCGGTTGCTCCCGCAGAGCCATCAGATCTAAACTGTCTTATTGCTAGTAGACAATTGGTGTGCAAGGCGGGCTTCCCAGGCATCCATCCTCGAACCGTGCTCTGGAGTCATTCCATAAGGGATGTCCTGGAGCTGTCCAACAGGTCTCAATTGTCCCGCAAAAGGAATCCTTGAAGGGGGCATCCCACAACTCCCAACGTGGGAAATCCTAAATGGCCTCGAGATTCCACTCCCTTCATGAAGCGGCCGTCATGCACGGAAACTCCAACCTGAGCCAACGTCTGATCCTCGCCCTGACTTCAGATTCATGAGTATTAGTGCAGATCTGCAGGGGGTACCTGCCGTGCCCTCGCCCTGAAACCCAAGTCTAGCTTGTCTTCTCAGAATTCCGTCCTCACACTCCTGGCCCCGAAGCCCTCAAGTTTGGCAATTCCGGACCCACAATGCAGCACACTGCCTGCCCCCTAGAAAAAAATTATTGCATCTTGAGCTGTACAGGCACCTTCAATGATGATAAACCTCCACAGCACATGACTTCACACAAATTATATAGTCTAACCTGGGCACTAATGCACTGTCGGACACAACCTGAGCCCGGACCTCCTGACCAACACCCGGAAAGCACAGAGCACACTGAGCACATAAGCCCTGCCATGGCCTTAGGTCATCATCTCTTCCCTACCTCAGTTTTCAGGCCTCAGAACCGAGACATTATCTCCAATCACTGCCCAGGGGTGAGTGTGATGCAGAAATCAGAACACCTCCTTACCCATGGTAAGAAACCTTGTGGTTGGCACGTCGTCCAACGTTCAGTGTAGGAGAAACCAGCATTCACCCTGAGGCCCCGCCCAATCTTGAGTGCGACAAGGGCATAAACACGCATTGTGACCCTCAGCATGAGTCCTGTCCTCTAGTAAGTCCTCTCAGTGACTGGACCATTAGATGTCATAATGGGCTTGATATGTCCCTAGGCTCCAATTTTTAACCAGATTTCTGAATGTCCATTCACCCCCCCCCCAAGAGCGCTACTCAGGAATCCCTCATTAGGTGAGACACCTGAGGTTAAAAAGAGAACAACATCAAAAAAAAAAAAAACGGACCTCTTCCATCCCACAGAGAGACCCCAAACGCTTTAGACTGGTCCAAACCACCAGGGAGTAAGACTCGTCCATTTCCCATGAAGTCACCCAGAAATTTCACGACCATGAGTGACACGATATCCAGAGACAAAAACTTGAGCAAGAGCCTCACACTCGCCCTTTTCTCAAATCCCGAAAAGTTCTCCTCATGGTCTGTAGATAAGTCCTGCCATACCTATGACCTGAACCATAAGCCAAGTTTGTGCTTTCAGACAACTGTCCAAACAGCCCTGGCCTACACAACCTACAGGCTCAGGCCCCTGGAGCCAAACCTGAGGACGGTACTTGCCCTCTCCAAGGGAACTGTGTGTGCCCATTCCAATGGCCACATCCCTTCTAATAGGATAAACCTCCAAAGTCCCTGATCCATCTCATTAGTGGTGGCTTCCCAGGTCAAACAGGGGCAATGTGAGCCCATCTGAGCACCTACCTGTACTCAGACCCATAGAAAGATGTCCCCAGAGGTAAAAAGGAAAGAACAGGCCCCTAGGCACTAATCATATCCATTGCTTTGGTTTCCAGGCATCTCTCCTCAGAGGCCTGGATTTCAAAACCAGCATATGGCTGTTTCTTGACTCACCGATCAGAAAACATCTCATCTACATAAGGGAAACCTGCACTTTGGAGCTGTGTCAAAGCCTCTGTTTAGGAGAACTCTTCAGGACCCCAGTGCCACGGCTTCATTCCAAGGTCTCCATAGACACAAAAGCACATTAGGACCCATCCATAGGAGAGTCCATTTCAACTCAGCCTCCTCAGTTGCTACCCCAGATACAGCAGATCTAACTTGTCTTGTGTCTAGGAGACAATTGGAATGCGAGGTGGGCTACCCAGCCATGCATCCTTAGAACCCTGCTCAGAATCATTGGCGGAGCCAAACAGCAGGTCGCAATTGTCCTGCAGAAGACACTTTGCAGTTCGGAGATTCTCACAAATCCCATCGTGGGAAAACCCCCATAGCCTCGTGATGCCCCCCCTTCGTGAATGGGCCATCAGGGACAGAAACACCAACTTGAGCGATCGTCTGATCCTCGCCCTGACTTCAGATGCACGAGATCTCGATTCAGGTCTGTAAATTGTGCCATCGCTGATACAAAATCCAGGGACAAAAACCTGAGCAAGAGCCTCAGACTCGCACTTTCTTCATATCCTGAAGAGTTCTTCTCATGTTTTTTAGATCGGGCCTGCCATACCTACGTCCCCAAACCTAAGCTGAGTTTGTGTTTTCAGACTTCTGTCCTCAAAGTCCTGGGCCACACACCCTCATGCTGGAGCCTCTGAAGCCACACATTAGGACTGTGCCTACAAATCCATGGGAATTCTGCCCATTCCATTGTCCAAAATCGTACAAATTAGGAGAAACCTCCAAAATCCCTGAGGCCATCCCAATTTTGTAGGTCGCCCGGAACAAACAAGGGCTGTCTGACACCAGCTGATAATCTACCTCCACTCATACCATACATGTATGTCCCCAGAGGAGAAGATTGAACCAGACAGGACCCTAGGCCATAATAGGATCCATTGCCTTGGTTTACAGGCATGTCTCCTCAAAAGCTTGATTCCAATACGAGCATAGGGGTTTTGCTGAGGCACCCAGCAGAACTCATCTCATCTCCACAAGAAAACCTGTGCATGGGAGCCATGTCCAAAGCATAGGAGAGTACTTCAAAGTCCCGGTACCACCGCACCATTCCAGGGCCCTCATGGACACAAAAACACATTAGGACCCATCCTCAGGAAAGTCCATTTCAACACAGCCACCCCGGTTGCTCCCGCAGAGCCATCAGATCTAAACTGTCTTATTGCTAGTAGACAATTGGTGTGCAAGGCGGGCTTCCCAGGCATCCATCCTCGAACCGTGCTCTGGAGTCATTCCATAAGGGATGTCCTGGAGCTGTCCAACAGGTCTCAATTGTCCCGCAAAAGGAATCCTTGAAGGGGGCATCCCACAACTCCCAACGTGGGAAATCCTCAATGGCCTCGAGATTCCACTCCCTTCATGAAGCGGCCGTCATGCACGGAAACTCCAACCTGAGCCAACGTCTGATCCTCGCCCTGACTTCAGATTCATGAGTATTAGTGCAGATCTGCAGGGGGTACCTGCCGTGCCCTCGCCCTGAAACCCAAGTCTAGCTTGTCTTCTCAGAATTCCGTCCTCACACTCCTGGCCCCGAAGCCCTCAAGTTTGGCAATTCCGGACCCACAATGCAGCACACTGCCTGCCCCCTAGAAAAAAATTATTGCATCTTGAGCTGTACAGGCACCTTCAATGATGATAAACCTCCACAGCACACGACTTCACACAAATTATATAGTCTAACCTGGGCACTAATGCACTGTCGGACACAACCTGAGCCCGGACCTCCTGACCAACACCCGGAAAGCACAGAGCACACTGAGCACATAAGCCCTGCCATGGCCTTAGGTCATCATCTCTTCCCTACCTCAGTTTTCAGGCCTCAGAACCGAGACATTATCTCCAATCACTGCCCAGGGGTGAGTGTGATGCAGAAATCAGAACACCTCCTTACCCATGGTAAGAAACCTTGTGGTTGGCACGTCGTCCAACGTTCAGTGTAGGAGAAACCAGCATTCACCCTGAGGCCCCGCCCAATCTTGAGTGCGACAAGGGCATAAACACGCATTGTGACCCTCAGCATGAGTCCTGTCCTCTAGTAAGTCCTCTCAGTGACTGGACCATTAGATGTCATAATGGGCTTGATATGTCCCTAGGCTCCAATTTTTAACCAGATTTCTGAATGTCCATTCACCCCCCCCCCAAGGGCGCTACTCAGGAATCCCTCATTAGGTGAGACACCTGAGGTTAAAAAGAGAACAACATCAAAAAAAAAAAAAAAACGGACCTCTTCCATCCCACAGAGAGACCCCAAACGCTTTAGACTGGTCCAAACCACCAGGGAGTAAGACTCGTCCATTTCCCATGAAGTCACCCAGAAATTTCACGACCATGAGTGACACGATATCCAGAGACAAAAACTTGAGCAAGAGCCTCACACTCGCCCTTTTCTCAAATCCCGAAAAGTTCTTCTCATGGTCTGTAGATAAGTCCTGCCATACCTATGACCTGAACCATAAGCCAAGTTTGTGTTTTCAGACAACTGTCCAAACAGCCCTGCCCTACACAAGCTATAGGCTCAGGCCCCTGGAGCCAAACGTGAGGACTGTACTTGCCCTCTCCAAGGGAATTGTCTGTGCCCATTCCAATGGCCACATCCCTTCTAATACGATAAACCTCCAAAGTCCCTGATCCATCTCATTAGTGGTAACTTCCCAGGTAAAACAGGGGCAATCTGAGCCCATCTGAGCACCTACCTGTACTCAGACCCATAGACAGATGTCCCCAGAGGTAAAAAGGAAAGAACAGGCCCCTAGGCACTAATCATATCCATTGCTTTGTTTTCCATGCATCTCTCTCAGAGGCCTGGATTTCAAAACCAGCATATGGCTGTTTCTTGACTCACCCATCAGAAAACATCTCATCTACACATGAGAAACTTGCACGTTGGAGCTGTGTCAAAGCATCTGTTTAGGAGAACATTTCAGGGCCCCAGTGCCACCGCTTCATTCCAAGGTCTCCATCGACACAAAAGCACATTAGGACCCATCCATAGGAGAGTCCATTTCAACTCAGCCTCCTCGGTTGCTCCCCCAGATCCAGCAGATCTAACCTGTCTTGTGTCTAGGAGACAGTTGGAATGCGAGGTGGGCTACCCAGCCATGCATCCTTAGAACCCTGCTCAGAATCATTGGCCTGGAGCCAAACAGCAGGTCTCAATTGTCCTGCAGAAGACACTTTGCAGTTTGGAGCTTCTCACAAATCCCATCGTGGGAAAACCCCCATGGCCTCGTGATGCCCCCCCTTCGTGAAGGGGCCATCAGGGACAGAAACACCAACTTGAGCGATCATCTGATCCTCGCCCTGACTTCAGATGCACGAGATCTCGATTCAGGTTTATAGATTGTGCCATCGCTGATACAAAATCCAGAGACAAAAACCTGAGCAAGCGCCTCAGACTCGCACTTTCTTCATATCCTGAAGAGTTCTTCTCATGGTTTGTAGATCGGTCCTGCCATACCTACGTCCCCTTCCTAAGCTGAGTTTGTGTTTTCAGACTTCTGTCCTCAAGTCCTGGGCCACACACCCTCCAGGCTGGGGCCCCTGGAGCCACACATTAGGACTGTGCCTACCAATCCATGAGAATTCTGCCCATTCCATTGTCCAAAATCGTACAAATTAGGAGAAACCTCCAAAGGCCCTGAGGCCATCCCAATAGTGTAGGTCGCCCGGAACAAACAAGGGCTGTCTGACACCAGCTGATAATCGACCTCCACTCATACCATAAATGGATGTCCCCAGAGGAGAAGATTGAACCAGACAGGACCCTAGGCCATAATAGGATCCATTGCCTTGGTTTACAGGCATGTCTCCTCAAAAGCCTGATTCCAATACGAGCATAGGGGTTTTGCTGAGGCACTCAGCAGAACTCATCTCGTCTCCACAAGGAATCCTGTGCATGGGAGCCATGTCCAAAGCATAGAAGAGTACTTCAGGGTCGCGGTGCCACCTCCCCATTCCAAGGCCCTCATGGACACAAAAACACATTAGGACCCATCCTCAGGAAAGTCCATTTCAACTCAGCCACCCCGGTTGCTCCCGCAGAGCCATCAGATCTAAACTGTCTTGTTGCTAGGAGACAATTGGAATGCGAAGCTGGCTTCCAGGCATCCATCCTCGAACCGTGCTCTGGAGTCATTCCATATGGGATGTCCTGGAGCTGCCCAACAGGTCTCAATTGTCCCGCAGAAGGAATCCTTGAAGGGGGCATCACACAACTCCCAACGTGGGAAAAGCTCCATGGCCTTGAGTTTCCGCTCCTTTCATGAAGGGGCAGTCATGCACAGAAACTCCAACCTGAGCCAACATCTGATCCTCGCCGTGACTTCAGATGCTTGAGATATTGTTTCCGATCTGCAGGGGGTACCTACCGTGCCCTGGGCCTGAAGCCCAAGTCTATCTTGTCTTCTCAGACTTCTGTCCTCAAACTCCTGGCCCAGAAATCCTCCATTTTGGCAATTCCGGACCCACAATGCAGCACTCTGCCTGCCCTCTAAAAAAAATATCTTGCCTAATCAGGTGCCCAGGCACCTCATATGAGGATAAACCTACAGGGCACTCGACTGTACCCAAATTATATAGTCTAACTTGGGCACTAGTGCACTGTCTGACACAACCTGAGCCAGAACCTCCTGACCAACACCCAGGCAGTTGACCGTACACTGAGCATATCAGACGCGCCATCGCCTTAGATCGTCATCTCTTCCCAACTCTGAATTTTCGGGTTTCAGAACCTAGACCTTATCTCCACCACGGCCCAGGGTTGAAAATGATGCAGAAATCAGAACACCTTCCCCATGGCAAGAGACCTTGTGATTGGCATGTTGTCCAAGTTCCAGTGTAGTTGAAACCAGATTGGCCCATGAGGCACCACCCATGCTCGAGTGCCACATTGGTCACAAACACACACTGTGACCCGCAGCCTGAGCCCAGCCCTCAAGTAAGGCCTCTCAGTGGCTGGATGAAGAGACAGCTTATTGTGCCTGCCTTGCCTCTAGGCCCCAATTTTTAACCATAGTTTGGGTTTTCCCTTCACTCTTCCCCAGGGCTCTGCTTTGGAATTCCTCTTTTGTTCAGACACCTGAGATAATAAACCTGAAAGGATACCTCCCATCCCACAGATTGACGAATAACAATTGGGATCGGGCCAAATCCACAGAGAGGAAGATTCGTGCATGGCCCATGAAACCTCCCCACATTCCACGGCCATCGTTGATATAAGCCCAAATGTTTGGCAATTCCGGACCCACAATGCAGCACTCTGCCTGCCCTCTAGAAAAAAATGATTGCCTCAAGAGCTGCCCAGGCACATTCAATGAGGATAAACCTCCACAGCACTCGACTTTACCCAAATTATATAGTCTAACCTGGGCACTAATGCACTGTCGGACACAACCTGAGCCCGGACCTCCTGACCAGACCGCACACTGAGCACATAAGACCCGCCATGGCCTTAGGTCATCATCTCTTCCTTACCTCAGTTTTCATGCCTCAGAACCGAGACATTATTTCCCCTCACTGCCCAGAGGTGAGTGTGATGCAGAAATCAGAACACCACCTTACCCATTGTAAGAAACCTTGTGGTTGGCACGTTGTCCAACGTTCAGTGTAGGAGAAACCAGCATTCACCCTGAGGCCCCGCCCATTCTTGAGTGCGACAAGGGCATAAACACGCATTGTGACCCTCAGCATGAGTCCTGTCCTCTAGTAAGTCCTCTCAGTGACTGGACCATTAGATGTCATAATGGGCTTGATATGTCCCTAAGCCCCAATTTTTAACCAGATTTCTGATTGTCCAGTCACCCCCCCCCCAGGGCTCTACTCTGGAATCCCTCATTTGGTGGGACACCTGAGGTTAAAAAGAAAACAACATAAAAAAAAAAAACGGACTTCATCCATCCCATCCCACAGAGTGACCCCATATGATTTGGACTGGGCCAAACCACCAGGGAGTAAGACTCGTCCATTTCCAATGAAGTCACCCAGAAATTTCAGGACCATGAGTGACACGATATCCAGAGACAAAAACTTGAGCAAGAGCCTCACACTCGCCCTTTTCTCAAATCCCGAAAAGTTCTCCTCATGGTCTGTAGATAAGTCCTGCCATACCTATGACCTGAAACATAAGCCAAGTTTGTGCTTTCAGACAACTGTCCAAACAGCCCTGGCCTACACAACCTACAGGCTCAGGCCCCTGGAGCCAAACCTGAGGACGGTACTTGCCCTCTCCAAGGGAACTGTGTGTGCCCATTCCAATGGCCATATCCCTTCTAATAGGATAAACCTCCAAAGTCCCTGATTCATCTCATTAGTGGTGGCTTCCCAGGTCAAACAGGGGCAATGTGAGCCCATCTGAGCACCTACCTGTACTCAGACCCATAGAAAGATGTCCCCAGAGGTAAAAAGGAAAGAACAGGCCCCTAGGCACTAATCATATCCATTGCTTTGGTTTCCAGGCATCTCTCCTCAGAGGCCTGGATTTCAAAACCAGCATATGGCTGTTTCTTGACTCACCGATCAGAAAACATCTCATCTACATAAGGGAAACCTGCACTTTGGAGCTGTGTCAAAGCCTCTGTTTAGGAGAACTCTTCAGGACCCCAGTGCCACGGCTTCATTCCAAGGTCTCCATAGACACAAAAGCACATTAGGACCCATCCATAGGAGAGTCCATTTCAACTCAGCCTCCTCAGTTGCTACCCCAGATACAGCAGATCTAACTTGTCTTGTGTCTAGGAGACAATTGGAATGCGAGGTGGGCTACCCAGCCATGCATCCTTAGAACCCTGCTCAGAATCATTGGCGGAGCCAAACAGCAGGTCGCAATTGTCCTGCAGAAGACACTTTGCAGTTCGGAGATTCTCACAAATCCCATCGTGGGAAAACCCCCATAGCCTCGTGATGCCCCCCCTTCGTGAATGGGCCATCAGGGACAGAAACACCAACTTGAGCGATCGTCTGATCCTCGCCCTGACTTCAGATGCACGAGATCTCGATACAGGTCTGTAAATTGTGCCATCGCTGATACAAAATCCAGGGACAAAAACCTGAGCAAGAGCCTCAGACTCGCACTTTCTTCATATCCTGAAGAGTTCTTCTCATGTTTTGTAGATCGGGCCTGCCATACCTACGTCCCCAAACCTAAGCTGAGTTTGTGTTTTCAGACTTCTGTCCTCAAAGTCCTGGGCCACACACCCTCATGCTGGAGCCTCTGAAGCCACACATTAGGACTGTGCCTACAAATCCATGGGAATTCTGCCCATTCCATTGTCCAAAATCGTACAAATTAGGAGAAACCTCCAAAATCCCTGAGGCCATCCCAATTTTGTAGGTCGCCCGGAACAAACAAGGTCTGTCTGACACCAGCTGATAATCTACCTCCACTCATACCATACATGTATGTCCCCAGAGGAGAAGATTGAACCAGACAGGACCCTAGGCCATAATAGGATCCATTGCCTTGGTTTACAGGCATGTCTCCTCAAAAGCTTGATTCCAATACGAGCATAGGGGTTTTGCTGAGGCACCCAGCAGAACTCATCTCATCTCCACAAGGAAACCTGTGCATGGGAGCCATGTCCAAAGCATAGGAGAGTACTTCAGGGTCCCGGTACCACCGCCCCATTCCAGGGCCCTCATGGACACAAAAACACATTAGGACCCATCCTCAGGAAAGTCCATTTCAACACAGCCACCCCGGTTGCTCCCGCAGAGCCATCAGATCTAAACTGTCTTATTGCTAGTAGACAATTGGTGTGCAAGGCGGGCTTCCCAGGCATCCATCCTCGAACCGTGCTCTGGAGTCATTCCATAAGGGATGTCCTGGAGCTGTCCAACAGGTCTCAATTGTCCCGCAAAAGGAATCCTTGAAGGGGGCATCCCACAACTCCCAACGTGGGAAATCCTCAATGGCCTCGAGATTCCACTCCCTTCATGAAGCGGCCGTCATGCACGGAAACTCCAACCTGAGCCAACGTCTGATCCTCGCCCTGACTTCAGATTCATGAGTATTGGTTCAGATCTGCAGGGGGTACCTGCCGTGCCCTCGCCCTGAAACCCAAGTCTAGCTTGTCTTCTCAGAATTCTGTCCTCACACTCCGGGCCCCGAAGCCCTCAAGTTTGGCAATTCCGGACCCACAATGCAGCACTCTGCCTGCCCCCTAGAAAAAAATTATTGCATCTTGAGCTGTACAGGCACCTTCAATGATGATAAACCTCCACAGCACACGACTTCACACAAATTATATAGTCTAACCTGGGCACTAATGCACTGTCGGACACAACCTGAGCCCGGACCTCCTGACCAACACCCGGAAAGCACAGAGCACACTGAGCACATAAGCCCTGCCATGGCCTTAGGTCATCATCTCTTCCCTACCTCAGTTTTCAGGCCTCAGAACCGAGACATTATCTCCAATCACTGCCCAGGGGTGAGTGTGATGCAGAAATCAGAACACCTCCTTACCCATGGTAAGAAACCTTGTGGTTGGCACGTCGTCCAACGTTCAGTGTAGGAGAAACCAGCATTCACCCTGAGGCCCCGCCCAATCTTGAGTGCGACAAGGGCATAAACACGCATTGTGACCCTCAGCATGAGTCCTGTCCTCTAGTAAGTCCTCTCAGTGACTGGACCATTAGATGTCATAATGGGCTTGATATGTCCCTAGGCGCCAATTTTTAACCAGATTTCTGAATGTCCAGTCACCCCCCCAAGGGCGCTACTCAGGAATCCCTCATTAGGTGAGACACCTGAGGTTAAAAAGAAAATAACATCAAAAAAAAAAAAAAAACGGACCTCTTCCATCCCACAGAGAGACCCCAAACGCTTTAGACTGGTCCAAACCACCAGGGAGTAAGACTCGTCCATTTCCCATGAAGTCACCCAGAAATTTCACGACCATGAGTGACACGATATCCAGAGACAAAAACTTGAGCAAGAGCCTCACACTGGCCCTTTTCTCAAATCCCGAAAAGTTCTCCTCATGGTCTGTAGATAAGTCCTGCCATAACTATGACCTGAAACATAAGCCAAGTTTGTGTTTTCAGACAATTGTCCAAACAGCCCTGCCCTACACAACCTATAGGCTCAGGCCCCTGGAGCCAAACCTGAGGACTGTACTTGCCCTCTCCAAGGGAATTTTGTGTGCCCATTCCAATGGCCACATCCCTTCTAATACGATAAACCTCCAAAGTCCCTGATCCATCTCATTAGTGGTAACTTCCCAGGTAAAACAGGGGCAATCTGAGCCCATCTGAGCACCTACCTGTACTCAGACCCATAGACAGATGTCCCCAGAGGTAAAAAGGAAAGAACAGGCCCCTAGGCACTAATCATATCCATTGCTTTGTTTTCCAGGCATCTCTCCTCAGAGGCCTGGATTTCAAAACCAGCATATGGCTGTTTCTTGACTCACCCATCAGAAAACATCTCATCTACACATGGGAAACTTGCACGTTGGAGCTGTGTCAAAGCATCTGTTTAGGAGAACATTTCAGGGCCCCAGTGCCACCGCTTCATTCCAAGGTCTCCATCGACACAAAAGCACATTAGGACCCATCCATAGGAGAGTCCATTTCAACTCAGCCTCCTCGGTTGCTCCCCCAGATCCAGCAGATCTAACCTGTCTTGTGTCTAGGAGACAGTTGGAATGCGAGGTGGGCTACCCAGCCATGCATCCTTAGAACCCTGCTCAGAATCATTGGCCTGGAGCCAAACAGCAGGTCTCAATTGTCCTGCAGAAGACACTTTGCAGTTTGGAGCTTCTCACAAATCCCATCGTGGGAAAACCCCCATGGCCTCGTGATGCCCCCCCTTCGTGAAGGGGCCATCAGGGACAGAAACACCAACTTGAGCGATCATCTGATCCTCGCCCTGACTTCAGATGCACGAGTTCTCGATTCAGGTCTATAGATTGTGCCATCGCTGATACAAAATCCAGAGACAAAAACCTGAGCAAGCGCCTCAGACTCGCACTTTCTTCATATCCTGAAGAGTTCTTCTCATGGTTTGTAGATCGGTCCTGCCATACCTACGTCCTTTTCCTAAGCTGAGTTTGTGTTTTCAGACTTCTGTCCTCAAGTCCTGGGCCACACACCCTCCAGGCTGGGGCCCCTGGAGCCACACATTAGGACTGTGCCTACCAATCCATGAGAATTCTGCCCATTCCATTGTCCAAAATCGTACAAATTAGGAGAAACCTCCAAAGGCCCTGAGGCCATCCCAATAGTGTAGGTCGCCCGGAACAAACAAGGGCTGTCTGACACCAGCTGATAATCGACCTCCACTCATACCATAAATGGATGTCCCCAGAGGAGAAGATTGAACCAGACAGGACCCTAGGCCATAATAGGATCCATTGCCTTGGTTTACAGGCATGTCTCCTCAAAAGCCTGATTCCAATACGAGCATAGGGGTTTTGCTGAGGCACTCAGCAGAACTCATCTCGTCTCCACAAGGAA
This sequence comes from Mustela nivalis, assembly GCF_964662115.1. NCBI lineage: Eukaryota > Metazoa > Chordata > Mammalia > Carnivora > Mustelidae > Mustela > Mustela nivalis. The sequence continues at coordinate 1,226,475 of NW_028136446.1, read as the reverse complement.
TCCTGTGCATGGGAGCCATGTCCAAAGCATAGAAGAGTACTTCAGGGTCGCGGTGCCACCGCCCCATTCCAAGGCCCTCATGGACACAAAAACACATTAGGACCCATCCTCAGGAAAGTCCATTTCAACTCAGCCACCCCGGTTGCTCCCGTAGAGCCATCAGATCTAATCTGTCTTGTTGCTAGGAGACAATTGGAATGCGAAGCTGGCTTCCAGGCATCCATCCTCGAACGGTGCTCTGGAGTCATTCCATATGGCATGTCCTGGAGCTGCCCAACAGGTCTCAATTGTCCCGCAGAAGGAATCCTTGAAGGGGGCATCACACAACTCCCAACGTGGGAAAAGCTCCATGGCCTTGAGTTTCCGCTCCTTTCATGAAGGGGCAGTCATGCACAGAAACTCCAACCTGAGCCAACATCTGATCCTCGCCGTGACTTCAGATGCTTGAGATATTGTTTCCGATCTGCAGGGGGTACCTACCGTGCCCTGGGCCTGAAGCCCAAGTCTATCTTGTCTTCTCAGACTTCTGTCCTCAAACTCCTGGCCCAGAAATCCTCCATTTTGGCAATTCCGGACCCACAATGCAGCACTCTGCCTGCCCTCTAAAAAAAATATCTTGCCTAATCAGGTGCCCAGGCACCTCATATGAGGATAAACCTACAGGGCACTCGACTGTACCCAAATTATATAGTCTAACTTGGGCACTAGTGCACTGTCTGACACAACCTGAGCCAGAACCTCCTGACCAACACCCAGGCAGTTGACCGTACACTGAGCATATCAGACGCGCCATTGCCTTAGATCGTCATCTCTTCCCAACTCTGATTTTTCAGGCTTCAGATCCTAGACCTTATCTCCACCACGGCCCAGGGTTGAAAATGATGCAGAAATCAGAACACCTTCCCCATGGCAAGAGACCTTGTGATTGGCATGTTGTCCAAGTTCCAGTGTAGTTGAAACCAGATTGGCCCATGAGGCACCGCCCATGCTCGAGTGCCACATTGGTCACAAACACACACTGTGACCCGCAGCCTGAGCCCAGCCCTCAAGTAAGGCCTCTCAGTGGCTGGATGAAGAGACAGCTTATTGTGCCTGCCTTGCCTCTAGGCCCCAATTTTTAACCATAGTTTGGGTTTTCCCTTCACTCTTCCCCAGGGCTCTGCTTTGGAATTCCTCTTTTGTTCAGACACCTGAGATAATAAACCTGAAAGGATACCTCCCATCCCACAGATTGACGAATAACAATTGGGATCGGGCCAAATCCACAGAGAGGAAGATTCGTGCATGGCCCATGAAACCTCCCCACATTCCACGGCCATCGTTGATATAAGCCCAAAAGTTTGGCAATTCCGGACCCACAATGCAGCACTCTGCCTGCCCTCTAGAAAAAAATGATTGCCTCAAGAGCTGCCCAGGCACATTCAATGAGGATAAACCTCCACAGCACTCGACTTTACCCAAATTATATAGTCTAACCTGGGCACTAATGCACTGTCGGACACAACCTGAGCCCGGACCTCCTGACCAGACCGCACACTGAGCACATAAGACCCGCCATGGCCTTAGGTCTTCATCTCTTCCTTACCTCAGTTTTCATGCCTCAGAACCGAGACATTATTTCCCCTCACTGCCCAGAGGTGAGTGTGATGCAGAAATCAGAACACCACCTTACCCATTGTAAGAAACCTTGTGGTTGGCACGTTGTCCAACGTTCAGTGTAGGAGAAACCAGCATTCACCCTGAGGCCCCGCCCATTCTTGAGTGCGACAAGGGCATAAACACGCATTGTGACCCTCAGCATGAGTCCTGTCCTCTAGTAAGTCCTCTCAGTGACTGGACCATTAGATGTCATAATGGGCTTGATATGTCCCTAAGCCCCAATTTTTAACCAGATTTCTGATTGTCCAGTCACCCCCCCCCCAGGGCTCTACTCTGGAATCCCTCATTTGGTGGGACACCTGAGGTTAAAAAGAAAACAACATAAAAAAAAAAAACGGACTTCATCCATCCCATCCCACAGAGTGACCCCATATGATTTGGACTGGGCCAAACCACCAGGGAGTAAGACTCGTCCATTTCCAATGAAGTCACCCAGAAATTTCAGGACCATGAGTGACACGATATCCAGAGACAAAAACTTGAGCAAGAGCCTCACACTCGCCCTTTTCTCAAATCCCGAAAAGTTCTCCTCATGGTCTGTAGATAAGTCCTGCCATACCTATGACCTGAAACATAAGCCAAGTTTGTGCTTTCAGACAACTGTCCAAACAGCCCTGGCCTACACAACCTACAGGCTCAGGCCCCTGGAGCCAAACCTGAGGACTGTACTTGCCCTCTCCAAGGGAACTGTGTGTGCCCATTCCAATGGCCACATCCCTTCTAATAGGATAAACCTCCAAAGTCCCTGATTCATCTCATTAGTGGTGGCTTCCCAGGTCAAACAGGGGCAATGTGAGCCCATCTGAGCACCTACCTGTACTCAGACCCATAGAAAGATGTCCCCAGAGGTAAAAAGGAAAGAACAGGCCCCTAGGCACTAATCATATCCATTGCTTTGGTTTCCAGGCATCTCTCCTCAGAGGCCTGGATTTCAAAACCAGCATATGGCTGTTTCTTGACTCACCGATCAGAAAACATCTCATCTACATAAGGGAAACCTGCACTTTGGAGCTGTGTCAAAGCCTCTGTTTAGGAGAACTCTTCAGGACCCCAGAACCACGGCTTCATTCCAAGGTCTCCATAGACACAAAAGCACATTAGGACCCATCCATAGGAGAGTCCATTTCAACTCAGCCTCCTCAGTTGCTACCCCAGATACAGCAGATCTAACTTGTCTTGTGTCTAGGAGACAATTGGAATGCGAGGTGGGCTACCCAGCCATGCATCCTTAGAACCCTGCTCAGAATCATTGGCGGAGCCAAACAGCAGGTCGCAATTGTCCTGCAGAAGACACTTTGCAGTTCGGAGATTCTCACAAATCCCATCGTGGGAAAACCCCCATAGCCTCGTGATGCCCCCCCTTCGTGAATGGGCCATCAGGGACAGAAACACCAACTTGAGCGATCGTCTGATCCTCGCCCTGACTTCAGATGCACGAGATCTCGATTCAGGTCTGTAAATTGTGCCATCGCTGATACAAAATCCAGAGACAAAAACCTGAGCAAGAGCCTCAGACTCGCACTTTCTTCATATCCTGAAGAGTTCTTCTCATGTTTTGTAGATCGGGCCTGCCATACCTACGTCCCCAAACCTAAGCTGAGTTTGTGTTTTCAGACTTCTGTCCTCAAAGTCCTGGGCCACACACCCTCATGCTGGAGCCTCTGAAGCCACACATTAGGACTGTGCCTACAAATCCATGGGAATTCTGCCCATTCCATTGTCCAAAATCGTACAAATTAGGAGAAACCTCCAAAATCCCTGAGGCCATCCCAATTTTGTAGGTCGCCCGGAACTACAAGGGCTGTCTGACACCAGCTGATAATCTACCTCCACTCATACCATACATGTATGTCCCCAGAGGAGAAGATTGAACCAGACAGGACCCTAGGCCATAATAGGATCCATTGCCTTGGTTTACAGGCATGTCTCCTCAAAAGCTTGATTCCAATACGAGCATAGGGGTTTTGCTGAGGCACCCAGCAGAACTCATCTCATCTCCACAAGGAAACCTGTGCATGGGAGACATGTCCAAAGCATAGGAGAGTACTTCAGGGTCCCGGTACCACCGCCCCATTCCAGGGCCCTCATGGACACAAAAACACATTAGGACCCATCCTCAGGAAAGTCCATTTCAACACAGCCACCCCGGTTGCTCCCGCAGAGCCATCAGATCTAAACTGTCTTATTGCTAGTAGACAATTGGTGTGCAAGGCGGGCTTCCCAGGCATCCATCCTCGAACCGTGCTCTGGAGTCATTCCATAAGGGATGTCCTGGAGCTGTCCAACAGGTCTCAATTGTCCCGCAAAAGGAATCCTTGAAGGGGGCATCCCACAACTCCCAACGTGGGAAATCCTCAATGGCCTCGAGATTCCACTCCCTTCATGAAGCGGCCGTCATGCACGGAAACTCCAACCTGAGCCAATGTCTGATCCTCGCCCTGACTTCAGATTCATGAGTATTGGTTCAGATCTGCAGGGGGTACCTGCCGTGCCCTCGCCCTGAAACCCAAGTCTAGCTTGTCTTCTCAGAATTCCGTCCTCACACTCCTGGCCCCGAAGCCCTCAAGTTTGGCAATTCCGGACCCACAATGTAGCACTCTGCCTGCCCCCTAGAAAAAAATTATTGCATCTTGAGCTGTACAGGCACCTTCAATGATGATAAACCTCCACAGCACACGACTTCACACAAATTATATAGTCTAACCTGGGCACTAATGCACTGTCGGACACAACCTGAGCCCGGACCTCCTGACCAACACCCGGAAAGCACAGAGCACACTGAGCACATAAGCCCTGCCATGGCCTTAGGTCATCATCTCTTCCCTACCTCAGTTTTCAGGCCTCAGAACCGAGACATTATCTCCAATCACTGCCCAGGGGTGAGTGTGATGCAGAAATCAGAACACCTCCTTACCCATGGTAAGAAACCTTGTGGTTGGCACGTCGTCCAACGTTCAGTGTAGGAGAAACCAGCATTCACCCTGAGGCCCCGCCCAATCTTGAGTGCGACAAGGGCATAAACACGCATTGTGACCCTCAGCATGAGTCCTGTCCTCTAGTAAGTCCTCTCAGTTACTGGACCATTAGATGTCATAATGGGCTTGATATGTCCCTAGGCGCCAATTTTTAACCAGATTTCTGAATGTCCAGTCACCCCCCCAAGGGCGCTACTCAGGAATCCCTCATTAGGTGAGACACCTGAGGTTAAAAAGAAAATAACATCAAAAAAAAAAAAAACGGACCTCTTCCATCCCACAGAGAGACCCCAAACGCTTTAGATTGGTCCAAACCACCAGGGAGTAAGACTCGTCCATTTCCCATGAAGTCACCCAGAAATTTCACGACCATGAGTGACACGATATCCAGAGACAAAAACTTGAGCAAGAGCCTCACACTCGCCCTTTTCTCAAATCCAGAAAAGTTCTCCTCATGGTCTGTAGATAAGTCCTGCCATACCTATGACCTGAACCATAAGCCAAGTTTGTGTTTTCAGACAACTGTCCAAACAGCCCTGCCCTACACAACCTATAGGCTCAGGCCCCTGGAGCCAAACCTGAGGACTGTACTTGCCCTCTCCAAGGGAATTGTGTGTGCCCATTCCAATGGCCACATCCCTTCTAATACGATAAACCTCCAAAGTCCCTGATCCATCTCATTAGTGGTAACTTCCCAGGTAAAACAGGGGCAATCTGAGCCCATCTGAGCACCTACCTGTACTCAGACCCATAGACAGATGTCCCCAGAGGTAAAAAGGAAAGAACAGGCCCCTAGGCACTAATCATATCCATTGCTTTGTTTTCCAGGCATCTCTCCTCAGAGGCCTGGATTTCAAAACCAGCATATGGCTGTTTCTTGACTCACCCATCAGAAAACATCTCATCTACACATGAGAAACTTGCACGTTGGAGCTGTGTCAAAGCATCTGTTTAGGAGAACATTTCAGGGCCCCAGTGCCACCGCTTCATTCCAAGGTCTCCATCGACACAAAAGCACATTAGGACCCATCCATAGGAGAGTCCATTTCAACTCAGCCTCCTCGGTTGCTCCCCCAGATCCAGCAGATCTAACCTGTCTTGTGTCTAGGAGACAATTGGAATGCGAGGTGGGCTACCCAGCCATGCATCCTTAGAACCCTGCTCAGAATCATTGGCCTGGAGCCAAACAGCAGGTCTCAATTGTCCTGCAGAAGACACTTTGCAGTTTGGAGCTTCTCACAAATCCCATCGTGGGAAAACCCCCATGGCCTCGTGATGCCCCCCCTTCGTGAAGGGGCCATCAGGGACAGAAACACCAACTTGAGCGATCATCTGATCCTCGCCCTGACTTCAGATGCACGAGTTCTCGATTCAGGTCTATAGATTGTGCCATCGCTGATACAAAATCCAGAGACAAAAACCTGAGCAAGCGCCTCAGACTCGCACTTTCTTCATATCCTGAAGAGTTCTTCTCATGGTTTGTAGATCGGTCCTGCCATACCTACGTCCCCTTCCTAAGCTGAGTTTGTGTTTTCAGACTTCTGTCCTCAAGTCCTGGGCCACACACCCTCCAGGCTGGGGCCCCTGGAGCCACACATTAGGACTGTGCCTACCAATCCATGAGAATTCTGCCCATTCCATTGTCCAAAATCGTACAAATTAGGAGAAACCTCCAAAGTCCCTGAGGCCATCCCAATAGTGTAGGTCGCCCGGAACAAACAAGGGCTGTCTGACACCAGCTGATAATCGACCTCCACTCATACCATACATGTATGTCCCCAGAGGAGAAGATTGAACCAGACAGGACCCTAGGCCATAATAGGATCCCTTGCCTTGGTTTACAGGCATGTCTCCTCAAAAGCCTGATTCCAATACGAGCATAGGGGTTTTGCTGAGGCAATCAGCAGAACTCATCTCGTCTCCACAAGGAATCCTGTGCATGGGAGCCATGTCCAAAGCATAGAAGAGTACTTCAGGGTCGCGGTGCCACCGCCCCATTCCAAGGCCCTCATGGACACAAAAACACATTAGGACCCATCCTCAGGAAAGTCCATTTCAACTCAGCCACCCCGGTTGCTCCCGCAGAGCCATCAGATCTAAACTGTCTTGTTGCTAGGAGACAATTGGAATGCGAAGCTGGCTTCCAGGCATCCATCCTCGAACGGTGCTCTGGAGTCATTCCATATGGGATGTCCTGGAGCTGCCCAACAGGTCTCAATTGTCCCGCAGAAGGAATCCTTGAAGGGGGCATCACACAACTCCCAACGTGGGAAAAGCTCCATGGCCTTGAGTTTCCGCTCCTTTCATGAAGGGGCAGTCATGCACAGAAACTCCAACCTGAGCCAACATCTGATCCTCGCCGTGACTTCAGATGCTTGAGATATTGTTTCCGATCTGCAGGGGGTACCTACCGTGCCCTGGGCCTGAAGCCCAAGTCTATCTTGTCTTCTCAGACTTCTGTCCTCAAACTCCTGGCCCAGAAATCCTCCATTTTGGCAATTCCGGACCCACAATGCAGCACTCTGCCTGCCCTCTAAAAAAAATATCTTGCCTAATCAGGTGCCCAGGCACCTCATATGAGGATAAACCTACAGGGCACTCGACTGTACCCAAATTATATAGTCTAACTTGGGCACTAGTGCACTGTCTGACACAACCTGAGCCAGAACCTCCTGACCAACACCCAGGCAGTTGACCGTACACTGAGCATATCAGACGCGCCATCGCCTTAGATCGTCATCTCTTCCCAACTCTGATTTTTCAGGCTTCAGAACCTAGACCTTATCTCCACCACGGCCCAGGGTTGAAAATGATGCAGAAATCAGAACACCTTCCCCATGGCAAGAGACCTTGTGATTGGCATGTTGTCCAAGTTCCAGTGTAGTTGAAACCAGATTGGCCCATGAGGCACCGCCCATGCTCGAGTGCCACATTGGTCACAAACACACACTGTGACCCGCAGCCTGAGCCCAGCCCTCAAGTAAGGCCTCTCAGTGGCTGGATGAAGAGACAGCTTATTGTGCCTGCCTTGCCTCTAGGCCCCAATTTTTAACCATAGTTTGGGTTTTCCCTTCACTCTTCCCCAGGGCTCTGCTTTGGAATTCCTCTTTTGTTCAGACACCTGAGATAATAAACCTGAAAGGATACCTCCCATCCCACAGTATGACGAATAACAATTGGGATCGGGCCAAATCCACAGAGAGGAAGATTCGTGCATGGCCCATGAAACCTCCCCACATTCCACGGCCATCGTTGATATAAGCCCAAATGTTTGGCAATTCCGGACCCACAATGCAGCACTCTGCCTGCCCTCTAGAAAAAAATGATTGCCTCAAGAGCTGCCCAGGCACATTCAATGAGGATAAACCTCCACAGCACTCGACTTTACCCAAATTATATAGTCTAACCTGGGCACTAATGCACTGTCGGACACAACCTGAGCCCGGACCTCCTGACCAGACCGCACACTGAGCACATAAGACCCGCCATGGCCTTAGGTCATCATCTCTTCCTTACCTCAGTTTTCATGCCTCAGAACCGAGACATTATTTCCCCTCACTGCCCAGAGGTGAGTGTGATGCAGAAATCAGAACACCACCTTACCCATTGTAAGAATCCTTGTGGTTGGCACGTTGTCCAACGTTCAGTGTAGGAGAAACCAACATTCACCCTGAGGCCCCGCCCATTCTTGAGTGCGACAAGGGCATAAACACGCATTGTGACCCTCAGCATGAGTCCTGTCCTCTAGTAAGTCCTCTCAGTGACTGGACCATTAGATGTCATAATGGGCTTGATATGTCCCTAAGCCCCAATTTTTAACCAGATTTGTGATTGTCCAGTCACCCCCCCCCCCCAGGGCTCTACTCTGGAATCCCTCATTTGGTGGGACACCTGAGGTTAAAAAGAAAACAACATAAAAAAAAAAAAACGGACTTCATCCATCCCATCCCACAGAGTGACCCCATATGATTTGGACTGGGCCAAACCACCAGGGAGTAAGACTCGTCCATTTCCAATGAAGTCACCCAGAAATTTCAGGACCATGAGTGACACGATATCCAGAGACAAAAACTTGAGCAAGAGCCTCACACTCGCCCTTTTCTCAAATCCCGAAAAGTTCTCCTCATGGTCTGTAGATAAGTCCTGCCATACCTATGACCTGAAACATAAGCCAAGTTTGTGCTTTCAGACAACTGTCCAAACAGCCCTGGCCTACACAACCTACAGGCTCAGGCCCCTGGAGCCAAACCTGAGGACTGTACTTGCCCTCTCCAAGGGAACTGTGTGTGCCCATTCCAATGGCCACATCCCTTCTAATAGGATAAACCTCCAAAGTCCCTGATTCATCTCATTAGTGGTGGCTTCCCAGGTCAAACAGGGGCAATGTGAGCCCATCTGAGCACCTACCTGTACTCAGACCCATAGAAAGATGTCCCCAGAGGTAAAAAGGAAAGAACAGGCCCCTAGGCACTAATCATATCCATTGCTTTGGTTTCCAGGCATCTCTCCTCAGAGGCCTGGATTTCAAAACCAGCATATGGCTGTTTCTTGACTCACCGATCAGAAAACATCTCATCTACATAAGGGAAACCTGCACTTTGGAGCTGTGTCAAAGCCTCTGTTTAGGAGAACTCTTCAGGACCCCAGAACCACGGCTTCATTCCAAGGTCTCCATAGACACAAAAGCACATTAGGACCCATCCATAGGAGAGTCCATTTCAACTCAGCCTCCTCAGTTGCTACCCCAGATACAGCAGATCTAACTTGTCTTGTGTCTAGGAGACAATTGGAATGCGAGGTGGGCTACCCAGCCATGCATCCTTAGAACCCTGCTCAGAATCATTGGCGGAGCCAAACAGCAGGTCGCAATTGTCCTGCAGAAGACACTTTGCAGTTTGGAGCTTCTCACAAATCCCATCGTGGGAAAACCCCCATAGCCTCGTGATGCCCCGCCTTCGTGAATGGGCCATCAGGGACAGAAACACCAACTTGAGCGATCGTCTGATCATCGCCCTGACTTCAGATGCACGAGATCTCGATTCAGGTCTGTAAACTGTGCCATCGCTGATACAAAATCCAGAGACAAAAACCTGAGCAAGAGCCTCAGACTCGCACTTTCTTCATATCCTGAAGAGTTCTTCTCATGTTTTGTAGATCGGGCCTGCCATACCTACGTCCCCAAACCTAAGCTGAGTTTGTGTTTTCAGACTTCTGTCCTCAAAGTCCTGGGCCACACACCCTCATGCTGGAGCCTCTGAAGCCACACATTAGGACTGTGCCTACAAATCCATGGGAATTCTGCCCATTCCATTGTCCAAAATCGTACAAATTAGGAGAAACCTCCAAAATCCCTGAGGCCATCCCAATTTTGTAGGTCGCCCGGAACAAACAAGGGCTGTCTGACACCAGCTGATAATCTACCTCCACTCATACCATACATGTATGTCCCCAGAGGAGAAGATTGAACCAGACAGGACCCTAGGCCATAATAGGATCCATTGCCTTGGGTTACAGGGATGTCTCCTCAAAAGCTTGATTCCAATACGAGCATAGGGGTTTTGCTGAGGCACCCAGCAGAACTCATCTCATCTCCACAAGGAAACCTGTGCATGGGAGCCATGTCCAAAGCATAGGAGAGTACTTCAGGGTCCCGGTGCCACCGCCCCATTCCAAGGCCCTCATGGACACAAAAACACATTAGGACCCATCCTCAGGAAAGTCCATTTCAACACAGCCACCCCGGTTGCTCCCGCAGAGCCATCAGATCTAAACTGTCTTATTGCTAGTAGACAATTGGTGTGCAAGGCGGGCTTCCCAGGCATCCATCCTCGAAACGTGCTCTGGAGTCATTCCATAAGGGATGTCCTGGAGCTGTCCAACAGGTCTCAATTGTCCCGCAAAAGGAATCCTTGAAGGGGGCATCCCACAACTCCCAACGTGGGAAATCCTCAATGGCCTCGAGATTCCACTCCCTTCATGAAGCGGCCGTCATGCACGGAAACTCCAACCTAAGACAACGTCTGATCCTCGCCCTCACTTCAGATTCATGAGTATTGGTTCAGATCTGCAGGGGGTACCTGCCGTTCCCTCGCCCTGAAACCCAAGTCTAGCTTGTCTTCTCAGAATTCCGTCCTCACACTCCTGGCCCCGAAGCCCTCAAGTTTGGCTATTCCGGACCCACAATGCAGCACTCTGCCTGCCCCCTAGAAAAAAATTATTGCATCTTGAGCTGTACAGGCACCTTCAATGATGATAAACCTCCACAGCACACGACTTCACACAAATTATATAGTCTAACCTGGGCACTAATGCACTGTCGGACACAACCTGAGCCCGGACCTCCTGACCAACACCCAGAAAGCACAGAGCACACTGAGCACATAAGCCCTGCCATGGCCTTAGGTCATCATCTCTTCCCTACCTCAGTTTTCAGGCCTCAGAACCGAGACATTATCTCCAATCACTGCCCAGGGGTGAGTGTGATGCAGAAATCAGAACACCTCCTTACCCATGGTAAGAAACCTTGTGGTTGGCACGTCGTCCAACGTTCAGTGTAGGAGAAACCAGCATTCACCCTGAGGCCCCGCCCAATCTTGAGTGCGACAAGGGCATAAACACGCATTGTGACCCTCAGCATGAGTACTGTCCTCTAGTAAGTCCTCTCAGTGACTGGACCATTAGATGTCATAATGGGCTTGATATGTCCCTAGGCGCCATTTTTAACCAGATTTCTGAATGTCCAGTCACCCCCCCCAAGGGCGCTACTCAGGAATCCCTCATTAGGTGAGACACCTGAGGTTAAAAAGAAAACAACATCAAAAAAAAAAAAAACGGACCTCTTCCATCCCACAGAGAGACCCCAAACGCTTTAGACTGGTCCAAACCACCAGGGAGTGAGACTCGTCCATTTCCCATGAAGTCACCCAGAAATTTCACGACCATGAGTGACACGATATCCAGAGACAAAAACTTGAGCTAGAGCCTCACACTCGCCCTTTTCTCAAATCCCGAAAAGTTCTCCTCATGGTCTGTAGATAAGTCCTGCCATACCTATGACCTGAAACATAAGCCAAGTTTGTGTTTTCAGACAACTGTCCAAACAGCCCTGCCCTACACAACCTATAGGCTCAGGCCCCTGGAGCCAAACCTGAGGACTGTACTTGCCCTCTCCAAGGGAATTGTGTGTGCCCATTCCAATGGCCACATCCCTTCTAATACGATAAACCTCCAAAGTCCCTGATCCATCTCATTAGTGGTAACTTCCCAGGTAAAACAGGGGCAATCTGAGCCCATCTGAGCACCTACCTGTACTCAGACCCATAGACAGATGTCCCCAGAGGTAAAAAGGTAAGAACAGGCCCCTAGGCACTAATCATATCCATTGCTTTGTTTTCCAGGCATCTCTCCTCAGAGGCCTGGATTTCAAAACCAGCATATGGCTGTTTCTTGACTCACCCATCAGAAAACATCTCATCTACACATGAGAAACTTGCACGTTGGAGCTGTGTCAAAGCATCTGTTTAGGAGAACATTTCAGGGCCCCAGTGCCACCGCTTCATTCCAAGGTCTCCATCGACACAAAAGCACATTAGGACCCATCCATAGGAGAGTCCATTTCAACTCAGCCTCCTCGGTTGCTCCCCCAGATCCAGCAGATCTAACCTGTCTTGTGTCTAGGAGACAGTTGGAATGCGAGGTGGGCTACCCAGCCATGCATCCTTAGAACCCTGCTCAGAACCATTGGCCTGGAGCCAAACAGCAGGTCTCAATTGTCCTGCAGAAGACACTTTGCAGTTTGGAGCTTCTCACAAATCCCATCGTGGGAAAACCCCCATGGCCTCGTGATGCCCCCCCTTCGTGAAGGGGCCATCAGGGACAGAAACACCAACTTGAGCGATCATCTGATCCTCGCGCTGACTTCAGTAGCACGAGTTCTCGATTCAGGTCTATAGATTGTGCCATCGCTGATACAAAATCCAGAGACAAAAACCTGAGCAAGCGCCTCAGACTCGCACTTTCTTCATATCCTGAAGAGTTCTTCTCATGGTTTGTAGATCGGTCCTGCCATACCTACGTCCCCTTCCTAAGCTGAGTTTGTGTTTTCAGACTTCTGTCCTCAAGTCCTGGGCCACACACCCTCCAGGCTGGGGCCCCTGGAGCCACACATTTGGACTGTGCCTACCAATCCATGAGAATTCTGCCCATTCCATTTCCAAAATCGTACAAATTAGGAGAAACCTCCAAAGTCCCTGAGGCCATCCCAATAGTGTAGGTCGCCCGGAACAAACAAGGGCTGTCTGACACCAGCTGATAATCGACCTCCACTCATACCATAAATGGATGTCCCCAGAGGAGAAGATTGAACCAGACAGGACCCTAGGCCATAATAGGATCCATTGCCTTGGTTTACAGGCATGTCTCCTCAAAAGCCTGATTCCAATACGAGTATAGGGGTTTTGTTGAGGCAATCAGCAGAACTCATCTCGTCTCCACAAGGAATCCTGTGCATGGGAGCCATGTCCAAAGCATAGAAGAGTACTTCAGGGTCGCGGTGCCACCGCCCCATTCCAAGGCCCTCATGGACACAAAAACACATTAGGACCCATCCTCAGGAAATCCATTTCAACTCAGCCACCCCGGTTGCTCCCGCAGAGCCATCAGATCTAAACTGTCTTGTTGCTAGGAGACAATTGGAATGCGAAGCTGTCTTCCAGGCATCCATCCTCGAACGGTGCTCTGGAGTCATTCCATATGGGATGTCCTGGAGCTGTCCAACAGGTCTCAATTGTCCCGCAGAAGGAATCCTTGAAGGGGGCATCCCACAACTCCCAACGTGGGAAAACCTCAATGGCCTCGAGATTCCACTCCTTTCATGAAACGGCCATCATGCACAGAAACTCCAACCTGAGCCAACGTCTGATCCTCCCCCTGATTCAGATGCATGAGTATTGGTTCAGATCTGCAGGGGTACTTGCCGTGCCCTCGCCCTGAAACCCAAGTCTAGCTTGTCTTTTCAGACTTCCGTCCTCACACTCCTGGCCCCGAAGCCCTCATGTTTGGCAATTCCGGACCCACAATGCAGCACTCTGCCTGCCCTCTAGAAAAAAATTATTGCCTCATGAGCTGCCCAGGCACCTTCAATGAGGATAAACCTCCACAGCACTGGATTTTACCCTAAGTATATATTTTAACCTGGGCCTTAATGCACTGTCGGACACAACCTGAGCCCGGACCTCCTGACCAAGACCCGGAAAGCAGACCGCACACTGAGCACATAAGACCCGCCATGGCCTTAGGTTATCATCTCTTCCCTACCTCAGTTTACAGGCCTCAGAACCGAGACATTATCTCCAATTACTGTCCAGGGGTGAGTGTGATGCAGAAATCAGAACACCTCCTTACACACGGTAAGAAACCTTGTGGTTGGCACGTCGTCCAACGTTCAGTGTAGGAGAAACCAGCATTCACCCTGAGGCCCCGCCCAATCTTGAGTGCGACAAGGGCATAAACACGCATTGTGACCCTCAGCATGAGTCCTGTCCTCTAGTAAGTCCTCTCAGTGACTGGACCATTAGATGTCATAATGGGCTTGATATGTCCCTAGGCGCCAATTTTTAACCAGATTTCTGATTGTCCAGTCACCCCCCCCCCAGGGCTCTACTCAGGAATCCCTCATTAGGTGAGACACCTGAGGTTAAAAAGAAAACAACATCAAAAAAAAAAAAAAACGGACTTCTTCCATCCCACAGAGTGACCCCAAACGCTTTGGACTGGTCCAAACCACCAGGGAGTAAGACTCGTCCATTTCCCATGAAGTCACCCAGAAATTTCACGTCCATGAGTGACACGATATCCAGAGACAAAAACTTGAGCAAGAGCCTCACACTCGCCCTTTTCTCAAATCCCGAAAAGTTCTCCTCATGGTCTGTAGATAAGTCCTGCCATACCTATGACCTGAAACATAAGCCAAGTTTGTGTTTTCAGACAACTGTCCAAACAGCCCTATCCTACACAACCTACAGGCTCAGGCCCCTGGAGCCGAACCTGAGGACTGTACTTGCCCTCTCCAAGGGAATTGTGTGTGCCCATTCCAATGGCCACATCCCTTCTAATAGGATAAACCTCAAAGGCCCTGATCCATCTCATTTGTGGTGGCTTCCCAGGTAAAACAGGGGCAATCTGAGCCCATCTGAGCACCTACCTGTACTCAGACCCATAGACAGATGTCCCCAGAGGTAAAAAGGAAAGAACAGGCCCCTAGGCACTAATCATATCCATTGCTTTGGTTTCCAGGCATCTCTCCTCAGAGGCCTGGATTTCAAAACCAGCATATGGCTGTTTCTTGACTCACCCATCAGAAAACATCTCATCTACCCATGGGAAACTTGCACGTTGGAGCTGTGTCAAAGCCTCCGTTCAGGAGAACCCTTCAGGACCCCAGTGCCACCGCTTCATTCCAAGGTCTCCATAGACACAAAAGCACATTAGGACCCATCCATAGGAGAGTCCATTTCAACTCAGCCTCCTCGGTTGCTCCCCCAGATCCAGCAGATCTAATTTGTCTTGTGTCTAGGAGACAATTGGAATGCGAGGTGGGCTACCCAGCCATGCATCCTTAGAACCCTGCTCAGAATCATTGGCCTGGAGCCAAACAACAGGTCTCAATTGTCCTGCAGAAGACACTTTGCATTTGGAGCTTCTAACACTCATCGTAGGAAAACCCCCATGGCCTCGTGATGCCCCCCCCTTCTTGAAGGGGCCATCAGGGACAGAAACACCAACTTGAGCGATCATCTGATCCTCGCCCTGACTTCAGATGCACGAGATCTCGATTGAGGTCTGTAGATTGTGCCATTCTGATACAAAATCCAGAGACAAAAACCTGAGCAAGCGCCTCAGACTCGCACTTTCTTCATATCCTGAAGAGTTCTTCTCATGGTTTGTAGATCGGGCCTGCCATACCTACGTCCCCAAACCTAAGCTGAGTTTGTGTTTTCAGACTTCTGTCCTCAATCTGGTCCTCACCCCTCCAGGCTGGGGCCCCTGGAGCCACACATTAGGACTGTGTCTACCAATCCATGAGAATTCTGCCCATTCCATTGTCCAAAATCGTACAAATTAGGAGAAACCTCCAAAGTCCCTGAGGCCATCCCAATAGTGTAGGTCGCACGGAACAAACAAGGGCTGTCTGACACCAGCTGCTAATCTACCTCCACTCATAACATAAATGGATGTCCCCAGAGGAGAAGATTGAACCAGACAGGACCCTAGGCCATAATTGGATCCATTGCCTTGGTTTACACGCATGTCTCCTCAAAAGCCTGATTCCAATATGAGCATAGGGGTGTTGCTGAGGCACCCAGCAGAACTGATCTCGTCTCCACAAGGAAACCTGTGCAGGGGAGCCATGTCCAAAGCATAGGTGAGAACTTCAGGGTCCCGGTGCCACCGCCCCATTCCAAGGCCCTCATGGACACAAAAACACATTAGGACCCATCCTCAGGAAAGTCCATTTCAACTCAGCCACCCCGGTTGCTCCCGCAGAGCCATCAGATCTAAACTGTCTTGTTGCTAGGAGACAATTGGAATGCGAAGCTGGCTTCCAGGCATCCATCCTCGAACGGTGCTCTGGAGTCATTCCATATGGGATGTCCTGGAGCTGTCCAACAGGTCTCAATTGTCCCGCAGAAGGAATCCTTGAAGGGGGCATCCCACAACTCCCAACGTGGGAAAACCTCAATGGCCTCGAGATTCCACTCCTTTCATGAAACGGCCATCATGCACAGAAACTCCAACCTGAGCCAACGTCTGATCCTCCCCCTTATTCAGATGCATGAGTATTGGTTCAGATCTGCAGGTGTACTTGCCGTGCCCTCGCCCTGAAACCCAAGTCTAGCTTGTCTTTTCAGACTTCCGTCCTCACACTCCTGGCCCCGAAGCCCTCATGTTTGGCAATTCCGGACCCACAATGCAGCACTCTGCCTACCCTCTAGAAAAAAATTATTGCCTCATGAGCTGCCCAGGCACCTTCAATGAGGATAAACCTCCACAGCACTGGACTTTACCCTAAGTATATATTCTAACCTCGGCCTTAATGCACTGTCGAACACAACCTGAGCCCGGACCTCCCGACCAAGACCCGGAAAGCAGACCGCACACTGAGCACATAAGACCTGCCATGGCCTTAGGTCATCATCTCTTCCCTACCTCAGTTTTCAGGCCTCAGAACCGAGACATTATCTCCAATAACTGTCCAGGGGTGAGTGTGATAAAGAAATCAGAACACCTCCTTACACACGGTAAGAAACCTTGTGGTTGGCACGTCGTCCAACGTTCAGTGTAGGAGAAACCAGCATTCACCCTGAGGCCCCGCCCAATCTTGAGTGCGACAAGGGCATAAACACGCATTGTGACCCTCAGCATGAGTCCTGTCCTCTAGTAAGTCCTCTCAGTGACTGGACCATTAGATGTCATAATGGGCTTGATATGTCCCTAGGCGCCAATTTTTAACCAGATTTCTGAATGTCCAGTTACCCCCCCAGGGCTCTACTCAGGAATCCCTCATTAGGTGAGACACCTGAGGTTAAAAAGAAAACAACATCAAAAAAAAAAAAAAAACAACGGACTTCTTCCATCCCACAGAGTGACCCCAAACGCTTTGGACTGGTCCAAACCACCAGGGAGTAAGACTCGTCCATTTCCCATGAGGTCACCCAGAAATTTCACGTCCATGAGTGACACGATATCCAAAGACAAAAACTTGCGCAAGAGCCTCACACTGGCCCTTTTCTCAAATCCCGAAAAGTTCTCCTCATGGTCTGTAGATAAGTCCTGCCATACCTATGACCTGAAACATAAGCCAAGTTTGTGTTTTCAGACAACTGTCCAAACAGCCCTATCCTACACAACCTACAGGCTCAGGCCCCTGGAGCCGAACCTGAGGACTGTACTTGCCCTCTCCAAGGGAATTGTGTGTGCCCATTCCAATGGCCACATCCCTTCTAATAGGATAAACCTCAAAGGCCCTGATCCATCTCATTTGTGGTGGCTTCCCAGGTAAAACAGGGGCAATCTGAGCCCATCTGAGCACCTACCTGTACTCAGACCCATAGACAGATGTCCCCAGAGGTAAAAAGGAAAGAACAGGCCCCTAGGCACTAATCATATCTATTGCTTTGGTTTCCAGACATCTCTCCTCAGAGGCCTGGATTTCAAAACCAGCATATGGCTGTTTCTTGACTCACCCATCAGAAAACATCTCATCTACCCATGGGAAACTTGCACGTTGGAGCTGTGTCAATTCCTCCGTTCAGGAGAACCCTTCAGGACCCCAGTGCCACCGCTTCATTCCAAGGTCTCCATAGACACAAAAGCACATTAGGACCCATCCATAGGAGAGTCCATTTCAACTCAGCCTCCTCGGTTGCTCCCCCAGATCCAGCAGATCTAATTTGTCTTGTGTCTAGGAGACAATTGGAATGCGAGGTGGGCTACCCAGCCATGCATCCTTAGAACCCTGCTCAGAATCATTGGCCTGGAGCCAAACAACAGGTCTCAATTGTCCTGCAGAAGACACTTTGCAGTTTGGAGCTTCTAACACTCATCGTGGGAAAACCCCCATGGCCTCGTGATGCCCCCCCCTTCTTGAAGGGGCCATCAGGGACAGAAACACCAACTTGAGCGATCATCTGATCCTCGCCCTGACTTCAGATGCACGAGATCTCGATTCAGGTCTGTAGATTGTGCCATCGCTGATACAAAATCCAGAGACAAAAACCTGAACAAGCGCCTCAGACTCTCACTTTCTTCATATCCTGAAGAGTTCTTCTCATGGTTTGTAGATCGGGCCTGCCATACCTACGTCCTCAAACCTAAGCTAAGTTTGTGTTTTCAGACTGCTGTCCTCAAAGTCCTGGTCCTCACACCCTCCGGGCTGGGGCCCCTGGAGCCACACATTAGGACTGTGGCTACCAATCCATGAGAATTCTGCCCATTCCATTGTCAAAAATCCTACAAATTAGGAGAAACCTCCAAAGTCCCTGAGGCCATCCCAATAGTGTAGGTCGCACGGAACAAACAAGGGCTGTCTGACACCTCAGATAATCTACCTCCACTCATACCATAAATGGATGTCCCCAGAGGCGAAGATTGAACCAGACAGGACCCTAGGCCATAATAGGATCCATTGCCTTGGTTTACACGCATGTCTCCACAAAAGCCTGATTCCAATATGAGCATAGGGGTGTTGCTGAAGCACCCACCAGAACTCATCTCGTCTCCACAAGGAAACCTGTGCATGGGAGCCATGTCCAAAGCATAGGAGAGAACTTCAGGGTCCCGGTGCCACCGATCCATTCCAAGGCCCTCATGGACACAAAAACACATTAGGACCCATCCTCAGGAAAGTCCATTTCAACTCAGCCACCCCGGTTGCTCCCGCAGAGCCATCAGATCTAAACTGTCTTGTTGTTTGGAGACAATTGGAATGCGAAGCTGGCTTCCAGGCATCCATCCTCGAACGGTTCTCTGGAGTCATTCTATATGGGATGTCCTGGAGCTGTCCAACAGGTCTCAATTGTCCCGCAGAAGGAATCCTTGAAGGGGGCATCCCACAACTCCCAACGTGGGAAAACCTCAATGGCCCTGAGATTCCACTCCTTTCATGAAACGGCCATCATGCATGGAAACCAACCTGAGCCAACGTCTGATTCTCCCCTGATTCAGATGCATGAGTATTGTTTCAGATCTGCAGGGGGTACCTGCCGTGCCCTCGCCCTGAAACCCAAGTCTAGCTTGACTTTTCAGACTTCCGTCCGCACACTCCTGGCCCCGAAGCCCTCATGTTTGGCAATTCCGGACCCACAATGCAGCACTCTGCCTGCCTCTAGAAAAAAATTATTGCCTCATGAGCTGCCCAGGCACCTTCAATGAGGATAAACTTCCACAGCACTCGACTTTACCCAAATTAAATATTCTAACCTGGGCACTAATGCAATGTCGGACAGAACCTGAGCCCGGACCTCCTGACCAACACCCGGAAAGCTGACCGCACACTGAGCACATAAGACCCACCATGGACTTAGGTCATCATCTCTTCCCTACCTCAGTTTTCAGGCCTCAGAACCGAGACCTTATCTCCAATTTCTGCCCAGGGGTGAGTTTGATGCAGAAATAAGAACACCTCCTTACCCACGGTAAGAAAGCTTGTGGTTGGCACGTCGTCCAACGTTCAGTGTAGGAGAAACCAGCATTCACCCTGAGGCCCCGCCCATTCTTGAGCGGGACAAAGGCATAAACACGCATTGTGACCCTCAGCATGAGTCCTGTCCTCTAGTAAGTCCTCTCAGTGACTGGACCATTAGATGTCATAATGGGCTTGATATGACCCTAGGCCCAATTATTAACCAGATTTCTGATTGTCCAGTCACCCCCCCCAGGGCTCTACTCTGGAATCTCTCATTTGGTGGGACACCTGAGGGTAAAAAGAAAACAACATCAAAAAAAATAAAAAGACTCCTCCTTCCCACAGAGTGACCCCAAACTCTTTGGACTGGTCCAAACCACCAGAGAGTAAGACTCGTCCATTTCCCATGAAGTCACCCAGAAATTTCACGACCATGAGTGACACGATATCCAGAGACAAAAACTTGAGCAAGAGCCTCACTCTCGCCCTTTTCTCATATCCCGAAAAGTTCTCCTCATGGTCTGTAGATAAGTCCTGCCATACATGACCTGAAACATAAGCCAAGTTTGTGTTTTCAGACAACTGTCCAAACATCCCTGGCCTACACAACCTAAAGGCTCAGGCCCCTGGAGCGAAACCTGAGGACTGTACTTGCCCTCTCCAAGGGAATTGTGTGTGCCCATTCCAATGGCCACATCCCTTCTAATAGGATAAACCTCTAAAGTCCCTGATCCATCTCATTAGTGGTGGCTTCCCAGGTAAAACAGGGGCAATCTGAGCCGATCTGAGCACCTACCTGTACTCAGACCCATAGACAGATGTCCCCAGAGGTAAAAAGGAAAGAACAGGCCCCTAGGCACTAATCATATCCATTGCTTTGGTTTCCAGGCATCTCTCCTCAGAGGCCTGGATTTCAAAACCAGCATATGGCTGTTTCTTGACTCACCCATCAGAAAACATCTCATCTACCCATGGGAAACTTGCACGTTGGAGCTGTGTCAAAGCCTCTGTTTAGGAGAACCCTCAGGACCCCAGTGCCACCACTTCATTCCAAGGTCTCCATTGACACAAAAGCACATTAGGACCCATCCATAGGAGAGTCCATTTCAACTCAGCCTCCTCGGTTGCTCCCCCAGATACAGCAGATCTAATTTGTCTTGTGTCTAGGAGACAATTGGAATGCGAAGTGGGCTACCCAGCCATGCATCCTTAGAACCCTGCTCAAAATCATTGGCCTGGAGCCAAACAACAGGTCTCAATTGTCCTGCAGAAGACACTTTGCAGTTTGGAGCTTCTCACAAATCTCATCGTGGGAAAACCCCCATAGCCTCGTGATGCCCCCACTTCGTGAATGGGCCATCAGGGACAGGAACACCAACTTGAGCGATCATCTGATCCTCGCCCTGACTTCAGATGCACGAGATCTCGATTCAGGTCTGTAGATTGTGCCATCGCTGATACAAAATCCAGAGACAGAAACCTGAGCAAGCACCTCAGACTCGCACTTTCTTCATATCCTGAAGAGTTCTTCTCATGGTTTGTAGATCGGGCCTGCCATACCTACGTCCCCAAACCTAAGCTGAGTTTGTGTTTTCAGACTTCTGTCCTCAAAGTCCTGGGCCACACACCTTCCAGGATGGGGCCCCTGGAGCCACATATTAGGACTGTGCCTACCAATCCATGAGAATTCTGCCCATTCCATTGTCCAAAATCGTACAAATTAGGAGAAACATCCAAAGTCCCTGAGGCCATCCCAATAGTGTAGGTCGCCCGGAACAAACAAGGGCTGTCTGACACCAGCTGATAATCTACCTCCACTCATACCATAAATGGATGTCCCCATAGGAGAAGATTGAACCAGACAGGACCCTAGGCCATAATAGGATCCATTGCCCTGGTTTACAGGCATGTCTCCTCAAAAGCCTGATTCAAATACGAGCATAGGGGTTTTGCTGAGGCACCCAGCAGAACTCATCTCGTCTCCACAAGGAAACCTGTGCATGGGAGCCATGTCCAAAAAATAGGAGAGTACTTCAGTGTCCCGGTGCCACCGCCCCATTCCAAGGAACTCATGGACACAAAAACACATTAGAACCCATCCTCAGGAAAGTCCATTTCAAATCAGCCACCACGGTTGCTCCCGCAGAGCCGTCAGATCTAACCTGTCTTGTGTCTAGGAGACAATTGGATTGCGAGGTGGGCTACCCAGCCATAGATCCTTAGAACCCTGCGCAGAATCATTGGCCTGGAGCCAAACAACTGGTCTCAATTGTCCTGTAGAAGACACTTTGCAGTTTGGAGCTTCTCACAATCCCATCGTGGGAGAACCCCCATGGCCTCGTGGTGCCCACCCTTCGTGAAGGGGCCATCAGGGACAGAAACACCAACTTGAGCGATCGTCTGATCCTCGCCCTGACTTCAGATGCACGAGATCTCGATTCAGGTCTGTAGATTGTGCCATCGCTGATACAAAATCCAGAGACAAAAACCTGAGCAAGCACCTCAGACTCGCACTTTCTTCATATTCTGAAGAGTTCTTCTCATGGTTTGTAGATCGGGCCTGCCATACCTACGTCCCCAAAACTAAGCTGAGTTTGTGTTTTCAGTCTTCTGTCCTCAAAGTCCAGGGACACACACCCTCCAGGCTGGGGCCCCTGGAGCCACACATTAGGACTGTGCCTACAAATCCATTGGAATTCTGCCCATTCCATTGTCCAAAATCGTACAAATTAGGAGAAACCTCCAAAGTACCTGAGGCCTTTCCAATCGTGTAGGTTGCCCGGAACAAACAAGGGCTGTCTGACACCAGCTGATAATCTACCACCACTCATACCATAAATGGAAGTCCCCAGAGGAGAAGATTGAACCAGACAGGACCCTAGGCCATAATAGGATCCATTGCCTTGGTTTACAGTCATGTCTCCTCAAAAGCCTGATTCAAATACGAGCATAGGGGTTTTGCTGAGGCACCCAGCAGAACTCATCTCGTCTCCACAAGGAAACCTGTGCATGGGAGCCATGTCCAAAGCATAGGAGAGTACTTCAGGGTACCGGTGCCACCGCCCCATTCCAAGGCCCTCATGGACACAAAAACACATTAGGACCCATCCTCAGGAAAGTCCATTTCAACTCAGCCACCCCGGTTGCTCCCGCTGAGCCATCAGATCTAAACTGCCTTGTTGCTAGGATACAATTGGAATGCAAGGCGGGCTTCCAAGGCATCCATCCTCGAACAGTGCTCTGGAGTCATTCCATATGGGATGTCCTGGAGCTGTCCAACAGGTCTCTATTGTCCCGCAGAAGGAATCCTGGAAGGGGGCATCCCACAACTCCCAACGTGGGAAAACCTCAATGGCCTCGAGATTCCACTCCCTTCATGAAGCGGCCGTCATGCACGGAAACTCCAACCTGAGCCAACGTCTGATCCTCGCCCTGACTTCAGATGCATTAGTATTGTTTCAGATCTGCAGGGGGTACGTTCCGTGACCTCGCCCTGAAACCCAAGTCTTGCTTGTCTTCTCAGAATTCCGTCCTCACACTCCTGGCCCCGAAGCCCTCAAGTTTGGCAATTCCGGACCCACAATGCAGCACTCTGCCTTCCCTCTAGAAAAAAATTATTGCCTCATGAGCTGCCCAGGCACCTTCAATGAGGATAAACTCCACAGCACTCGACTTCACCCAAATGATATAGTCTAACCTGGGCACTAATGCACTGTCGGAAACAACCTGAGCCCGGACCTCCTGACCAACACCCGGAAAGCAGTCCGCACACTGAGCATATAAGACCACCTTGTCCTTAGGTCATCCTCTCTTCCCTACCTCAGTTTTCAGGCCTCAGAACCGAGACATTATCTCCAATCACTGCCCAGGGGTGAGTTGATGCAGAAATCAGAACTCCTCCTTACCCATGGTAAGAAACCTTGTGTTTGGCACGCCGTCCAACATTCAGTGTAGGAGAAACCAGCATTCACCCTGAGGCCCCGCCCATTCTTGAGTGCGACAAAAGCATAACAACGCATTGTGACCCTCAGCATGAGTCCTGTCCTCTAGTAAGTCCTCTCAGTGACTGGACCATTAGTTGTCATAATGGGCTTGATATGTCCCTCCGCCCCAATTTTTAACCAGATTTCTGAATATCCAGTCACCACCCCCCCAGGGCTCTACTCTGGAATCCCTAATTTGGTGGGACACCTGAGGTTAAATAGAAAACAACATCAAAAAAAAAAAAAAAACGGACTTCTTCCATCCCACAGAGTGACCCCAAACGCTTTGGACTGGTCCAAACCACCAGGGAGTAAGACTCGTCCATTCCCCATGAAGTCACCCAGAAATTTCACGACCATGAGTGACACGATATCCAGAGACAAAAACTTGAGCAGGAGCCTCACACTCGCCCTTTTCTCAAATCCCGAAAAGTTCTCCTCATGGTCTGTAGTTTAAGTCCTGCCATACCTATGACCTGAAACATAAGCCAAGTTTGTTGTTTCAGACAACTGTCCAAACAGCCCTGGCCTACACAACCTACAGGCTCAGGCCACTGGAGCCAAACCTGAGGACTGTACTTGCCCTCTCCAAGGGAATTGTGTGTGCACATTCCAATGGCCACATCCCTTCTAATAGGATAAATCTCCAAAGTCCCTGATCCATCTCAATAGTGGTGGCTTCCCAGGTAAAACAGGGGCAATCTGAGCCCATCTGAGCACCTACCTGTACTCAGACCCATAGACAGATGTCCCCAGAGGTAAAAAGGAAAGAACAGGCACCTAGGCACTAATCATATCCATTGCTTTGGTTTCCAGGCATCTCTCCTCAGAGGCCTGGATTTCAAAACCAGCATATAGCTCTTTCTTGAGTCACCCATCAGAAAACATCTCATCTACCCTTGGGAAACTTGCACGTTGGAGCTGTGTCAAAGCCTCTGTTTAGAAGAACTCTTCAGGGCCCCAGTGCCCCCGCTTCATTCCAAGGTCTCCATAGACACAAAAGCACATTAGGACCCATCCAAAGGAGAGTCCATTTCAACTCAGCCTCCTCGGTTGCTCCCCCAGATCCAGCAGATAACCTGTCTTGTTTCTAGGAGACAATAGGAATGCGAGGTGGGCTACCCAGCTATGCATCCTTAGAACCCTGCTCAGAATCATTGGCCCGGAGGGAAAAAAAAGGACTCAAATGTCCTCGGAAGACACTTTGCAGTTTGGAGCTTCTCACAACTCCCATCGTGGGAAAACCCCCATGGCCTCGTGATGCCGCCCCTTCGTGATGGGGCCGTCAGGGACAGAAACACCAAATTCAGCGATCGTCTGATCCTCTCCCTGACTTCAGATGCACGAGATCTCGATTCAGGTCTGTAGATTGTGCCGTCGCTGATACAAAATCCAGAGACAAAAACCTGAGCAAGCGCCTCAGACACGCACTTTCTTCATATCCTGAGGAGTTCTTTTCAAGGTTTGTAGCTCAGGCCTGCCATACCTACGTCCCCAAACCTAAGCTGAGTTTGTGTTTTCAGACTTCTGTCCGCAAAGTCCTGGGCCACACACCCTCCAGGCTGGGGCCCCTGGAGCCACACATTAGGACTGTGCCTAACAATCCATGGGAATTCTGCCCATTCCATTGTCCAAAATCGTACAAATTAGGAGAAACCTCCAAAGTCCCTGAGGCCATCCCAATAGTGTAGGTCGCCCGGAACAAGCAAGGGCTGTCTGACACCAGCTGATAATCGACC
Organism: Mustela nivalis; assembly: GCF_964662115.1. Classification (NCBI taxonomy): domain Eukaryota; kingdom Metazoa; phylum Chordata; class Mammalia; order Carnivora; family Mustelidae; genus Mustela; species Mustela nivalis. The sequence continues at coordinate 1,200,935 of NW_028136446.1, read as the reverse complement.
TCCACTCATACCATAAATGGATGTCCCCAAGGAAAAGATTGAACCAGACAGGACCCTAGGCCATAATAGGATCCATTGCCTTGTTTTACAGACATGTCTCCTCAAAAGCCTGATTCCAATACGAGCATAAGGGTTTTGCTGAGGCACCCAGCAGAACTCATCTCGTCTCCACAAGGAAACCTATGCATGGGAGCCATGTCCAAAGCATAGGAGAGTACTTCATGGTCCCGGTGCCACCGCCCCATTCCAAGGCCCTCATGGACACAAAAACACTTTACGACCCATCCTCAGGAAAGTCCATTTCAACTCAGCCACCCCGGTTGCTCCCGCAGAGCCGTCATATCTAAACTGTCTTGTTACTAGGAGACAATTGGAATGCGAGGTGGGCTTCCCAGGCATCCATCCTCGAACGGTGCTCTGGAGTCATTCCATATGGGATGTCCTGGAGCTGTCCAAAAGGTCTCAATTGTCCCGCTAAAGGAATCCTTGAAGGGGGCATCCCAGAACTCCCAACGTGGGAAAAACTCAATGGCCTCGAGATTCCGCTCCCTTCATGAAGCGGCCTTCATGCACGGAAACTCCAACCTGAGCCAACGTCTGATCCTCGCCCTGACTTCAGATGCATGCGTATTGTTTCAGATCTGCAGGGGGTACCTGCCGTGCCCTCGCCCTGAAACTCAAGTCTAGCTTGTCTTCTCAGACTTCCGTCCTCACACTCCTGGCACGGAAGCCCTCATGTTGGCAATTCCGGACCGACAATGCAGCACTCTGCCTGCCCTCTTGAAAAAAATTATTGCCTCATTAGCTGCCCAGGCACCTTCAATGAGGATAAACCTCCACAGCACTCGACTTCACTCAAATGATATAGTCTAACCTGGGCACTAATGCACTGTCGGACACTACCTGAATCCGGACCTCCTGACCAACACCCAGAAAACAGACCGCACACTGAGCACATAAGACCCGCCATGGCCTTAGGTCATCATCTCTTCCCTACCTCAGTTTTCAGGCCTCAGAACCGAGGCCTGCCCAGGGGTTAGTGTGATGCAGAAATCAGAACACCTCCTTACCCATTGTAAGAAACCTTGTGGCACGTCGTCCAACGTTCAGTGTGTAGGAGAGACCAGCATTCACCCTGAGGCCCCGCTCATTCTTGAGTGCGACTAGGGCATAAACACGCATTGTGACCCTCAGCATGAGTCCTGTCCTCTAGTAAGTCCTCTCAGTGACTGGACCATTAGATGTCATAATGGGCTTGATATGTCCCAGGGCCCAATTTTTAACCATATTTCTGATTGTCCAGTCACCCCCCCCCAGGGCTCTACTCTGAAATCCCTCATTTGGTGAGACACCTGAGGTTAAAGAGAAAACAATATCAAAAAAAAAAAACGGACTTATTCCATCCCACAGAGTGACCCCAAACGCTTTGGACTGGGCCAAACCACGAGGGAGTAAGACTCGTCCATTTCCCATGAAGTCACCCAGAAATTTCACGACCATGAGTGACACGATATCCAGAGACAAAAACTTGAGCAAGAGCCTCACACTCGCGATTCTCTCAAATCCCGAAAAGTTCTCCTCATGGTCTGTAGATAAGTCCTGCCTTACCTATGACCTGAAACATAAGCCACGTTTGTGTTTTCAGACAACTGTCCAAACAGCCCTGGCCTACACAACCTACAGGCTCAGGCCACTGGAGCCAAACCTGAGGACTGAACTTGCCCACTCCAAGGGAATTGTGTGTGCCCATTCCAATGGCCACATCCCTTCTAATAGGATAAACCTCCAAAGTCCCTGATCCATCTCATTAGTGGTGGCTTCCCAGGTAAAACAGGGGGCAATCTGAGCCCATCTGAGTACCTACCTGTACTCAGACCCATGGACAGATGTCCCCAGAGGTAAAAAGGAAAGAACAGGCCCCTAGGCACTAATCATATCCATTGCTTTGGTTTCCAGGCATCTCTCCTCAGAGGCCTGGATTTCAAAACCAGCATATGGCTGTTTCTTGACTCACCCATCAGAAAACAACTCATCTACATTGGGAAACTTGAGCCTCCCTGCACACACATGGGCCTTCTGACACAAGCGGAGCTGCTACCTCCATGAAGGCATGCACACCGATGTCAACAGAGATAGAAGGTTGAGCCCGACAGGCCCTTAGGCCCTAATCTCAACTCTTGCTTTGTTTTCCAGGTGTCACTCCTCAGAGGCTTTGGTTCGAAGAACAGGATATGGGGCTTTCCTGAGGCACTGAACAGAACATCTCTCGTCTCCACATGGGAAGCTTCCTTGTTGGAGCCGTGTCAAACACCTCAGGTTGGAGAATCCTGCAGAGTCCCTGAGCCACCTCCACATTCCAAGGTCTCCCAGGCCACCAAGCAACAGTAGGACTCATCTTCAGGAGAGTCCATTTCAACTCTCCCCTCTGGGTAGCTCACCCAGGAGGCCACAGATTGAGCCGGCCTTGTCCTGACTAAAGAGGGGGAATATGAGGTGGCGTTCCCAGGCATCCATGCTTAGACACCTGCTCTCGAGTCTTTCCATATGGGGCCTCCTGGAACCATCCAATAGGACTCGACAGTCGTGCAGAAGGAAACCTTGAGGTTTGGAGTAGTTCACAAATCCCATCGTAGGCAAACCTCCCTGGCCTCATGACGCCCCCACATCCTTCAGGAAGAGGCCATGCTGGATAAAAACTCTAGCCTTAGGCTCGTCTCATAGTTGACATGAACTCAGAGCAGGAGATCTCGATTCAGCCTCTGCAGAGTGGGCCTGCCATGCCTTCGATCCCAAACCTCACGCTAGCTTGTTTTTTCAGACTTCCTTCCTCACACTCCTGGCAAACAAGCCCTCCGGACTAGGAACTCCAGAACCACAACCAGGCCCAGTGTCTACCCAACGGAAGAAAAACGTTTCCTTGTGGGGCTATCCAGAAAACCCAGATGAGGATCAACCTGCTCGGGCCTCAACGGTACCCGAACTGGATAGGCTGCACTGGGCACTCATGCTCTGTCTGACACAGCCTGAAGCCAGACGTCCAGACAGACAAGGAGACAGCTGGCCGCACACCCCGCACTCGGACACGCCATGGTCATATGCCGTCAACTCTTCCTAACCTTGGTTTTCAGATATCTGAACCTAGATATTATATCAATTCTCCATACAGCTGGGTATCGCATGCAAAAAACAGAACTCTTCCTTCCCCATGGCTATAAAGCTTGCTCTTGGCATGGAGTCACACCTTCAGGGTGGGAGAAACCTTCATGGCCCCTGATGCCACGCCCAAACGTGAGTGCTGCTTGGGCACAAATTCAAACAGTGACCCTCAGCATGAGCCCCATGTCAAAGAAAGGCCTGTCAGGGCCTGGACCAAGAGCCCGCATATTGACTTGCCAAGCACCTATGCACCCAATCCTCACCAGTGATTGATTTTACCAGTCGCCCAGCCCATACCTGGGTCTCTGGTCTGGAATCCCTTTCCTGGAGAGACACATGAGCCAGAAAACACGACTCCACCCTTTCAACAAAATGACCCCAAACTCTTGGGACCTGGGACAAATCCCCAGAGAGAGATACTCATCCACAGTCCCTGAGGCCACCCCTCCTATCCACGGCTATCCCGGACACAACATCCAGAGACAAAAGCCTGAAGGAACGCCTCCCACTCGCCCTTGTTTCAGAGGCCCAGGAGCTCCCTCTCGGGCTGTACATCCGGCCTGCCATACCCTAGGCGCCACTCATGAGCTGAGTTTGTATTTTCAGACTTCTGTGTCCACAGCCTGGACCCACACAACCTACAGGCTAGGACTTCTGGTGCCACAGCGAAAGATTGTGCCTGCCCTCTCCAAGGAAAGTGTGCCCAATCCATTGACCACAACCCCACAGGTTAGGGAAAAGCTCCAAGGCCCCTGAGGCCATCAATAGTGTAGGCCACCCTGGACTAAGAGGGGCTCTCTGACACCAGCGGTGCAACTATCTCCACTTAGACTCTCAGACATTGTCCCCAGAGACAGAAGTTTGAAATGGACAGGCCCCCAGGCCCTAATATAAACCTTAGCTTTGGTTTCCATGTGTCCGTCCTCAGAGGACTGTTTTCGTAGACCAGCACTAGGGGCTTTTCTGAGGCACCAGACAAAACCTCTCTTGTCTCCACATGGGGAGCTTTCTTACTGGGGATGTATCAAACCCTTCAGGTAGGAGAGTTCCGCAGGGCCACTGAACAACCAGCACATTACAAGGTCTTCATGGACCCAAACGCACATTATGACCCATCCTCGGGAGAGGCCATTTCAACTCAGCCCACTGGGTAGCGTGCCCCAGAGGCAGGAGATCAAACATATCTTGTCGCTCATGGTCAATGGAAAACCGAGGCATGCTGTACAGGGATCCATCCTTCGAACCCTGCTCTACAGTCCTTCCGTAGGGTATGTCCTGGAGCCATGCAACAGGACACGAATATCCCGCAGAAGAAACCTTGTGGTTTGGGGCAACCTCCAAACTCAGCATGGGAAAACTTCCTTGACCTCATGAGGCCCCCGCTTCATGAAGGTGCCATCATGGACACATACTCCAGCCTCAGCCAACGTCTGATCCTCAGGCTGACTTCATATGCATGAGATATTGGTTCAGATCTGCAGGGGGTACCTGCCGTGCCCTCACCCTGAATCCGAAGTCTTGCTTTTGTTCTCAGACTTCCGTCCTCACTCTCCTGGACCCCAAGCCCTCAAGTTTGGCAATTCCGGACCAACAATGAAGCACTCTGCCTGCCCTCTAGAACAAATATATTGCCTAATGAGCTGCCCAGGCAGCTTAAATGAGGATCAACATACACGGCATTCGAATGTACCCAAATTATATAGTCTAACCTGGGCACGAATGCACTGTCTGACACAACCTGAGCCCGGACCTCCTGACCAACACCCAGACAGCTGACCGCACACTGAGCACATCAGCCGGCCATGGCCTTAGGTCATCATCTCTTCCCTACCTCAGTTTTCAGGCTTCGGGGCCGAGTCCTTATCTCCAATCCATGTTCAGGGGTGAGTGTGATGCAGAAATCAGAACTCCTCCTTACCCATGGCAAGAAACCTTGCGGTTGGCATGTTGTCCAACGTTCAGTGTAGGAGAAAACAGCATTCACCCTGAGGCCCCGCCCATTCTTGAGTGCGACGAGAGCATAAACACGCATTGTGACCTCAGCTGAGTCCTGTCCTCTAGTAAGTACTCTCAGTGGCTGGGTCATTAGATATCATAATGGGCTTGACATTTCCCTAGGCCCCAATTTTTAACCAGATTTCTGGTTGTCCAGTCGCCACTCCCCAGGGCTCTACTCTGGAATCCCTCATTTGGTGGGACATCTGAGGTTGAAAAACAAAACAAAACAAAACAACAACAACAACAAAACGGACTTCTTTCATCCCCAGAATGACCCCAAACTCTTTCGACGGGGCCGAAATACCAGAGAGTAAGACTCGTCCCTTTCCCATTGAGTCACCCGGAAATTTCACGACCAAGAGTGACACGATATCCAGAGACAAAAACTTGAGCAAGAGCCTCACACTCGCCCTCTTTTCATATCGCGAAGGCTTCTCCTCATGGTCTGTAGATCAGTCCTGCCATACCTATGACCCGAAACATAAGCCGAGTTTGTGTTTTCAGACAACTGACCAAACAGCTCTGGCCTACACACCCTACAGGCTCAGGCCCCTGGAGCCAAACCTGAGGACTGTACTTGCCCTCTCCAAGGGAATTATATGTGCCCATTCCAATGGCCAAAGCCCTACTAAATGTATAAACCTCCAAAGTCCCTGAGGCCATCTCAATAGTTGTGGCTTCCCAGAACAAACAGGGGCAATCTGAGCCCATCTGAGCACCTACCTGCACTCAGACCCGTAGACTGATGTCCCCAGAGGTAAAAAGGAACGAACAGGCCCCTAGGCACTAATCGGATCCATGCTTTGGTTTCCAGGCATCTCTCCTCAGAGGCCTGGATTTCAATACCAGCATATGGCTGTTTCTTGACTCACCCATCAGAACAAATCTCATCTACACATGGGAAACATGCACGTTGGAGCTGTTTCAAAGCCTCTGTTTAGGATAATCTTTCAGGGCCCCAGTGCCCCCGCTTCATTCCAAGGTCTCCATAGACACAAAAACATATTAAAACACATCCACAGGAGAGTCCATTTCAACTCAGCCTCCTCGGTTGCTCCCCCACATCCAGCAGATCTAACCTGTCTTGTTGCTTGGAGACCATTGGAATGCGAGGTGGGCTACCCAGCCATCCATCCTTAGAACCCTGCTCGGAATCGTTGGCCTGGAGCCAACCAACAGGTCTCAATTGTCCTGCAGAAGAATCTTTGCAGTTGGGAGATTCTCACAACTCCCATCATGGGAAAACACCCATGGCCTCGTGATCCAACCCCCCCTTCAAGAAGGGGCCATCAGGGACAGAAAGTCCAACAGGAGCGATCATCTGACCTTTGCCCTGACTTCAGCTGCACGAGGTCTCGATTGAGGTCTGTAGATTGTGCCTGCCATATCCTCACCCAGAAACCTAGGCCTAGCTTGGGTTCTCAGACTTCCGTCCTCAAACTACTGGCCCACAAGCCCTCCAGTTTGGCAAACCAGAACTACAATGCTGCACTCTGCCTGCCCCCCAGAAGAAAAACCTTGCCCTCTGGGGCAACTCAGAATCCCCAAATGAGGATCAACTTGCACGCCATTCGGCTGTACCCCAAATTTGTAGGCTGACCTGGGCACTATTGCCCTTTCTGACCCAGCCTGAGCCTGGACCTCCTGGCCCCACCCAGACAGCTTGCAGCACACTGAGCACATTAAAACCGCCATGGCCTTAGGTTGTCATCTCATCTCAAGCTCGGTTTCCAGGCTTCAGAACCTAGACCTGATCTCCAATCACTGCGCTGGTTTGAAAATGATGCATAAATCAGAACTCTTTTCCCATGGCAAGAAACCTTGTGGTTGGCATGTTGTCCAACGTTCAGTGTAGTTGAAACCAGTGTGGCCCATGAGGCCCCGCCCAAGCTTGCAGGCCACATTGGTCACAAACACACAATGTGACCCTCAGCCTGAGCCCAGTCCTCAGGTAAGGCCTCTCAGTGGCTGGATGCAGAGACAGCATATTGGGCTTGCCATGCCCCTAGGCCCCAATTTTTATCCATATTTCGGGTTGTCCCTTCACTCTGCCCCAGAGCTCTGCTTTAGAATTCCTCTTTTGGTGGGACACCTGAGGTAACAAAACTGAAAGGAGTCATCCCATCCCACAGATTGACGAAAAGCAATTGGGATCACGCCAAATCCACAAAGAGGAAGATTCGTCCACGGCCCATGAGGACTCCCCAACATTCCACGGCCATCGTTGTTACAAAATCCAGAGAAAATAGCCTGAGCAAGGGCCTCAGACTCGCTCATTTTCATATCCTGAAGAGTTCTTCTCATGGTTTGTAGTTCGGGCGTGCCATACCTACGTCCCCAAACTTAAGCTGAGTTTGTGTTTTCAGTCTTCTGTCCTCAAAGTCCTGGGCCACACTCCGTCCAGGCTGGGGCCCCTGGAGCCACACATTAGGACTGCCCCCACCCAATCCATGGGAATTCTGCCCATTCCATTGTCAAAAATCGTACAAATTAGGAGAACCCTCCAAAGTCCCTGAGGCCATCCCAATAGTGTAGGTCGCCCGGGACAAAAAAGGGCGGTTGATACCAGCTGAGCATCTTCCTACACTCATCTACCTCCACTCATACCAAGAAGATTGAACCAGACAGGACCCGAGGTCATTATCGGATCCATTGCTTTGGTTTACAGGCATGTCTCCTCAAAAGCCTGGATTCCAATACCAGCAGAGGGGATTTCCTGAGGCACCCATCAGAACAAATCTCGTCTCCACAAGGAAACTTGTGCATGGGAGCTATGCCAAAGTTTAGGAGAATACTTCAGGGTCCCGGTGCCACCTCCCCACTCCAAGGCCCTCATGGACACAAACACAGGTTAGGACCCATCCTCTGGAAAGTGCATTTCAACTCAGCCCCCCCGGTTGCTCCCGCAGATCCATTAGATCTAAACTGACTTGTTGCTAGGAGACAATTGGAAGGCGAGGCAGACTTCCCAGGCATAATCCTCGAACGGTGCTCTGGAGTCATTCCATATGGTATGTCCTGGAGCTGTCCAACAGGTCTCAATTGTCCCGCAGAACTAATCCTTGAAGGGGGCATCCCACATCTCCCAACGTGGAAAACCTCCATGGCCTCCAGATTCCGCTCCCTTCATGAAGTGGCCGTCATGCACAGAAACTCCAACCTGAGCCAACGTGGGATCCTTGCCCTGACTTCAGATGCATGAGATATTGGTTCAGATCTGCAGGGGGTACCTGCCGTGCCCTCACCCTGAATCCAAAATCTAGCTTGTGTTCTCAGACTTCCGTCCTCACTCTCCTGGCCCCGCAGCCCTCAAGTTTGGCAATTCCGGACCGACAATGAAGCACTCTGCCTGCCCTCTAGAAAAAATATATTGCCTAATGAGCAGCCCAGGCAGCTTAAATGAGGATAAACCTACACGGCACTCGAATGTACCCAAATTATATAGTCTAACCTGGGCACTAATGCACTGTCTGACACAACCTGAGCCCGGACCTGCTGACCAACACCCAGACAGCTGACCGCACGCTGAGCACATCAGACCCGCCATGGCCTTAGGTCATCATCTCTTCCCTACCTCATTTTTCAGGCTTCAGAACCTAGACCTTATCTCCAATCACTGCCCACGGGTGACTGTGATGCAGAAATCAGAACTCTTCCTGACCCATGGCAAGAAACCTTGTGGTTGGCATGATGTCCAACGTTCAGTTTAGGAGAAACCAGCATTCACCCTGAGGCCCCGCCCATTCTTGCGTGAGACGAGAGCATAAACACGCATTGTGACCTCAGCGTGAGTCCTGTCCTCTAGTAAGTCCTCTCAGTGGCTGGACCATTAGATATCATAATGGGCTTGACATGTCCCTAGTCCCCAATTTTTAACCAGATTTCTGGTTGTCCAGTCGCCCCACCCCAGGGCTCTACTCTGGAATCCCTCATTTGGTGGGACATCTGAGTTTGAAAAACAAAATGAAACAAATCGACAACAACAACAAAACAACGGACTTCTTCCATCCCCAGAATGACCCCAAACTCGTTGGACGGGACCGAACCCCCAGAGAGTAAGACTCGTCCATTTCCCATGAAGTCACCCGGCAATTTCACGACCATGAGTGACACGATATCCAGAGACAAAAACTTGAGCAAGAGCCTCACACTCGCCCTTTTTTCATATCCCGAAGTGTTCTCCTCATGGTCTATAGATCGGTCCTGCCATACCTATGACCCAAAACATAAGCCGAGTTTGTGTATTCAGACAACTGTCCAAACAGCTCTGGCCTACACACCCTACAGGCTCAGGGCCCTGGAGCCAAACCTGAGGACTGTACTTGCCCTCTCCAAGGGAATTGTATGCGCCCATTCCAATGGCCACAACCCTACTAATAGGATAACCTCCAAAGTCCCTGAGGCCATCCCAATAGTTGTGGCTTCCCAGGACAAACAGGGGCAATCTGAGCCCATCTGAGCACCTACCTGCACTCAGACCCGTAGACTGACGTCCCCAGAGGTAAAAAGGAACGAACAGGCCCCTAGGCACTAATCGAATCCATTGCTTTGGTTTCCAGGCATCTCTCCTCAGAGGCCTGGATTTCAATACCAGCATATGGCTGTTTCTTGACTCACCCATCAGAACAAATCTCATCTACACATGGGAAACATGCACGTTGGAGCTGTGTCAAAGCCTCTGTTTAGGGGAACCCTTCAGGGCCCCAGGGCCACCGCTTCATTCCAAGGTCTCCATAGACACAAAAACTTATTAAAACACATCCACAGGAGAGTCCATTTCAACTCAGCCTCCTCGGTTGCCCCCCACATCCAGCAGATCTAACCTGTCTTGTTGCTTGGAGACAATTGGAATGCGAGGTGGGCTACCCAACAATCCATCCTTAGAACCCTGCTCGGAATCGTTGTCCTAGAGCCAACCAACAGGTCTCAATTGTCCTGCAGAAGAATCTTTGCAGTTTGGAGCTTCTCACAACTCCCATCGTGGGAAAACCCCCATGTCCTCGTGATCCAACTCCCTTCAAGAAAGGGTCATCAGGGCAGAAAGTCCAACCTGAGCGATCGTCTGATCCTTGCCCTGACTTCAGATGCACGAGATCTCTATTGAGGTCTGTAGATTGTGCCTGCCATATCCTCACCCAGAGACCAGGGCTAGCTTGGGTTCTCAGACTCCGTCCTCAGACTACTGGCCCACAAGCCCTCCAGTTTGGCAATCCAGAACTACAATGCCGCACTCTGCCTGCCCTACAGAAGTAAAACATTGCCCTCAGGGCTACCCCGAAACCCCAAAAGAGGATCAACCTGCACGCCATTCGGCTATACCCCAAACATATAGGCTGACATGGGCACTATTTCCCCTACTGACCCAGCCTGAGCCTGGACCTCCTGGTCCCATCCAGACAGCTGGCCGCACACTGAGCACATCGGACCCGCCATGGCCTTAGGTCGTCATCTCTTCCCAACTGCGGTTTGCAGGCTCCAGAAGCTAGACCTTATCTCCAACCACTGCCCAGGGTTGAAAATGATGCAGAAATCAGAACTCTTTCCCCATGGCAAGAAACCTTGTGCTTGGCATGTTGTCCAACGTTCAGTGTAGTTGAAACAAGCGTGGACCATGAGGCCCAGCCCATGCTTGCGGGCCACATTGGTCACAAACACACATTGTGACCCTCAGCCTGAGCCCAGTCCTCAGGTAAGGCCTCTCAGGGCCTATATGAAGAGACAGCATATTGGGCTTGCCATGCCCCTGGGCCCCAATTTTTAACCAAAGTTCGGGTTGTCCCTTCACTCTTCCCCAGGGCTCTGCTTTGGAATTCCTCTTTTGGTGGGACACCTGAGGTAACAAACCTGAAAGGAGTCCTCCCATCCCACAGATTGACGAAAAACAATTGGGATCTGGCCAAATCCACAGAGAGGAAGATTCGTCCATGGCCCATGAGACCTCCCCAACATTCCACGGCCATCGCTGAAACAAAATCCAGAGATAAAAGCCTGAGCAAGCGCCTCAGACTCGCTCATTCTTCATATCCTGAAGAGTTCTTCTCATGGTTTGTAGATCGGGCGTGCCATACCTACGTCCCCAAACTTAAGCTGAGTTTGTGTTTTCAGTCTTCTGTCCTCAAAGTCCTGGGCCACACTCCCTCCAGGCTGGGGCCCCTGGAGCCACACATTAGGACTGCCCCCACCCAATCCATGGGAATTCTGCCCATTCCATTGTCAAAAATCGTACAAATTAGGAGAACCCTCCAAAGTCCCTGAGGCCATCCCAATAGTGTAGGTCGCCCGGGACAAAAAAGGGCGGTTGATAACGGCTGAGCATCTACCTCCACTCATCTACCTCCACTCATACCAAGAAGATTGAACCAGACAGAACCCGAGGCCATTATCGGATCCATTGCTTTGGTTTACAGGCATGTCTCCTCAAAATCCTGGATTCCAATACCAGCAGAGGGGATTTCCTGAGGCACCCATCAGAACAAATCTCGTCTCCACAAGGAAACTTGTGCATGGGAGCTATGCCAAAGTTTAGGAGAATACTTCAGGGTCCCGGTGCCACCTCCCCATTCCAAGGCCCTCATGGACACAAACACACGTTAGGACCCATCCTCTGGAAAGTGCATTTCAACTCAGCCACCCCGGTTGCTCCCGCAGATCCATTAGATCTAAACTGTCTTGTTGCTAGGAGACAATTGGAAGGCGAGGCAGATTTCCCAGGCATCCATCCTCGAACGGTGCTCTGGAGTCATTCCATATGGGATGTCCTGGAGCTGTCCAACAGGTCTCAATTGTCCCGCAGAAGGAATCCTTGAAGGGGGCATCCACATCTCCCAACGTGGAAAACCTCCATGGCCTCGAGATTCCGCCCCCTTCATGAAGGGGCCGTCATGCACAGAAACTCCAACCTGAGCCAACGTCGGATCCTCGCCCTGACTTCAGATGCATGAGATATTGCTTCAGATCTGCAGGGGGTACCTGCCGTGCCCTCACCCTGAATCCGAAGTCTAGCTTGTGTTCTCAGACTTCCGTCCTCACTCTCCTGGCCCCGAAGCCCTCAAGTTTGGCAATTCCAGACCGACAATGAAGCACTCTGCCTGCCCTCTAGAAAAAATATGTTGCCTAATGACCTGCCCAAGCAGCTTAAATGAAGATAAACCTACACGGCACTCGAATGTACCCAAATTATATAGTCTAACCTGGGCACTAATGCACTGTCTGTCACAACCTGAGCCCGGACCTGCTGATCAACACCCAGACACCTGACCGCACCCTGAGCACATCAGACCCGCCATGGCCTTAGGTCATCATCTCTTTCCTACCTCAGTTTTCAGGCTTCAGAACCTAGACCTTATCTCCAATCACTGCCCACGGGTGACTGTGATGCAGAAATCAGAACTCGTCCTGACCCATGGCAAGAAACCTTGTGGTTGGCATGTTGTCTTACGTTCAGGTTAGGAGAAACCAGCATTCACCCTGAGGTCCCTCCCATTCTTGAGTGCGACGAGAGCATAAAAACGCATTGTGACCTAAGTGTGAGTCCTGTCCTCTAGTAAGTCCTCTCAGTGGCTGGACCATTAGATGTCATAATGGGCTTGACATGTCCCTAGTCCCCAATTTTTAACCAGTTTTCTGGTTGTCCAGTCGCCCCACCCCAGGGCTCTACTCTGGAATCCCTCATTTGGTGGGACATCTGAGGTTGAAAAACAAAATGAAACAAATCGACAACAACAACAAAAAAACGGACTTCTTCCATCCCCAGAATGACCCCAAACTCTTTGGACGGGACCGAACCCCCAGAGAGTAAGACTCGTCCATTTCCCATGAAGTCACCCGGCAATTTCACGACCATGAGTGACACGATATCCAGAGACAAAAACTTGAGCAAGAGCCTCACACTCGCCCTTTTTTCATATCCCGAAGTGTTCTCCTCATGGTCTGTAGATCAGTCCTGCCATACCTGGACCCAAAATATAAGCCGAGTTTGTGTTTTCAGACATCTGTCCAAACAGCTCTGGCCTACACACCCTACAGGCTCAGGGCCCTGGAGCCAAACCTGAGGACTGTACTTGCCCTCTCCAAGGGAATTGTATGTGCCCATTCCAATGGCCACAACCCTACTAATAGGATAACCTCCAAAGTCCCTAAGGCCATCCCAATAGTTGTGGCTTCCCAGGACAAACAGGGGCAATCTGAGCCCATCTCAGCACCTACCTGCACTCAGACCCGTAGACTGATGTCCCCAGAGGTAAAAACGAACGAACAGGCCCCTAGGCACTAATCGGATCCATTGCTTTGCTTTCCAGGCATCTCTCCTCAGAGGCCTGGATCTCAATACCAGCATATGGCTGTTTCTTGACTCACCCATCAGAACAAATCTCATCTACACATGGGAAACATGCACGTTGGAGCTGTGTCAAAGCCTCTGTTTAGGAGAACCCTTCAGGGCCCCAGGGCCACCGCTTCATTCCAAGGTCTCCATAGACACAAAAACATATTAGGACACATTCACAGGAGAGTCCATTTCAACTCAGCCACCTCGGTTGCCCCCCACATTCCAGCAGATCTAACCTGTCTTGTTGCTTGGAGACAATTGGAATGCGAGGTGGGCTACCCAGCCATCCATCCTTAGAACCCTGCTCGGAATCGTTGGCCTGGAGCCAACCAACAGGTCTCAATTGTCCTGCAGAAGAATCTTTGCAGTTTGGAGCTTCTCACAACTCCCATCGTGGGAAAACCCCCATGTCCTCGTGATCCAACCCCCTTCAGGAAAGGGCCATCAGGGGAGAAAGTCCAACCTGAGCGATCGTCTGATCCTTGCCCTGACTTCAGATGCACGAGATCTCTATTGAGGTCTGTAGATTGTGCCTGCCATATTCTCACCCAGAAACCTAGGCTTAGCTTGGGTTCTCAGACTCCGTCCTCAGACTACTGGCCCACAAGCCCTCCAGTTTGGCAATCCAGAACTACAATGCCGCACTCTGCCTGCCCTACAGAAGTAAAATATTGCCCTCAGGGCTACCCCGAAACCCCAAATGAGAATCCACCTGCACGCCATTCGGCTGTACCCCAAACATATAGGCTGACCTGGGCACTATTTCCCCTTCTGACCCAGCCTGAGCCTGGACCTCCTGGTCCCACCCAGACAGCTGGCCGCACACTGAGCACTTCAATCCCGCCATGGCCTTAGGTCGTCATCTCTTCCCAACTGCGGTTTTCTGGCTCCAGAACCTAAACCTTATCTCCAACCACTGCCCAGGGTTGAAAATGATGCAGAAATCAGAACTCTTTCCCCATGGCAAGAAACCTTGTGCTTGGCATGTTGTCCAACGTTCAGTGTAGTTGAAACAAGCGTGGCCCATGAGGCCCAGCCCATGCTTGCGGGCCACATTGGTCACAAACACACATTGTGACCCTCAGCCTGAGCCCAGTCCTCAGGTAAGGCCTCTCAGGGCCTATATGAAGAGACAGCATATTGGGCTTGCCATGCCCCTAGGCCCCATTTTTTAACCATAGTTCGGGGTGTCCCTTCACTCTTCCCCAGGGCTCTGCTTTGGAATTCCTCTTTTGGTGGGACACCTGAGGTAACAAAACTGAAAGGAGTCATCCCATCCCACAGATTGACGAAAAACAATTAGGATCGGGCCAAATCCACAGAGAGAAAGATTCGTCCATGGCCCATGAGACCTCCCCAACATTCCACGGCCATCGCTGAAACAAAATCCAGAGATAAAAGCCTGAGCAAGCGCCTCAGACTCGCTCATTCTTCATATCCTGAAGAGTTCTTCTCATGGTTTGTAGATCGGGCGTGCCATACCTACGTCCCCAAACTTAAGCTGAGTTTGTGTTTTCAGTCTTCTGTCCTCAAAGTCCTGGGACACACTCCCTCCAGGCTGGGGCCCCTGGAGCCACACATTAGGACTGCCCCCACCCAATCCATGGGAATTCTGCCCATTCCATTGTCAAACATCGTACAAATTAGGAGAACCCTCCAAAGTCCCTGAGGCCATTCCAATAGTGTAGGTCGCCCGGGACAAAAAAGGGCGGTTGATACCGGCTGAGCATCTACCTCCACTCATCTACCTCCACTCATACCAAGAAGATTGAACCAGACAGAACCCGAAGCCATTATCGGATCCCTTGCTTTGTTTTACAGGCATGTCTCCTCAAAATCCTGGATTCCAATACCAGCAGAGGGGATTTCCTGAGGCACCCATCAGAACAAATCTCGTCTCCACAAGGAAACTTGTGCATGGGAGCTATGCCAAAGTTTAGGAGAATACTTCAGGGTCCCGGTGCCACCTCCCCATTCCAAGGCCCTCATGGACACAAACACACGTTAGGACCCATCCTCTGGAAAGTGCATTTCAACTCAGCCACCCCGGTTGCTCCCGCAGATCCATTAGATCTAAACTGTCTTGTTGCTAGGAGACAATTGGAAGGCGAGGCAGACTTCCCAGGCATCCATCTTGGAACGGTGCTCTGGAGTCATTCCATATAGGATGTCCTGGAGCTGTCCAACAGGTCTCAATTGTCCCGCAGAAGGAATCCTTGAAGGGGGCATCCCACATCTCCCAACGTGGAAAACCTCCGTGGCCTCGAGATTCCGCTCCCTTCATGAAGGGGCCGTCATGCACAGAAACTCCAACCTGAGCCAACGTCGGATCCTCGCTTTGACTTCAGATGCATGAGATATTGGTTCAGATCTGCAGGGGGTACCTGCCGTGCCCTCACCCTGAATCCGAAGTCTAGCTTGTGTTCTCAGACTTCCGTCCTCACTCTCCTGGCCCCGAAGCCCTCAAGTTTGGCAATTCCGGACCGACAATGAAGCACTCTGCCTGCCCTCTAGAAAAAATATATTGCCTAATGACCTGCCCAGGCAGCTTAAATGAAGATAAACCTACACGGCACTCGAATGTACCCAAATTATATAGTCTAACCTGGGCACTAATGCACTGTCTGACACAACCTGAGCCCGGACCTGCTGACCAACACCCAGACAGCTGACCGCACCCTGAGCACATCAGACCCGCCATGGCCTTAGGTCATCATCTCTTCCCTACCTCAGTTTTCAGGCTTCAGAACCTAGACCTTATCTCCAATCACTGCCCACGGGTGACTGTGATGCAGAAATCAGAACTCTTCCTGACCCATGGCAAGAAGCCTTATGGTTGGCATGTTGTCCAACGTTCAGTGTAGAAGAAACCAGCATTCACCCTGAGGCCACGCCCATTCTTGAGTGCGAGGATAGCATAAACACACATTGTGACCTCAGCGTGAGTCCTGTCCTCTAGTAAGTCCTCTCAGTGGCTGGACCATTAGATGTCATAATGGGCTTGACATGTCCCTAGTCCCCAATTTTTAACCAGTTTTCTGGTTGTCCAGTCGCCCCACCCCAGGGCTCTACTCTGGATTCCCTCATTTGGTGGGACATCTGAAGTTGAAAAACAAAATGAAACAAATCGACAACAACAACAAAAAAACGGACTTCTTCCTTCCCCAGAATGACCCCAAACTCTTTGGACGGGACCGAACCCCCAGAGAGTAAGACTCGTCCATTTCCCATGAAGTCACCCGGCAATTTCACGACCATGAGTGACACGATATCCAGAGACAAAAACTTGAGCAAGAACCTCACACTCGCCCTTTTTTCAATCCCGAAGTGCTCTCCTCATGGTCTGTAGATCAGTCCTGCCATACCTATGACCCAAAACATAAGCCGAGTTTGTGTTTTCAGACAACTGTCCAAACAGCTCTGGCCTACACACCCTACAGGCTCAGTCCCTGGAGCCAAACCTGAGGACTGTACTTGCCCTCTCCAAGGGAATTGTATGTGCCCATTCCAATGGCCACAACCCTACTAGTAGGATAACCTCCAAAGTCCCTAAGGCCATCCCAATAATTGTGGATCCCAGGACAAACAGGGACAATCTGAGCCCATCTGAGCACCTACCTGCACTCAGACCCGTAGACTGATGTCCCCAGAGGTAAAACGAACGAACAGGCCCCTAGGCACTAATCGGATCCATTGCTTTGGTTTCCAGGCATCTCTCATCGGAGGCCTGGATTTCAATACCAGCATATGGCTGTTTCTTGACTCACCCATCGATACAAATCTCATCTACACATGGGAAACATGCACGTTGGAGCTGTGTCAAAGCCTCTGTTTAGGAGAACCCTTCAGGGCCCCAGGGCCACCGCTTCATTCCAAGGTCTCCATAGACACAAAAACATATTAGGACACATCCGCAGGAGAGTCCATTTCAACTCAGCCTCCTCGGTGCCCCCCACATCCAGCAGATCTAACCTGTCTTGTTGCTTGGAGACAATTGGAATGCGAGGTGGGCTACCCAGCCATCCATCCTTAGAACCCTGCTCGGAATCATTGGCCTGGAGCCAACCAACAGGTCTCAATTGTCCTGCAGAAGAATCTTTGCAGTTTGGAGCTTCTCACAACTCCCATCGTGGGAAAACCCCCATTTCCTCGTGATCCAACCCCCTTCAAGAAAGGGCCATCAGGACAGAAAGTCCAACCTGAGCGATCGTCTGATCCTTGCCCTGACTTCAGATGCACGAGATCTCTATTGAGGTCTGTAGATTGTGCCTGCCATATCCTCACCCAGAAACCTAGGCCTAGCTTGGGTTCTCAGACTCCGTCCTCAGACTACTGGCCCACAAGCCCTCCAGTTTGGCAACCCAGAACTACAATGCCGCACTCTGCCTGCCCTACAGAAGTAAAACATTGCCCTCAGGGCTACCCCGAAACCCCAAATGAGGATCAACCTGCACGCCATTCGGCTGTACCCCAAACATGTAGGCTGACCTGGGCACTATTTCCCCTTCTGACCCAGCCTGAGCCTGGACCTCCTGGTCCAACCCAGACAACTGGCCGCACACTGAGCACATCGGTCACGCCATGGCGTTAGGTCGTCATCTCTTCCCAACTGCGGTTTGCAGGCTCCAGAAGCTAGACCTTATCTCCAACCACTGCCCAGGGTTGAAAATGATGCAGAAATCAGAACTCTTTCCCCATGGCAAGAAACCTTGTCGTTGGCATGTTGTCCAAAGTTCAGTGTAGTTGAAACAAGCGTGGCCCATGAGGCTCAGCCCATGCTTGCGGG
The DNA here is from genome assembly GCF_964662115.1 of Mustela nivalis. Lineage (NCBI taxonomy): Eukaryota > Metazoa > Chordata > Mammalia > Carnivora > Mustelidae > Mustela > Mustela nivalis. The sequence goes on along the minus strand of NW_028136446.1, from coordinate 1,182,669 downwards.
CCACATTGGTCACAAACACACATTGTGACCCTCAGCCTGAGCCCAGTCCTCAGGTAAGGCCTCTCAGGGCCTATATGAAGAGACAGCATATTTGGCTTGACATGCCCCTAGGCCCCAATTTTTAACCATAGTTCGGGTTGTCCCTTCACTCTTCCCCAGGGCTCTGCTTTGGAATTCCTCTTACGGTGGGACACCTGAGGTAACAAACCTGAAAGGAGTCCTCCCTTCCCACAGATTGACGAAAAACAATTGGGATCGGGCCAAATCCACAGAGAGGAAGATTCGTCCATGGCCCATGAGACCTCCCCAACATTCCACGGCCATCGCTGAAACAAAATCCAGAGACAAAAGCCTGAGCAAGCGCCTCAGACTCGCTCATTCTTCATATCCTGAAGAGTTCTTCTCATGGTTTGTAGATCGGGCGTGCCATACCTACGTCCCCAAACTTAAGCTGAGTTTGTGTTTTCAGTCTTCTGTCCTCAAAGTCCTGGGCCACACTCCCTACAGGCTGGGGCCCCTGGAGCCACACATTAGGACTGCCCCCACCCAATCCATGGGAATTCTGCCCATTCCATTGTCAAAAATCGTACAAATTAGGAGAACCCTCCAAAGTCCCTGAGGCCATCCCAATAGTGTAGGTCGACCGGGAAAAAAAAGGGCGAGTGATACCAGCTGAGCATCTACCTCCACTCATCTACCTCCACTCATACCAAGAAGATTGAACCAGACAGGACCCAAGGCCATTATCGGATACATTGCTTTGGTTTACAGGCATGTCTCCTCAAAAGCCTGGATTCCAATACCAGCAGAGGGGATTTCCTGAGGCACCCATCAGAACAAATCTCGTCTCCACAAGGAAACTTGTGCATGGGACCTATGCCAAAGCTTAGGAGAATATTTCAAGGTCCCGGTGCCACCTCCCCATTCCAAGGCCCTCATGGACACAAACACACGTTAGGACCCATCTTCTGGAAAGTGCATTTCAACTCAGCCACCCCGGTTGCTCCCGCAGATCCATTAGATCTAAACTGTCTTGTTGCTAGGAGATAATTGGAAGGCGAGGCAGACTTCCCAGGCATCCATCCTGGAACGGTGCTCTGGAGTCATTCCATATGGGATGTCCTGGAGCTGTCCAACAGGTCTCAATTGTCCCGCAGAAGGAATCCTTCAAGGGGGCATCCCACATCTCCCAACGAGGAAAACCTCCATGGCCTCGAGATTCCTCTCCCTTCATGAAAGGGCCGTCATGCACAGAAACTCCAACCTGAGCCAACGTCGGATCCTCGCCCTGACTTCAGATGCATGAGATATTGGTTCAGATCTGCAGGGGGAACCTGCCGTGCCCTCACCCTGAATCCGAAGTCTAGCTTGAGTTCTCAGACTTCCGTCCTCACTCTCCTGGCCCCGAAGCCCTCAAGTTTGGCAATTCCGGACCGACAATGAAGCACTCTGCCTGCCCTCTAGAAAAAATATATTGCCTAATGAGCTGCCCAGGCAGCTTAAATGAAGATAAACCTACACGGCACTCGAATGTACCCAAATTATATAGTCTAACCTGGGCACTAATGCACTGTCTGACACAACCTGAGCCCGGACCTGCTGATCAACACCCAGACACCTGACCGCACCCTGAGCACATCAGACCCGCCATGGCCTTAGGTCATCATCTCTTCCCTACCTCAGTTTTCAGGCTTCAGAACCTAGACCTTATCTCCAATCACTGCCCACGGGTGACTGTGATGCAGAAATCAGAACTCGTCCTGACCCATGGCAAGAAACCTTATGGTTGGCATGTTGTCTTACGTTCAGGTTAGGAGAAACCAGCATTCACCCTGAGGCCCCTCCCATTCTTGAGTGCGACAAGAGCATAAAATCGCATTGTGACCTAAGTGTGAGTCCTGTCCTCTAGTAAGTCCTCTCAGTGGCTGGACCATTAGATGTCATAATGGGCTTGACATGTCCCTAGTCCCCAATTTTTAACCAGATTTCTGGTTGTCCAGTCGCCCCACCCCAGGGCTCTACTCTGGAATCCCTCATTTGGTGGGACATCTGAGGTTGAAAAACAAAATGAAACAAATCGACAACAACAACAAAAAAAAGGACTTCTTCCATCCCCAGAATGACCGCAAACTCTTTGGATGGGACCGAAACCCCAGAGAGTAAGACTCGTCCATTTCCCATGAAGTCACCCGGCAATTTCACGACCATGAGTGACACGATATCCAGAGACAAAAACTTGAGCAAGAGCCTCACACTCGCCCTTTTTTCATATCCCGAAGTGTTCTCCTCATGGTCTGTAGATCAGTCCTGCCATACCTGGACCCAAAACATAAGCCGAGTTTGTGTTTTCAGACATCTGTCCAAACAGCTCTGGCCTACACACCCTACAGACTCAGGGCCCTGGAGCCAAACCTGAGGACTGTACTTCCCCTCTCCAAGGGAATTGTATGTGCCCATTCCAATGGCCACAACCCTACTAATAGGATAACCTCCAAAGTCCCTAAGGCCATCCCAATAGTTGTGGCTTCCCAGGACAAACAGGGGCAATCTGAGCCCATCTCAGCACCTACCTGCACTCAGACCCGTAGACTGATGTCCCCAGAGGTAAAAACGAACGAACAGGCCCCTAGGCACTAATCGGATCCATTGCTTTGGTTTCCAGGCATCTCTCCTCAGAGGCCTGGATTTCAATACCAGCATATGGCTGTTTCTTGACTCACCCATCAGAACAAATCTCATCTACACATGGGAAACATGCACGTTGGAGCTGTGTCAAAGCCTCTGTTTAGGAGAACCCTTCAGGGCCCCAGGGCCACCGCTTCATTCCAAGGTCTCCATAGACACAAAAACATATTAGGACACATTCACAGGAGAGTCCATTTCAACTCAGCCACCTCGGTTGCCCCCCACATTCCAGCAGATCTAACCTGTCTTGTTGCTTGGAGACAATTGGAATGCGAGGTGGGCTACCCAGCCATCCATCCTTAGAACCCTGCTCGGAATCGTTGGCCTGGAGCCAACCAACAGGTCTCAATTGTCCTGCAGAAGAATCTTTGCAGTTTGGAGCTTCTCACAACTCCCATCGTGGGAAAACCCCCATGTCCTCGTGATCCAACCCCCTTCAGGAAAGGGACATCAGGGCAGAAAGTCCAACCTGAGCGATCGTCTGATCCTTGCCCTGACTTCAGATGCACGAGATCTCTATTGAGGTCTGTAGATTGTGCCTGCCATATCCTCACCCAGAAACCTAGGCCTAGCTTGGGTTCTCAGACTCCGTCCTCAGACTACTGGCCCACAAGCCCTCCAGTTTGGCAATCCAGAACTACAATGCCGCACTCTGCCTGCCCTACAGAAGTAAAACATTGCCCTCAGGGCTACCCCGAATCCCCAAATGAGAATACACGTGCACGCCATTCGACTGTACCCCAAACATATAGGCTGACCTGGGCACTATTTCCCCTTCTGACCCAGCCTGAGCCTGGACCTGGTCCCACCCAGACAGCTGGCCGCACACTGAGCACTTCAATCCCGCCATGGCCTTAGGTCGTCATCTCTTCCCAACTGCGGTTTTCTGGCTCCAGAACCTAGACCTTATCTCCAACCACTGCCCAGGGTTGAAAATGATGCAGAAATCAGAACTCTTTCCCCATGGCAAGAAACCTTATGGTAGGCATGTTGTCCAACGTTCAGTGTAGTTGAAACAAGTGTGGCCCATGAGGCCCAGCCCATGCTTGCGGGCCACATTGGTCACAAACACACATTGTGACCCTCAGCCTGAGCCCAGTCCTCAGGTAAGGCCTCTGAGGGCCTATATGAAGAGACAGCATATTGGGCTTGCCATGCCCCTAGGCCCCAATTTTTAACCATAGTTCGGGGTGTCCCTTCACTCTTCCCCAGGGCTCTGCTTTGGAATTCCTCTTTTGGTGGGACACCTGAGGTAACAAACCTGAAAGGAGTCCTCCCATCCCACAGATTGACAAAAAACAATTGGGATCGGGCCAAATCCACAGAGAGGAAGATTCGTCCATGGCCCATGATACCTCCCCAACATTCCACGGCCATCGCTGAAACAAAATCCAGAGACAAAAGCCTGAGCAAGCGCCTCAGACTCGCACTTTCTTCATATCCTGAAGAGTTCTTCTCATGGTTTGTAGATCGGGCGTGCCATACCTACTTCCGCAAACTTAAGCTGAGTTTGTGTTTTCAGTCTGCTGTCCTCAAAGACCTGGGCCAAACTCACTCCTGGCTTGGGCCCCTGGAGCCACACATTAGGACTGCCCCCACCCAATGCATGGGAATTCTGCCCATTCCATTGTCAAAAATCGTACAAATTAGGAGAACCCTCCAAAGACCCTGAGGCCATCCCAATAGTGTAGGTCGCCCGGGACAAAAAAGGGCGGTTGATACCGGCTGAGCATCTACCTCCACTCATCTACCTCCACTCATACCAAGAAAATTGAACAAGACTGGACCCGAGGCCATTATCGGATCCATTGCTTTGGATTACAGGCATGTCTCCTCAAAAGCCTGGATGCCAATACCAAGAGAGGGGATTTCCTGAGGCAACCATCAGAACAAATCTCGTCTCCACAAGGAAACTTGTGCATGGGAGCTAAGCCAAAGCTTAGGAGAATACTTCAGGTTCCCGGTGCCACCTCCCCATTCCAAGGCCCTCATGGACACAAACACACGTTAGGACCCATCCTCTGGAAAGTGCATTTCAACTCAGTCACCACGGTTGCTCCCGCAGATCCATTAGATCTAAACTGTCTTGTTGCTAGGAGACAATTGGAAGGCGAGGCGGACTTCCCAGGCATCCATCCTCGAACGGTGCGCTGGAGTCATTCCATATGGGATGTCCTGGAGCTGTCCAACAGGTCTCAATTGTCCCGCAGAAGGAATCCTTGAAGGGGGCATCCCACATCTCCCAACGTGGAAAACCTCCATGGCCTCGAGATTCCGCTCCCTTCATGAAGGGGCCGTCATGCACAGAAACTCCAACCTGAGCCAACGTCGGATCCTCGCCCTGACTTCAGATGCATGAGATATTGGTTCAGATCTGCAGGGGGTACCTGCCGTGCCCTCACCCTGAATCCGAAGTCTAGCTTGTGTTCTCAGACTTTCGTCCTCACTCTCCTGGCCCCGAAGCCCTCAAGTTTGGCAATTCCGGACCGACAATGAAGCACTCTGCCTGCCCTCTAGAAAAAATATATTGCCTAATGAGCAGCCCAGGCAGCTTAAATGAGGGTAAACCTACACGGCCCTCGAATGTACCCAAATTATATAGTCTAACCTGGGCACTAATGCACTGTCTGACACAACCTGAGCCCGGACCTGCTGACCAACACCCAGACAGCTGACCGCACGCTGAGCACATCAGACCCGCCATGGCCTTAGGTCATCATCTCTTCCTTACCTCAGTTTTCAGGCTTCAGAACCTAGACCTTATCTCCAATCACTGCCCACGGGTGACTGTGATGCAGAAATCAGAACTCTTCCTGACCCATGGCAAGAAACCTTGTGGTTGGCATGTTGTCCAACGTTCAGTTTAGGAGAAACCAGCATTCTCCCTGAGGCCCCGCCCATTCTTGAGTGCGAGGAGAGCATAAACACGCATTGTGACCTCAGCGTGAGTCCTGTCCTATAGTAAGTCCTCTCAGTGGCTGAACCATTAGATGTCATAATGGGCTTGACATGTCCCTAGTCACCAATTTTTAACCAGATTTCTGGTTGTCCAGTCGCCCCAGCCCAGGGCTCTACTCTGGAATCCCTCATTTGGTGGGACATCTGAGGTTGAAAAACAAAATGAAACAAATCGACAACAACAAAAAAACGGACTTCTTCCATCCCCAGAATGACCCCAAACTCTTTGGACGGGACCGAACCCCCAGAGAGTAAGACTCGTCCATTTCCCATGAAGTCACCCGGCAATTTCACGACCATGAGTGACACGATATCCAGAGACAAAAACTTGAGCAAGAGCCTCACAATCGCCCTTTTTTCATATCCCGAAGTGTTCTCCTCATGGTCTGTAGATCAGTCCTGCCATACCTATGACCCAAAACATAAGCCGAGTTTGTGTTTTCAGACAACTGTCCAAACAGCTCTGGCCTACACACCCTACAGGCTCAGGGCCCTGGAGCCAAACCTGAGGACTGTACTTGCCCTCTCTAAGGGAATTGTATGTGCCATTCCAATGGCCACAACCCTACTAATAGGATAACCTCCAAAGTCCCTGAGGCCATCCCAATAGTTGTGGCTTCCCAGGACAAACAGGGGCAATCTGAGCCCATCTGAGCACCTACCTGCACTCAGTCCCGTAGACTGATGTCCCCAGAGGTAAAAACGAAAAAACAGGCCCCTAGGCACTAATCGGATCCATTGCTTTGCTTTCCAGGAAACTCTCCTCAGAATCCTGGATTTCAATACCAGCATATGGCTGTTTCTTGACTCACCCATCAGAACAAATCTCATCTACACATGGGAAACATGCACGTTGGAGCTGTGTCAAAGCCTCTGTTTAGGAGAACCCTTCAGGGCCCCAGGGCTACCGCTTCATTCCAAGGTCTCCATAGACACAAAAACATATTAGGACACATCCACAGGAGAGTCCATTTCAACTCAGCCTCCTCGGTTGCCCCCCACATCCAGCAGATCTAACCTGTCTTGTTGCTTGGAGACCATTGGAATGCGAGGTGGGCTACCCAGCCATCCATCCTTAGAACCCTGCTCAGAATCGTTGGCCTGGAGCCAACCAACAGGTCTCAATTGTCCTGCAAAAGAATCTTTGCAGTTTGGAGCTTCTCACAACTCCCATCGTGGGAAAACCCCCATGTCCTCGTGATCCAACCCCCTTCAAGAAAGGGCCATCAGGGCAGAAAGTCCAACCTGAGCGATCGTCTGATCCTTGCCCTGACTTCGTATGCACGAGATCTCTATTGAGGTCTGTAGATTGTGCCTGCCATATCCTCACCCAGAAACCTAGGCCTAGCTTGGGTTCTCAGACTCCGTCCTCAGACTACTGGACCACAAGCCCTCCAGTTGGGCAATCCAGAACTACAATGCCGCACTCTGCCTGCACTACAGAAGTAAAACATTGCCCTCAGGGCTACCCCTAAACCCCAAATGAGGATCAACCTGCACGCCATTCGGCTGTACCCCAAACATATAGGCTGACCTGGGCACTATTTCCCCTTCGGACCCAGCCTGAGCCTGGACCTCCTGGTCCCACCCAGACAGCTGGCCGCACACTGAGCACATCGGACCCGCCATGGCGTTAGGTCGTCATCTCTTCCCAACTGCGGTTTGCAGGCTCCAGAAGCTAGACCTTATCTCCAACCACTGCCCAGGGTTGAAAATGATGCAGAAATCATAACTATTTCCCCATGGCAAGAAACCTTGTGGTTGGCATGTTGTCCAACGTTCAGTGTAGTTGAAACAAGCGTGGCCCATGAGGCACAGCCCATGCTTGCGGGCCACATTGGTCAGAAACACACATTGTGACCCTCAGCCTGAGCCCAGTCCTCAGGTAAGGCCTCTCAGGGCCTATATGAAGAGACAGCATATTGGGCTTGCCATGCCCCTAGGCCCCAATTTTTAACCATAGTTCGGGTTGTCCCTTCACTCTTCCCCAGGGCTCTGCTTTGGAATTCCTCTTTTGGTGGGACACCTGAGGTAACAAACCTGAAAGGAGACCTCCCATCCCACAGATTGACGAAAAACAATTGGGATCGGGCCAAATCCACAGAGAGGAAGATTCGTCCATGGCCCATGAGACCTCCCCAACATTCCACGGCCATCGCTGAAACAAAATCCAGAGACAAAATCCTGAGCAAGCGCCTCAGACTCGCTCATTCTTCATATCCTGAAGAGTTCTTCTCATGGTTTGTAGTTCGGGCGTGCCATACCTACTTCCCCAAACTTAAGCTGAGTTTGTGTTTCAGTCTTCTGTCCTCAAAGTCCTGGGCCACACTCCCTCCAGGCTGGGGCCCCTGGAGCCACACATTAGGACTGCCCCCACCCAATCCATGGGAATTCTGCCCATTCCATTGTCAAAAATCGTACAAATTAGGAGAACCCTCCAAAGTCCCTGAGGCCATCCCAATAGTGTAGGTCGCCCGGGACAAAAAAGGGCGGTTGATACCGGCTGAGCATCTACCTCCACTCATCTACCTCCACTCATACCAAGAAGATTGAACCAGACAGGACCCGAGGCCATTATCGGATCCATTGCTTTGGTTTACAGTCATGTCTCCTCAAAAGCCTGGATTCCAATACCAGCAGAGGTGATTTCCTAAGGCACTCATCAGAACAAATCTCGTCTCCACAAGGAAACTTGGGCATGGGAGCTATGCCAAAGCTTAGGAGAATACTTCAGGGTCCCGGTGCCACCTCCCCATTCCAAGGCCCTCATGGACACAAACACACGTTAGAACCCATCCTCTGGAAAGTGCATTTCAACTCAGCCACCACGGATGCTCCCCCACATCCATTAGATCTAAACTGTCTTGTTGCTAGGAGACAATTGGAAGGCGAGGCGGACTTCCTCGAACGGTGCTCTGGAGTCATTCCATATGGGATGTTCTGGAGCTGTCCAACAGGTCTCAATTGTCCCGCAGAAGGAATCCTTGAAGGGGGCATCCCACATCTCCCAACGTGGAAAACCTCCATGGCCTCGAGATTCCGCTCCCTTCATGAAGGGGCCGTCATGCACAGAAACTCCAACCTGAGCCAACGTCGGATCCTCGCCCTGACTTCAGATGCATGAGATATTGGTTCAGATCTGCAGGGGGTACCTGCCGTGCCCTCACCCTGAATCCGAAGTCTAGCTTGTGTTCTCAGACTTCCGTCCTCACTCTCGTGGCCCCGAAGCCCTCAAGTTTGGCAATTCCCGACAGACAATGAGGCACTCTGCCTGCCCTCTAGAAAAAATATATTGCCTAATGAGCTGCCCAGGCAGCTTAAATGAAGATAAACCTACACGGCACTCGAATGTACCCAAATTATATAGTCTAACCTGGGCACTAATGCACTGTCTGACACAACCTGAGCCCGGACCTGCTGACCAACACCCAGACAGCTGACCACACCCTGAGCACATCAGACCCGCCATGGCCTTAGGTCATCATCTCTTCCCTACCTCAGTTTTCAGGCTTCAGAACCTAGACCTTATCTCCAATCACTGCCCACGGGTGACTGTGATGCAGAAATCAGAACTCTTCCTGACCCATGGTAAGAAACCTTGTTGTTGGCATGTTGTCCAACGTTCAGTGTAGGAGAAACCAGCATTCACACTGAGGCCCCGCCCATTCTTGCGTGCGACGAGAGCATAAACACGCATTGTGACCTCAGCGTGAGTCCTGTCCTCTAGTAAGTCCTCTCAGTGGCTGGACCATTAGATGTCATAATGGGCTTGACATGTCCCTAGTCCTCAATTTTTAACCAGATTTCTGGTTGTCCAGTCGCCCCACCCCAGGGCTCTACTCTGGAATCCCTCATTTGGTGGGACATCTGAGGTTGTAAAACAAAATGAAACAAATCGACAACAACAAAAAAACGGTCTTCTTCCATCCCCAGAATGACCCCAAACTCTTTGGACGGGACCGAACCCCCAGAGAGTAAGACTCGTCCATTTCCCATGAAGTCACCCGGCAATTTCTCGACCATGAGTGACACGATATCCAGAGACAAAAACTTGAGCAAGAGCCTCACACTCGCACTTTTTTCATATCCCGAAGTGTTCTACTCATGGTCTGTAGATCAGTCCTGCCATACCTATGACCCAAAACATAAGCCGAGTTTGTGTTTTCAGACAACTGTCCAAACAGCTCTGGCCTACACACCCTACAAGCTCAGGGCCCTGGAGCCAAACCTGAGGACTGTACTTGCCCTCTCCAAGGGAATTGTATGTGCCCATTCCAATGGCCACAACCCTACTAGTAGGATAACCTCCAAACTCCTGAGGCCATCCTAAAAGTTGTGGCTTCCCAGGACAAACAGGGGCAATCTGAGCCCTTCTGAGCACCTACCTGCACTCAGACCCGTAGACTGATGTCCCCAGAGGTAAAAAGGAACGAACAGGCCCCTAGGAACTAATCGGATCCATTGCTTTGGTTTCCAGGCATCTCTCCTCAGAGGCCTGGATTTCAATACCAGCATATGGCTGTTTCTTGACTCACCCATCAGAACAAATCTCATCTACACATGGGAAACATGCACGTTGGAGCTGTGTCAAAGCCTCTGTTTAGGAGAACCCTTCAGGGCCCCAGGGCCACCGCTTCATTCCAAGGTCTCCATAGACACAAAAACATATTAGGACACATCCACAGGAGAGTCTATATCAACTCAGCCTCCTCGGTTGCCCCCCACATCCAGCAGATCTCACCTGTCTTGTTGCTTGGAGACAATTGGAATGCGAGGTGGGCTACCCAGCTATCCATCCTTAGAACCCTGCTCGGAATCGTTGGCCTGGAGCCAACCAACAGGTCTCAATTGTCCTGCAGAAGAATCTTTGCAGTTTGGAGCTTCTCACAACTCCCATCGTGCGAAAACCCCCATGTCCTCGTGATCCAACCCCCTTCAAGAAAGGGCCATCAGGGCAGAAAGTCAAACCTGAGCGATCGTCTGATCCTTGCCCTGACTTCAGATGCACGAGATCTCGATTGAGGTCTGTAGATTGTGCCTGCCATATCCTCACCCTGAAACCTAGGCCTAGCTTGGGTTCTCAGACTGCGTCCTCAGACTACTAGCCCACAAGCCCTCCAGTTGGGCAATCCAGAACTACAGAGCCGCACTCTGCCTGCCCTACAGAATAAAACATTGCCCTCAGGGCTACCCCGAAACCCCAAATGAGGATCAACCTGCACGCCATTTGGCTGTACCCCAAACATATAGGCTGACCTGGGCACTATTTCCCCTTCTGACCCAGCCTGAGCCTGGACCTCCTGGTCCCACCCAGACAGCTGGCCGCACACTGAGCATATCGGACCCGCCATGGCCTTAGGTCATCATCTCTTCCCAACTGCGGTTTTCAGGCTCCAGAACCTAGACCTTATCTCCAACCACTGCCCAAGGTGGAAAATGATGCAGAAATCAGAACTCTTTCCCCATGGCAAGAAACCTTGTGGTTGGCATGTTGTCCAACGTTCAGTGTAGTTGAAACAAGCGTGGCCCATGAGGCCCAGCCCATGCTTGCGGGCCACATTGGTCACAAACACACATTGTGACCCTCAGCCTGAGCCCAGTCCTCAGGTAAGGCCTCTCAGGGCCTATATGAAGAGAGAGCATATTGGGCTTGCCATGCCCCTAGGCCCCAATTTTTAACCATAGTTCGGGTTGTCCCTTCACTCTTCCCCTGGGCTCTGCTTTGGAATTCCTCTTTTGGTGGGACACCTGAGGTAACAAACCTGAAAGGAGTCCTCACATCCCACAGATTGACGAAAAACAATTGGGATCGGGCCAAATCCACAGAGAGGAAGATTCGTCCATGGCCCATGAGACCTCCCCAACATTCCACGGCCATCGCTGAAACAAAATCCAGAGACAAAAGCCTGAGCAAGCGCCTCAGACTCGCTCATTCTTCATATCCTGAAGAGTTCTTCTCATGGTTTGTAGATCGGGCGTGCCATACCTACGTCCCCACACTTAAGCTGAGTTTGTGTTTTCAGTCTTCTGTCCTCAAAGTCCTGGGCCACACTCCCTCCAGGCTGGGGCCCCTGGAGCCACACATTAGGACTGCCCCCACCCAATCCATGAGAATTCTGCCCATTCCATTGTCAAAAATCGTACAAATTAGGAGAACCCTCCAAAGTCCCTGAGGCCATCCCAATAGTGTAGGTCGCCCGGGACAAAAAAGGGCGGTTGATACCGGCTGAGCATCTACCTCCACTCATCTACCTCCACTCATACCAAGAAGATTGAACCAGACAGGACCCGAGGCCATTATCGGATCCATTGCTTTGGTTTACAGGCATGTCTCCTTAAAAGCCTGGATTCCAATACCATCAGAGGGGATTTCCTGAGGCACCCATCAGAACAAATCTCGTCTCCACAAGGAAACTTGTGCATGGGAGCTAAGCCAAAGCTTAGGAGAATACTTCAGGGTCCCGGTGCCACCTCCCCATTCCAAGGCCCTCATGGACACAAACACACGTTAGGACCCATCCTCTGGAAAGTGCATTTCAACTCAGCCACCCCGGTTGCTCCCGCAGATCCATTAGATCTAAACTGTCTTGTTGCTAGGAGACAATTGGAAGGCGAGGCAGACTTCCCAGGCATCCATCCTCGAACGGCGCTCTGGAGTCATTCCATATGGGATGTCCTGGAGCTGTCCAACAGGTCTCAATTGTCCCGCAGAAGGAATCCTTGAAGGGGGCATCCCACATCTTCCAACGTGGAAAACCTCCATGGCCTCGAGATTCCGCTCCCTTCATGAAGGGGCCGTCATGCACAGAAACTCCAACCTGAGCCAACGTCGGATCCTCGCCCTGACTTCAGATGCATGAGATATTGGTTCAGATCTGCAGGGGGTACTTGCCGTGCCCTCACCCTGAATCCGAAGTCTAGCTTGTGTTCTCAGACTTCCGTCCTCACTCTCCTGGCCCCGAAGCCCTCAAGTTTGGCAATTCCGGACCGACAATGAAGCACTCTGCCTGCCCTCTAGAAAAAATATATTGCCTAATGAGCAGCCCAGGCAGCTTAAATGAGGATAAACCTACACGGCACTCGAATGTACCCAAATTATATAGTCTAACCTGGGCACTAATGCACTGTCTGACACAACCTGAGCCCGGACCTGCTGACCAACACCCAGACAGCTGACCGCACGCTGAGCACATCAGACCCGCCATGGCCTTAGGTCATCATCTCTTCCCTACCTCAGTTTTCAGGTTTCAGAACCTAGACCTTATCTCCAATCACTGCCCACGGGTGACTGTGATGCAGAAATCAGAACTCTTCCTGACCCATGGTAAGAAACCTTGTTGTTGGCATGTTGTCCAACGTTCAGTGTAGGAGAAACCAGCATTCACACTGAGGCCCCGCCCATTCTTGCGTGCGACGAGAGCATAAACACGCATTGTGACCTCAGCGTGAGTCCTGTCCTCTAGTAAGTCCTCTCAGTGGCTGGACCATTAGATGTCATAATGGGCTTGACATGTCCCTAGTCCCCAATTTTTAACCAGATTTCTGGTTGTCCAGTCGCCCCACCCCAGGGCTCTACTCTGGAATCCCTCATTTGGTGGGACATCTGAGGTTGAAAAACAAAATGAAATAAATCGACAACAACAAAAAAACGGACTTCTTCCATCCCCAGAATGACCCCAAACTCTTTGGACGGGACCGAACCCCCAGATAGTAAGACTCGTCCATTTCCCATGAACTCACCCGGCAATTTCACGACCATGAGTGACACGATATCCAGAGACAAAAACTTGAGCAAGAGCCTCACACTCGCCCTTTTTTCATATCCCGAAGTGTTCTCCTCATGGTCTGTAGATCAGTCCTGCCATACCTATGACCCAAAACATAAGCCGAGTTTGTGTTTTCAGACAACTGTCCAAACAGCTCTGGCCTACACACCCTACAGTCTCAGGGCCCTGGAGCCAAACCTGAGGACTGTACTTGCCCTCTCCAATGGAATTGTATGTGCCCATTCCAATGGCCACAACCCTACTAGTAGGATAACCTCCAAATTCCCTGAGGCCATCCCAATAGTTGTGGCTTCCCAGGACAAACAGGGGCAATCTGAGCCCATCTGAGCACCTACCTGCACTCAGACCCGTAGACTGATGTCCCCAGAGGTAAAAAGGAACGAACAGGCCCCTAGGCACTAATCGGATCCATTGCTTTGGTTTCCAGACATCTCTCCTCAGAGGCCTGGATTTCAATACCAGCATATGGCTGTTTCTTGACTCACCCATCAGAACAAATCTCATCTACACATGGGAAACATGCACGTTGGAGCTGTGTCAAAGCCTCTGTTTAGGAGAACCCTTCAGGGCCCCAAAGCCACGGCTTCATTCCAAGGTCTCCATAGACACAAAAACATATTAGGACACATCCACAGGAGAGTCCATTTCAAATTAGCCTCCTCGGTTGCCCCCCACATCCAGCAGATCTCACCTGTCTTGTTGCTTGGAGACAATTGGAATGCGAGGTGGGCTACCCAGCCATCCATCCTTAGAACCCTGCTCGGAATCGTTGGCCTGGAGCCAACCAACAGGTCTCAATTGTCCTGCAGAAGAATCTTTGCAGTTTGGAGCTTCTCACAACTCCCATCGTGCGAAAACCCCCATGTCCTCGTGATCCAACCCCCTTCAAGAAAGGGACATCAGGGCAGAAAGTCCAACCTGAGCGATCGTCTGATCCTTGCCCTGACTTCAGATGCACGAGATCTCGATTGAGGTCTGTAGATTGTGCCTGCCATATCCTCACCCAGAAACCTAGGCCTAGCTTGGGTTCTCAGACTCCGTCCTCAGACTACTGGCCCACAAGCCCTCCAGTTGGGCCATCCAGAACTACAATGCCGCACTCTGCCTGCCCTACAGAAGTAAAACATTGCCCTCAGGGCTACCCCTAAACCGTAAATGAGGATCATCCTGCACGCCATTCGGCTGTACCCCAAACATATAGGCTGACCTGGGCACTATTTCCCCTTCTGAACCAGCCTGAGCCTGGACCTCCTGGTCCCACCCAGACAGCTGGCCGCACACTGAGCACATCGGACCCGCCATGGCCTTAGGTCGTCATCTCTTCCCAACTGCGGTTTGCAGGCTCCAGAAGCTAGACCTTATCTCCAACCACTGCCCAGGGTTGAAAATGATGCAGAAATCAGAACTCTTTCCCCATGGCAAGAAACCTTGTGGTTGGCATGTTGTCCAACGTTCAGTGTAGTTGAAACAAGCGTGGCCCATGAGGCCCAGCCCATGCTTGCGGGCCACATTGGTCACAAACACACATTGTGACCTTCAGCCTGAGCCCAGTCCTCAGGTAAGGCCTCTCAGGGCCTATATGAAGAGACAGCATATTGGGCTTGCCATGCCCCTAGGCCCCAATTTTTAACCATAGTTCGGGTTGTCCCTTCACTCTTCCCCAGGGCTCTGCTTTGGAATTCCTCTTTTGGTGGGACACCTGAGGTAACAAACCTGAAAGGAGACCTCCCATCCCACAGATTGACGAAAAACAATTGGGATCGGGCCAAATCCACAGAGAGGAAGATTCGTCCATGGCCCATGAGACCTCCCCAACATTCCACGGCCATCGCTGAAACAAAATCCAGAGACAAAAGCCTGAGCAAGCGCCTCAGACTCGCTCATTCTTCATATCCTGAAGAGTTCTTCTCATGGTTTGTAGATCGGGCGTGCCATACCTACGTCCCCAAACTTAAGCTGAGTTTGTGTTTTCAGTCTTCTGTCCTCAAAGTCCTGGGCCACACTCCCTCCAGGCTGGGGCCCCTGGAGAAACACATTAGGACTGCCCCCACCCAATCCATGGGAATTCTGCCCATTCCATTGTCAAAAATCGTACAAATTAGGAGAACCATCCAAAGTCCCTGAGGCCATCCCAATAGTGTAGGTCGCCCGGGACAAAAAAGGGCGGTTGATACCGGCTGAGCATCTACCTCCACTCATCTACCTCCACTCATACCAAGAAGATTGAACCAGACAGGACCCGAGGCCATTATCGGATCCATTGCTTTGGTTTACAGGCATATCTCCTGAAAAGCCTGGATTCCAATACCATCAGAGGGGATTTCCTGAGGCACCCATCAGAACAAATCTCGTCTCCACAAGGAAACTTGTGCATGGGAGCTAAGCCAAAGCTTAGGAGAATACTTCAGGGTCCCGGTGCCACCTCCCCATTCCAAGGCCCTCATGGACACAAACACACGTTAGGACCCATCCTCTGGAAAGTGCATTTCAACTCAGCCACCCCGGTTGCTCCCGCAGATCCATTAGATCTAAACTGTCTTGTTGCTAGGAGACAATTGGAAGGCGAGGCAGACTTCCCAGGCATCCATCCTCGAACGGTGCTCTGGAGTCATTCCATATGGGATGTCCTGGAGCTGTCCAACAGGTCTCAATTGTCCAGCAGAAGGAATCCTTGAAGGGGGCATCCCACATCTTCCAACGTGGAAAACCTCCATGGCCTCGAGATTCCGCTCCCTTCATGAAGGGGCCGTCATGCACAGAAACTCCAACCTGAGCCAACGTCGGATCCTCGCCCTGACTTCAGATGCATGAGATATTGGTTCAGATCTGCAGGGGGTACCTGCCGTGCCCTCACCCTGAATCCGAAGTCTAGCTTGTGTTCTCAGACTTCCGTCCTCACTCTCCTGGCCCCGAAGCCCTCAAGTTTGGCAATTCCGGACCGACAATGAAGCACTCTGCCTGCCCTCTAGAAAAAATATATTGCCTAATGAGCAGCCCAGGCAGCTTAAATGAGGATAAACCTACACGGCACTGGAATGTACCCAAATTATATAGTCTAACCTAGGCACTAATGCACTGTCTGACACAACCTGAGCCCGGACCTGCTGACCAACACCCAGACAGCTGACCGCACGCTGAGCACATCAGACCCGCCATGGCCTTAGGTCATCATCTCTTCCCTACCTCAGTTTTCAGGCTTCAGAACCTAGACCTTATCTCCAATCACTGCCCACGGGTGACTGTGATGCAGAAATCAGAACTCTTCCTGACCCATGGTAAGAAACCTTGTTGTTGGCATGTTGTCCAACGTTCAGTGTAGGAGAAACCAGCATTCACACTGAGGCCCCGCCCATTCTTGCGTGCGACTAGAGCATAAACACGCATTGTGACCTCAGCGTGAGTCCTGTCCTCTAGAAAGTCCTCTCAGTGGCTGGACCATTAGATGTCATAATGGGCTTGACATGTCCCTAGTCCCCAATTTTTAACCAGATTTCTGGTTGTCCAGTCGCCCCACCCCAGGGCTCTACTCTGGAATCCCTCATTTGGTGGGACATCTGAGGTTGAGAAACAAAATGAAACAAATCGACAACAACAAAAAAACGGACTTCTTCCATCCCCAAAATGACCCCAAACTCTTTGGACGGGACCGAACCCCCAGAGAGTAAGACTCGTCCATTTCCCATGAAGTCACCCGGCAATTTCACGACCATGAGTGACACGATATCCAGAGACAAAAACTTGAGCAAGAGCCTCACACTCGCACTTTTTTCATATCCCGAAGTGTTCTCCTCATGGTCTGTAGATCAGTCCTGCCATACCTATGACCCAAAACATAAGCCGAGTTTGTGTTTTCAGACAACTGTCCAAACAGCTCTGGCCTACACACCCTACAGGCTCAGGGCCCTGGAGCCAAACCTGAGGACTGTACTTGCCCTCTCCAATGGAATTGTATGTGCCCATTCCAATGGCCACAACCCTACTAGTAGGATAACCTCCAAATTCCCTGAGGCCATCCCAATAGTTGTGGCTTCCCAGGACAAACAGGGGCATTCTGAGCCCATCTGAGCACCTACCTGCACTCAGACCCGTAGACTGATGTCCCCAGAGGTAAAAAGGAACGAACAGGCCCCTAGGCACTAATCGGATCCATTGCTTTGGTTTCCAGGCATCTCTCCTCAGAGGCCTGGATTTCAATACCAGCATATGGCTGTTTCTTGACTCACCCATCAGAACAAATCTCATCTACACATGGGAAACATGCACGTTGGAGCTGTGTCAAAGCCTCTGTTTAGGAGAACCCTTCAGGGCCCCAAAGCCACGGCTTCATTCCAAGGTCTCCATAGACACAAAAACATATTAGGACACATCCACAGGAGAGTCCATTTCAACTCAGCCTCCTCGGTTGCCCCCCACATCCAGCAGATCTCACCTGTCTTGTTGCTTGGAGACAATTGGAATGCGAGGTGGGCTACCCAGCCATCCATCCTTAGAACCCTGCTCGGAATCGTTGGCCTGGAGCCAACCAACAGGTCTCAATTGTCCTGCAGAAGAATCTTTGCAGTTTGGAGCTTCTCACAACTCCCATCGTGCGAAAACCCCCATGTCCTCGTGATCCAACCCCCTTCAAGAAAGGGCCATCAGGGCAGAAAGTCCAACCTGAGCGATCGTCTGATCCTTGCCCTGACTTCAGATGCACGAGATCTCGATTGAGGTCTGTAGATTGTGCCTGCCATATCCTCACCCAGAAACCTAGGCCTAGCTTGGGTTCTCAGACTCCGTCCTCAGACTACTGGCCCACAAGCCCTCCAGTTGGGCAATCCAGAACTACAATGCCGCACTCTGCCTGCCCTACAGAAGTAAAACATTGCCCTCAGGGCTACCCCTAAACCGTAAATGAGGATCATCCTGCACGCCATTCGGCTGTACCCCAAACATATAGGCTGACCTGGGCACTATTTCCCCTTCTGACCCAGCCTGAGCCTGGACCTCCTGGTCCCACCCAGACAGCTGGCCGCACACTGAGCACATCGGACCCGCCATGGCCTTAGGTCGTCATCTCTTCCCAACTGCGGTTTGCAGGCTCCAGAAGCTAGACCTTATCTCCAACCACTGCCCAGGGTTGAAAATGATGCAGAAATCAGAACTCTTTCCCCATGGCAAGAAACCTTGTGGTTGGCATGTTGTCCAACGTTCAGTGTAGTTGAAACAAGCGTGGCCCATGAGGCCCAGCCCATGCTTGCGGGCCACATTGGTCACAAACACACATTGTGACCCTCAGCCTGAGCCCAGTCCTCAGGTAAGGCCTCTCAGGGCCTATATGAAGAGACAGCATATTGGGCTTGCCATGCCCCTAGGCCCCAATTTTTAACCATAGTTCGGGTTGTCCCTTCACTCTTCCCCAGGGCTCTGCTTTGGAATTCCTCTTTTGGTGGGACACCTGAGGTAACAAACCTGAAAGGAGTCCTCCCATCCCACAGATTGATGAAAAACAATTGGGATCGGGCCAAATCCACAGAGAGGAAGATTCGTCCATGGCCCATGAGACCTCCCCACATTCTACGGCCATCGCTGAAACAAAATCCAGAGACAAAAGCCTGAGCAAGCGCCTCAGACTCGCTCATTCTTCATATCCTGAAGAGTTCTTCTCATGGTTTGTAGATCGGGCGTGCCATACCTACGTCCCCACACTTAAGCTGAGTTTGTGTTTTCAGTCTTCTGTCCTCAAAGTCCTGGGCCACACTCCCTCCAGGCTGGGGCCCCTGGAGCCACACATTAGGACTCCCCCACCCAATCCATGAGAATTCTGCCCATTCCATTGTCAAAAATCGTACAAATTAGGAGAACCCTCCAAAGTCCCTGAGGCCATCCCAATAGTGTAGGTCGCCCGGGACAAAAAAGGGCGGTTGATACCGGCTGAGCATCTACCTCCACTCATCTACCTCCACTCATACCAAGAAGATTGAACCAGACAGGACCCGAGGCCATTATCGGATCCATTGCTTTGGTTTACAGGCATGTCTCCTTAAAAGCCTGGATTCCAATACCATCAGAGGGGAATTCCTGAGGCACCCATCAGAACAAATCTCGTCTCCACAAGGAAACTTGTGCATGGGAGCTAAGCCAAAGCTTAGGAGAATACTTCAGGGTCCCGGTGCCACCTCCCCATTCCAAGGCCCTCATGGACACAAACACACGTTAGGACCCATCCTCTGGAAAGTGCATTTCAACTCAGCCACCCCGGTTGCTCCCGCAGATCCATTAGATCTAAACTGTCTTGTTGCTAGGAGACAATTGGAAGGCGAGGCAGACTTCCCAGGCATCCATCCTCGAACGGCGCTCTGGAGTCATTCCATATGGGATGTCCTGGAGCTGTCCAACAGGTCTCAATTGTCCCGCAGAAGGAATCCTTGAAGGGGGCATCCCACATCTTCCAACGTGGAAAACCTCCATGGCCTCGAGATTCCGCTCCCTTCATGAAGGGGCCGTCATGCACAGAAACTCCAACCTGAGCCAACGTCGGATCCTCGCCCTGACTTCAGATGCATGAGATATTGGTTCAGATCTGCAGGGGGTACTTGCCGTGCCCTCACCCTGAATCCGAAGTCTAGCTTGTGTTCTCAGACTTCCGTCCTCACTCTCCTGGCCCCGAAGCCCTCAAGTTTGGCAATTCCGGACCGACAATGAAGCACTCTGCCTGCCCTCTAGAAAAAATATATTGCCTAATGAGCAGCCCAGGCAGCTTAAATGAGGATAAACCTACACGGCACTCGAATGTACCCAAATTATATAGTCTAACCTGGGCACTAATGCACTGTCTGACACAACCTGAGCCCGGACCTGCTGACCAACACCCAGACAGCTGACCGCACGCTGAGCACATCAGACCCGCCATGGCCTTAGGTCATCATCTCTTCCCTACCTCAGTTTTCAGGTTTCAGAACCTAGACCTTATCTCCAATCACTGCCCACGGGTGACTGTGATGCAGAAATCAGAACTCTTCCTGACCCATGGTAAGAAACCTTGTTGTTGGCATGTTGTCCAACGTTCAGTGTAGGAGAAACCAGCATTCACACTGAGGCCCCGCCCATTCTTGCGTGCGACGAGAGCATAAACACGCATTGTGACCTCAGCGTGAGTCCTGTCCTCTAGTAAGTCCTCTCAGTGGCTGGACCATTAGATGTCATAATGGGCTTGACATGTCCCTAGTCCCCAATTTTTAACCAGATTTCTGGTTGTCCAGTCGCCCCACCCCAGGGCTCTACTCTGGAATCCCTCATTTGGTGGGACATCTGAGGTTGAAAAACAAAATGAAATAAATCGACAACAACAAAAAAACGGACTTCTTCCATCCCCAGAATGACCCCAAACTCTTTGGACGGGACCGAACCCCCAGATAGTAAGACTCGTCCATTTCCCATGAACTCACCCGGCAATTTCACGACCATGAGTGACACGATATCCAGAGACAAAAACTTGAGCAAGAGCCTCACACTCGCCCTTTTTTCATATCCCGAAGTGTTCTCCTCATGGTCTGTAGATCAGTCCTGACATACCTATGACCCAAAACATAAGCCGAGTTTGTGTTTTCAGACAACTGTCCAAACAGCTCTGGCCTACACACCGTACAGGCTCAGGGCCCTGGAGCCAAACCTGAGGACTGTACTTGCCCTCTCCAATGGAATTGTATGTGCCCATTCCAATGGCCACAACCCTACTAGTAGGATAACCTCCAAATTCCCTGAGGCCATCCCAATAGTTGTGGCTTCCCAGGACAAACAGGGGCAATCTGAGCCCATCTGAGCACCTACCTGCACTCAGACCCGTAGACTGATGTCCCCAGAGGTAAAAAGGAACGAACAGGCCCCTAGGCACTAATCGGATCCATTGCTTTGGTTTCCAGACATCTCTCCTCAGAGGCCTGGATTTCAATACCAGCATATGGCTGTTTCTTGACTCACCCATCAGAACAAATCTCATCTACACATGGGAAACATGCACGTTGGAGCTGTGTCAAAGCCTCTGTTTAGGAGAACCCTTCAGGGCCCCAAAGCCACGGCTTCATTCCAAGGTCTCCATAGACACAAAAACATATTAGGACACATCCACAGGAGAGTCCATTTCAAATTAGCCTCCTCGGTTGCCCCCCACATCCAGCAGATCTAACCTGTCTTGTTGCTTGGAGACAATTGGAATGCGAGGTGGGCTACCCAGCCATCCATCCTTAGAACCCTGCTCGGAATCGTTGGCCTGGAGCCAACCAACAGGTCTCAATTGTCCTGCAGAAGAATCTTTGCAGTTTGGAGCTTCTCACAACTCCCATCGTGCGAAAACCCCCATGTCCTCGTGATCCAACCCCCTTCAAGAAAGGGACATCAGGGCAGAAAGTCCAACCTGAGCGATCGTCTGATCCTTGCCCTGACTTCAGATGCACGAGATCTCGATTGAGGTCTGTAGATTGTGCCTGCCATATCCTCACCCAGAAACCTAGGCCTAGCTTGGGTTCTCAGACTCCGTCCTCAGACTACTGGCCCACAAGCCCTCCAGTTGGGCCATCCAGAACTACAATGCCGCACTCTGCCTGCCCTACAGAAGTAAAACATTGCCCTCAGGGCTACCCCTAAACCGTAAATGAGGATCATCCTGCACGCCATTCGGCTGTACCCCAAACATATAGGCTGACCTGGGCACTATTTCCCCTTCTGAACCAGCCTGAGCCTGGACCTCCTGGTCCCACCCAGACAGCTGGCCGCACACTGAGCACATCGGACCCGCCATGGCCTTAGGTCGTCATCTCTTCCCAACTGCGGTTTGCAGGCTCCAGAAGCTAGACCTTATCTCCAACCACTGCCCAGGGTTGAAAATGATGCAGAAATCAGAACTCTTTCCCCATGGCAAGAAACCTTGTGGTTGGCATGTTGTCCAACGTTCAGTGTAGTTGAAACAAGCGTGGCCCATGAGGCCCAGCCCATGCTTGCGGGCCACATTGGTCACAAACACACATTGTGACCTTCAGCCTGAGCCCAGTCCTCAGGTAAGGCCTCTCAGGGCCTATATGAAGAGACAGCATATTGGGCTTGCCATGCCCCTAGGCCCCAATTTTTAACCATAGTTCGGGTTGTCCCTTCACTCTTCCCCAGGGCTCTGCTTTGGAATTCCTCTTTTGGTGGGACACCTGAGGTAACAAACCTGAAAGGAGACCTCCCATCCCACAGATTGACGAAAAACAATTGGGATCGGGCCAAATCCACAGAGAGGAAGATTCGTCCATGGCCCATGAGACCTCCCCAACATTCCACGGCCATCGCTGAAACAAAATCCAGAGACAAAAGCCTGAGCAAGCGCCTCAGACTCGCTCATTCTTCATATCCTGAAGAGTTCTTCTCATGGTTTGTAGATCGGGCGTGCCATACCTACGTCCCCAAACTTAAGCTGAGTTTGTGTTTTCAGTCTTCTGTCCTCAAAGTCCTGGGCCACACTCCCTCCAGGCTGGGGCCCCTGGAGAAACACATTAGGACTGCCCCCACCCAATCCATGGGAATTCTGCCCATTCCATTGTCAAAAATCGTACAAATTAGGAGAACCATCCAAAGTCCCTGAGGCCATCCCAATAGTGTAGGTCGCCCGGGACAAAAAAGGGCGGTTGATACCGGCTGAGCATCTACCTCCACTCATCTACCTCCACTCATACCAAGAAGATTGAACCAGACAGGACCCGAGGCCATTATCGGATCCATTGCTTTGGTTTACAGGCATATCTCCTGAAAAGCCTGGATTCCAATACCATCAGAGGGGATTTCCTGAGGCACCCATCAGAACAAATCTCGTCTCCACAAGGAAACTTGTGCATGGGAGCTAAGCCAAAGCTTAGGAGAATACTTCAGGGTCCCGGTGCCACCTCCCCATTCCAAGGCCCTCATGGACACAAACACACGTTAGGACCCATCCTCTGGAAAGTGCATTTCAACTCAGCCACCCCGGTTGCTCCCGCAGATCCATTAGATCTAAACTGTCTTGTTGCTAGGAGACAATTGGAAGGCGAGGCAGACTTCCCAGGCATCCATCCTCGAACGGTGCTCTGGAGTCATTCCATATGGGATGTCCTGGAGCTGTCCAACAGGTCTCAATTGTCCAGCAGAAGGAATCCTTGAAGGGGGCATCCCACATCTTCCAACGTGGAAAACCTCCATGGCCTCGAGATTCCGCTCCCTTCATGAAGGGGCCGTCATGCACAGAAACTCCAACCTGAGCCAACGTCGGATCCTCGCCCTGACTTCAGATGCATGAGATATTGGTTCAGATCTGCAGGGGGTACCTGCCGTGCCCTCACCCTGAATCCGAAGTCTAGCTTGTGTTCTCAGACTTCCGTCCTCACTCTCCTGGCCCCGAAGCCCTCAAGTTTGGCAATTCCGGACCGACAATGAAGCACTCTGCCTGCCCTCTAGAAAAAATATATTGCCTAATGAGCAGCCCAGGCAGCTTAAATGAGGATAAACCTACACGGCACTGGAATGTACCCAAATTATATAGTCTAACCTAGGCACTAATGCACTGTCTGACACAACCTGAGCCCGGACCTGCTGACCAACACCCAGACAGCTGACCGCACGCTGAGCACATCAGACCCGCCATGGCCTTAGGTCATCATCTCTTCCCTACCTCAGTTTTCAGGCTTCAGAACCTAGACCTTATCTCCAATCACTGCCCACGGGTGACTGTGATGCAGAAATCAGAACTCTTCCTGAACCATGGCAAGAAACCTTGTTGTTGGCATGTTGTCCAACGTTCAGTGTAGGAGAAACCAGCATTCACACTGAGGCCCCGCCCATTCTTGCGTGCGACTAGAGCATAAACACGCATTGTGACCTCAGCGTGAGTCCTGTCCTCTAGAAAGTCCTCTCAGTGGCTGGACCATTAGATGTCATAATGGGCTTGACATGTCCCTAGTCCCCAATTTTTAACCAGATTTCTGGTTGTCCAGTCGCCCCACCCCAGGGCTCTACTCTGGAATCCCTCATTTGGTGGGACATCTGAGGTTGAGAAACAAAATGAAACAAATCGACAACAACAAAAAAACGGACTTCTTCCATCCCCAAAATGACCCCAAACTCTTTGGACGGGACCGAACCCCCAGAGAGTAAGACTCGTCCATTTCCCATGAAGTCACCCGGCAATTTCACGACCATGAGTGACACGATATCCAGAGACAAAAACTTGAGCAAGAGCCTCACACTCGCACTTTTTTCATATCCCGAAGTGTTCTCCTCATGGTCTGTAGATCAGTCCTGCCATACCTATGACCCAAAACATAAGCCGAGTTTGTGTTTTCAGACAACTGTCCAAACAGCTCTGGCCTACACACCCTACAGGCTCAGGGCCCTGGAGCCAAACCTGAGGACTGTACTTGCCCTCTCCAATGGAATTGTATGTGCCCATTCCAATGGCCACAACCCTACTAGTAGGATAACCTCCAAATTCCCTGAGGCCATCCCAATAGTTGTGGCTTCCCAGGACAAACAGGGGCATTCTGAGCCCATCTGAGCACCTACCTGCACTCAGACCCGTAGACTGATGTCCCCAGAGGTAAAAAGGAACGAACAGGCCCCTAGGCACTAATCGGATCCATTGCTTTGGTTTCCAGGCATCTCTCCTCAGAGGCCTGGATTTCAATACCAGCATATGGCTGTTTCTTGACTCACCCATCAGAACAAATCTCATCTACACATGGGAAACATGCACGTTGGAGCTGTGTCAAAGCCTCTGTTTAGGAGAACCCTTCAGGGCCCCAAAGCCACGGCTTCATTCCAAGGTCTCCATAGACACAAAAACATATTAGGACACATCCACAGGAGAGTCCATTTCAACTCAGCCTCCTCGGTTGCCCCCCACATCCAGCAGATCTCACCTGTCTTGTTGCTTGGAGACAATTGGAATGCGAGGTGGGCTACCCAGCCATCCATCCTTAGAACCCTGCTCGGAATCGTTGGCCTGGAGCCAACCAACAGGTCTCAATTGTCCTGCAGAAGAATCTTTGCAGTTTGGAGCTTCTCACAACTCCCATCGTGCGAAAACCCCCATGTCCTCGTGATCCAACCCCCTTCAAGAAAGGGCCATCAGGGCAGAAAGTCCAACCTGAGCGATCGTCTGATCCTTGCCCTGACTTCAGATGCACGAGATCTCGATTGAGGTCTGTAGATTGTGCCTGCCATATCCTCACCCAGAAACCTAGGCCTAGCTTGGGTTCTCAGACTCCGTCCTCAGACTACTGGCCCACAAGCCCTCCAGTTGGGCAATCCAGAACTACAATGCCGCACTCTGCCTGCCCTACAGAAGTAAAACATTGCCCTCAGGGCTACCCCTAAACCGTAAATGAGGATCATCCTGCACGCCATTCGGCTGTACCCCAAACATATAGGCTGACCTGGGCACTATTTCCCCTTCTGACCCAGCCTGAGCCTGGACCTCCTGGTCCCACCCAGACAGCTGGCCGCACACTGAGCACATCGAACCCGCCATGGCCTTAGGTCGTCATCTCTTCCCAACTGCGGTTTGCAGGCTCCAGAAGCTAGACCTTATCTCCAACCACTGCCCAGGGTTGAAAATGATGCAGAAATCAGAACTCTTTCCCCATGGCAAGAAACCTTGTGGTTGGCATGTTGTCCAACGTTCAGTGTAGTTGAAACAAGCGTGGCCCATGAGGCCCAGCCCATGCTTGCGGGCCACATTGGTCACAAACACACATTGTGACCCTCAGCCTGAGCCCAGTCCTCAGGTAAGGCCTCTCAGGGCCTATATGAAGAGACAGCATATTGGGCTTGCCATGCCCCTAGGCCCCAATTTTTAACCATAGTTCGGGTTGTCCCTTCACTCTTCCCCAGGGCTCTGCTTTGGAATTCCTCTTTTGGTGGGACACCTGAGGTAACAAACCTGAAAGGAGTCCTCCCATCCCACAGATTGATGAAAAACAATTGGGATCGGGCCAAATCCACAGAGAGGAAGATTCGTCCATGGCCCATGAGACCTCCCCACATTCTACGGCCATCGCTGAAACAAAATCCAGAGACAAAAGCCTGAGCAAGCGCCTCAGACTCGCTCATTCTTCATATCCTGAAGAGTTCTTCTCATGGTTTGTAGATCGGGCGTGCCATACCTACGTCCCCACACTTAAGCTGAGTTTGTGTTTTCAGTCTTCTGTCCTCAAAGTCCTGGGCCACACTCCCTCCAGGCTGGGGCCCCTGGAGCCACACATTAGGACTCCCCCACCCAATCCATGAGAATTCTGCCCATTCCATTGTCAAAAATCGTACAAATTAGGAGAACCCTCCAAAGTCCCTGAGGCCATCCCAATAGTGTAGGTCGCCCGGGACAAAAAAGGGCGGTTGATACCGGCTGAGCATCTACCTCCACTCATCTACCTCCACTCATACCAAGAAGATTGAACCAGACAGGACCCGAGGCCATTATCGGATCCATTGCTTTGGTTTACAGGCATGTCTCCTTAAAAGCCTGGATTCCAATACCATCAGAGGGGAATTCCTGAGGCACCCATCAGAACAAATCTCGTCTCCACAAGGAAACTTGTGCATGGGAGCTAAGCCAAAGCTTAGGAGAATACTTCAGGGTCCCGGTGCCACCTCCCCATTCCAAGGCCCTCATGGACACAAACACACGTTAGGACCCATCCTCTGGAAAGTGCATTTCAACTCAGCCACCCCGGTTGCTCCCGCAGATCCATTAGATCTAAACTGTCTTGTTGCTAGGAGACAATTGGAAGGCGAGGCAGACTTCCCAGGCATCCATCCTCGAACGGCGCTCTGGAGTCATTCCATATGGGATGTCCTGGAGCTGTCCAACAGGTCTCAATTGTCCCGCAGAAGGAATCCTTGAAGGGGGCATCCCACATCTTCCAACGTGGAAAACCTCCATGGCCTCGAGATTCCGCTCCCTTCATGAAGGGGCCGTCATGCACAGAAACTCCAACCTGAGCCAACGTCGGATCCTCGCCCTGACTTCAGATGCATGAGATATTGGTTCAGATCTGCAGGGGGTACTTGCCGTGCCCTCACCCTGAATCCGAAGTCTAGCTTGTGTTCTCAGACTTCCGTCCTCACTCTCCTGGCCCCGAAGCTCTCAAGTTTGGAAATTCCGGACCGACAATGAAGCACTCTGCCTGCCCTCTAGAAAAAATATATTGCCTAATGAGCAGCCCAGGCAGCTTAAATGAGGATAAACCTACACGGCACTCGAATGTACCCAAATTATATAGTCTAACCTGGGCACTAATGCACTGTCTGACACAACCTGAGCCCGGACCTGCTGACCAACACCCAGACAGCTGACCGCACGCTGAGCACATCAGACCCGCCATGGCCTTAGGTCATCATCTCTTCCCTACCTCAGTTTTCAGGTTTCAGAACCTAGACCTTATCTCCAATCACTGCCCACGGGTGACTGTGATGCAGAAATCAGAACTCTTCCTGACCCATGGTAAGAAACCTTGTTGTTGGCATGTTGTCCAACGTTCAGTGTAGGAGAAACCAGCATTCACACTGAGGCCCCGCCCATTCTTGCGTGCGACGAGAGCATAAACACGCATTGTGACCTCAGCGTGAGTCCTGTCCTCTAGAAAGTCCTCTCAGTGGCTGGACCATTAGATGTCATAATGGGCTTGACATGTCCCTAGTCCCCAATTTTTAACCAGATTTCTGGTTGTCCAGTCGCCCCACCCCAGGGCTCTACTCTGGAATCCCTCATTTGGTGGGACATCTGAGGTTGAAAAACAAAATGAAATAAATCGACAACAACAAAAAAACGGACTTCTTCCATCCCCAGAATGACCCCAAACTCTTTGGACGGGACCGAACCCCCAGATAGTAAGACTCGTCCATTTCCCATGAACTCACCCGGCAATTTCACGACCATGAGTGACACGATATCCAGAGACAAAAACTTGAGCAAGAGCCTCACACTCGCCCTTTTTTCATATCCCGAAGTGTTCTCCTCATGGTCTGTAGATCAGTCCTGACATACCTATGACCCAAAACATAAGCCGAGTTTGTGTTTTCAGACAACTGTCCAAACAGCTCTGGCCTACACACCCTACAGTCTCAGGGCCCTGGAGCCAAACGTGAGGACTGTACTTGCCCTCTCCAATGGAATTGTATGTGCCCATTCCAATGGCCACAACCCTACTAGTAGGATAACCTCCAAATTCCCTGAGGCCATCCCAATAGTTGTGGCTTCCCAGGACAAACAGGGGCAATCTGAGCCCATCTGAGCACCTACCTGCACTCAGACCCGTAGACTGATGTCCCCAGAGGTAAAAAGGAACGAACAGGCCCCTAGGCACTAATCGGATCCATTGCTTTGGTTTCCAGACATCTCTCCTCAGAGGCCTGGATTTCAATACCAGCATATGGCTGTTTCTTGACTCACCCATCAGAACAAATCTCATCTACACATGGGAAACATGCACGTTGGAGCTGTGTCAAAGCCTCTGTTTAGGAGAACCCTTCAGGGCCCCAAAGCCACGGCTTCATTCCAAGGTCTCCATAGACACAAAAACATATTAGGACACATCCACAGTAGAGTCCATTTCAAATTAGCCTCCTCGGTTGCCCCCCACATCCAGCAGATCTCACCTGTCTTGTTGCTTGGAGACAATTGGAATGCGAGGTGGGCTACCCAGCCATCCATCCTTAGAACCCTGCTCGGAATCGTTGGCCTGGAGCCAACCAACAGGTCTCAATTGTCCTGCAGAAGAATCTTTGCAGTTTGGAGCTTCTCACAACTCCCATCGTGCGAAAACCCCCATGTCCTCGTGATCCAACCCCCTTCAAGAAAGGGACATCAGGGCAGAAAGTCCAACCTGAGCGATCGTCTGATCCTTGCCCTGACTTCAGATGCACGAGATCTCGATTGAGGTCTGTAGATTGTGCCTGCCATATCCTCACCCAGAAACCTAGGCCTAGCTTGGGTTCTCAGACTCCGTCCTCAGACTACTGGCCCACAAGCCCTCCAGTTGGGCCATCCAGAACTACAATGCCGCACTCTGCCTGCCCTACAGAAGTAAAACATTGCCCTCAGGGCTACCCCTAAACCGTAAATGAGGATCATCCTGCACGCCATTCGGCTGTACCCCAAACATATAGGCTGACCTGGGCACTATTTCCCCTTCTGACCCAGCCTGAGCCTGGACCTCCTGGTCCCACCCAGACAGCTGGCCGCACACTGAGCACATCGGACCCGCCATGGCCTTAGGTTGTCATCTCTTCCCAACTGCGGTTTGCAGGCCCCAGAAGCTAGACCTTATCTCCAACCACTGCCCAGGGTTGAAAATGATGCAGAAATCAGAACTCTTTCCCCATGGCAAGAAACCTTGTGGTTGGCATGTTGTCCAACGTTCAGTGTAGTTGAAACAAGCGTGGCCCATGAGGCCCAGCCCATGCTTGCGGGCCACATTGGTCACAAACACACATTGTGACCTTCAGCCTGAGCCCAGTCCTCAGGTAAGGCCTCTCAGGGCCTATATGAAGAGACAGCATATTGGGCTTGCCATGCCCCTAGGCCCCAATTTTTAACCATAGTTCGGGTTGTCCCTTCACTCTTCCCCAGGGTTCTGCTTTGGAATTCCTCTTTTGGTGGGACACCTGAGGTAACAAACCTGAAAGGAGACCTCCCATCCCACAGATTGACGAAAAACAATTGGGATCGGGCCAAATCCACAGAGAGGAAGATTCGTCCATGGCCCATGAGACCTCCCCAACATTCCACGGCCATCGCTGAAACAAAATCCAGAGACAAAAGCCTGAGCAAGCGCCTCATACTCGCTCATTCTTCATATCCTGAAGAGTTCTTCTCATGATTTGTAGATCGGGCGTGCCCTACCTACGTCCCCAAACTTAAGCTGAGTTTGTGTTTTCAGTCTTCTGTCCTCAAAGTCCTGGGCCACACTCCCTCCAGGCTGGGGCCCCTGGAGAAACACATTAGGACTGCCCCCACCCAATCCATGGGAATTCTGCCCATTCCATTGTCAAAAATCGTACAAATTAGGAGAACCATCCAAAGTCCCTGAGGCCATCCCAATAGTGTAGGTCGCCCGGGACAAAAAAGGGCGGTTGATACCGGCTGAGCATCTACCTCCACTCATCTACCTCCACTCATACCAAGAAGATTGAACCAGACAGGACCCGAGGCCATTATCGGATCCATTGCTTTGGTTTACAGGCATATCTCCTGAAAAGCCTGGATTCCAATACCATCAGAGGGGATTTCCTGAGGCACCCATCAGAACAAATCTCGTCTCCACAAGGAAACTTGTGCATGGGAGCTAAGCCAAAGCTTAGGAGAATACTTTAGGGTCCCGGTGCCACCTCCCCATTCCAAGGCCCTCATGGACACAAACACACGTTAGGACCCATCCTCTGGAAAGTGCATTTCAACTCAGCCACCCCGGTTGCTCCCGCAGATCCATTAGATCTAAACTGTCTTGTTGCTAGGAGACAATTGGAAGGCGAGGCAGACTTCCCAGGCATCCATCCTCGAACGGTGCTCTGGAGTCATTCCATATGGGATGTCCTGGAGCTGTCCAACAGGTCTCAATTGTCCAGCAGAAGGAATCCTTGAAGGGGGCATCCCACATCTTCCAACGTGGAAAACCTCCATGGCCTCGAGATTCCGCTCCCTTCATGAAGGGGCCGTCATGCACAGAAACTCCAACCTGAGCCAACGTCGGATCCTCGCCCTGACTTCAGATGCATGAGATATTGGTTCAGATCTGCAGGGGGTACCTGCCGTGCCCTCACCCTGAATCCGAAGTCTAGCTTGTGTTCTCAGACTTCCGTCCTCACTCTCCTGGCCCCGAAGCCCTCAAGTTTGGCAATTCCGGACCGACAATGAAGCACTCTGCCTGCCCTCTAGAAAAAATATATTGCCTAATGAGCAGCCCAGGCAGCTTAAATGAGGATAAACCTACACGGCACTGGAATGTACCCAAATTATATAGTCTAACCTAGGCACTAATGCACTGTCTGACACAACCTGAGCCCGGACCTGCTGACCAACACCCAGACAGCTGACCGCACGCTGAGCACATCAGACCCGCCATGGCCTTAGGTCATCATCTCTTCCCTACCTCAGTTTTCAGGCTTCAGAACCTAGACCTTATCTCCAATCACTGCCCACGGGTGACTGTGATGCAGAAATCAGAACTCTTCCTGACCCATGGTAAGAAACCTTGTTGTTGGCATGTTGTCCAACGTTCAGTGTAGGAGAAACCAGCATTCACACTGAGGCCCCGCCCATTCTTGCGTGCGACTAGAGCATAAACACGCATTGTGACCTCAGCGTGAGTCCTGTCCTCTAGAAAGTCCTCTCAGTGGCTGGACCATTAGATGTCATAATGGGCTTGACATGTCCCTAGTCCCCAATTTTTAACCAGATTTCTGGTTGTCCAGTCGCCCCACCCCAGGGCTCTACTCTGGAATCCCTCATTTGGTGGGACATCTGAGGTTGAAAAACAAAATGAAACAAATCGACAACAACAAAACAACGGACTTCTTCCATCCCCAGAATGACCCCAAACTCTTTGGACGGGACCGAACCCCCAGAGAGTAAGACTCGTCCATTTCCCATGAAGTCACCCGGCAATTTCACGACCATGAGTGACACGATATCCAGAGACAAAAACTTGAGCAAGAGCCTCACACTCGCCCTTTTTTCATATCCCGAAGTGTTCTCCTCATGGTCTGTAGATCAGTCCTGCCATACCTATGACCCAAAACATAAGCCGAGTTTGTGTTTTCAGACAACTGTCCAAACAGCTCTGGCCTACACACCCTACAGGCTCAGGGCCCTGGAGCCAAACCTGAGGACTGTACTTGCCCTCTCCAAGGGAATTATATGTGCCCATTCCAATGGCCACAACCCTACTAGTAGGATAACCTCCAAAGTCCCTGAGGCCATCCCAGTAGTTGTGGCTTCCCAGGGCAAACAGGGGCAATCTGAGCCCATCTGAGCACCTACCTGCACTCAGACCCGTAGACTGATGTCCCCAGAGGTAAAAAGGAACGAACAGGCCCCTAGGCACTAATCGGATCCATTGCTTTGGTTTCCAGGCATCTCTCCTCAGAGGCCTGGATTTCAATACCAGCATATGGCTGTTTCTTGACTCACCCATCAGAACAAATCTCATCTACACATGGGAAACATGCACGTTGGAGCTGTGTCAAAGCCTCTGTTTAGGAGAACCCTTCAGGGCCCCAAAGCCACGGCTTCATTCCAAGGTCTCCATAGACACAAAAACATATTAGGACACATCCACAGGAGAGTCCATTTCAACTCAGCCTCCTCGGTTGCCCCCCACATCCAGCAGATCTCACCTGTCTTGTTGCTTGGAGACAATTGGAATGCGAGGTGGGCTACCCAGCCATCCATCCTTAGAACCCTGCTCGGAATCGTTGGCCTGGAGCCAACCAACAGGTCTCAATTGTCCTGCAGAAGAATCTTTGCAGTTTGGAGCTTCTCACAACTCCCATCGTGCGAAAACCCCCATGTCCTCGTGATCCAACCCCCTTCAAGAAAGGGCCATCAGGGCAGAAAGTCCAACCTGAGCGATCGTCTGATGCTTGCCCTGACTTCAGATGCACGAGATCTCGATTGAGGTCTGTAGATTGTGCCTGCCATATCCTCACCCAGAAACCTAGGCCTAGCTTGGGTTCTCAGACTCCGTCCTCAGACTACTGGCCCACAAGCCCTCCAGTTGGGCCATCCAGAACTACAATGCCGCACTCTGCCTGCCCTACAGAAGTAAAACATTGCCCTCAGGGCTACCCCGAAACCACAAATGAGGATCTACCTGCACGCCATTCGGCTGTACCCCAAACATATAGGCTGACCTGGGCACTATTTCCCCTTCTGACCCAGCCTGAGCCTGGACCTCCTGGTCCCACCCAGACAGCTGGCCGCACACTGAGCACATCGGACCCGCCATGGCCTTAGGTCGTCATCTCTTCCCAACTGCGGTTTGCAGGCTCCAGAAGCTAGACCTTATCTCCAACCACTGCCCAGGGTTGAAAATGATGCAGAAATCATAACTATTTCCCCATGGCAAGAAACCTTGTGGTTGGCATGTTGTCCAACGTTCAGTGTAGTTGAAACAAGCGTGGCCCATGAGGCCCAGCCCATGCTTGCGGGCCACATTGGTCACAAACACACATTGTGACCCTCAGCCTGAGCCCAGTCCTCAGGTAAGGCCTCTCAGGGCCTATATGAAGAGACAGCATATTGGGCTTGCCATGCCCCTAAGCCGCAATTTTTAACCATAGTTCGGGTTGTCCCTTCACTCTTCCCCAGGGCTCTGCTTTGGAATTCCTCTTTTGGTGGGACACCTGAGGTAACAAACCTGAAAGGAGTCCTCCCATCCCACAGATTGACGAAAAACAATTGGGATCGGGCCAAATCCACAGAGAGGAATATTCGTCCATGGCCCATGAGACCTCCCCAACATTCCACGGCCATCGCTGAAACAAAATCCAGAGACAAAAGCCTGAGCAAGCGCCTCATACTCGCTCATTCTTCATATCCTGAAGAGTTCTTCTCATGGTTTGTAGATCGGGCGTGCCATACCTACGTCCCCAAACTTAAGCTGAGTTTGTGTTTTCAGTCTTCTGTCCTCAAAGTCCTGGGCCACACTCCCTCCAGGCTGGGTCCCCTGGAGCCACACATTAGGACTGCCCCCACACAATCCATGGGAATTCTGCCCATTCCATTGTCAAAAATCCTACAAATTAGGAGAACCCTCCAAAGTCCCTGAGGCCATCCCAATAGTGTAGGTCGCCCGGGACAAAAAAGGGCGGTTGATACCGGCTGAGCATCTACCTAGACTCATACCAAGAAGATTGAACCAGACAGGACCCGAGGCCATATCGGATCCATTGCTTTGGTTTACAGGCATGTCTCCTCAAAAGCCTGGATTCCAATACCAGCAGAGGGGATTTCCTGAGGCACCCATCAGAACAAATCTCGTCTCCACAAGGAAACTTGTGCATGGGAGCTAAGCCAAAGCTTAGGAGAATACTTCAGGGTCCCGGTGCCACCTCCCCATTCCAAGGCCCTCATGGACACAAACACACGTTAGGACCCATCCTCTGGAAAGTGCATTTCAACTCAGACACCCCGGTTGCTCCCGCAGATCCATTAGATCTAAACTGTCTTGTTGCTAGGAGACAATTGGAAGGTGAGGCGGACTTCGCAGGCATCCATCCTCGAACAGTGCTCTGGAGTCATTCCATATGGGATGTCCTGGAGCTGTCCAACAGGTCTCAATTGTCCCGCAGAAGGAATCCTTGAAGGGGGCATCCCACATCTCCCAACGTGGAAAACCTCCATGGTCTCGAGATTCCGCTCCCTTCATGAAGGGGCCGTCATGCACAGAAACTCCAACCTGAGCCAACGTCGGATCCTCGCCCTGACTTCAGATGCATGAGATATTGGTTCAGATCTGCAGGGGGTACCTGCCGTGCCCTCACCCTGAATCCGAAGTCTAGCTTGTGTTCTCAGACTTCCGTCCTCACTCTCCTGGCCCCGAAGCCCTCAAGTTTGGCAATTCCGGACCGACAATGAAGCACTCTGCCTGCCCTCTAGAAAAAATATATTGCCTAATGAGCAGCCCAGGCAGCTTAAATGAGGATAAACCTACACGGCACTCGAATGTACCCAAATTATATAGTCTAACCTGGGCACTAATGCACTGTCTGACACAACCTGAGCCCGGACCTGCTGACCAACACCCAGACAGCTGACCGCACGCTGAGCACATCAGACCCGCCATGGCCTTAGGTCATCATCTCTTCCCTACCTCAGTTTTCAGGCTTCAGAACCTACACCTTATCTCCAATCACTGCCCACGGGTGACTGTGATGCAGAAGTCAGAACTCTTCCTGACCCATGGTAAGAAACCTTGTGGTTGGCATGTTGTCCAACGTTCAGTGTAGGAGAAACCAGCATTCACCCAGAGGCCCCGCCCATTCTTGAGTGCGACGAGAGCATATACACGCATTGTGACCTCAGCGTGAGTCCTGTCCTCTAGTAAGTCCTCTCAGTGGCTGGACCATTAGATGTCATAATGGGCTTGACATGTCCTTAGTCCCCAATTTTTAACCAGATTTCTGGTTGTCCAGTCGCCCCACCCCAGGGCTCTACTCTGGAATCCCTCATTTGGTGGGACATCTGAGGTTGAGAAACAAAATGAAACAAATCGACAACAACAAAAAAACGGACTTCTTCCATCCCCAGAATTACCCCAAACTCTTTGGACGGGACCGAACCCCCAGAGAGTAAGACTCGTCCATTTCCCATGAAGTCACCCGGCAATTTCACGACCATGAGTGACACGATATCCAGAGACAAAAACTTGAGCAAGAGCCTCACACTCGCCCTTTTTTCATATCCCGAAGTGTTCTCCTCATGGTCTGTAGATCAGTCCTGCCATACCTATGACCCAAAACATAAGCCGAGTTTGTGTTTTCAGACAACTGTCCAAACAGCTCTGGCCTACACACCCTACAGGCTCAGGGCCCTGGAGCCAAACCTGAGGACTGTACTTGCCCTCTCCAAGGGAATTGTATGTGCCCATTCCAATGGCCACAACCCTACTAGTAGGATAACCTCCAAAGTCCCTGAGGCCATCCCAGTAGTTGTGGCTTCCCAGGACAAACAGGGGCAATCTGAGCCCATCTGAGCACCTACCTGCACTCAGACCCGTAGACTGATGTCCCCAGAGGTAAAAAGGAACGAACAGGCCCCTAGGCACTAATCGGATCCATTGCTTTGGTTTCCAGGCATCTCTCCTCAGAGGCCTGGATTTCAATACCAGCATATGGCTGTTTCTTGACTCACCCATCAGAACAAATCTCATCTACACATGGGAAACATGCACGTTGGAGCTGTGTCAAAGCCTCTGTTTAGGAGAACCCTTCAGGGCCCCAAAGCCACGGCTTCATTCCAAGGTCTCCATAGACACAAAAACATATTAGGACACATCCACAGGAGAGTCCATTTCAACTCAGCCTCCTCGGTTGCCCCCCACATCCAGCAGATCTCACCTGTCTTGTTGCTTGGTGACCATTGGAATGCGAGGTGGGCTACCCAGCCATCCATCCTTAGAACCCTGCTCGGAATCGTTGGCCTGGAGCCAACCAACAGGTCTCAATTGTCCTGCAGAAGAATCTTTGCAGTTTGGAGCTTCTCACAACTCCCATCGTGCGAAAACCCCCATGTCCTCGTGATCCAACCCCCTTCAAGAAAGGGCCATCAGGGCAGAAAGTCCAACCTGAGCGATCGTCTGATGCTTGCCCTGACTTCAGATGCACGAGATCTCGATTGAGGTCTGTAGATTGTGCCTGCCATATCCTCACCCAGAAACCTAGGCCTAGCTTGGGTTCTCAGACTCCGTCCTCAGACTACTGGCCCACAAGCCCTCCAGTTGGGCCATCCAGAACTACAATGCCGCACTCTGCCTGCCCTACAGAAGTAAAACATTGCCCTCAGGGCTACCCCGAAACCACAAATGAGGATCTACCTGCACGCCATTCGGCTGTACCCCAAACATATAGGCTGACCTGGGCACTATTTCCCCTTCTGACCCAGCCTGAGCCTGGACCTCCTG
Source organism: Mustela nivalis (assembly GCF_964662115.1). Classification (NCBI taxonomy): domain Eukaryota; kingdom Metazoa; phylum Chordata; class Mammalia; order Carnivora; family Mustelidae; genus Mustela; species Mustela nivalis. Next base: position 1,145,576 of record NW_028136446.1, on the reverse strand, counting down.
GTCCCACCCAGACAGCTGGCCGCACACTGAGCACATCGGACCCGCCATGGCCTTAGGTCGTCATCTCTTCCCAACTGCGGTTTGCAGGCTCCAGAAGCTAGACCTTATCTCCAACCACTGCCCAGGGTTGAAAATGATGCAGAAATCATAACTATTTCCCCATGGCAAGAAACCTTGTGGTTGGCATGTTGTCCAACGTTCAGTGTAGTTGAAACAAGCGTGGCCCATGAGGCCCAGCCCATGCTTGCGGGCCACATTGGTCACAAACACACATTGTGACCCTCAGCCTGAGCCCAGTCCTCAGGTAAGGCCTCTCAGGGCCTATATGAAGAGACAGCATATTGGGCTTGCCATGCCCCTAGGCCGCAATTTTTAACCATAGTTCGGGTTGTCCCTTCACTCTTCCCCAGGGCTCTGCTTTGGAATTCCTCTTTTGGTGGGACACCTGAGGTAACAAACCTGAAAGGAGTCCTCCCATCCCACAGATTGACGAAAAACAATTGGGATCGGGCCAAATCCACAGAGAGGAAGATTCGTCCATGGCCCATGAGACCTCCCCAACATTCCACGGCCATCGCTGAAACAAAATCCAGAGACAAAAGCCTGAGCAAGCGCCTCAGACTCGCTCATTCTTCATATCCTGAAGAGTTCTTCTCATGGTTTGTAGATCGGGCGTGCCATACCTACGTCCCCAAACTTAAGCTGAGTTTGTGTTTTCAGTCTTCTGTCCTCAAAGTCCTGGGCCACACTCCCTCCAGGCTGGGGCCCCTGGAGCCACACATTAGGACTGCCCCCACACAATCCATGGGAATTCTGTCCATTCCATTGTCAAAAATCGTACAAATTAGGAGAACCCTCCAAAGTCCCTGAGGCCATCCCAATAGTGTAGGTCGCCCGGGACAAAAAAGGGAGGTTGATACCGGCTGAGCATCTACCTAGACTCATACCAAGAAGATTGAACCAGACAGGACCCGAGGCCATTATCGGATCCATTGCTTTGGTTTACAGGCATGTCTCCTCAAAAGCCTGGATTCCAATACCAGCAGAGGGGATTTCCTGAGGCACCCATCAGAACAAATCTCGTCTCCACAAGGAAACTTGTGCATGGGAGCTAAGCCAAAGCTTAGGAGAATACTTCAGGGTCCCGGTGCCACCTCCCCATTCCAAGGCCCTCATGGACACAAACACACGTTAGGACCCATCCTCTGGAAAGTGCATTTCAACTCAGACACCCCGGTTGCTCCCACAGATCCATTAGATCTAAACTGTCTTGTTGCTAGGAGACAATTGGAAGGTGAGGCGGACTTCGCAGGCATCCATCCTCGAACAGTGCTCTGGAGTCATTCCATATGGGATGTCCTGGAGCTGTCCAACAGGTCTCAATTGTCCCGCAGAAGGAATCCTTGAAGGGGGCATCCCACATCTCCCAACGTGGAAAACCTCCATGGTCTCGAGATTCCGCTCCCTTCATGAAGGGGCCGTCATGCACAGAAACTCCAACCTGAGCCAACGTCGGATCCTCGCCCTGACTTCAGATGCATGAGATATTGGTTCAGATCTGCAGGGGGTACCTGCCGTGCCCTCACCCTGAATCCGAAGTCTAGCTTGTGTTCTCAGACTTCCGTCCTCACTCTCCTGGCACCGAAGCCCTCAAGTTTGGCAATTCCGGACCGACAATGAAGCACTCTGCCTGCCCTCTAGAAAAAATATATTGCCTAATGAGCAGCCCAGGCAGCTTAAATGAGGATAAACCTACACGGCACTCGAATGTACCCAAATTATATAGTCTAACCTGGGCACTAATGCACTGTCTGACACAACCTGAGCCCGGACCTGCTGACCAACACCCAGACAGCTGACCGCACGCTGAGCACATCAGACCCGCCATGGCCTTAGGTCATCATCTCTTCCCTACCTCAGTTTTCAGGTTTCAGAACCTAGACCTTATCTCCAATCACTGCCCACGGGTGACTGTGATGCAGAAGTCAGAACTCTTCCTGACCCATGGTAAGAAACCTTGTGGTTGGCATGTTGTCCAACGTTCAGTGTAGGAGAAACCAGCATTCACACTGAGGCCCCGCCCATTCTTGCGTGCGACTAGAGCATAAACACGCATTGTGACCTCAGCGTGAGTCCTGTCCTCTAGAAAGTCCTCTCAGTGGCTGGACCATTAGATGTCATAATGGGCTTGACATGTCCCTAGTCCCCAATTTTTAACCAGATTTCTGGTTGTCCAGTCGCCCCACCCCAGGGCTCTACTCTGGAATCCCTCATTTGGTGGGACATCTGAGGTTGAAAAACAAAATGAAACAAATCGACAACAACAAAAAAACGGACTTCTTCCATCCCCAGAATGACCCCAAACTCTTTGGACGGGACCGAACCCCCAGAGAGTAAGACTCGTCCATTTCCCATGAAGTCACCCGGCAATTTCACGACCATGAGTGACACGATATCCAGAGACAAAAACTTGAGCAAGAGCCTCACACTCGCCCTTTTTTCATATCCCGAAGTGTTCTCCTCATGGTCTGTAGATCAGTCCTGCCATACCTATGACCCAAAACATAAGCCGAGTTTGTGTTTTCAGACAACTGTCCAAACAGCTCTGGCCTACACACCCTACAGGCTCAGGGCCCTGGAGCCAAACCTGAGGACTGTACTTGCCCTCTCCAAGGGAATTATATGTGCCCATTCCAATGGCCACAACCCTACTAGTAGGATAACCTCCAAAGTCCCTGAGGCCATCCCAGTAGTTGTGGCTTCCCAGGGCAAACAGGGGCAATCTGAGCCCATCTGAGCACCTACCTGCACTCAGACCCGTAGACTGATGTCCCCAGAGGTAAAAAGGAACGAACAGGCCCCTAGGCACTAATCGGATCCATTGCTTTGGTTTCCAGGCATCTCTCCTCAGAGGCCTGGATTTCAATACCAGCATATGGCTGTTTCTTGACTCACCCATCAGAACAAATCTCATCTACACATGGGAAACATGCACGTTGGAGCTGTGTCAAAGCCTCTGTTTAGGAGAACCCTTCAGGGCCCCAAAGCCACGGCTTCATTCCAAGGTCTCCATAGACACAAAAACATATTAGGACACATCCACAGGAGAGTCCATTTCAACTCAGCCTCCTCGGTTGCCCCCCACATCCAGCAGATCTCACCTGTCTTGTTGCTTGGAGACAATTGGAATGCGAGGTGGGCTACCCAGCCATCCATCCTTAGAACCCTGCTCGGAATCGTTGGCCTGGAGCCAACCAACAGGTCTCAATTGTCCTGCAGAAGAATCTTTGCAGTTTGGAGCTTCTCACAACTCCCATCGTGCGAAAACCCCCATGTCCTCGTGATCCAACCCCCTTCAAGAAAGGGCCATCAGGGCAGAAAGTCCAACCTGAGCGATCGTCTGATGCTTGCCCTGACTTCAGATGCACGAGATCTCGATTGAGGTCTGTAGATTGTGCCTGCCATATCCTCACCCAGAAACCTAGGCCTAGCTTGGGTTCTCAGACTCCGTCCTCAGACTACTGGCCCACAAGCCCTCCAGTTGGGCCATCCAGAACTACAATGCCGCACTCTGCCTGCCCTACAGAAGTAAAACATTGCCCTCAGGGCTACCCCGAAACAACAAATGAGGATCTACCTGCACGCCATTCGGCTGTACCCCAAACATATAGGCTGACCTGGGCACTATTTCCCCTTCTGACCCAGCCTGAGCCTGGACCTCCTGGTCCCACCCAGACAGCTGGCCGCACACTGAGCACATCGGACCCGCCATGGCCTTAGGTCGTCATCTCTCCCAACTGCGGTTTGCAGGCTCCAGAAGCTAGACCTTATCTCCAACCACTGCCCAGGGTTGAAAATGATGCAGAAATCATAACTATTTCCCCATGGCAAGAAACCTTGTGGTTGGCATGTTGTCCAACGTTCAGTGTAGTTGAAACAAGCGTGGCCCATGAGGCCCAGCCCATGCTTGCGGGCCACATTGGTCACAAACACACATTGTGACCCTCAGCCTGAGCCCAGTCCTCAGGTAAGGCCTCTCAGGGCCTATATGAAGAGACAGCATATTGGGCTTGCCATGCCCCTAGGCCGCAATTTTTAACCATAGTTCGGGTTGTCCCTTCACTCTTCCCCAGGGCTCTGCTTTGGAATTCCTCTTTTGGTGGGACACCTGACGTAACAAACCTGAAAGGAGTCCTCCCATCCCACAGATTGACGAAAAACAATTGGGATCGGGCCAAATCCACAGAGAGGAAGATTCGTCCATGGCCCATGAGACCTCCCCAACATTCCACGGCCATCGCTGAAACAAAATCCAGAGACAAAAGCCTGAGCAAGCGCCTCAGACTCGCTCATTCTTCATATCCTGAAGAGTTCTTCTCATGGTTTGTAGATCGGGCGTGCCATACCTACGTCCCCAAACTTAAGCTGAGTTTGTGTTTTCAGTCTTCTGTCCTCAAAGTCCTGGGCCACACTCCCTCCAGGCTGGGGCCCCTGGAGCCACACATTAGGACTGCCCCCACCCAATCCATGGGAATTCTGTCCATTCCATTGTCAAAAATCCTACAAATTAGGAGAACCCTCCAAAGTCCCTGAGGCCATCCCAATAGTGTAGGTCGCCCGGGACAAAAAAGGGAGGTTGATACCGGCTGAGCATCTACCTAGACTCATACCAAGAAGATTGAACCAGACAGGACCCGAGGCCATTATCGGATCCATTGCTTTGGTTTACAGGCATGTCTCCTCAAAAGCCTGGATTCCAAAACCAGCAGAGGGGATTTCCTGAGGCACCCATCAGAACAAATCTCGTCTCCACAAGGAAACTTGTGCATGGGAGCTAAGCCAAAGCTTAGGAGAGTACTTCAGGGTCCCGGTGCCACCTCCCCATTCCAAGGCCCTCATGGACACAAACACACGTTAGGACCCATCCTCTGGAAAGTGCATTTCAACTCAGACACCCCGGTTGCTCCCGCAGATCCATTAGATCTAAACTGTCTTGTTGCTAGGAGACAATTGGAAGGTGAGGCGGACTTCGCAGGCATCCATCCTCGAACAGTGCTCTGGAGTCATTCCATATGGGATGTCCTGGAGCTGTCCAACAGGTCTCAATTGTCCCGCAGAAGGAATCCTTGAAGGGGGCATCCCACATCTCCCAACGTGGAAAACCTCCATGGTCTCGAAATTCCGCTCCCTTCATGAAGGGGCCGTCATGCACAGAAACTCCAACCTGAGCCAACGTCGGATCCTCGCCCTGACTTCAGATGCATGAGATATTGGTTCAGATCTGCAGGGGGTACCTGCCGTGCCCTCACCCTGAATCCGAAGTCTAGCTTGTGTTCTCAGACTTCCGTCCTCACTCTCCTGGCCCCGAAGCCCTCAAGTTTGGCAATTCCGGACCGACAATGAAGCACTCTGCCTGCCCTCTAGAAAAAATATATTGCCTAATGAGCAGCCCAGGCAGCTTAAATGAGGATAAACCTACACGGCACTCGAATGTACCCAAATTATATAGTCTAACCTGGGCACTAATGCACTGTCTGACACAACCTGAGCCCGGACCTGCTGACCAACACCCAGACAGCTGACCGCACGCTGAGCACATCAGACCCGCCATGGCCTTAGGTCATCATCTCTTCCCTACCTCAGTTTTCAGGCTTCAGAACCTACACCTTATCTCCAATCACTGCCCACGGGTGACTGTGATGCAGAAATCAGAACTCTTCCTGACCCATGGCAAGAAACCTTGTGGTTGGCATGTTGTCCAACGTTCAGTGTAGGAGAAACCAGCATTCACCCAGAGGCCCCGCCCATTCTTGAGTGCGACGAGAGCATATACACGCATTGTGACCTCAGCGTGAGTCCTGTCCTCTAGTAAGTCCTCTCATTGGCTGGACCATTAGATGTCATAATGGGCTTGACATGTCCCTAGTCCCCAATTTTTAACCAGATTTCTGGTTGTCCAGTCGCCCCACCCCAGGGCTCTACTCTGGAATCCCTCATTTGGTGGGACATCTGAGGTTGAAAAACAAAATGAAACAAATCGACAACAACAAAAAAACGGACTTCTTCCATCCCCAGAATGACCCCAAACTCTTTGGACGGGACCGATCCCCCAGAGAGTAAGACTCGTCCATTTCCCATGAAGTCACCCGGCAATTTCACGACCATGAGTGACACGATATCCAGAGACAAAAACTTGAGCAAGAGCCTCACAATCGCCCTTTTTTCATATCCCGAAGTGTTCTCCTCATGGTCTGTAGATCAGTCCTGCCATACCTATGACCCAAAACATAAGCCGAGTTTGTATTTTCAGACAACTGTCCAAACAGCTCTGGCCTACACACCCTACAGGCTCAGGGCCCTGGAGCCAAACCTGAGGACTGTACTTCCCTCTCCAAGGGAATTGTATGTGCCCATTCCAATGGCCACAACCCTACTAGTAGGATAACCTCCAAAGTCCCTGAGGCCATCCCAGTAGTTGTGGCTTCCCAGGACAAACAGGGGCAATCTGAGCCCATCTGAGCACCTACCTGCACTCAGACCCGTAGACTGATGTCCCCAGAGGTAAAAAGGAACGAACAGGCCCCTAGGCACTAATCGGATCCATTGCTTTGGTTTCCAGGCATCTCTCCTCAGAGGCCTGGATTTCAATACCAGCATATGGCTGTTTCTTGACTCACCCATCAGAACAAATCTCATCTACACATGGGAAACATGCACGTTGGAGCTGTGTCAAAGCCTCTGTTTAGGAGAACCCTTCAGGGCCCCAAAGCCACGGCTTCATTCCAAGGTCTCCATAGACACAAAAACATATTAGGACACATCCACAGGAGAGTCCATTTCATCTCAGCCTCCTCGGTTGTCCCCCACATCCAGCAGATCTAACCTGTCTTGTTGCTTGGAGACCTTTGGAATGCGAGGTGGGCTACCCAGCCATCCATCCTTAGAACCCTGCTCGGAATCGTTGGCCTGGAGCCAACCAACAGGTCTCAATTGTCCTGCAGAAGAATCTTTGCAGTTTGGAGCTTCTCACAACTCCCATCGTGAGAAAACCCCCATGTCCTCATGATCCAACCCCCTTCAAGAAAGGGCCATCAGGGCAGAAAGTCCAACCTGAGCGATCGTCTGATCCTTGCCCTGACTTCAGATGCACGAGATTTCGATTGAGGTCTGTAGATTGTGCCTGCCATATCCTCACCCAGAAACCTAGGCTTAGCTTGGGTTCTCAGACTCCGTCCTCAGACTACTGGCCCACAGGCCCTCCAGTTTGGCAATCCAGAACTACAATGCCGCAATCTGCCTGCCCTACAGAAGTAAAATATTGCCCTCATGGCTACCCCGAATCCCCAAATGAGGATCAACCTGCACGCCATTCGGCTGTACCCCAAACATATAGGCTGACCTGGGCACTATTTCCCCTTCTGACCCAGCCTGAGCCTGGACCTCCTGGTCCCACCCAGACAGCTGGCCGCACACTGAGCACATCGGACCCGCCATGGCCTTAGGTCGTCATCTCTTCCCAACTGCGGTTTTCAGGCACCAGAACCTAGACCTTATCTCTAAACACTGCCCAGGGTTGAAAATGATGCAGAAATCAGAACTCTTTCCCCATTGCAAGAAACCTTGTATTTGGCATGTTGTCCAACGTTCAGTGTAGTTGAAACAAGCGTGGCCCATGAGGCCCAGCCCATGCTTGCGGGCCACATTGGTCACAAACACACATTGTGACCCTCAGCCTGAGCCCAGTCCTCAGGTAAGGCCTCTCAGGGCCTATATGAAGAGACAGCATATTGGGCTTGCCATGCCCCTAGGCCCCAATTTTTAACCATAGTACGGGTTGTCCCTTCAGTCTTCCCCAGGGCTCTGCTTTGGAATTCCTCTTTTGGTGGGACACCTGAGGTAACAAACCTGAAAGGAGTCCTCCCATCCCACAGATTGACGAAAAACAATTGGGATCGGGTCAAATCCACAGAGAGGAAGATTCGTCCATGGCCCATGAGACCTCCCCAACATTCCACGGCCATCGCTGAAACAAAATCCAGAGACAATAGCCTGAGAAAGCGCCTCAGTCTCGCTCATTCTTCATATCCTGAAGAGTTCTTCTCATGGTTTGTAGATCGGGCGTGCCATACCTACATCCCCACACTTAAGCTGAGTTTGTGTTTTCAGTCTTCTGTCCTCAAAGTCCTGAGCCACACTCCCTCCAGGCTGGGGCCCCTGGAGCCACACATTAGGACTGCCCCACCCAATCCATGGGAATTCTGCGCATTCCATTGTCAAAAATCGTACAAATTAGGAGAACCCTCCAAAGTCCCTGAGGCCATCCCAATAGTGTAGGTCGCCCGGGACAAAAAAGGGCAGTTGATACCGGTTGAGCATCTACCTCCACTCATCTACCTCCACTCATACCAAGAAGATTGAACCAGACAGGACCCGAGGCCATTATCGGATCCATTGCTTTGGTTTACAGGCATGTCTCCTCAAAAGCCTGGATTCCAATACCAGCAGAGGGGATTTCCTGAGGCACCCATCAGAACAAATCTCGTCTCCACAAGGAAACTTGTGCATGGGAGCTAAGCCAAAGCTTAGGAGAATACTTCAGGGCCCCGGGGCCACCTCCCCATTCCAAGGCCCTCATGGACACAAACACAAGTTAGGACCCATCCTCTGGAAAGTGCATTTCAACCTAGCCACCCCGGGTGCTTCCGCAGATCCATTAGATCTAAACTGTCTTGGTGCTAGGAGACAATTGGACGGCGAGGCTGACTTCCCAGGCATCCATCCTCGAACGGTGCTCTGGAGTCATTCCATATGGGATGTCCTGGAGCTGTCCAACAGGTCTCAATTGTCCCGCAGAAGGAATCCTTGAAAGGGAAATCCCACATCTCCCACGTGGAAAACCTCCATGGCCTCGAGATTCCGCTCTCTTCATGAAGGGGCCGTCATGCACAGAAACTCCAACCTGAGCCAACGTCGGATCCTCGCCCTGACTTCAGATGCATGAGATATTGGTTCAGATCTGCAGGGGGTACCTGCCGTGCCCTCACCCTGAATCCGAAGTCTAGCTTGTGTTCTCAGACTTCCGTCCTCACTCTCCTGGCCCCGAAGCCCTCAAGTTTGGCAATTCCGGACCGACAATGAAGCACTCTGCCTGCCCTCTAGAAAAAATATATTGCCTAATGAGCAGCCCAGGCAGCTTAAATGAGGATAAACCTACACGGCACTCGAATGTACCCAAATTATATAGTCTAACCTGGGCACTAATGCACTGTCTGACACAACCTGAGCCCGGACCTGCTGACCAACACCCAGACAGCTGACCGCACGCTGAGCACATCAGACCCGCCATGGCCTTAGGTCATCATCTCTTCCCTACCTCAGTTTTCAGGCTTCAGAACCTAGACCTTATCTCCAATCACTGCCCACGGGTGACTGTGATGCAGAAATCAGAACTCTTCCTGACCCATGGCAAGAAACCTTGTGGTTGGCATGTTGTCCAACGTTCAGTGTAGGAGATACCAGCATTCACACTGAGGCCCCGCACATTCTTGCGTGCGACGAGAGCATAAACACGCATTGTGACCTCAGCGTGAGTCCTGTCCTCTAGTAAGTCCTCTCAGTGGCTGGACCATTAGATGTCATAATGGGCTTGACATGTCCCTAGTCCCCAATTTTTAACCAGATTTCTGGTTGTCCAGTCGCCCCACCCCAGGGCTCTACTCTGGAATCCCTAATTTGGTGGGACCTCTGAGGTTGAAAAACAAAATGAAACAAATCGACAACAACAAAAAAACGGACTTCTTCCATCCCCAGAATGACCCCAAACTCTTTGGACGGGACCGAACCCCCAGAGAGTAAGACTCGTCCATTTCCCATGAAGTCACCAGGCAATTTCACGACCATGAGTGACACGATATCCAGAGACAAAAACTTGAGCAAGAGCCTCACACTCGCCCTTTTTTCATATCCCGAAGTGTTCTCCTCATGGTCTGTAGATCAGTCCTGCCATACCTATGACCCAAAACATAAGCCGAGTTTGTGTTTTCAGACAACTGTCCAAACAGCTCTGGCCTACACACCCTACAGGCTCAGGGCCCTGGAGCCAAACCTGAGGACTGTACTTGCCCTCTCCAAGGGAATTGTATGTGCCCATTCCAATGGCCACAACCCTACTAGTAGGATAACCTCCAAAGTCCCTGAGGCCATCCCAATAGTTGTGGCTTCCCAGGACAAACAGGGGCAATCTGAGCCCATCTGAGCACCTACCTGCACTCAGAGCCGTAGACTGATGTCCCCAAAGGTAAAAAGGAACGAACAGGCCCCTAGGCACTAATCGGATCCATTGCTTTGGTTTCCAGGCATCTCTCCTCGGAGGCCTGGATTTCAATACCAGCATATGGCTGTTTCTTGACTCACCCATCAGAACAAATCTCATCTACACATGGGAAACATGCACGTTGGAGCTGTGTCAAAGCCTCTGTTTAGGAGAACCCTTCAGGGCCCCAGGGCCACCGCTTCATTCCAAGGTCTCCATAGACACAAAAACATATTAGGACACATCCACAGGAGAGTCCATTTCATCTCAGCCTCCTCGGTTGTCCCCCACATCCATCATATCTAACCTGTCTTGTTGCTTGGAGACCATTGGAATGCGAGGTGGGCTACCCAGCCATCCATCCTTAGAACCCTGCTCGGAATCGTTGGCCTGGAGCCAACCAACAGGTCTCAATTGTCCTGCAGAAGAATCTTTGCAGTTTGGAGCTTCTCACAACTCCCATCGTGGGAAAACCCCCATGTCCTCGTGATCCAACCCCCTTCAAGAAAGGGCCATCAGGGCAGAAAGTCCAACCTGAGCGATCGTCTGATCCTTGCCCTGACTTCAGATGCACGAGATCTCGATTGAGGTCTGTAGATTGTGCCTGCCATATCCTCACCCAGAAACCTAGGCCTAGCTTGGGTTCTCAGACTCCGTCTTCAGACTAGTGGCCCACAAGCCCTCCAGTTTGGCAATCCAGAACTACTATGCCGCACTCTCCCTGCCCTACAGAAGTAAAATATTGCCCTCAGGGCTACCCCGAAACTGCAAATGAGGATCAACCTGCACGCCATTTTGCTGTACCCCAAACATATAGGCTGACCTGGGCACTATTTCCCCTTCTCACCCTGCCTGAGCCTGGACCTCCTGGTCCCACCAAAACAGCTGGCCGCACACTGAGCACATCGGACCCGCCATGGCCTTAGGTCGTCATCTCTACCCAACTGCGGTTTTCAGGCTCCAGAACCTAGACCTTATCTCCAAACACTGCCCAGGGTTGAGAATGATGCAGAAATCAGAACTCTTTCCTTATGGCAAGAAACCTTGTGGTTGGCATGTTGTCCAACGTTCAGTGTAGTTGAAACAAGCGTGGCCCATGAGGCCCAGCCCATGCTTGCGGGCCACATTGGTCACAAACACACATTGTGACCCTCAGCCTGAGCCCAGACCTCAGGTAAGGCCTCTCAGGGCCTATATGAATAGACAGCATATTGGTCTTGCCATGCCCCTAGGCCCCAATTTTTAACCATAGTTCGGGTTGTCCCTTCACTCTTCCCCAGGGCTCTGCTTTGGAATTCCTCTTTTGGTGGGACACCTGAGGTAACAAACCTGAAAGGAGTCCTCCCATCCCACAGATTGACGAAAAACAATTGGGATCAGGCGAAATCCACAGAGAGGAAGATTCGTCCATGGCCCATGAGACATCCCCAACATTCCACGGCCATCGCTGAAACAAAATCCAGAGACAAAAGCCTGAGAAAGCTCCTCAGACTCGCTCATTCTTCATATCCTGAAGAGTTCTTCTCAGGGTTTGTAGATCGGGCGTGCCATACCTACGTCCCCAAACTTAAGCTGACTTTGTGTTTTCAGTCTTCTGTCCTCAAAGTCCTGGGCCACACTCCCTCCAGGCTGGGGCCCCTGGAGCCACACATTAGGACTGCCCCCACCCAATCCATGGGAATTCTGCCCATTCCATTGTCAAAAATCGTACAAATTAGGAGAACCCTCCAAAGTCCCTGAGGCCATCCCAATAGTGTAGGTCGCCCGGGACAAAAAAGGGCGGTTGATACCGGCTGAGCATCTACCTCCACTCATTTACCTCAACTCATACCAAGAAGATTGAACCAGACAGGACCCGAGGCCATTATCGGATCCATTGCTTTGGTTTACAGGCATGTCTCCTCAAAAGCCTGGATTCCAATACCAGCAGAGGGGATTTCCTGAGGCACCCATCAGAACAAATCTCGTCTCCACAAGGAAACTTGTGTATGAGAGCTATGCCAAAGCTTAGGAGAATACTTCAGGGTCCCGGTGCCACCTCCCCATTCCAAGGCCCTCATGGACACAAACACACGTTAGGACCCATCCTCTGGAAAGTGCATTTCAACTCAGCCACCCCGGTTGCTCCCGCAGATCCATTAGATCTAAACTGTCTTGTTGCTAGGAGACAATTGGAAGGCGAGGCAGACTTCCCAGGCATCCATCCTGGAACGGTGCTCTGGAGTCATTCCATATGGGATGTCCTGGATCTGTCCAACAGGTCTCAATTGTCCCGCAGAAGGAATCCTTGAAGGGGGCATCCCACATCTCCCAACGTGGAAAACCTCCATGGCCTCGAGATTCCGCTCCCTTCATGAAGGGGCCGTCATGCACAGAAACTCCAACCTGAGCCAACGTCGGATCGTCGCCCTGACTTCATATGCATGAGATATTGGTTCAGATCTGCAGGGGTTACCTGCCGTGCCCTCACCCTGAATCCGAAGTCTAGCTTGTGTTCTCAGACTTCCGTCCTCACTCTCCTGGCCCCGAAGCCCTCAAGTTTGGCAATTCCGGACCGACAATGAAGCACTCTGCCTGCCCTCTAGAAAAAATATATTGCCTAATGAGCAGCCCAGGCAGCTTAAATGAGGATAAACCTACACGGCACTCGAATGTACCCAAATTATATAGTCTAACCTGGGCACTAATGCACTGTCTGACACAACCTGAGCCCGGACCTGCTGACCAACACCCAGACAGCTGACCGCACGCTGAGCACATCAGACCCGCCATGGCCTTAGGTCATCATCTCTTCCCTACCTCAGTTTTCAGGCTTCAGAACCTAGACCTTATCTCCAATCACTGCCCACGGGTGACTGTGATGCAGAAATCAGAACTCTTCCTGACCCATGGCAAGAAACCTTGTGGTTGGCATGTTGTCCAACGTTCAGTGTAGGAGAAACCAGCATTCACCCTGAGGCCACGCCCATTCTTGAGTGCGACGAGAGCATAAACACGCATTGTGACCTCAGCGTGAGTCCTGTCCTCTAGTAAGTCCTCTCAGTGGCTGGACCATTAGATGTCATAATGGGCTTGACATGTCCCTAGTCACCAATTTTTAACCAGATTTCTGGTTGTCCAGTCGCCCCACCCCAGGGCTCTACTCTGGAATCCCTCATTTGGTGGGACCTCTGAGGTTGAAAAACAAAATGAAACAAATCGACAACAACAAAAAAACGGACTTCTTCCATCCCCAGAATGACCCCAAACTCTTTGGACGGGACCGAACCCCCAGAGAGTAAGACTCGTCCATTTCCCATAAAGTCACCAGGCAATTTCACGACCATGAGTGACACGATATCCAGAGACAAAAACTTGAGCAAGAGCCTCACACTCGCCCTTTTTTCATATCCCGAAGTGTTCTCCTCATGGTCTGTAGATCAGTCCTGCCATACCTATGACCCAAAACATAAGCCGAGTTTGTGTTTTAAGACAACTGTCCAAACAGCTCTGGCCTACACACCCTACAGGCTCAGGGCCCTGGAGCCAAACCTGAGGACTGTACTTGCCCTCTCCAAGTGAATTGTATGTGCCCATTTCAATGGCCACAACCCTACTAGTAGGATAACCTCCAAAGTCCCTGAGGCCATCCCAATAGTTGTGGCTTCCCAGGACAAACAGGGGCAATCTGAGCCCATCTGAGCACCTACCTGCACTCAGACCCGTAGACTGATGTCCCCAGAGGTAAAAAGGAACGAACAGGCCCCTAGGCACTAATCGGATCCATTGCTTTGGTTTCCAGGCATCTCTCCTCGGAGGCCTGGATTTCAATACCAGCATATGGCTGTTTCTTGACTCACCCATCAGAACAAATCTCATCTACACATGGGAAACATGCACGTTGGAGCTGTGTCAAAGCCTCTGTTTAGGCGAACCCTTCAGGGCCCCAAGCCACGGCTTCATTCCAAGGTCTCCATAGACACAAAAACATATTAGGACACATCCACAGGAGAGTCCATTTCATCTCAGCCTCCTCGGTTGTCCCCCACATCCAGCAGATCTAACCTGTCTTGTTGCTTGGCGACCATTGGAATGCGAGGTGGGCTACCCAGCCATCCATCCTTAGAACCCTGCTCAGAATCGTTGGCCTGGAGCCAACCAACAGGTCTCAATTGTCCTGCAGAAGAATCTTTGCAGTTTGGAGCTTCTCACAACTCCCATCGTGCGAAAACCCCCATGTCCTCGTGATCCAACCACCTTCAAGAAAGGGCCATCAGGGCAGAAAGTCCAACCTGAGCGATCGTCTGATCCTTGCCCTGACTTCAGGTGCACGAGATCTCGATTGAGGTCTGTAGATTGTGCCTGCCTTATCCTCACCCAGAAACCTAGGCCTAGCTTGGGTTCTCAGACTCCGTCTTCAGACTAGTGGCCCACAAGCCCTCCAGTTTGGCAATCCAGAACTACTATGCCGCACTCTCCCTGCCCTACAGAAGTAAAACATTGCCCTCAGGGCTAACCCGAAACTGCAAATGAGGATCAACCTGCACGCCATTTTGCCGTACCCCAAACATATAGGCTGACCTGGGCACTATTTCCCCTTCTCACCCAGCCTGAGCCTGGACCTCCTGGTCCCACCAAAACAGCTGGCCGCACACTGAGCACATCGGACCCGCCATGGCCTTAGGTCGTCATCTCTACCCAACTGCGGTTTTCAGGCTCCAGAACCTAGACCTTATCTCCAAACACTGCCCAGGGTTGAGAATGATGCAGAAATCAGAACTCTTTCCCCATGGCAAGAAACCTTGTGCTTGGCATGTTGTCCAACATTCAGTGTAGTTGAAACAAGCGTGGCCCATGAGGCCCAGCCCATGCTTGCGGGCCACATTGGTCACAAACACACATTGTGACCCTGAGCCTCAGCCCAGTCCTCAGGTAAGGCCTCTCAGGGCCTATATGAAGAGACAGCATATTGGGCTTGCCATGCCCCTAGGCCCCAATTTTTAACCATAGTTCGGGGTGTCCCTTCACTCTTCCCCAGGGCTCTGCTTTGGAATTCCTCTTTTGGTGGGACACCAGAGGTAACAAACCTGAAAGGAGTCCTCCCATCCCACAGATTGACGAAAAACAATTGGGATCGGGCCAAATCTACAGAGAGGAATATTCGTCCATGGCCCATGAGACCTCCCCAACATTCCACGGCCATCGCTGAAACAAAATCCAGAGACAAAAGCCTGAGCAAGCGCCTCAGACTCGCTTATTCTTCATATCCTGAAGAGTTCTTCTCATGGTTTGTAGATCGGGCGTGCCATACCTACGTCCCCAAACTTAAGCTGAGTTTGTGTTTTCAGTCTTCTGTCCTCAAAGTCCTGGGCCACACTCCCTCCAGGCTGGGGCCCCTGGAGCCACACATTAGGACTGCCCCCACCCAATCCATGGGAATTCTGCCCATTCCATTGTCAAAAATCGTACAAATTAGGAGAACCCTCCAAAGTCCCTGAGGCCATCCCAATAGTGTAGGTCGCCCGGGACAAAAAAGGGCGGTTGATAACAGCTGAGCATCTTCCTCCAGTCATCTACCTCCACTCATACCAAGAAGATTGAACCAGACAGGACCCGAGGCCATTATCGGATCCATTGCTTTGGTTTACAGGCATGTCTCCTCAAAAGCCTGGATTCCAATACCAGCAGAGGGGATTTCCTGAGGCACCCATCAGAACAAATCTCGTCTCCACAAGGAAACTTGTGCATGGGAGCTATGCCAAAGCTTAGGAGAATACTTCAGGGTCCCGGTGCCACCTCCCCATTCCAAGGCCCTCATGGACACAAACACACATTAGGACCCATCCTCTGGAAAGTGCATTTCAACTCAGCCACACCGGTTGTTCCCGCAGATCCACTAGATCTAAACTGTCTTGTTGCTAGGAGACAATTGGAAGGCGAGGCGGACTTCCCAGGCATCCATCCTCGAACGGTGCTCTGGAGTCATTCCATATGGGATGTCCTGGAGCGGTCCAACAGGTCTCAATTGTCCCGCAGAAGGAATCCTTGAAGGGGGCATCCCACATCTCCCAACGTGGAAAACCTCCATGGCCTCGAGATTCCGCTCCCTTCATGAAGGGGCCGTCATGCACAGAAACTCCAACCTGAGCCAACGTCGGATCCTCGCCCTGACTTCAGATGCATGAGATATTGGTTCAGATCTGCAGGGGGTACCTGCCGTGCCCTCACCCTGAATCCGAAGTCTAGCTTGTGTTCTCAGACTTCCGTCCTCACTCTCCTGGCCCCGAAGCCTTCATGGTTGGCAATTCCGGACCGACAATGAAGCACTCTGCATGCCCTCTAGAAAAAATATATTGCCTAATGAGCTGACCAGGCAGCTTAAATGAAGATAAACCTACACGGCACTCGAATGTACCCAAATTATATAGTCTAACCTGGGCACTAATGCACTGTCTGACACAACCTGAGCCCAGACCTGCTGACCAACACCCAGACAGCTGACCGCACCCTGAGCACATCAGACCCGCCCTGGCCTTAGGTCATCATCTCTTCCCTACCTCAGTTTTCAGGCTTCAGAACCTAGACCTTATCTCCAATCACTGCCCACGGGTGACTGTGATGCAGAAATCAGAACTCTTCCTGACCCATGGCAAGAAACCTTGTGGTTGGCATGTTGTCCAACGTTAAGTGTAGGAGAAAACAGCATTCACCCTGAGGCCCCGCCCATTCTTGAGTGCGAGGAGAGCATAAACACGCATTGTGACCTCAGCGTGAGTCCTGTCCTCTAGTAAGTCCTCTCAGTGGCTGGACCATTAGATGTCATAATGGGCTTGACATGTCCCTAGTCCCCAATTTTTAACCAGATTTCTGGTTGTCCAGTCACCCCACCCCAGGGCTCTACTCTGGAATCCCTCATTTGGTGGGACATCTGAGGTTGAAAAACAAAATGAAACAAATCGACAACAACAACAAAAAAACGGACTTCTTCCATCCCCAGAATGACCGCAAACTCTTTGGACAGGACCGAAACCCCAGAGAGTAAGACTCGTCCATTTCCCTTGATGTCACCCGGCAATTTCACGACCATGAGTGACACGATATCCAGAGACAAAAACTTGAGCAAGAGCCTCACACTCGCCCTTTTTTCATATCCCGAAGTGTTCTCCTCATGGTCTGTTGATCAGTCCTGCCATACCTATGATCCAAAACATGAGCCGAGTTTGTGTTTTCAGACAACTGTCCAAACAGCTCTGGCCTACACACCCTACAGGCTCAGGGCCCTGGAGCCAAACCTGAGGACTGTACTTGCCCTCTCCAAGGGAATTGTATGTGCCCATTCCAATGGCCACAACCCTACTAATAGGATAACCTCCAAAGTCCCTGAGGCCATCCCAATATTTGTGGCTTCCCAGGACAAACAGGGGCAATCTGAGCCCATCTGAGCACCTACCTGCACTCAGACCCGTAGACTGATGTCCCCAGAGGTAAAAAGGAACGAACAGGCCCCTAGGCACTAATCGGATCCATTGCTTTGCTTTCCAGGAAACTCTCCTCAGAATCCTGGATTTCAATACCAGCATATGGCTGTTTCTTGACTCACCCATCAGAACAAATCTCATCTACACATGGGAAACATGCACGTTGGAGCTGTGTCAAAGCCTCTGTTTAGGAGAACCCTTCAGGGCCCCAGGGCCACCGCTTCATTCCAAGGTCTCCATAGACACAAAAACATATTAGGACACATCCACAGGAGAGTCCATTTCAACTCAGCCTCCTCGGTTGCCCCCCACATCCAGCAGAACTAACCTTTCTTGTTGCTTAGAGACAATTGGAATGCGAGGTGGGCTACCCAGCCATCCGTCCTTAGAACCCTGCTCGGAATCGTTGGCCTGGAGCCAACCAACAGGTCTCAATTGTCCTGCAGAAGAATCTTTGCAGTTTGGAGCTTCTCACAACTCCCATCGTGGGAAAACCCCCATGTCCTCGTGATCCAACCCCCTTCAAGAAAGGGCCATCAGGGCAGAAAGTCCAACCTGAGCGATCGTCTGATCCTTGCCCTGACTTCAGATGCACGAGATCTCTATTGAGGTCTGTAGATTGTGCCTGCCATATCCTCACCCAGAAACCTAGGCCTAGCTTGGGTTCTCAGACTGCGTCCTCAGACTACTGGCCCACAAGCCCTCCAGTTTGGAAATCGAGAACTACAATGCCGCACTCTGCGTGCCCTACAGAAGTAAAACATTGCCCTCAGGGCTACCCCGAAACCCCAAATGAGGATCAACCTGCACGCCATTCGGCTGTACCCCAAACATATAGGCTGACCTGGGCACTATTTCCCCTTCTGACCCAGCCTGAGCCTGGACCTCCTGGTCACAACCAGACAGCTGGCAGCACACTGAGCACATCGGACCCGCCATGGCCTTAGGTCGTCATCTCATCCCAACTGCGGTTTTCAGGCTCCAGAACCTAGACCTTATCTCCAACCACTGCCCAGGGTTGAAAATGATGCAGAAATCAGAACTCTTTCCCCATGGCAAGAAACCTTGTGCTTGGCATGTTGTCCAACGTTCAGTGTAGTTGAAACAAGCATGGCCCATGAGGCCCAGCCCGTGCTTGCGGGCCACATTGATCACAAACACACATTGTGACCCTGAGCCTCAGCCCAGTCCTCAGGTAAGGCCTCTCAGGGCCTATATGAAGAGACAGCATATTGGGCTTGCCATGCCCCTAGGCCCCAATTTTGAACCATAGTTCGGGGTGTCCCTTCACTCTTCCCCAGGGCTCTGCTTTGTAATTCCTCTTTTGGTGGGACACCTGAGGTAACAAACCTGAAAGGTGGCCTCCCATCCCACAGATTGACTAAAAACAATTGGGATCGGGCCAAATCCACAGAGAGGAAGATTCGTCCATGGCCCATGAGAACTCCCCAACATTCCACGGCCATCGCTGAAACAAAATCCAGAGACAAAAGCCTGAGCAAGCGCCTCAGACTCGCTCATTCTTCATATCCTGGAGAGTTCTTCTCATGGTTTGTAGATCGGGCGTGCCATACCTACGTCCCCAAACTTAAGCTGAGTTTGTGTTTTCAGTCTTCTGTCCTCAAAGTCCTGGGCCACACTCCCTCCAGGCTGGGGCCCCTGGAGCCACACATTAGGACTGCCCCCACCCAATCCATGGGAATTCTGCCAATTCCATTGTCAAAAATCGTACAAATTAGGAGAACCCTCCAAAGTCCCTGAGGCCATCCCAATAGTGTAGGTCGCCCGGGACAAAAAAGGGCGGTTGATACCAGCTGAGCATCTTCCTCCACTCATCTACCTCCACTCATACCAAGAAGATTGAACCAGACAGGACCCTAGGCCATTATCGGATCCATTGCTTTGGTTTACAGGCATGTCTCCTCAAAAGCCTGGATTCCAATACCAGCAGAGGGGATTTCCTGAGGCACCCATCAGAACAAATCTCGTCTCCACAAGGAAACTTGTGCATGGGAGCTATGCCAAAGCTTAGGAGAATACTTCAGGGTCCCGGTGCCACCTCCCCATTCCAAGGCCCTCATGGACACAAACACATATTAGACCCATCCTCTGGAAAGTGCATTTCAACTCAGCCACCCCGGTTGCTCCCGCAGATCCATTAGATCTAAACTGTCTTGTTGCTAGGAGACAATTGGAAGGAGAGGCGGACTTCCCAGGCATCCATCCTCGAACGGTGCTCTGGAGTCATTCCATATGGGATATCCTGGAGCTGTCCAACAGGTCTCAATTGTCCCGCAGAAGGAATCCTTGAAGGGGGCATCCCACATCTCCCAACGTGGAAAAACTCCATGGCCTCGAGATTCCGCTCCCTTCATGAAAGGGCCGTCATGCACAGAAACTCCAAACTGAGCCAACGTCGGATTCTCGCCCTGACTTCAGATGCATGAGATATTGGTTCAGATCTACAGGGGGTACCTGCCGTGCCCTCACCCTGAATCCGAAGTCTAGCTTGTGTTCTCAGACTTCCGTCCTCACTCTCCTGGCCCCGAAGCCCTCATGTTTGGCAATTCCGGACCGACAATGAAGCACTCTGCCTGCCCTCTAGAAAAAATATATTGCCTAATGAGCTGACCAGGCAGCTTAAATGAAGATAAACCTACACGGCACCTGAATGTACCCAAATTATATAGTCTAACCTGGGCACTAATGCACTGTCTGACACAACCTGAGCCCGGACCTGCTGACCAACACCCAGACAGCTGACCGCACCCTGAGCACATCAGACCCGCCCTGGCCTTAGGTCATCATCTCTTCCCTACCTCAGTTTTCAGGCTTCAGAACCTAGACCTTATCTCCAATCACTGCCCACGGGTGACTGTGATGCAGAAATCAGAACTCTTCCTGACCCATGGCAAGAAACCTTGTGGTTGGCATGTTGTCCAACCTTCAGTGTAGGAGAAAGCAGCATTCACCCTGAGGCCCCGCCCATTCTTGAGTGCGATGAGAGCATAAACACGCATTGTGACCTCAGCGTGAGTCCTGTCCTCTAGTAAGTCCTCTCAGTGGCTGGACCATTAGATGTCATAATGGGCTTGACATGTCCCTAGTCACCAATTTTTAACCAGATTTCTGGTTGTCCAGTCGCCCCACCCCAGGGCTCTACTCTGGAATCCCTCATTTGGTGGGACATCTGAGGTTGAAAAACAAAATGAAACAAATCGACAACAACAACAAAAAAACGGACTTCTTCCATCTCCAGAATGACCGCAAACTCTTTGGACGGGACCGAACCCCCAGAGAGTAAGACTCGTCCATTTCCCATGATGTCACCCGGCAATTTCACGACCATGAGTGACACGATATCCAGAGACAAAATCTTGAGCAAGAGCCTCACACTCGCCCTTTTTTCATATCCCGAAGTGTTCTCCTCATGGTCTGTAGATCAGTCCTGCCATACCTATGACCCAAAACATGAGCCGAGTTTGTGTTTTCAGACAACTGTCCAAACAGCTCTGGCCTACACACCCTACAGGCTCAGGGCCCTGGAGCCAAACCTGAGGACTCTACTTGCCCTCTCCAAGGGAATTGTATGTGCCCATTCCAATGGCCACAACCCTACTAATAGGATAACCTCCAAAGTCCCTGAGGCCATCCCAATAGTTGTGGCTTCCCAGGACAAACAGGGGCAATCTGAGCCCATCGGAGCACCTACCTGCACTCAGACCGCTAGACTGATGTCCCCAGAGGAAAAAAGGAACGAACAGGCCCCTAGGCACTAATCGGATCCATTGCTTTGCTTTCCAGGAAACTCTCCTCAGAATCCTGGATTTCAATACCAGCATATGGCTGTTTCTTGACTCACCCATCAGAACAAATCTCATCTACACATGGGAAACATGCACGTTGGAACTGTGTCAAAGCCTCTGTTTAGGAGAACCCTTCAGGGCCCCAGGGCCACCGCTTCATTCCAAGGTCTCCATAGACACAAAAACATATTAGGACACATCCACAGGAGAGTCCATTTCAACTCAGCCTCCTCGGTTGCCCCCCACATCCAGCAGATCTAACCTGTCTTGTTGCTTGGAGACAATTGGAATGCGAGGTGGGCTACCCAGCCATCCATCCTTAGAACCCTGCTCGGAATCGTTGGCCTGGAGCCAACCAACAGTTCTCAATTGTCCTGCAGAAGAATCTTTGCAGTTTGGAGCTTCTCACAACTCCCATCGTGCGAAAACCCCCATGTCCTCGTGATCCAACCCCCTTCAAGAAAGGGCCATCAGGGCAGAAAGTCCAACCTGAGCGATCGTCTGATCCTTGCCCTCACTTCAGATGCACGAGATCTCGATTGAGGTCTGTAGATTGTGCCTGCCATATCCTCACCCAGAAACCTAGGCCTAGCTTGGGTTCTCAGACTCCGTCCTCAGACTACTGGCCCACAAGCCCTCCAGTATGGAAATCCAGAACTACAATGCCGCACTCTGCCTGCCCTACAGAAGTAAAACATTGCCCTCAGGGCTACCCCGAAACCCCAAATGAGGATCAACCTGCACGCCATTCGGCTGTACCCCAAACATAGAGGCTGACCTGGGCACTATTTCCCCTTCTGACCCAGCCTGAACCTGGACCTCCTGGTCCCACCCAGACAGCTGGCCGCACACTGAGCACATCGGACCCGCCATGGCCTTAGGTCGTCATCTCTTCCCAACTGCGGTTTTCAGGCTCCAGAACCTAGACCTTATCTCCAACCACTGCCCAGGGTTGAAAATGATGCAGAAATCATAACTATTTCCCCATGGCAAGAAACCTTGTGGTTGGCATGTTGTCCAACGTTCAGTGTAGTTGAAACAAGCGTGGCCCATGAGGCACAGCCCATGCTTGCGGGCCACATTGGTCAGAAACACACATTGTGACCCTCAGCCTGAGCCCAGTCCTCAGGTAAGGCCTCTCAGGGCCTATATGAAGAGACAGCATATTGGGCTTGCCATGCCCCTAGGCCCCAATTTTTAACCATAGTTCGGGGTGTCCCTTCACTCTTCCCCAGGGCTCTGCTTTGTAATTCCTCTTTTGGTGGGACACCTGAGGTAACAAACCTGAAAGGTGGCCTCCCATCCCACAGATTGACGAAAAACAATTGGGATCGGGCCAAATCCACAGAGAGGAAGATTTGTCCATGGCCCATGAGACCTCCCCAACATTCCACAGCCATCGCTGAAACAAAATCCAGAAACAAAAGCCTGAGCAAGCGCCTCAGACTCGCTCATTCTTCATATCCTGAAGAGTTCTTCTCATGGTTTGTAGATCGGGCGTGCCATACCTACGTCCCCAAACTTAAGCTGAGTTTGTGTTTTCAGTCTTCTGTCCTCAAAGTCCTGGGCCACACTCCCTCCATGCTGGGACCCTGGAGCCACACATTAGGACTGCCCCCACCCAATCCATGGGAATTCTGCCCATTCCATTGTCAAATATCGTACAAATTAGGAGAACCCTCCAAAGTCCCTGAGGCCATCCCAATAGTGTAGGTCGCCCGGGACAAAAAAGGGCGGTTGATACCAGCTGAGCTTCTTCCTCCACTCATCTACCTCCACTCATACCAGAAAGATTGAACCAGACAGGACCCGAGGCCATTATCGGATCCATTGCTTTGGTTTACAGGCATGTCTCCTCAAAAGCCTGGATTCCAATACCAGCAGAGGGGATTTCCTGAGGCACCCATCAGAACAAATCTCGTCTCCACAAGGAAACTTGTGCATGGGAGCTATGCCAAAGCTTAGGAGAATACTTCAGGGTCCCGGTGCCACCTCCCCATTCCAAGGCCCTCATGGACACAAACACATATTAGACCCATCCTCTGGAAAGTGCATTTCAACTCAGCCACCCCGGTTGCTCCCGCAGATCCATTAGATCTAAACTGTCTTGTTGCTAGGAGACAATTGGAAGGCGAGGCGGACTTCACAGGCATCCATCCTCGAACGGTGCTATGGAGTCATTCCATATGGGATGTCCTGGAGCTGTCCAAAAGGTCTCAATTGTCCCGCAGAAGGAATCCTTGAAGGTGGCATCCCACATCTCCCAACGTGGAAAACCCCCATGGCCTCGAGATTCCGCTCCCTTCATGAAGGGGCCGTCATGCACAGAAACTCCAACCTGAGCCAGCGTCGGATCCTCGCCCTGACTTCAGATGCATGAGATATTGGTTCAGATTTGCAGGGGGTACCTGCCGTGCCCTCACCCTGAATCCGAAGTCTAGCTTGTGTTCTCAGACTTCCGTCCTCACTCTCCTGGCCCCGAAGCCCTCATGTTTGGCAATTCCGGACCGACAATGAGGCACTCTGCCTGCTCTCTAGAAAAAGTATATTGCCTAATGAGCTGACCAGGCAGCTTAAATGAAGATAAACCTACACGGCACCTGAATGTACCCAAATTATATAGTCTAACCTGGGCACTAATGCACTGTCTGACACAACCTGAGCCCGGACCTGCTGACCAACACCCAGACAGCTGACCGCACCCTGAGCACATCAGACCCGCCCTGGCCTTAGGTCATCATCTCTTCCCTACCTCAGTTTTCAGGCTTCAGAACCTAGACCTTATCTCCAATCACTGCCCACGGGTGACTGTGATGCAGAAATCAGAACTCTTCCTGACCCATGGCAAGAAACCTTGTGGTTGGCATGTTGTCCAACGTTCAGTTTAGGAGAAAACAGCATTCCCCCTGAGGCCCCGCCCATTCTTGAGTGCGACGAGAGCATAAACACGCATTGTGACCTCAGCGTGAGTCCTGTCCTCTAGTAAGTCCTCTCAGTGGCTGGACCATTAGATGTCATAATGGGCTTGACATGTCCCTAGTCCCCAATTTTTAACCAGATTTCTGGTTGTCCAGTCGCCCCACCCCAGGGCTCTACTCTGGAATCCCTCATTTGGTGGGACATCTGAGGTTGAAAAACAAAATGAAACAAATCGACAACAACAACAAAAAAACGGACTTCTTCCATCCCCAGAATGACCGCAAACTCTTTGGACGGGACCGAACCCCCAGAGAGTAAGACTCGTCCATTTCCCATGAAGTCACCCGGCAATTTCACGACCATGAGTGACACGATATCCAGAGACAAAAACTTGAGCAAGAGCCTCACACTCGCCCTTTTTTCATATCCCGAAGTGTTCTCCTCATGGTCTGTAGATCAGTCCTGCCATACCTATGACCCAAAACATGAGCCGAGTTTGTGTTTTCAGACAACTGTCCAAACAGCTCTGGCCTACACACCCTACAGGCTCAGGGCCCTGGAGCCAAACCTGAGGACTGTACTTGCCCTCTCCAAGGGAATTGTATATGCCCATTCCAATGGCCACAACCCTACTAATAGGATAACCTCCAAAGTCCCTGAGGCCATCCCAATAGTTGTGGCTTCCCCGGACAAACAGGGGGCAATCTGAGCCCATCTGAGCACCTACCTGCACTCAGACCCGTAGACTGATGTCCCCAGAGGTAAAAAGGAACGAACAGGCCCCTAGGCACTAATCGGATCCATTGCTTTGGTTTCCAGGAAACTCTCCTCACAGGCCTGGATTTCAATACCAGCATATGGCTGTTTCTTGACTCACCCATCAGAACAAATCTCATCTACACATGGGAAACATGCACGTTGGAGCTGTGTCAAAGCCTCTGTTTAGGAGAACCCTTCAGGGCCCCAGGGCCACCGCATCATTCCAAGGTCTCCATAGACACAAAAACATATTAGGACACATCCACAGGAGAGTCCATTTCAACTCAGCCTCCTCGGTTGCCCCCCACATCCAGCAGATCTAACCTGTCTTGTTGCTTGGAGACAATTGGAATGCGAGGTGGGCTACCCAGCCATCCATCCTTAGAACCCTGCTCGGAATCGTTGGCCTGGAGCCAACCAACAGGTCTCAATTGTCCTGCAGAAGAATCTTTGCAGTTTGGAGCTTCTCACAACTCCCATCGTGGGAAAACCCCCATGTCCTCGTGATCCAACCCCCTTCAAGAAAGGGCCATCAGGGCAGAAAGTCCAACCTGAGCGATCGTCTGATCCTTGCCCTGACTTCAGATGCACGAGATCTCTATTGAGGTCTGTAGATTGTGCCTGCCATATCCTCACCCAACAACCTAGGCCTAGCTTGGGTTCTCAGACTCCGTCTTCAGACTACTGGCCCACAAGCCCTCCAGTTGGGCAATCCAGAACTACAATGCCGCACTCTGCCTGCCCTACAGAAGTAAAACATTGCCCTCAGGGCTACCCCGAAACCCCAAATGAGGATCAACCTGCACGCCATTCGGCTGTACCCCAAACATAAAGGCTGACCTGGGCACTATTTCCCCTTCTGACCCAGCCTGAGCCTGGACCTCCTGGTCCCACCCAGACAGCTGGCCGCACACTGAGCACATCGGACCCGCCATGGCCTTAGGTCGTCATCTCTTCCCAACTGCGGTTTTCAGGCTCCAGAACCTAGACCTTATCTCCAACCACTGCCCAGGGTTGAAAATGATGCAGAAATCAGAACTCTTTCCCCATGGCAAGAAACCTTGTGCTTGGCATGTTGTCCAACGTTCAGTGTAGTTGAAACAAGCGTGGCCCATGAGGCCCAGCCCATGCTTGCGGGCCACATTGGTCACAAACACACATTGTGACCCTCAGCCTGAGCCCAGTCCTCAGGTAAGGCCTCTCAGGGCCTATATGAAGAGACAGCATATTGGGCTTGCCATGCCCCTAGGCCCCAATTTTTAACCATAGTTCGGGGTGTCCCTTCACTCTTCCCCAGGGCTCTGCTTTGGAATTCCTCTTTTGGTGGGACACCAGAGGTAACAAACCAGAAAGGAGTCCTCCCATCCCACAGATTGACGAAAAACAATTGGGATCGGGCCAAATCTACAGAGAGGAAGATTCGTCCATGGCCCATGAGACCTCCCCAACATTCCATGGCCAACGCTGAAACAAAATCCAGAGACAAAAGCCTGAGCAAGCGCCTCAGACTCGCTTATTCTTCATATCCTGAAGAGTTCTTCTCATGGTTTGTAGATCGGGCGTGCCATACCTACGTCCCCAAACTTAAGCTGAGTTTGTGTTTTCAGTCTTCTGTCCTCAACGTCCTGGGCCACACTCCCTCCAGGCTGGGGCCCCTGGAGCCACACATTAGGACTGCCCCCACCCAATCCATGGGAATTCTGCCCATTCCATTTTCAAAAATCATACAAATTAGGAGAACCCTCCAAAGTCCCTGAGGCCATCCCAATAGTGTAGGTCGCCCGGGACAAAAAAGGGCGGTTGATAACAGCTGAGCATCTACCTCCACTCATCTACCTCCACTCATACCAAGAAGATTGAACCAGATAGGACCCGAGGCCATTATCGGATCCATTGCTTTGGTTTACAGGCATGTCTCCTCAAAAGCCTGGATTCCAATACCAGCAGAGGGGATTTCCTGAGGCACCCATCAGAACAAATCTCGTCTCCACAAGGAAACTTGTGCATGGGAGCTATGCCAAAGCTTAGGAGAATACTTCAGGGTCCCGGAGCCACCTCCCCATTCCAAGGCCCTCATGGACACAAACACACATTAGGACCCATCCTCTGGAAAGTGCATTTCAACTCAGCCGCCCCGGTTGCTCCCGCAGATCCACTAGATCTAAACTGTCTTGTTGCTAGGAGACAATTGGAAGGCGAGGCGGACTTCCCAGGCATCCATCCTCGAACGGTGCTCTGGAGTCATTCCATATGGGATGTCCTGGAGCTGTCCAACAGGTCTCAATTGTCCCGCAGAAGGAATCCTTGAAGGGGGCTTCCCACATCTCCCAACGTGGAAAACCTCCATGGCCTCGAGATTCCGCTCCCTTCATGAAGGGGCCGTCATGCACAGAAACTCCAACCTGAGCCAACGTCGGATCCTCGCCCTGACTTCAGATGCATGAGATATTGGTTCAGATCTGCAGGGGGTACCTGCCGTGCCCTCACCCTGAATCCGAAGTCTAGCTTGTGTTCTCAGACTTCCGTCCTCACTCTCCTGGCCCCGAAGCCTTCATGTTTGGCTATTCCGGACCGACAATGAAGCACTCTGCATGCCCTCTAGAAAAAATATATTGCCTAATGAGCTGACCAGGCAGCTTAAATGAAGATAAACCTACACGGCACTCGAATGTACCCAAATTATATAGTCTAACCGGGGCACTAATGCACTGTCTGACACAACCTGAGCCCAGACCTGCTGACCAACACCCAGACAGCTGACCGCACCCTGAGCACATCAGACCCGCCCTGGCCTTAGGTCATCATCTCTTCCCTACCTCAGTTTTCAGGCTTCAGAACCTAGACCTTATCTCCAATCACTGCGCACGGGTGACTGTGATGCAGAAATCAGAACTCTTCCTGACCCATGGCAAGAAACCTTGTGGTTGGCATGTTGTCCAACGTTCAGTGTAGGAGAAAACAGCATTCACCCTGAGGCCCCGCCCATTCTTGAGTGCGACGAGAGCATAAACACGCATTGTGACCTCAGCGTGAGTCCTGTCCTCTAGTAAGTCCTCTCAGTGGCTGGACCATTAGATGTCATAATGGGCTTGACATGTCCCTAGTCCCCAATTTTTAACCAGATTTCTGGTTGTCCAGTCGCCCCACCCCAGGGCTCTACTCTGGAATCCCTCATTTGGTGGGACATCTGAGGTTGAAAAACAAAATGAAACAAATCGACAACAACAACAAAAAAACGGACTTCTTCCATCCCCAGAATGACCGCAAACTCTTTGGACGGGACTGAACCCCCAGAGAGTAAGACTCGTCCATTTCCCATGAAGTCACCCGGCAATTTCACGACCATGAGTGACACGATATCCAGAGAAAAAAACTTGAGCAAGAGCCTCACACTCGCCCTTTTTTCATATCCCGAAGTGTTCTCCTCATGGTCTGTAGATCAGTCCTGCCATACCTATGACCCAAAACATGAGCCGAGTTTGTGTTTTCAGACAACTGTCCAAACAGCTCTGGCCTACACACCCTACAGGCTCAGGGCCCTGGAGCCAAACCTGAGGACTGTACTTGCCCTCTCCAAGGGAATTGTATGTGCCCATTCCAATGGCCACAACCCTACTAATAGGATAACCTCCAAAGTCCCTGAGGCCATCCCAAGAGTTGTGGCTTCCCAGGACAAACAGGGGCAATCTGAGCCCATCTGAGCACCTACCTGCACTCAGACCCGTAGACTGATGTCCCCAGAGGTAAAAAGGAACGAACAGGCCCCTAGGCACTAATCGGATCCATTGCTTTGCTTTCCAGGCATCTCTCCTCAGAGGCCTGGATTTCAATACCAGCATATGGCTGTTTCTTACTCACCCATCAGAACAAATCTCATCTACACATGGGAAACATGCACGTTGGAGCTGTGTCAAAGCCTCTGTTTAGGAGAACTCTTCAGGGCCCCAGGGCCACCGCTTCATTCCAAGGTCTCCATAGACACAAAAACATATTAGGACACATCCACAGGAGAGTCCATTTCAACTCAGCCTCCTCGGTTGCCCCCCACATCCAGCAGATCTAACCTGTCTTGTTGCTTGGAGACAATTGGAATGCGAGGGGGGCTACCCAGCCATCCATCCTTAGAACCCTGCTCGGAATCGTTGGCCTGGAGCCAACCAACAGTTCTCAATTGTCCTGCAGAAGAATCTTTGCAGTTTGGAGCTTCTCACAACTCCCATCGTGCGAAAACCCCCATGTCCTCGTGATCCAACCCCCTTCAAGAAAGGGCCATCAGGGCAGAAAGTCCAACCTGAGCGATCGTCTGATCCTTGCCCTGACTTCAGATGCACGAGATCTCTATTGAGGTCTGTAGATTGTGCCTGCCATATCCTCACCCAGAAACCTAGGCCTAGCTTGGGTTCTCAGACTCCGTCCTCAGACTACTGGCCCACAAGCCCTCCAGTATGGAAATCCAGAACTACAATGCCGCACTCTGCCTGCCCTACAGAAGTAAAACATTGCCCTCAGGGCTACCCCGAAACCCCAAATGTGGATCAACCTGCACGCCATTCGGCTGTACCCCAAACATAGAGGCTGACCTGGGCACTATTTCCCCTTCTGACCCAGCCTGAACCTGGACCTCCTGGTCCCACCCAGACAGCTGGCCGCACACTGAGCACATCGGACCCGCCATGGCCTTAGGTCGTCATCTCTACCCAACTGCGGTTTTCAGGCTCCAGAACCTAGACCTTATCTCCAACCACTGCCCAGGGTTGAAAATGATGCAGAAATCAGAACTCTTTCCCCATGGCAAGAAACCTTGTGCTTGGCATGTTGTCCAACGTTTAGTGTAGTTGAAACAAGCGTGGCCCATGAGGCCCAGCCCATGCTTGCGGGCCACATTGGTCACAAACACACATTGTGACCCTCAGCCTGAGCCCAGTCCTCAGGTAAGGCCTCTCAGGGCCTATATGAAGAGACAGCATATTGGGCTTGCCATGCCCCTAGGCCCCAATTTTTAACCATAGTTCGGGGTGTCCCTTCACTCTTCCCCAGGGCTCTGCTTTGGAATTCCTCTTTTGGTGGGACACCAGAGGTAACAAACCTGAAAGGAGTCCTCCCATCCCACAGATTGACGAAAAACAATTGGGATCGGGCCAAATCTACAGAGAGGAAGATTCGTCCATGGCCCATGAGACCTCCCCAACATTCCATGGCCAACGCTGAAACAAAATCCAGAGACAAAAGCCTGAGCAAGCGCCTCAGACTCGCTCATTCTTCATATCCTGAAGAGTTCTTCTCATGGTTTGTAGATCGGGCGTGCCATACCTACGTCCCCAAACTTAAGCTGAGTTTGTGTTTTCAGTCTTCTGTCCTCAAAGTCCTGGGCCACACTCCCTCCAGGCTGGGGCCCCTGGAGCCACACATTAGGACTGCCCCCACCCAATCCATGGGAATTCTGCCCATTCCATTGTCAAAAATCATACAAATTAGGAGAACCCTCCAAAGTCCCTGAGGCCATCCCAATAGTGTAGGTCGCCCGGGACAAAAAAGGGCGGTTGATAACAGCTGAGCATCTACCTCCACTCATCTACCTCCACTCATACCAAGAAGATTGAACCAGACAGGACCCGAGGCCATTATCGGATCCATTGCTTTGGTTTACAGGCATGTCTCCTCAAAAGCCTGGATTCCAATACCAGCAGAGGGGATTTCCTGAGGCACCCATCAGAACAAATCTCGTCTCCACAAGGAAACTTGTGCATGGGAGCTATGCCAAAGCTTAGGAGAATACTTCAGGGTCCCGGAGCCACCTCCCCATTCCAAGGCCCTCATGGACACAAACACACATTAGGACCCATCCTCTGGAAAGTGCATTTCAACTCAGCCACACCGGTTGCTCCCGCAGATCCACTAGATCTAAACTGTCTTGTTGCTAGGAGACAATTGGAAGGCGAGGCGGACTTCCCAGGCATCCATCCTCGAACGGTGCTCTGGAGTCATTCCATATGGGATGTCCTGGAGCTGTCCAACAGGTCTCAATTGTCCCGCAGAAGGAATCCTTGAAGGGGGCTTCCCACATCTCCCAACGTGGAAAACCTCCATGGCCTCGAGATTCCGCTCCCTTCATGAAGGGGCCGTCATGCACAGAAACTCCAACCTGAGCCAACGTCGGATCCTCGCCCTGACTTCAGATGCATGAGATATTGGTTCAGATCTGCAGGGGGTACCTGCCGTGCCCTCACCCTGAATCCGAAGTCTAGCTTGTGTTCTCAGACTTCCGTCCTCACTCTCCTGGCCCCGAAGCCTTCATGTTTGGCTATTCCGGACCGACAATGAAGCACTCTGCATGCCCTCTAGAAAAAATATATTGCCTAATGAGCTGACCAGGCAGCTTAAATGAAGATAAACCTACACGGCACCTGAATGTACCCAAATTATATAGTCTAACCTGGGCACTAATGCACTGTCTGACACAACCTGAGCCCGGACCTGCTGACCAACACCCAGACAGCTGACCGCACCATGAGCACATCAGACCCGCCCTGGCCTTAGGTCATCATCTCTTCCCTACCTCAGTTTTCAGGCTTCAGAACCTAGACCTTATCTCCAATCACTGCCCACGGGTGACTCTGATGCAGAAATCAGAACTCTTCCTGACCCATGGCAAGAAACCTTGTGGTTGGCATGTTGTCCAACGTTCAGTTTAGGAGAAAACAGCATTCCCCCTGAGGCCCCGCCCATTCTTGAGTGCGACGAGAGCATAAACACGCATTGTGACCTCAGCGTGAGTCCTGTCCTCTAGTAAGTCCTCTCAGTGGCTGGACCATTAGATGTCATAATGGGCTTGACATGTCCCTAGTCCCCAATTTTTAACCAGATTTCTGGTTGTCCAGTCGCCCCACCCCAGGGCTCTACTCTGGAATCCCTCATTTGGTGGGACATCTGAGGTTGAAAAACAAAATGAAACAAATCGACAACAACAACAAAAAAACGGACTTCTTCCATCCCCAGAATGACCGCAAACTCTTTGGACGGGACCGAACCCCCAGAGAGTAAGACTCGTCCATTTCCCATGAAGTCACCCGGCAATTTCACGACCATGAGTGACACGATATCCAGAGACAAAAACTTGAGCAAGAGCCTCACACTCGCCCTTTTTTCATATCCCGAAGTGTTCTCCTCATGGTCTGTAGATCAGTCCTGCCATACCTATGACCCAAAACATGAGCCGAGTTTGTGTTTTCAGACAACTGTCCAAACAGCTCTGGCCTACACACCCTACAGGCTCAGGGCCCTGGAGCCAAACCTGAGGACTGTACTTGCCCTCTCCAAGGGAATTGTATGTGCCCATTCCAATGGCCACAACCCTACTAATAGGATAACCTCCAAAGTCCCTGAGGCCATCCCAATAGTTGTGGCTTCCCCGGACAAACAGGGGGCAATCTGAGCCCGTCTGAGCACCTACCTGCACTCAGACCCGTAGACTGATGTCCCCAGAGGTAAAAAGGAACGAACAGGCCCCTAGGCACTAATCGGATCCATTGCTTTGGTTTCCAGGAAACTCTCCTCACAGGCCTGGATTTCAATACCAGCATATGGCTGTTTCTTGACTCACCCATCAGAACAAATCTCATCTACACATGGGAAACATGCACGTTGGAGCTGTGTCAAAGCCTCTGTTTAGGAGAACCCTTCAGGGCCCCAGGGCCACCGCATCATTCCAAGGTCTCCATAGACACAAAAACATATTAGGACACATCCACAGGAGAGTCCATTTCAACTCAGCCTCCTCGGTTGCCCCCCACATCCAGCAGATCTAACCTGTCTTGTTGCTTGGAGACAATTGGAATGCGAGGTGGGCTACCCAGCCATCCGTCCTTAGAACCCTGCTCGGAATCGTTGGCCTGGAGCCAACCAACAGGTCTCAATTGTCCTGCAGAAGAATCTTTGCAGTTTGGAGCTTCTCACAACTCCCATCGTGGGAAAACCCCCATGTCCTCGTGATCCAACCCCCTTCAAGAAAGGGCCATCAGGGCAGAAAGTCCAACCTGAGCGATCGTCTGATCCTTGCCCTGACTTCAGATGCACGAGATCTCTATTGAGGTCTGTAGATTGTGCCTGCCATATCCTCACCCAGAAACCTAGGCCTAGCTTGGGTTCTCAGACTCCGTCTTCAGACTACTGGCCCACAAGCCCTCCAGTTGGGCAATCCAGAACTACAATGCCGCACTCTGCCTGCCCTACAGAAGTAAAACATTGCCCTCAGGGCTACCCCGAAACCCCAAATGAGGATCAACCTGTACGCCATTCGGCTGTACCCCAAACATAAAGGCTGACCTGGGCACTATTTCCCCTTCTGACCCAGCCTGAGCCTGGACCTCCTGGTCCCACCCAGACAGCTGGCCGCACACTGAGCACATCGGACCCGCCATGGCCTTAGGTCGTCATCTCTTCCCAACTGCGGTTTTCAGGCTCCAGAACCTAGACCTTATCTCCAACCACTGCCCAGGGTTGAAAATGATGCAGAAATCAGAACTCTTTCCCCATGGCAAGAAACCTTGTGCTTGGCATGTTGTCCAACGTTCAGTGTAGTTGAAACAAGCGTGGCCCATGAGGCCCAGCCCATGCTTGCGGGCCACATTGGTCACAAACACACATTGTGACCCTCAGCCTGAGCCCAGTCCTCAGGTAAGGCCTCTCAGGGCCTATATGAAGAGACAGCATATTGGGCTTGCCATGCCCCTAGGCCCCAATTTTTAACCATAGTTCGGGGTGTCCCTTCACTCTTCCCCAGGGCTCTGCTTTGGAATTCCTCTTTTGGTGGGACACCAGAGGTAACAAACCAGAAAGGAGTCCTCCCATCCCACAGATTGACGAAAAACAATTGGGATCGGGCCAAATCCACAGAGAGGAAGATTCATCCATGGCCCATGAGAACTCCCCCAAATTCCACGGCCATCGCTGAAACAAAATCCAGAGACAAAAGCCTGAGCAAGCGACTCAGACTCGCTCATTCTTCATATCCTGAAGAGTTCTTCTCATGGTTTGTAGATCGGGCGTGCCATACCTACGTCCCCAAACTTAAGCTGAGTTTGTGTTTTCAGTCTTCTGTCCTCAAAGTCCTGGGCCACACTCCCTCCAGGCTGGGGCCCCTGGAGCCACACATTAGGACTGCACCCACCCAATCCATGGGAATTCTGCCCATTCCATTGTCAAAAATCGTACAAATTAGGAGAACCCTCCAAAGTCCCTGAGGCCATCCCAATAGTGTAGGTCGCCCGGGACAAAAAAGGGCGGTTGATAACAGCTGAGCATCTACCTCCACTCATCTACCTCCACTCATACCAAGAAGATTGAACCAGATAGGACCCGAGGCCATTATCGGATCCATTGCTTTGGTTTACAGGCATGTCTCCTCAAAAGCCTGGATTCCAATACCAGCAGAGGGGATTTCCTGAGGCACCCATCAGAACAAATCTCGTCTCCACAAGGAAACTTGTGCATGGGTGCTATGCCAAGGCTTAGGAGAATAGTTCAGGGTCCCGGTGCCACCTCCCCATTCCAAGGCCCTCATGGACACAAACACACATTAGGACCCATCCTCTGGAAAGTGCATTTCAACTCAGCCACCCCGGTTGCTCCCGCAGATCCATTAGATCTAAACTGTCTTGTTGCTAGGAGACAATTGGAAGGCGAGGCGGACTTCCCAGGCATCCATCCTCGAACGGTGCTCTGGAGTCATTCCATATGGGATATCCTGGAGTTCTCCAACAAGTCTCAATTGTCCCGCAGAAGGAATCCTTGAAGGGGGCATCCCACATCTCCCAACGTGGAAAACCTCCATGGCCTCGAGATTCCGCTCCCTTCATGAAGGGGCCGTCATGCACAGAAACTCCAACCTGAGCCAACATCAGATCCTCGCCCTGACCTCAGATGCATGAGATATTGGTTCAGATCTGCAGGGGGTACCTGCCGTGCCCTCACCCTGAATCCGAAGTCTAGCTTGTGTTCTCAGACTTCCGTCCTCACTCTCCTGGCTCCGAAGCCCTCAAGTTTGGCAATTCCGGACCAACAATGAAGAACTCTGCCTGCCCTCTAGAAAAAATATATTGCCTAATGAGCTGACCAGGCAGCTTAAATGAAGATAAACATACACGGCACTCAAATGTACCCAAATTATATAGTCTAACCTGGGCACTAATGCACTGTCTGACACAACCTGAGCCCGGACCTGCTGACCAACACCCAGACAGCTGACCGCACCCTGAGCACATCAGACCCGCCCTGGCCTTAGGTCATCATCACTTCCCTACCTCAGTTTTCAGGCTTCAGAACCTAGACCTTATCTCCAATCACTGCCCACGGGTGACTGTGATGCAGAAATCAGAACTCTTCCTGACCCATGGCAAGAAACCTTGTGGTTGGCATGTTGTCCAACGTTCAGTGTAGGAGAAAACAGCATTCCCCCTGAGGCCCCGCCCATTCTTGAGTGCGACGAGAGCATAAACACGCATTGTGACCTCAGCGTGAGTCCTGTCCTCTAGTAAGTCCTCTCAGTGGCTGGACCATTAGATGTCATAATGGGCTTGACATGTCCCTAGTCCCCAATTTTTAACCAGATTTCTGGTTGTTCAGTCGCCCCACCCCAGGGCTCTACTCTGGAATCCCTCATTTGGTGGGACATCTGAGGTTGAAAAACAAAATGAAACAAATCGACAACAACAACAAAAAAACGGACTTCTTCCATCCCCAGAATGACCGCAAACTCTTTGGACGGGACCGAACCCCCAGAGAGTAAGACTCGTCCATTTCCCATGAAGTCACCCGGCAATTTCACGACCATGAGTGACACGATATCCAGAGACAAAAACTTGACCAAGAGCCTCACACTCGCCCTTTTTTCATATCCCGAAGTGTTCTCCTCATGGTCTGTAGATCAGTCCTGCCATACCTATGACCCAAAACATAAGCCGAGTTTGTGTTTTCAGACAACTGTCCAAACAGCTCTGGACTACACACCCTACAGGCTCAGGGCCCTGGAGCCAAACCTGAGGACTGTACTTGCCCTCTCCAAGGGAATTGTATGTGCCCATTCCAATGGCCACAACCCTACTAATAGGATAACCTCCAAAGTCCCTGAGGCCATCCCAAGAGTTGTGGCTTCCCAGGACAAACAGGGGCAATCTGAGCCCATCTGAGCACCTACCTGCACTCAGACCCGTAGACTGATGTCCCCAGAGGTAAAAAGGAACAAACAGGCCCCTAGGCACTAATCGGATCGATTGCTTTGCTTTCCAGGCATCTCTCCTCAGAGGCCTGGATTTCAATACCAGCATATGGCTGTTTCTTGACTCACCCATCAGAACAAATCTCATCTACACATGGGAAACATGCACGTTGGAGCTGTGTCAAAGCCTCTGTTTAGGAGAACTCTTCAGGGCCCCAGGGCCACCGCTTCATTCCAAGGTCTCCATAGACACAAAAACATATTAGGACACATCCACAGGAGAGTCCATTTCAACTCAGCCTCCTCGGTTGCCCCCCACATCCAGCAGATCTAACCTGTCTTGTTGCCTGGAGACAATTGGAATGCGAGGTGGGCTACCCAGCCATCCAACCTTAGGACCCTGCTCGGAATCGTTGGCCTGGAGCCAACCAACAGGTCTCAATTGTCCTGCAGAAGAATCTTTGCAGTTTGGAGCTTCTCACAACTCCCATCGTGCGAAAACCCCCATGTCCTC
Source organism: Mustela nivalis (assembly GCF_964662115.1). Lineage (NCBI taxonomy): Eukaryota > Metazoa > Chordata > Mammalia > Carnivora > Mustelidae > Mustela > Mustela nivalis. Next base: position 1,108,597 of record NW_028136446.1, on the reverse strand, counting down.
GTGATCCAACCCCCTTCAAGAAAGGGCCATCAGGGCAGAAAGTCCAACCTGAGCGATCGTCTGATCCTTGCCCTGACTTCAGATGCACGAGATCTCTATTGAGGTCTGTAGATTGTGCCTGCCATATCCTCACACATAAAACCTAGGCCTAGCTTGGGTTCTCAGACTCCGTCCTCAGACTATTGGCCCACAAGCCCTCCAGTTTGGCAATCCAGAACTACAATGCCGCACTCTGCCTGCCCTACAGAAGTAAAACATTGCCCTCAGGGCTACCCCGAAACCCCAAATGAGGATCAACCTGCACGCCATTCGGCTGTACCCCAAACATAGAGGCTGGCCTGGGCACTATTTCCCCTTCTCACCCAGCCTGAGCCTGGACCTCCTGGTCCCACCCAGACAGCTGGCCGCACACTGAGCACATCGGACCCGCCATGGCCTTAGGTCGTCATCTCTTCCCAACTGCGGTTTTCAGGCTCCAGAACCTAGACCTTATCTCCAACCACTGCCCAGGGTTGAAAATGATGCAGAAATCAGAACTCTTTCCCCATGGCAAGAAACCTTGTGATTGGCATGTTGTCCAACGTTCAGTGTAGTTGAAACAAGCGTGGCCCATGAGGCCCAGCCCATGCTTGCGGGCCACATTGGTCACAAACACACATTGTGACCCTCAGCCTGAGCCCAGTCCTCAGGTAAGGCCTCTCAGGGCCTATATGAAGAGACAGCATATTGGGCTTGCCATGCCCCTAGGCCCCAATTTTTAACCATAGTTCGGGGTGTCCCTTCACTCTTCCCCAGGGCTCTGCTTTGGAATTCCTCTTTTGGTGGGACACCAGAGGTAACAAACCAGAAAGGAGTCCTCCCATCCCACAGATTGACGAAAAACAATTGGGATCGGGCCAAATCCACAGAGAGGAAGATTCATCCATGGCCCATGAGAACTCCCCCAAATTCCACGGCCATCGCTGAAACAAAATCCAGAGACAAAAGCCTGAGCAAGCGACTCAGACTCGCTCATTCTTCATATCCTGAAGAGTTCTTCTCATGGTTTGTAGATCGGGCGTGCCATACCTACGTCCCCAAACTTAAGCTGAGTTTGTGTTTTCAGTCTTCTGTCCTCAAAGTCCTGGGCCACACTCCCTCCAGGCTGGGGCCCCTGGAGCCACACATTAGGACTGCACCCACCCAATCCATGGGAATTCTGCCCATTCCATTGTCAAAAATCGTACAAATTAGGAGAACCCTCCAAAGTCCCTGAGGCCATCCCAATAGTGTAGGTCGCCCGATACAAAAAAGGGCGGTTGATAACAGCTGAGCATCTACCTCCACTCATCTACCTCCACTCATACCAAGAAGATTGAACCAGATAGGACCCGAGGCCATTATCGGATCCATTGCTTTGGTTTACAGGCATGTCTCCTCAAAAGCCTGGATTCCAATACCAGCAGAGGGGATTTCCTGAGGCACCCATCAGAACAAATCTCGTCTCCACAAGGAAACTTGTGCATGGGTGCTATGCCAAGGCTTAGGAGAATAGTTCAGGGTCCCGGTGCCACCTCCCCATTCCAAGGCCCTCATGGACACAAACACACATTAGGACCCATCCTCTGGAAAGTGCATTTCAACTCAGCCACCCCGGTTGCTCCCGCAGATCCATTAGATCTAAACTGTCTTGTTGCTAGGAGACAATTGGAAGGCGAGGCGGACTTCCCAGGCATCCATCCTCGAACGGTGCTCTGGAGTCATTCCATATGGGATATCCTGGAGTTCTCCAACAAGTCTCAATTGTCCCGCAGAAGGAATCCTTGAAGGGGGCATCCCACATCTCCCAACGTGGAAAACCTCCATGGCCTCGAGATTCCGCTCCCTTCATGAAGGGGCCGTCATGCACAGAAACTCCAACCTGAGCCAACATCAGATCCTCGCCCTGACCTCAGATGCATGAGATATTGGTTCAGATCTGCAGGGGGTACCTGCCGTGCCCTCACCCTGAATCCGAAGTCTAGCTTGTGTTCTCAGACTTCCGTCCTCACTCTCCTGGCTCCGAAGCCCTCAAGTTTGGCAATTCCGGACCAACAATGAAGAACTCTGCCTGCCCTCTAGAAAAAATATATTGCCTAATGAGCTGACCAGGCAGCTTAAATGAAGATAAACATACACGGCACTCGAATGTACCCAAATTATATAGTCTAACCTGGGCACTAATGCACTGTCTGACACAACCTGAGCCCGGACCTGCTGACCAACACCCAGACAGCTGACCGCACCCTGAGCACATCAGACCCGCCCTGGCCTTAGGTCATCATCACTTCCCTACCTCAGTTTTCAGGCTTCAGAACCTAGACCTTATCTCCAATCACTGCCCACGGGTGACTGTGATGCAGAAATCAGAACTCTTCCTGACCCATGGCAAGAAACCTTGTGGTTGGCATGTTGTCCAACGTTCAGTGTAGGAGAAAACAGCATTCCCCCTGAGGCCCCGCCCATTCTCGAGTGCGACGAGAGCATAAAAACGCATTGTGACCTCAGCGTGATTCCTGTCCTCTAGTAAGTCCTCTCAGTGGCTGGACCATTAGATGTCATAATGGGCTTGACATGTCCCTAGTCCCCAATTTTTAACCAGATTTCTGGTTGTTCAGTCGCCCCACCCCAGGGCTCTACTCTGGAATCCCTCATTTGGTGGGACATCTGAGGTTGAAAAACAAAATGAAACAAATCGACAACAACAACAAAAAAACGGACTTCTTCCATCCCCAGAATGACCGCAAACTCTTTGGACGGGACCGAACCCCCAGAGAGTAAGACTCGTCCATTTCCCATGAAGTCACCCGGCAATTTCACGACCATGAGTGACACGATATCCAGAGACAAAAACTTGAGCAAGAGCCTCACACTCGCCCTTTTTTCATATCCCGAAGTGTTCTCCTCATGGTCTGTAGATCAGTCCTGCCATACCTATGACCCAAAACATAAGCCGAGTTTGTGTTTTCAGACAACTGTCCAAACAGCTCTGGCCTACACACCCTACAGGCTCAGGGCCCTGGAGCCAAACCTGAGGACTGTACTTGCCCTCTCCAAGGGAATTGTATGTGCCCATTCCAATGGCCACAACCCTACTAATAGGATAACCTCCAAAGTCCCTGAGGCCATCCCAAGAGTTGTGGCTTCCCAAGACAAACAGGGGCAATCTGAGCCCATCTGAGCACCTACCTGCACTCAGACCCGTAGACTGATGTCCCCAGAGGTAAAAAGGAACGAACAGGCCCCTAGGCACTAATCGGATCCATTGCTTTGCTTTCCAGGCATCTCTCCTCAGAGGCCTGGATTTCAATACCAGCATATGGCTGTTTCTTGACTCACCCATCAGAACAAATCTCATCTACACATGGGAAACATGCACGTTGGAGCTGTGTCAAAGCCTCTGTTTAGGAGAACTCTTCAGGGCCCCAGGGCCACCGCTTCATTCCAAGGTCTCCATAGACACAAAAACATATTAGGACACATCCACAGGAGAGTCCATTTCAACTCAGCCTCCTCGGTTGCCCCCCACATCCAGCAGATCTAACCTGTCTTGTTGCCTGGAGACAATTGGAATGCGAGGTGGGCTACCCAGCCATCCAACCTTAGGACCCTGCTCGGAATCGTTGGCCTGGAGCCAACCAACAGGTCTCAATTGTCCTGCAGAAGAATCTTTGCAGTTTGGAGCTTCTCACAACTCCCATCGTGGGAAAACCCCCATGTCCTCGTGATCCAACCCCCTTCAAGAAAGGGCCATCAGGGCAGAAAGTCCAACCTGAGCGATCGTCTGATCCTTGCCCTGACTTCAGATGCACGAGATCTCTATTGAGGTCTGTAGATTGTGCCTGCCATATCCTCACACATAAAACCTAGGCCTAGCTTGGGTTCTCAGACTCCGTCCTAAGACTACTGGCCCACAAGCCCTCCAGTTTGGCAATCCAGAACTACAATGCCGCACTCTGCCTGCCCTACAGAAGTAAAACATTGCCCTCAGGGCTACCCCGAAACCCCAAATGAGGATCAACCTGCACGCCATTCGGCTGTACCCCAAACATAAAGGCTGACCTGGGCACTATTTCCCCTTCTGACCCAGCCTGAGCCTGGACATCCTGGTCCCACCCAGACAGCTGGCCGCACACTGAGCACATCGGACCCGCCATGGCCTTAGGTCGTCATCTCTTCCCCACTGCGGTTTTCAGGCTCCAGAACCTAGACCTTATCTCCAACCACTGCCCAGGGTTGAAAATGATGCAGAAATCAGAACTCTTTCCCCATGGCAAGAAACCTTGTGATTGGCATGTTGTCCAACGTTCAGTGTAGTTGAAACAAGCGTGGCCCATGAGGCCCAGCCCATGTTTGCGGGCCACATTGGTCACAAACACACATTGTGACCCTCAGCCTGAGCCCAGTCCTCAGGTAAGGCCTCTCAGGGCCTATATGAAGAGACAGCATATTGGGCTTGCCATGCCCCTAGGCCCCAATTTTTAACCATAGTTCGGGGTGTCCCTTCACTCTTCCCCAGGGCTCTGCTTTGGAATTCCTCTTTTGGTGGGACACCAGAGGTAACAAACCAGAAAGGAGTCCTCCCATCCCACAGATTGACGAAAAACAATTGGGATCGGGCCAAATCCACAGAGAGGAAGATTCATCCATGGCCCATGAGAACTCCCCCAAATTCCACGGCCATCGCTGAAACAAAATCCAGAGACAAAAGCCTGAGCAAGCGACTCAGACTCGCTCATTCTTCATATCCTGAAGAGTTCTTCTCATGGTTTGTAGATCGGGCGTGCCATACCTACGTCCCCAAACTTAAGCTGAGTTTGTGTTTTCAGTCTTCTGTCCTCAAAGTCCTGGGCCACACTCCCTCCAGGCTGGGGCCCCTGGAGCCACACATTAGGACTGCACCCACCCAATCCATGGGAATTCTGCCCATTCCATTGTCAAAAATCGTACAAATTAGGAGAACCCTCCAAAGTCCCTGAGGCCATCCCAATAGTGTAGGTCGCCCGATACAAAAAAGGGCGGTTGATAACAGCTGAGCATCTACCTCCACTCATCTACCTCCACTCATACCAAGAAGATTGAACCAGATAGGACCCGAGGCCATTATCGGATCCATTGCTTTGGTTTACAGGCATGTCTCCTCAAAAGCCTGGATACCAATACCAGCAGAGGGGATTTCCTGAGGCACCCATCAGAACAAATCTCGTCTCCACAAGGAAACTTGTGCATGGGTGCTATGCCAAAGCTTAGGAGAATACTTCAGGGTCGCGGAGCCACATCCCCATTCCAAGGCCCTCATGGACACAAACACACATTAGGACCCATCCTCTGGAAAGTGCATTTCAACTCAGCCACCCCGGTTGCTCCCGCAGATCCATTAGATCTAAACTGTCTTGTTGCTAGGAGACAATTGGAAGGCGAGGCGGACTTCCCAGGCATCCATCCTCGAACGGTGCTCTGGAGTCATTCCATATGGGATGTCCTGGAGTTGTCCAACAAGTCTCAATTGTCCCGCAGAAGGAATCCTTGAAGGGGGCATCCCACATCTCCCAACGTGGAAAACCTCCATGGCCTCGAGATTCCGCTCCCTTCATGAAGGGGCCGTCATGCACAGAAACTCCAACCTGAGCCAACATCGGATCCTCGCCCTGACCTCAGATGCATGAGATATTGGTTCAGATCTGCAGGGGGTACCTGCCGTGCCCTCACCCTGAATCCGAAGTCTAGCTTGTGTTCCAGACTTCCGGCCTCACTCTCCTGGCCCCGAAGCCCTCAAGTTTGGCAATTCCGGACCAACAATGAAGAATTCTGCCTGCCCTCTAGAAAAAATATATTGCCTAATGAGCTGACCAGGCAGCTTAAATGAAGATAAACCTACACGGCACTCAAATGTACCCAAATTATATAGTCTAACCTGGGCACTAATGCACTGTCTGACACAACCTGAGCCCGGACCTGCTGACCAACACCCAGACAGCTGACCGCACCCTGAGCACATCAGACCCGCCCTGGCCTTAGGTCATCATCACTTCCCTACCTCAGTTTTCAGGCTTCAGAACCTAGACCTTATCTCCAATCACTGCCCACGGGTGACTGTGATGCAGAAATCAGAACTCTTCCTGACCCATGGCAAGAAACCTTGTGGTTGGCATGTTGTCCAACGTTCAGTGTAGGAGAAAACAGCATTCACCCTGAGGCCCCGCCCATTCTTGAGTGCGACGAGAGCATAAACACGCATTGTGACCTCAGCGTGAGTCCTGTCCTCTAGTAAGTCCTCTCAGTGGCTGGACCATTAGATGTCATAATGGGCTTGACATGTCCCTAGTCCCCAATTTTTAACCAGATTTCTGGTTGTTCAGTCGCCCCACCCCAGGGTCCTACTCTGGAATCCCTCATTTGGTGGGACATCTGAGGTTGAAAAACAAAATGAAACAAATCGACAACAACAATAAAAAAACGGACTTCTTCCATCCCCAGAATGACCGCAAACTCTTTGGACGGGACCGAACCCCCAGAGAGTAAGACTCGTCCATTTCCCATGAAGTCACCCGGCAATTTCACGACCATGAGTGACACGATATCCAGAGACAAAAACTTGAGCAAGAGCCTCACACTCGCCCTTTTTTCATATCCCGAAGTGTTCTACTCATGGTCTGTAGATCAGTCCTGCCATACCTATGACCCAAAACATAAGCCGAGTTTGTGTTTTCAGACAACTGTCCAAACAGCTCTGGCCTACACACCCTACAGGCTCAGGGCCCTGGAGCCAAACCTGAGGACTGTACTTGCCCTCTCCAAGGGAATTGTATGTGCCCATTCCAATGGCCACAACCCTACTAATAGGATAACCTCCAAAGTCCCTGAGGCCATCCCAAGAGTTGTGGCTTCCCAGGACAAACAGGGGCAATCTGAGCCCATCTGAGCACCTACCTGCACTCAGACCCGTAGATTGATGTCCCCAGAGGTAAAAAGGAACGAACAGGCCCCTAGGCACTAATCGGATCCATTGCTTTGCTTTCCAGGCATCTCTCCTCAGAGGCCTGGATTTCAAAACCAGCATATGGCTGTTTCTTGACTCACCCATCAGAAAACATCTCATCTACACATGAGAAACTTGCACTTTGGAGCTGTGTCAAAGCATCTGTTTAGGAGAACATTTCAGGGCCCCAGTGCCACCGCTTCATTCCAAGGTCTCCATCGACACAAAAGCACATTAGGACCCATCCATAGGAGAGTCCATTTCAACTCAGCCTCCTCGGTTGCTCCCCCAGATCCAGCAGATCTAACCTGTCTTGTGTCTAGGAGACAGTTGGAATGCGAGGTGGGCTACCCAGCCATGCATCCTTAGAACCCTGCTCAGAATCATTGGCCTGGAGCCAAACAGCAGGTCTCAATTGTCCTGCAGAAGACACTTTGCAGTTTGGAGCTTCTCACAAATCCCATCGTGGGAAAACCCCCATGGCCTCGTGATGCCCCCCCTTCGTGAAGGGGCCATCAGGGACAGAAACACCAACTTGAGCGATCATCTGATCCTCGCCCTGACTTCAGATGCACGAGATCTCGATTCAGGTCTATAGATTGTGCCATCGCTGATACAAAATCCAGAGACAAAAACCTGAGCAAGCGCCTCAGACTCGCACTTTCTTCATATCCTGAAGAGTTCTTCTCATGGTTTGTAGATCGGTCCTGCCATACCTACGTCCCCTTCCTAAGCTGAGTTTGTGTTTTCAGACTTCTGTCCTCAAGTCCTGGGCCACACACCCTCCAGGCTGGGGCCCCTGGAGCCACACATTAGGACTGTGCCTACAAATCCATGAGAATTCTGCCCATTCCATTGTCCAAAATCGTACAAATTAGGAGAAACCTCCAAAGTCCCTGAGGCCATCCCAATAGTGTAGGTCGCCCGGAACAAACAAGGGCTGTCTGACACCAGCTGATAATCGACCTCCACTCATACCATAAATGGATGTCCCCAGAGGAGAAGATTGAACCAGACAGGACCCTAGGCCATAATAGGATCCATTGCCTTGGTTTACAGGCATGTCTCCTCAAAAGCCTGATTCCAATACGAGCATAGGGGTTTTGCTGAGGCACTCAGCAGAACTCATCTCGTCTCCACAAGGAATCCTGTGCATGGGAGCCATGTCCAAAGCATAGAAGAGTACTTCAGGGTCGCGGTGCCACCGCCCCATTCCAAGGCCCTCATGGACACAAAAACACATTAGGACCCATCCTCAGGAAAGTCCATTTCAACTCAGCCACCCCGGTTGCTCCCGCAGAGCCATCAGATCTAAACTGTCTTGTTGCTAGGAGACAATTGGAATGTGAAGCTGGCTTCCAGGCATCCATCCTCGAACGGTGCTCTGGAGTCATTCCATATGGGATGTCCTGGAGCTGCCCAACAGGTCTCAATTGTCCCGCAGAAGGAATCCTTGAAGGGGGCATCACACAACTCCCAACGTGGGAAAAGCTCCATGGCCTTGAGTTTCCACTCCTTTCATGAAGGGGCAGTCATGCACAGAAACTCCAACCTGAGCCAACATCTGATCCTCGCCGTGACTTCAGATGCTTGAGATATTGTTTCCGATCTGCAGGGGGTACCTACCGTGCCCTGGGCCTGAAGCCCAAGTCTATCTTGTCTTCTCAGACTTCTGTCCTCAAACTCCTGGCCCAGAAATCCTCCATTTTGGCAATTCCGGACCCACAATGCAGCACTCTGCCTGCCCTCTAAAAAAAATATCTTGCCTAATCAGGTGCCCAGGCACCTCATATGAGGATAAACCTACAGGGTACTCGACTGTACCCAAATTATATAGTCTAACTTGGGCACTAGTGCACTGTCTGACACAACCTGAGCCAGAACCTCCTGACCAACACCCAGGCAGTTGACCGTACACTGAGCATATCAGACGCGCCATCGCCTTAGATCGTCATCTCTTCCCAACTCTGATTTTTCAGGCTTCAGAACCTAGACCTTATCTCCACCACGGCCCAGGGTTGAAAATGATGCAGAAATCAGAACACCTTCCCCATGGCAAGAGACCTTGTGATTGGCATGTTGTCCAAGTTCCAGTGTAGTTGAAACCAGATTGGCCCATGAGGCACCGCCCATGCTCGAGTGCCACATTGGTCACAAACACACACTGTGACCCACAGCCTGAGCCCAGCCCTCAAGTAAGGCCTCTCAGTGGCTGGATGAAGAGACAGCTTATTGTGCCTGCCTTGCCTCTAGGCCCCAATTTTTAACCATAGTTTGGGTTTTCCCTTCACTCTTCCCCAGGGCTCTGCTTTGGAATTCCTCTTTTGTTCAGACACCTGAGATAATAAACCTGAAAGGATACCTCCCATCCCACAGATTGACGAATAACAATTGGGATCGGGCCAAATCCACAGAGAGGAAGATTCGTGCATGGCCCATGAAACCTCCCCACATTCCACGGCCATCGTTGATATAAGCCCAAAAGTTTGGCAATTCCGGACCCACAATGCAGCACTCTGCCTTCCCTCTAGAAAAAAATGATTGCCTCAAGAGCTGCCCAGGCACATTCAATGAGGATAAACCTCCACAGCACTCGACTTTACCCAAATTATATAGTCTAACCTGGGCACTAATGCACTGTCGGACACAACCTGAGCCCGGACCTCCTGACCAGACCGCACACTGAGCACATAAGACCCGCCATGGCCTTAGGTCATCATCTCTTCCTTACCTCAGTTTTCATGCCTCAGAACCGAGACATTATTTCCCCTCACTGCCCAGAGGTGAGTGTGATGCAGAAATCAGAACACCACCTTACCCATTGTAAGAAACCTTGTGGTTGGCACGTTGTCCAACGTTCAGTGTAGGAGAAACCAGCATTCACCCTGAGGCCCCGCCCATTCTTGAGTGCGACAAGGGCATAAACACGCATTGTGACCCTCAGCATGAGTCCTGTCCTCTAGTAAGTCCTCTCAGTGACTGGACCACTAGATGTCATAATGGGCTTGATATGTCCCTAAGCCCCAATTTTTAACCAGATTTCTGATTGTCCAGTCACCCCCCACCCAGGGCTCTACTCTGGAATCCCTCATTTGGTGGGACACCTGAGGTTAAAAAGAAAACAACATAAAAAAAAAAACGGACTTCATCCATCCCATCCCACAGAGTGACCCCATATGATTTGGAATGGGCCAAACCACCAGGGAGTAAGACTCGTCCATTTCCAATGAAGTCACCCAGAAATTTCAGGACCATGAGTGACACGATATCCAGAGACAAAAACTTGAGCAAGAGCCTCACACTCGCCCTTTTCTCAAATCCCGAAAAGTTCTCCTCATGGTCTGTAGATAAGTCCTGCCATACCTATGACCTGAACCATAAGCCAAGTTTGTGCTTTCAGACAACTGTCCAAACAGCCCTGGCCTACACAACCTACAGGCTCAGGCCCCTGGAGCCAAACCTGAGGACTGTACTTGCCCTCTCCAAGGGAACTGTGTGTGCCCATTCCAATGGCCACATCCCTTCTAATAGGATAAACCTCCAAAGTCCCTGATTCATCTCATTAGTGGTGGCTTCCCAGGTCAAACAGGGGCAATGTGAGCCCATCTGAGCACCTACCTGTACTCAGACCCATAGAAAGATGTCCCCAGAGGTAAAAAGGAAAGAACAGGCCCCTAGGCACTAATCATATCCATTGCTTTGGTTTCCAGGCATCTCTCCTCAGAGGCCTGGATTTCAAAACCAGCATATGGCTGTTTCTTGACTCACCGATCAGAAAACATCTCATCTACATAAGGGAAACCTGCACTTTGGAGCTGTGTCAAAGGCTCTGTTTAGGAGAACTCTTCAGGACCCCAGTGCCACGGCTTCATTCCAAGGTCTCCATAGACACAAAAGCACATTAGGACCCATCCATAGGAGAGTCCATTTCAACTCAGCCTCCTCAGTTGCTACCCCAGATACAGCAGATCTAACTTGTCTTGTGTCTAGGAGACAATTGGAATGCGAGGTGGGCTACCCAGCCATGCATCCTTAGAACCCTGCTCAGAATCATTGGCGGAGCCAAACAGCAGGTCGCAATTGTCCTGCAGAAGACACTTTGCAGTTCGGAGATTCTCACAAATCCCATCGTGGGAAAACCCCCATAGCCTCGTGATGCCCCCCCTTCGTGAATGGGCCATCAGGGACAGAAACACCAACTTGAGCGATCGTCTGATCCTCGCCCTGACTTCAGATGCACGAGATCTCGATTCAGGTCTGTAAATTGTGCCATCGCTGATACAAAATCCAGGGACAAAAACCTGAGCAAGAGCCTCAGACTCGCACTTTCTTCATATCCTGAAGAGTTCTTCTCATGTTTTGTAGATCGGGCCTGCCATACCTACGTCCCCAAACCTAAGCTGAGTTTGTGTTTTCAGACTTCTGTCCTCAAAGTCCTGGGCCACACACCCTCATGCTGGAGCCTCTGAAGCCACACATTAGGACTGTGCCTACAAATCCATGGGAATTCTGCCCATTCCATTGTCCAAAATCGTACAAATTAGGAGAAACCTCCAAAATCCCTGAGGCCATCCCAATTTTGTAGGTCGCCCGGAACAAACAAGGGGTGTCTGACACCAGCTGATAATCTACCTCCACTCATACCATACATGTATGTCCCCAGAGGAGAAGATTGAACCAGACAGGACCCTAGGCCCTAATAGGATCCATTGCCTTGGTTTACAGGCATGTCTCCTGAAAAGCTTGATTCCAATACGAGCATAGGGGTTTTGCTGAGGCACCCAGCAGAACTCATCTCATCTCCACAAGGAAACCTGTGCATGGGAGCCATGTCCAAAGCATAGGAGAGTACTTCAGGGTCCCGGTACCACTGCCCCATTCCAGGGCCCTCATGGACACAAAAACACATTAGGACCCATCCTCAGGAAAGTCCATTTCAACACAGCCACCCCGGTTGCTCCCGCAGAGCCATCAGATCTAAACTGTCTTATTGCTAGTAGACAATTGGTGTGCAAGGCGGGCTTCCCAGGCATCCATCCTCGAACCGTGCTCTGGAGTCATTCCATAAGGGATGTCCTGGAGCTGTCCAACAGGTCTCAATTGTCACGCAAAAGGAATCCTTGAAGGGGGCATCCCACAACTCCCAACGTGGGAAATCCTCAATGGCCTCGAGATTCCACTCCCTTCATGAAGCGGCCGTCATGCACGGAAACTCCAACCTGAGCCAATGTCTGATCCTCGCCCTGACTTCAGATTCAAGAGTATTGGTTCAGATCTGCAGGGGGTACCTGCAGTGTCCTCGCCCTGAAACCCAAGTCTAGCTTGTCTTCTCAGAATTCCGTCCTCACACTCCTGGCCCCGAAGCCCTCAAGTTTGGCAATTCCGGACCCACAATGCAGCACTCTGCCTGCCCCCTAGAAAAAAATTATTGCATCTTGAGCTGTACAGGCACCTTCAATGATGATAAACCTCCACAGCACACGACTTCACACAAATTATATAGTCTAACCTGGGCACTAATGCACTGTCGGACACAACCTGAGCCCGGACCTCCTGACCAACACCCGGAAAGCACAGAGCACACTGAGCACATAAGCCCTGCCATGGCCTTAGGTCATCATCTCTTCCCTACCTCAGTTTTCAGGCCTCAGAACCAAGACATTATCTCCAATCACTGCCCAGGGGTGAGTGTGATGCAGAAATCAGAACACCTCCTTACCCATGGTAAGAAACCTTGTGGTTGGCACGTCGTCCAACGTTCAGTGTAGGAGAAACCAGCATTCACCCTGAGGCCCCGCCCAATCTTGAGTGCGACAAGGGCATAAACACGCATTGTGACCCTCAGCATGAGTCCTGTCCTCTAGTAAGTCCTCTCAGTGACTGGACCATTAGATGTCATAATGGGCTTGATATGTCCCTAGGCGCCAATTTTTAACCAGATTTCTGAATGTCCAGTCACCCCCCCAAGGGCGCTACTCAGGAATCCCTCATTAGGTGAGACACCTGAGGTTAAAAAGAAAATAACATCAAAAAAAAAAAAAACGGACCTCTTCCATCCCACAGAGAGACCCCAAACGCTTTAGACTGGTCCAAACCACCAGGGAGTAAGACTCGTCCATTTCCCATGAAGTCACCCAGAAATTTCACGACCATGAGTGACACGATATCCAGAGACAAAAACTTGAGCAAGAGCCTCACACTCGCCCTTTTCTCAAATCCCGAAAAGTTCTCCTCATGGTCTGTAGATAAGTCCTGCCATACCTATGACCTGAACCATAAGCCAAGTTTGTGTTTTCAGACAACTGTCCAAACAGCCCTGCCCTACACAACCTATAGGCTCAGGCCCCTGGAGCCAAACCTGAGGACTGTACTTGCCCTCTCCAAGGGAATTGTGTGTGCCCATTCCAATGGCCACATCCCTTCTAATACGATAAACCTCCAAAGTCCCTGATCCATCTCATTAGTGGTAACTTCCCAGGTAAAACAGGGGCAATCTGAGCCCATCTGAGCACCTACCTGTACTCAGACCCATAGACAGATGTCCCCAGAGGTAAAAAGGAAAGAACAGGCCCCTAGGCACTAATCATATCCATTGCTTTGTTTTCCAGGCATCTCTCCTCAGAGGCCTGGATTTCAAAACCAGCATATGGCTGTTTCTTGACTCACCCATCAGAAAACATCTCATCTACACATGGGAAACTTGCACGTTGGAGCTGTGTCAAAGCATCTGTTTAGGAGAACATTTCAGGGCCCCAGTGCCACCGCTTCATTCCAAGGTCTCCATCGACACAAAAGCACATTAGGACCCATCCATAGGAGAGTCCATTTCAACTCAGCCTCCTCGGTTGCTCCCCCAGATCCAGCAGATCTAACCTGTCTTGTGTCTAGGAGACAGTTGGAATGCGAGGTGGGCTACCCAGCCATGCATCCTTAGAACCCTGCTCAGAATCATTGGCCTGGAGCCAAACAGCAGGTCTCAATTGTCCTGCAGAAGACACTTTGCAGTTTGGAGCTTCTCACAAATCCCATCGTGGGAAAACCCCCATGGCCTCGTGATGCCCCCCCTTCGTGAAGGGGCCATCAGGGACAGAAACACCAACTTGAGCGATCATCTGATCCTCGCCCTGACTTCAGATGCACGAGTTCTCGATTCAGGTCTATAGATTGTGCCATCGCTGATACAAAATCCAGAGACAAAAACCTGAGCAAGCGCCTCAGACTCGCACTTTCTTCATATCCTGAAGAGTTCTTCTCATGGTTTGTAGATCGGTCCTGCCATACCTACGTCCCCTTCCTAAGCTGAGTTTGTGTTTTCAGACTTCTGTCCTCAAGTCCTGGGCCACACACCCTCCAGGCTGGGGCCCCTGGAGCCACACATTAGGACTGTGCCTACCAATCCATGAGAATTCTGCCCATTCCATTGTCCAAAATCGTACAAATTAGGAGAAACCTCCAAAGTCCCTGAGGCCATCCCAATAGTGTAGGTCGCCCGGAACAAACAAGGGCTGTCTGACACCAGCTGATAATCGACCTCCACTCATACCATAAATGGATGTCCCCAGAGGAGAAGATTGAACCAGACAGGACCCTAGGCCATAATAGGATCCATTGCCTTGGTTTACAGGCATGTCTCCTCAAAAGCCTGATTCCAATACGAGTATAGGGGTTTTGCTGAGGCACTCAGCAGAACTCATCTCGTCTCCACAAGGAATCCTGTGCATGGGAGCCATGTCCAAAGCATAGAAGAGTACTTCAGGGTCGCGGTGCCACCGCCCCATTCCAAGGCCCTCATTGACACAAAAACACATTAGGACCCATCCTCAGGAAAGTCCATTTCAACTCAGCCACCCCGGTTGCTCCCGCAGAGCCATCAGATCTAAACTGTCTTGTTGCTAGGAGACAATTGGAATGCGAAGCTGGCTTCCAGGCATCCATCCTCGAACGGTGCTCTGGAGTCATTCCATATGGGATGTCCTGGAGCTGCCCAACAGGTCTCAATTGTCCCGCAGAAGGAATCCTTGAAGGGGGCATCACACAACTCCCAACGTGGGAAAAGCTCCATGGCCTTGAGTTTCCGCTCCTTTCATGAAGGGGCTGTCATGCACAGAAACTCCAACCTGAGCCAACATCTGATCCTCGCCGTGACTTCAGATATTTGAGATATTGTTTCCGATCTGCAGGGGGTACCTACCGTGCCCTGGGCCTGAAGGCCAAGTCTATCTTGTCTTCTCAGACTTCTGTCCTCAAACTCCTGGCCCAGAAATCCTCCATTTTGGCAATTCCGGACCCACAATGCAGCACTCTGCCTGCCCTCTAAAAAAAATATCTTGCCTAATCAGGTGCCCAGGCACCTCATATGAGGATAAACCTACAGGGCACTCGACTGTACCCAAATTATATAGTCTAACTTGGGCACTAGTGCACTGTCTGACACAACCTGAGCCAGAACCTCCTGACCAACACCCAGGCAGTTGACCGTACACTGAGCATATCAGACGCGCCATCGCCTTAGATCATCATCTCTTCCCAACTCTGATTTTTCAGGCTTCAGAACCTAGACCTTATCTCCACCACGGCCCAGGGTTGAAAATGATGCAGAAATCAGAACACCTTCCCCATGGCAAGAGACCTTGTGATTGGCATGTTGTCCAAGTTCCAGTGTAGTTGAAACCAGATTGGCCCATGAGGCACCGCCCATGCTCGAGTGCCACATTGGTCACAAACACACACTGTGACCCGCAGCCTGAGCCCAGCCCTCAAGTAAGGCCTCTCAGTGGCTGGATGAAGAGACAGCTTATTGTGCCTGCCTTGCCTCTAGGCCCCAATTTTTAACCATAGTTTGGGTTTTCCCTTCACTCTTCCCCAGGGCTCTGCTTTGGAATTCCTCTTTTGTTCAGACACCTGAGATAATAAACCTGAAAGGATACCTCCCATCCCACAGATTGACGAATAACAATTGGGATCGGGCCAAATCCACAGAGAGGAAGATTCGTGCATGGCCCATGAAACCTCCCCACATTCCACGGCCATCGTTGATATAAGCCCAAAAGTTTGGCAATTCCGGACCCACAATGCAGCACTCTGCCTTCCCTCTAGAAAAAAATGATTGCCTCAAGAGCTGCCCAGGCACATTCAATGAGGATAAACCTCCACAGCACTCGACTTTACCCAAATTATATAGTCTAACCTGGGCACTAATGCACTGTCGGACACAACCTGAGCCCGGACCTCCTGACCAGACCGCACACTGAGCACATAAGACCCGCCATGGCCTTAGGTCATCATCTCTTCCTTACCTCAGTTTTCATGCCTCAGAACCGAGACATTATTTCCCCTCACTGCCCAGAGGTGAGTGTGATGCAGAAATCAGAACACCACCTTACCCATTGTAAGAAACCTTGTGGTTGGCACGTTGTCCAACGTTCAGTGTAGGAGAAACCAGCATTCACCCTGAGGCCCCGCCCATTCTTGAGTGCGACAAGGGCATAAACACGCATTGTGACCCTCAGCATGAGTCCTGTCCTCTAGTAAGTCCTCTCAGTGACTGGACCATTAGATGTCATAATGGGCTTGATATGTCCCTAAGCCCCAATTTTTAACCAGATTTCTGATTGTCCAGTCACCCCCCCCCAGGGCTCTACTCTGGAATCCCTCATTTGTTGGGACACCTGAGGTTAAAAAGAAAACAACATAAAAAAAAAACAGACTTCATCCATCCCATCCCACAGAGTGACCCCATATGATTTGGACTGGGCCAAACCACCAGGGAGTAAGACTCGTCCATTTCCAATGAAGTCACCCAGAAATTTCAGGACCATGAGTGACACGATGTCCAGAGACAAAAACTTGAGCAAGAGCCTCACACTCGCCCTTTTCTCAAATCCCGAAAAGTTCTCCTCATGGTCTGTAGATAAGTCCTGCCATACCTATGACCTGAAACATAAGCCAAGTTTGTGCTTTCAGACAACTGTCCAAACGGCCCTGGCCTACACAACCTACAGGCTCAGGCCCCTGGAGCCAAACCTGAGGACTGTACTTGCCCTCTCCAAGGGAACTGTGTGTGCCCATTCCAATGGCCACATCCCTTCTAATAGGATAAACCTCCAAAGTCCCTGATTCATCTCATTAGTGGTGGCTTCCCAGGTCAAACAGGGGCAATGTGAGCCCATCTGAGCACCTACCTGTACTCAGACCCATAGAAAGATGTCCCCAGAGGTAAAAAGGAAAGAACAGGCCCCTAGGCACTAATCATATCCATTGCTTTGGTTTCCAGGCATCTCTCCTCAGAGGCCTGGATTTCAAAACCAGCATATGGCTGTTTCTTGACTCACCGATCAGAAAACATCTCATCTACATAAGGGAAACCTGCACTTTGGAGCTGTGTCAAAGCCTCTGTTTAGGAGAACTCTTCAGGACCCCAGTGCCACGGCTTCATTCCAAGGTCTCCATAGACACAAAAGCACATTAGGACCCATCCATAGGAGAGTCCATTTCAACTCAGCCTCCTCAGTTGCTACCCCAGATACAGCAGATCTAACTTGTCTTGTGTCTAGGAGACAATTGGAATGCGAGGTGGGCTACCCAGCCATGCATCCTTAGAACCCTGCTCAGAATCATTGGCGGAGCCAAACAGCAGGTCGCAATTGTCCTGCAGAAGACACTTTGCAGTTCGGAGATTCTCACAAATCCCATCGTGGGAAAACCCCCATAGCCTCGTGATGCCCCCCCTTCGTGAATGGGCCATCAGGGACAGAAACACCAACTTTAGCGATCGTCTGATCCTCGCCCTGACTTCAGATGCACGAGATCTCGATTCAGGTCTGTAAATTGTGCCATCGCTGATACAAAATCCAGAGACAAAAACCTGAGCAAGAGCCTCAGACTCGCACTTTCTTCATATCCTGAAGAGCTCTTCTCATGTTTTGTAGATCGGGCCTGCCATACCTACGTCCCCAAACCTAAGCTGAGTTTGTGTTTTCAGACTTCTGTCCTCAAAGTCCTGGGCCACACACCCTCATGCTGGAGCCTCTGAAGCCACACATTAGGACTGTGCCTACAAATCCATGGGAATTCTGCCCATTCCATTGTCCAAAATCGTACAAATTAGGAGAAACCTCCAAAATCCCTGAGGCCATCCCAATTTTGTAGGTCGCCCGGAACAAACAAGGGCTGTCTGACACCAGCTGATAATCTACCTCCACTCATACCATACATGTATGTCCCCAGAGGAGAAGATTGAACCAGACAGGACCCTAGGCCATAATAGGATCCATTGCCTTGGTTTACAGGCATGTCTCCTCAAAAGCTTGATTCCAATACGAGCATAGGGGTTTTGCTGAGGCACCCAGCAGAACTCATCTCATCTCCACAAGGAAACCTGTGCATGGGAGCCATGTCCAAAGCATAGGAGAGTACTTCAGGGTCCTGGTACCACCGCCCCATTCCAGGGCCCTCATGGACACAAAAACACATTAGGACCCATCCTCAGGAAAGTCCATTTCAACACAGCCACCCCGGTTGCTCCCGCAGAGCCATCAGATCTAAACTGTCTTATTGCTAGTAGACAATTGGTGTGCAAGGCGGGCTTCCCAGGCATCCATCCTCGAACCGTGCTCTGGAGTCATTCCATAAGGGATGTCCTGGAGCTGTCCAACAGGTCTCAATTGTCCCGCAAAAGGAATCCTTGAAGGGGGCATCCCACAACTCCCAACGTGGGAAATCCTCAATGGCCTCGAGATTCCACTCCCTTCATGAAGCGGCCGTCATGCACGGAAACTCCAACCTGAGCCAACCTCTGATCCTCGCCCTGACTTCAGATTCATGATTATTGGTTCAGATCTGCAGGGGGTACCTGCCGTGCCCTCGCCCTGAAACCCAAGTCTAGCTTGTCTTCTCAGAATTCCGTCCTCACACTCCTGGCCCCGAAGCCCACAAGTTTGGCAATTCCGGACCCACAATGCAGCACTCTGCCTGCCCCCTAGAAAAAAATTATTGCATCTTGAGCTGTACAGGCACCTTCAATGATGATAAACCTCCACAGCACACGACTTCACACAAATTATATAGTCTAACCTGGGCACTAATGCACTGTCGGACACAACCTGAGCCCGGACCTCCTGACCAACACCCGGAAAGCACAGAGCACACTGAGCACATAAGCCCTGCCATGGCCTTAGGTCATCATCTCTTCCCTACCTCAGTTTTCAGGCCTCAGAACCGAGACATTATCTCCAATCACTGCCCAGGGGTGAATGTGATGCAGAAATCAGAACACCTCCTTACCCATGGTAAGAAACCTTGTGGTTGGCACGTCATCCAACGTTCAGTGTAGGAGAAACCAGCATTCACCCTGAGGCACCGCCCAATCTTGAGTGCGACAAGGGCATAAACACGCATTGTGACCCTCAGCATGAGTACTGTCCTCTAGTAAGTCCTCTCAGTGACTGGACCATTAGATGTCATAATGGGCTTGATATGTCCCTAGGCGCCAATTTTTAACCAGATTTCTGAATGTCCATTCACCCCCCCCCCAAGGGCGCTACTCAGGAATCCCTCATTAGGTGAGACACCTGAGGTTAAAAAGAAAACAACATCAAAAAAAAAAAAAACGGACCTCTTCCATCCCACAGAGAGACCCCAAACGCTTTAGACTGGTCCAAACCACCAGGGAGTAAGACTCGTCCATTTCCCATGAAGTCACCCAGAAATTTCACGACCATGAGTGACACGATATCCAGAGACAAAAACTTGAGCAAGAGCCTCACACTCGCCCTTTTCTCAAATCCCGAAAAGTTCTCCTCATGGTCTGTAGATCAGTCCTGCCATACCTATGACCTGAAACATAAGCCAAGTTTGTGTTTTCAGACAACTGTCCAAACAGCCCTGGCCTACACAACCTACAGGCTCAGGCCCCGGGAGCCAAACCTGAGGACTGTACTTGCCCTCTCCAAGGGAATTGTGTGTGCCCATTCCAATGGCCACATCCCTTCTAATACGATAAACCTCCAAAGTCCCTGATCCATCTCATTAGTGGTAACTTCCCAGGTAAAACAGGGGCAATCCGAGCCCATCTGAGCACCTACCTGTACTCAGACCCATAGACAGATGTCCCCAGAGGTAAAAAGGAAAGAACAGGCCCCTAGGCACTAATCATATCCATTGCTTTGTTTTCCAGGCATCTCTCCTCAGAGGCCTGGATTTCAAAACCAGCATATGGCTGTTTCTTGACTCACCCATCAGAAAACATCTCATCTACACATGAGAAACTTGCACGTTGGAGCTGTGTCAAAGCATCTGTTTAGGAGAACATTTCAGGGCCCCAGTGCCACCGCTTCATTCCAAGGTCTCCATCGACACAAAAGCACATTAGGACCCATCCATAGGAGAGTCCATTTCAACTCAGCCTCCTCGGTTGCTCCCCCAGATCCAGCAGATCTAACCTGTCTTGTGTCTAGGAGACAGTTGGAATGCGAGGTGGGCTACCCAGCCATGCATCCTTAGAACCCTGCTCAGAATCATTGGCCTGGAGCCAAACAGCAGGTCTCAATTGTCCTGCAGAAGACACTTTGCAGTTTGGAGCTTCTCACAAATCCCATCGTGGGAAAACGCCCATGGCCTCGTGATGCCCCCCCTTCGTGAAGGGGCCATCAGGGACAGAAACACCAACTTGAGCGATCATCTGATCCTCGCCCTGACTTCAGATGCACGAGTTCTCGATTCAGGTCTATAGATTGTGCCATCGCTGATACAAAATCCAGAGACAAAAACCTGAGCAAGCGCCTCAGACTCGCACTTTCTTCATATCCTGAAGAGTTCTTCTCATGGTTTGTAGATCGGTCCTGCCATACCTACGTCCCCTTCCTAAGCTGAGTTTGTGTTTTCAGACTTCTGTCCTCAAGTCCTGGGCCACACACCCTCCAGGCTGGGGCCCCTGGAGCCACACATTAGGACTGTGCCTACCAATCCATGAGAATTCTGCCCATTCCATTGTCCAAAATCGTACAAATTAGGAGAAACCTCCAAAGTCCCTGAGGCCATCCCAATAGTGTAGGTCGCCCGGAACAAACAAGGGCTGTCTGACACCAGCTGATAATCGACCTCCACTCATACCATAAATGGATGTCCCCAGAGGAGAAGATTGAACCAGACAGGACCCTAGGCCATAATAGGATCCATTGCCTTGGTTTACAGGCATGTCTCCTCAAAAGCCTGATTCCAATACGAGTATAGGGGTTTTGCTGAGGCAATCAGCAGAACTCATCTCGTCTCCACAAGGAATCCTGTGCATGGGAGCCATGTCCAAAGCATAGAAGAGTACTTCAGGGTCGCGGTGCCACCGCCCCATTCCAAGGCCCTCATGGACACAAAAACACATTAGGACCCATCCTCAGGAAAGTCCATTTCAACTCAGCCACCCCGGTTGCTCCCGCAGAGCCATCAGATCTAAACTGTCTTGTTGCTAGGAGACAATTGGAATGCGAAGCTGGCTTCCAGGCATCCATCCTCCATCGGTGCTCTGGAGTCATTCCATATGGGATGTCCTGGAGCTGTCCAACAGGTCTCAATTGTCCCGCAGAAGGAATCCTTGAAGGGGGCATCCCACAACTCCCAACGTGGGAAAACCTCAATGGCCTCGAGATTCCACTCCTTTCATGAAACGGCCATCATGCACAGAAACTCCAACCTGAGCCAAAGTCTGATCCTCCCCCTGATTCAGATGCATGAGTATTGGTTCAGATCTGCAGGGGTACTTGCCGTGCCCTCGCCCTGAAACCCAAGTCTAGCTTGTCTTTTCAGACTTCCGTCCTCACACTCCTGGCCCCGAAGCCCTCATGTTTGGCAATTCCGGACCCACAATGCAGCACTCTGCCTGCCCTCTAGAAAAAAATTATTGCCTCATGAGCTGCCCAGGCACCTTCAATGAGGATAAACCTCCACAGCACTGGACTTTACCCTAAGTATATATTTTAACCTGGGCCTTAATGCACTGTCGGACACAACCTGAGCCCGGACCTCCTGACCAAGACCCGGAAAGCAGACCGCACACTGAGCACATAAGACCCGCCATGGCCTTAGGTTATCATCTCTTCCCTACCTCAGTTTACAGGCCTCAGAACCGAGACATTATCTCCAATTACTGTCCAGGGGTGAGTGTGATGCAGAAATCAGAACACCTCCTTACCCATGGTAAGAAACCTTGTGGTTGGCACGTCGTCCAACGTTCAGTGTAGGAAAAACCAGCATTCACCCTGAGGCCCCGCCCAATCTTGAGTGCGACAAGGGCATAAACACGCATTGTGACCCTCAGCATGAGTACTGTACTCTAGTAAGTCCTCTCAGTGACTGGACCATTAGATGTCATAATGGGCTTGATATGTCCCTAGGCGCCATTTTTAACCAGATTTCTGAATATCCAGTCACCCCCCCCCCAAGGGCGCTACTCAGGAATCCCTCATTAGGTGAGACACCTGAGGTTAAAAAGAAAACAACATCAAAAAAAAAAAAAAAAACGGACCTCTTCCATCCCACAGAGAGACCCCAAACGCTTTAGACTGGTCCAAACCACCAGGGAGTAACACTCGTCCATTTCCCATGAAGTCACCCAGAAATTTCACGACCATGAGTGACACGATATCCAGAGACAAAAACTTGAGCAAGAGCCTCACACTCGCCCTTTTCTCAAATCCCGAAAAGTTCTCCTCATGGTCTGTAGATAAGTCCTGCCATACCTATGACCTGAAACATAAGCCAAGTTTGTGTTTTCAGACAACTGTCCAAACAGCCCTGCCCTACACAACCTATAGGCTCAGGCCCCTGGAGCCAAACCTGAGGACTGTACTTGCCCTCTCCAAGGGAATTGTGTGTGCCCATTCCAATGGCCACATCCCTTCTAATACGATAAACCTCCAAAGTCCCTGATCCATCTCATTAGTGGTAACTTCCCAGGTAAAACAGGGGCAATCTGAGCCCATCTGAGCACCTACCTGTACTCAGACCCATAGACAGATGTCCCCAGAGGTAAAAAGGAAAGAACAGGCCCCTAGGCACTAATCATATCCATTGCTTTGTTTTCCAGGCATCTCTCCTCAGAGGCCTGGATTTCAAAACCAGCATATGGCTGTTTCTTGACTCACCCATCAGAAAACATCTCATCTACACATGAGAAACTTGCACGTTGGAGCTGTGTCAAAGCATCTGTTTAGGAGAACATTTCAGGGCCCCAGTGCCACCGCTTCATTCCAAGGTCTCCATCGACACAAAAGCACATTAGGACCCATCCATAGGAGAGTCCATTTCAACTCAGCCTCCTCGGTTGCTCCCCCAGATCCAGCAGATCTAACCTGTCTTGTGTCTAGGAGACAGTTGGAATGCGAGGTGGGCTACCCAGCCATGCATCCTTAGAACCCTGCTCAGAATCATTGGCCTGGAGCCAAACAGCAGGTCTCAATTGTCCTGCAGAAGACACTTTGCAGTTTGGAGCTTCTCACAAATCCCATCGTGGGAAAACGCCCATGGCCTCGTGATGCCCCCCCTTCGTGAAGGGGCCATCAGGGACAGAAACACCAACTTGAGCGATCATCTGATCCTCGCCCTGACTTCAGATGCACGAGTTCTCGATTCAGGTCTATAGATTGTGCCATCGCTGATACAAAATCCAGAGACAAAAACCTGAGCAAGCGCCTCAGACTCGCACTTTCTTCATATCCTGAAGAGTTCTTCTCATGGTTTGTAGATCGGTCCTGCCATACCTACGTCCCCTTCCTAAGCTGAGTTTGTGTTTTCAGACTTCTGTCCTCAAGTCCTGGGCCACACACCCTCCAGGCTGGGGCCCCTGGAGCCACACATTAGGACTGTGCCTACCAATCCATGAGAATTCTGCCCATTCCATTGTCCAAAATCGTACAAATTAGGAGAAACCTCCAAAGTCCCTGAGGCCATCCCAATAGTGTAGGTCGCCCGGAACAAACAAGGGCTGTCTGACACCAGCTGATAATCTACCTCCACTCATACCATAAATGGATGTCCCCAGAGGAGAAGATTGAACCAGACAGGACCCTAGGCCATAATAGGATCCATTGCCTTGGTTTACAGGCATGTCTCCTCAAAAGCCTGATTCCAATACGAGTATAGGGGTTTTGCTGAGGCAATCAGCAGAACTCATCTCGTCTCCACAAGGAATCCTGTGCATGGGAGCCATGTCCAAAGCATAGAAGAGTACTTCAGGGTCGCGGTGCCACCGCCCCATTCCAAGGCCCTCATGGACACAAAAACACATTAGGACCCATCCTCAGGAAAGTCCATTTCAACTCAGCCACCCCGGTTGCTCCCGCAGAGCCATCAGATCTAAACTGTCTTGTTGCTAGGAGACAATTGGAATGCGAAGCTGGCTTCCAGGCATCCATCCTCGAACGGTGCTCTGGAGTCATTCCATATGGGATGTCCTGGAGCTGTCCAACAGGTCTCAATTGTCCCGCAGAAGGAATCCTTGAAGGGGGCATCCCACAACTCCCAACGTGGGAAAACCTCAATGGCCTCGAGATTCCACTCCTTTCATGAAACGGCCATCATGCACAGAAACTCCAACCTGAGCCAAAGTCTGATCCTCCCCCTGATTCAGATGCATGAGTATTGGTTCAGATCTGCAGGGGTACTTGCCGTGCCCTCGCCCTGAAACCCAAGTCTAGCTTGTCTTTTCAGACTTCCGTCCTCACACTCCTGGCCCCGAAGCCCTCATGTTTGGCAATTCCGGACCCACAATGCAGCACTCTGCCTGCCCTCTAGAAAAAAATTATTGCCTCATGAGCTGCCCAGGCACCTTCAATGAGGATAAACCTCCACAGCACTGGACTTTACCCTAAGTATATATTTTAACCTGGGCCTTAATGCACTGTCGGACACAACCTGAGCCCGGACCTCCTGACCAAGACCCGGAAAGCAGACCGCACACTGAGCACATAAGACCCGCCATGGCCTTAGGTTATCATCTCTTCCCTACCTCAGTTTACAGGCCTCAGAACCGAGACATTATCTCCAATTACTGTCCAGGGGTGAGTGTGATGCAGAAATCAGAACACCTCCTTACCCATGGTAAGAAACCTTGTGGTTGGCACGTCGTCCAACGTTCAGTGTAGGAGAAACCAGCATTCACCCTGATACCCCGCCCAATATTGAGTGCGACAAGGGCATAAACACGCATTGTGACCCTCAGCATGAGTCCTGTCCTCTAGTAAGTCCTCTCAGTGACTGGACCATTAGATGTCATAATGGGCTTGATATGTCCCTGGCGCCAATTTTTAACCAGATTTCTGAATGTCCAGTTACCCCCCCCAGGGCTCGACTCAGGAATCCCTCATTAGGTGAGACACCTGAGGTTAAAAAGAAAACAACATCAAAAAAAAAAAAAAAAAAACGGACTTCTTCCATCCCACAGAGTGACCCCAAACGCTTTGGACTGGTCCAAACCACCAGAGAGTAAGACTCGTCCATTTCCCATGAGGTCACCCAGAAATTTCACGTCCATGAGTGACACGATATCCAGAGACAAAAACTTGAGCAAGAGCCTCACACTGGCCCTTTTCTCAAATCCCGAAAAGTTCTCCTCATGGTCTGTAGATAAGTCCTGCCATACCTATGACCTGAAACATAAGCCAAGTTTGTGTTTTCAGACAACTGTCCAAACAGCCCTATCCTACACAACCTACAGGCTCAGGCCCCTGGAGCCGAACCTGAGGACTGTACTTGCCCTCTCCAAGGGAATTGTGTGTGCCCATTCCAATGGCCACATCCCTTCTAATAGGATAAACCTCAAAGGCCCTGATCCATCTCATTTGTGGTGGCTTCCCAGGTAAAACAGGGGCAATCTGAGCCCATCTGAGCACCTACCTGTACTCAGACCCATAGAAAGATGTCCCCAGAGGTAAAAAGGAAAGAACAGGCCCCTAGGCACTAATCATATCTATTGCTTTGGTTTCCAGACATCTCTCCTCAGAGGCCTGGATTTCAAAACCAGCATATGGCTGTTTCTTGACTCACCCATCAGAAAACATCTCATCTACACATGAGAAACTTGCACGTTGGAGCTGTGTCAATTCCTCCGTTCAGGAGAACCCTTCAGGACCCCAGTGCCACCGCTTCATTCCAAGGTCTCCATAGACACAAAAGCACATTAGGACCCATCCATAGGAGAGTCCATTTCAACTCAGCCTCCTCGGTTGCTCCCCCAGATCCAGCAGATCTAATTTGTCTTGTGTCTAGGAGACAATTGGAATGCGAGGTGGGCTACCCAGCCATGCATCCTTAGAACCCTGCTCAGAATCATTGGCCTGGAGCCAAACAACAGGTCTCAATTGTCCTGCAGAAGACACTTTGCAGTTTGGAGCTTCTAACACTCATCGTGGGAAAACCCCCATGGCCTCGTGATGCCCCCCCCTTCTTGAAGGGGCCATCAGGGACAGAAACACCAACTTGAGCGATCATCTGATCCTCGCCCTGACTTCAGATGCACGAGATCTCGATTCAGGTCTGTAGATTGTGCCATCGCTGATACAAAATCCAGAGACAAAAACCTGAACAAGCGCCTCAGACTCGCACTTTCTTCATATATGAAGAGTTCTTCTCATGGTTTGTAGATCGGTCCTGCCATACCTACGTCCTCAAACCTAAGCTAAGTTTGTGTTTTCAGACTTCTGTCCTCAAAGTCCTGGTCCTCACACCCTCCGGGCTGGGGCCCCTGGAGCCACACATTAGGACTGTGGCTACCAATCCATGAGAATTCTGCCCATTCCATTGTCAAAAATCCTACAAATTAGGAGAAACCTCCAAAGTCCCTGAGGCCATCCCAATAGTGTAGGTCGCACGGAACAAACAAGGGCTGTCTGACACCAGCAGATAATCTACCTCCACTCATACCATAAATGGATGTCCCCAGAGGCGAAGATTGAACCAGACAGGACCCTAGGCCATAATAGGATGCATTGCCTTGGTTTACACGCATGTCTCCTCAAAAGCCTGATTCCAATATGAGCATAGGGGTGTTGCTGAAGCACCCACCAGAACTCATCTCGTCTCCACAAGGAAACCTGTGCATGGGAGCCATGTCCAAAGCATAGGAGAGAACTTCAGGGTCCCGGTGCCACCGATCCATTCCAAGGCCCTCATGGACACAAAAACACATTAGGACCCATCCTCAGGAAAGTCCATTTCAACTCAGCCACCCCGGTTGCTCCCGCAGAGCCATCAGATCTAAACTGTCTTGTTGTTTGGAGACAATTGGAATGCGAAGCTGGCTTCCAGGCATCCATCCTCGAACGGTTCTCTGGAGTCATTCCATATGGGATGTCCTGGAGCTGTCCAACAGGTCTCAATTGTCCCGCAGAAGGAATCCTTGAAGGGGGCATCCCACAACTTCCAACGTGGGAAAACCTCAATGGCCCCGAGATTCCACTCCTTTCATGAAACGGCCATCATGCATGGAAACCAACCTGAGCCAACGTCTGATCCTCCCCTGATTCAGATGCATGAGTATTGTTTCAGATCTGCAGGGGGTACCTGCCGTGCCCTCGCCCTGAAACCCAAGTCTAGCTTGACTTTTCAGACTTCTGTCCTCACACTCCTGTACCCGAAGCCCTCATGTTTGGCAATTCCGGACCCACAATGCAGCACTCTGCCTGCCTCTAGAAAAAAATTATTGCCTCATGAGCTGCCCAGGCACCTTCAATGAGGATAAACCTCCACAGCACTCGACTTTACCCAAATTAAATATTCTAACCTGGGCACTAATGCAATGTCGGACAGAACCTGAGCCCGGACCTCCTGACCAAGACCCGGAAAGCAGACCGCACACTGAGCACATAAGACCCGCCATGGCCTTAGGTTATCATCTCTTCCCTACCTCAGTTTACAGGCCTCAGAACCGAGACCTTATCTCCAATCACTGCCCAGGGGTGAGTTTGATGCAGAAATCAGAACACCTCCTTACCCACGGTAAGAAAGCTTGTGGTTGGCACGTCGTCCAACGTTCAGTGTAAGAGAAACCAGCATTCACCCTGAGGCCCCGCCCATTCTTGAGTGGGACAAAGGCATAAACACGCATTGTGACCCTCAGCATGAGTCCTGTCCTCTAGTAAGTCCTCTCAGTGACTGGACCATTAGATGTCATAATGGGCTTGATATGACCCTAGGCCCAATTATTAACCAGATTTCTGATTGTCCAGTCACCCCCCCCCAGGGCTCTACACTGGATTCTCTCATTTGGTGGGACACCTGAGGTTAAAAAGAAAACAACATCAAAAAAAAAAAAAACGGACACCTCCTTCCCACAGAGTGACCCCAAACTCTTTGGACTGGTCCAAACCACCAGAGAGTAAGACTCGTTCATTTCCCATGAAGTCACCCAGAAATTTCACGACCATGAGTGACACGATATCCAGAGACAAAAACTTGAGCAAGAGCCTCACACTCGCCCTTTTCTCATATCCCGAAAAGTTCTCCTCATGGTCTGTAGATAAGTCCTGCCATACATGACCTGAAACATAAGCCAAGTTTGTGTTTTCAGACAACTGTCCAAACATCCCTGGCCTACACAACCTAAAGGCTCAGGCCCCTGGAGCGAAACCTGAGGACTGTACTTGCCCTCTCCAAGGGAATTGTGTGTGCCCATTCCAATGGCCACATCCCTTCTAATAGGATAAACCTCTAAAGTCCCTGATCCTTCTCATTAGTGGTGGCTTCCCAGGTAAAACAGGGGCAATCTGAGCCGATCTGAGCACCTACCTGTACTCAGACCCATAGACAGATGTCCCCAGAGGTAAAAAGGAAAGAACAGGCCCCTAGGCACTAATCATATCCATTGCTTTGGTTTCCAGGCATCTCTCCTCAGAGGCCTGGATTTCAAAACCAGCATATGGCTGTTTCTTGACTCACCCATCAGAAAACATCTCATCTACCCATGGGAAACTTGCACGTTGGAGCTGTGTCAAAGCCTCTGTTTAGGAGAACCCTCAGGACCCCAGTGCCACCACTTCATTCCAAGGTCTCCATCGACACAAAAGCACATTAGGACCCATCCATAGGAGAGTCCATTTCAACTCAGCCTCCTCGGTTGCTCCCCCAGATACAGCAGATCTAATTTGTCTTGTGTCTAGGAGACAATTGGAATGCGAAGTGGGCTACCCAGCCATGCATCCTTAGAACCCTGCTCAAAATCATTGGCCTGGAGCCAAACAACAGGTCTCAATTGTCCTGCAGAAGACACTTTGCAGTTTGGAGCTTCTCACAAATCTCATCGTGGGAAAAACCACATAGCCTCGTGATGCCCCCACTTCGTGAATGGGCCATCAGGGACAGGAACACCAACTTGAGCGATCATCTGATCCTCGCCCTGACTTCAGATGCACGAGATCTCGATTCAGGTCTGTAGATTGTGCCATCGCTGATACAAAATCCAGAGACAGAAACCTGAGCAAGCACCTCAGACTCGCACTTTCTTCATATCCTGAAGAGTTCTTCTCATGGTTTGTAGATCGGGCCTGCCATACCTACGTCCCCAAACCTAAGCTGAGTTTGTGTTTTCAGACTTCTGTCCTCAAAGTCCTGGGCCACACACCTTCCAGGATGGGGCCCCTGGAGCCACATATTAGGACTGTGCCTACCAATCCATGAGAATTCTGCCCATTCCATTGTCCAAAATCGTACAAATTAGTAGAACCTCCAAAGTCCCTGAGGCCATCCCAATAGTGTAGGTCGCCCGGAACAAACAAGGGCTGTCTGACACCAGCTGATAATCTACCTCCACTCATACCATAAATGGATGTCCCCATAGGAGAAGATTGAACCAGACAGGACCCTAGGCCATAATAGGATCCATTGCCCTGGTTTACAGGCATGTCTCCTCAAAAGCCTGATTCAAATACGAGCATAGGGGTTTTGCTGAGGCACCCAGCAGAACTCATCTCGTCTCCACAAGGAAACCTGTGCATGGGAGCCATGTCCAAAAAATAGGAGAGTACTTCAGTGTCCGGGTGCCACCGCCCCATTCCAAGGAACTCATGGACACAAAAACACATTAGAACCCATCCTCAGGAAAGTCCATTTCAAATCAGCCACCACGGTTGCTCCCGCAGAGCCGTCAGATCTAACCTGTCTTGTGTCTAGGAGACAATTGGATTGCGAGGTGGGCTACCCACCCATAGATCCTTAGAACCCTGCGCAGAATCATTGGCCTGGAGCCAAACAACAGGTCTCAATTGTCCTGCAGAAGACACTTTGCAGTTTGGAGCTTCTCACAATCCCATCGTGGGAGAACCCCCATGGCCTCGTGATGCCCCCCCTTTGTGAAGGGGCCATCAGGGACAGAAACACCAACTTGAGCGATCGTCTGATCCTCGCCCTGACTTCAGATGCACGAGATCTCGATTCAGGTCTGTAGATTGTGCCATCGCTGATACAAAATCCAGAGACAAAAACCTGAGCAAGCACCTCAGACTCGCACTTTCTTCATATCCTGAAGAGTTCTTCTCATGGTTTGTAGATCGGGCCTGCCATACCTACGTCCCCAAAACTAAGCTGAGTTTGTGTTTTCAGTCTTCTGTCCTCAAAGTCCAGGGACACACACCCTCCAGGCTGGGGCCCCTGGAGCCACACATTAGGACTGTGCCTACAAATCCATTGGAATTCTGCCCATTCCATTGTCCAAAATCGTACAAATTAGGAGAAACCTCCAAAGTACCTGAGGCCTTTCCAATCGTGTAGGTTGCCCGGAACAAACAAGGGCTGTCTGACACCAGCTGATAATCTACCACCACTCATACCATAAATGGAAGTCCCCAGAGGAGAAGATTGAACCAGACAGGACCCTAGGCCATAATAGGATCCATTGCCTTGGTTTACAGTCATGTCTCCTCAAAAGCCTGATTCAAATACGAGCATAGGGGTTTTGCTGAGGCACCCAGCAGAACTCATCTCGTCTCCACAAGGAAACCTGTGCATGGGAGCCATGTCCAAAGCATAGGAGAGTACTTCAGGGTCCCGGTGCCACCGCCCCATTCCAAGGCCCTCATGGACACAAAAACACATTAGGACCCATCCTCAGGAAAGTCCATTTCAACTCAGCCACCCCGGTTGCTCCCGCTGAGCCATCAGATCTAAACTGCCTTGTTGCTAGGATACAATTGGAATGCAAGGCGGGCTTCCAAGGCATCCATCCTCGAACAGTGCTCTGGAGTCATTCCATATGGCATGTCCTGGAGCTGTCCAACAGGTCTCTATTGTCCCGCAGAAGGAATCCTGGAAGGGGGCATCCCACAACTCCCAACGTGGGAAAACCTCATTGGCCTCGAGATTCCACTCCCTTCATGAAGCGGCCGTCATGCACGGAAACTCCAACCTGAGCCAATGTCTGATCCTCGCCCTGACTTCAGATGCATTAGTATTGTTTCAGATCTGCAGGGGGTACGTTCCGTGACCTCGCCCTGAAACCCAAGTCTTGCTTGTCTTCTCAGACTTCCGTCCTCACACTCCTGGCCCCGAAGCCCTCAAGTTTGGCAATTCCGGACCCACAATGCAGCACTCTGCCTTCCCTCTAGAAAAAAATTATTGCCTCATGAGCTGCCCAGGCACCTTCAATGAGGATAAACCTCCACAGCACTCGACTTCACCCAAATGATATAGTCTAACCTGGGCACTAATGCACTGTCGGAAACAACCTGAGCCCGGACCTCCTGACCAACACCCGGAAAGCAGTCCGCACACTGAGCATATAAGACCACCTTGTCCTTAGGTCATCCTCTCTTCCCTACCTCAGTTTTCAGGCCTCAGAACCGAGACATTATCTCCAATCACTGCCCAGGGGTGAGTTGATGCAGAAATCAGAACACCTCCTTACCCATGGTAAGAAACCTTGTGTTTGGCACGCCGTCCAACATTCAGTGTAGGAGAAACCAGCATTCACCCTGAGGCCCCGCCCATTCTTGAGTGCGACAAAAGCATAACAACGCATTGTGACCCTCAGCATGAGTCCTGTCCTCTAGTAAGTCCTCTCAGTGACTGGACCATTAGTTGTCATAATGGGCTTGATATGTCCCTCCGCCCCAATTTTTAACCAGATTTCTGAATATCCAGTCACCACCCCCCCAGGGCTCTACTCTGGAATCCCTAATTTGGTGGGACACCTGAGGTTAAATAGAAAACAACATCAAAAAAAAAAAAAAAACGGACTTCTTCCATCCCACAGAGTGACCCCAAACGCTTTGGACTGGTCCAAACCACCAGGGAGTAAGACTCGTCCATTCCCCATGAAGTCACCCAGAAATTTCACGACCATGAGTGACACGATATCCAGAGACAAAAACTTGAGCAAGAGCCTCACACTCGCCCTTTTCTCAAATCCCGAAAAGTTCTCCTCATGGTCTGTAGTTTAAGTCCTGCCATACCTATGACCTGAAACATAAGCCAAGTTTGTTGTTTCAGACAACTGTCCAAACAGCCCTGGCCTACACAACCTACAGGCTCAGGCCACTGGAGCCAAACCTGAGGACTGTACTTGCCCTCTCCAAGGGAATTGTGTGTGCACATTCCAATGGCCACATCCCTTCTAATAGGATAAATCTCCAAAGTCCCTGATCCATCTCAATAGTGGTGGCTTCCCAGGTAAAACAGGGGCAATCTGAGCCCATCTGAGCACCTACCTGTACTCAGACCCATAGACAGATGTCCCCAGAGGTAAAAAGGAAAGAACAGGCCCCTAGGCACTAATCATATCCATTGCTTTGGTTTCCAGGCATCTCTCCTCAGAGGCCTGGATTTCAAAACCAGCATATAGCTCTTTCTTGAGTCACCCATCAGAAAACATCTCATCTACCCTAGGGAAACTTGCACGTTGGAGCTGTGTCAAAGCCTCTGTTTAGAAGAACCCTTCAGGGCCCCAGTGCCCCCGCTTCATTCCAAGGTCTCCATAGACACAAAAGCACATTAGGACCCATCCAAAGGAGAGTCCATTTCAACTCAGCCTCCTCGGTTGCTCCCCCAGATCCAGCAGATAACCTGTCTTGTTTCTAGGAGACAATAGGAATGCGAGGTGGGCTACCCAGCTATGCATCCTTAGAACCCTGCTCAGAATCATTGGCCCGGAGGGAAAAAAAAGGACTCAAATGTCCTCGGAAGACACTTTGCAGTTTGGAGCTTCTCACAACTCCCATCGTGGGAAAACCCCCATGGCCTCGTGATGCCGCCCCTTCGTGAAGGGGCCGTCAGGGACAGAAACACCAAATTCAGCGATCGTCTGATCCTCGCCCTGACTTCAGATGCACGAGATCTCGATTCAGGTCTGTAGATTGTGCCGTCGCTGATACAAAATCCAGAGACAAAAACCTGAGCAAGCGCCTCAGACACGCACTTTCTTCATATCCTGAGGAGTTCTTTTCAAGGTTTGTAGCTCAGGCCTGCCATACCTACGTCCCCAAACCTAAGCTGAGTTTTGTTTTCAGACTTCTGTCCTCAAAGTCCTGGGCCACACACCCTCCAGGCTGGGGCCCCTGGAGCCACACATTAGGACTGTGCCTAACAATCCATGGGAATTCTGCCCATTCCATTGTCCAAAATCGTACAAATTAGGAGAAACCTCCAAAGTCCCTGAGGCAAGCGCCTCAGACTCGCACTTTCTTCATATCCTGAAGAGTTCTTCTCGTGGTTTGTAGATCAGGCCTGCCATACCTGCGTCCCCAAACCTAAGCTGAGTCTGTGTATTCAGACTTCTGTCCTCAAAGTCTTGTGCCACACACTTTCCAAGCTGGGCCCCTGGAGCCACACATTAGGACTGTGCCTAACAATCCATGGGAATTCTGCCCATTCCATTGTCCAAAATCGTACAAATTAGGTGAAACCTCCAAAGTCCCTGAGGCCATCCCAATAGTGTAGGTCGCCCGGAACAAGCAAGGGCTGTCTGACACCAGCTGATAATCGACCTCCACTCATACCATAAATGGATGTCCCCAAGGAAAAGATTGAACCAGACAGGACCCTAGGCCATAATAGGATCCATTGCCTTGTTTTACAGACATGTCTCCTCAAAAGCCTGATTCCAATACGAGCATAAGGGTTTTGCTGAGGCACCCAGCAGAACTCATCTCGTCTCCACAAGGAAACCTATGCATGGGAGCCATGTCCAAAGCATAGGAGAGTACTTCATGGTCCCGGTGCCACCGCCCCATTCCAAGGCCCTAATGGACACAAAAACACATTACGACCCATCCTCAGGAAGTCCATTTCAACTCAGCCACCCCGGTTGCTCCCGCAGAGCCGTCATATCTAAACTGTCTTGTTACTAGGAGACAATTGGAATGCGAGGTGGGCTTCCCAGGCATCCATCCTCGAACGGTGTTCTGGAGTCATTCCATATGGGATGTCCTGGAGCTGTCCAAAAGGTCTCAATTGTCCCGCTAAAGGAATCCTTGAAGGGGGCATCCCAGAACTCCCAACGTGGGAAAAACTCAATGGCCTCGAGATTCCGCTCCCTTCATGAAGCGGCCTTCATGCACGGAAACTCCAACCTGAGCCAACGTCTGATCCTCGCCCTGACTTCAGATTCATGCGTATTGTGTCAGATCTGCAGGGGGTACCTGCCGTGCCCTCGCCCTGAAACTCAAGTCTAGCTTGTCTTCTCAGACTTCCGTCCTCACACTCCTGGCACGGAAGCCCTCATGTTGGCAATTCCGGACCGACAATGCAGCACTCTGCCTGCCCTCTTGAAAAAAATTATTGCCTCATTAGCTGCCCAGGCACCTTCAATGAGGATAAACCTCCACAGCACTCGACTTCACCCAAATGATATAGTCTAACCTGGGCACTAATGCACTGTCGGACACTACCTGAACCCGGACCTCCTGACCAACACCCAGAAAACAGACCGCACACTGAGCACATAAGACCCGCCATGGCCTTAGGTCATCATCTCTTCCCTACCTCAGTTTTCAGGCCTCAGAACCGAGGCCTGCCCAGGGGTGAGTGTGATGCAGAAATCAGAACACCTCCTTACCCATTGTAAGAAACCTTGTGGCACGTCGTCCAACGTTCAGTGTGTAGGAGAGACCAGCATTCACCCTGAGGCCCCGCTCATTCTTGAGTGCGACTAGGGCATAAACACGCATTGTGACCCTCAGCATGAGTCCTGTCCTCTAGTAAGTCCTCTCAGTGACTGGACCATTAGATGTCATAATGGGCTTGATATGTCCCAGGGCCCAATTTTTAACCATATTTCTGATTGTCCAGTCACCCCCCCCCCCAGGGCTCTACTCTGAAATCCCTCATTTGGTGAGACACCTGAGGTTAAAGAGAAAACAACATCAAAAAAAAAAAACGGACTTATTCCATCCCACAGAGTGACCCCAAACGCTTTGGACTGGGCCAAACCACGAGGGAGTAAGACTCGTCCATTTCCCATGAAGTCACCCAGAAATTTCACGACCATGAGTGACACGATATCCAGAGACAAAAACTTGAGCAAGAGCCTCACACTCGCGATTCTCTCAAATCCCGAAAAGTTCTCCTCATGGTCTGTAGATAAGTCCTGCCTTACCTATGACCTGAAACATAAGCCACGTTTGTGTTTTCAGACAACTGTCCAAACAGCCCTGGCCTACACAACCTACAGGCTCAGGCCACTGGAGCCAAACCTGAGGACTGAACTTGCCCACTCCAAGGGAATTGTGTGTGCCCATTCCAATGGCCACATCCCTTCTAATAGGATAAACCTCCAAAGTCCCTGATCCATCTCATTAGTGGTGGCTTCCCAGGTAAAACAGGGGGCAATCTGAGCCCATCTGAGTACCTACCTGTACTCAGACCCATGGACAGATGTCCCCAGAGGTAAAAAGGAAAGAACAGGCCCCTAGGCACTAATCATATCCATTGCTTTGGTTTCCAGGCATCTCTCCTCAGAGGCCTGGATTTCAAAACCAGCATATGGCTGTTTCTTGACTCACCCATCAGAAAACAACTCATCTACATTGGGAAACTTGAGCCTCCCTGCACACACATGGGCCTTCTGACACAAGCGGAGCTGCTACCTCCATGAAGGCATGCACACCGATGTCAACAGAGATAGAAGGTTGAGCCCGACAGGCCCTTAGGCCCTAATCTCAACTCTTGCTTTGTTTTCCAGGTGTCACTCCTCAGAGGCTTTGGTTCGAAGAACAGGATATGGGGCTTTCCTGAGGCACTGAACAGAACATCTCTCGTCTCCACATGGGAAGCTTCCTTGTTGGAGCCGTGTCAAACACCTCAGGTTGGAGAATCCTGCAGAGTCCCTGAGCCACCTCCACATTCCAAGGTCTCCCAGGCCACCAAGCAACAGTAGGACTCATCTTCAGGAGAGTCCATTTCAACTCTCCCCTCTGGGTAGCTCACCCAGGAGGCCACAGATTGAGCCGGCCTTGTCCTGACTAAAGAGGGGGAATATGAGGTGGCGTTCCCAGGCATCCATGCTTAGACACCTGCTCTCGAGTCTTTCCATATGGGGCCTCCTGGAACCATCCAATAGGACTCGACAGTCGTGCAGAAGGAAACCTTGAGGTTTGGAGTAGTTCACAAATCCCATCGTAGGCAAACCTCCCTGGCCTCATGACGCCCCCACACCCTTCAGGAAGAGGCCATGCTGGATAAAAACTCTAGCCTTAGGCTCGTCTCATAGTTGACATGACCTCAGAGCAGGAGATCTCGATTCAGCCTCTGCAGAGTGGGCCTGCCATGCCTTCGATCCCAAACCTCACGCTAGCTTGTTTTTTCAGACTTCCTTCCTCACACTCCTGGCAAACAAGCCCTCCGGACTAGGAACTCCAGAACCACAACCAGGCCCAGTGTCTACCCAACGGAAGAAAAACGTTTCCTTGTGGGGCTATCCAGAAAACCCAGATGAGGATCAACCTGCTCGGGCCTCAACGGTACCCGAACTGGATAGGCTGCACTGGGCACTCATGCTCTGTCTGACACAGCCTGAAGCCAGACGTCCAGACAGACAAGGAGACAGCTGGCCGCACACCCCGCACTCGGACACGCCATGGTCATATGCCGTCAACTCTTCCTAACCTTGGTTTTCAGATATCTGAACCTAGATATTATATCAATTCTCCATACAGCTGGGTATCGCATGCAAAAAACAGAACTCTTCCTTCCCCATGGCTATAAAGCTTGCTCTTGGCATGGAGTCACACCTTCAGGGTGGGAGAAACCTTCATGGCCCCTGATGCCACGCCCAAACGTGAGTGCTGCTTGGGCACAAATTCAAACAGTGACCCTCAGCATGAGCCCCATGTCAAAGAAAGGCCTGTCAGGGCCTGGACCAAGAGCCCGCATATTGACTTGCCAAGCACCTATGCACCCAATCCTCACCAGTGATTGATTTTACCAGTCGCCCAGCCCATACCTGGGTCTCTGGTCTGGAATCCCTTTCCTGGAGAGACACATGAGCCAGAAAACACGACTCCACCCTTTCAACAAAATGACCCCAAACTCTTGGGACCTGGGACAAATCCCCAGAGAGAGATACTCATCCACAGTCCCTGAGGCCACCCCTCCTATCCACGGCTATCCCGGACACAACATCCAGAGACAAAAGCCTGAAGGAACGCCTCCCACTCGCCCTTGTTTCAGAGGCCCAGGAGCTCCCTCTCGGGCTGTACATCCGGCCTGCCATACCCTAGGCGCCACTCATGAGCTGAGTTTGTATTTTCAGACTTCTGTGTCCACAGCCTGGACCCACACAACCTACAGGCTAGGACTTCTGGTGCCACAGCGAAAGATTGTGCCTGCCCTCTCCAAGGAAAGTGTGCCCAATCCATTGACCACAACCCCACAGGTTAGGGAAAAGCCCCAAGGCCCCTGAGGCCATCAATAGTGTAGGCCACCCTGGACTAAGAGGGGCTCTCTGACACCAGCGGTGCAACTATCTCCACTTAGACTCTCAGACATTGTCCCCAGAGACAGAAGTTTGAAATGGACAGGCCCCCAGGCCCTAATATAAACCTTAGCTTTGGTTTCCATGTGTCCGTCCTCAGAGGACTGTTTTCGTAGACCAGCACTAGGGGCTTTTCTGAGGCACCAGACAAAACCTCTCTTTTCTCCACATGGGGATCTTTCTTACTGGGGATGTATCAAACCCTTCAGGTAGGAGAGTTCCGCAGGGCCACTGAACAACCAGCACATTACAAGGTCTTCATGGACCCAAACGCACATTATGACCCATCCTCGGGAGAGGCCATTTCAACTCAGCCCACTGGGTAGCGTGCCCCAGAGGCAGGAGATCAAACATATCTTGTCGCTCATGGTCAATGGAAAACCGAGGCATGCTGTACAGGGATCCATCCTTCGAACCCTGCTCTACAGTCCTTCCGTAGGGTATGTCCTGGAGCCATGCAACAGGACACGAATATCCCGCAGAAGAAACCTTGTGGTTTGGGGCAACCTCCAAACTCAGCATGGGAAAACTTCCTTGACCTCATGAGGCCCCCGCTTCATGAAGGTGCCATCATGGACACATACTCCAGCCTCAGCCAACGTCTGATCCTCAGGCTGACTTCAGATGCATGAGATATTGGTTCAGATCTGCAGGGGGTACCTGCCGTGCCCTCACCCTGAATCCGAAGTCTAGCTTTTGTTCTCAGACTTCCGTCCTCACTCTCCTGGACCCCAAGCCCTCAAGTTTGGCAATTCCGGACCAACAATGAAGCACTCTGCCTGCCCTCTAGAACAAATATATTGCCTAATGAGCTGCCCAGGCAGCTTAAATGAGGATCAACATACACGGCACTCGAATGTACCCAAATTATATAGTCTAACCTGGGCACGAATGCACTGTCTGACACAACCTGAGCCCGGACCTCCTGACCAACACCCAGACAGCTGACCGCACACTGAGCACATCAGTCCGGCCATGGCCTTAGGTCATCATCTCTTCCCTACCTCAGTTTTCAGGCTTCGGGGCCGAGTCCTTATCTCCAATCCATGTTCAGGGGTGAGTGTGATGCAGAAATCAGAACTCCTCCTTACCCATGGCAAGAAACCTTGCGGTTGGCATGTTGTCCAACGTTCAGTGTAGGAGAAAACAGCATTCACCCTGAGGCCCCGCCCATTCTTGAGTGCGACGAGAGCATAAACACGCATTGTGACCTCAGCTGAGTCCTGTCCTCTAGTAAGTACTCTCAGTGGCTGGATCATTAGATATCATAATGGGCTTGACATTTCCCTAGGCCCCAATTTTTAACCAGATTTCTGGTTGTCCAGTCGCCACTCCCCAGGGCTCTACTCTGGAATCCCTCATTTGGTGGGACATCTGAGGTTGAAAAACAAAACAAAACAAAACAACAACAACAACAAAACGGACTTCTTTCATCCCCAGAATGACCCCAAACTCTTTCGACGGGGCCGAAATACCAGAGAGTAAGACTCGTCCCTTTCCCATTGAGTCACCCGGAAATTTCACGACCAAGAGTGACACGATATCCAGAGACAAAAACTTGAGCAAGAGCCTCACACTCGCCCTCTTTTCATATCGCGAAGGCTTCTCCTCATGGTCTGTAGATCAGTCCTGCCATACCTATGACCCGAAACATAAGCCGAGTTTGTGTTTTCAGACAACTGACCAAACAGCTCTGGCCTACACACCCTACAGGCTCAGGCCCCTGGAGCCAAACCTGAGGACTGTACTTGCCCTCTCCAAGGGAATTGTACGTGCCCATTCCAATGGCCAAAGCCCTACTAAATGTATAAACCTCCAAAGTCCCTGAGGCCATCTCAATAGTTGTGGCTTCCCAGAACAAACAGGGGCAATCTGAGCCCATCTGAGCACCTACCTGCACTCAGACCCGTAGACTGATGTCCCCAGAGGTAAAAAGGAACGAACAGGCCCCTAGGCACTAATCGGATCCATTGCTTTGGTTTCCAGGCATCTCTCCTCAGAGGCCTGGATTTCAATACCAGCATATGGCTGTTTCTTGACTCACCCATCAGAACAAATCTCATCTACACATGGGAAACATGCACGTTGGAGCTGTTTCAAAGCCTCTGTTTAGGATAATCTTTCAGGGCCCCAGTGCCCCCGCTTCATTCCAAGGTCTCCATAGACACAAAAACATATTAAAACACATCCACAGGAGATTCCATTTCAACTCAGCCTCCTCGGTTGCTCCCCCACATCCAGCAGATCTAACCTGTCTTGTTGCTTGGAGACCATTGGAATGCGAGGTGGGCTACCCAGTCATCCATCCTTAGAACCCTGCTCGGAATCGTTGGCCTGGAGCCAACCAACAGGTCTCAATTGTCCTGCAGAAGAATCTTTGCAGTTGGGAGATTCTCACAACTCCCATCATGGGAAAACACCCATGGCCTCGTGATCCAACCCCCCCTTCAAGAAGGGGCCATCAGGGACAGAAAGTCCAACAGGAGCGATCATCTGACCTTTGCCCTGACTTCAGCTGCACGAGGTCTCGATTGAGGTCTGTAGATTGTGCCTGCCATATCCTCACCCAGAAACCTAGGCCTAGCTTGGGTTCTCAGACTTCCGTCCTCAAACTACTGGCCCACAAGCCCTCCAGTTTGGCAAACCAGAACTACAATGCTGCACTCTGCCTGCCCCCCAGAAGAAAAACCTTGCCCTCTGGGGCAACTCAGAATCCCCAAATGAGGATCAACTTGCACGCCATTCGGCTGTACCCCAAATTTGTAGGCTGACCTGGGCACTATTGCCCTTTCTGACCCAGCCTGAGCCTGGACCTCCTGGCCCCACCCAGACAGCTGGCAGCACACTGAGCACATTAAAACCGCCATGGCCTTAGGTTGTCATCTCATCTCAAGCTCGGTTTCCAGGCTTCAGAACCTAGACCTGATCTCCAATCACTGCGCTGGTTTGAAAATGATGCATAAATCAGAACTCTTTTCCCATGGCAAGAAACCTTGTGGTTGGCATGTTGTCCAACGTTCAGTGTAGTTGAAACCAGTGTGGCCCATGAGGCCCCGCCCAAGCTTGCAGGCCACATTGGTCACAAACACACATTGTGACCCTCAGCCTGAGCCCAGTCCTCAGGTAAGGCCTCTCAGTGGCTGGATGCAGAGACAGCATATTGGGCTTGCCATGCCCCTAGGCCCCAATTTTTATCCATATTTCGGGTTGTCCCTTCACTCTGCCCCAGAGATCTGCTTTAGAATTCCTCTTTTGGTGGGACACCTGAGGTAACAAACCTGAAAGGAGTCCTCCCATCCCACAGATTGACGAAAAGCAATTGGGATCACGCCAAATCCACAAAGAGGAAGATTCGTCCACGGCCCATGAGGACTCCCCAACATTCCACGGCCATCGTTGTTACAAAATCCAGAGACAATAGCCTGAGCAAGGGCCTCAGACTCGCTCATTCTTCATATCCTGAAGAGTTCTTCTCATGGTTTGTAGTTCGGGCGTGCCATACCTACGTCCCCAAACTTAAGCTGAGTTTGTGTTTTCAGTCTTCTGTCCTCAAAGTCCTGGGCCACACTCCCTCCAGGCTGGGGCCCCTGGAGCCACACATTAGGACTGCCCCCACCCAATCCATGGGAATACTGCCCATTCCATTGTCAAAAATCGTACAAATTAGGAGAACCCTCCAAAGTCCCTGAGGCCATCCCAATAGTGTAGGTCGCCCGGGACAAAAAAGGGCGGTTGATACCAGCTGAGCATCTTCCTACACTCATCTACCTCCACTCATACCAAGAAGATTGAACCAGACAGGACCCAAGGCCATTATCGGATCCATTGCTTTGGTTTACAGGCATGTCTCCTCAAAAGCCTGGATTCCAATACCAGCAGAGGGGATTTCCTGAGGCACCCATCAGAACAAATCTCGTCTCCACAAGGAAACTTGTGCATGGGAGCTATGCCAAACCTTAGGAGAATACTTCAGGGTCCCGGTGCCACCTCCCCACTCCAAGGCCCTCATGGACACAAACACAGGTTAGGACCCATCCTCTGGAAAGTGCATTTCAACTCAGCCACCCCGGTTGCTCCCGCAGATCCATTAGATCTAAACTGTCTTGTTGCTAGGAGACAATTGGAAGGCGAGGCAGACTTCCCAGGCATAATCCACGAACGGTGCTCTGGAGTCATTCCATATGGTATGTCCTGGAGCTGTCCAACAGGTCTCAATTGTCCCGCAGAACTAATCCTTGAAGGGGGCATCCCACATCTCCCAACGTGGAAAACCTCCATGGCCTCGAGATTCCGCTCCCTTCATGAAGTGGCCGTCATGCACAGAAACTCCAACCTGAGCCAACGTCGGATCCTCGCCCTGACTTCAGATGCATGAGATATTGGTTCAGATCTGCAGGGGGTACCTGCCGTGCCCTCACCCTGAATCCAAAATCTAGCTTGTGTTCTCAGACTTCCGTCCTCACTCTCCTGGCCCCGAAGCCCTCATGTTTGGCAATTCCGGACCGACAATGAAGCACTCTGCCTGCCCTCTAGAAAAAATATATTGCCTAATGAGCAGCCCAGGCAGCTTAAATGAGGATAAACCTACACGGCACTCGAATGTACCCAAATTATATAGTCTAACCTGGGCACTAATGCACTGTCTGACACAACCTGAGCCCGGACCTGCTGACCAACACCCAGACAGCTGACCGCACGCTGAGCACATCAGACCGGCCATGGCCTTAGGTCATCATCTCTTCCCTACCTCAGTTTTCAGGCTTCAGAACCTAGACCTTATCTCCAATCACTGCCCACGGGTGACTGTGATGCAGAAATCAGAACTCTTCCTGACCCATGGCAAGAAACCTTGTGGTTGGCATGTTGTCCAACGTTCAGTGTAGGAGAAACCAGCATTCACCCTGAGGCCCCGCCCATTCTTGCGTGAGATGAGAGCATAAACACGCATTGTGACATCAGCGTGAGTCCTGTCCTCTAGTAAGTCCTCTCAGTGGCTGGAACATTAGATATCATAATGGGCTTGACATGTCCCTAGTCCCCAATTTTTAACCAGATTTCTGGTTGTCCAGTCGCCCCACCCCAGGGCTCTACTCTGGAATCCCTCATTTGGTGGGACATCTTAGTTTGAAAAACAAAATGAAACAAATCGACAACAACAACAAAACAACGGACTTCTTCCATCCCCAGAATGACCCCAAACTCTTTGGACGGGACCGAACCCCCAGAGAGTAAGACTCGTCCATTTCCCATGAAGTCACCCGGCAATTTCACGACCATGAGTGACACGATATCCAGAGACAAAAACTTGAGCAAGAGCCTCACACTCGCCCTTTTTTCATATCCCGAAGTGTTCTCCTCATGGTCTGTAGATCGGTCCTGCCATACCTATGACCCAAAACATAAGCCGAGTTTGTGTATTCAGACAACTGTCCAAACAGCTCTGGCCTACACACCCTACAGGCTCAGGGCCCTGGAGCCAAACCTGAGGACTGTACTTGCCCTCTCCAAGGGAATTGTATGTGCCCATTCCAATGGCCACAACCCTACTAATAGGATAACCTCCAAAGTCCCTGAGGCCATCCCAATAGTTGTGGCTTCCCAGGACAAACAAGGGCAATCTGAGCCCATCTGAGCACCTACCTGCACTCAGACCCGTAGACTGACGTCCCCAGAGGTAAAAAGGAACGAACAGGCCCCTAGGCACTAATCAAATCCATTGCTTTGGTTTCCAGGCATCTCTCCTCAGAGGCCTGGATTTCAATACCAGCATATGGCTGTTTCTTGACTCACCCATCAGAACAAATCTCATCTACACATGGGAAACATGCACGTTGGAGCTGTGTCAAAGCCTCTGTTTAGGGGAACCCTTCAGGGCCCCAGGGCCACCACTTCATTCAAAGGTCTCCATAGACACAAAAACATATTAAAACACATCCACAGGAGAGTCCATTTCAACTCAGCCTCCTCGGTTGCCCCCCACATCCAGGAGATCTAACCTGTCTTGTTGCTTGGAGACAATTGGAATGCGAGGTGGGCTACCCAACAATCCATCCTTAGAACCCTGCTCGGAATCGTTGGCGTAGAGCCAACCAACAGGTCTCAATTGTCCTGCAGAAGAATCTTTGCAGTTTGGAGCTTCTCACAACTCCCATCGTGGGAAAACCCCCATGTCCTCGTGATCCAACCCCCTTCAAGAAAGGGTCATCAGGGCAGAAAGTCCAACCTGAGCGATCGTCTGATCCTTGCCCTGACTTCAGATGCACGAGATCTCTATTGAGGTCTGTAGATTGTGCCTGCCATATCCTCACCCAGAGACCTAGGCCTAGCTTGGGTACTCAGATTCCGTCCTCAGACTACTGGCCCACAAGCCCTCCAGTTTGGCAATCCAGAACTACAATGCCGCACTCTGCCTGCCCTACAGAAGTAAAACATTGCCCTCAGGGCTACCCCGAAACCCCAAATGAGAATCCACCTGCACGTCATTCGTCTGTACCCCAAATATATAGGCTGACCTGGGCACTATTTCCCCTTCTGACCCAGCCTGAGCCTGGACCTCCTGGTCCCACCCAGACAGCTGGCCGCACACTGAGCACTTCAATCCCGCCATGGCCTTAGGTCGTCATCTCTTCCCAACTGCGGTTTTCTGGCTCCAGAACCTAGACCTTATCTCCAACCACTGCCCAGGGTTGAAAATGATGCAGAAATCAGAACTCTTTCCCCATGGCAAGAAACCTTGTGCTTGGCATGTTGTCCAACGTTCAGTGTAGTTGAAACAAGCGTGGCCCATGAGGCCAAGCCCATGCTTGCGGGCCACATTGGTCACAAACACACATTG
This sequence comes from Mustela nivalis, assembly GCF_964662115.1. NCBI lineage: Eukaryota > Metazoa > Chordata > Mammalia > Carnivora > Mustelidae > Mustela > Mustela nivalis. Next base: position 1,063,822 of record NW_028136446.1, on the reverse strand, counting down.
TGACCCTCAGCCTGAGCCCAGTCCTCAGGTAAGGCCTCTCAGGGCCTATATGAAGAGACAGCATATTGGGCTTGCCATGCCCCTAGGCCCCATTTTTTAACCATAGTTCGGGGTGTCCCTTCACTCTTCCCCAGGGCTCTGCTTTGGAATTCCTCTTTTGGTGGGACACCTGAGGTAACAAAACTGAAAGGAGTCATCCCATCCCACAGATTGACGAAAAACAATTAGGATCGGGCCAAATCCACAGAGAGAAAGATTCGTCCAATGCCCATGAGACCTCCCCAACATTCCACGGCCATCGCTGAAACAAAATCCAGAGATAAAAGCCTGAGCAAGCGCCTCAGACTCGCTCATTCTTCATATCCTGAAGAGTTCTTCTCATGGTTTGTAGATCGGGCGTGCCATACCTACGTCCCCAAACTTAAGCTGAGTTTGTGTTTTCAGTCTTCTGTCCTCAAAGTCCAGGGCCACACTCCCTCCAGGCTGGGGCCCCTGGAGCCACACATTAGGACTGCCCCCACCCAATCCATGGGAATTCTGCCCATTCCATTGTCAAAAATCATACAAATTAGGAGAACCCTCCAAAGTCCCTGAGGCCATTCCAATAGTGTAGGTCGCCCGGACAAAAAAGGGCGGTTGATACCGGCTGAGCATCTACCTCCACTCATCTACCTCCACTCATACCAAGAAGATTGAACCAGACAGAACCCGAAGCCATTATCGGATCCATTGCTTTGGTTTACAGGCATGTCTCCTCAAAATCCTGGATTCCAATACCAGAAGAGGGGATTTCCTGAGGCACCCATCAGAACAAATCTCGTCTCCACAAGGAAACTTGTGCATGGGAGCTATGCCAAAGTTTAGGAGAATACTTCAGGGTCCCGGTGCCACCTCCCCATTCCAAGGCCCTCATGGACACAAACACACGTTAGGACCCATCCTCTGGAAAGTGCATTTCAACTCAGCCACCCCGGTTGCTCCCGCAGATCCATTAGATCTAAACTGTCTTGTTGCTAGGAGACAATTGGAAGGCGAGGCAGACTTCCCAGGCATCCATCCTGGAACGGTGCTCTGGAGTCATTCCATATGGGATGTCCTGGAGCTGTCCAACAGGTCTCAATTGTCCCGCAGAAGGAATCCTTGAAGGGGGCATCCCACATCTCCCAACGTGGAAAACCTCCGTGGCCTCGAGATTCCGCTCCCTTCATGAAGGGGCCGTCATGCACAGAAACTCCAACCTGAGCCAACGTCGGAACCTCGCTTTGACTTCAGATGCATGAGATATTGGTTCAGATCTGCAGGGCGTACCTGCCGTGCCCTCACCCTGAATCCGAAGTCTAGCTTTTGTTCTCAGACTTCCGTCCTCACTCTCCTGGCCCCGAAGCTCTCAAGTTTGGCAATTCCAGACCGACAATGAAGCACTCTGCCTGCCCTCTAGAAAAAATATATTGCCTAATGACCTGCCCAGGCAGCTTAAATGAAGATAAACCTACACGGCACTCGAATGTACCCAAATTATATAGTCTAACCTGGGCACTAATGCACTGTCTGACACAACCTGAGCCCGGACCTGCTGACCAACACCCAGACAGCTGACCCCACCCTGAGCACATCAGACCCGCCATGGCCTTAGGTCATCATCTCTTCCCTACCTCAGTTTTCAGGCTTCAGAACCTAGACCTTATCTCCAATCACTGCCCACGGGTGACTGTGATGCAGAAATCAGAACTCTTCCTGACCCATGGCAAGAAGCCTTATGGTTGGCATGTTGTCCAACGTTCAGTGTAGAAGAAACCAGCATTCACCCTGAGGCCACGCCCATTCTTGAGTGCGACGAGAGCATAAACACGCATTGTGACCTCAGCGTGAGTCCTGTCCTCTAGTAAGTCCTCTCAGTGGCTGGACCATTAGATGTCATAATGGGCTTCACATGTCCCTAGTCCCCAATTTTTAACCAGTTTTCTGGTTGTCCAGTCGCCCCACCCCAGGGCTCTACTCTGGATTCCCTCATTTGGTGGGACATCTGAAGTTGAAAAACAAAATGAAACAAATCGACAACAACAACAAAAAAACGGACTTCTTCCATCCCCAGAATGACCCCAAACTCTTTGGACGGGACCGAACCCCCAGAGAGTAAGACTCGTCCATTTCCCATGAAGTCACCCGGCAATTTCACGACCATGAGTGACACGATATCCAGAGACAAAAACTTGAGCAAGAGCCTCACACTCGCCCTTTTTTCATATCCCGAAGTGTTCTCCTCATGGTCTGTAGATCAGTCCTGCCATACCTATGACCCAAAACATAAGCCGAGTTTGTGTTTTCAGACAACTGTCCAAACACCTCTGGCCTACACACCCTACAGGCTCAGTCCCTGGAGCCAAACCTGAGGACTGTACTTGCCCTCTCCAAGGGAATTGTATGTGCCCATTCCAATGGCCACAACCCTACTAGAAGGATAACCTCCAAAGTCCCTGAGGCCATCCCAATAGTTGTGGCTTCCCAGGACAAACAGGGACAATCTGAGCCCATCTGAGCACCTACCTGCACTCAGACCAGTAGACTGATGTCCCCAGAGGTAAAAACGAACGAACAGGCCCCTAGGCACTAATCGGATCCATTGCTTTGGTTTCCAGGCATCTCTCCTCGGAGGCCTGGATTTCAATACCAGCATATGGCTGTTTCTTGACTCACCCATCGATACAAATCTCATCTACACATGGGAAACATGCACGTTGGAGCTGTGTCAAAGCCTCTGTTTAGGAGAACCCTTCAGGGCCCCAGGGCCACCGCTTCATTCCAAGGTCTCCATAGACACAAAAACATATTAGGACACATCCGCAGGAGAGTCCATTTCAACTCAGCCTCCTCGGTGCCCCCCACATCCAGCAGATCTAACCTGTCTTGTTGCTTGGAGACAATTGGAATGCGAGGTGGGCTACCCAGCCATCCATCCCTAGAACCCTGCTCGGAATCATTGGCCTGGAGCCAACCAACAGGTCTCAATTGTCCTGCAGAAGAATCTTTGCAGTTTGGAGCTTCTCACAACTCCCATCGTGGGAAAACCCCCATTTCCTCGTGATCCAACCCCCTTCAAGAAAGGGCCATCAGGGCAGAAAGTCCAACCTGAGCGATCGTCTGATCCTTGCCCTGACTTCAGATGCACGAGATCTCTATTGAGGTCTGTAGATTGTGCCTGCCATATCCTCACCCAGAAACCTAGGCCTTGCTTGGGTTCTCAGACTCCGTCCTCAGACTACTGGCCCACAAGCCCTCCAGTTTGGCAACCCAGAACTACAATGCCGCACTCTGCCTCCCCTACAGAAGTAAAACATTGCCCTCAGGGCTACCCCGAAACCCCAAATGAGGATCAACCTGCACGCCATTCGGCTGTACCCCAAACATGTAGGCTGACCTGGGCACTATTTCCCCTTCTGACCCAGCCTGAGCCTGGACCTCCTGGTCCCACCCAGACAACTGGCCGCACACTGAGCACATCTGACCCGCCATGGCCTTAGGTCGTCATCTCTTCCCAACTGCGGTTTGCAGGCTCCAGAAGCTAGACCTTATCTCCAACCACTGCCCAGGGTTGAAAATGATGCAGAAATCAGAACTCTTTCCCCATGGCAAGAAACCTTGTCATAGGCATGTTGTCCAACGTTCAGTGTAGTTGAAACAAGCGTGGCCCATGAGGCTCAGCCCATGCTTGCGGGCCACATTGGTCACAAACACACATTGTGACCCTCAGCCTGAGCCCAGTCCTCAGGTAAGGCCTCTCAGGGCCTATATGAAGAGACAGCATATTGGGCTTGCCATGCCCCTAGGCCCCAATTTTTAACCATAGTTCGGGTTGTCCCTTCACTCTTCCCCAGGGCTCTGCTTTGGAATTCCTCTTTTGGTGGGACACCTGAGGTAACAAACCTGAAAGGAGTCCTCCCATCCCACAGATTGACGAAAAACAATTGGGATCGGGCCAAATCCACAGAGAGGAAGATACGTCCATGGCCCATGAGACCTCCCCAACATTCCACGGCAATCACTGAAACAAAATCCAGAGACAAAAGCCTGAGCAAGCGCCTCAGACTCGCTCATTCTTCATATCCTGAAGAGTTCTTCTCATGGTTTGTAGATCGGGCGTGCCATACCTACGTCCCCAAACTTAAGCTGAGTTTGTGTTTTCAGTCTTCTGTCCTCAAAGTCCTGGGCCACACTCCCTCCAGGCTGGGGCCCCTGGAGCCACACATTAGGACTGCCCCCACACAATCCATGGGAATTCTGCCCATTCCATTGTCAAATATCGTACAAATTAGGAGAACCCTCCAAAGTCCCTGAGGCCATCCCAATAGTGTAGGTCGACCGGGAAAAAAAAGGGCGAGTGATACCAGCTGAGCATCTACCTCCACTCATCTACCTCCACTCATACCAAGAAGATTGAACCAGACAGGACCCAAGGCCATTATCGGATACATTGCTTTGGTTTACAGGCATGTCTCCTCAAAAGCCTGGATTCCAATACCAGCAGAGGGGATTTCCTGAGGCACCCATCAGAACAAATCTCGTCTCCACAAGGAAACTTGTGCATGGGAGCTATGCCAAAGTTTAGGAGAATACTTCAGGGTCCCGGTGCCACCTCCCCATTCCAAGGCCCTCATGGACACAAACACACGTTAGGACCCATCTTCTGGAAAGTGCATTTCAACTCAGCCACCCCGTTTGCTCCCGCAGATCCATTAGATCTAAACTGTCTTGTTGCTAGGAGATAATTGGAAGGCGAGGCAGACTTCCCAGGTATCCATCCTCGAACGGTGCTCTGGAGTCATTCCATATGGGATGTCCTGGAGCTGTCCAACAGGTCTCAATTGTCCCGCAGAAGGAATCCTTGAAGGGGGCATCCCACATCTCCCAACGAGGAAAACCTCCATGGCCTCGAGATTCCGCTCCCTTCATGAAGGGGCCGTCATGCAGAGAAACTCCAACCTGAGCCAACGTCGGATCCTCGCCCTGACTTCAGATGCATGAGATATTGGTTCAGATCTGCAGGGGGAACCTGCCGTGCCCTAACCCTGAATCCAAAGTCTAGCTTGTGTTCTCAGACTTCCGTCCTCACTCTCCTGGCCCCGAAGCCCTCAAGTTTGGCAATTCCGGACCGACAATGAAGCACTCTGCCTGCCCTCTAGAAAAAATATATTGCCTAATGAGCTGCCCAGGCAGCTTAAATGAAGATAAACCTACACGGCACTCGAATGTACCCAAATTATATAGTCTAACCTGGGCACTAATGCACTGTCTGACACAACCTGAGCCCGGACCTGCTGATCAACACCCAGACACCTGACCGCACCCTGAGCACATCAGACCCGCCATGGCCTTAGGTCATCATCTCTTCCCTACCTCAGTTTTCAGGCTTCAGAACCTAGACCTTATCTCCAATCACTGCCCACGGGTGACTGTGATGCAGAAATCAGAACTCGTCCTGACCCATGGCAAGAAACCTTATGGTTGGCATGTTGTCTTAAGTTCAGGTTAGGAGAAACCAGCATTCACCCTGAGGCCCCTCCCATTCTTGAGTGCGACAAGAGCATAAAAACGCATTGTGACCTAAGTGTGAGTCCTGTCCTCTAGTAAGTCCTCTCAGTGGCTGGACCATTAGATGTCATAATGGGCTTGACATGTCCCTAGTCCCCAATTTTTAACCAGATTTCTGGTTGTCCAGTCGCCCCACCCCAGGGCTCTACTCTGGAATCCCTCATTTGGTGGGACATCTGAGGTTGAAAAACAAAATGAAACAAATCGACAACAACAACAAAAAAACGGACTTCTTCCATCCCCAGAATGACCCCAAACTCTTTGGATGGGACCGAAACCCCAGAGAGTAAGACTCGTCCATTTCCCATGAAGTCACCCGGCAATTTCACGACCATGAGTGACACGATATCCAGAGACAAAAACTTGAGCAAGAGCCTCACACTCGCCCTTTTTTCATATCCCGAAGTGTTCTCCTCATGGTTTGTAGATCAGTCCTGCCATACCTGGACCCAAAACATAAGCCGAGTTTGTGTTTTCAGACATCTGTCCAAACAGCTCTGGCCTACACACCCTACAGACTCAGGGCCCTGGAGCCAAACCTGAGGACTGTACTTGCCCTCTCCAAGGGAATTGTATGTGCCCATTCCAATGGCCACAACCCTACTAATAGGATAACCTCCAAAGTCCCTAATGCCATCCCAATAGTTGTGGCTTCCCAGGACAAACAGGGGCAATCTGAGCCCATCTCAGCACCTACCTGCACTCAGACCCGTAGACTGATGTCCCCAGAGGTAAAAACGAACGAACAGGCCCCTAGGCACTAATCGGATCCATTGCTTTGGTTTCCAGGCATCTCTCCTCAGAGGCCTGGATTTCAATACCAGCATATGGCTGTTTCTTGACTCACCCATCAGAACAAATCTCATCTACACATGGGAAACATGCACGTTGGAGCTGTGTCAAAGCCTCTGTTTAGGAGAACCCTTCAGGGCCCCAGGGCCACCGCTTCATTCCAAGGTCTCCATAGACACAAAAACATATTAGGACACATTCACAGGAGAGTCCATTTCAACTCAGCCACCTCGGTTGCCCCCCACATTCCAGCAGATCTAACCTGTCTTGTTGCTTGGAGACAATTGGAATGCGAGGTGGGCTACCCAGCCATCCATCCTTATGACCCTGCTCGGAATCGTTGGCCTGGAGCCAACCAACAGGTCTCAATTGTCCTGCAGAAGAATCTTTGCAGTTTGGAGCTTCTCACAACTCCCATCGTGGGAAAACCCCCATGTCCTCGTGATCCAACCCCCTTCAGGAAAGGGCCATCAGGGAGAAAGTCCAACCTGAGCGATCGTCTGATCCTTGCCCTGACTTCAGATGCACGAGATCTCTATTGAGGTCTGTAGATTGTGCCTGCCATATTCTCACCCAGAAACCTAGGCCTAGCTTGGGTTCTCAGACTCCGTCCTCAGACTACTGGCCCACAAGCCCTCCAGTTTGGCAATCCAGAACTACAATGCCGCACTCTGCCTGCCCTACAGAAGTAAAACATTGCCCTCAGGGCTACCCCGAAACCCCAAATGAGAATCCACCTGCACGCCATTCGGCTGTACCCCAAACATAGAGGCTGACCTGTGCACTATTTCCCCTTCTGACCCAGCCTGAGTCTGGACCTGGTCCCACCCAGACAGCTGGCCGCACACTGAGCACTTCAATCCCGCCATGGCCTTAGGTCGTCATCTCTTCCCAACTGCAGTTTTCTGGCTCCAGAACCTAGACCTTATCTCCAACCACTGCCCAGGGTTTAACATGATGCAGAAATCAGAACTCTTTCCCCATGGGAAGAAACCTTATGGTAGGCATGTTGTCCACCGTTCAGTGTAGTTGAAACAAGTGTGGCCCATGAGCCCCAGCCCATGCTTGCGGGCCACATTGGTCACAAACACACATTGTGACCCTCAGCCTGAGCCCAGTCCTCAGGTAAGGCCTCTCAGGGCCTATATGAAGAGACAGCATATTGGGCTTGCCATGCCCCTAGGCCCCATTTTTTAACCATAGTTCGGGGTGTCCCTTCACTCTTCCCCAGGGCTCTGCTTTGGAATTCCTCTTTTGGTGGGACACCTGAGGTAACATACCTGAAAGGAGTCCTCCCATCCCACAGATTGACAAAAAACAATTGGGATCGGGCCAAATCCACAGAGAGGAAGATTCGTCCATGGCCCATGATACCTCCCCAACATTCCACGGCCATCGCTGAAACAAAATCCAGAGACAAAAGCCTGAGCAAGCGCCTCAGACTCGCACTTTCTTCATATCCTGAAGAGTTCTTCTCATGGTTTGTAAATCGGGCGTGCCATACCTACTTCCCCAAACTTAAGCTGAGTTTGTGTTTTCAGTCTTCTGTCCTCAAAGACCTGGGCCAAACTCCCTTCTGGCTTGGGCCCCTGGAGCCACACATTAGGACTGCCCCCACCCAATCCATGGGAATTCTGCCCATTCCATTGTCAAAAATCGTACAAATTAGGAGAACCCTCCAAAGTCCCTGAGGCCATCCCAATAGTGTAGGTCACCCAGGACAAAAAAGGGCGGTTGATACCGGCTGAGCATCTACCTCCACTCATCTACCTCCACTCATACCAAGGAGATTGAACCAGACAGGACCCGAGGCCATTATCGGATCCATTGCTTTGGTTTACAGGCATGTCTCCTCAAAATCCTGGATTCCAATACCAGAAGAGGGGATTTCCTGAGGCACCCATCAGAACAAATCTCGTCTCCACAAGGAAACTTGTGCATGGGAGCTGTGCCAAAGTTTAGGAGAATACTTCAGGGTCCCGGTGCCACCTCCCCATTCCAAGGCCCTCATGGACACAAACACACGTTAGGACCCATCCTCTGGAAAGTGCATTTCAACTCAGCCACCACGGTTGCTCCCGCAGATCCATTAGATCTAAACTGTCTTGTTGCTAGGAGACAATTGGAAGGCGAGGCGGACTTCCCAGGCATCCATCCTCGAACGGTGCTCTGGAGTCATTCCATATGGGATGTCCTGGAGCTGTCCAACAGGTCTCAATTGTCCCGCAGAAGGAATCCTTGAAGGGGGCATCCCACATCTCCCAACGTGGAAAACCTCCATGGCCTTGAGATTCCGCTCCCTTCATGAAGGGGCCGTCATGCACAGAAACTCCAACCTGAGCCAACGTCGGATCCTCGCCCTGACTTCAGATGCATGAGATATTGGTTCAGATCTGCAGGGGGTACCTGCCGTGCCCTCACCCTGAATCCGAAGTCTAGCTTGTATTCTCAGACTTTCGTCCTCACTCTCCTGGCCCCGAAGCCCTCAAGTTTGGCAATTCCGGACCGACAATGAAGCACTCTGCCTGCCCTCTAGAAAAAATATATTGCCTAATGAGCAGCCCAGGCAGCTTAAATGAGGATAAACCTACACGGCCCTCGAATGTACCCAAATTATATAGTCTAACCTGGGCACTAATGCACTGTCTGACACAACCTGAGCCCGGACCTGCTGACCAACACCCAGACAGCTGACCGCACGCTGAGCACATCAGACCCGCCATGGCCTTAGGTCATCATCTCTTCCCTACCTCAGTTTTCAGGCTTCAGAACCTAGACCTTATCTCCAATCACTGCCCACGGGTGACTGTGATGCAGAAATCAGAACTCTTCCTGACCCATGGCAAGAAACCTTGTGGTTGGCATGTTGTCCAACGTTCAGTGTAGGAGAAACCAGCATTCTCCCTGAGGCCCCGCCCATTCTTGAGTGCGAGGAGAGCATAAACACGCATTGTGACCTCAGCGTGAGTCCTGTCCTATAGTAAGTCCTCTCAGTGGCTGAACCATTAGATGTCATAATGGGCTTGACATGTCCCTTGTCCCCAATTTTTAACCAGATTTCTGGTTGTCCAGTCGCCCCACCCCAGGGCTCTACTCTGGAATCCCTCATTTGGTGGGACATCTGAGGTTGAAAAACAAAATGAAACAAATCGACAACAACAACAAAAAAACGGACTTCTTCCATCCCCAGAATGACCCCAAACTCTTTGGACGGGACCGAACCCCCAGAGAGTAAGACTCGTCCATTTCCCATGAAGTCACCCGGCAATTTCACGACCATGAGTGACACGATATCCAGAGACAAAAACTAGAGCAAGAGCCTCACAATCGCCCTTTTTTCAGATCCCGAAGTGTTCTCCTCATGGTCTGTAGATCAGTCCTGCCATACCTATGACCCAAAACATAAGCCGAGTTTGTGTTTTCAGACAACTGTCCAAACAGCTCTGGCCTACACACCCTACAGGCTCTGGGCCCTGGAGCCAAACCTGAGGACTGTACTTGCCCTCTCCAAGGGAATTGTATGTGCCCATTCCAATGGCCACATCCCTACTAATAGGATAACCTCCAAAGTCCCTGAGGCCATCCCAATAGTTGTGGCTTCCCAGGACAAACAGGGGCAATCTGAGCCCATCTGAGCACCTACCTGCACTCAGTCCCGTAGACTGACGTCCCAAGAGGTAAAAACGAACAAACAGCCCCCTTGGCACTAATTGGATCCATTGCTTTGGTTTCCAGGCATCTCTCCTCAGAGGCCTGGATTTCAATACCAGCATATGGCTGTTTCTTGACTCACCCATCAGAACAAATCTCATCTACACATGGGAAACATGCACGTTGGAGCTGTGTCAAAGCCTCTGTTTAGGAGAACCCTTCAGGGCCCCAGGGCCACCGCTTCATTCCAAGGTCTCCATAGACACAAAAACATATTAGGACACATCCACAGGAGAGTCCATTTCAACTCAGCCTCCTCGGTTGCCCCCCACATCCAGCAGATCTAACCTGTCTTGTTGCTTGGAGACCATTGGAATGCGAGGTGGGCTACCCAGCCATCCATCCTTAGAACCCTGCTCAGAATCGTTGGCCTGGAGCCAACCAACAGGTCTCAATTGTCCTGCAAAAGAATCTTTGCAGTTTGGAGCTTCTCAAAACTCCCATCGTGGGAAAACCCCCATGTCCTCGTGATCCAACCCCCTTCAAGAAAGGGCCATCAGGGCAGAAAGTCCAACCTGAGCGATCGTCTGATCCTTGCCCTGACTTCAGATGCACGAGATCTCGATTGAGGTCTGTAGATTGTGCCTGCCATATCCTCACCCAGAAACCTAGGCCTAGCTTGGGTTCTCAGACTCCGTCCTCAGACTACTGGACCACAAGCCCTCCAGTTGGGCAATCCAGAACTACAATGCCGCACTCTGCCTGCACTACAGATGTAAAACATTGCCCTCAGGGCTACCCCTAAAACCCAAATGAGGATCAACCTGCACGCCATTCGGCTCTACCCGAAACATATAGGCTGACCTGGGCACTATTTCCCCTTCGGACCCAGCCTGAGCCTGGACCCCCTGGTCCCACCCAGACAGCTGGCCGCACACTGAGCACATCGGACCCGCCATGGCGTTAGGTCGTCATCTCTTCCCAACTGCGGTTTGCAGGCTCCAGAAGCTAGACCTTATCTCCAACCACTGCCCAGGGTTGAAAATGATGCAGAAATCATAACTATTTCCCCATGGCAAGAAACCTTGTGGTTGGCATGTTGTCCAACGTTCAGTGTAGTTGAAACAAGCGTGACCCATGAGGCACAGCCCATGCTTGCGGGCCACATTGGTCAGAAACACACATTGTGACCCTCAGCCTGAGCCCAGTCCTCAGGTAAGGCCTCTCAGGGCCTATATGAAGAGACAGCATATTGGGCTTGCCATGCCCCTAGGCCCCAATTTTTAACCATAGTTCGGGTTGTCCCTTCACTCTTCCCCAGGGCTCTGCTTTGGAATTCCTCTTTTGGTGGGACACCTGAGGTAACAAACCTGAAAGGAGACCTCCCATCCCACAGATTGACGAAAAACAATTGGGATCGGGCCAAATCCACAGAGAGGAAGATTCGTCCATGGCCCATGAGACCTCCCCAACATTCCACGGCCATCGCTGAAACAAAATCCAGAGACAAAATCCTGAGCAAGCGCCTCAGACTCGCTCATTCTTCATATCCTGAAGAGTTCTTCTCATGGTTTGTAGATCGGGCGTGCCATACCTACTTCCCCAAACTTAAGCTGAGTTTGTGTTTTCAGTCTTCTGTCCTCAAAGTCCTGGGCCACACTCCCTCCAGGCTGGGGCCCCTGGAGCCACACATTAGGACTGCCCCCACCCAATCCATGGGAATTCTGCCCATTCCATTGTCAAAAATCGTACAAATTAGGAGAACCCTCCAAAGTCCCTGAGGCCATCCCAATAGTGTAGGTCGCCCGGGACAAAAAAGGGCGGTTGATACCGGCTGAGCATCTACCTCCACTCATCTACCTCCACTCATACCAAGAAGATTGAACCAGACAGGACCCGAGGCCATTATCGGATCCATTGCTTTGGTTTACAGTCATGTCTCCTCAAAAGCCTGGATTCCAATACCAGCAGAGGGGATTTCCTGAGGCACTCATCAGAACAAATCTCGTCTCCACAAGGAAACTTGTGCATGGGAGCTATGCCAAAGCTTAGGAGAATACTTCAGGGTCCCGGTGCCACCTCCCCATTCCAAGGCCCTCATGGACACAAACACACGTTAGAACCCATCCTCTGGAAAGTGCATTTCAACTCAGCCACCACGGATGCTCCCCCACATCCATTAGATCTAAACTGTCTTGTTGCTAGGAGACAATTGGAAGGCGAGGCGGACTTCCCAGGCATCCATCCTCGAACGGTGCTCTGGAGTCATTCCATATGGGATGTTCTGGAGCTGTCCAACAGGTCTCAATTGTCCCGCAGAAGGAATCCTTGAAGGGGGCATCCCACATCTCCCAACGTGGAAAACCTCCATGGCCTCGAGATTCCGCTCCCTTCATGAAGGGGCCGTCATGCACAGAAACTCCAACCTGAGCCAACGTCGGATCCTCGCCCTGACTTCAGATGCATGAGATATTGGTTCAGATCTGCAGGGGGTACCTGCCGTGCCCTCACCCTGAATCCGAAGTCTAGTTTGTGTTCTCAGACTTCCATCCTCACTCTCGTGGCCCCGAAGCCCTCAAGTTTGGCAATTCCGGACAGACAATGAGGCACTCTGCCTGCCCTCTAGAAAAAATATATTGCCTAATGAGCTGCCCAGGCAGCTTAAATGAGGATAAACATACACGGCACTCGAATGTACCCAAATTATATAGTCTAACCTGGGCACTAATGCACTGTCTGACACAACCTGAGCCCGGACCTGCTGACCAACACCCAGACAGCTGACCGCACCCTGAGCACATCAGACCCGCCATGGCCTTAGGTCATCATCTCTTCCCTACCTCAGTTTTCAGGCTTCAGAACCTAGACCTTATCTCCAATCACTGCCCACGGGTGACTGTGATGCAGAAATCAGAACGCTTCCTGACCCATGGCAAGAAACCTTGTGGTTGGCATGTTGTCCAACGTTCAGTGTAGGAGAAACCAGCATTCACCCTGAGGCCCCACCCATTCTTGAGTGCGACGAGAGCATAAACACGGATTGTGACCTCAGCGTGAGTCCTGTCCTCTAGTAAGTCCTCTCAGTGGCTGGACCATTAGATGTCATAATGGGCTTGACATGTCCCTAGTCCCCAATTTTTAACCAGATTTCTGGTTGTCCAGTCGCCCCACCCCAGGGCTCTACTCTGGAATCCCTCATTTGGTGGGACATCTGAGGTTGTAAAACAAAATGAAACAAATCGACAACAACAAAAAAACGGACTTCTTCCATCCCCAGAATGACCCCAAACTCTTTGGACGGGACCGAACCCCCAGAGAGTAAGACTCGTACATTTCCCATGAAGTCACCCGGCAATTTCACGACCATGAGTGACACGATATCCAGAGACAAAAACTTGAGCAAGAGCCTCACACTCGACCTTTTTTCATATCCCGAAGTGTTCTCCTCATGCTCTGTAGATCAGTCCTGCCATACCATGACCCAAAACATAAGCCGAGTTTGTGTTTTCAGACAACTGTCCAAACAGCTCTGGCCTACACACCCTACAGGCTCAGGGCCCTGGAGCCAAACCTGAGGACTGTACTTGCCCTCTCCAAGGGAATTGTATGTGCCCATTCCAATGGCCACAACCCTACTAGTAGGATAACCTCCAAAGTCCCTGAGGCCATCCCAATAGTTGTGGCTTCCCAGGACAAACAGGGGCATTCTGAGCCCATCTGAGCACCTACCTGCACTCAGACCCGTAGACTGATGTCCCCAGAGGTAAAAAGGAACGAACAGGCCCCTAGGCACTAATCGGATCCATTGCTTTGGTTTCCAGGCATCTCTCCTCAGAGGCCTGGATTTCAATACCAGCATATGGCTGTTTCTTGACTCACCCATCAGAACAAATCTCATCTACACATGGGAAACATGCACGTTGGAGCTGTGTCAAAGCCTCTGTTTAGGAGAACCCTTCAGGGCCCCAGGGCTACCGCTTCAATCCAAGGTCTCGATAGACACAAAAACATATTAGGACACATCCACAGGAGAGTCCATTTCAACTCAGCCTCCTCGGTTGCCCCCCACATCCAGCAGATCTAACCTGTCTTGTTGCTTGGAGACCATTGGAATGCTAGGTGGGCTACCCAGCCATCCATCCTTAGAACCCTGCTCGGAATCGTTGGCCTGGAGCCAACCAACAGGTCTCAATTGTCCTGCAGAAGAATCTTTGCAGTTTGGAGCTTCTCACAACTCCCATCGTGAGAAAACCCCCATGTCTTCGTGATCCAACCCCCTTCAAGAAAGGGCCATCAGGGCAGAAAGTCCAACCTGAGCGATCGTCTGATCCTTGCCCTGACTTCAGATGCACGAGATTTCGATTGAGGTCTGTAGATTGTGCCTGCCATATCCTCACCCAGAAACCTAGGCCTAGCTTGGGTTCTCAGACTCCGTCCTCAGACTACTGGCCCACAAGCCCTCCAGTTGGGCAATCCAGAACTACAATGCCGCACTCTGCCTGCACTACAGAAGTAAAACATTGCCCTCAGGGCTACCCCTAAACCCCAAAAGAAGATCAAGCTGCACGCCATTCGGCTGTACCCCAAACATATAGGCTGACCTGGGCATTATTTCCCCTTCTGACCCAGCCTGAGCCTGGACCTCCTGGTCCCACCCAGACAGCTGGCCGCACACTGAGCACATCGGACCCGCCATGGCCTTAGGTCGTCATCTCTTCCCAACTGCGGTTTTCAAGCTCCAGAAGCTAGACCTTATCTCCAACCACCTCCCAGGTTTGAAAATGATGCAGTAATCAGAACTCTTTCCCCATGGCAAGAAACCTTGAGGTTGGCATGTTGTCCAACGTTCAGTGTAGTTGAAACAAGCGTGGCCCATGAGGCCCAGCCCATGCTTGCGGGCCACATTGGTCACAAACACACATTGTGACCCTCAGCCTGAGCCCAGTCCTCAGGTCAGGCCTCTCAGGGCCTATATGAAGAGACAGCATATTGGGCTTGCCATGCCCCTAGGCCGCAATTTTTAACCATAGTTCGGGTTGTCCCTTCACTCTTCCCCAGGGCTCTGCTTTGGAATTCCTCTTTTGGTGGGACACCTGAGGTAACAAACCTGAAAGGAGACCTCCCATCCCACAGATTGACGAAAAACAATTCGGATCGGGCCAAATCCACAAAGAGGAAGATTCGTCCATGGCCCATGAGACCTCCCCAACATTCCACGGCCATCGCTGAAACAAAATCCAGAGACAAAAGACTGAGCAAGCGCCTCAGACTCGCTCATTCTTTATATCCTGAAGAGTTCTTCTCATGGTTTGTAGATCGGGCGTGCCATACCTACTTCACCAAACTTAAGATGAGTTTGTGTTTTCAGTCTTCTGTCCTCAAAGTCCTGGGCCACACTCCCTCCAGGCTGGGGCCCCTGGAGCCACACATTAGGACTGCCCACACCCAATCCATGGGAATTCTGCCCATTCCATTGTCAAAAATCGTACAAATTAGGAGAACCCTCCAAAGTCCCTGAGGCCATCCCAATAGTGTAGGTCGCCCGGGACAAAAAAGGGCGGTTGATACCGGCTGAGCATCTACCTCCACTCATCTACCTCCACTCATACCAAGAAGATTGAACCAGACAGGACCCGAGGCCATTATCGGATCCATTGCTTTGGTTTACAGGCATGTCTCCTCAAAAGCCTGGATTCCAATACCAGCAGAGGGGATTTCCTGAGGCACTCATCAGAACAAATCTCGTCTCCACAAGGAAACTTGTGCATGGGAGCTATGCCAAAGCTTAGGAGAATACTTCAGGGTCCCGGTGCCACCTCCCCATTCCAAGGCCCTCATGGACACAAACACACGTTAGAACCCATCCTCTGGAAAGTGCATTTCAACTCAGCCACCACGGATGCTCCCCCACATCCATTAGATCTAAACTGTCTTGTTGCTAGGAGACAATTGGAAGGCGAGGCGGACTTCCCAGGCATCCATCCTCGAACGGTGCTCTGGAGTCATTCCATATGGGATGTTCTGGAGCTGTCCAACAGGTCTCAATTGTCCCGCAGAAGGAATCCTTGAAGGGGGCATCCCACATCTCCCAACGTGGAAAACCTCCATGGCCTCGAGATTCCGCTCCCTTCATGAAGGGGCCGTCATGCACAGAAACTCCAACCTGAGCCAACGTCGGATCCTCGCCCTGACTTCAGATGCATGAGATATTGGTTCAGATCTGCAGGGGGTACCTGCCGTGCCCTCACCCTGAATCCGAAGTCTAGTTTGTGTTCTCAGACTTCCATCCTCACTCTCGTGGCCCCGAAGCCCTCAAGTTTGGCAATTCCGGACAGACAATGAGGCACTCTGCCTGCCCTCTAGAAAAAATATATTGCCTAATGAGCTGCCCAGGCAGCTTAAATGAGGATAAACATACACGGCACTCGAATGTACCCAAATTATATAGTCTAACCTGGGCACTAATGCACTGTCTGACACAACCTGAGCCCGGACCTGCTGACCAACACCCAGACAGCTGACCGCACCCTGAGCACATCAGACCCGCCATGGCCTTAGGTCATCATCTCTTCCCTACCTCAGTTTTCAGGCTTCAGAACCTAGACCTTATCTCCAATCACTGCCCACGGGTGACTGTGATGCAGAAATCAGAACGCTTCCTGACCCATGGCAAGAAACCTTGTGGTTGGCATGTTGTCCAACGTTCAGTGTAGGAGAAACCAGCATTCACCCTGAGGCCCCACCCATTCTTGAGTGCGACGAGAGCATAAACACGGATTGTGACCTCAGCGTGAGTCCTGTCCTCTAGTAAGTCCTCTCAGTGGCTGGACCATTAGATGTCATAATGGGCTTGACATGTCCCTAGTCCCCAATTTTTAACCAGATTTCTGGTTGTCCAGTCGCCCCACCCCAGGGCTCTACTCTGGAATCCCTCATTTGGTGGGACATCTGAGGTTGTAAAACAAAATGAAACAAATCGACAACAACAAAAAAACGGACTTCTTCCATCCCCAGAATGACCCCAAACTCTTTGGACGGGACCGAACCCCCAGAGAGTAAGACTCGTACATTTCCCATGAAGTCACCCGGCAATTTCACGACCATGAGTGACACGATATCCAGAGACAAAAACTTGAGCAAGAGCCTCACACTCGACCTTTTTTCATATCCCGAAGTGTTCTCCTCATGCTCTGTAGATCAGTCCTGCCATACCATGACCCAAAACATAAGCCGAGTTTGTGTTTTCAGACAACTGTCCAAACAGCTCTGGCCTACACACCCTACAGGCTCAGGGCCCTGGAGCCAAACCTGAGGACTGTACTTGCCCTCTCCAAGGGAATTGTATGTGCCCATTCCAATGGCCACAACCCTACTAGTAGGATAACCTCCAAAGTCCCTGAGGCCATCCCAATAGTTGTGGCTTCCCAGGACAAACAGGGGCATTCTGAGCCCATCTGAGCACCTACCTGCACTCAGACCCGTAGACTGATGTCCCCAGAGGTAAAAAGGAACGAACAGGCCCCTAGGCACTAATCGGATCCATTGCTTTGGTTTCCAGGCATCTCTCCTCAGAGGCCTGGATTTCAATACCAGCATATGGCTGTTTCTTGACTCACCCATCAGAACAAATCTCATCTACACATGGGAAACATGCACGTTGGAGCTGTGTCAAAGCCTCTGTTTAGGAGAACCCTTCAGGGCCCCAGGGCTACCGCTTCAATCCAAGGTCTCGATAGACACAAAAACATATTAGGACACATCCACAGGAGAGTCCATTTCAACTCAGCCTCCTCGGTTGCCCCCCACATCCAGCAGATCTAACCTGTCTTGTTGCTTGGAGACCATTGGAATGCTAGGTGGGCTACCCAGCCATCCATCCTTAGAACCCTGCTCGGAATCGTTGGCCTGGAGCCAACCAACAGGTCTCAATTGTCCTGCAGAAGAATCTTTGCAGTTTGGAGCTTCTCACAACTCCCATCGTGAGAAAACCCCCATGTCTTCGTGATCCAACCCCCTTCAAGAAAGGGCCATCAGGGCAGAAAGTCCAACCTGAGCGATCGTCTGATCCTTGCCCTGACTTCAGATGCACGAGATTTCGATTGAGGTCTGTAGATTGTGCCTGCCATATCCTCACCCAGAAACCTAGGCCTAGCTTGGGTTCTCAGACTCCGTCCTCAGACTACTGGCCCACAAGCCCTCCAGTTGGGCAATCCAGAACTACAATGCCGCACTCTGCCTGCACTACAGAAGTAAAACATTGCCCTCAGGGCTACCCCTAAACCCCAAAAGAAGATCAAGCTGCACGCCATTCGGCTGTACCCCAAACATATAGGCTGACCTGGGCATTATTTCCCCTTCTGACCCAGCCTGAGCCTGGACCTCCTGGTCCCACCCAGACAGCTGGCCGCACACTGAGCACATCGGACCCGCCATGGCCTTAGGTCGTCATCTCTTCCCAACTGCGGTTTTCAAGCTCCAGAAGCTAGACCTTATCTCCAACCACCTCCCAGGTTTGAAAATGATGCAGAAATCAGAACTCTTTCCCCATGGCAAGAAACCTTGAGGTTGGCATGTTGTCCAACGTTCAGTGTAGTTGAAACAAGCGTGGCCCATGAGGCCCAGCCCATGCTTGCGGGCCACATTGGTCACAAACACACATTGTGACCCTCAGCCTGAGCCCAGTCCTCAGGTCAGGCCTCTCAGGGCCTATATGAAGAGACAGCATATTGGGCTTGCCATGCCCCTAGGCCGCAATTTTTAACCATAGTTCGGGTTGTCCCTTCACTCTTCCCCAGGGCTCTGCTTTGGAATTCCTCTTTTGGTGGGACACCTGAGGTAACAAACCTGAAAGGAGACCTCCCATCCCACAGATTGACGAAAAACAATTCGGATCGGGCCAAATCCACAAAGAGGAAGATTCGTCCATGGCCCATGAGACCTCCCCAACATTCCACGGCCATCGCTGAAACAAAATCCAGAGACAAAAGACTGAGCAAGCGCCTCAGACTCGTTCATTCTTTATATCCTGAAGAGTTCTTCTCATGGTTTGTAGATCGGGCGTGCCATACCTACTTCACCAAACTTAAGATGAGTTTGTGTTTTCAGTCTTCTGTCCTCAAAGTCCTGGGCCACACTCCCTCCAGGCTGGGGCCCCTGGAGCCACACATTAGGACTGCCCACACCCAATCCATGGGAATTCTGCCCATTCCATTGTCAAAAATCGTACAAATTAGGAGAACCCTCCAAAGTCCCTGAGGCCATCCCAATAGTGTAGGTCGCCCGGGACAAAAAAGGGCGGTTGATACCGGCTGAGCATCTACCTCCACTCATCTACCTCCACTCATACCAAGAAGATTGAACCAGACAGGACCCGAGGCCATTATCGGATCCATTGCTTTGGTTTACAGGCATGTCTCCTCAAAAGCCTGGATTCCAATACCAGCAGAGGGGATTTCCTGAGGCACTCATCAGAACAAATCTCGTCTCCACAAGGAAACTTGTGCATGGGAGCTATGCCAAAGCTTAGGAGAATACTTCAGGGTCCCGGTGCCACCTCCCCATTCCAAGGCCCTCATGGACACAAACACACGTTAGAACCCATCCTCTGGAAAGTGCATTTCAACTCAGCCACCACGGATGCTCCCCCACATCCATTAGATCTAAACTGTCTTGTTGCTAGGAGACAATTGGAAGGCGAGGCGGACTTCCCAGGCATCCATCCTCGAACGGTGCTCTGGAGTCATTCCATATGGGATGTTCTGGAGCTGTCCAACAGGTCTCAATTGTCCCGCAGAAGGAATCCTTGAAGGGGGCATCCCACATCTCCCAACGTGGAAAACCTCCATGGCCTCGAGATTCCGCTCCCTTCATGAAGGGGCCGTCATGCACAGAAACTCCAACCTGAGCCAACGTCGGATCCTCGCCCTGACTTCAGATGCATGAGATATTGGTTCAGATCTGCAGGGGGTACCTGCCGTGCCCTCACCCTGAATCCGAAGTCTAGTTTGTGTTCTCAGACTTCCATCCTCACTCTCGTGGCCCCGAAGCCCTCAAGTTTGGCAATTCCGGACAGACAATGAGGCACTCTGCCTGCCCTCTAGAAAAAATATATTGCCTAATGAGCTGCCCAGGCAGCTTAAATGAGGATAAACATACACGGCACTCGAATGTACCCAAATTATATAGTCTAACCTGGGCACTAATGCACTGTCTGACACAACCTGAGCCCGGACCTGCTGACCAACACCCAGACAGCTGACCGCACCCTGAGCACATCAGACCCGCCATGGCCTTAGGTCATCATCTCTTCCCTACCTCAGTTTTCAGGCTTCAGAACCTAGACCTTATCTCCAATCACTGCCCACGGGTGACTGTGATGCAGAAATCAGAACGCTTCCTGACCCATGGCAAGAAACCTTGTGGTTGGCATGTTGTCCAACGTTCAGTGTAGGAGAAACCAGCATTCACCCTGAGGCCCCACCCATTCTTGAGTGCGACGAGAGCATAAACACGGATTGTGACCTCAGCGTGAGTCCTGTCCTCTAGTAAGTCCTCTCAGTGGCTGGACCATTAGATGTCATAATGGGCTTGACATGTCCCTAGTCCCCAATTTTTAACCAGATTTCTGGTTGTCCAGTCGCCCCACCCCAGGGCTCTACTCTGGAATCCCTCATTTGGTGGGACATCTGAGGTTGTAAAACAAAATGAAACAAATCGACAACAACAAAAAAACGGACTTCTTCCATCCCCAGAATGACCCCAAACTCTTTGGACGGGACCGAACCCCCAGAGAGTAAGACTCGTACATTTCCCATGAAGTCACCCGGCAATTTCACGACCATGAGTGACACGATATCCAGAGACAAAAACTTGAGCAAGAGCCTCACACTCGACCTTTTTTCATATCCCGAAGTGTTCTCCTCATGCTCTGTAGATCAGTCCTGCCATACCATGACCCAAAACATAAGCCGAGTTTGTGTTTTCAGACAACTGTCCAAACAGCTCTGGCCTACACACCCTACAGGCTCAGGGCCCTGGAGCCAAACCTGAGGACTGTACTTGCCCTCTCCAAGGGAATTGTATGTGCCCATTCCAATGGCCACAACCCTACTAGTAGGATAACCTCCAAAGTCCCTGAGGCCATCCCAATAGTTGTGGCTTCCCAGGACAAACAGGGGCATTCTGAGCCCATCTGAGCACCTACCTGCACTCAGACCCGTAGACTGATGTCCCCAGAGGTAAAAAGGAACGAACAGGCCCCTAGGCACTAATCGGATCCATTGCTTTGGTTTCCAGGCATCTCTCCTCAGAGGCCTGGATTTCAATACCAGCATATGGCTGTTTCTTGACTCACCCATCAGAACAAATCTCATCTACACATGGGAAACATGCACGTTGGAGCTGTGTCAAAGCCTCTGTTTAGGAGAACCCTTCAGGGCCCCAGGGCTACCGCTTCAATCCAAGGTCTCGATAGACACAAAAACATATTAGGACACATCCACAGGAGAGTCCATTTCAACTCAGCCTCCTCGGTTGCCCCCCACATCCAGCAGATCTAACCTGTCTTGTTGCTTGGAGACCATTGGAATGCTAGGTGGGCTACCCAGCCATCCATCCTTAGAACCCTGCTCGGAATCGTTGGCCTGGAGCCAACCAACAGGTCTCAATTGTCCTGCAGAAGAATCTTTGCAGTTTGGAGCTTCTCACAACTCCCATCGTGAGAAAACCCCCATGTCTTCGTGATCCAACCCCCTTCAAGAAAGGGCCATCAGGGCAGAAAGTCCAACCTGAGCGATCGTCTGATCCTTGCCCTGACTTCAGATGCACGAGATTTCGATTGAGGTCTGTAGATTGTGCCTGCCATATCCTCACCCAGAAACCTAGGCCTAGCTTGGGTTCTCAGACTCCGTCCTCAGACTACTGGCCCACAAGCCCTCCAGTTGGGCAATCCAGAACTACAATGCCGCACTCTGCCTGCACTACAGAAGTAAAACATTGCCCTCAGGGCTACCCCTAAACCCCAAAAGAAGATCAAGCTGCACGCCATTCGGCTGTACCCCAAACATATAGGCTGACCTGGGCATTATTTCCCCTTCTGACCCAGCCTGAGCCTGGACCTCCTGGTCCCACCCAGACAGCTGGCCGCACACTGAGCACATCGGACCCGCCATGGCCTTAGGTCGTCATCTCTTCCCAACTGCGGTTTTCAGGCTCCAGAACCTAGACCTTATCTCCAACCACCTCCCAGGTTTGAAAATGATGCAGAAATCAGAACTCTTTCCCCATGGCAAGAAACCTTGAGGTTGGCATGTTGTCCAACGTTCAGTGTAGTTGAAACAAGCGTGGCCCATGAGGCCCAGCCCATGCTTGCGGGCCACATTGGTCACAAACACACATTGTGACCCTCAGCCTGAGCCCAGTCCTCAGGTCAGGCCTCTCAGGGCCTATATGAAGAGACAGCATATTGGGCTTGCCATGCCCCTAGGCCGCAATTTTTAACCATAGTTCGGGTTGTCCCTTCACTCTTCCCCAGGGCTCTGCTTTGGAATTCCTCTTTTGGTGGGACACCTGAGGTAACAAACCTGAAAGGAGACCTCCCATCCCACAGATTGACGAAAAACAATTCGGATCGGGCCAAATCCACAAAGAGGAAGATTCGTCCATGGCCCATGAGACCTCCCCAACATTCCACGGCCATCGCTGAAACAAAATCCAGAGACAAAAGCCTGAGCAAGCGCCTCAGACTCGCTCATTCTTTATATCCTGAAGAGTTCTTCTCATGGTTTGTAGATCGGGCGTGCCATACCTACTTCACCAAACTTAAGATGAGTTTGTGTTTTCAGTCTTCTGTCCTCAAAGTCCTGGGCCACACTCCCTCCAGGCTGGGGACCCTGGAGCCACACATTAGGACTGCCCACACCCAATCCATGGGAATTCTGCCCATTCCATTGTCAAAAATCGTACAAATTAGGAGAACCTTCCAAAGTCCCTGAGGCCATCCCAATAGTGTAGGTCGCCCGGGACAAAAAAGGGCGGTTGATACCGGCTGAGCATCTACCTCCACTCATCTACCTCCACTCATACAAAGAAGATTGAACCAGACAGGACCCGAGGCCATTATCGGATCCATTGCTTTGGTTTACAGGCATGTCTCTTCAAAAGCCTGGATTCCAATACCAGCAGAGGGGATTTCCTGAGGCACTCATCAGAACAAATCTCGTCTCCACAAGGAAACTTGTGCATGGGAGCTATGCCAAAGCTTAGGAGAATACTTCAGGGTCCCGGTGCCACCTCCCCATTCCAAGGCCCTCATGGTACAAACACACGTTAGGACCCATCCTCTGGAAAGTGCATTTCAACTCAGCCACCACGGTTGCTCCCGCAGATCCATTAGATATAAACTGTCTTGTTGCTAGGGGACAATTGGAAGGCGAGGCGGACTTCCCAGGCATCCATCCTGGAACGGTGCTCTGGAGTCATTCCATATGGGATGTTCTGGAGCTGTCCAACAGGTCTCAATTGTCCCGCAGAAGGAATCCTTGAAGGGGGCATCCCACATCTCCCAACGTGGAAAACCTCCATGGCCTCGAGATTCCGCTCCCTTCATGAAGGGGCCGTCATGCACAGAAACTCCAACCTGAACCAACGTCGGATCCTCGCCCTGACTTCAGATGCATGAGATATTGGTTCTGATCTGCAGGGGGTACCTGCCGTGCCCTCACCCTGAATCCGAAGTCTAGCTTGTGTTCTCAGACTTCCGTCCTCACTCTCGTGGCCCCGAAGCCCTCAAGTTTGGCAATTCCGGACAGACAATGAAGCACTCTGCCTGCCCTCTAGAAAAAATATATTGCCTAATGAGCAGCCCAGGCAGCTTAAATGAGGATAAACCTACACGGCACTCGAATGTACCCAAATTATATAGTCTAACCTGGGCACTAATGCACTGTCTGACACAACCTGAGCCCGGACCTGCTGACCAACACCCAGACAGCTGACCGCACGCTGAGCACATCAGACCCGCCATGGCCTTAGGTCATCATCTCTTCCCTACCTCAGTTTTCAGGCTTCAGAACCTACACCTTATCTCCAATCACTGCCCACGGGTGACTGTGATGCAGAAATCAGAACTCTTCCTGACCCATGGTAAGAAACCTTGTTGTTGGCATGTTGTCCAACGTTCAGTGTAGGAGAAACCAGCATTCACACTGAGGCCCCGCCCATTCTTGCGTGCGACGAGAGCATAAACACGCATTGTGACCTCAGCGTGAGTCCTGTCCTCTAGTAAGTCCTCTCAGTGGCTGGACCATTAGATGTCATAATGGGCTTGACATGTCCCTAGTCCCCAATTTTTAACCAGATTTCTGGTTGTCCAGTCGCCCCACCCCAGGGCTCTACTCTGGAATCCCTCATTTGGTGGGACATCTGAGGTTGAAAAACAAAATGAAACAAATCGACAACAACAAAACAACGGACTTCTTCCATCCCCAAAATGACCCCAAACTCTTTGGACGGGACCGAACCCCCAGAGAGTAAGACTCGTCCATTTCCCATGAAGTCACCCGGCAATTTCACGACCATGAGTGACACGATATCCAGAGACAAAAACTTGAGCAAGAGCCTCACACTCGCCCTTTTTTCATATCCCGAAGTGTTCTCCTCATGGTCTGTAGATCAGTCCTGCCATACCTATGACCCAAAACATAAGCCGAGTTTGTGTTTTCAGACAACTGTCCAAACAGCTCTGGCCTACACACCCTACAGGCTCAGGGCCCTGGAGCCAAACCTGAGACTCTACTTGCCCTCTCCAAGGGAATTGTATGTGCCCATTCCAATGGCCACAACCCTACTAGTAGGATAACCTCCAAATTCCCTGAGGCCATCCCAATAGTTGTGGCTTCCCAGGACAAACAGGGGCATTCTGAGCCCAACTGAGCACCTACCTGCACTCAGACCCGTAGACTGATGTCCCCAGAGGTAAAAAGGAACGAACAGGCCCCTAGGCACTAATCAGATCCATTGCTTTGGTTTCCAGGCATCTCTCCTCAGAGGCCTGGATTTCAATACCAGCATATGGCTGTTTCTTGACTCACCCATCAGAACAAATCTCATCTACACATGGGAAACATGCACGTTGAAGCTGTGTCAAAGCCTCTGTTTAGGAGAACCCTTCAGGGCCCCAAAGCCACGGCTTCATTCCAAGGTCTCCATAGACACAAAAACATATTAGGACACATCCACAGGAGAGTCCATTTCAACTCAGCCTCCTCGGTTGCCCCCCACATCCAGCAGATCTCACCTGTCTTGTTGCTTGGAGACCATTGGAATGCGAGGTGGGCTACCCAGCCATCCATCCTTAGAACACTGCTCGGAATCGTTGGCCTGGAGCCAACCAACAGGTCTCAATTGTCCTGCAGAAGAATCTTTGCAATTTGGAGCTTCTCACAACTCCCATCGTGCGAAAACCCCCATGTCCTCGTGATCCAACCCCCTTCAAGAAAGGGCCATCAGGGCAGAAAGTCCAACCTGAGCGATCGTCTGATGCTTGCCCTGACTTCAGATGCACGAGATCTCGATTGAGGTCTGTAGATTGTGCCTGCCATATCCTCACCCAGACACCTAGGCCTAGCTTGGGTTCTCAGACTCCGTCCTCAGACTACTGGCCCACAAGCCCTCCAGTTGGGCAATCCAGAACTACAATGCCGCACTCTGCCTGCCCTACAGAAGTAAAACATTGCCGTCAGGGCTACCCCGAAACCACAAATGAGGATCAACCTGCACGCCATTCGGCTGTACCCCAAACATATAGGCTGACCTGGGCACTATTTCCCCTTCTGACCCAGCCTGAGCCTGGACCTCCTGGTCCCACCCAGACAGCTGGCCGCACACTGAGCACATCGGACCCGCCATGGCCTTAGGTCGTCATCTCTTCCCAACTGCGGTTTGCAGGCTCCAGAAGCTAGACCTTATCTCCAACCACTGCCCAGGGTTGAAAATGATGCAGAAATCATAACTCTTTCCCATGGCAAGGAACCTTGTGGTTGGCATGTTGTCCAACGTTCAGTGTAGTTGAAACAAGCGTGGCCCATGAGGCCCAGCCCATGCTTGCGGGCCACATTGGTCACAAACACACATTGTGACCCTCAGCCTGAGCCCAGTCCTCAGGTAAGGCCTCTCAGGGCCTATATGAAGAGACAGCATATTGGGCTTGCCATGCCCCTAGGCCCCAATTTTTAACCAAAGTTCGGGTTGTCCCTTCACTCTTCCCCAGGGCTCTGCTTTGGAATTCCTCTTTTGGTGGGACACCTGAGGTAACAAACCTGAAAGGAGTCCTCCCATCCCACAGATTGACGAAAAACAATTGGGATCGGGCCAAATCCACAGAGAGGAAGATTCGTCCATGGCCCATGAGACCTCCCCACATTCTACGGCCATCTCTGAAACAAAATCCAGAGACAAAAGCCTGAGCAAGCGCCTCAGACTCGCTCATTCTTCATATCCTGAAGAATTCTTCTCATGGTTTGTAGATCGGGCGTGCCATACCTACGTCCCCAAACTTAAGCTGAGTTTGTGTTTTCAGTCTTCTGTCCTCAAAGTCCTGGGCCACACTCCCTCCAGGCTGGGGCCCCTGGAGCCACACATTAGGACTGCCGCCAAACAATCCATGGGAATTCTGCCCATTCCATTGTCAAAAATCCTACAAATTAGGAGAACCCTCCAAAGTCCCTGAGGCCATCCCAATAGTGTAGGTCGCCCGGGACAAAAAAGGGAGGTTGATACCGGCTGAGCATCTACCTAGACTCATACCAAGAGATTGAAACAGACAGGACCCGAGGCCATTATCAGATCCATTGCTTTGGTTTACAGGCATGTCTCCTCAAAAGCCTGGATTCCAATACCAGCAGAGGGGATTTCCTGAGGCACCCATCAGAACAAATCTCGTCTCCACAAGGAAACTTGTGCATGGGAGCTAAGCCAAAGCTTAGGAGAATACTTCAGGGTCCCGGTGCCACCTCCCCATTCCAAGGCCCTCATGGACACAAACACACGTTAGGACCCATCCTCTGGAAAGTGCATTTCAACTCAGCCACCCCGGTTGCTCCCGCAGATCCATTAGATCTAAACTGTCTTGTTGCTAGGAGACAATTGGAAGGTGAGGCGGACTTCGCAGGCATCCATCCTCGAACAGTGCTCTGGAGTCATTCCATATGGGATGTCCTGGAGCTGTCCAACAGGTCTCAATTGTCCCGCAGAAGGAATCCTTGAAGGGGGCATCCCACATCTCCCAACGTGGAAAACCTCCATGGTCTCGAGATTCCGCTCCCTTCATGAAGAGGCCGTCATGCACAGAAACTCCAACCTGAGCCAACGTCGGATCCTCGCCCTGACTTGAGATGCATGAGATATTGGTTCAGATCTGCAGGGGGTACCTGCCGTGCCCTCACCCTGAATCCGAAGTCTAGCTTGTGTTCTCAGACTTCCGTCCTCACTCTACTGGCCCCGAAGCCCTCAAGTTTGGCAATTCCGGACCGACAATGAAGCACTCTGCCTGCCCTCTAGAAAAAATATATTGCCTAATGAGCAGCCCAGGCAGCTTAAATGAGGATAAACCTACACGGCACTCGAATGTACCCAAATTATATAGTCTAACCTGGGCACTAATGCACTGTCTGACACAACCTGAGCCCGGACCTGCTGACCAACACCCAGACAGCTGACCGCACGCTGAGCATATCAGACCCGCCATGGCCTTAGGTCATCATCTATTCCCTACCTCAGTTTTCAGGCTTCAGAACCTACACCTTATCTCCAATCACTGCCCACGGGTGACTGTGATGCAGAAATCAGAACTCTTCCTGACTCATGGTAAGAAACCTTGTGGTTGGCATGTTGTCCAACGTTCAGTGTAGGAGAAACCAGCATTCACCCAGAGGCCCCGCCCATTCTTGAGTGCGACGAGAGCATATACACGCATTGTGACCTCAGCGTGAGTCCTGTCCTCTAGTAAGTCCTCTCAGTGGCTGGACCATTAGATGTCATAATGGGCTTGACATGTCCTTAGTCCCCAATTTTTAACCAGATTTCTGGTTGTCCAGTCGCCCCACCCCAGGGCTCTACTCTGGAATCCCTCATTTGGTGGGACATCTGAGGTTGAAAAACAAAATGAAACAAATCGACAACAACAAAACAACGGACTTCTTCCATCCCCAGAATGACCCCAAACTCTTTGGACGGGACCGAACCCCCAGAGAGTAAGACTCGTCCATTTCCCATGAAGTCACCCGGCAATTTCACGACCATTAGTGACACGATATCCAGAGACAAAAACTTGAGCAAGAGCCTCACACTCGCCCTTTTTTCATATCCCGAAGTGTTCTCCTCATGGTCTGTAGATCAGTCCTGCCATACCTATGACCCAAAACATAAGCCGAGTTTGTGTTTTCAGACAACTGTCCAAACAGCTCTGGCCTACACACCCTACAGGCTCAGGACCCTGGAGCCAAACCTGAGGACTGTACTTGCCCTCTCCAAGGGAATTGTATGTGCCCATTCCAATGGCCACAACCCTACTAGTAGGATAACCTCCAAAGTCCCTGAGGCCATCCCAATAGTTGTGACTTCCCAGGACAAACAGGGGCAATCTGAGCCCATCTGACACCTACCTGCACTCAGACCCGTAGACTGATGTCCCCAGAGGTAAAAAGGAACAAACAGGCCCCTAGGCACTAATCGGATCCATTGCTTTGGTTTCCAGGCATCTCTCCTCAGAGGCCTGGATTTCAATACCAGCATATGGCTGTTTCTTGACTCACCCATCAGAACAAATCTCATCTACACATGGGAAACATGCACGTTGGAGCTGTGTCAAAGCCTCTGTTTAGGAGAACCCTTCAGGGCCCCAAAGCCACGGCTTCATTCCAAGGTCTCCATAGACACAAAAACATATTAGGACACATCCACAGGAGAGTCCATTTCAAATCAGCCTCCTCGGTTGCCCCCCACATCCAGCAGATCTAACCTGTCTTGTTGCTTGGAGACAATTGGAATGCGAGGTGGGCTACCCATCCATCCATCCTTAGAACCCTGCTCGGAATCTTTGGCCTGGAGCCAACCAATAGGTCTCAATTGTCCTGCAGAAGAATCTTTGCAGTTTGGAGCTTCTCACAACTCCCATCGTGGGAAAACCCCCATGTCCTCGTGATCCAACCCCCTTCAAGAAAGGGCCATCAGGGCAGAAAGTCCAACCTGAGCTATCGTCTGATGCTTGCCCTGACTTCAGATGCACGAGATCTCGATTGAGGTCTGTAGATTGTGCCTGCCATATCCTCACCCAGAAACCTAGGCCTAGCTTGGGTTCTCAGACTCCGTCCTCAGACTACTGGCCCACAAGCCCTCCAGTTGGGCCATCCAGAACTACAATGCCGCACTCTGCCTGCCCTACAGAAGTAAAACATTGCCCTCAGGGCTACACCGAAACCGCAAATGAGGATCAACCTGCACGCCATTCGGCTGTACCCCAAACATATAGGCTGACCTGGGCACTATTTCCCCTTCTGACCCAGCCTGAGCCTGGACCTCCTGGTCCCACCCAGACAGCTGGCCGCACACTGAGCACATCGGACCCGCCATGGCCTTAGGTCGTCATCTCTTCCCAACTGCGGTTTTCAGGCTCCAGAACCTAGACCTTATCTCCAACCACTGCCCAGGGTTGAAAATGATGCAGAAATCAGAACTCTTTCCTCATGGCAAGAAACCTTGTGGTTGGCATGTTGTCCAACGTTCAGTGTAGTTGAAACAGCGTGAACCATGAGGCCCAGCCCATGCTTGCGGGCCACATTGGTCACAAACACCCATTGTGACCCTCAGCCTGAGCCCAGTCCTCAGGTAAGGCCTCTCAGGGCCTATATGAAGAGACAGCATATTGGGCTTGCCATGCCCCTAGGCCGCAATTTTTAACCATAGTTCGGGTTGTCCCTTCACTCTTCCCCAGGGCTCTGCTTTGGAATTCCTCTTTTGGTTTGACACCTGAGGTAACAAACCTGAAAGGAGTCCTCCCATCCCACAGATTGACGAAAAACAATTGGGATCGGGCCAAATCCACAGAGAGGAAGATTCGTCCATGGCCCATGAGACCTCCCCAACATTCCACGGCCATCGCTGAAACAAAATCCAGAGACAAAAGCCTGAGTAAGCGCCTCAGACTCGCTCATTCTTCATATCCTGAAGAGTTCTTCTCATGGTTTGTAGATCGGGCGTGCCATACCTACGTCCCCAAACTTAAGCTGAGTTTGTGTTTTCAGTCTTCTGTCCTCAAAGTCCTGGGCCACACTCCCTCCAGGCTGGGGCCCCTGGAGCCACACATTAGGACTTCCCCCACCCAATCCATGGGAATACTGCCCATTCCATTGTCAAAAATCGTACAAATTAGGAGAACCCTCCAAAGTCCCTGAGGCCATCCCAATAGTGTAGGTCGCCCGGGACAAAAAAGGGCGCTTGATACCAGCTGAGCATCTACCTAGACTCATACCAAGAAGATTGAACCAGACAGGACCCGAGGCCATTATCGGATCCATTGCTTTGGTTTACAGGCATGTCTCCTCAAAAGCCTGGATTCCAATACCAGCAGAGGGGATTTCCTGAGGCACCCATCAGAACAAATGTCGTCTCCACAAGGAAACTTGTGCATGGGAGCTAAGCCAAAGCTTAGGAGAATACTTCAGGGTCCCGGTGCCACCTCCCCATTCCAAGGCCCTCATGGACACAAACACAGGTTAGGACCCATCCTCTGGAAAGTGCATTTCAACTCAGCCACCCCGGGTGCTCCAGCAGATCCATTAGATCTAAACTGTCTTGTTGCTAGGAGACAATTGGAAGGTGAGGCGGACTTCCCAGGCATCCATCCTCGAACGGTGCTCTGGAGTCATTCCATATGGGATGTCCTGGAGCTGTCCAACAGGTCTCAATTGTCCCGCAGAAGGAATCCTTGAAGGGGGCATCCCACATCTCCCAACGTGGAAAACCTCCATGGCCTCGAGATTCCGCTCCCGTCATGAAGGGGCCGTCATGCACAGAAACTCCAACCTGAGCCAACGTCGGATCCTCGACCTGACTTCAGATGCATGAGATATTGGTTCAGATCTGCAGGGGGTACCTGCCGTGCCCTCACCCTGAATCCGAAGTCTAGCTTGTGTTCTCAGACTTCCGTCCTCACTCTCCTGGCCCCGAAGCCCTCAAGTTTGGCAATTCCGGACCGACAATGAAGCACTCTGCCTGCCCTCTAGAAAAAATATATTGCCTAATGAGCAGGCCAGGCAGCTTAAATGAGGATAAACCTACACGGCACTCGAATGTACCCAAATTATATAGTCTAACCTGGGCACTAATGCACTGTCTGACACAACCTGAGCCCGGACCTGCTGACCAACACCCAGACAGCTGACCGCACGCTGAGCACATCAGACCCACCATGGCCTTAGGTCATCATCTCTTCCCTACCTCAGTTTTCAGGCTTCAGAACCTAGACCTTATCTCCAATCACTGCCCACGGGTGACTGTGATGCAGAAATCAGAACTCTTCCTGACCCATGGTAAGAAACCTTGTGGTTGGCATGTTGTCCAACGTTCAGTGTAGGAGAAACCAGCATTCACACTGAGGCCCCGCCCATTCTTGCATGCGACGAGAGCATAAACACGCATTGTGACCTCAGCGTGAGTCCAGTCCTCTAGTAAGTCCTCTCAGTGGCTGGACCATTAGATGTCATAATGGGCTTGACATGTCCCTAGTCCCCAATTTTTAACCAGATTTCTGGTTGTCCAGTCGCCCCACCCCAGGGCTCTACTCTGGAATCCCTCATTTGGTGGGACATCTGAGGTTGAAAAACAAAATGAAACAAATCGACAACAACAAAAAAACGGACTTCTTCCATCCCCAGAATGACCCCAAACTCTTTGGACGGGACCGAACCCCCAGAGAGTAAGACTCGTCCATTTCCCATGAAGTCACCCGGTAATTTCACGACCATGAGTGACACGATATCCAGAGACAAAAATTGAGCAAGAGCCTCACACTCGACCTTTTTTCATATCCCGAAGTGTTCTCCTCATGGTCTGTAGATCAGTCCTGCCATACCTATGACCCAAAACATAAGCCGAGTTTGTGTTTTCAGACAACTGTCCAAACAGCTCTGGCCTACACACCCTACAGGCTCAGGGCCCTGGAGCCAAACCTGAGGACTGTACTTGCCCTCTCCAATGGAATTGTATGTGCCCATTCCTATGGCCACAACCCTACTAGTAGGATAACCTCCAAATTCCCTGAGGCCATCCCAATAGTTGTGGCTTCCCAGGACAAACAGGGGCAATCTGAGCCCATCTGAGCACCTACCTGCACTCAGACCCGTAGACTGATGTCCCCAGAGGTAAAAAGGAACGAACAGGCCCCTAGGCACTAATCGGATCCATTGCTTTGGTTTCCAGGCATCTCTCCTCAGAGGCCTGGATTTCAATACCAGCATATGGCTGTTTCTTGACTCACCCATCTGAACAAATCTCATACACATGGGAAACATGCTTGTTGGAGCTGTGTCAAAGCCTCTGTTTAGGAGAACCCTTCAGGGCCCCAGGGCCACCGCTTCATTCCAAGGTCTCCATAGACACAAAAACATATTAGGACACATCCACAGGAGAGTCCATTTCAACTCAGGCTCCTCGGTTGCCCCCCACATCCATCAGATCTAACCTGTCTTGTTGCTTGGAGACCATTGGAATGCGAGGTGGGCTACCCATCCATCCATCCTTAGAACCCTGCTCGGAATCGTTGGCCTGGAGCCAACCAATAGGTCTCAATTGTCCTGCAGAAGAATCTTTGCAGTTTGGAGCTTCTCACAACTCCCATCGTGGGAAAACCCCCATGTCCTCGTGATCCAACCCCCTTCAAAAAGGGCCATCAGGGCAGAAAGTCCAACCTGAGCGATCTTCTGATTCTTGCCCTGACTTCAGATGCACGAGATCTCTATTGAGGTCTGTAGATTGTGCCTGCCATATCCTCACCCAGAAACCGAGGCCTAGCTTGGGTTCTCAGACTGCGTCCTCAGACTACTGGCCCACAAGCCCTCCTGTTGGACAATCCAGAACTACAATGCCGCAATCTGCCTGCCCTACAGAAGTAAAACATTGCCCTCAGGGCTACCCAGATACTCCAAAAGAGGATCAACCTGCACGCCATTCAGCTGTACCCCAAACATATAGGCTGACCTGGGCACTATTTCCCCTTCTGACCCAGCCTGAGCCTGGACCTCCTGGTCCCACCCAGACAGCTGGCCGCACACTGAGCACATCGGACCCGCCATGGCCTTAGGTCGTCATCTCTTCCCAACTGCGGTTTTCAGGCTCCAGAACCTAGACCTTATCTCCAACCACTGCCCAGGGTTGAAAATGATGCAGAAATCAGAACTCTTTCCCCATGGCAAGAAACCTTGTGGTTGGCATGTTGTCCAACGTTCAGTGTAGTTGAAACAAGCGTGGCTCATGAGGCCCAGCCCATGCATGCGGGCAACATTGGTCACAAACACACATTGTGACCCTCAGCCTGAGCCCAGTCCTCAGGTCAGGCCTCTCAGGGCCTATATGAAGAGACAGCATATTGGGCTTGCCATGCCCCTAGGCCCCAATTTTTAACCATAGTTCGGGTTGTCCCTTCACTCTTCCCCAGGGCTCTGCATTGGAATTCCTCTTTTGGTGGGACACCTGAGGTAACAAACCTGAAAGGAGTCCTCCCATCCCACAGATTGACGAAAAACAATTGGGATCGGGCCAAATCCACAGAGAGGAAAATTCGTCCATGGCCCATGAGACCTCCCCAACATTCCACGGCCATCGCTGAAACAAAATCCAGAGACAAAAACCTGAGCAAGCGCCTCAGACTCGCTCATTCTTCATATCCTGAAGAGTTCTTCTCAGGGTTTGTAGATCGGGCGTGCCATACCTACGTCCCCAAACTTAAGCTGAGTTTGTGTT
The DNA here is from genome assembly GCF_964662115.1 of Mustela nivalis. Lineage (NCBI taxonomy): Eukaryota > Metazoa > Chordata > Mammalia > Carnivora > Mustelidae > Mustela > Mustela nivalis. The sequence goes on along the minus strand of NW_028136446.1, from coordinate 1,029,781 downwards.
TTCAGTCTTCTGTCCTCAAAGTCCTGGGCCACACTCCCTCCAGGCTGGGGCCCCTGGAGCCACACATTAGGACTGCCCCCACCCAATCCATGGGAATTCTGCCCATTCCATTGTCAAACATCGTACAAATTAGGAGAACCCTCCAAAGTCCCTTAGGCCATCCCAATAGTGTAGGTCGCCCGGGACAAAAAAGGGCGGTTGATACCGGCTGAGCATCTACCTCCACTCATCTACCTCCACTCATACCAAGAAGATTGAACCAGACAGGACCCGAGGCCATTATCGGATCCATTGCTTTGGTTTACAGGCATGTCTCCTCAAAAGCCTGGATTCCAATACCAGCAGAGGGGATTTCCTGAGGCACCCATCAGAACAAATCTCGTCTCCACAAGGAAACTTGTGCATGGGAGCTAAGCCAAAGCTTAGTAGAATACTTCAGGGTCCCGGTGCCACCTCCCCATTCCAAGGCCCTCATGGACACAAACACACGTTAGGACCCATCCTCTGGAAAGTGCATTTCAACTCAGCCACCCCGGTTGCTCCCGCAGATCCATTAGATCTAAACTGTCTTGTTGCTAGGAGACAATTGGAAGGCGAGGCGGACTTCCCAGGCATCCATCCTCGAACGGTGCTCTGGAGTCATTCCATATAGGATGTCCTGGAGCTGTCCAACAGGTCTCAATTGTCCCGCAGAAGGAATCCTTGAAGGGGGCATCCCACATCTCCCAACGTGGAAAACTTCCATGGCCTCGAGATTATGCTCCCTTCATGAAGGGGCCGTCATGCAGAGAAACTCCAACCTGAGCCAACGTCGGATCCTCGCCCTGACTTCAGATGCATGAGACATTGGTTCAGATCTGCAGGGGGTACCTGCCGTGCCCTCACCCTGAATCCGAAGTCTAGCTTCTGTTCTCAGACTTCCGTCCTCACTCTCCTGGCCCCGAAGCCCTCAAGTTTGGCAATTCCGGACCGACAATGAAGCACTCTGCCTGCCCTCTAGAAAAAATATATTGCCTAATGAGCAGCCCAGGCAGCTTAAATGAGGATAAACCTACACGGCACTCGAATGTACCCAAATTATATAGTCTAACCTGGGCACTAATGCACTGTCTGACACAACCTGAGCCCGGACCTGCTGACCAACACCCAGACAGCTGACCGCACGCTGAGCACATCAGACCCGCCATGGCCTTAGGTCATCATCTCTTCCCTACCTCAGTTTTCAGGCTTCAGAACCTAGACCTTATCTCCAATCACTGCCCACGGGTGACTGTGATGCAGAAATCAGAACTCTTCCTGACCCATGGCAAGAAACCTTGTGGTTGGCATGTTGTCCAACGTTCAGTGTAGGAGAAACCAGCATTCACCCTGAGGCCACGCCCATTCTTGCGTGCGACGAGAGCATAAACACACATTGTGACCTCAGTGTGAGTCCTGTCCTCTAGTAAGTCCTCTCAGTGGCTGGACCATTAGATGTCATAATGGGCTTGACATGTCCCTAGTCCCCAATTTTTAACCAGATTTCTGGTTGTCCAGTCGCCCCACCCCAGGGCTCTACTCTGGAATCCCTCATTTGGTGGGACATCAGAGGTTGAAAAACAAAATGAAACAAATCGACAACAACAACAAAAAAACGGACTTCTTCCATCCCCAGAATGACCCCAAACTCTTTGGACGGGACCGAACCCCCAGAAAGTAAGACTCGTCCATTTCCCATGAAGTCACCCGGCAATTTCACGACCATGAGTGACACGATATCCAGAGACAAAAACTTGAGCAAGAGCCTCACACTCGCCCTTTTTTCATATCCCGAAGTGTTCTCCTCATGGTCTGTAGATCAGTCCTGCCATACCTATGACTCAAAACATAAGCCGAGTTTGTGTTTTCAGACAACTGTCCAAACAGCTCTGGCCTACACACCCTACAGGCTCAGGGCCCTGGAGCCAAACCTGAGGACTGTACTTGCCCTCTCCAAGGGAATTGTATGTGCCCATTCCAATGGCCACAAACCTACTAGTAGGATAACCTCCAACGTCCCTGAGGCCACCCCAATAGTTGTGGCTTCCCAGGACAAACAGGGGCAATCTGATCCCATCTGAGCACCTACCTGCACTCAGACCCGTAGACAGTTGTCCCCAGAGGTAAAAAGGAACGAACAGGCCCCTAGGCACTAATCGGATCCATTGCTTTGGTTTCCAGGCATCTCTCATCGGAGGCCTGGATTTCAATACCAGCATATGGCTGTTTCTTGACTCACCCATCAGAACAAATCTCATCTACACATGGGAAACATGCACGTTGGAGCTGTGTCAAAGCCTCTGTTTAGGAGAACCCTTCAGGGCCCCAGGGCCACCGCTTCATTCCAAGGTCTCCATAGACACAAAAACATATTAGGACACATCCACAGGGGAGTCCATTTCAAATCAGCCTCCTCGGTTGCCCCCCACATCCATCAGATCTAACCTGTCTTGTTGCTTTGAGACCATTGGAATGCGAGGTGGTCTACCCAGCCATCCATCCTTAGAACCCTACTCGGAATCGTTGGCCTGGAGCAAACCAACAGGTCTCAATTGTCCTGCAGAAGAATCTTTGCAGTTTGGAGCTTCTCACAACTCCCATCGTGGGAAAACCCCCATGTCCTCGTGATCCAACCCCCTTCAAGAAAGGGCCATCAGGGCAGAAAGTCCAACCTGAGCGATCGTCTGATCCTTGCCCTGACTTCAGATGCACTAGATATCGATTGAGGTCTGTAGATTGTGCCTGCCATATCCTCACCCAGAAACCTAGGCCTAGCTTGGGTTCTCAGACTCCGTCCTCAGACTACTGGCCCACAAGCCCTCCAGTTGGGCAATCCAGAACTACAATGCCGCAATCTGCCTGCCCTACAGAAGTAAAATATTGCCCTCATGGCTACCCCGAAGCCCCAAATGAGGATCAACCTGCACGCCATTCGGCTGTACCCCAAACATATAGGCTGACCTGGGCACTATTTCCCCTTCTGACCCAGCCTGAGCCTGGACCTCCTGGTCCCACCCAGACAGCTGGCCGCACACTGAGCACATCGGACCCGCCATGGCCTTAGGTCGTCATCTTTTCCCAACTGCGGTTTTCAGGCACCAGAACCTAGACCTTATCTCTAAACACTGCCCAGGGTTGAAAATGATGCAGGAATCAGAACTCTTTCCCCATTGCAAGAAACCTTGTATTTGGCATGTTGTCCAACGTTCAGTGTAGTTGAAACAAGCGTGGCCCATGAGGCCCAGCCCAGGCTTGCGGGCCACATTGGTCACAAACACACATTGTGACCCTCAGCCTGAGCCCAGTCCTCAGGTAAGGCCTCTCAGGGCCTATATGAAGAGACAGCATATTGGGCTTGCCATGCCCCTAGGCCGCAATTTTTAACCATAGTACGGGTTGTCCCTTCAGTCTTCCCCAGGGCTCTGCTTTGGAATTCCTCTTTTGGTGGGACACCTGAGGTAACAAACCTGAAAGGAGTCCTCCCATCCCACAGATTGACGAAAAACAATTGGGATCGGGTCAAATCCACAGAGAGGAAGATTCGTCCATGGCCCATGAGACCTCCCCAACATTCCACGGCCATCGCTGAAACAAAATCCAGAGACAATAGCCTGAGAAAGCGCCTAAGTCTCGCTCATTCTTCATATCCTGAAGAGTTCTTCTCATGGTTTGTAGATCGGGCGTGCCATACCTACATCCCCACACTTCAGCTGAGTTTGTGTTTTCAGTCTTCTGTCTTCAAAGTCCTGAGCCACACTCCCTCCAGGTTGGGGCCCCTGGAGCCACACATTAGGACTGCCCCACCCAATCCATGGGAATTCTGCGCATTCCATTGTCAAAAATCGTACAAATTAGGAGAACCCTCCAAAGTCCCTGAGGCCATCCCAATAGTGTAGGTCGCCCGGGACAAAAAAGGGCAGTTGATACCGGCTGAGCATCTACCTCCACTCATCTACCTCCACTCATACCAAGAAGATTGAACCAGACAGGACCCGAGGCCATTATCGGATCCATTGCTTTGGTTTACAGGCATGTCTCCTCAAAAGCCTGGATTCCAATACCAGCAGAGGGGATTTCCTGAGGCACCCATCAGAACAAATCTCGTCTCCACAAGGAAACTTGTGCATGGGAGCTAAGCCAAAGCTTAGGAGAATACTTCAGGGCCCCGGTGCCACCTCCCCATTCCAAGGCCCTCATGGACACAAACACAAGTTAGGACCCATCCTCTGGAAAGTGCATTTCAACGTAGCCACCCCGGGTGCTTCCGCAGATCCATTAGATCTAAACTGTCTTGGTGCTAGGAGACAATTGGACGGCGAGGCTGACTTCCCAGGCATCCATCCTCGAACGGTGCTCTGGAGTCATTCCATATGGGATGTCCTGGAGCTGTCCAACAGGTCTCAATTGTCCCGCAGAAGGAATCCTTGAAAGGGGCATCCCACATCTCCCACGTGGAAAACCTCCATGGCCTCGAGATTCCGCTCTCTTCATGAAGGGGCCTTCATGCACAGAAACTCCAACCTGAGCCAACGTCGGATCCTCGCCCTGACTTCAGATGCATGAGATATTGGTTCAGATCTGCAGGGGGTACCTGCCGTGCCCTCACCCTGAATCCGAAGTCTAGCTTGTGTTCTCAGACTTCCGTCCTCACTCTCCTGGCCCCGAAGCCCTCAAGTTTGGCAATTCCGGACCGACAATGAAGCACTCTGCCTGCCCTCTAGAAAAAATATATTGCCTAATGAGCAGCCCAGGCAGCTTAAATGAGGATAAACCTACACGGCACTCGAATGTACCCAAATTATATAGTCTAACCTGGGCACTAATGCACTGTCTGACACAACCTGAGCCCGGACCTGCTGACCAACACCCAGACAGCTGACCGCACGCTGAGCACATCAGACCCGCCATGGCCTTAGGTCATCATCTCTTCCCTACCTCAGTTTTCAGGCTTCAGAACCTAGACCTTATCTCCAATCACTGCCCACGGGTGACTGTGATGCAGAAATCAGAACTCTTCCTGACCCATGGCAAGAAACCTTGTGGTTGGCATGTTGTCCAACGTTCAGTGTAGGAGAAACCAGCATTCACCCTGAGGCCACGCCCATTCTTGAGTGCGACGAGAGCATAAACACGCATTGTGACCTCAGCGTGAGTCCTGTCCTCTAGTAAGTCCTCTCAGTGGCTGGACCTTTAGATGTCATAATGGGCTTGACATGTCCCTAGTCCCCAATTTTTAACCAGATTTCTGGTTGTCCAGTCGCCCCACCCCAGTGCTCTAATCTGGAATCCCTCATTTGGTGGGACATCTGAGGTTGAAAAACAAAATGAAACAAATCGACAACAACAACAAAAAAACGGAATTCTTCCATCCCAAGAATGACCCCAAACTCTTTGGACGGGACCGAACCCCCAGAGAATAAGACTCGTCCATTTCCCATGAAGTCACCCGGCAATTTCACGACCATGAGTGACACGATATCCAGAGACAAAAACTTGAGCAAGAGCCTCAGACTCGCCCCTTTTTCATATCCCGAAGTGTTCTCCTCATGGTCTGTAGATCAGTCCTGCCATACCTATGACCCAAAACATAAGCCGAGTTTGTGTTTTCAGACAACTGTCCAAACAGCTCTGGCCTACACACCCTACAGGCTCAGGGCCCTGGAGCCAAACCTGAGGACTGTACTTGCCCTCTCCAAGGGAATTGTATGTGCCCATTCCAATGGCCACAACCCTACTAGTAGGATAACCTCCAAAGTCCCTGAGGCCATCCCAGTAGTTGTGGCTTCCCAGGACAAACAGGGGCAATCTGAGCCCATCTGAGCACCTACCTGCACTCAGACCCGTAGACAGTTGTCCCCAGAGGTAAAAAGGAACGAACAGGCCCCTAGGCACTAATCGGATCCATTGCTTTGGTTTCCAGGCATCTCTCCTCAGAGGCCTGGATTTCAATACCAGCATATGGCTGTTTCTTGACTCACCCATCAGAACAAATCTCATCTACACTTGGGAAACATGCACGTTGGAGCTGTGTCAAAGACTCTGTTTAGGAGAACCCTTCAGGGCCCCAGGGCCACCGCTTCATTCCAAGGTCTCGATAGACACAAAAACATATTAGGACACATCCACAGGAGAGTCCATTTCAACTCAGCCTCCTCGGTTGCCCCCCACATCCAGCAGATCTAACCTGTCTTGTTGCTAGGAGACCATTGGAATGTGAGGTGGGCTACCCAGCCATCCATCCTTAGAACCCTGCTCGGAATCGTTGGCCTGGAGCCAACCAACAGGTCTCAATTGTCCTGCAGAAGAATCTTTGCAGTTTGGAGCTTCTCACAACTTCCATCATGGGAAAACCCCCATGTCCTCGTGATCCAACCCCCTTCAAGAAAGGGCCATCAGGGCAGAAAGTCCAACCTGAGCGATCGTCTGATCCATGCCCTGACTTCAGATGCACGAGATCTCGATTGAGGTCTGTTGATTGTGCCTGCCATATCCTCACCCAGAAACCTAGGCCTAGCTTGGGTTCTCAGACTCCGTCCTCAGACTTCTGGCCCACAAGCCCTCCAGTTCGGCAATCCAGAACTACAATGCTGCACTCTGCCTGCCCTACAGAAGTAAAACATTGCCCTCAGGGCTACCCCGAAACCGCAAATGAGGATCAACCTGCACGCCATTCGGCTGTACCCCAAACATATAGGCTGACCTGGGCACTATTTCCCCTTCTGACCCAGCCTGAGCCTGGGCCTCCTGGTCCCACCCAGATAGCTGGCCGCACACTGAGCACATCGGACCCGCCATGGCCTTAGGTCGTCATCTCTTCCCAACTGCGGTTTTCAGGCTCCAGAACCTAGACCTTATCTCCAACCACTGCCCAGGGATGAAAATGATGCAGAAATCAGAACTCTTTCCCATGGCAAGAAACCTTGTGGTTGGCGTGTTTTCCAACGTTCAGTGTAGTTGAAACAAGCGTGGCCCATGAGGCCCAGCCCATGCTTGCGGGCCACATTGGTCACAAACACACATTGTGACCCTCAGCCTGAGCCCAGTCCTCAGGTAAGGCCTCTCAGGGCCTATTTGAAGAGACAGCATATTGGGCTTGCCATGCCCCTAGGCCCCAATTTTTAACCATAGTTCGGGTTGTCCCTTCACTCTTCCCCAGGGCTCTGCTTTGGAATTCCTCTTTTGGTGGGACACCTGAGGTAACAAACCTGAAAGGAGTCCTCCAATCCGAAAGATTGACGAAAAACAATTGGGATCGGGCCAAAACGACAGAGAGGAAGATTCTTCCATGGCCCATGAGACCTCCGGAACATTCCACGGCCATCGCTGAAACAAAAGTCAGAGACAAAAGCCTGAGGAAGCGCCTCAGACTCGCTCATTCTTCATATCCTGAAGAGTTCTTCTCATGGTTTGTAGATCGGGCGTGCCATACCTACGTCCCCAAACTTAAGCTGAGTTTGTGTTTTCAGTCTTCTGTCCTCAAAGTCCTGGGCCACACTCCCTCCAGGCTGGGGCCCCTGGAGCCAACATTAGGACTGCCCCCACCCAATCCATGGGAATTCTGCCCATTCCATTGTCAAACATCGTACAAATTAGGAGAACCCTCCAAAGTCCCTGAGGCCATCCCAATAGGGTAGGTCGCCCGGGACAAAAAAGGGCGGTTGATACCGGATGAGCATCTACCTCCACTCATCTACCTCCACTCATACCAAGAAGATTGAACCAGACAGGACCCGAGGCCATTATCGGATCCATTGCTTTGGTTTACAGGCATGTCTCCTCAAAAGCCTGGATTCCAATACCAGCAGAGGGGATTTCCTGAGGCACCCATCAGAACAAATCTCGTCTCCACAAGGAAACTTGTGCATGGGAGCTATGCCAAAGCTTAGGAGAATACTTCAGGGTCACGGTGCCACCTCCCCATTCCAAGGCCCTCATGGACACAAACACACGTTAGGACCCATCCTCTGGAAAGTGCATTTCAACTCAGCCACCCTGGTTGCTCCCGCAGATCCATTACATCTAAACTGTCTTGTTGCTAGGAGACAATTGGAAGGCGAGGCGGACTTCCCAGGCATCCATCCTGGAACGGTGCTCTGGAGTCATTCCATATGGGATGTCCTGGAGCTGTCCAACAGGTCTCAATTGTCCCGCAGAAGGAATCCTTGAAGGGGGCATCCCACATCTCCCAACGTGGAAAACCTCCATGGCCTCGAGATTCCGCTCTCTTCATGAAGGGGCCGTCATGCACAGAAACTCCAACCTGAGCCAACGTCGGATCCTCGCCCGGACTTCAGATGCATGAAATATTGGTTCAGATCTGCAGGGGGTACCTGCCGTGCCCTCACCCTGAATCCGAAGTCTAGCTTGTGTTCTCAGACTTCCGTCCTCACTCTCCTGGCCCCGAAGCCCTCAAGTTTGGCAATTCCGGACCGACAATGAAGCACTCTGCCTGCCCTCTAGAAAAAATATATTGCCTAATGAGCAGCCCAGGCAGCTTAAATGAGGATAAACCTATACGGCACTCGAATGTACCCGAATTATATAGTCTAACCTGGGCACTAATGCACTGTCTGACACAACCTGAGCCCGGACCTGCTGACCAACACCCAGACAGCTGACCGCACGCTGAGCACATCAGACCCGCCATGGCCTTAGGTCATCATGTCTTCCCTACCTCAGTTTTCAGGCTTCAGAACCTAGACCTTATCTCCCATCACTGCCCACGGGTGACTGTGATGCAGAAATCAGAACTCTTCCTGACCCATGGCAAGAAACCTTGTGGTTGGCATGTTGTCCAACGTTCAGTGTAGGAGAAACCAGCATTCACCCTGAGGCCCCGCCCATTCTTAAGTGCGACGAGAGCATAAACACGCATTGTGACCTCAGCGTGAGTCCTGTCCTCTAGTAAGTCCTCTCAGTGGCTGGACCATTAGATGTCATAATGGGCTTGACATGTCCCTAGTCCCCAATTTTTAACCAGATTTCTGGTTGTCCAGTCGCCCCACCCCAGGGCTCTACTCTGGAATCTCTCATTTGGTGGGACATCTGAGGTTGAAAAACAAAATGAAACAAATCGACAACAACAAAAAAACGGACTTCTTCCATCCCCAGAATGACCCCAAACTCTTTGGACGGGACCGAACCCCCAGAGAGTAAGACTCGTCCATTTCCCATGAAGTCACCGGCAATTTCACGACCATGAGTGACACGATATCCAGAGACGAAAACTTGAGCAAGAGCCTCACACTCGCCCTTTTTTCATATCCCGAAGTGTTCTCCTCATGGTCTGTAGATCAGTCCTGCCATACCTATGACCCAAAACATATGCCGAGTTTGTGTTTTCAGACAACTGTCCAAACAGCTCTGGCCTACACACCCTACAGGCTCAGGGCCCTGGAGCCAAACCTGAGGACTGTACTTGCCCTCTCCAAGGGAATTGTATGTGCCCATTCCAATGGCCACAACCCTACTAGTAGGATAACCTCCAAAGTCCCTGAGGCCATCCCAATAGTTGTGGCTTCCCAGGACAAACAGGGGCAATCTGAGCCCATCTGAGCACCTACCTGCACTCAGACCCGTAGACAGTTGTCCCCAGAGGTAAAAAGGAACGAACAGGCCCCTAGGCACTAATCGGATCCATTGCTTTGGTTTCCAGGCATCTCTCCTCAGAGGCCTGGATTTCAATACCAGCATATGGCTGTTTCTTGACTCACCCATCAGAACAAATCTCATCTACACATGGGAAACATGCACGTTGGAGCTGTGTCAAAGCCTCTGTTTAGGAGAACCCTTCAGGGCCCCAGGGCCACCGCTTCATTCCAAGGTCTCCATAGACACAAAAACATATTAGGACACATCCACAGGAGAGTCCATTTCAACTCAGCCTCTTCGGTTGCCCCCCACATCCAGCAGATCTAACCTGTCTTGTTGCTTGGAGACCATTGGAATGCGAGGGGGGCTACCCAGCCATCCATCCTTAGAACCCTGCTCGGAATCGTTGGCCTGGAGCCAACCAACAGGTCTCAATTGTCCTGCAGAAGAATCTTTGCAGTTTGGAGCTTCTCACAAATCCCATCGTGGGAAAACCCCCATGTCCTCGTGATCCAACCCCCTTCAAGAAAGGGCCATCAGGGCAGAAAGTCCAACCGGAGCGATCGTCTGATCCTTGCCCTGACTTCAGATGCACGAGATCTCGATTGAGGTCTGTAGATTGTGCCTGCCATATACTCACCCAGAAACCTAGGCCTAGCTTGGGTTCTCAGACTCCGTCTTCAGACTAGTGGCCCACAAGCCCTCCAGTTGGGCAATCCAGAACTACAATGCCGCACTCTGCCTGCCCTACAGAAGTAAAACATTGCCCTCAGGGCTACCCCGAAATCGCAAATGAGGATCAACCTGCACGCCATTCGGCTGTACCCCAAACATATAGGCTGACCTGGGCACTATTTCCCCTTCTGAACCAGCCTGAGCCTGGACCTCCTGGTCCCACCCAGACAGCTGGCCGCACACTGAGCACATCGGACCCGCCATGGCCTTAGGTCGTCATCTCTTCCCAACTGCGGTTTTCAGGCTCCAGAACCTAGACCTTATCTCCAAACACTGCCCAGTGTTGAGAATGATGCAGAAATCAGAACTCTTTCCTTATGGCAAGAAACCTTGTGGTTGGCATGTTGTCCAACGTTCAGTGTAGTTGAAACAAGCGTGGCCCATGAGGCCCAGCCCATGCTTGCGGGCCACATTGGTCACAAACACACATTCTGACCCTCAGCCTGAGCCCATTCCTCAGGTAAGGCCTCTCAGGGCCTATATGAAGAGACAGCATATTGGGCTTGCCATGCCCCTAGGCCCCAATTTTTAACCATAGTTCGGGTTGTCCCTACACTCTTCCCTAGGGCTCTGCTTTGGAATTCATCTTTTGGTGGGACACCTGAGGTAACAAACCTGAAAGGAGTCCTCCCATCCCACAGATTGACGAAAAACAATTGGGATCAGGCGAAATCCACAGAGAGGAATATTCGTCCATGGCCCATGAGACATCCACAACATTCCACGGCCATCGCTGAAACAAAATCCAGAGACAAAAGCATGAGCAAGCTCCTCAGACTCGCTCATTCTTCATATCCTGAAGAGTTCTTCTCAGGGTTTGTAGATCGGGCGTGCCATACCTACGTCCCCAAACTTAAGCTGAGTTTGTGTTTTCAGTCTTCTGTCCTCAAAGTACTGGGCCACACTCCCTCCAGGCTGGGGCCCCTGGAGCCACACATTAGGACTGCCCCCAACCAATCCATGGGAATTCTGCCCATTCCATTGTCAAAAATCGTACAAATTAGGAGAACCCTCCAAAGTCCCTGAGGCCATCCCAATAGTGTAGGTCGCCCGGGACAAAAAAGGGCGGTTGATACCGGCTGAGCATCTACCTCCACTCATTTACCTAAACTCATACCAAGAAGATTGAACCAGACAGGACCCGAGGCCATTATCAGATCCATTGCTTTGGTTTACAGGCATGTCTCCTCAAAAGCCTGGATTCCAATACCAGCAGAGGGGATTTCCTGAGGCACCCATCAGAACAATTCTCGTCTCCACAAGGAAACTTGTGCATGGGAGCTAAGCCAAAGCTTAGGAGAATACATCAGGGTCCCGGTGCCACCTCCCCATTCCAAGGCCCTCATGGACACAAACACACGTTAGGACCCATCCTCTGGAAAGTGCATTTCAACTCAGGCACCCCGGTTGCTCCCGCAGATCCATTAGATCTAAACTGTCTTGTTGCTAGGCGACAATTGGAAGGCGAGGCGGACTTCCCAGGCATCCATCCTGGAACGGTGCTCTGGAGTCATTCCATATGGGATGTCCTGGAGCTGCCCAACAGGTCCCAATTGTCCCGCAGAAGGAATCCTTGAAAGGGGCATCCCACATCTATCAACGTGGAAAACCTCCATGGCCTCGAGATTCCGCTCCCTTCATGAAGGGGCCGTCATGCACAGAAACTCCAACCTGAGCCAACGTGGGATCCTCGCCCTGACTTCAGATGCATGAGATATTGGTTCAGATCTGCAGGGGGTACCTGCCGTGCCCTCACCCTGAATCCGAAGTCTAGCTTGTGTTCTCAGACTTCCGTCCTCACTCTCCTGGCCCCGAAGCCCTCAAGTTTGGCAATTCCGGTCCGACAATGAAGCACTCTGCCTGCCCTCTAGAAAAATATATTGCCTAATGAGCAGCCCAGGCAGCTTAAATGAGGATAAACCTACACGGCACTCGAATGTACCCAAATTATATAGTCTAACCTGGGCACTAATGCACTGTCTGACACAACCTGAGCCCGGACCTGCTGACCAACACCCAGACAGCTGACCGCACGTTGAGCACATCAGACCCGCCATGGCCTTAGGTCATCATCTCTTCCCTAACTCAGTTTTCAGGCTTCAGAACCTAGACATTATCTCCAATCACTGCCCACGGGTGACTGTGATGCAGAAATCAGAACTCTTCCTGACCCATGGCAAGAAACCTTGTGGTTGGCATGTTGTCCAACGTTCAGTGGAGGAGAAACCAGCATTCACCCTGAGGCCCCGCCCATTCTTGCATGCGACGAGAGCATAAACCCGTATTGTGACCTCAGCGTGAGTCCTGTCCTCTAGTAAGTCCTCTCAGTGGCTGGACCATTAGATGTCATAATGGGCTTGACATGTCCCTAGTCCCCAATTTTTAACCAGATTTCTGGTTGTCCAGTCGCCCCACCCCAGGGCTCTAGTCTGGAATCCCTCATTTGGTGGGACATCTGAGGTTGAAAAACAAAATGAAACAAATCGACAACAACAAAAAAACGGACCTCTTCCATCCCCAGAATGACGCCAAACTCTTTGGACGGGACCGAACCCCCAGAGAGTAAAACTCGTCCATTTCCCATGAAGTCACCCGGCAATTTCACGACCATGAGTGACACGATATCCAGAGACGAAAAGTTGAGCAAGAGCCTCACACTCGCCCTTTTTTCATATCCCGAAGTGTTCTCCTCATGGTCCGTAGATCAGTCCTGCCATACCTATGACCCAAAACATAAGCCGAGTTTGTGTTTTCAGACAACTGTCCAAACATCTCTGGCCTACACACCCTACAGGTTCAGGGCCCTGGAGCCAAACCTGAGGACTGTACTAGCCCTCTCCAAGGGAATTGTATGTGCCCATTCCAATGGCCACAACCCTACTAGTAGGATAACCTCCAAAATCCCTGAGGCCATCCCAATAGTTGTGGCTTCCCAGGACAAACAGGGGCAATCTGAGCCCATCTGAGCACCTACCTGCACTCATACACGTAGACTGTTGTCCCCAGAGGTAAAAAGGAACGAACAGGCCCCTAGGCACTAATCGGATCCATTGCTTTGGTTTCCAGGCATGTCTCCTCAGAGGCCTGGATTTCAATACCAGCATATGGCTGTTTCTTGACTCACCCATCGGAACAAATCTCATCTACACATGGGAAACATGCACGTTGGAGCTGTGTCAAAGCCTCTGTTTAGGAGAACCCTTCAGGGCCCCAGGGCCACCGCTTCATTCCAAGGTCTCCATAGACACAAAAACATATTAGGACACATCCACAGGAGAGTCCATTTCAACTCAGCCTCCTCGGTTGCCCCCCACATCCAGCAGATCTAACCTGTCTTGTTGCTTGGAGACCATTGGAATGCGAGGTGGGCTACCCAGCCATCCATCCTTAGAACCCTGCTCGGAATCGTTGGCCTGGAGCCAACCAACAGGTCTCAATTGTCCTGCAGAAGAATCTTTGCAGTTTGGAGATTCTCACAACTCCCATCGTGGGAAAACCCCCATGTCCTCGTGATCCAACCCCCTTCAAGAAAGGGCCATGAGGGCAGAAAGTCCAACCTGAGCGATCATCTGATTCTTGCCCTGACTTCAGATGCACGAGATCTCGATTGAGGTCTGTAGATTGTGCCTGCCATATCCTCACCCAGAAACCTAGGCCTAGCTTGGTTTCTCAGACTCCGTCCTCAGACTACTGGCCCACAAGCCCTCCAGTTGGGCAATCCAGAACTACAATGCCGCACTCTGCCTGCCCTACAGAAGTAAAACATTGCCCTCAGGGCTACCCTGAATCCGCAAATGAGGATCAACCTGCACGCCATTCGGCTGTACCCCAAACATATAGGCTGACCTGGGCACTATTTCCCCTTCTGACCCAGCCTGAGCCTGGACCTCCTGGTCCCACCCAGACAGCTGGCCGCACACTGAGCACATCGGACCCGCCATGGCCTTAGGTCGTCATCTCTTCCCCACTGCGGTTTTCAGGCTCCAGAACCTAGACCTTATCTCCAACCACTGCCCAGGGTTGAAAATGATGCAGAAATCAGAACTCTTTCCCCATGGCCAGAAACCTTGTGGTTGGCATGTTGTCCAACGTTCAGTGTAGTTGAAACAAGCGTGGCCCATGAGGCCCAGCCCATGCTTGTGGGCCACATTGGTCACAAACACACATTGTGACCCTCAGCCTGAGCCCAGTCCTCAGGTAAGGCCTCTCAGGGCCTATATGAAGAGACAGCATATTGGGCTTGCCATGCCCCTAGGCCCCAATTTTTAACCATAGTTCGGGTTGTCCCTTCACTCTTCCCCAGGGCTCTGCTTTGGAATTCCTCTTTTGGTGGGACACCTGAGGTAACAAACCTGAAAGGAGTCCTCCCATCCCACAGATTGACGAAAACCAATTGGGATCGGGCCAAATCCACAGAGAGGAAGATTCGTCCATAGCCCATGAGACCTCCACAACTTTCCACGGCCATCGCTGAAACAAAATCCAGAGACAAAAGCCTGAGCAAGCTCCTCAGACTCGCTCATTCTTTATATCCTGAAGAGTTCTACTCATGGTTTGTAGATCGGGCGTGCCATACCTACGTCCCCAAACTTAAGCTGAGTTTGTGTTTTCAGTCTTCTGTCCTCAAAGTCCTGGGCCACACTCCCTCCAGGCTGGGGCCCCTGGAGCCACACATTAGGACTGCCCCCACCCAATCCATGGGAATTCTGCCCATTCCATTGTCAAAAATCGTACAAATTAGGAGAACCCTCCAAAGTCCCTGAGGCCATCCCAATAGTGTAGGTCGCCCGGGACAAAAAAGGGCGGTTGATACCGGCTGAGCATCTACCTCCACTCATCTACCTCCACTCATACCAAGAAGATTGAACCAGACAGGACCCGAGGCCATTATCGGATCCATTGCTTTGGTTTACAGGCATGTCTCCTCAAAAGCCTGGATTCCAATACCAGCAGAGGGGAGTTCCTGAGGCACCCATCAGAACAAATCTCGTCTCCACAAGGAAACTTCTGCATGGGAGCTATGCCAAAGCTTAGGAGAATACTTCAGGGTCCCGGTGCCACCTCCCCATTCCAAGGCCCTCATGGACACAAACACACGTTAGGACCCATCCTCTGGAAAGTGCATTTCAGCTCAGCCACCCCGGTTGCTCCCGCAGATCCATTAGATCTAAACTGAGTTGTTGCTAGGCGAAAATTGGAAGGCGAGGCGGACTTCCCAGGCATCCATCCTGGAACGGTGCTCTGGAGTCATTCCATATGGGATGTCCTGGATCTGTCCAACAGTTCTCAATTGTCCTGCAGAAGGAATCCTTGAAGGGGGCATCCCACATCTCCCAACGTGGAAAACCTCCATGGCCTCGAGATTCCGCTCCCTTCATGAAGGGGCCGTCATGCACAGAAACTCCAACCTGAGCCAACGTGGGATCGTAGCCCTGACTTCAGATGCATGAGATATTGGTTCAGATCTGCAGGGGGTACCTGCCATGCCCTCACCCTGAATCCGAAGTCTAGCTTTTGTTCTCAGACTTCCTTCCTCACTCTCCTGGCCCCAAAGCCCTCAAGTAGGCAATTCCGGACCGACAATGAAGCACTCTGCCTGCCCTCTAGAAAAAATATATTGCCTAATGAGCAGCCCAGGCAGCTTAAATGAGGATAAACCTACACGGCACTCGAATATACCCGAATTATATAGTCTAACCTGGGCACTAATGCACTGTCTGACACAACCTGAGCCCGGACCTGCTGACCAACACCCAGACAGCTGACCGCACGCTGAGCACATCAGACCCGCCATGGCCTAAGGTCATCATCTCTTCCCTACCTCAGTTTTCAGGCTTCAGAACCTAGACCTTATCTCCAATCACTGCCCAAGGGTGACTGTGATGCAGAAATCAGAACTCTTCCTGACCCATGGCAAGAAACCTTGTGGTGGCATGTTGTCCAACATTCAGTGTAGGAAAAACCAGCATTCACCCTGAGGCCCCGCCCATTCTTGAGTTCGACGAGAACATGAACACGCATTGTGACCTCAGCGTGAGTCCTGTCCTCTAGTAAGTCCTCTCAGTGGCTGGACCATTAGATGTCATAATGGGCTTGACATGTCCCTAGTCCCCAATTTTTAACCAGATTTCTGGTTGTCCAGTCGCCCCACCCCAGGGCTCTACTCTGGAATCCCTCATTTGGTGGGACATCTGAGGTTGAAAAACAAAATGAAACAAATCGACAATAACAAAAAAACGGACCTCTTCCATCCCCAGAATGACCCCAAACTCTTTGGACGGGACCGAACCCCCAGATAGTAAGACTCGTCCATTTCCCAGGAAGTCACCTGGCAATTTCACGACCATGAGTGACACGATATCCAGAGACAAAAACTTGAGCAAGAGCCTCACACTCGCCCTTTTTTCATATCCCGAAGTGTTCTCCTCATGGTCTGTAGATCAGTCCTGCCATACCTATGACCCAAAACATAAGCCGAGTTTGTGTTTTCAGACAACTGTCCAAACATCTCTGGCCTACACACCCTACAGGCTCAGGGCCCTGGAGCCTAACCTGAGGACTGTACTAGCCCTCTCCAAGGGAATTGTATGTGCCCATTCCAAAGGCCACAACCCTACTAGTAGGATAACCTCCAAAGTCCCTGAGGCCATCCCAATAGTTGTGGCTTCCCAGGACAAACAGGGGCAATCTGAGCCCATCTGAGCACCTACCTGATTTCAGACCCGTAGACAGTTGTCCCCAGAGGTAAAAAGGAACGAACAGGCCCCTAGGCACTAATCGGATCCATTGCTTTGGTTTCCAGGCATCTCTCCTCAGAGGCCTGGATTTCAATACCAGCATATGGCTGTTTCTTGACTCACCCATCAGAACAAATCTCATCTACACATGGGAAACATGCACGTTGGAGCTGTGTCAAAGCCTCTGTTTAGGAGAACCCTTCAGGGCCCCAGGGCCACCGCTTCATTCCAAGGTCTCCATAGACACAAAAACATATTAGGACACATCCACAGGAGAGTCCATTTCAACTCAGCCTCCTCGGTTGCCCCCCACATCCAGCAGATCTAACCTGTCTTGTTGCTTGGAGACAATTGGAATGCGAGGTGGGCTACCCAGCCATCCATCCTTAGAACCCTGATCGGAATCGTTGGCCTGGAGCCAACCAACAGGTCTCAATTGTCCTGCAGAAGAATCTTTGCAATTTGGAGCTTCTCACAACTCCCATCGTGGGAAAACCCCCATGTCTTCGTGATCCAACCCCCTTCAAGAAAGGGCCATCAGGGCAGAAAGTCCAACCTGAGCGATCGTCTGATCCTTGCCCTGACTTCAGATGCACGAGATCTCGATTGAGGTCTGTAGATTGTGCCTGCCATATCCTCACCCAGAAACCTAGGCCTAGCTTGGGTTCTCAGACTCCGTCCTCAGACTACTGGCCCACAAGCCCTCCAGTTGGGCAATCCAGAACTACAATGCCGCACTCTGCCTGCCCTACAGAAGTAAAACATTGCCCTCAGGGCTACCCCGAAACCGCAAATGAGGATCAACCTGCACGCCATTCGGCTGTACCCCAAACATATAGGCTGACATGGGCACTATTTCCCCTTCTGACCCAGCCTGAGCCTGGACCTCCTGGTCCCACCCAGACAGCTGGCCGCACACTGAGCACATCGGACCCGCCATGGCCTTAGGTCGTCATCTCTTCCCAACTGCGGTTTTCAGGCTCCAGAACCTAGACCTTATCTCCAACCACTGCCCAGGGTTGAAAATGATGCAGAAATCAGAACTCTTTCCCCATGGCAAGAAACCTTGTGGTTGGCATGTTGTCCAACATTCAGTGTAGTTGAAACAAGCGTGGCCCATGAGGCCCAGCCCATGCTTGCTGGCCACATTGGTCACAAACACACATTGTGACCCTAAGCCTGAGCCCAGTCCTCAGGTAAGGCCTCTCAGGGCCTATATGAAGAGACAGCATATTGGGCTTGCCATGCCCCTAGGCCCCAATTTTTAACCATAGTTCGGGTTGTCCCTTCACTCTTCCCCAGGCCTCTGCTTTGGAATTCCTCTTTTGGTGGGACACCTGAGGTAACAAACCTGAAAAGAGTCCTCCCATCCCACAGATTGACGAAAAACAATTGGGATCGGGCCAAATCCACAGAGAGGAGGATTCGTCCATGGCCCATGAGACGTCCCCAACATTCCACGGCCATCGCTGAAACAAAATCCAGAGACAAAAGCCTGAGCAATCTCCTCAGACTCGCTCATTCTTCATATCCTGAAGAGTTCTTCTCATGGTTTGTAGATCGGGCGTGCCATACCTACGTCCCCAAACTTAAGCTGAGTTTGTGTTTTCAGTCTTCTGTCCTCAAAGTCCTGGGCCACACTCCCTCCAGGCTGGGGCCCCTGGAGCCACACATTAGGACTGCCCCCACCCAATCCATGGGAATTCTGCCCATTCCATTGTCAAAAATCGTACAAATTAGGAGAACCCAACAAAGTCCCTGAGGCCATCCCAATAGTGTAGGCCACCCGGGACAAAAAAGGGCGGTTGATACCGGCTGAGCATCTACCTCCACTCATCTACCTCCACTCATACCAAGAAGATTGAACCAGACAGGACCCGAGGCCATTATCGGATCCATTGCTTTGGTTTACAGGCATGTCTCCTCAAAAGCCTGGATTCCAATACCAGCAGAGGGGAGTTCCTGAGGCACCCATCAGAACAAATCTCGTCTCCACAAGAAAACTTCTGCATGGGAGCTATGCCAAAGCTTAGGAGAATACTTCAGGGTCCCGGTGCCACCTCCCCATTCCAAGGCCCTCATGGACACAAACACACGTTAGGACCCATCCTCTGGAAAGTGCATTTCAGCTCAGCCACCCCGGTTGCTCCCGCAGATCCATTAGATCTAAACTGTCTTGTTGCTAGGAGACAATTGGAAGGCGAGGTGGACTTCCCAGGCAACCATCCTGGAACGGTGCTCTGGAGTCATTCCATATGGGATGTCCTGGAGCTGTCCAACAGGTCTCAATTGTCCCGCAGAAGGAATCCTTGAAGGGGGCATCCCACATCTCCCAAGGTGGAAAACCTCTATGGCCTCGAGATTCCGCTCCCTTCATGAAGGGGCCGTCATGCACAGAAACTCCAACCTGAGCCAACGTGGGATCGTCGCCCTGACTTCAAATGCATGAGATATTGGTTCAGATCTGCAGGGGGTACCTGCCGTGCCCTCACCCTGAATCCGAAGTCTAGCTTGTGTTCTCAGACTTCCGTCCTCACTCTCCTGGCCCCGAAGCCCTCAAGTTTGGCAATTCCGGACCGACAATGAAGCACTCTGCCTGCCCTCTAGAAAAAATATATTGCCTAATGAGCAGCCCAGGCAGCTTAAATGAGGATAAACCTACACGGCACTCGAATGTACCCGAATTATATAGTGTAACCTGGGCACTAATGCACTGTCTGACACAACCTGAGCCCGGACCTGCTGACCAACACCCAGCCAGCTGACCGCACGCTGAGCACATCAGACCCGCCATGGCCTTAGGTCATCATCTCTTCCCTACCTCAGTTTTCAGGCTTCAGAACCTAGACCTTATCTCCAATCACTGCCCACGGGTGACTGTGATGCAGAAATCAGAACTCTTCCTGACCCATGGCAAGAAACCTTGTGGTTGGCATGTTGTCCAACGTTCAGTGTAGGAGAAACCAGCATTCACCCTGAGGCCCAGCCCATTCTTGCGTGCGACGAGAGCATAAACACGCATTGTGACCTCAGCGTGAGTCCTGTCCTCTAGTAAGTAATCTCAGTGGCTGGATCATTAGATGTCATAATGGGCTTGACATGTCCCTAGTCCCCAATTTTTAACCAGATTTCTGGTTGTCCAGTCGCCCCACCCCAGGGCTCTACTCTGGAATCTCTCATTTGGTGGGACATCTGAGGTTGAAAAACAAAATGAAACAAAACGACAACAACAAAAAAACGGACTTCTTCCATCCCCAGAATGACCCCAAACTCTTTGGACGGGACCGAACCCCCAGAGAGTAAGACTCGTCCATTTCCCATGAAGTCACCCGGCAATTTCACGACTATGAGTGACACGATATCCAGAGACAAAAACTTGAGCAAGAGACTCACACTCGCCCTTTTTTCATATCCCGAAGTGTTCTCCTCATGGTCTGTAGATCAGTCTTGCCATACATATGACCCAAAACATAAGCCGAGTTTGTGTTTCAGACAACTGTCCAAACAGCTCTGGCCTACACACCCTACAGGCTCAGGGCCCTGGAACCAAACCTGAGGACTGTACTTGCCCTCTCCAAGGGAATTGTATGTGCCCATTCCAATGGCCACAACCCTACTAGTAGGATAACCTCCAAAGTCCCTGAGGCCATCCCAATAGTTGTGGCTTCCCAGGACAAACAGGGGCAATCTGAGCCCATCTGAGCACCTACCTGCACTTAGACCCGTAGACAGTTGTCCCCAGAGGTAAAAAGGAACGAACAGGCCCCTAGGCACTAATCGGATCCATTGCTTTGGTTTCCAGGCATCTCTCCTCAGAGGCCTGGATTTCAATACCAGCATATGGCTGTTTCTTGACTCACCCATCAGAACAAATCTCATCTACACATGGGAAACATGCACGTTGGAGCTGTGTCAAAGCCTCTGTTTAGGAGAACCCTTCAGGGCCCCAGGGCCACCGCTTCATTCCAAGGTCTCCATAGACAGAAAAACATATTAGGACACATCCACAGGAGAGTCCATTTCAACTCAGCCTCCTCGGTTGCCCCCCACATCCAGCAGATCTAACCTGTCTTGTTGCTTGGAGACCATTGGAATGCGAGGTGGGCTACCCAGCCATCCATCCTTAGAACCGTGCTCGGAATCATTGGCCTGGAGCCAACCAACAGGTCTCAATTGTCCTGCAGAAGAATCTTTGCAGTTTGGAGCTTCTCACAACTCCCATCGTGGGAAAACCCCCATGTCTTCGTGATCCAACCCCCTTCAAGAAAGGGCCATCAGGGCAGAAAGTCCAACCTGAGCGATCGTCTGATCCTTGCCCTGACTTCAGATGCACGAGATCTCGATTGAGGTCTGTAGATTGTGCCTGCCATATCCTCACCCAGAAACCTAGGCCTAGCTTGGGTTCTCAGACTCCGTCCTCAGACTACTGGCCCACAAGCCCTCCAGTTGGGCAATCCAGAACTACAATGCCACACTCTGCCTGCCCTACAGAAGTAAAACATTGCCCTCATTGCTACCCCGAAACCCCAAATTAAAATCAACCTGCACGCCATTCGGCTGTACCCCAAACATATAGGCTGACCTGGGCACTATTTCCCATTCTGACCCAGCCTGAGCCTGGAACTCCTGGTCCCACCCAGACAGCTGGCCGCACCCTGAGCACATCGGACCCGCCATGGCCTTAGGTCGTCATCTCTTCCCAACTGCGGTTTTCAGGCTCCAGAACCTAGACCTTATCTCCAACCACTGCCCAGGGTTGAAAATGATGCAGAAATCAGAACTCTTTTCTTATGGCAAGAAACCTTGTGGTTGGCATGTTGTCCAACGTTCAGTGTAGTTGAAACAAGCGTGGCCCATGAGGCTAAGCCCATGCTTGCGGGCCACATTGGTCACAAACACACATTGTGACCCTCAGCCTGAGCCCAGTCCTCAGGTAAGGCCTCTCAGGGCCTATATGAAGAGAGAGCATATTGGGCTTGCCATGCCCCTAGGCCCCAATTTTTAACCATAGTTCGGGTTGTCCCTTCACTCTTCCCCAGGGCTCTGCTTTGGAATTCCTCTTTTGGTGGGACACCTGAGGTAACAAACCTGAAAGGAGTCCTCCCATCCCACAGATTGACGAAAAACAATTGGGATCGGGCCAAATCCACAGAGAGGAAGATTCGTCCATGGCCCATGAGACCTCCCCAAAATTCCAGGGCCATCGCTGAAACAAAATCCAGAGACAAAAGCCTGAGCAAGCGCCTCAGACTCGCTCATTCTTCATATCCTGAAGAGTTCTTCTCATGGTTTGTAGATCGGGCGTGCCATACCTACGTCCCCAAACTTAAGCTGAGTTTGTGTTTTCAGTCTTCTGTCCTCAAAGTCCTGGGCCACACTCCCTCCAGGCTGGGGCCGCTGGAGCCACACATTAGGACTGCCCCCACCGAATCCATGGGAATTCTGCCCATTCCATTGTCAAAAATCGTACAAATTAGGAGAACCCACAAAAGTCCCTGAGGCCATCCCAATAGTGTACGTCGCCCGTACAAAAAATGGGCGGTTGATACCGGCTGAGCATCTACTTCCACTCATCTACCTCCACTCATACCAAGAAGATTGAACCAGACAGGACCCGAGGCCATTATCGGATCCATTGCTTTGTTTAACAGGCATGTCTCCTCAAAAGCCTGGATTCCAATACCAGCAGAGGGGATTTCCTGAGGCACCCATCAGATCAAATCTCGTCTCCACAAGGAAACTTGTGCATGGGAGCTAAGCCAAAGTTTAGGAGAATACTTAAGGGTCCCGGTGCCACCTCCCCATTCCAAGGCCCTCATGGACACAAACACACGTTAGGACCCATCCTCTGGAAAGTGCATTTCAACTCAGCCACCCCGGTTGCTCTTGCAGATCCATTATATCTAAACTGTCTTGTTGCTAGGAGACAAATGGAAGGCGAGGCGCACTTCCCAGGCATCCATCCTGGAACGGTGCTCTGGAATCATTCCATATGGGATGTCCTGGAGCTGTCCAACAGGTCTCAATTGTCCCGCAGAAGGAATCCTTGAAGGGGGCATCCCACATCTCCCAACGTGGAAAACCTCCATGGCCTCGAGATTCCGCTCCCTTCATGAAGGGGCCGTCATGCACAGAAACTCCAACCTGAGCCAACGTGGGATCCTCGCCCTGACTTCAGATGCATGAGATATTGGTTCAGATCTGCAGGGGGTACATGCCGTGCCCTCACCCTGAATCCGAAGTCTAGCTTGTGTTCTCAGACTTCCGTCCTCACTCTCCTGGCCCAGAAGCCCTCAAGTTTGGCAATTCCGGACCGACAATGAAGCACTCTGCCTGCCCTCTAGAAAAAATATATTGCCTAATGAGCAGCCCAGGCAGCTTAAATGAGGATAAACCTACACGGCACTCGAATGTACCCAAATTATATAGTCTAACCTGGGCACTAATGCACTGCCTGACACAACCTGAGCCCGGACCTGGTGACCAACACCCAGACAGCTGACCGCACGCTGAGCACATCAGACCCGCCATGGCCTTAGGTCATCATCTCTTCCCTACCTCAGTTTTCAGGCTTCAGAACCTAGACCTTATCTCCAATCACTGCCCACGGGTGACTGTGATGCAGAAATCAGAACTCTTCCTGACCCATGGCAAGAAACCTTGTGGTTGGCATGTTGTCCAACGTTCAGTGTAAGAGAAACCAGCATTCACCCTGAGGCCCCGCCCATTCTTGAGTGCGACGAGAGCATAAACACGCATTGTGACCTCAGCGTGAGTCCTGTCCTCTAGTAAGTCCTCTCAGTGACTGGACCATTAGATGTCATAATGGGCTTGACATGTCCCTAGTCCCCAATTTTTAACCAGATTTCTGGTTGTCCAGTCGCCCCACCCCAGGGCTCTACTCTGGAATCCCTCATTTGGTGGGACATCTGAGGTTGAAAAACAAAATGAAACAAATCGACAATAACAACAAAAAAACGGACTTCTTCCATCCCCAGAATGACCCCAAACTCTTTGGACGGGACCGAACCCCCAGAGAGTAAGACTCGTCCATTTCCCATGAAGTCACCCGGCAATTTCACGACCATGAGTGACACGATATCCAGAGAAAAAAACTTGAGCAAGAGCCTCACACTCGCCCTTTTTTCATATCCCGAAGTGTTCTCCTCATGGTCTATAGATCAGTCCTGCCATACCTATGACCCAAAACATAAGCCGAGTTTGTGTTTTCAGACAACTGTCCAAACAGCTCTGGCCTACACACCCTACAGGCTCAGGGCCCTGGAGCCAAACCTGAGGACTGTACTTGCCCTCTCCAAGGGAATTGTATGTGCCCATTCCAATGGCCACAACCCTACTAGTAGGATAACCTCCAAAGTCCCTGAAGCCATCCCAATAGTTGTGGCTTCCCAGGACAAACAGGGGCAATCTGAGCCCATCTGAGCACCTACCTGCACTCAGACCCGTAGACTGATGTCCCCAGTGGCAAAAAGGAACGAACAGGCCCCTAGGCACTAATCGGATCCATTGCTTTGGTTTCCAGGCATCTCTCCTCGGAGGCCTGGATTTCAATACCAGCATATGGCTGTTTCTTGATTCACCCATCAGAACAAATCTCATCTACACATGGGAAACATGCACGTTGGAGCTGTGTCAAAGCCTCTGCTTAGGAGAACCCTTCAGGGCCCCAGGGCCACCGCTTCATTCCAAGGTCTCCATAGACACAAAAACATATTAGGACACATCCCCAGGAGGGTCCATTTCAACTCAGCCTCCTCGGTTGCCCCCCACATCCAGCAGATCTAACTTGTCTTGTTGCTTGGAGACAATTGGAATGCGAGGTGGGCTACCCAGCCATCCATCCTTAGAACCCTGCTCGGAATCGTTGGCCTGGAGCCAACCAACAGGTCTCAATTGTCCTGCAGAAGAATCTTTGCAGTTTGGAGCTTCTCACAACTCCCATCGTGCGAAAACCCCCATGTCCTCGTGATCCAACCCCCTTCAAGAAAGGGCCATCAGGGCAGAAAGTCCAACCTGAGCGATCGTCTGATCCTTGCCCTGACTTCAGATGCACGAGATCTCTATTGAGGTCTGTAGATTGTGCTTGCCATATCCTCACCCAGAAACCTAGGCTTAGCCTGGGTTCTCAGACTCCGTCCTCAGACTACTGGCCCACAGGCCCTCCAGTTTGGCAATCCAGATCTACAATGCCGCACTCTGCCTGCCCTACAGAAGTAAAATATTGCCCTCATGGCTACCCCGAATCCCCAAATGAGGATCAACCTGCACGCCATTCGGATGTACCCCAAACATATAGGCTGACCTGGGCACTATTTCCCCTTCTGACCCAGCCTGAGCCTGGACCTCCTGGTCCCACCCAGACAGCTGGCCGCACACTGAGCACATCGGACCCGCCATGGCCTTAGGTCGTCATCTCTTCCCAACTGCGGATTTCAGGCTCCAGAACCTAGACCTTATCTCCAACCACTGCCCAGGTTTGAAAATGATGCAGAAATCAGAACTCTTTCCCCATGGCAAGAAACCTTGTGGTTGGCATGTTGTCCAATGTTCAGTGTAGTTGAAACAAGCGTGGCCCATGAGGCCCAGCCCATGTTTGCGGGCCACATTGGTCACAAACACACATTGTGACCCTCAGCCTGAGCCCAGTCCTCAGGTAAGGCCTCTCAGGGCCTATATGAAGAGACAGCATATTGGGCTTGCCATGCCCCAGGGCCCAATTTTTAACCATAGTTCGAGGTGTCCCTTCACTCTTCCCCAGGGCTCTGCTTTGGAATTTCTCTTTTGGTGGGACACCTGAGGTAACAAACCTGAAAGGTGTCCTCCCATCCCACAGATTGACGAAAAACAATTGGGATCGGGCCAAATCCACAGAGAGGAAGATTCGTCCATGGCCCATGAGACCTCCCCAACCTTCCACGGCCATCGCAGAAACAAAATCCAGAGAAAAAAGCCTGAGCAAGCGCCTCAGACTCGCTCATTCTTCATATCCTGAAGAGTTCTTCTCATGGTTTGTAGATCGGGCGTGCCATACCTACGTCCCCAAACTTAAGCTGAGTTTGTGTTTTCAGTCTTCTGTCCTCAAAGTCCTGGGCCACACTCCCTCCAGGCTGGGGCCCCTGGAGCCACACATTAGGACTGCCCCCACCCAATCCATGGCAATTCTGCCCATTCCATTGTCAAAAATCGTACAAATTAGGAGAACCCTCCAAAGTCCCTGAGGCCATCCCAATAGTGTAGGTCGCCCGGGACAAAAAAAGGGCGATTGATACCGGCTGAGCATCTACCTCCACTCATCTACCTCCACTCATACCAAGGAGATTGAACCAGACAGGACCCGAGGCCATTATCGAATCCATTGCTTTGGTTTACAGGCATGTCTCCTCAAAAGCCTGGATTCCAATACCAGCAGAGGGGATTACCTGAGGCACTCATCAGAACAAATCTCGTCTCCACAAGGAAACTTGTGCATGGTAGCTAAGCCAAAGCTTAGGAGAATACTTCAGGGTCCCGGTGCCACCTCCCCATTCCAAGGCCCTCATGGACACAAATACACGTTAGGACCCATCCTCTGGAAAGTCCATTTCAACTCAGCCACCCCGGTTGCTTTCGCAGATCCATTAGATCTAAACTGTCTTGTTGCTAGGAGACAATTGGAAGGCGAGGCGGACTTCCCAGGCATCCATCCTGGAACGGTGCTCTGGAGTCATTCCATATGGGATGTCCTGGAGCTGTCCAACAGGTCTCAATTGTCCCGCAGAAGGAATCCTTGAAGGGGGCATCCCACATCTCCCAACGTGGAAAACCTCCATGGCCTCGAGATTCCGCTCCCTTCAGGAAGCGGCCGTCATGCACAGAAACTCTAACCTGAGCCAACGTCGGATCCTCGCCCTGACTTCAGATGCATGAGATATTGGTTCAGATCTGCAGTGGGTACCTGCCGTGTCCTCACCCTGAATCCGAAGTCTAGCTTGTGTTCTCAGACTTCCGTCCTCACTCTCCTGGCCCCGAAGCCCTCACGTTTGGCAATTCCGGACCGACAATGAAGCACTCTGCCTGCCCTCTAGAAAAAATATATTGCCTAATGAGCAGCCCAGGCAGCTTAAATGAGGATAAACCTACACGGCACTCGAATGTACCCAAATTATATAGTCTAACCTGGGCACTAATGCACTGTCTGACACAACCTGAGCCCGGACCTGCTGACCAACACCCAGACAGCTGACCGCACGCTGAGCACATCAGACCCGCCATGGCCTTAGGTCATCATCTCTTCCCTACCTCAGTTTTCAGGCTTCAGAACCTAGACCTTATCTCCAATCACTGCCCACGGGTGACTGTGATGCAGAAATCAGAACTCTTCCTGACCCATGGCAAGAAACCTTGTGGTTGGCATGTTGTCCAACGTTCAGTGTAGGAGAAACCATCATTCACCCTGAGGCCCCGCCCATTCTTGACTGCGACGAGAGCATAAACACGCATTGAGACCTCAGCGTGTGTCCTGTCCTCTAGTAAGTCCTCTCAGTGGCTGGACCATTAGATGTCATAATGGGCTTGACATGTACCTAGTCCCCAATTTTTAACCAGATTTCTGGTTGTCCAGTCGCCCCACCCCAGGGCTCTACTCTGGAATCCCTCATTTGGTGGGACATCTAGGTTGAAAAACAAAATGAAACAAATCGACAACAACAACAAAAAAACGGACTTCTTCCATCCCCAGAATGACCCCAAAGTCTTTGGACGGGACCGAACCCCCAGAGAGTAAGACTCGTCCATTTCCCATGATGTCACCCGGCAATTTCACGACCATGAGTGACACGATATCCAGAGACAAAAACTTGAGCAAGAGCCTCACACTCGCCCTTTTTTCATATCCCGAAGTGTTCTCCTCATGGTCTGTAGATCAGTCCTGCCATACCTATGACCCAAAACATAAGCCGAGTTTGTGTTTTCAGACAACTGTCCAAACAGCTCTGGCCTACACACCCTACAGGCTCAGGGCCCTGGAGCCAAACCTGAGGACTGTACTTGCCCTCTCCAAGGGAATTGTATGTGCAAATTCCAATGGCCACAACCCTACTAGTAGGATAACCTCCAAAGTCCCTGAGGCCATCCCAAGAGTTGTGGCTTCCAGGACAAACAGGGGCAATCTGAGCCCATCTGAGCACCTACCTGCACTCAGACCCGTAGACTGATGTCCCCAGAGGTAAAAAGGAACGAACAGGCCCCTAGGCACTAATCGGATCCATTGCTTTGGTTTTTAGGCATCTCTCCTCAGAGGCCTGGATTTCAATACCAGCATATGGCTGTTTCTTGACTCACCCATCAGAACAAATCTCATCTACACATGGGAAACATGCACGTTGGAGCTGTGTCAAAGCCTCTGTTTAGGAGAACCCTTCAGGGCCCCAGGGCCACCGCTTCATTCCAAGGTCTCCATAGACACAAAAACATATTAGGACACATCCCCAGGAGAGTCCATTTCAACTCAGCCTCCTCGGTTGCCCCCCACATCCAGCATATCTATCTTGTCTTGTTGCTTGGAGACAATTGGAATGCGAGGTGGGCTACCCAGGCATCCATCCTTAGAACCCTGCTCGGAATCGTTGGCCTGGAGCCAACCAACAGGTCTCAATTGTCCTGCAGAAGAATCTTTGCAGTTTGGAGCTTCTCACAACTCCCATCGTGGGAAAACCCCCATGTCCTCGTGATCCAACCCCCTTCAAGAAAGGGCCATCAGGGCAGAAAGTCCAACCGAGCGATCGTCTGATCCTTGCCCTGACTTCAGATGCACGAGATCTCTATTGAGGTCTGTAGATTGTGCCTGCCATATCCTCACCCAGAAACCTAGGCTTAGCTTGGGTTCTCAGACTCCGTCCTCAGACTACTGGCCCACATGCCCTCCAGTTTGGCAATCCAGAACTACAATGCCGCAATCTGCCTGCCCTACAGAAGTAAAATATTGCCCTCATGGCTACCCCAAATTCCCAAATGAGGATCAACCTGCACGCCATTCGGCTGTACCTCAAACATATAGGCTGACCTGGGCACTATTTCCCCTTCTGACCCAGCCTGAGCCTGGACCTCCTGGTCCCACCCAGACAGCTGGCCGCACACTGAGCACATCGGACCCGCCATGGCCTTAGATCGTCATCTCTTCCCAACTGCGGTTTTCAGGCTCCAGAACCTAGACCTTATCTCCAACCACTGCCCAAGTTTGAAAATGATGCTGAAATCAGAACTCTTTCCCAATGGCAAGAAACCTTGTGGTTGGCATGTTGTCCAACGTTCAGTGTAGTTGAAACAAGCGTGGCCCATGAGGCCCAGCCCATGCTTGCAGGCCACATTGGACACAAACACACATTGTGACCCTCAGCCTGAGCCCAGTCCTCAGGTAAGGCCTCTCAGGGCCTATATGAAGAGACAGCATATTGGGCTTGCCATGCCCCTAGGCCCCAATTTTTAACCATAGTTCGGGTTGTCCCTTCACTCTTCCCCAGGGCTCTGCTTTGGAATTCCTCTTTTGGTGGGACACCTGAGGTAACAAACCTGAAAGGAGTCCTCCCATCCCACAGATTGACGAAAACCAATTGGGATCGGGCCAAATCCACAGAGAGGAAGATTCGTCCATGGCCCATGAGACCTCCCCAACATTCCACGGCCATCGCAGAAACAAAATCCAGAGAAAAAAGCCTGAGCAAGCGCCTCAGACTCGCTCATTCTTCATATCCTGAAGAGTTCTTCTCATGGTTTGTAGATCGGGCGTGCCATACCTACGTCCCCAAACTTAAGCTGAGTTTGTGTTTTCAGTCTTCTGTCCTCAAAGTCCTGGGCCACACTCCCTCCAGGCTGGGGCCCCTGGAGCCACACATTAGGACTGCCCCCACCCAATCCATGGCAATTCTGCCCATTCCATTGTCAAAAATCGTACAAATTAGGAGAACCCTCCAAAGTCCCTGACCATCCCAATAGTGTAGGTCGCCCGGGACAAAAAATGGGCGGTTGATTCCGGCTGAGCATTTACCTCCACTCATCTACCTCCACTCATCTACCTCCACTCATACCAAGGAGATTGAACCAGACAGGACCCGAGGCCATTATCGAATCCATTGCTTTGGTTTACAGGCATGTCTCCTCAAAAGCCTGGTTTCCAATACCAGCAGAGTGGATTTCCTGAGGCACTCATCAGAGCAAATCTCGTCTCCACAAGGAAACTTGTGCATGGTAGCTAAGCCAAAGCTTAGGAGAATACTTCAGGGTCCCGGTGCCACCTCCCCATTCCAAGGCCCTCATGGACACAAATACACGTTAGGACCCATCCTCTGGAAAGTGCATTTCAACTCAGCCACCCCGGTTGCTCCCGCAGATCCATTAGATCTAAACTGTCTTGTTGCTCGGAGACAATTGGAAGGCGAGGCAGACTTCCCAGGCATCCATCCTGGAACGTGCTCTGGAGTCATTCCATATGGGATGTCCTGGAGCTGTCCAACAGGTCTCAATTGTCCCGCAGAAGGAATCCTTGAAGGGGGCATCCCATATCTCCCAACGTGGAAAACCTCCATGGCCTCGAGATTCCGCTCCCTTCAGGAAGCGGCCGTCATGCACAGAAACTCTAACCTGAGCCAACGTCGGATCCTCGCCCTGACTTCAGATGCATGAGATATTGGTTCAGATCTGCAGTGGGTACCTGCCATGTCCTCACCCTGAATCCGAAGTCTAGCTTGTGTTCTCAGACTTCCGTCCTCACTCTCCTGGCCCCGAAGCCCTCAAGTTTGGCAATTCCGGACCGACAATGAAGCACTCTGCCTGCCCTCTAGAAAAAATATATTGCCTAATGAGCAGCCCAGGCAGCTTAAATGAGGATAAACCTACACGGCACTCGAATGTACCCAAATTATATAGTCTAACCTGGGCACTAATGCACTGTCTGACACAACCTGAGCCCGGACCTGCTGACCAACACCCAGACAGCTGACCACACGCTGAGCACATCAGACCCGCCTTGGCCTTAGGTCATCATCTCTTCCCTACCTCAGTTTTCAGGCTTCAGAACCTAGACCTTATCTCCAATCACTGCCCACGGGTGACTGTAATGCAGAAATCAGAACTCTTCCTGACCCATGGCAAGAAACCTTGTGGTTGGCATGTTGTCCAACGTTCAGTGTAGGAGAAACCAGCATTCACCCTGAGGCCCCGCCCATTCTTGACTGCGACGAGAGCATAAACACGCATTGTGACCTCAGCGTGTGTCCTGTCCTCTAGTAAGTCCTCTCAGTGTCTGGACCATTAGATGTCATAATGGGCTTGATATGTCCCTAGTCCCCAATTTTTAACCAGATTTCTGGTTGTCCAGTCGCCCCACCCCAGGGCTCTACTCTGGAATCCCTCATTTGGTGGGACATCTGAGGTTGAAAAACAAAATGAAACAAATCGACAACAACAACAAAAAAACGGACTTCTTCCATCCCCAGAATGACCCCAAACTCTTTGGACGGGACCGAACCCCCAGAGAGTAAGACTCGTCCATTTCCCATGATGTCACCAGGCAATTTCACGACCATGAGTGACACGATATCCAGAGACAAAAACTTGAGCAAGAGCCTCACACTCGCCCTTTTTTCATATCCCGAAGTGTTCTCCTCATGGTCTGTAGATCAGTCCTGCCATACCTATGACCCAAAACATAAGCCGAGTTTGTGTTTTCAGACAACTGTCCAAACAGCTCTGGCCTACACACCCTACAGGCTCAGGGCCCTGGAGCCAAACCTGAGGACTGTACTTGCCCTCTCCAAGGCAATTGTATGTGCCCATTCCAATGGCCACAACCCTACTAGTAGGATAAGCTCCAAAGTCCCTGAGGCCATCCCAATAGTTGTGGCTTCCCAGGACAAACAGGGGCAATCTGAGCCCATCTGAGCACCTACCTGCACTCAGACCCGTAGACTGATGTCCCCAGAGGTAAAAAGGAACGAACAGGCCCCTAGGCACTAATCGGATCCATTGCTTTGGTTTCCAGGCATCTCTCCTCAGAGGCCTGGATTTCAATACCAGCATATGGCTGTTTCTTGACTCACCCATCAGAACAAATCTCATCTACACATGGGAAACATGCACGTTGGAGCTGTGTCAAAGCCTCGGTTTAGGAGAACCCTTCAGGGCCCCAGGGCCACCGCTTCATTCCAAGGTCTCCATAGACACAAAAACATATTAGGACACATCCCCAGGAGAGTCCATTTCAACTCAGCCTCCTCGGTTGCCCCCCACATCCAGCATATCTAACTTGTCTTGTTGCTTGGAGACAATTGGAATGCGAGGTGCCCTACCCAGCCATCCATCCTTAGAACCCTGCTCGGAATCGTTGGCCTGGAGCCAACCAACAGGTCTCAATTGTCCTGCAGAAGAATCTTTGCAGTTTGGAGCTTCTCACAACTCCCATCGTGGGAAAACCCCCATGTCCTCGTGATCCAACCCCCTTCAAGAAAGGGCCATCAGGGCAGAAAGTCCAACCTGAGCGATCGTCTGATCCTTGCCCTGACTTCAGATGCACGAGATCTCTATTGAGGTCTGTAGATTGTGCCTGCCATATCCTCACCCAGAAACCTAGGCTTAGCTTGGGTTCTCAGACTCCGTCCTCAGACTACTGGCCCACATGCCCTCCAGTTTGGCAATCCAGAACTACAATGCCGCAATCTGCCTGCCCTACAGAAGTAAAATATTGCCTTCATGGCTACCCCGAATCCCCAAATGAGGATCAACCTGCACGCCATTCGGCTGTACCCCAAACATATAGGCTGACCTGGGCACTATTTCCCCTTCTGACCCAGCCTGAGCCTGGACCTCCTGGTCCCACCCAGACAGCTGGCCGCACACTGAGCACATCGGACCCGCCATGGCCTTAGGTCGTCATCTCTTCCGAACTGCGGTTTTCAGGCTCCAGAACCTAGACCTTATCTCCAACCACTGCCCAGGTTTGAAAATGATGCTGAAATCAGAACTCTTTCCCCATGGCAAGAAACCTTGTGGTTGGCATGTTGTCCAACGTTCAGTGTAGTTGAAACAAACGTGGCCCATGAGGCCCAGCCCATGCTTGCAGGCCACATTGGACACAAACACACATTG
This sequence comes from Mustela nivalis, assembly GCF_964662115.1. Taxonomy (NCBI): domain Eukaryota; kingdom Metazoa; phylum Chordata; class Mammalia; order Carnivora; family Mustelidae; genus Mustela; species Mustela nivalis. The sequence goes on along the minus strand of NW_028136446.1, from coordinate 996,563 downwards.
TGACCCTCAGCCTGAGCCCAGTCCTCAGGTAAGGCCTCTCAGGGCCTATATGAAGAGACAGCATATTGGGCTTGCCATGCCCCTAGGCCCCAATTTTTAACCATAGTTCGGGTTGTCCCTTCACTCTTCCCCAGGGCTCTGCTTTGGAATTCCTCTTTTGGTGGGACACCTGAGGTAACAAACCTGAAAGGAGTCCTCCCATCCCACAGATTGACGAAAACCAATTGGGATCGGGCCAAATCCACAGAGAGGAAGATTCGTCCATGGCCCATGAGACCTCCCCAACATTCCACGGCCATCGCAGAAACAAAATCCAGAGAAAAAAGCCTGAGCAAGCGCCTCAGACTCGCTCATTCTTCATATCCTGAAGAGTTCTTCTCATGGTTTGTAGATCGGGCGTGCCATACCTACGTCCCCAAACTTAAGCTGAGTTTGTGTTTTCAGTCTTCTGTCCTCAAAGTCCTGGGCCACACTCCCTCCAGGCTGGAGCCCCTGGAGCCACACATTAGGACTGCCCCCACCCAATCCATGGCAATTCTGCCCATTCCATTGTCAAAAATCGTACAAATTAGGAGAACCCTCCAAAGTCCCTGAGGCCATCCCAATAGTGTAGGTCGCCCGGGACAAAAAATGGGCGGTTGATTCCGGCTGAGCATTTACCTCCACTCATCTACCTCCACTCATACCAAGGAGATTGAACCAGACAGGACCCGAGGCCATTATCGAATCCATTGCTTTGGTTTACAGGCATGTCTCCTCAAAAGCCTGGTTTCCAATACCAGCAGAGGGGATTTCCTGAGGCACTCATCAGAACAAATCTCGTCTCCACAAGGAAACTTGTGCATGGTAGCTAAGCCAAAGCTTAGGAGAATACTTCAGGGTCCCGGTGCCACCTCCCCATTCCAAGGCCCTCATGGACACAAATACACGTTAGGACCCATCCTCTGGAAAGTGCATTTCAACTCAGCCACCCCGGTTGCTCCCGCAGATCCATTAGATCTAAACTGTCTTGTTGCTCGGAGACAATTGGAAGGCGAGGCAGACTTCCCAGGCATCCATCCTGGAACGGTGCTCTGGAGTCATTCCATATGGGATGTCCTGGAGCTGTCCAACAGGTCTCAATTGTCCCGCAGAAGGAATCCTTGAAGGGGGCATCCCATATCTCCCAACGTGGAAAACCTCCATGGCCTCGAGATTCCGCTCCCTTCAGGAAGCGGCCGTCATGCACAGAAACTCTAACCTGAGCCAACGTCGGATCCTCGCCCTGACTTCAGATGCATGAGATATTGGTTCAGATCTGCAGTGGGTACCTGCCGTGTCCTCACCCTGAATCCGAAGTCCAGCTTGTGTTCTCAGACTTCCGTCCTCACTCTCCTGGCCCCGAAGCCCTCAAGTTTGGCAATTCCGGACCGACAATGAAGCACTCTGCCTGCCCTCTAGAAAAAATATATTGCCTAATGAGCAGCCCAGGCAGCTTAAATGAGGATAAACCTACACGGCACTCGAATGTACCCAAATTATATAGTCTAACCTGGGCACTAATGCACTGTCTGACACAACCTGAGCCCGGACCTGCTGACCAACACCCAGACAGCTGACCGCACGCTGAGCACATCAGACCCGCCATGGCCTTAGGTCATCATCTCTTCCCTACCTCAGTTTTCAGGCTTCAGAACCTAGACCTTATCTCCAATCACTGCCCACGGGTGACTGTAATGCAGAAATCAGAACTCTTCCTGACCCATGGCAAGAAACCTTGTGGTTGGCATGTTGTCCAACGTTCAGTGTAGGAGAAACCAGCATTCACCCTGAGGCCCCGCCCATTCTTGCGTGCGACGAGAGCATAAACACGCTTTGTGACCTCAGCGTGTGTCCTGTCCTCTAGTAAGTCCTCTCAGTGGCTGGACCATTAGATGTCATAATGGGCTTGACATGTCCCTAGTCCCCAATTTTTAACCAGATTTCTGGTTGTCCAGTCGCCCCACCCCAGGGCTCTACTCTGGAATCCCTCATTTGGTGGGACATCTGAGGTTGAAAAACAAAATGAAACAAATCGACAACAACAACAAAAAAACGGACTTCTTCCATCCCCAGAATGACCCCAAACTCTTTGGACGGGACCGAACCCCCAGAGAGTAAGACTCGTCCATTTCCCATGATGTCACCAGGCAATTTCACGACCATGAGTGACACGATATCCAGAGACAAAAACTTGAGCAAGAGCCTCACACTCGCCCTTTTTTCATATCCCGAAGTGTTCTCCTCATGGTCTGTAGATCAGTCCTGCCATACCTATGACCCAAAACATAAGCCGAGTTTGTGTTTTCAGACAACTGTCCAAACAGCTCTGGCCTACACACCCTACAGGCTCAGGGCCCTGGAGCCAAACCTGAGGACTGTACTTGCCCTCTCCAAGGGAATTGTATGTGCCCATTCCAATGGCCACAACCCTACTAGTAGGATAACCTCCAAAGTCCCTGAGGCCATCCCAATAGTTGTGGCTTCCCAGGACAAACAGGGGCAATCTGAGCCCATCTGAGCACCTACCTGCACTCAGACCCGTAGACTGATGTCCCCAGAGGTAAAAAGGAACGAACAGGCCCCTAGGCACTAATCGGATCCATTGCTTTGGTTTCCAGGCATCTCTCCTCAGAGGCCTGGATTTCAATACCAGCATATGGCTGTTTCTTGACTCACCCATCAGAACAAATCTCATCTACACATGGGAAACATGCACGTTGGAGCTGTGTCAAAGCCTCGGTTTAGGAGAACCCTTCAGGGCCCCAGGGCCACCGCTTCATTCCAAGGTCTCCATAGACACAAAAACATATTAGGACACATCCCCAGGAGAGTCCATTTCAACTCAGCCTCCTCGGTTGCCCCCCACATCCAGCATATCTAACTTGTCTTGTTGCTTGGAGACAATTGGAATGCGAGGTGGGCTACCCAGCCATCCATCCTTAGAACCCTGCTCGGAATCGTTGGCCTGGAGCCAACCAACAGGTCTCAATTGTCCTGCAGAAGAATCTTTGCAGTTTGGAGCTTCTCACAACTCCCATCGTGGGAAAACCCCCATGTCCTCGTGATCCAACCCCCTTCAAGAAAGGGCCATCAGGGCAGAAAGTCCAACCTGAGCGATCGTCTGATCCTTGCCCTGACTTCAGATGCACGAGATCTCTATTGAGGTCTGTAGATTGTGCCTGCCATATCCTCACCCAGAAACCTAGGCTTAGCTTGGGTTCTCAGACTCCGCCTCAGACTACTGGCCCACATGCCCTCCAGTTTGGCAATCCAGAACTACAATGCCGCAATCTGCCTGCCCTACAGAAGTAAAATATTGCCCTCATAGCTACCCCGAATCCCCAAATGAGGATCAACCTGCACGCCATTCGGCTGTACCCCAAACATATAGGCTGACCTGGGCACTATTTCCCCTTCTGACCCAGCCTGAGCCTGGACCTCCTGGTCCCACCCAGACAGCTGGCCGCACACTGTGCACATCGGACCCGCCATGGCCTTAGGTCGTCATCTCTTCCCAACTGCGTTTGGCAGGCTCCAGAACCTAGACCTTATCTCCAACGACTGCCCAGGGTTGAAAATGATGCAGAAATCAGAACTCTTTCCCCATGGCAAGAAACCTTGTGTTGGCATGTTGTCCAACGTTCAGTGTAGTTGAAACAAGCGTGGCCCATGAGGCCCAGCCCATGCTTGCAGGCCACATTGGACACAAACACACATTGTGACCCTCAGCCTGAGCCCAGTCCTCAGGTAAGGCCTCTCAGGGCCTATATGAAGAGACAGCATATTGGGCTTGCCATGCCCCTAGGCCCCAATTTTTAACCATAGTTCGGGTTGTCCCTTCACTCTTCCCCAGGGCTCTGCTTTGGAATTCCTCTTTTGGTGGGACACCTGAGGTAACAAACCTGAAAGGAGTCCTCCCATCCCACAGATTGACGAAAACCAATTGGGATCGGGCCAAATCCACAGAGAGGAAGATTCGTCCATGGCCCATGAGACCTCCCCAACATTCCACGGCCATCGCAGAAACAAAATCCAGAGAAAAAAGCCTGAGCAAGCGCCTCAAACTCGCTCATTCTTCATATCCTGAAGAGTTCTTCTCATGGTTTGTAGATCGGGCGTGCCATACCTACGTCCCCAAACTTAAGCTGAGTTTGTGTTTTCAGTCTTCTGTCCTCAAAGTCCTGGGCCACACTCCCTCCAGGCTGAGGCCCCTGGAGCCACACATTAGGACTGCCCCCACCCAATCCATGGCAATTCTACCCATTCCATTGTCAAAAATCGTACAAATTAGGAGAACCCTCCAAAGTCCCTGAGGCCATCCCAATAGTGTAGGTCGCCCGGGACAAAAAATGGGCGGTTGATTCCGGCTGAGCATTTACCTCCACTCATCTACCTCCACTCATCTACCTCCACTCATACCAAGGAGATTGAACCAGACAGGACCCGAGGCCATTATCGAATCCATTGCTTTGGTTTACAGGCATGTCTCCTCAAAAGCCTGGTTTCCAATACCAGCAGAGGGGATTTCCTGAGGCACTCATCAGAACAAATCTCGTCTCCACAAGGAAACTTGTGCATGGTAGCTAAGCCAAAGCTTAGGAGAATACTTCAGGGTCCCGGTGCCACCTCCCCATTCCAAGGCCCTCATGGACACAAATACACGTTAGGACCCATCCTCTGGAAAGTGCATTTCAACTCAGCCACCCCGGTTGCTCCCGCAGATCCATTAGATCTAAACTGTCTTGTTGCTAGGAGACAATTGGAAGGCGAGGCAGACTTCCCAGGCATCCATCCTGGAACGGTGCTCTGGAGTCATTCCATATGGGATGTCCTGGAGCTGTCCAACAGGTCTCAATTGTCCCGCAGAAGGAATCCTTGAAGGGGGCATCCCATATCTCCCAACGTGGAAAACCTCCATGGCCTCGAGATTCAGCTCCCTTCAGGAAGCGGCCGTCATGCACAGAAACTCTAACCTGAGCCAACGTCGGATCCTCGCCCTGACTTCAGATGCATGAGATATTGGTTCAGATCTGCAGTGGGTACCTGCCGTGTCCTCACCCTGAATCCGAAGTCTAGCTTGTGTTCTCAGACTTCCGTCCTCACTCTCCTGGCCCCGAAGCCCTCAAGTTTGGCAATTCCGGACCGACAATGAAGCACTCTGCCTGCCCTCTAGAAAAAATATATTGCCTAATGAGCAGCCCAGGCAGCTTAAATGAGGATAAACCTACACGGCACTCGAATGTACCCAAATTATATAGTCTAACCTGGGCACTAATGCACTGTCTGACACAACCTGAGCCCGGACCTGCTGACCAACACCCAGACAGCTGACCGCACGCTGAGCACATCAGACCCGCCATGGCCTTAGGTCATCATCTCTTCCCTACCTCAGTTTTCAGGCTTCAGAACCTAGACCTTATCTCCAATCACTGCCCACGGGTGACTGTGATGCAGAAATCAGAACTCTTCCTGACCCATGGCAAGAAACCTTGTGGTTGGCATGTTGTCCAACGTTCAGTGTAGGAGAAACCAGCATTCACCCTGAGGCCCCGCCCATTCTTGCGTGCGACGAGAGCATAAACACGCTTTGTGACCTCAGCGTGTGTCCTGTCCTCTAGTAAGTCCTCTCAGTGGCTGGACCATTAGATGTCATAATGGGCTTGACATGTCCCTAGTCCCCAATTTTTAACCAGATTTCTGGTTGTCCAGTCGCCCCACCCCAGGGCTCTACTCTGGAATCCCTCATTTGGTGGGACATCTGAGGTTGAAAAACAAAATGAAACAAATCGACAACAACAACAAAAAAACGGACTTCTTCCATCCCCAGAATGACCCCAAACTCTTTGGACGGGACCGAACCCCCAGAGAGTAAGACTCGTCCATTTCCCATGATGTCACCAGGCAATTTCACGACCATGAGTGACACGATATCCAGAGACAAAAACTTGAGCAAGAGCCTCACACTCGCCCTTTTTTCATATCCCGAAGTGTTCTCCTCATGGTCTGTAGATCAGTCCTGCCATACCTATGACCCAAAACATAAGCCGAGTTTGTGTTTTCAGACAACTGTCCAAACAGCTCTGGCCTACACACCCTACAGGCTCAGGGCCCTGGAGCCAAACCTGAGGACTGTACTTGCCCTCTCCAAGGGAATTGTATGTGCCCATTCCAATGGCCACAACCCTACTAGTAGGATAAGCTCCAAAGTCACTGAGGCCATCCCAAAAGTTGTGGCTTCCCAGGACAAACAGGGGCAATCTGAGCCCATCTGAGCACCTACCTGCACTCAGACCCGTAGACTGATGTCCCCAGAGGTAAAAAGGAACGAACAGGCCCCTAGGCACTAATCGGATCCATTGCTTTGGTTTCCAGGCATCTCTCCTCAGAGGCCTGGATTTCAATACCAGCATATGGCTGTTTCTTGACTCACCCATCAGAACAAATCTCATCTACACATGGGAAACATGCACGTTGGAGCTGTGTCAAAGCCTCTGTTTAGGAGAACCCTTCAGGGCCCCAGGGCCACCGCTTCATTCCAAGGTCTCCATAGACACAAAAACATATTAGGACACATCCCCAGGAGAGTCCATTTCAACTCAGCCTCCTCGGTTGCCCCCCACATCCAGCATATCTAACTTGTCTTGTTGCTTGGAGACAATTGGAATGCGAGGTGCCCTACCCAGCCATCCATCCTTAGAACCCTGCTCGGAATCGTTGGCCTGGAGCCAACCAACAGGTCTCAATTGTCCTGCAGAAGAATCTTTGCAGTTTGGAGCTTCTCACAACTCCCATCGTGGGAAAACCCCCATGTCCTCGTGATCCAACCCCCTTCAAGAAAGGGCCATCAGGGCAGAAAGTCCAACCTGAGCGATCGTCTGATCCTTGCACTGACTTCAGATGCACGAGATCTCTATTGAGGTCTGTAGATTGTGCCTGCCATATCCTCACCCAGAAACCTAGGCTTAGCTTGTGTTCTCAGACTCCGTCCTCAGACTACTGGCCCACATGCCCTCCAGTTTGGCAATCCAGAACTACAATGCCGCAATCTGCCTGCCCTACAGAAGTAAAATATTGCCCTCATGGCTACCCCGAATCCCCAAATGAGGATCAACCTGCACGCCATTCGGCTGTACCCCAAACATATAGGCTGACCTGGGCACTATTTCCCCTTCTGACCCAGCCTGAGCCTGGACCTCCTGGTCCCACCCAGACAGCTGGCCGCACACTGAGCACATCGGACCCGCCATGGCCTTAGGTCGTCATCTCTTCCCAACTGCGGATTTCAGGCTCCAGAACCTAGACCTTATCTCCAACCACTGCCCAGGTTTGAAAATGATGCTGAAATCAGAACTCTTTCCCCATGGCAAGAAACCTTGTGGTTGGCATGTTGTCCAACGTTCAGTGTAGTTGAAACAAGCGTGGCCCATGAGGCCCAGCCCATGCTTGCGGGCCACAGTGGTCACAAACACACATTGTGACCCTCAGCCTGAGCCCAGTCCTCAGGTAAGGCCTCTCAGGGCCTATATGAAGAGACAGCATATTGGGCTTGCCATGCCCCTTGGCCCCAATTTTTAACCATAGTTCGGGGTGTCCCTTCACTCTTCCCCAGGGCTCTGCTTTGGAATTCCTCTTTTGGTGGGACACCTGAGGTAACAAACCTGAAAGGAGTCCTCCCATCCCACAGATTGACGAAAACCAATTGGGATCTGGCCAAATCCACAGAGAGGAAGATTCGTCCATGGCCCATGAGACCTCCCCAACATTCCACGGCCATCGCAGAAACAAAATCCAGAGAAAAAAGCCTGAGCAAGCGCCTCAGACTCGCTCATTCTTCATATCCTGAAGAGTTCTTCTCATGGTTTGTAGATCGGGCGTGCCATACCTACGTCCCCAAACTTAAGCTGAGTTTGTGTTTTCAGTCTTCTGTCCTCAAAGTCCTGGGCCACACTCCATCCAGGCTGGGGCCCCTGGAACCACACATTAGGACTGCCCCCACCCAATCCATGGGAATTCTGCCCATTCCATTGTCAAAAATCGTACAAATTAGTGGAACCCTCCAAAGTCCCTGAGGCCATCCCAATAGTGTAGGTCGCCCGGGACAAAAAAGGGCGGTTGAACTGGATGAGCATCTACCTCCACTCATCTACCTCCACTCATACGAAGAAGATTGAACCAGACAGGACCCGAGGCCATTATCGGATCCATTGCTTTGGTTTACAGGCATGTCTCCTCAAAAGCCTGGATTCCAATACCAGCAGAGGGGATTTCCTGAGGCACCCATCAGAACAAATCTCGTCTCCACAAGGAAACTTGTGCATGGGAGCTATGCCAAAGCTTAGGAGAATACTTCAGGGTCCCGGTGCCACCTCCCCATTCCAAGGCCCTCATGGACACAAACACACGTTAGGACCCATCCTCTGGAAAGTGCATTTCAACTCAGCCACCCCGGTTGCTCCCGCAGATCCATTAGATCTAAACTGTCTTGTTGCTAGGAGACAATTGGAAGGCGAGGCAGACTTCCCTGGCATCCTTCCTGGAACGGTGCTCTGGAGTCATTCCATATGGGATGTCCTGGAGCTGTCCAACAGGTCTCAATTGTCCCGCAGAAGGAATCCTTGAAGGGGGCATCCCACATCTCCCAACGTGGAAAACCTACATGGCCTCGAGATTCCGCTCCCTTCATGAAGGGGCCGTCATGCACAGAAACTCCAACCTGAGCCAACGTCGGATCCTCGCCCTGACTTCAGATGCATGAGATATTGGTTCAGATCTGCAGGGGGTACCTGCCGTGCCCTCACCCTGAATCCGAAGTCTAGCTTGTGTTCTCAGACTTCCGTTTTCACTCTCCTGGCCCCGAAGCCCTTAGTTTGGCAATTCCGGACTGACAATGAAGCACTCTGCCTACCCTCTTGAATAAATATATTGCCTAATGAGCAGCCCAGGCAGCATAAATGAGGATATACCTACACGGCACTCGAATGTACCCAAATTATATAGTCTAACCTGGGCACTAATGCACTGTCTGACACAACCTGAGCCCGGACCTGCTGACCAATACCCAGACAGCTGACCGCACGCTGAGCACATCAGACCCGCCATGGCCTTAGGTCATCATCTCTTCCCTACCTCAGTTTTCAGGCTTCAGAACCTAGACCTTATCTCCAATCACTGCAAACGGGTGACTGTGATGCAGAAATCAGAACTCTTCCTGACCCATGGTAAGATACCTTGTGGTTGGCATGTTGTCCAACGTTCAGTGTAGGAGAAACCAGCATTCACCCTGAGGCCCCGCCCATTCTTGAGTGCGACGAGAGCATAAACATGCATTGTGACCTCAGCGTGAGTCCTGTCCTCTAGTAAGTCCTCTCAGTGGCTGGACCATTAGATGTCATAATGGGCTTGACATGTACCTAGTCCCCAATTTTTAACCAGATTTCTGGTTGTTCAGTCGCCCCACGCCAGGGCTCTACTCTGGAATCCCTCATTTGGTGGGACATCTGAGATTGAAAAACAAAATGAAACAAATCGACATCAACAACAAAAAAACGGACTTCTTCCATCCCCAGAATGACCCCAAACTCTTTGGACGGGACCGAATCCCCAGAGAGTAAGACTCGTCCATTTCCCATGATGTCACCCGGCAATATCACGACCATGTGTGACACGATATCCAGAGACAAAAACTTGAGCAAGAGCCTCACACTCGCCCTTTTATCATATCCCGAAGTGTTCTCCTCATGGTCTGTAGATCAGTCCTGCCATACCTATGACCCAAAACATAAGCCGAGTTTGTGTTTTCAGACAACTGTCCAAACAGCTCTGGCCTACACTCCCTACAGGCTCAGGGCCCTGGAGCCAAACCTGAGGACTGTACTTGCCCTCTCCAAGGGAATTGTATGTGCCCATTCCAATGGCCACAACCCTACTAGTAGGATAACCTCCAAAGTCCCTGAGGCCATCCCAATAGTTGTGGCTTCCCAGGACAAACAGGGGCAATCTGAGCCCATCTGAGCACCTACCTGCACTCAGACCCGTAGACTGATGTCCCCAGAGGTAAAAAGTAAAAAACAGGGCCCTAGGCACTAATCGGATCCATTGCTTTGGTTTCCAGGCATCTCTCCTCAGAGGCCTGGATTTCAATACCAGCATATGGCTGTTTCTTGACTCACCCATCAGAACAAATCTCATATACACATGGGAAACATGCACGTTGGAGCTGTGTCAAAGCCTCTGTTTAGGAGAACCCTTCAGGGCCCCAGGGCCACCGCTTCATTCCAAGGTCTCCATAGACACAAAAACATAATTGGACACATCCACAGGAGAGTCCATTTCAACTCAGCCTCCTCGGTTGCCCCCCACATCCAGCAGATCTAACCTGTCTTGTTTCTTGGAGACAATTGGAATGCGAGGTGGGCTACCCAGCCATCCATCCTTAGAACCCTGCTCGGAATTGTTGGCCTGGAGCCAACCAACAGGTCTCAATTGTCCTGCAGAAGAATCTTTGCAGTTTGGAGCTTCTCACTACTCCCATCGTGGGAAAACCCCCATGTCCTCGTGATCCAACCCCCTTCAAGAAAGGGCTACCAGGGCAGAAAGTCCAACCTGAGCGATCGTCTGATCCTTGCCCTGACTTCAGATGCACGAGATCTCTATTGAGGTCTGTAGATTGTGCCTGCCATATCCTCACCCAGAAACCTAGGCCTAGCTTGGGTTCTCAGACTCCGTCCTCAGACTACTGGCCCACAAGCCCTCCAGTTGGGCAATCCAGAACTACAATGCCGCACTCTGCCTGCCCTACAGAAGTAAAACATTGCCCTCAGGGCTACCCCGAAACCCCAAATGAGGATCAAACTGCACGCCATTCGGCTGTACCCCAAACATATAGGCTGACCTGGGCACTATTTCCCCTACTGACCCAGCCTGAGCCTGGACATCCTGGTCCCACCCAGACAGCTGGCCGTACACTGAGCACATCGGACCCGCCATGGCCTTAGGTCGTCATCTCTTCCCAACTGCGTTTGGCAGGCTCCAGAACCTAGACCTTATCTCCAACCACTGCCCAGGGTTGAAAATGATGCAGAAATCAGAACTCTTTCCCCATGGCAAGAAACCTTGTGCTTGGCATGTTGTCCAACGTTCAGTGTAGTTGAAACAAGCGTGGCCCATGAGGCCCCGCCCATGCTTGTGGGCCACATTGGTCACAAACACACATTGTGACCCTCAGCCTGAGCCCAGTCCTCAGGTAAGGCCTCTCAGGGCCTATATGAAGAGACAGCATATTGGGCTTGCCATGCCCCTAGGCCCCAATTTTTAACCAAAGTTCGGGTTGTCCCTTCACTCTTCCCCAGGGCTCTGCTTTGGAATTCCTCTTTGGTGGGACACCTGAGGTAACAAACCTGAAAGGAGTCCTCCCATTCCACAGATTGACGAAAACCAATTGGGATCTGGCCAAATCCACAGAGAGGAAGATTCGTCCATGGCCCATGAGACCTCCCCAACATTCCACGGCCATCGCAGAAACAAAATCCAGAGACAAAAGCCTGAGCAAGCGCCTCAGACTCGCTCATTCTTCATATCCTGAAGAGTTCTTCTCATGGTTTGTAGATCGGGCGTGCCATACCTACGTCCCCAAACTTAAGCTGAGTTTGTGTTTTCAGTCTTCTGTCCTCAAAGTCCTGGGCCACACTCCCTCCAGGCTGGGGCCCCTGGAGCCACACATTAGGACTGCCCCCACCCAATCCATGGGAATTCTGCCCATTCCATTGTCAAATCGTACAAATTACGACAACCCTCCAAAGTCCCTGAGGCGAATCCAATAGTGTAGGTCGCCCGGGACAAAAAAGGGCGGTTGATACTGGCTGAGCATCTACCTCCACTCATCTACCTCCACTCATACCAAGAAGATTGAACCAGACAGGACCCGAGGCCATTATCGGATCCATTGCTTTGGTTTACAGGCATGTCTCCTCAAAAGCCTGCATTCCAATACCAGCAGAGGGGATTTCCTGAGGCACCCATCAGAACAAATCTCATCTCCACAAGGAAACTTGTGCATGGGAGCTATGCCAAAGCTTAGGAGAATACTTCAGGGTCCCGGTGCCACCTCCCCATTCCAAGGCCCTCATGGACACAAACACACGTTAGGACCCATCCTCTGGAAAGTGCATTTCAACTCAGCCTCTCCGGTTGCTCCCGCAGATCCATTATATCTAAACTGTCTTGTTGCTAGGGGACAATTGGAAGGCGAGGCGGACTTCCCAGGCATCCATCCTGGAACGGTGCTCTGGAGTCATTCCATATGGATGTCCTGGAGCTGTCCAACAGGTCTCAATTGTCCCGCAGAAGGAATCCTTGAAGGGGGCATCCCACATCTCCCAACGTGGAAAACCTCCATGGCCTCGAGATTCCGCTCCCTTCATGAAGGGGCCGTCATGCACAGAAACTCCAACCTGAGCCAACGTGGGATCCTTGCCCTGACTTCAGATGCATGAGATATTGGTTCAGATCTGCAGGGGGTACCTGCCGTACCCTCACCCTGAATCTGAAGTCTAGCTTGTGTTCTCAGACTTCCGTCCTCACTCTCCTGGCCCCGAAGCCCTCAAGTTTGGCATTCCGGACCGACAATGAAGCACTCTGCCTGCCCTCAAGAAAAAATATATTCCCTAATGAGCAGCCCAGGCAAATTAAATGAGGATAAACCTACACGGCACTCGAAGGTACCCAAATTATATAGTCTAACCAGGGCACTAATGCACTGCCTGACACAACCTGAGCCCGGACCTGCTGACCAACACCCAAACAGCTGACCGCACGTTGAGCACATCAGACCCGCCATGGCCTTAGGTCATCATCTCTTCCCTACCTCAGTTTTCAGGCTTCAGAACCTAGAACTTATCTCCAATCACTGCCCACGGGTGACTGTGATGCAGAAATCAGAACTCTTCCTGACCCATGGCAAGAAACCTTGTGGTTGGCATGTTGTCCAACGTTCAGTGTAGGAGAAACCAGCATTCACCCTGAGGCCCCGCCCATTCTTGAATGCGACGAGAGCATAAACACGCATTGTGACCTCAGCGTGAGTCCTGTCCTCTAGTAAGTCCTCTCAGTGGCTGGACCATTAGATGTCATAATGGGCTTGACATGTCCCTAGTCCCCAATTTTTAACCAGATTTCTGGTTGTCCAGTCGCCCCACCCCAGGGCTCTACTCTGGAATCCCTCATTTGGTGGGACATCTGAGGTTGAAAAACAAAATGAAACAAATCGACAACAACAACAAAAAAACGGAATTCTTCCATCCCCAGAATGACCCCAAACTCTTTGGACGGGACCGAACCCCCAGAGAGTTAGACTCGTCCATTTCCCATGAAGTCACCCGGCAATTTCACGACCATGAGTGACACGATATCCAGAGACAAAAACTTGAGCAAGAGCCTCACACTCGCCCTTTTTTCATAACCCGAAGTGTTCTCCTCATGGTCTGTAGATCAGTCCTGCCATACCTATGACCCAAAACATAAGCCGAGTTTGTGTTTTCAGACAACTGTCCAAACAGCTCTGGCCTACACACCCTACAGGCTCAGGGCCCTGGAGCCAAACCTGAGGACTGTACTTGCCCTCTCCAAGGGAATTGTATGTGCAAATTCCAATGGCCACAACCCTACTAGTAGGATAACCTCCAAAGTCCCTGAGGCCATCCCAATAGTTGTGGCTTCCCAGGACAAACAGGGGCAATCTGAGCCCATCTGAGCACCTACCTGCACTCAGACCCGTAGACTGATGTCCCCAGAGGTAAAAAGGAACGAACAGGCCCCTAGGCACTAATCGGATCCATTGCTTTGGTTTCCAGGCATCTCTCCTCAGAGGCCTGGATTTCAATACCAGCATATGGCTGTTTCTTGACTCACCCATCGGAACAAATCTCATCTACACATGGGAAACATGCACGTTGGAGCTGTGTCAAAGCCTCTGTTTAGGAGAACCCTTCAGGGCCCCAGGGCCACCGCTTCATTCCAAGGTCTCCATAGACACAAAAACATATTAGGACACTTCCACAGGAGAGTCCATTTCAACTCAGCCTCCTCGGTTGCCCCCCACATCCAGCAGATCTATCCTGTCTTTTTGCTTGGAGACCATTGGAATGCGAGGTGGGCTACCCAGCCATCCATCCTTAGAACACTGCTCGGAATCGTTGGCCTGGAGCCAACCAACAGGTCTCAATTGTCCTGCAGAAGAATCTTTGCAGTTTTGAGCTTCTCACAACTCCCATCGTGGGAAAACCCCCATGTCCTCGTGATCCAACCCCCTTCAAGAAAGGGCCATCAGGGCAGAAAGTCCAACCTGAGCGATCGTCTGATCCTTGCCCTGACTTCAGATGCACGAGATCTCTATTGAGGTCTGTAGATTGTGCCTGCCATATCCTCACCCAGAAACCTAGGCCTAGCTTGGGTTCTCAGACTCCGTCCTCAGACTACTGGCCCACAAGCCCTCCAGTTTGGCAAACCAGAACTACAATGCCGCACTCTGCCTGCCCTACAGAAGTAAAACATTGCCCTCAGGGCTACCCTGAAACCGCAAATGAGGATCAAACTGCACGCCATTCGGCTGTACCCCAAACATATAGGCTGACCTGGGCACTATTTCCCCTACTGACCCAGCCTGAGCCTGGACCTCCTGGTCCCACCCAGACAGCTGGCCGTACACTGAGCACATCGGACCCGCCATGGCCTTAGGTCGTCATCTCTTCCCAACTGCGTTTGGCAGGCTCCAGAACCTAGACCTTATCTCCAACGACTGCCCAGGGTTGAAAATGATGCAGAAATCAGAACTCTTTCCCCATGGCAAGAAACCTTGTGTTGGCATGTTGTCCAACGTTCAGTGTAGTTGAAACAAGCGTGGCCCATGAGGCCCCGCCCATGCTTGCGGGCCACATTGGTCACAAACACACATTGTGACCCTCAGCCTGAGCCCAGTCCTCAGGTAAGGCCTCTCAGGGCCTATATGAAGAGACAGCATATTGGGCTTGCCATGCCCCTAGCCCCAAATTTTTAACCATAGTTCGGGTTGTCCCTTCAATCTTCCCCAGGGCTCTGCTTTGGAATTCCTCTTTTGGTGGGACACCTGAGGTAACAAACCTGAAAGGAGTCCTCCCATCCCACAGATTGACGAAAACCAATTGGGATCTGGCCAAATCCACAGAGAGGAAGATTCGTCCATGGCCCATGAGACCTCCCCAACATTCCACGGCCATCGCTGAAACAAAATCCAGAGACAAAAGCCTGAGCAAGCGCCTCAGACTCGCTCATTCTTCATATCCTGAAGAGTTCTTCTCATGGTTTGTAGATCGGGCGTGCCATACCTACGTCCCCAAACTTAAGCTGAGTTTGTGTTTTCAGTCTTCTGTCCTCAAAGTCCTGGGCCACACTCCCTCCAGGCTGGGGCCCCTGGAGCCACACATTAGGACTGCCCCCACCCAATCCATGGGAATTCTGCCCATTCCATTGTCAAAAATCGTATAAATTAGGGGAACCCTCCAAAGTCCCTGAGGCCATCCCAATAGTGTAGGTCGCCCGGGACAAAAAAGGGCGGTTGATACCGGCTGAGCATCTACCTCCACTCATCTACCTCCACTCATACCAAGAAGATTGAACCAGACAGGATTCGAGGCCATTATCGGATCATTGCTTTGGTTTACAGGCATGTCTCCTCAAAAGCCTGCATTCCAATACCAGCAGAGCGGATTTCCTGAGGCACCCATCAGAACAAATCTCGTCTCCACAAGGAAACTTGTGCATGGGAGCTATGCCAAAGCTTAGGAGAATACTTCAGGGTCCCGGTGCCACCTCCCCATTCCAAGGCCCTCATGGACACAAATACACGTTAGGACCCATCCTCTGGAAAGTGCATTTCAACTCAGCCTCCCCGGTTGCTCCCGCAGATCCATTAGATCTAAACTGTCTTGTTGCTAGGAGACAATTGGAAGGCGAGGCGGACTCCCAGGCATCCATCCTGGAACGGTGCTCTGGAGTCATTCCATATGGATGTCCTGGAGCTGTCCAACAGGTCTCAATTGTCCCGCAGAAGGAATCCTTGAAGGGGGCATCCCACATCTCCCAACGTGGAAAACCTCCATGGCCTCGAGATTCCGCTCCCTTCATGAAGGGGCCGTCATGCACAGAAACTCCAACCTGAGCCAACGTGGGATCCTTGCCCTGACTTCAGATGCATGAGATATTGGTTCAGATCTGCAGTGGGTACCTGCCGTACCCTCACCCTGAATCCGAAGTCTAGCTTGTGTTCTCAGACTTCCGTCCTCACTCTCCTGGCCCCGAAGCCCTCAAGTTTGGCATTCCGGACCGACAATGAAGCACTCTGCCTGCCCTCAAGAAAAAATATATTCCCTAATGAGCAGCCCAGGCAAATTAAATGAGGATAAACCTACACGGCACTCGAAGGTACCCAAATTATATAGTCTAACCAGGGCACTAATGCACTGCCTGACACAACCTGAGCCCGGACCTGCTGACCAACACCCAAACAGCTGACCGCACGTTGAGCACATCAGA
This sequence comes from Mustela nivalis, assembly GCF_964662115.1. NCBI lineage: Eukaryota > Metazoa > Chordata > Mammalia > Carnivora > Mustelidae > Mustela > Mustela nivalis. The sequence continues at coordinate 979,979 of NW_028136446.1, read as the reverse complement.
CCCGCCATGGCCTTAGGTCATCATCTCTTCCCTACCTCAGTTTTCAGGCTTCAGAACCTAGAACTTATCTCCAATCACTGCCCACGGGTGACTGTGATGCAGAAATCAGAACTCTTCCTGACCCATGGCAAGAAACCTTGTGGTTGGCATGTTGTCCAACGTTCAGTGTAGGAGAAACCAGCATTCACCCTGAGGCCCCGCCCATTCTTGAATGCGACGAGAGCATAAACACGCATTGTGACCTCAGCGTGAGTCCTGTCCTCTAGTAAGTCCTCTCAGTGGCTGGACCATTAGATGTCATAATGGGCTTGACATGTCCCTAGTCCCCAATTTTTAACCAGATTTCTGGTTGTCCAGTCGCCCCACCCCAGGGCTCTACTCTGGAATCCCTCATTTGGTGGGACATCTGAGGTTGAAAAACAAAATGAAACAAATCGACAACAACAACAAAAAAACGGACTTCTTCCATCCCCAGAATGACCCCAAACTCTTTGGACGGGACCGAACCCCCAGAGAGTAAGACTCGTCCATTTCCCATGAAGTCACCCGGCAATTTCACGACCATGAGTGACACGATATCCAGAGACAAAAACTTGAGCAAGAGCCTCACACTCGCCCTTTTTTCATAACCCGAAGTGTTCTCCTCATGGTCTGTAGATCAGTCCTGCCATACCTATGACCCAAAACATAAGCCGAGTTTGTGTTTTCAGACAACTGTCCAAACAGCTCTGGCCTACACACCCTACAGGCTCAGGGCCCTGGAGCCAAACCTGAGGACTGTACTTGCCCTCTCCAAGGGAATTGTATGTGCAAATTCCAATGGCCACAACCCTACTAGTAGGATAACCTCCAAAGTCCCTGAGGCCATCCCAATAGTTGTGGCTTCCCAGGACAAACAGGGGCAATCTGAGCCCATCTGAGCACCTACCTGCACTCAGACCCGTAGACTGATGTCCCCAGAGGTAAAAAGGAACGAACAGGCCCCTAGGCACTAATCGGATCCATTGCTTTGGTTTCCAGGCATCTCTCCTCAGAGGCCTGGATTTCAATACCAGCATATGGCTGTTTCTTGACTCACCCATCGGAACAAATCTCATCTACACATGGGAAACATGCACGTTGGAGCTGTGTCAAAGCCTCTGTTTAGGAGAACCCTTCAGGGCCCCAGGGCCACCGCTTCATTCCAAGGTCTCCATAGACACAAAAACATATTAGGACACTTCCACAGGAGAGTCCATTTCAACTCAGCCTCCTCGGTTGCCCTCCACATCCAGCAGATCTATCGTGTCTTGTTGCTTGGAGACCATTGGAATGCGAGGTGGGCTACCCAGCCATCCATCCTTAGAATCCTGCTCGGAATCGTTGGCCTGGAGCCAACCAACAGGTCTCAATTGTCCTGCAGAAGAATCTTTGCAGTTTGGAGCTTCTCACAACTCCCATCGTGGGAAAACCCCCATGTCCTCGTGATCCAACCCCCTTCAAGAAAGGGCCATCAGGGCAGAAAGTCCAACCTGAGCGATCGTCTGATCCTTGCCCTGACTTCAGATGCACGAGATCTCTATTGAGGACTGTAGATTGTGCCTGCCATATCCTCACCCAGAAACCTAGGCCTAGCTTGGGTTCTCAGACTCCGTCCTCAGACTACTGGCCCACAAGCCCTCCAGTTGGGTAATCCAGAACTACAATACCGCACTCTGCCTGCCCTACAGAAGTAAAACATTGCCCTCAGAGCTACCCCGAAACCACAAATGAGGATCCACCTGCACGCCATTCGGCTGTACCCCAAACATATAGGCTGACCTGGGCACTATTTCCCCTTCTGACCCAGCCAGAGCCTGGTCCTCCTGTTCCCACTCAGACAGCTGGCCGCACACTGAGCACATCGGTCCCGCCATGGCCTTAGGTCGTCATCTCTACCCAACTGCGGTTTTCTGGCTCCAGAACCTAGACCTTATCTCCAACCACTGCCCAGGGTTGAAAATGATGCAGAAATCAGAACTCTTTCCCCATGGCAAGAAACCTTATGGTTGGCATGTTGTCCAATGTTCAGTGTAGTTGAAACAAGCGTGGCCCATGAGGCCCAGCCCATGCTTGCGGGCCACATTGGTCACAAACACACATTGTGACCCTCAGCCTGAGCCCAGTCCTCAGGTAAGGCCTCTCAGGGCCTATATGAAGAGACAGCATATTGGACTTGCCATGCCCCTAGGCCCCAATTTTTAACCATCGTTCGGGGTGTCCCTTTTCTCTTCCCCAGGACTCTGCTTTGGAATTCCTCTTTTGGTGGGACACCTGAGGTAACAAACCTGAAAGGAGTCCTCCCATCCCACAGATTGACGAAAAACAATTGGGATCGGGCCAAATCTACAGAGAGGGAGATTCGTCCATGGCCCATGAGACCTCCCCAACATTCCACGGCCATCGCTGAAACAAAATCCAGAGACAAAAGCCTGAGCAAGCGTCTCCGACTCGCTCATTCTTCATATCCTGAAGAGTTCTTCTCATGGTTTGTAGATCGGGCGTGCCATACCTACGTCCCCATACATAAGCTGGGTTTGTGTTTTCAGTCTTCTGTCCTCAAAGTCCTGGGCCACACTACCTCCAGGCTGGGGCCTTGGAGCCATTCAATAGGACTGCCCCCACCCAATCCATGGGAATTCTGCCCATTCCATTGTCAAAAATCGTACAAATTAGGAGAACCCTCCAAAGTCCCTGAGGCCATCCCAATAGTGTAGGTCGCCCGGGACAAAAAAGGGCGGTTGATACCGGCTGAGCATCTACCTCCACTCATCGACCTCCACTCATACCAAGAAGATTGAATCAGACAGGACCCGAGGCCATTATCGGATCCATTGCTTTGGTTTACAGGCATGTGTCCTCAAAAGCCTGGATTCCAATACCAGCAGAGGGGATTTCCTGAGGCAACCATCAGAACAAATCTCGTCTCCACAAGGAAACTTGTGCATGGGTGTTATGCCAAAGCTTAGGAGAATACTTCAGGGTCCCGGTGACACCTCCCCATTCCAAGGCCCTCATGGACACAAACACATGTTAGGACCCATCCTCTGGAAAGTGCATTTCAACTCAGCCACCCCGGTTGCTCCCGCCGATCCATTAGATCTAAACTGTCTTGTTGCTAGGAGACAATTGGAAGGCGAGGCGGACCTCCCAGGCATCCATCCTCGAACGGTGCCCTGGAGTCATTCAATATGGGATGTCCTGGAGCTGTCCAACAGGTCTCAATTGTCCCGCAGAAGGAATCCTTGAAGGGGGCATCCACATCTCCCAACGTGGAAAACCTCCATGGCCTCGAGATTCCGCTCCCTTCATGAAGGGGCCGTCATGCACAGAAACTCCAACCTGAGCCAAATCGGATCCTCTCCCTGACTTCAGATGCATGAGATATTGGTTCAGATCTGCAGGGAATACCTGCCGTGCCCTCACCCTGAATCCGAAGTCTATCTTGTGTTCTCAGACTTCCGTCCTCACTCTCCTGGCCCCGAAGCCCTCAAGTTTGGCAATTCCGGACCGACAATGAAGCACTCTGCCTGCCCTCTAGAAAAAATATATTGCCTAATGAGCAGCCCAGGCAGCTTAAATGAGGATAAACCTACACGGCACTCGAATGTATCCAAATTATATAGTCTAACCTGGGCACTAATGCACTGTCTGACACAACCTGAGCCCGGACCTACTGACCAACACCCAGACAGCTGACCGCACGCTGAGCACATCAGACCCGCCATGGCCTTAGGTCATCATCTCTTCCCTACCTCAGTTTTCAGGCTTCAGAACCTAGACCTTATCTCCAATCACTGCACACGGGTGACTGTGATGCAGAAATCAGAACTCTTCCTGACCCATGGCAAGAAACCTTGTGGTTGGCATGTTGTCCAACATTCAGTGTAGGAGAAACCAGCATTCTCCCTGAGGCCCCGCCCATTCTTGAGTGCGACGAGAGCATAAACACTCATTGTGACCTCAGCGTGAGTCCTGTCCTCTAGTAAGTCCTCTCTGGCTGGACCATTAGATGTCATAATGGGCTTGACATGTCCCTAGTCCCCAATTTTTAACCAGATTTCTGGTTGTTCAGTCGCCCCACGCCAGGGCTCTACTCTGGAATCCCTCATTTGGTGGGACATCTGAGGTTGAAAAACAAAATGAAACAAATCGACAACAACAACAAAAACAACAACTTCTTCCATCCCCAGAATGACCCCAAACTCTTTGGACGGGTCCGAACCCCCAGAGAGTAAGACTCGTCCATTTCCCATGAAGTTACCCGGCAATTTCACGACCATGAGTGACACGATATCAAGAGACAAAAACTTGAACAAGAGCCTCACACTCGCCCTTTTTTCATATCCCGAAGTGTTCTCCTCATGGTCTGTAGATCAGTCCTGCCATACCTATGACCCAAAACATAAGCCGAGTTTGTGTTTTCAGACAACTGTCCAAACAGCTCTGGCCTACACACCCTACAGGCTCAGGGCCCTGGAGCCAAACCTGAGGACTGTACTTGCCCTCTCCAAGGGAATTGTATGTGCCCATTCCAATGGCCACAACCCTACTAGTAGGATAACCTCCAAAGTCCCTGAGGCCATTCCAATAGTTGTGGCTTCCCAGGACAAACAGGGGCAATCTGAGCCCATCTGAGCACCTACCTGCACTCAGACCCGTAGACTGATGTCCCCAGAGGTAAAAAGGAACGAACAGGCCCCTAGGCACTAATCGGATCCATTGCTTTGGTTTCCAGGCATCTCTCCTCAGAGGCCTGGATTTCAATACCAGCATATGGCTGTTTCTTGACTCACCCATCGGAACAAATCTCATCTACACATGGGAAACATGCACGTTGGAGCTGTGTCAAAGCCTCTGTTTAGGAGAACCCTTCAGGGCCCCAGGGCCACCGCTTCATTCCAAGGTCTCCATAGACACAAAAACATATTAGGACACTTCCACAGGAGAGTCCATTTCAACTCAGCCTCCTCGGTTGCCCCCCACATCCAGCAGATCTATCCTGTCTTGTTGCTTGTAGACCATTGGAATGCGAGGTGGGCTACCCAGCCATCCATCCTTAGAACCCTGCTCGGAATCGTTGGACTGGAGCCAACCAACAGGTCTCAATTGTCCTGCAAAAGAATCTTTGCAGTTTGGAGCTTCTCACAACTCCCATCGTGGGAAAACCCCCATGTCCTCGTGATCCAACCCCCTTCAAGAAAGGGCCATCAGGGCAGAAAGTCCTACCTGAGCGATCGTCTGATCCTTGCCCTGCCTTCAGATGCACGAGATCTCTATTGAGGTCTGTAGATTGGGCCTGCCATATCCTCACCCAGAAACCTAGGCCTAGCTTGGGTTCTCAGACTCCGTCCTCAGACTACTGGCCCACAAGCCCTCCAGTTGGGTAATCCAGAACTACAATACCGCACTCTGCCTGCCCTACAGAAGTAAAACATTGCCCTCAGGGCTACCCCGAAACCCCAAATGAGGATCCACCTGCACGCCATTCGGCTGTACCCCAAACATATAGGCTGACCTGGGCACTATTTCCCCTTCTGACCCAGCGAGAGCCTGGTCCTCCTGTTCCCACTCAGACAGCTGGCCGCACACTGAGCACATCGGTCCCGCCATGGCCTTAGGTCGTCATCTCTACCCAACTGCGGTTTTCAGGCTCCAGAACCTAGACCTTATCTCCAACCACTGCCCAGGGTTGAAAATGATGCAGAAATCAGAACTCTTTCCCCATGGCAAGAAACCTTATGGTTGGCATGTTGTCCAATGTTCAGTGTAGTTGAAACAAGCGTGGCCCATGAGGCCCAGCCAATGCTTGCAGGCCACATTGGTCACAAACACACATTGTGACCCTCAGCCTGAGCCCAGTCCTCAGGTAAGGCCTCTCAGGGCCTATATGAAGAGACAGCATATTGGACTTGCCATGCCCCTAGGCCCCAATTTTTAACCATCGTTCGGGGTGTCCCTTCACTCTTCCCCAGGGCTCTGCTTTGGAATTCCTCTTTTGGTGGGACACCTGAGGTAACAAACCTGAAAGGAGTCCTCCCATCCCACAGATTGACGAAAAACAATTGGGATCGGGCCAACTCTACAGAGAGGGAGATTCGTCCATGGCCCATGAGACCTCCCCAACATTCCACGGCCATCGCTGAAACAAAATCCAGAGAAAAAAGCCTGAGCAAGCGCCTCAGACTCGCTCATTCTTCATATCCTGAAGAGTTCTTCTTATGGTTTGTAGATCGGGCGTGCCATACCTACGTCCCCAAACTTAAGCTGAGTTTGTGTTTACAGTCTTCTGTCCTCAAAATCCTGGGCCACACTCCCTCCAGGCTGGGGCCCCTGGAGCCACACATTAGGACTGCCCCCAACCAATCCATGGCAATTCTGCCCATTCCATTGTCAAAAATCGTACAAATTAGGAGAACCCTCCAAAGTCCCTGAGGCCATCCCAATAATGTAGGTCGCCTGGGACAAAAAATTGGCGGTTGATTCCGGCTGAGCATTTACCTCCACTCATCTACCTCCACTCATCTACCTCCACTCATACCAAGGAGATTGAACCAGACAGGACCCGAGGCCATTATCGAATCCATTGCTTTGGTTTACAGGCATGTCTCCTCAAAAGCCTGGTTTCCAATACCAGCAGAGGGGATTTCCTGAGGCACTCATCAGAACAAATCTCGTCTCCACAAGGAAACTTGTGCATGGTAGCTAAGCCAAAGCTTAGGAGAATACTTCAGGGTCCCGGTGCCACCTCCCCATTCCAAGGCCCTCATGGACACAAATACACGTTAGGACCCATCCTCTGGAAAGTGCATTTCAACTCAGCCACCCCGGTTGCTCCCGCAGATCCATTAGATCTAAACTGTCTTGTTGCTAGGAGACAATTGGAAGGCGAGGCAGACTTCCCAGGCATCCATCCTGGAACGGTGCTCTGGAGTCATTCCATATGGGATGTCCTGGAGCTGTCCAACAGGTCTCAATTGTCCCGCAGAAGGAATCCTTGAAGGGGGCATCCCATATCTCCCAACGTGGAAAACCTCCATGGCCTCGAGATTCCGCTCCCTCATGAAGCGGCCGTCATGCACAGAAACTCTAACCTGAGCCAACGTGGGATCCTTGCCCTGACTTCAGATGCATGAGATATTGGTTCAGATCTGCAGTGGGTACCTGCCGTGCCCTCACCCAGAATCCGAAGTCTAGCTTGTGTTCTCAGACTTCCGTCCTCACTCTCCTGGCCCCGAAGCCCTCAAGTTTGGCAATTCCGGACCGACAATGAAGCACTCTGCCTGCCCTCTAGAAAAAATATATTGCCTAATGAGCAGCCCAGGCAGCTTAAATGAGGATAAACCTACACGGCACTCGAATGTACCCAAATTATATAGTCTAACCTGGGCACTAATGCACTGTCTGACACAACCTGAGCCCGGACCTGCTGACCAACACCCAGACAGCTGACCGCACGCTGAGCACATCAGACCCGCCATGGCCTTAGGTCATCATCTCTTCCCTACCTCAGTTTTCAGGCTTCAGAACCTAGACCTTATCTCCAATCACTGCACACGGGTGACTGTGATGCAGAAATCAGAACTCTTCCTGACCCATGGCAAGAAACCTTGTGGTTGGCATGTTGTCCAACGGTCAGTGTAGGATAAACCAGCATTCACCCTGAGGCCCCGCCCATTCTCGAGTGCGACAAGAGCATAAACACGCATTGTGACCTCAGCGTGAGTCCTGTCCTCTAGTAAGTCCTCTCAGTGGCTGGACCATTAGATGTCATAATGGGCTTGATATGTCCCTAGTCCCCAATTTTTAACCAGATTTCTGGTTGTCCAGTCGCCCCACCCCAGGGCTCTACTCTGGAATCCCTCATTTGGTGGGACATCTGAGGTTGAAAAACAAAATGAAACAAATCGACAACAACAACAAAAAAACGGACTTCTTCCATCCCCAGAATGACCCCAAACTCTTTGGACGGGACCGAACCCCCAGAGAGTAAGACTCGTCCATTTCCCATGAAGTTACCCGGCAATTTCACGACCATGAGTGACACGATATCCAGAGACAAAAACTTGAGCAAGAGCCTCACACTCGCCCTTTTTTCATATCCCGAAGTGTTCTCCTCATGGTCTGTAGATCAGTCCTGCCATACCTATGACCCAAAACATAAGCCGAGTTTGTGTTTTCAGACAACTGTCCAAACAGCTCTGGCCTACACACCCTACAGGCTCAGGGCCCTGGAGACAAACCTGAGGACTGTACTTGCCCTCTCCAAGGGAATTGTATGTGCCCATTCCAATGGCCACAACCCTACTAGTAGGATAACCTCCAAAGTCGCTGAGGCCATCCCAATAGTTGTGGCTTCCCAGGACAAACAGGGGCAATCTGAGCCCATCTGAGCACCTACCTGCACTCAGACCCGTAGACTGATGTCCCCAGAGGTAAAAAGGAACGAACAGGCCCCTAGGCACTAATCGGATCCATTGCTTTGGTTTCCAGGCATCTCTCCTCAGAGGCCTGGATTTCAATACCAGCATATGGCTGTTTCTTGACTCACCCATCGGAACAAATCTCATCTACACATGGGAAACATGCACGTTGGAGCTGTGTCAAAGCCTCTGTTTAGGAGAACCCTTCAGGGCCCCAGGGCCACCGCTTCATTCCAAGGTCTCCATAGACACAAAAACATATTAGGACACTTCCACAGGAGAGTCCATTTCAACTCAGCCTCCTCGGTTGCCCCCCACATCCAGCAGATCTATCCTGTCTTGTTGCTTGTAGACCATTGGAATGCGAGGTGGGCTACCCAGCCATCCATCCTTAGAACCCTGCTCGGAATCGTTGGCCTGGAGCCAACCAACAGGTCTCAATTGTCCTGCAGAAGAATCTTTGCAGTTTGGAGCTTCTCACAACTCCCATCGTGCGAAAACCCCCATGTCCTCGTGATCCAACCCCCTTCAAGAAAGGGCCATCAGGGCAGAAAGTCCAACCTGAGCGATCGTCTGATCCTTGCCCTGACTTCAGATGCACGAGATCTCTATTGAGGTCTGTAGATTGGGCCTGCCATATCCTCACCCAGAAACCTAGGCCTAGCTTGGGTTCTCAGACTCCGTCCTCAGACTACTGGCCCACAAGCCCTCCAGGTGGGTAATCCAGAACTACAATACCGCACTCTGCCTGCCCTACAGAAGTAAAACATTGCCCTCAGAGCTACCCCGAAACCCCAAATGAGGATCCACCTGCACGCCATTCGGCTGTACCCCAAACATATAGGCTGACCTGGGCACTATTTCCCCTTCTGACCCAGCGAGAGCCTGGTCCTCCTGTTCCCACTCAGACAGCTGGCCGCACACTGAGCACATCGGTCCCGCCATGGCCTTAGGTCGTCATCTCTACTCAACTGCGGTTTTCTGGCTCCAGAACCTAGACCTTATCTCCAAACACTGCCCAGGGTTGAAAATGATGCAGAAATCAGAACTCTTTCCCCATGGCAAGAAACCTTATGGTTGGCATGTTGTCCAATGTTCAGTGTAGTTGAAACAAGCGTGGCCCATGAGGCCCAGCCAATGCTTGCAGGCCACATTGGTCACAAACACACATTGTGACCCTCAGCCTGAGCCCAGTCCTCAGGTAAGGCCTCACAGGGCCTATATGAAGAGACAGCATATTGGACTGGCCATGCCCCTAGGCCCCAATTTTTAACCATCGTTCGGGGTGTCCCTTCACTCTTCCCCAGGGCTCTGCTTTGGAATTCCTCTTTTGGTGGGACACCTGAGGTAACAAACCTGAAAGGAGTCCTCCCATCCCACAGATTGACGAAAAACAATTGGGATCGGGCCAACTCTACAGAGAGGGAGATTCGTCCATGGCCCATGAGACCTCCCCAACATTCCACGGCCATCGCTGAAACAAAATCCAGAGACAAAAGCCTGAGCAAGCGTCTCCGACTCGCTCATTCTTCATATCCTGAAGAGTTCTTCTCATGGTTTGTAGATCGGGCGTGCCATACCTACGTCCCCATACATAAGCTGGGTTTGTGTTTTCAGTCTTCTGTCCTCAAAGTCCTGGGCCACACTCCCTCCAGGCTGGGGCCTTGGAGCCATTCAATAGGACTGCCCCCACCCAATCCATGGGAATTCTGCCCATTCCTTTGTCAAAAATCGTACAAATTAGGAGAACCCTCCAAAGTCCCTGAGGCCATCCCAATAGTGTAGGTCGCCCGGGACAAAAAAGGGCGGTTGATACCGGCTGAGCATCTACCTCCACTCATCTACCTCCACTCATACCAAGAAGATTGAATCAGACAGGACCCGAGGCCATTATCGGATCCATTGCTTTGGTTTACAGGCATGTCTCCTCAAAAGCCTGGATTCCAATACCAGCAGAGGGGATTTCCTGAGGCAACCATCAGAACAAATCTCGTCTCCACAAGGAAACTTGTGCATGGGAGTTATGCCAAAGCTTAGGAGAATACTTCAGGGTCCCGGTGACACCTCCCCATTCCAAGGCCCTCATGGACACAAACACACGTTAGGACCCATCCTCTGGAAAGTGCATTTCAACTCAGCCACCCCGGTTGCTCCCGCCGATCCATTAGATCTAAACTGTCTTGTTGCTAGGAGACAATTGGAAGGCGAGGCGGACTTCCCAGGCATCCATCCTCGAACGGTGCCCTGGAGTCATTCCATATGGGATGTCCTGGAGCTGTCCAACAGGTCTCAATAGTCCCGCAGAAGGAATCCTTGAAAGGGGCATCCCACATCTCCCAACGTGGAAAACCTCCATGGCCTCGAGATTCCGCTCCCTTCATGAAGGGGCCGTCATGCACAGAAACTCCAACCTGAGCCAACATCGGATCCTCGCCCTGACTTCAGATGCATGAGATATTGGTTCAGATCTGCAGGGAGTACCTGCCGTGCCCTCACCCTGAATCCGAAGTCTAGCTTTTGTTCTCAGACTTCCGTCCTCACTCTCCTGGCCCCGAAGCCCTCAAGTTTGGCAATTCCGGACCGACGATGAAGCACTCTGCCTGCCCTCTAGAAAAAATATATTGCCTAATGAGCAGCCCAGGCAGCTTAAATGAGGATAAATCTACACGGCACTCGAATGTATCCAAATTATATAATCTAACCTGGGCACTAATGCACTGTCTGACACAACCTGAGCCCGGACCTGCTGACCAACACCCAGACAGCTGACCGCACGCTGAGCACATCAGACCCGCCATGGCCTTAGGTCATCATCTCTTCCCTACCTCAGTTTTCAGGCTTCAGAACCTAGACCTTATCTCCAATCACTGCCCACGGGTGACTGTGATGCAGAAATCAGAACTCTTCCTGACCCATGGCAAGAAACCTTGTGGTTGGCATGTTGTCCAACATTCAGTGTAGGAGAAACCAGCATTCTCCCTGAGGCCCCGCCCATTCTTGAGTGCGACGAGAGCATAAACACGCATTGTGACCTCAGCGTGAGTCCTGTCCTCTAGTAAGTCCTCTCAGTGGCTGGACCATTAGATGTCATAATGGGCTTGACATGTCCCTAGTCCCCAATTTTTAACCAGATTTCTGGTTGTCCAGTCGCCTCACGCCAGGGCTCTACTCTGGAATCCCTCATTTGGTGGGACATCTGAGGTTGAAAAACAAAATGAAACAAATCGACAACAACAACAACAAAACGGACTTCTTCGATCCCCAGAATGACCCCAAACTCTTTGGACGGGACCGAACCCCCAGAGAGTTAGACTCGTCCATTTCCCATGAAGTTACCCGGCAATTTCACGACCATGAGTGACACGATATCAAGAGACAAAAACTTGAACAAGAGCCTCACACTCGCCCTTTTTTCATATCCCGAAGTGTTCTCCTCATGGTCTGTAGATCAGTCCTGCCATACCTATGACCCAAAACATAAGCCGAGTTTGTGTTTTCAGACAACTGTCCAAACAGCTCTGGCCTACACACCCTACAGGCTCAGGGCCCTGGAGCCAAACCTGAGGACTGTACTTGCCCTCTCCAAGGGAATTGTATGTGCCCATTCCAATGGCCACAACCCTACTAGTAGGATAACCTCCAAAGTCCCTGAGGCCATCCCAAGAGTTGTGGCTTCCCAGGACAAACAGGGGCAATCTGAGCCCATCTGAGCACCTACCTGCACTCAGACCCGTAGACTGATGTCCCCAGAGGTAAAAAGGAACGAACAGGCCCCTAGGCACTAATCGGATCCATTGCTTTGGTTTCCAGGCATCTCTCCTCAGAGGCCTGGATTTCAATACCAGCATATGGCTGTTTCTTGACTCACCCATCAGAACAAATCTCATCTACACATGGGAAACATGCACGTTGGAGCTGTGTCAAAGCCTCTGTTTAGGAGAACCCTTCAGGGCCCCAGGGCCACCGCTTCATTCCAAGGTCTCCATAGACACAAAAACATATTAGGACACATCCCCAGGAGAGTCCATTTCAACTCAGCCTCCTCGGTTGCCCCCCACATCCAGCAGATCTAACTTGTCTTGTTGCTTGGAGACCATTGGAATGCGAGGTGGGCTACCCAGCCATCCATCCTTAGAACCCTGCTCGGAATCGTTGGCCTGGAGCCAACCAACAGGTCTCAATTGTCCTGCAGAAGAATCTTTGCAGTTTGGAGCTTCTCACAACTCCCATCGTGGGAAAACCCCCATGTCCTCGTGATCCAACCCCCTTCAAGAAAGGGCCATCAGGGCAGAAAGTCCAACCTGAGCGATCGTCTGATCCTTGCCCTGACTTCAGATGCACGAGATCTCTATTGAGGTCTGTAGATTGTGCCTGCCATATCCTCACCCAGAAACCTAGGCTTAGCTTGGGTTCTCAGACTCCGTCCTCAGACTACTGGCCCACAGGCCCTCCAGTTTGGCAATCCAGAACTACAATGCCGCAATCTGCCTGCCCTACAGAAGTAAAATATTGCCCTGATGGCTACCCCGAATCCCCAAATGAGGATCCACCTGCACGCCATTCGGCTGTACCCCAAACATATAGGCTGACCTGGGCACTATTTCCCCTTCTGACCCAGCCTGAGCCTGGACCCCCTGGTCCCACCCAGACAGCTGGCCGCACACTGAGCACATCGGACCCGCCATGGACTTAGGTCGTCATCTCTTCCGAACTGCGGATTTCAGGCTCCAGAACCTAGACCTTATCTCCAACCACTGCCCAGGTTTGAAAATGATGCTGAAATCAGAACTCTTTCCCCATGGCAAGAAACCTTGTGGTTGGCATGTTGTCCAACGTTCAGTGTAGTTGAAACAAGCGTGGCCCATGAGGCCCAGCCCATGCTTGCAGGCCACATTGGACACAAACACACATTGTGACCCTCAGCCTGAGCCCAGTCCTCAGGTAAGGCCTCTCAGGGCCTATATGAAGAGACAGCATATTGGGCTTGCCATGCCCCTAGGCCCCAATTTTTAACCATAGTTCGGGTTGTCCCTTCACTCTTCCCCAGGGCTCTGCTTTGGAATTCCTCTTTTGGTGGGACACCTGAGGTATCAAACCTGAAAGGAGTCCTCCCATCCCACAGATTGACGAAAACCAATTGGGATCGGGCCAAATCCACAGAGAGGAAGATTCGTTCATGGCCCATGAGACCTCCCCAACATTCCACGGCCATCGCAGAAACAAAATCCAGAGAAAAAAGCCTGAGCAAGCACCTCAGACTCGCTCATTCTTCATATCCTGAAGAGTTCTTCTCATGGTTTGTAGATCGGGCGTGCCATACCTACGTCCCCAAACTTAAGCTGAGTTTGTGTTTACAGTCTTCTGTCCTCAAAGTCCTGGGCCACACTCCCTCCAGGCTGGGGCCCCTGGAGCCACACATTAGGACTGCCCCCACCCAATCCATGGCAATTCTACCCATTCCATTGTCAAAAATCGTACAAATTAGGAGAACCCTCCAAAGTCCCTGAGGCCATCCCAATAGTGTAGGTCGCCCTGGACAAAAAATGGGCGGTTGATTCCGGCTGAGCATTTACCTCCACTCATCTACCTCCACTCATCTACCTCCACTCATACCAAGGAGATTGAACCAGACAGGACCCGAGGCCATTATCGAATCCATTGCTTTGGTTTACAGGCATGTCTCCTCAAAAGCCTGGTTTCCAATACCAGCATAGGGGATTTCCTGAGGCACTCATCAGAACAAATCTCGTCTCCACAAGGAAACTTGTGCATGGTAGCTAAGCCAAAGCATAGGAGAATACTTCAGGGTCCCGGTGCCACCTCCCCATTCCAAGGCCCTCATGGACACAAATACACGTTAGGACCCATCCTCTGGAAAGTGCATTTCAGCTTAGCCACCCCGGTTGCTCCCGCAGATCCATTAGATCTAACTGTCTTGTTGCTAGGAGACAATTGGAAAGCGAGGCAGACTTCCCAGGCATCCATCCTGGAACGGTGCTCTGGAGTCATTCCATATGGGATGTCCTGGAGCTGTCCAACAGGTCTCAATTGTCCCGCAGAAGGAATCCTTGAAGGGGGCATCCCATATCTCCCAACGTGGAAAACCTCCATGGCCTCGAGATCCCGCTCTTTTCAGGAAGCGGCTGTCATGCACAGAAACTCTAACCTGAGCCAACGTCGGATCCTCGCCCTGACTTCAGATGCATTTGATATTGGTTCAGATCTGCAGTGGGTACCTGCCGTGTCCTCACCCTGAATCCGAAGTCTAGCTTGTGTCTCAGACTTCCGTCCTCACTCTCCTGGCCCCGAAGCCCTCAAGTTTGGCAATTCCGGACCGACAATGAAGCACTCTGCCTGCCCTCTAGAAAAAATATATTGCCTAATGAGCAGCCCAGGCAGCTTAAATGAGGATAAACCTACACGGCACTCGAATGTACCCAAATTATATAGTCTAACCTGGGCACTAATGCACTGTCTGACACAACCTGAGCCCGGACCTGCTGACCAACACCCAGACAGCTGACCGCACGCTGAGCACATCAGACCCGCCATGGCCTTAGGTCATCATCTCTTCCCTACCTCAGTTTTCAGGCTTCAGAACCTAGACCTTATCTCCAATCACTGCCCACGGGTGACTGTGATGCAGAAATAAGAACTCTTCCTGACCCATGGCAAGAAACCTTGTGGTTGGCATGTTGTCCAACGTTCAGTGTAGGAGAAAACAGCATTCACCCTGAGGCCCCGCGGATTCTTGAGTGCGACGAGAGCATAAACACGCATTGTGACCTCAGCGTGAGTCCTGTCCTCTAGTAAGTCCTCTCAGTGCCTGGACCATTAGATGTCATAATGGGCTTGACATGTCCCTAGTCCCCAATTTTTAACCAGATTTCTGGTTGTCCAGTCGCCCCACCCCAGGGCTCTACTCTGGAATCCCTCATTTGGTGGGACATCTGAGGTTGAAAAACAAAATGAAACAAATCGACAACAACAACAAAAAAACGGACTTCTTCCATCCCCAGAATGACCCCAAACTCTTTGGACGGGACCGAACCCCCAGAGAGTAAGACTCGTCCATTTCCCATGATGTCACCAGGCAATTTCACGACCATGAGTGACACGATATCCAGAGACAAAAACTTGAGCAAGAGCCTCACACTCGCCCTTTTTTCATATCCCGAAGTGTTCTCCTCATGGTCTGTAGATCAGTCCTGCCATACCTATGACCCAAAACATAAGCCGAGTTTGTGTTTTCAGACAACTGTCCAAACAGCTCTGGCCTACACACCCTACAGGCTCAGGGCCCTGGATCCAAACCTGAGGACTGTACTTGCCCTCTCCAAGGGAATTGTATGTGCCCATTCCAATGGCCACAACCCTACTAGTAGGATAACCTCCAAAGTCCCTGAGGCCATCCCAATAGTTGTGGCTTCCCAGGACAAACAGGGGCAATCTGAGCCCATCTGAGCACCTACCTGCACTCAGACCCGTAGACTGATGTCCCCAGAGGTAAAAAGGAACGAACAGGCCCCTAGGCACTAATCGGATCCATTGCTTTGGTTTCCAGGCATCTCTCCTCAGAGGCCTGGATTTCAATACCAGCATATGGCTGTTTCTTGACTCACCCATCAGAACAAATCTCATCTACACATGGGAAACATGCACGTTGGAGCTGTGTCAAAGCCTCGGTTTAGGAGAACCCTTCAGGGCCCCAGGGCCACCGCTTCATTCCAAGGTCTCCATAGACACAAAAACATATTAGGACACATCCCCAGGAGAGTCCATTTCAACTCAGCCACCTCGGTTGCCCCCCACATCCAGCAGATCTAACTTGTCTTGTTGCTTGGAGACAATTGGAATGCGAGGTGGGCTACCCAGCCATCCATCCTTAGAACCCTGCTCGGAATCGTTGGCCTGGAGCCAACCAACAGGTCTCAATTGTCCTGCAGAAGAATCTTTGCAGTTTGGAGCTTCTCACAACTTCCATCGTGGGAAAACCCCATGTCCTCGTGATCCAACCCCCTTCAAGAAAGGGCCATCAGGGCAGAAAGTCCAACCTGAGCGATCGTCTGATCCTTGCCCTGACTTCAGATGCACGAGATCTCTATTAAGGTCTGTAGATTGTGCCTGCCATATCCTCACCCAGAAACCTAGGCTTAGCTTGGGTTCTCAGACTCCGTCCTCAGACTACTGGCCCACAGGCCCTCCAGTTTGGTAATCCAGAACTACAATGCCGCACTCTGCCTGCCCTACAGAAGTAAAATATTGCCCTCATGGCTAACCCGAGTTCCCAAATGAGGATCAACCTGCACGCCATTCGGCTGTACCCCAAACATATAGGCTGACCTGGGCACTATTTCCCCTTCTGACCCAGCCGGAGCCTGGACCTCCTGGTCCCACCCAGACAGCTGGCCGCACACTGAGCACATCGGACCCGCCATGGCCTTAGGTCGTCATCTCTTCCGAACTGCGGTTTTCAGGCTCCAGAACCTAGACCTTATCTCCAACCACTGCCCAGGTTTGAAAATGATGCTGAAATCAGAACTCTTTCCCCATGGCAAGAAACCTTGTGGTTGGCATGTTGTCCAATGTTCAGAGTAGTTGAAACAAGCGTGGCCCATGAGGCCCAGCCCATGCTTGCGGGCCACATTGGTCACAAACACATATTGTGACCCTCAGCCTGAGCCCAGTCCTCACGTAGGGCCTCTCAGGGCCTATATGAAGAGACAGCATATTGGGCTTGCCATGCCCCTAGGCCCCAATTTTTAACCATAGTTCGGGTTGTCCCTTCACTCTTCCCCAGGGCTCTGCTTTGGAATTCCTCTTTTGGTGGGACACCTGAGGTAACAAACCTGAAAGGAGTCCTCCCATCCCACAGATTGACGAAAACCAATTGGGATCGGGCCAAATCCACAGAGAGGAAGATTCGTCCATGGCCCATGAGACCTCCCCAACATTCCACGGCCATCGCAGAAACAAAATCCAGAGAAAAAAGCCTGAGCAAGTGCCTCAGACTCGCTCATTCTTCATATCCTGAAGAGTTCTTCTCATGGTTTGTAGATCGGGCGTGCCATACCTACGTCCCCAAACTTAAGCTGAGTTTGTGTTTTCAGTCTTCTGTCCTCAAAGTCCTGGGCCACACTCCCTCCAGGCTGGGGCCCCTGGAGCCACACATTAGGACTGCCCCCACCCAATCCATGGCAATTCTGCCCATTCCATTGTCAAAAATCGTACAAATTAGGAGAACCCTCCAAAGTCCCTGAGGCCATCCCAATAGTGTAGGTCGCCCGGGACAAAAAATGGGCGGTTGATTCCGGCTGAGCATTTACCTCCACTCATCTACCTCCACTCATACCAAGGAGATTGAACCAGACAGGACCCGAGGCCATTATCGAATCCATTGCTTTGGTTTACAGGCATGTCTCCTCAAAAGCCTGGTTTCCAATACCAGCAGAGGGGATTTCCTGAGGCACTCATCAGAACAAATCTCGTCTCCACAAGGAAACTTGTGCATGGTAGCTAAGCCAAAGCTTAGGAGAATACTTCAGGGTCCCGGTGCCACCTCCCCATTCCAAGGCCCTCATGGACACAAATACACGTTAGGACCCATCCTCTGGAAAGTGCATTTCAACTCAGCCACCCCGGTTGCTCCCGCAGATCCATTAGATCTAAACTGTCTTGTTGCTCGGAGACAATTGGAAGGTGAGGCAGACTTCCCAGGCATCCATCCTGGAACGGTGCTCTGGAGTCATTCCATATGGGATGTCCTGGAGCTGTCCAACAGGTCTCAATTGTCCCGCAGAAGGAATCCTTGAAGGGGGCATCCCATATCTCCCAACGTGGAAAACCTCCATGGCCTCGAGATTCCGCTCCCTTCAGGAAGCGGCCGTCATGCACAGAAACTCTAACCTGAGCCAACGTCGGATCCTCGCCCTGACTTCAGATGCATGAGATATTGGTTCAGATCTGCAGTGGGTACCTGCCGTGTCCTCACCCTGAATCCGAAGTCTAGCTTGTGTTCTCAGACTTCCGTCCTCACTCTCCTGGCCCCGAAGCCCTCAAGTTTGGCAATTCCGGACCGACAATGAAGCACTCTGCCTGCCCTCTAGAAAAAATATATTGCCTAATGAGCAGCCCAGGCAGCTTAAATGAGGATAAACCTACACGGCACTCGAATGTACCCAAATTATATAGTCTAACCTGGGCACTAATGCACTGTCTGACACAACCTGAGCCCGGACCTGCTGACCAACACCCAGACAGCTGACCGCACGCTGAGCACATCAGACCCGCCATGGCCTTAGGTCATCATCTCTTCCCTACCTCAGTTTCAGGCTTCAGAACCTAGACCTTATCTCCAATCACTGCCCACGGGTGACTGTAATGCAGAAATCAGAACTCTTCCTGACCCATGGTAAGAAACCTTGTGGTTGGCATGTTGTCCAACGTTCTGTGTAGGAGAAACCAGCATTCACCCTGAGGCCCCGCCCATTCTTGAGTGCGACGAGAGCATAAACACGCATTGTGACCTCAGCGTGTGTCCTGTCCTCTAGTAAGTCCTCTCAGTGGCTGGACCATTAGATGTCATAATGGGCTTGACATGTCCCTAGTCCCCAATTTTTAACCAGATTTCTGGTTGTCCAGTCGCCCCACCCCAGGGCTCTACTCTGGAATCCCTCATTTGGTGGGACATCTGAGGTTGAAAAACAAAATGAAACAAATCGACAACAACAACAAAAAAACGGACTTCTTCCATCCCCAGAATGACCCCAAACTCTTTGGACGGGACCGAACCCCCAGAGAGTAAGACTCGTCCATTTCCCATGATGTCACCAGGCAATTTCACGACCATGGGTGACACGATATCCAGAGACAAAAACTTGAGCAAGAGCCTCACACTCGCCCTTTTTTCATATCCCGAAGTGTTCTCCTCATGGTCTGTAGATCAGTCCTGCCATACCTATGACCCAAAACATAAGCCGAGTTTGTGTTTTCAGACAACTGTCCAAACAGCTCTGGCCTACACACCCTACAGGCTCAGGGCCCTGGAGCCAAACCTGAGGACTGTACTTGCCCTCTCCAAGGGAATTGTATGTGCCCATTCCAATGGCCACAACCCTACTAGTAGGATAACCTCCAAAGTCCCTGAGGCCATCCCAATAGTTGTGGCTTCCCAGGACAAACAGGGGCAATCTGAGCCCATCTGAGCACCTACCTGCACTCAGACCCGTAGACTGATGTCCCCAGAGGTAAAAAGGAACGAACAGGCCCCTAGGCACTAATCGGATCCATTGCTTTGGTTTCCAGGCATCTCTCCTCAGAGGCCTGGATTTCAATACCAGCATATGGCTGTTTCTTGACTCACCCATCAGAACAAATCTCATCTACACATGGGAAACATGCACGTTGGAGCTGTGTCAAAGCCTCGGTTTAGGAGAACCCTTCAGGGCCCCAGGGCCACCGCTTCATTCCAAGGTCTCCATAGACACAAAAACATATTAGGACACATCCCCAGGAGAGTCCATTTCAACTCAGCCTCCTCGGTTGCCCCCCACATCCAGCATATCTAACTTGTCTTGTTGCTTGGAGACAATTGGAATGCGAGGTGGGCTACCCAGCCATCCATCCTTAGAACCCTGCTCGGAATCGTTGGCCTGGAGCCAACCAACAGGTCTCAATTGTCCTGCAGAAGAATCTTTGCAGTTTGGAGCTTCTCACAACTCCCATCGTGGGAAAACCCCCATGTCCTCGTGATCCAACCCCCTTCAAGAAAGGGCCATCAGGGCAGAAAGTCCAACCTGAGCGATCGTCTGATCCTTGCCCTGACTTCATATGCACGAGATCTCTATTGAGGTCTGTAGATTGTGCCTGCCATATCCTCACCCAGAAACCTAGGCTTAGCTTGGGTTCTCAGACTCCGTCCTCAGACTACTGGCCCACATGCCCTCCAGTTTGGCAATCCAGAACTACAATGCCGCAATCTGCCTGCCCTACAGAAGTAAAATATTGCCCTCATGGCTACCCCGAATCCCCAAATGAGGATCAACCTGCACGCCATTCGGCTGTACCCCAAACATATAGGCTGACCTGGGCACTATTTCCCCTTCTGACCCAGCCTGAGCCTGGACCTCCTGGTCCCACCCAGACAGCTGGCCGCACACTGTGCACATCGGACCCGCCATGGCCTTAGGTCGTCATCTCTTCCCAACTGCGTTTGGCAGGCTCCAGAACCTAGACCTTATCTCCAACGACTGCCCAGGGTTGAAAATGATGCAGAAATCAGAACTCTTTCCCCATGGCAAGAAACCTTGTGTTGGCATGTTGTCCAACGTTCAGTGTAGTTGAAACAAGCGTGGCCCATGAGGCCCAGCCCATGCTTGCAGGCCACATTGGACACAAACACACATTGTGACCCTCAGCCTGAGCCCAGTCCTCAGGTAAGGCCTCTCAGGGCCTATATGAAGAGACAGCATATTGGGCTTGCCATGCCCCTAGGCCCCAATTTTTAACCATAGTTCGGGTTGTCCCTTCACTCTTCCCCAGGGCTCTGCTTTGGAATTCCTCTTTTGGTGGGACACCTGAGGTAACAAACCTGAAAGGAGTCCTCCCATCCCACAGATTGACGAAAACCAATTGGGATCGGGCCAAATCCACAGAGAGGAAGATTCGTCCATGGCCCATGAGACCTCCCCAACATTCCACGGCCATCGCAGAAACAAAATCCAGAGAAAAAAGCCTGAGCAAGCGCCTCAGACTCGCTCATTCTTCATATCCTGAAGAGTTCTTCTCATGGTTTGTAGATCGGGCGTGCCATACCTACGTCCCCAAACTTAAGCTGAGTTTGTGTTTTCAGTCTTCTGTCCTCAAAGTCCTGGGCCACACTCCCTCCAGGCTGAGGCCCCTGGAGCCACACATTAGGACTGCCCCCACCCAATCCATGGCAATTCTACCCATTCCATTGTCAAAAATCGTACAAATTAGGAGAACCCTCCAAAGTCCCTGAGGCCATCCCAATAGTGTAGGTCGCCCGGGACAAAAAATGGGCGGTTGATTCCGGCTGAGCATTTACCTCCACTCATCTACCTCCACTCATCTACCTCCACTCATACCAAGGAGATTGAACCAGACAGGACCCGAGGCCATTATCGAATCCATTGCTTTGGTTTACAGGCATGTCTCCTCAAAAGCCTGGTTTCCAATACCAGCAGAGGGGATTTCCTGAGGCACTCATCAGAACAAATCTCGTCTCCACAAGGAAACTTGTGCATGGTAGCTAAGCCAAAGCTTAGGAGAATACTTCAGGGTCCCGGTGCCACCTCCCCATTCCAAGGCCCTCATGGACACAAATACACGTTAGGACCCATCCTCTGGAAAGTGCATTTCAACTCAGCCACCCCGGTTGCTCCCGCAGATCCATTAGATCTAAACTGTCTTGTTGCTAGGAGACAATTGGAAGGCGAGGCAGACTTCCCAGGCATCCATCCTGGAACGGTGCTCTGGAGTCATTCCATATGGGATGTCCTGGAGCTGTCCAACAGGTCTCAATTGTCCCGCAGAAGGAATCCTTGAAGGGGGCATCCCATATCTCCCAACGTGGAAAACCTCCATGGCCTCGAGATACCGCTCCCTTCAGGAAGCGGCCGTCATGCACAGAAACTCTAACCTGAGCCAACGTCGGATGCTCGCCCTGACTTCAGATGCATTTGATATTGGTTCAGATCTGCAGGGAGTACCTGCCGTGTCCTCACCCTGAATCCGAAGTCTAGCTTTTGTTCTCAGACTTCCGTCCTCACTCTCCTGGCCCCGAAGCCCTCAAGTTTGGCAATTCCGGACCGACAATGAAGCACTCTGCCTGCCCTCTAGAAAAAATATATTCCCTAATGAGCAGCCCAGGCAGCTTAAATGAGGATAAACCTACACGGCACTCGAATGTATCCAAATTATATAATCTAAACTTGGCACTAATGCACTGTCTGACACAACCTGAGCCCGGACCTGCTGACCAACACCCAGACAGCTGACCGCACGCTGAGCACATCAGACCCGCCATGGCCTTAGGTCATCATCTCTTCCCTACCTCAGTTTTCAGGCTTCAGAACCTAGACCTTATCTCCAATCACTGCACACGGGTGACTGTGATGCAGAAATCAGAACTCTTCCTGACCCATGGCAAGAAAACTTGTGGTTGGCATGTTGTCCAACATTCAGTGTAGGAGAAACCAGCATTCTCCCTGAGGCCCCGCCCATTCTTGAGTGCGACGAGAGCATAAACACTCATTGTGACCTCAGTGTGAGTCCTGTCCTCTAGTAAGTCCTCTCAGTGGCTGGACCATTAGATGTCATAATGGGCTTGACATGTCCCTAGTCCCCAATTTTTAACCAGATTTCTGGTTGTCCAGTCGCCCCACGCCAGGGCTCTACTCTGGAATCCCTCATTTGGTGGGACATCTGAGGTTGTAAAACAAAATGAAACAAATCGACAACAACAACAAAAAAACGGACTTCTTCCATCCCCAGAATGACCCCAAACTCTTTGGACGGGACCGAACCCCCAGAGAGTTAGACTCGTCCATTTCCTATGAAGTTACCCGGCAATTTCACGACCATGAGTGACACGATATCAAGAGACAAAAACTTGAACAAGAGCCTCACACTCGCCCTTTTTTCATATCCCGAAGTGTTCTCCTCATGGTCTGTAGATCAGTCCTGCCATACCTATGACCCAAAACATAAGCCGAGTTTGTGTTTTCAGACAACTGTCCAAACAGCTCTGGCCTACACACCCTACAGGCTCAGGGCCCTGGAGCCAAACCTGAGGACTGTACTTGCCCTCTCCAAGGGAATTGTATGTGCAAATTCCAATGGCCACAACCCTACTAGTAGGATAACCTCCAAAGTCCCTGAGGCCATCCCAAGAGTTGTGGCTTCCCAGGACAAACAGGGGCAATCTGAGCCCATCTGAGCACCTACCTGCACTCAGACCCGTAGACTGATGTCCCCAGAGGTAAAAAGGAACGAACAGGCCCCTAGGCACTAATCGGATCCATTGCTTTGGTTTCCAGGCATCTCTCCTCAGAGGCCTGGATTTCAATACCAGCATATGGCTGTTTCTTGACTCACCCATCGGAACAAATCTCATCTACACATGGGAAACATGCACGTTGGAGCTGTGTCAAAGCCTCTGTTTAGGAGAACCCTTCAGGGCCCCAGGGCCACCGCTTCATTCCAAGGTCTCCATAGACACAAAAACATATTAGGACACTTCCACAGGAGAGTCCATTTCAACTCAGCCTCCTCGGTTGCCCCCCACATCCAGCAGATCTATCCTGTCTTGTTGCTTGTAGACCATTGGAATGCGAGGTGGGCTACCCAGCCATCCATCCTTAGAACCCTGCTCGGAATCGTTGGCCTGGAGCCAACCAACAGGTCTCAATTGTCCTGCAGAAGAATCTTTGCAGTTTGGAGCTTCTCACAACTCCCATCGTGGGAAAACCCCCATGTCCTCGTGATCCAACCCCCTTCAAGAAAGGGCCATCAGGGCAGAAAGTCCTACCTGAGCGATCGTCTGATCCTTGCCCTGCCTTCAGATGCACGAGATCTCTATTGAGGTCTGTAGATTGGGCCTGCCATATCCTCACCCAGAAACCTAGGCCTAGCTTGGGTTCTCAGACTCCGTCCTCAGACTACTGGCCCACAAGCCCTCCAGTTGGGTAATCCAGAACTACAATACCGCACTCTGCCTGCCCTACAGAAGTAAAACATTGCCCTCAGGGCTACCCCGAAACCCCAAATGAGGATCCACCTGCACGCCATTCGGCTGTACCCCAAACATATAGGCTGACCTGGGCACTATTTCCCCTTCTGACCCAGCGAGAGCCTGGTCCTCCTGTTCCCACTCAGACAGCTGGCCGCACACTGAGCACATCGGTCCCGCCATGGCCTTAGGTCGTCATCTCTACCCAACTGCGGTTTTCAGGCTCCAGAACCTAGACCTTATCTCCAACCACTGCCCAGGGTTGAAAATGATGCAGAAATCAGAACTCTTTCCCCATGGCAAGAAACCTTATGGTTGGCATGTTGTCCAATGTTCAGTGTAGTTGAAACAAGCGTGGCCCATGAGGCCCAGCCAATGCTTGCAGGCCACATTGGTCACAAACACACATTGTGACCCTCAGCCTGAGCCCAGTCTTCAGGTAAGTCCTCTCAGGGCCTATATGAAGAGACAGCATATTGGACTTGCCATGCCCCTAGGCCCCAATTTTTAACCATCGTTCGGGGTGTCCCTTCACTCTTCCCCAGGGCTCTGCTTTGGAATTCCTCTTTTGGTGGGACACCTGAGGTAACAAACCTGAAAGGAGTCCTCCCATCCCACAGATTGACGAAAAACAATTGGGATCGGGCCAACTCTACAGAGAGGGAGATTCGTCCATGGCCCATGAGACCTCCCCAACATTCCACGGCCATCGCTGAAACAAAATCCAGAGACAAAATCCTGAGCAAGCGTCTCCGACTCGCTCATTCTTCATATCCTGAAGAGTTCTTCTCATGGTTTGTAGATCGGGCGTGCCATACCTACGTCCCCATACATAAGCTGGGTTTGTGTTTTCAGTCTTCTGTCCTCAAAGTCCTGGGCCACACTCCCTCCAGGCTGGGGCCTTGGAGCCATTCAATAGGACTGCCCCCACCCAATCCATGGGAACTCTGCCCATTCCATTGTCAAAAATCGTACAAATTAGGAGAACCCTCCAAAGTCCCTGAGGCCATCCCAATAGTGTAGGTCGCCCGGGACAAAAAAGGGCGGTTGATACCGGCTGAACATCTACCTCCACTCATCTACCTCCACTCATACCAAGAAGATTGAATCAGACAGGACCCGAGGCCATTATCGGATCCATTGCTTTGGTTTACAGGCATGTCTCCTCAAAAGCCTGGATTCCAATACCAGCAGAGGGGATTTCCTGAGGCAACCATCAGAACAAATCTCGTCTCCACAAGGAAACTTGTGCATGGGAGTTATGCCAAAGCTTAGGAGAATACTTCAGGGTCCCGGTGACACCTCCCCATTCCAAGGCCCTCATGGACACAAACACACGTTAGGACCCATCCTCTGGAAAGTGCATTTCAACTCAGCCACCCCGGTTGCTCCCGCAGATCCATTAGATCTAAACTGTCTTGTTGCTAGGAGACAATTGGAAGGCGAGGCGGACTTCCCAGGCATCCATCCTCGAACGGTGCCCTGGAGTCATTCCATATGGGATGTCCTGGAGCTGTCCAACAGGTCTCAATAGTCCCGCAGAAGGAATCCTTGAAAGGGGCATCCCACATCTCCCAACGTGGAAAACCTCCATGGCCTCGAGTTTCCGCTCCCTTCATGAAGGGGCCGTCATGCACAGAAACTCCAACCTGAGCCAACATCGGATCCTCGCCCTGACTTCAGATGCATGAGATATTGGTTCAGATCTGCAGGGAGTACCTGCCGTGCCCTCACCCTGAATCCGAAGTCTAGCTTTTGTTCTCAGACTTCCGTCCTCACTCTCCTGGCCCCGAAGCCCTCAAGTTTGGCAATTCCGGACCGACAATGAAGCACTCTGCCTGCCCTCTAGAAAAAATATATTGCCTAATGAGCAGCCCAGGCAGCTTAAATGAGGATAAATCTACACGTCACTCGAATGTATCCAAATTATATAATCTAAACTGGGCACTAATGCACTGTCTGACACAACCTGAGCCCGGACCTGCTGACCAACACCCAGACAGCTGACCGCACGCTGAGCACATCAGACCCGCCATGGCCTTAGGTCATCATCTCTTCCCTACCTCAGTTTTCAGGCTTCAGAACCTAGACCTTATCTCCAATCACTGCACACGGGTGACTGTGATGCAGAAATCAGAACTCTTCCTGACCCATGGCAAGAAAACTTGTGGTTGGCATGTTGTCCAACATTCAGTGTAGGAGAAACCAGCATTCTCCCTGAGGCCCCGCCCATTCTTGAGTGCGACGAGAGCATAAACACTCATTGTGACCTCAGCGTGAGTCCTGTCCTCTAGTAAGTCCTCTCAGTGGCTGGACCATTAGATGTCATAATGGGCTTGACATGTCCCTAGTCCCCAATTTTTAACCAGATTTCTGGTTGTCCAGTCGCCCCACGCCAGGGCTCTACTCTGGAATCCCTCATTTGGTGGGACATCT
The DNA here is from genome assembly GCF_964662115.1 of Mustela nivalis. Classification (NCBI taxonomy): domain Eukaryota; kingdom Metazoa; phylum Chordata; class Mammalia; order Carnivora; family Mustelidae; genus Mustela; species Mustela nivalis. Next base: position 953,351 of record NW_028136446.1, on the reverse strand, counting down.
GAGGTTGAAAAACAAAATGAAACAAATCGACAACAACAACAACAAAACGGACTTCTTCGATCCCCAGAATGACCCCAAACTCTTTGGACGGGACCGAACCCCCAGAGAGTTAGACTCGTCCATTTCCCATGAAGTTACCCGGCAATTTCACGACCATGAGTGACACGATATCAAGAGACAAAAACTTGAACAAGAGCCTCACACTCGCCCTTTTTTCATATCCCGAAGTGTTCTCCTCATGGTCTGTAGATCAGTCCTGCCATACCTATGACCCAAAACATAAGCCGAATTTGTGTTTTCAGACAACTGTCCAAACAGCTCTGGCCTACACACCCTACAGGCTCAGGGCCCTGGAGCCAAACCTGAGGACTGTACTTGCCCTCTCCAAGGGAATTGTATGTGCCCATTCCAATGGCCACAACCCTACTAGAAGGATAACCTCCAAAGTCCCTGAGGCCATCCCAAGAGTTGTATCTTCCCAGGAAAAACAGGGGCAATCTGAGCCCATCTGAGCACCTACCTGCACTCAGACCCGTAGACTGATGTCCCCAGAGGTAAAAAGGAACGAACAGGCCCCTAGGCACTAATCGGATCCATTGCTTTGGTTTCCAGGCATCTCTCCTCAGAGGCCTGGATTTCAATACCAGCATATGGCTGTTTCTTGACTCACCCATCAGAACAAATCTCATCTACACATGGGAAACATGAACGTTGGAGCTGTGTCAAAGCCTCTGTTTAGGAGAACCCTTCAGGGCCCCAGGGCCACCGCTTCATTCCAAGGTCTCCATAGACACAAAAACATATTAGGACACATCCCCAGGAGAGTCCATTTCAACTCAGCCTCCTCGGTTGCCCCCCACATCCAGCAGATCTAACTTGTCTTGTTGCTTGGAGACCATTGCAATGCGAGGTGGGCTACCCAGCCATCCATCCTTAGAACCCTGCTCGGAATCGTTGGCCTGGAGCCAACCAACAGGTCTCAATTGTCCTGCAGAAGAATCTTTGCAGTTTGGACCTTCTCACAACTCCCATCGTGGGAAAACCCCCATGTCCTCGTGATCCAACCCCCTTCAAGAAAGGGCCATCAGGGCAGAAAGTCCAACCTGAGCGATCGTCTGATCCTTGCCCTGACTTCAGATGCACGAGATCTCTATTGAGGTCTGTAGATGGTGCCTGCCATATCCTCACCCAGAAACCTAGGCTTAGCTTGGGTTCTCAGACTCCGTCCTCAGACTACTGGCCCACAGGCCCTCCAGTTTGGCAATCCAGAACTACAATGCCGCAATCTGCCTGCCCTACAGAAGTAAAATATTGCCCTCATGGCTACCCCGAATCCCCAAATGAGGATCCACCTGCACGCCATTCGGCTGTACCCCAAACATATAGGCTGACCTGGGCACTATTTCCCCTTCTGACCCAGCCTGAGCCTGGACCCCCTGGTCCCACCCAGACAGCTGGCCGCACACTGAGCACATCGGACCCGCCATGGACTTAGGTCGTCATCTCTTCCGAACTGCGGATTTCAGGCTCCAGAACCTAGACCTTATCTCCAACCACTGCCAAGGTTTGAAAATGATGCTGAAATCAGAACTCTTTCCCCATGGCAAGAAACCTTGTGGTTGGCATGTTGTCCAACGTTCAGTGTAGTTGAAACAAGCGTGGCCCATGAGGCCCAGCCCATGCTTGCAGGCCACATTGGACACAAACACACATTGTGACCCTCAGCCTGAGCCCAGTCCTCAGGTAAGGCCTCTCAGGGCCTATATGAAGAGACAGCATATTGGGCTTGCCATGCCCCTAGGCCCCAATTTTTAACCATAGTTCGGGTTGTCCCTTCACTCTTCCCCAGGGCTCTGCTTTGGAATTCCTCTTTTGGTGGGACACCTGAGGTATCAAACCTGAAAGGAGTCCTCCCATCCCACAGATTGACGAAAACCAATTGGGATCGGGCCAAATCCACAGAGAGGAAGATTCGTTCATGGCCCATGAGACCTCCCCAACATTCCACGGCCATCGCAGAAACAAAATCCAGAGAAAAAAGCCTGAGCAAGCACCTCAGACTCGCTCATTCTTCATATCCTGAAGAGTTCTTCTCATGGTTTGTAGATCGGGCGTGCCATACCTACGTCCCCAAACTTAAGCTGAGTTTGTGTTTACAGTCTTCTGTCCTCAAAGTCCTGGGCCACACTCCCTCCAGGCTGGGGCCCCTGGAGTCACACATTAGGACTGCCCCCACCCAATCCATGGCAATTCTACCCATTCCATTGTCAAAAATCGTACAAATTAGGAGAACCCTCCAAAGTCCCTGAGGCCATCCCAATAGTGTAGGTCGCCCGGGACAAAAAATGGGCGGTTGATTCCGGCTGAGCATTTACCTCCACTCATCTACCACCACTCATCTACCTCCACTCATACCAAGGAGATTGAACCAGACAGGACCCGAGGCCATTATCGAATCCATTGCTTTGGTTTACAGGCATGTCTCCTCAAAAGCCTGGTTTCCAATACCAGCATAGGGGATTTCCTGAGGCACTCATCAGAACAAATCTCGTCTCCACAAGGAAACTTGTGCATGGTAGCTAAGCCAAAGCATAGGAGAATACTTCAGGGTCCCGGTGCCACCTCCCCATTCCAAGGCCCTCATGGACACAAATACACGTTAGGACCCATCCTCTGGAAAGTGCATTTCAGCTTAGCCACCCCGGTTGCTCCCGCAGATCCATTAGATCTAAACTGTCTTGTTGCTAGGAGACAATTGGAAGGCGAGGCAGACTTCCCAGGCATCCATCCTGGAACGGTGCTCTGGAGTCATTCCATATGGGATGTCCTGGAGCTGTCCAACAGGTCTCAATTGTCCCGCAGAAGGAATCCTTGAAGGGGGCATCCCATATCTCCCAACGTGGAAAACCTCCATGGCCTCGAGATCCCGCTCTTTTCAGGAAGCGGCCGTCATGCACAGGAACTCTAACCTGAGCCAACGTCGGATCCTCGCCCTGACTTCAGATGCATTTGATATTGGTTCAGATCTGCAGTGGGTACCTGCCGTGTCCTCACCCTGAATCCGAAGACTAGCTTGTGTCTCAGACTTCCGTCCTCACTCTCCTGGCCCCGAAGCCCTCAAGTTTGGCAATTCCGGACCGACAATGAAGCACTCTGCCTGCCCTCTAGAAAAAATATATTGCCTAATGAGCAGCCCAGGCAGCTTAAATGAGGATAAACCTACACAGCACTCGAATGTACCCAAATTATATAGTCTAACCTGGGCACTAATGCACTGTCTGACACAACCTGAGCCCGGACCTGCTGACCAACACCCAGACAGCTGACCGCACGCTGAGCACATCAAACCCGCCATGGCCTTAGGTCATCATCTCTTCCCTACCTCAGTTCTCAGGCTTCAGAACCTAGACCTTATCTCCAATCACTGCCCACGGGTGACTGTTATGCAGAAATCAGAACTCTTCCTGACCCATGGCAAGAAACCTTGTGGTTGGCATGTTGTCCAACGTTCAGTGTAGGAGAAACCAGCATTCACCCTGAGGCCACGCCCATTCTTGAGTGCGACGAGAGCATAAACACGCATTGTGACCTCAGCGTGAGTTCTGTCCTCTAGAAAGTCCTCTCAGTGCCTGGACCATTAGATGTCATAATGGGCTTGACATGTCCCTAGTCCCCAATTTTTAACCAGATTTCTGGTTGTCCAGTCGCCCCACCCCAGGGCTCTACTCTGGAATCCCTCATTTGGTGGGACATCTGAGGTTGAAAAACAAAATGAAACAAATCGACAACAACAAAAAAACGGACTTCTTCCATCCCCAGAATGACCCCAAACTCTTTGGACTGGACCGAACCCCCAGAGAGTAAGACTCGTCCATTTCCCATGAAGTCACCCGGCAATTTCACGACCATGAGTGACACGATATCCAGAGACAAAAACTTGAGCAAGAGCCTCACACTCGCCCTTTTTTCATATCCCGAAGTGTTCTCCTCATGGTCTGTAGATCAGTCCTGCCATACCTATGACCCAAAACATAAGCCGAGTTTGTGTTTTCAGACAACTGTCCAAACAGCTCTGGCCTACACACCCTACAGGCTCAGGGCCCTGGAGCCAAACCTGAGGACTGTACTTGCCCTCTCCAAGGGAATTGTATGTGCCCATTCCAATGGCCACAACCCTACTAGTAGGATAACCTCCAAAGTCCCTGAGGCCATCCCAATAGTTGAGGCTTCCCAGGACAAACAGGGGCAATCTGAGCCCATCTGAGCACCTACCTGCACTCTAGACCCGTAGACTGATGTCGCCAGAGGTAAAAAGGAACGAACAGGCCCCTAGGCACTAATCGGATCCATTGCTTTGGTTTCCAGGCATCTCTCCTCAGAGGCCTGGATTCCAATACCAGCATATGGCTGTTTCTTGACTCACCCATCGGAACAAATCTCATCTACACATGGGAAACATGCACGTTGGAGCTGTGTCAAAGCCTCTGTTTAGGAGAACCCTTCAGGGCCCCAGGGCCACCGCTTCATTCCAAGGTCTCCATAGACACAAAAACATATTAGGACACATCCACAGGAGAGTCCATTTCAACTCAGCCTTTTCGGTTGCCCCCCACATCCAGCAGATCTAACCTGTCTTGTTGCTTGGAGACCATTGGAATGCGAGGTGGGCTACCCAGCCATCCATCCTTAGAACCCTGCTCAGAATCGTTGGCCTGGAGCCAACCAACAGGTCTCAAATGTCCTGCAGAAGAATCTTTGCAGTTTGGAGCTTCTCACAACTCCCAACGTGGGAAAACCCCCATGTCCTCGTGATCCAACCCCCTTCAAGAAAGGGCCATCAGGGCAGAAAGTCCAACCTGAGCGATCGTCTGATCCTTGCCCTGAATTCAGATGCACGAGATCCCGATTGAGGTCTGTAGATTGTGCCTGCCATATCTTCACCCAGAAAACTAGGCCTAGCTTGGGTTTTCAGACTCCGTCCTCAGACTACTGGCACACAAGCCCTCCAGGTGGGCATCCAGACTACAATGCCGCACTCTGCCTGCCCTACAGAAGTAAAACATTGCCCTCAGGGCTACCCCGAAACCAAAAATGAGGATCAACCTGCACGCCATTCGGATGTACCCCAAACATATAGGCTGACCTGGGCACTATTTCCCCTTCTGACCCAGCCTGAGCCTGGACCTCCTGGTCCCACCCAGACAGCTGGCCGCACACTGAGCACATCGGACCCGCCATGGCCTTAGGTCGTCATCTCTTCCCAACTGCGGTTTTCAGGCTCCAGAACCTAGACCTTATCTCCAACCACTGCCCAGGTTTGAAAATGATGCAGAAATCAGAACTCTTTCCCCATGGCAAGAAACCTTGTGGTTGGCATGTTGTCCAACGTTCAGTGTAGTTGAAACAAGCGTGGCCCATGAGGCCCAGCCCATGCTTGCGGGCCTCATTGGTCACAAACACACATTGTGACCCTCAGCCTGAGCCCAGTCCTCACGTAAGGCCTCTCAGGGCCTATATGAAGAGACAGCATATTGGGCTTGCCATGCCCCTAGGCCCCAATTTTTAACCATAGATCGGGTTGTCCCTTCACTCATCCCCAGGGCTCTGCTTTGGAATTCCTCTTTTGGTGGGACACCTGAGGTAACAAACCTGAAAGGAATACTCTCATCCCACAGATTGACGAAAAACAATTGGGATCGGGCCAAATCCACAGAGAGGAAGATTCGTCAATGGCCGATGAGACCTCCCCAACATTCCGCGGCCATCGCTGAAACAAAATCCAGAGACAAAAGCCTGAGCAAGCTCCTCAGACTCGCTCATTCTTCATATCCTGAAGAGTTCTTCTCAGGGTTTGTAGATCGTGCGTGCCATACCTACGTCCCCAATCTTAAGCTGAGTTTGTGTTTTTAGTCTTCTGTCCTCAAAGTCCTGGGCCACACTCCCTCCAAGCTGGGGCCCCTGGAGCCACACATTAGGACTGCCCCCACCCAATCCATGGAAATTCTGCCCATTCCATTGTCAAAAATCGTACAAATTAGGAGAACCCACCAAAGTCCCTGAGGCCATCCCAATAGTTGTGGCTTCCCAGGACAAACAGGGGCAATCTGAGCCCATCTGAGCACCTACCTGCACTCAGACCCGTAGACTGATGTCCCCAGAGGTAAAAAGGAACGAACAGGCCCCTAGGCAGTAATCGGATCCATTGCTTTGGTTTCCAGGCATCTCTCCTCAGAGGCCTGGATTTCAATACCAGCATATGGCTGTTTCTTGACTCACCCATCGGAACAAATCTCATCTACACATGGGAAACATGCACGTTGGAGCTGTGTCAAAGCCTCTGTTTAGGAGAACCCTTTAGGGCCCCAGGGCCACCGCTTCATTCCAAGGTCTCCATAGACACAAAAACATATTAGGACACATCCACAGGAGAGTCCATTTCAACTCAGCCTCCTCGGTTGCCCCCCACATCCAGCAGATCTAACCTGTCTTGTTGCTTGGAGACCATTGGAATGCGAGGTGGGCTACCCAGCCATCCATCCTTAGAACCCTGCTCGGAATCGTTGGCCTGGAGCCAACCAACAGGTCTCAATTGTCCTGCAGAAGAATCTTTGCAGTTTGGAGCTTCTCACAACTCCCATCGTGGGAAAACCCCCATGTCCTCGTGATCCAACCCCCTTCAAGAAAGGGCCATCAGGGCAGAAAGTCCAACCTGAGCGATCGTCTGATCCTTGCCCTGAATTCAGATGCACGAGATCCCGATTGAGGTCTGTAGATTGTGCCTGCCATATCCTCACCCAGAAATCTAGGCCTAGCTTGGGTTTTCAGACTCCGTCCTCAGACTACTGGCCCACAAGCCCTCCAGTTGGGCAATCCAGACTACAATGCCGCACTCTGCCTGCCCTACAGGAGTAAAACATTGCCCTCAGGGCTACCCCGAAACCGCAAATGAGGATCAACCTGCACGCCATTCGGATGTACCCCAAACATATAGGCTGACCTGGGCACTATTTCCCCTTCTGACCCAGCCTGAGCCTGGACCTCCTGGTCCCACCCAGACAGCTGGCCGCACACTGAGCACATCGGACCCGCCATGGCCTTAGGTCGTCATCTCTTCCCAACTGTGGTTTTCAGGCTCCAGAACCTAGACCTTATCTCCAACCACTGCCCAGGGTTGAAAATGATGCAGAAATCAGAACTCTTTCCCCATGGCAAGAAACCTTGTGGTTGGCATGTTGTCCAACGTTCAGTGTAGTTGAAACAAGCGTGGCCCATGAGGCCCAGCCCATGCTTGCGGGCCACATTGGTCACAAACACACATTGTGACCCTCAGCCTGAGCCCAGTCCTCAGGTAAGGCCTCTCAGGGCCTATATGAAGAGACAGCATATTGGGCTTGCCATGCCCCTAGGCCCCAATTTTTAACCATAGTTCGGGTTGTCCCTTCACTCTTCCCCAGGGCTCCTCTTTGGAATTCCTCTTTTGGTGGGACACCTGAGGTAACAAACCTGAAAGCAGTCCTCCCATCCCACAGATTGACGAAAAACAATTGGGATCAGGCCAAATCCACAGAGAGGAAGATTCGTCCATCGCCCATGAGACCTCCCCAACATTCCACGGCCATCGCTGAAACAAAATCCAGAGACAAAAGCCTGAGCAAGCGCCTCAGACTCGCTCATTCTTCATATCCTGAAGAGTTCTTCTCATGGTTTGTAGATCGGGCGTGCCATTCCTACGTCCCCAAACTTAAGCTGAGTTTGTGTTTTCAGTCTTCTGTCCTCAAAGTCCTGGGCCACACTCCCTCCAGGCTGGGGCCCCTGGAGCCACACATTAGGACTGCCCCCACCCAATCCATGGGAATTCTGCCCATTCCATTGTCAAAAATCGTACAAATTAGGAGAACCCTCCAAAGTCCCTGAGGCCATCCCAATAGTGTAGGTCGCCCGGGACAAAAAAGGGCGGTTGATACCGGCTGAGCATCTACCTCCACTCATCTACCTCCACTCATACCAAGAAGATTGAACCAGACAGGACCCGAGGCCATTATCGGATCCATTGCTTTGGTTTACAGGCATGTCTCCTCAAAAGCCTGCATTCCAATACCAGCAGAGGGGATTTCCTGAGGCACCCATCAGAACAAATCTCGTCTCCACAAGGAAACTTGTGCATGGGAGCTAAGCCAAAGCTAAGGAGAATACTTCAGGGTCCCGGTGCCACCTCCCCATTCCAAGACCCTCATGGACACAAACACACGTTAGGACCCATCCTCTGGAAAGTGCATTTCAACTCAGCCACCCCGGTTGCTCCCGCAGATCCATTAGATCTAAACTGTCTTGTTGCTAGGAGACAATTGGAAGGCGAGGCGGACTTCCCAGGCATCCATCCTCGAACGGTGCTCTGGAGTCATTCCATATGGGATGTCCTGGAGCTGTCCAACAGGTCTCAATTGTCCCGCTGAAGGAATCCTTGAAGGGGGCATCCCACATCTCCCAACGTGGAAAACCTGCATGGCCTCGAGATTCCGCTTCCTTCATGAAGGGGCCTTCATGCACAGAAACTCCAACCTGAGCCAACGTGGGATCGTCGCCCTGACTTCAGATGCATGAGATATTGGTTCAGATCTGCAGGGGGTACCTGCCGTGCCCTCACCCTGAATCCGAAGTCTAGCTTTTGTTCTCAGACTTCCGTCCTCACTCTCCTGGCCCCGAAGCCCTCAAGTTTGGCAATTTCGGACCGACAATGAAGCACTCTGCCTGCCCTCTAGAAAAAATATATTGCCTAATGAGCAGCCCAGGCAGCTTAAATGAGGATAAACCTACACGGCACTCGAATGTACCCAAATTATATAGTCTAACCTGGGCACTAATGCACTGTCTGACACAACCTGAGCCCGGACCTGCTGACCAACACCCAGACAGCTGACCGCACGCTGAGCACATCAGACCCGCCATGGCCTTAGGTCATCATCTCTTCCCTACCTCAGTTTTCAGGCTTCAGAACCTAGACCTTATCTCCAATCACTGCCCACGGGTGACTGTGATGCAGAAATCAGAACTCTTCCTGACCCATGGCAAGAAACCTTGTGGTTGGCATGTTGTCCAACGTTCAGTGTAGGAGAAACCAGCATTCACCCTGAGGCCCCGGCCATTCTTGAGTGCGACGAGAGCATAAACACGCATTGTGACCTCAGCGTGAGTCCTGTCCTCTAGTAAGTCCTCTCAGTGGCTGGACCATTAGATGTCATAATGGGCTTGACATATCCCTAGTCCCCAATTTTTAACCAGATTTCTGGTTGTCCAGTCGCCCCACCCCAGGGCTCTACTCTGGAATCTCTCATTTGGTGGGACATCTGAGGTTGAAAAACAAAATGAAACAAAACGACAACAACAAAAAAACGGACTTCTTCCATCCCCAGAATGACCCCAAACTCTTTGGACGGGACCGAACCCCCAGAGAGTAAGACTCGTCCATTTCCCATGAAGTCACGCGGCAATTTCACGACCATGAGTGACACGATATCCAGAGACAAAAACTTGAGCAAGAGCCTCACACTCGCCCTTTTTTCATATCCCGAAGTGTTCTCCTCATGGTCTGTAGATCAGTCCTGCCATACCTATGACCCAAAACATAAGCCGAATTTGTGTTTTCAGACAACTGTCCAAACAGCTCTGGCCTACACACCCTACAGGCTCAGGGCCCTGGAGCAAAACCTGAGGACTGTACTTGCCCTCTCCAAGGGAATTGTATGTGCCCATTCCAATGGCCAAAACCTTACTAGTAGTATAACCTCCAAAGTCCCTGAGGCCATCCCAATAGTTGTGGCTTCCCAGGACAAACAGGGGCAATCTGAGCCCATCTGAGCACCTACCTGCACTCAGACCCGTAGACTGATGTCCCCAGAGGTAAAAAGGAACGAACAGGCCCCTAGGCACTAATCGGATCCATTGCTTTGGTTTCCAGGCATCTCTCCTCAGAGGCCTGGATTTCAATACCAGCATATGGCTGTTTCTTGACTCACCCATCAGAACAAATCTCATCTACACATGGGAAACATGCACGTTGGAGCTGTGTCAAAGCCTCTGTTTAGGCGAACCCTTCAGGGCCCCAAGGCCACCGCTTTATTCCAAGGTCTCCATAGACACAAAAACATATTAGGACACATCCACAGGAGAGTCCATTTCAACTCAGCCTCCTCGGTTGCCCCCCACATCCAGCAGATCTAACCTGTCTTGTTGCTTGGAGACCATTGGAATGCGAGGTGGGCTACCCAGCCATCCATCCTTAGGACCCTGCTCGGAATCGTTGGCCTGGAGCCAACCAACAGGTCTCAATTGTCCTGCAGAAGAATCTTTGCAGTTTGGACCTTCTCACAACTCCCATCGTGGGAAAACCCCCATGTCCTCGTGATCCAACCCCCTTCAAGAAAGGGCCATCAGGGCAGAAAGTCCTACCTGAGCGATCGTCTGATCCTTGCCCTGACTTCAGATGCACGAGATCTCTATTGAGGTCTGTAGATTGTGCCTGCCATATCCTCACCCAGAAACCTAGGCCTAGCTTGGGTTCTCAGACTCCGTCCTCAGACTACTGGCCCACAAGCCCTCCAGTTGGGCAATCCAGAACTACAATGCCGCACTCTGCCTGCCCTACAGAAGTAAAACATTGCCCTCATGGTTACCCCGAAACCGCAAATGAGGATCAACCTGCACGCCATTCGGCTGTACCCCAAACATATAGGCTGACCTGGGCACTATTTCCCCTTCTGACCCAGCCTGAGCCTGGACCTCCTGGTCCCACCCAGACAGCTGTCCGCACACTGAGCACATCGGACCCGCCATGGCCTTAGGTCGTCATCTCTTCCCAACTGCGGTTTTCAGGCTCCAGAACCTAGACCTTATCTCCAACCATTGCCCAGGGTTGAAAATGATGCAGAAATCAGAACTCTTTCCCCATGGCAAGAAACCTTGTGGTAGGCATGTTGTCCAATGTTCAGTGTAGTTGAAACAAGCGTGGCCAATGAGGCCCAGCCCATGCTTGCGGGCCACATTGGTCACAAACACACATTGTGACCCTCAGCCTGAGCCCAGTCCTCAGGTAAGGCCTCTCAGGGCCTATATGAAGAGACAGCATATTGGGCTTGCCATGCCCCTAGGCCCCAATTTTTAACCATAGTTCGGGTTGTCCCTTCACTCTTCCCCAGGGATCCTCTTTGGAATTCCTCTTTTGGTGGGACACCTGAGGTAACAAACCTGAAAGCAGTCCTCCCATCCCACAGATTGACGAAAAACTATTGGGATCGGGCCAAATCCACAGAGAGGAAGATTCGTCCATGGCCCATGAGACCTCCCCAACATTCCACGGCCATCGCTGAAACAAAATCCAGAGGCAAAAGCCTGAGCAAGCTCCTCAGACTCGCTCATTCTTCATATCCTGAAGAGTTCTTCTCATGGTTTGTAGATCGGGCGTGCCATACCTACGTCCCCAAACTTAAGCTGAGTTTGTGTTTTCAGTCTTCTGTCCTCAAAGTCCTGGGCCACACTCCCTCCAGGCTAGGGCCCCTGGAGCCACACATTAGGACTGCCCCCACCCAATCCATGGGAATTCTGCCCATTCCATTGTCACAAATCGTACAAATTAGGAGAACCCTCCAAAGTCCCTGAGGCCATCCCAATAGTGTAGGTCGCCCGGGACAAAAAAGGGCGGTTGATACCGGCTGAGCATCTACCTCCACTCATCTACCTCCACTCATACCAAGAAGATTGAACCAGACAGGACCCGAGGCCATTATCGGATCCATTGATTTGGTTTACAGGCATGTCTCCTCAAAAGCCTGCATTCCAATACCAGCAGAGGGGATTTCCTGAGGCACCCATCAGAACAAATCTCGTCTCCACAAGGAAACTTGTGCATGGGAGCTAAGCCAAAGCTAAGGAGAATACTTCAGGGTCCCGGTGCCACCTCCCCATTCCAAGGCCCTCATGGACACAAACACACGTTAGGACCCATCCTCTGGAAAGTGCATTTCAACTCAGCCACCCCGGTTGCTCCCGCAGATCCATTAGATCTAAACTGTCTTGTTGCTAGGAGACAATTGGAAGGCGAGGCGGACTTCCCAGGCATCCATCCTGGAACGGTGCACTGGAGTCATTCCATATGGGATGTCCTGGAGCTGTCCAACAGGTCTCAATTGTCCCGCTGAAGGAATCCTTGAAGGGGGCATCCCACATCTCCCAACGTGGAAAACCTCCATGGCCTCGAGATTCCGCTTCCTTCATGAAGGGGCCTTCATGCACAGAAACTCCAACCTGAGCCAACGTGGGATCGTCGCCCTGACTTCAGATGCATGAGATATTGGTTCAGATCTGCAGGGGGTACCTGCCGTGCCCTCACCCTGAATCCGAAGTCTAGCTTTTGTTCTCAGACTTCCGTCCTCACTCTCCTGGCCCCGAAGCCCTCAAGTTTGGCAATTTCGGACCGACAATGAAGCACTCTGCCTGCCCTCTAGAAAAAATATATTGCCTAATGAGCAGCCCAGGCAGCTTAAATGAGGATAAACCTACACGGCACTCGAATGTACCCAAATTATATAGTCTAACCTGGGCACTAATGCACTGTCTGACACAACCTGAGCCCGGACCTGCTGACCAACACCCAGACAGCTGACCGCACGCTGAGCACATCAGTCCCGCCATGGCCTTAGGTCATCATCTCTTCCCTACCTCAGTTTTCAGGCTTCAGAACCTAGACCTTATCTCCAATCACTGCCCACGGGTGACTGTGATGCAGAAATCAGAACTCTTCCTGACCCATGGCAAGAAACCTTGTGGTTGGCATGTTGTCCAACGTTCAGTGTAGGAGAAACCAGCATTCACCCTGAGGCCCCGGCCATTCTTGAGTGCGACGAGAGCATAAACACGCATTGTGACCTCAGCGTGAGTCCTGTCCTCTAGTAAGTCCTCTCAGTGGCTGGACCATTAGATGTCATAATGGGCTTGACATATCCCTAGTCCCCAATTTTTAACCAGATTTCTGGTTGTCCAGTCGCCCCACCCCAGGGCTCTACTCTGGAATCTCTCATTTGGTGGGACATCTGAGGTTGAAAAACAAAATGAAACAAAACGACAACAACAAAAAAACGGACTTCTTCCATCCCCAGAATGACCCCAAACTCTTTGGACGGGACCGAACCCCCAGAGAGTAAGACTCGTCCATTTCCCATGAAGTCACGCGGCAATTTCACGACCATGAGTGACACGATATCCAGAGACAAAAACTTGAGCAAGAGCCTCACACTCGCCCTTTTTTCATATCCCGAAGTGTTCTCCTCATGGTCTGTAGATCAGTCCTGCCATACCTATGACCCAAAACATAAGCCGAATTTGTGTTTTCAGACAACTGTCCAAACAGCTCTGGCCTACACACCCTACAGGCTCAGGGCCCTGGAGCAAAACCTGAGGACTGTACTTGCCCTCTCCAAGGGAATTGTATGTGCCCATTCCAATGGCCAAAACCTTACTAGTAGTATAACCTCCAAAGTCCCTGAGGCCATCCCAATAGTTGTGGCTTCCCAGGACAAACAGGGGCAATCTGAGCCCATCTGAGCACCTACCTGCACTCAGACCCGTAGACTGATGTCCCCAGAGGTAAAAAGGAACGAACAGGCCCCTAGGCACTAATCGGATCCATTGCTTTGGTTTCCAGGCATCTCTCCTCAGAGGCCTGGATTTCAATACCAGCATATGGCTGTTTCTTGACTCACCCATCAGAACAAATCTCATCTACACATGGGAAACATGCACGTTGGAGCTGTGTCAAAGCCTCTGTTTAGGCGAACCCTTCAGGGCCCCAAGGCCACCGCTTTATTCCAAGGTCTCCATAGACACAAAAACATATTAGGACACATCCACAGGAGAGTCCATTTCAACTCAGCCTCCTCGGTTGCCCCCCACATCCAGCAGATCTAACCTGTCTTGTTGCTTGGAGACCATTGGAATGCGAGGTGGGCTACCCAGCCATCCATCCTTAGGACCCTGCTCGGAATCGTTGGCCTGGAGCCAACCAACAGGTCTCAATTGTCCTGCAGAAGAATCTTTGCAGTTTGGAGCTTCTCACAACTCCCATCGTGGGAAAACCCCCATGTCCTCGTGATCCAACCCCCTTCAAGAAAGGGCCATCAGGGCAGAAAGTCCTACCTGAGCGATCGTCTGATCCTTGCCCTGACTTAAGATGCACGAGATCTCGATTGAGGTCTGTAGATTGTGCCTGCCATATCCTCACCCAGAAACCTAGGCCTAGCTTGGGTTCTCAGACTCCGTCCTCAGACTACTGGCCCACAAGCCCTCCAGTTGGGCAATCCAGAACTACAATGCCGCACTCTGCCTGCCCTACAGAAGTAAAACATTGCCCTCAGGGTTACCCCGAAACCGCAAATGAGGATCAACCTGCACGCCATTCGGCTGTACCCCAAACATATAGGCTGACCTGGGCACTATTTCCCCTTCTGACCCAGCCTGAGCCTGGACCTCCTGGTCCCACCCAGACAGCTGTCCGCACACTGAGCACATCGGACCCGCCATGGCCTTAGGTCGTCATCTCTTCCCAACTGCGGTTTTCAGGCTCCAGAACCTAGACCTTATCTCCAACCATTGCCCAGGGTTGAAAATGATGCAGAAATCAGAACTCTTTCCCCATGGCAAGAAACCTTGTGGTTGGCATGTTGTCCAATGTTCAGTGTAGTTGAAACAAGCGTGGCCAATGAGGCCCAGCCCATGCTTGCGGGCCACATTGGTCACAAACACACATTGTGACCCTCAGCCTGAGCCCAGTCCTCAGGTAAGGCCTCTCAGGGCCTATATGAAGAGACAGCATATTGGGCTTGCCATGCCCCTAGGCCCCAATTTTTAACCATAGTTCGGGTTGTCCCTTCACTCTTCCCCAGGGCTCCTCTTTGGAATTCCTCTTTTGGTTGGACACCTGAGGTAACAAACCTGAAAGCAGTCCTCCCATCCCACAGATTGACGAAAAACAATTAGGATCGGGCCAAATCCACAGAGAGGAAGATTCGTCCATCGCCCATGAGACCTCCCCAACATTCCACGGCCATCGCTGAAACAAAATCCAGAGACAAAAGCCTGAGCAAGCTCCTCAGACTCGCTCATTCTTCATATCCTGAAGAGTTCTTCTCATGGTTTGTAGATCGGGCGTGCCATACCTACGTCCCCAAACTTAAGCTGAGTTTGTGTTTTCAGTCTTCTGTCCTCAAAGTCCTGGGCCACACTCCCTCCAGGCTGCGGCCCCTGGAGCCACACATTAGGACTGCCCCCACCCAAACCATGGCAATTCTGCCCATTCCATTGTCAAAAATCGTACAAATTAGGAGAACCCTCCAAAGTCCCTGAGGCCATCCCAATAGTGTAGTTCGTCCGGGACAAAAAAGGGCGGTTGATACCGGCTGAGCATCTACCTCCACCTATCTACCTCCACTCATACCAAGAAGATTGAACCAGACAGGACCCGAGGCCATTATCGGATACATTGCTTTGGTTTACAGGCATGTCTCCTCAAAAGCCTGCATTCCAATACCAGCAGAGGGGATTTCCTGAGGCACCCATCAGAACAAATCTCGTCTCCACAAGGAAACTTGTGCATGGGAGCTAAGCCAAAGCTAAGGAGAATACTTCAGGGTCCCGGTGCCACCTCCCCATTCCAAGGCCCTCATGGACACAAACACACGTTAGGACCCATCCTCTGGAAAGTGCATTTCAACTCAGCCACCCCGGTTGCTCCCGCAGATCCATTAGATCTAAACTGTCTTGTTGCTAGGAGACAATTGGAAGGCGAGGCGGACTTCCCAGGCATCCATCCTCGAACGGTGCTCTGGAGTCATTCCATATGGGATGTCCTGGAGCTGTCCAACAGGTCTCAATTGTCCCGCTGAAGGAATCCTTGAAGGGGGCATCCCACATCTCCCAACGTGGAAAACCTCCATGGCCTCGAGATTCCGCTTCCTTCATGAAGGGGCCTTCATGCACAGAAACTCCAACCTGAGCCAACGTGGGATCGTCGCCCTGACTTCAGATGCATGAGATATTGGTTCAGATCTGCAGGGGGTACCTGCCGTGCCCTCACCCTGAATCCGAAGTCTAGCTTTTGTTCTCAGACTTCCGTCCTCACTCTCCTGGCCCCGAAGCCCTCAAGTTTGGCAATTTCGGACCGACAATGAAGCACTCTGCCTGCCCTCTAGAAAAAATATATTGCCTAATGAGCAGCCCAGGCAGCTTAAATGAGGATAAACCTACACGGCACTCGAATGTACCCAAATTATATAGTCTAACCTGGGCACTAATGCACTGTCTGACACAACCTGAGCCCGGACCTGCTGACCAACACCCAGACAGCTGACCGCACGCTGAGCACATCAGACCCGCCATGGCCTTAGGTCATCATCTCTTCCCTACCTCAGTTTTCAGGCTTCAGAACCTAGACCTTATCTCCAATCACTGCCCACGGGTGACTGTGATGCAGAAATCAGAACTCTTCCTGACCCATGGCAAGAAACCTTGTGGTTGGCATGTTGTCCAACGTTCAGTGTAGGAGAAACCAGCATTCACCCTGAGGCCCCGGCCATTCTTGAGTGCGACGAGAGCATAAACACGCATTGTGACCTCAGCGTGAGTCCTGTCCTCTAGTAAGTCCTCTCAGTGGCTGGACCATTAGATGTCATAATGGGCTTGACATATCCCTAGTCCCCAATTTTTAACCAGATTTCTGGTTGTCCAGTCGCCCCACCCCAGGGCTCTACTCTGGAATCTCTCATTTGGTGGGACATCTGAGGTTGAAAAACAAAATGAAACAAAACGACAACAACAAAAAAACGGACTTCTTCCATCCCCAGAATGACCCCAAACTCTTTGGACGGGACCGAACCCCCAGAGAGTAAGACTCGTCCATTTCCCATGAAGTCACGCGGCAATTTCACGACCATGAGTGACACGATATCCAGAGACAAAAACTTGAGCAAGAGCCTCACACTCGCCCTTTTTTCATATCCCGAAGTGTTCTCCTCATGGTCTGTAGATCAGTCCTGCCATACCTATGACCCAAAACATAAGCCGAATTTGTGTTTTCAGACAACTGTCCAAACAGCTCTGGCCTACACACCCTACAGGCTCAGGGCCCTGGAGCAAAACCTGAGGACTGTACTTGCCCTCTCCAAGGGAATTGTATGTGCCCATTCCAATGGCCAAAACCTTACTAGTAGTATAACCTCCAAAGTCCCTGAGGCCATCCCAATAGTTGTGGCTTCCCAGGACAAACAGGGGCAATCTGAGCCCATCTGAGCACCTACCTGCACTCA
The DNA here is from genome assembly GCF_964662115.1 of Mustela nivalis. Lineage (NCBI taxonomy): Eukaryota > Metazoa > Chordata > Mammalia > Carnivora > Mustelidae > Mustela > Mustela nivalis. Next base: position 936,003 of record NW_028136446.1, on the reverse strand, counting down.
GACCCGTAGACTGATGTCCCCAGAGGTAAAAAGGAACGAACAGGCCCCTAGGCACTAATCGGATCCATTGCTTTGGTTTCCAGGCATCTCTCCTCAGAGGCCTGGATTTCAATACCAGCATATGGCTGTTTCTTGACTCACCCATCAGAACAAATCTCATCTACACATGGGAAACATGCACGTTGGAGCTGTGTCAAAGCCTCTGTTTAGGCGAACCCTTCAGGGCCCCAAGGCCACCGCTTTATTCCAAGGTCTCCATAGACACAAAAACATATTAGGACACATCCACAGGAGAGTCCATTTCAACTCAGCCTCCTCGGTTGCCCCCCACATCCAGCAGATCTAACCTGTCTTGTTGCTTGGAGACCATTGGAATGCGAGGTGGGCTACCCAGCCATCCATCCTTAGGACCCTGCTCGGAATCGTTGGCCTGGAGCCAACCAACAGGTCTCAGTTGTCCTGCAGAAGAATCTTTGCAGTTTGGAGCTTCTCACAACTCCCATCGTGGGAAAACCCCCATGTCCTCGTGATCCAACCCCCTTCAAGAAAGGGCCATCAGGGCAGAAAGTCCTACCTGAGCGATCGTCTGATCCTTGCCCTGACTTAAGATGCACGAGATCTCGATTGAGGTCTGTAGATTGTGCCTGCCATATCCTCACCCAGAAACCTAGGCCTAGCTTGGGTTCTCAGACTCCGTCCTCAGACTACTGGCCCACAAGCCCTCCAGTTGGGCAATCCAGAACTACAATGCCGCACTCTGCCTGCCCTACAGAAGTAAAACATTGCCCTCAGGGTTACCCCGAAACCGCAAATGAGGATCAACCTGCACGCCATTCGGCTGTACCCCAAACATATAGGCTGACCTGGGCACTATTTCCCCTTCTGACCCAGCCTGAGCCTGGACCTCCTGGTCCCACCCAGACAGCTGTCCGCACACTGAGCACATCGGACCCGCCATGGCCTTAGGTCGTCATCTCTTCCCAACTGCGGTTTTCAGGCTCCAGAACCTAGACCTTATCTCCAACCATTGCCCAGGGTTGAAAATGATGCAGAAATCAGAACTCTTTCCCCATGGCAAGAAACCTTGTGGTTGGCATGTTGTCCAATGTTCAGTGTAGTTGAAACAAGTGTGGCCAATGAGGCCCAGCACATGCTTGCGGGCCACATTGGTCACAAACACACATTGTGACCCTCAGCCTGAGCCCAGTCCTCAGGTAAGGCCTCTCAGGGCCTATATGAAGAGACAGCATATTGGGCTTGCCATGCCCCTAGGCCCCAATTTTTAACCATAGTTCGGGTTGTCCCTTCACTCTTCCCCAGGGCTCCTCTTTGGAATTCCTCTTTTGGTTGGACACCTGAGGTAACAAACCTGAAAGCAGTCCTCCCATCCCACAGATTGACGAAAAACAATTGGGATCGGGCCAAATCCACAGAGAGGAAGATTCGTCCATGGCCCATGAGACCTCCCCAACATTCCACGGCCATCGCTGAAACAAAATCCAGAGACAAAAGCCTGAGCAAGCTCCTCAGACTCACTCATTCTTCATATCCTGAAGAGTTCTTCTCATGGTTTGTAGATCGGGCGTGCCATACCTACGTCCCCAAACTTAAGCTGAGTTTGTGTTTTCAGTCTTCTGTCCTCAAAGTCCTGGGCCACACTCCCTCCAGGCTGGGGCCCCTGGAGCCACACATTAGGACTGCCCCCACCCAATCCATGGGAATTCTGCCCATTCCATTGTCACAAATCGTACAAATTAGGAGAACCCTCCAAAGTCCCTGAGGCCATCCCAATAGTGTAGTTCGTCCGGGACAAAAAAGGGCTGTTGATACCGGCTGAGCATCTACCTCCACCTATCTACCTCCACTCATACCAAGAAGATTGAACCAGACAGGACCCGAGGCCATTATCGGATACATTGCTTTGGTTTACAGGCATGTCTCCTCAAAAGCCTGCATTCCAATACCAGCAGAGGGGATTTCCTGAGGCACCCATCAGAACAAATCTCGTCTCCACAAGGAAACTTGTGCATGGGAGCTATGCCAAAGCTTAGGAGAATACTTCAGGGTCCCGGTGCCACCTCCCCATTCCAAGGCCCTCATGGACACAAACACACGTTAGGACCCATCCTCTGGAAAGTGCATTTCAACTCAGCCACCCCGGTTGCTCCCGCAGATCCATTAGATCTAAACTGTCTTGTTGCTAGGAGACAATTGGAAGGCGAGGCGGGCTTCCCAGGCATCCATCCTGGAACGGTGCTCTGGAGTCATTCCATATGGGATGTCCTGGAGCTGTCCAACAGGTCTCAATTGTCCCGCTGAAGGAATCCTTGAAGGGGGCATCCCACATCTCCCAACGTGGAAAACCTCCATGGCCTCGAGATTCCGCTCCCTTCATGAAGGGGCCGTCATGCACAGAAACTCCAACCTGAGCCAACGTCGGATCCTCGCCCTGACTTCAGATGCATGAGATATTGGTTCAGATCTGCAGGGGGTACCTGCCGTGCCCTCACCCTGAATCCGAAGTCTAGCTTGTGTTCTCAGACTTCCGTCCTCACTCTCCTGGCCCCGAAGCCCTCAAGTTTGGCAATTCCGGACCGACAATGAAGCACTCTGCCTGCCCTCTAGAAAAAATATATTGCCTAATGAGCAGCCCAGGCAGCTTAAATGAGGATAAACCTACACGGCACTCGAATGTACCCAAATTATATAGTCTAACCTGGGCACTAATGCACTGTCTGACACAACCTGAGCCCGGACCTGCTGACCAACACCCAGACAGCTGACCGCACCCTGAGCACATCAGACCCGCCATGGCCTTAGGTCATCATCTCTTCCCTACCTCAGTTTTCAGGCTTCAGAACCTAGACCTTATCTCCAATCACTGCCCACGGGTGACTGTGATGCAGAAATCAGAACTCTTCCTGACCCATGGCAAGAAACCTTGTGGTTGGCATGTTGTCCAACGTTCAGTGTAGGAGAAACCAGCATTCACCCTGAGGCCCCACCCATTCTTGAGTGCGACGAGAGCATAAACACGCATTGTGACCTCAGCGTGAGTCCTGTTCTCTAGTAAGTCCTCTCAGTGGCTGGACCATTAGATGTCATAATGGGCTTGACATATCCCTAGTCCCCAATGTTTAACCAGATTTTTGGTTGTCCAGTCGCCCCACCCCAGGGCTCTACTCTGGAATCCCTCATTTGGTGGGACATCTGAGGTTGAAAAACAAAATGAAGCAAATCGACAACAACAAAAAAACGGACTTCTTCCATCCCCAGAATGACCCCAAACTCTTTGGACGGGACCGAACCCCCAGAGAGTAAGACTCGTCCATTTCCCATGAAGTCACCCGGCAATTTCACGACCATGAGTGAGACGATATCCAGAGACAAAAACTTGAGCAAGAGCCTCACACTCGCCCTTTTTTCATATCCCGAAGTGTTCTCCTCATGGTCTGTAGATCAGTCCTGCCATACCTATGACCCAAAACATAAGCCGAGTTTGTGTTTTCAGACAACTGTCCAAACAGCTCTGGCCTACACACCCTACAGGCTCAGGGCCCTGGAGCCAAACCTGAGGACTGTACTTGCCCTCTCCAAGGGAATTGTATGTGCCCATTCCAATGGCCACAACCCTACTAGTAGGATAACCTCCAAAGTCCCTGAGGCCATCCCAATAGTTGTGGCTTCCCAGGACAAACAGGGGCAATCTGAGCCCATCTGAGCACCTACCTGCACTCAGACCCGTAGACTGATGTCCCCAGAGGTAAAAAGGAACGAACAGGCCCCTAGGCACTAATCGGATACATTGCTTTGGTTTCCAGGCATCTCTCCTCAGAGGCCTGGATTTCAATACCAGCATATGGCTGTTTCTTGACTCACCCATCAAAACAAATCTCATCTACACATGGGAATCATGCACGTTGGAGCTGTGTCAAAGCCTCTGTTTAGGAGAACCCTTCAGGGCCCCAAGGCCACCGCTTCATTCCAAGGTCTCCATAGACACAAAAACATATTAGGACACATCCACAGTAGAGTCCATTTCAACTCAGCCTCCTCATTTGCCCCCCAAATACAGCAGATCTAACCTGTCTTGTTGCTTGGAGACAATTGGAATGCGAGGTGGGCTACCCAGCCATCCATCCTTAGAACCCTGCTCGGAATCGTTGGCCTGGAGCCAACCAACAGGTCTCAATTGTCCTGCAGAAGAATCTTTGCAGTTTGGAGCTTCTCACAACTCCCATCGTGGGAAAACCCCCATGTCCTCGTGATCCAACCCCCTTCAAGAAAGGGCCATCAGGGCAGAAAGTCCAACCTGAGCGATCGTCTGATCCTTGCCCTGACTTCAGAGCACGAGATCTCGATTGAGGTCTGTAGATTGTGCCTGCCATATCCTCACCCAGAAACCTAGGCCTAGCTTGGGTTCTCAGACTCTGTCCTCAGACTACTGGCCCACAAGCCCTCCAGTTGGGCAATCCAGAACTACAATGCCGCACTCTGCCTGCCCTACAGAAGTAAAACATTGCCCTCAGGGCTACCCCGAAACCGCAAATGAGGATCAACCTGCACGCCATTCGGCTGTACCCCAAACATATAGGCTGACCTGGGCACTATTTCCTCTTCTGACCCAGCCTGAGCCTGGACCTCCTGGTCCCACCCAGACAGCTGGCCGCACACTGAGCACATCGGACCCGCCATGGCCTTAGGTCGTCATCTCTTCCCAACTGCGGTTTTCAGGCTCCAGAACCTAGACCTTTTCACCAACCACTGCCCAGTTTGAAAATGATGCAGAAATCAGAACTCTTTCCCCATGGCAAGAAACCTTGTGCTTGGCATGTTGTCCAACGTTCAGTGTAGTTGAAACAAGCGCAGCCCATGAGGCCCAGCCCATGCTTGTGGGCCACATTGGTCACAAACACACATTGTGACCCTCAGCCTGAGCCCAGTCCTCAGGTAAGGCCTCTCAGGGCCTATATGAAGAGACAGCATATTGGGCTTTCCATGCCCCTAGGCCCCAATTTTTAACCATAGTTCGGGTTGTCCCTTCACTCTTCCCCAGGGCTCTGCTTTGGAATTCCTCTTTTGGTGGGACACCTGAGGTAACAAACCTGAAAGGAGTCCTCCCATCCCACAGATTGACGAAAAACAATTGGGATTGGGCCAAATCCACAGAGAGGAATATTCATCCATGGCCCATGAGACCATCGCAACATTCCAAGGCCATCCCTGAAACAAAATCCAGAGACAAAAGCCTGAGCAAGCGCCTCAGACTCACTCATTCTTCATATCCTGAAGAGTTCTTCTCATGGTTTGTAGATCGGGCGTGCCATAACTACGTCCCCAAACTTAAGCTGAGTTTGTGTATTCAGTCTTCTGTCCTCAAAGTCCTGGGCCACACTCCCTCCAGGCTCGGGCCCCTGGAGCCCACATTAGGACTGCCCCAACACAATCCATGGGAATTCTGCCCATTCCATTGTCAAAATCGTACAAATTAGGAGAACACTCCAAAGTCCCTGAGGCCATCCCAATAGTGTAGGTCGCCCGGGACAAAAAAGGGCGGTTGATACCGGCTGAGCATCTACCTTCACTCATCTACCTCCACTCATACCAAGAAGATTGAACCAGACAGGACCCGAGGCCATTATCGGATCCATTGCTTTGGTTTACAGGCATGTCTCCTCAAAAGCCTGGATTCCAATACCAGCAGAGGGGATTTCCTGAGGCACCCATCAGAACAAATCTCGTCTCCACAAGGAAACTTGTGCATGGGAGCTATGCCAAAGCTTAGGAGAATACTTCAGGGTCCCGGTGCCACCTCCCCATTCCAAGGCGCTCATGGACACAAACACACGTTAGGACCCATCCTCTGGAAAGTGCATTTCAACTCAGCCACCCCGGATGCTCCCGCAGATCCATTAGATCTAAACTGTCTTGTTGCTAGGAGACAATTGGAAGGCGAGGCGGACTTCCCAGGCATCCATCCTGGAACGGTGCTCTGGAGTCATTCCATATGGGATGTCCTGGAGCTGTCCAACAGGTCTCAATTGTCCCGCTGAAGGAATCCTTGAAGGGGGCATCCCACATCTCCCAACGTGGAAAACCTCCATGGCCTCGAGATTCCGCTCTCTTCATGAAGGGGACGTCATGCACAGAAACTCCAACCTGAGCCAACGTCGGATCCTCGCCCTGACTTCAGATGCATGAGATATTGGTTCAGATCTGCAGGGGGTACCTGCCGTGCCCTCACCCTGAATCCGAAGTCTAGCTTTTGTTCTCAGACTTCCGTCCTCACTCTCCTGGCCCCGAAGCCCTCAAGTTTGGCAATTTCGGACCGACAATGAAGCACTCTGCCTGCCCTCTAGAAAAAATATATTGCCTAATGAGCAGCCCAGGCAGCTTAAATGAGGATAAACCTACACGGCACTCGAATGTACCCAAATTATATAGTCTAACCTGGGCACTAATGCACTGTCTGACACAACCTGAGCCCGGACCTGCTGACCAACACCCAGACAGCTGACCGCACGCTGAGCACATCAGTCCCGCCATGGCCTTAGGTCATCATCTCTTCCCTACCTCAGTTTTCAGGCTTCAGAACCTAGACCTTATCTCCAATCACTGCCCACGGGTGACTGTGATGCAGAAATCAGAACTCTTCCTGACCCATGGCAAGAAACCTTGTGGTTGGCATGTTGTCCAACGTTCAGTGTAGGAGAAACCAGCATTCACCCTGAGGCCCCGGCCATTCTTGAGTGCGACGAGAGCATAAACACGCATTGTGACCTCAGCGTGAGTCCTGTCCTCTAGTAAGTCCTCTCAGTGGCTGGACCATTAGATGTCATAATGGGCTTGACATATCCCTAGTCCCCAATTTTTAACCAGATTTCTGGTTGTCCAGTCGCCCCACCCCAGGGCTCTACTCTGGAATCTCTCATTTGGTGGGACATCTGAGGTTGAAAAACAAAATGAAACAAAACGACAACAACAAAAAAACGGACTTCTTCCATCCCCAGAATGACCCCAAACTCTTTGGACGGGACCGAACCCCCAGAGAGTAAGACTCGTCCATTTCCCATGAAGTCACGCGGCAATTTCACGACCATGAGTGACACGATATCCAGAGACAAAAACTTGAGCAAGAGCCTCACACTCGCCCTTTTTTCATATCCCGAAGTGTTCTCCTCATGGTCTGTAGATCAGTCCTGCCATACCTATGACCCAAAACATAAGCCGAATTTGTGTTTTCAGACAACTGTCCAAACAGCTCTGGCCTACACACCCTACAGGCTCAGGGCCCTGGAGCAAAACCTGAGGACTGTACTTGCCCTCTCCAAGGGAATTGTATGTGCCCATTCCAATGGCCAAAACCTTACTAGTAGTATAACCTCCAAAGTCCCTGAGGCCATCCCAATAGTTGTGGCTTCCCAGGACAAACAGGGGCAATCTGAGCCCATCTGAGCACCTACCTGCACTCAGACCCGTAGACTGATGTCCCCAGAGGTAAAAAGGAACGAACAGGCCCCTAGGCACTAATCGGATCCATTGCTTTGGTTTCCAGGCATCTCTCCTCAGAGGCCTGGATTTCAATACCAGCATATGGCTGTTTCTTGACTCACCCATCAGAACAAATCTCATCTACACATGGGAAACATGCACGTTGGAGCTGTGTCAAAGCCTCTGTTTAGGCGAACCCTTCAGGGCCCCAAGGCCACCGCTTTATTCCAAGGTCTCCATAGACACAAAAACATATTAGGACACATCCACAGGAGAGTCCATTTCAACTCAGCCTCCTCGGTTGCCCCCCACATCCAGCAGATCTAACCTGTCTTGTTGCTTGGAGACCATTGGAATGCGAGGTGGGCTACCCAGCCATCCATCCTTAGGACCCTGCTCGGAATCGTTGGCCTGGAGCCAACCAACAGGTCTCAGTTGTCCTGCAGAAGAATCTTTGCAGTTTGGAGCTTCTCACAACTCCCATCGTGGGAAAACCCCCATGTCCTCGTGATCCAACCCCCTTCAAGAAAGGGCCATCAGGGCAGAAAGTCCTACCTGAGCGATCGTCTGATCCTTGCCCTGACTTCAGATGCACGAGATCTCGATTGAGGTCTGTAGATTGTGCCTGCCATATCCTCACCCAGAAACCTAGGCCTAGCTTGGGTTCTCAGACTCCGTCCTCAGACTACTGGCCCACAAGCCCTCCAGTTGGGCAATCCAGAACTACAATGCCGCACTCTGCCTGCCCTACAGAAGTAAAACATTGCCCTCAGGGTTACCCCGAAACCGCAAATGAGGATCAACCTGCACGCCATTCGGCTGTACCCCAAACATATAGGCTGACCTGGGCACTATTTCCCCTTCTGACCCAGCCTGAGCCTGGACCTCCTGGTCCCACCCAGACAGCTGTCCGCACACTGAGCACATCGGACCCGCCATGGCCTTAGGTCGTCATCTCTTCCCAACTGCGGTTTTCAGGCTCCAGAACCTAGACCTTATCTCCAACCATTGCCCAGGGTTGAAAATGATGCAGAAATCAGAACTCTTTCCCCATGGCAAGAAACCTTGTGGTTGGCATGTTGTCCAATGTTCAGTGTAGTTGAAACAAGCGTGGCCAATGAGGCCCAGCCCATGCTTGCGGGCCACATTGGTCACAAACACACATTGTGACCCTCAGCCTGAGCCCAGTCCTCAGGTAAGGCCTCTCAGGGCCTATATGAAGAGACAGCATATTGGGCTTGCCATGCCCCTAGGCCCCAATTTTTAACCATAGTTCGGGTTGTCCCTTCACTCTTCCCCAGGGCTCCTCTTTGGAATTCCTCTTTTGGTTGGACACCTGAGGTAACAAACCTGAAAGCAGTCCTCCCATCCCACAGATTGACGAAAAACAATTGGGATCGTGCCAAATCCACAGAGAGGAAGATTCGTCCATGGCCCATGAGACCTCCCCAACATTCCACGGCCATCGCTGAAACAAAATCCAGAGACAAAAGCCTGAGCAAGCTCCTCAGACTCGCTCATTCTTCATATCCTGAAGAGTTCTTCTCATGGTTTGTAGATCGGGCGTGCCATACCTACGTCCCCAAACTTAAGCTGAGTTTGTGTTTTCAGTCTTCTGTCCTCAAAGTCCTGGGCCACACTCCCTCCAGGCTGGGGCCCCTGGAGCCACACATTAGGACTGCCCCCACCCAAACCATGGCAATTCTGCCCATTCCATTGTCAAAAATCGTACAAATTAGGAGAACCCTCCAAAGTCCCTGAGGCCATCCCAATAGTGTAGTTCGTCCGGGACAAAAAAGGGCGGTTGATACCGGCTGAGCATCTACCTCCACCTATCTAACTCCACTCATACCAAGAAGATTGAACCAGACAGGACCCGAGGCCATTATCGGATACATTGCTTTGGTTTACAGGCATGTCTCCTCAAAAGCCTGCATTCCAATACCAGCAGAGGGGATTTCCTGAGGCACCCATCAGAACAAATCTCGTCTCCACAAGGAAACTTGTGCATGGGAGCTAAGCCAAAGCTAAGGAGAATACTTCAGGGTCCCGGTGCCACCTCCCCATTCCAAGGCCCTCATGGACACAAACACACGTTAGGACCCATCCTCTGGAAAGTGCATTTCAACTCAGCCACCCCGGTTGCTCCCGCAGATCCATTAGATCTAAACTGTCTTGTTGCTAGGAGACAATTGGAAGGCGAGGCGGACTTCCCAGGCATCCATCCTCGAACGGTGCTCTGGAGTCATTCCATATGGGATGTCCTGGAGCTGTCCAACAGGTCTCAATTGTCCCGCTGAAGGAATCCTTGAAGGGGGCATCCCACATCTCCCAACGTGGAAAACCTCCATGGCCTCGAGATTCCGCTTCCTTCATGAAGGGGCCTTCATGCACAGAAACTCCAACCTGAGCCAACGTGGGATCGTCGCCCTGACTTCAGATGCATGAGATATTGGTTCAGATCTGCAGGGGGTACCTGCCGTGCCCTCACCCTGAATCCGAAGTCTAGCTTTTGTTCTCAGACTTCCGTCCTCACTCTCCTGGCCCCGAAGCCCTCAAGTTTGGCAATTTCGGACCGACAATGAAGCACTCTGCCTGCCCTCTAGAAAAAATATATTGCCTAATGAGCAGCCCAGGCAGCTTAAATGAGGATAAACCTACACGGCACTCGAATGTACCCAAATTATATAGTCTAACCTGGGCACTAATGCACTGTCTGACACAACCTGAGCCCGGACCTGCTGACCAACACCCAGACAGCTGACCGCACGCTGAGCACATCAGACCCGCCATGGCCTTAGGTCATCATCTCTTCCCTACCTCAGTTTTCAGGCTTCAGAACCTAGACCTTATTTCCAATCACTGCCCACGGGTGACTGTGATGCAGAAATCAGAACTCTTCCTGACCCATGGCAAGAAACCTTGTGGTTGGCATGTTGTCCAACGTTCAGTGTAGGAGAAACCAGCATTCACCCTGAGGCCCCGGCCATTCTTGAGTGCGACGAGAGCATAAACACGCATTGTGACCTCAGCGTGAGTCCTGTCCTCTAGTAAGTCCTCTCAGTGGCTGGACCATTAGATGTCATAATGGGCTTGACATATCCCTAGTCCCCAATTTTTAACCAGATTTCTGGTTGTCCAGTCGCCCCACCCCAGGGCTCTGCTCTGGAATCTCTCATTTGGTGGGACATCTGAGGTTGAAAAACAAAATGAAACAAAACGACAACAACAAAAAAACGGACTTCTTCCATCCCCAGAATGACCCCAAACTCTTTGGACGGGACCGAACCCCCAGAGAGTAAGACTCGTCCATTTCCCATGAAGTCATGCGGCAATTTCACGACCATGAGTGACACGATATCCAGAGACAAAAACTTGAGCAAGAGCCTCACACTCGCCCTTTTTTCATATCCCGAAGTGTTCTCCTCATGGTCTGTAGATCAGTCCTGCCATACCTATGACCCAAAACATAAGCCGAGTTTGTGTTTTCAGACAACTGTCCAAACAGCTCTGGCCTACACACCCTACAGGCTCAGGGCCCTGGAGCAAAACCTGAGGACTGTACTTGCCCTCTCCAAGGGAATTGTATGTGCCCATTCCACATGCCAAAACCTTACTAGTAGTATAACCTCCAAAGTCCCTGAGGCCATCCCAATAGTTGTGGCTTCCCAGGACAAACAGGGGCAATCTGAGCCCATCTGAGCACCTACCTGCACTCAGACCCGTAGACTGATGTCCCCAGAGGTAAAAAGGAACGAACAGGCCCCTAGGCACTAATCGGATCCATTGCTTTGGTTTCCAGGCATCTCTCCTCAGAGGCCTGGATTTCAATACCGGCATATGGCTGTTTCTTGACTCACCCATCAGAACAAATCTCATCTACACATGGGAAACATGCACGTTGGAGCTGTGTCAAAGCCTCTGTTTAGGCGAACCCTTCAGGGCCCCAAGGCCACCGCTTTATTCCAAGGTCTCCATAGACACAAAAACATATTAGGACACATCCACAGGAGAGTCCATTTCAACTCAGCCTCCTCGGTTGCCCCCCACATCCAGCAGATCTAACCTGTCTTGTTGCTTGGAGACCATTGGAATGCGAGGTGGGCTACCCAGCCATCCATCCTTAGGACCCTGCTCGGAATCGTTGGCCTGGAGCCAACCAACAGGTCTCAGTTGTCCTGCAGAAGAATCTTTGCAGTTTGAAGCTTCTCACAACTCCCATCGTGGGAAAACCCCCATGTCCTCGTGATCCAACCCCCTTCAAGAAAGGGCCATCAGGGCAGAAAGTCCTACCTGAGCGATCGTCTGATCCTTGCCCTGACTTCAGATGCACGAGATCTCGATTGAGGTCTGTAGATTGTGCCTGCCATATCCTCACCCAGAAACCTAGGCCTAGCTTGGGTTCTCAGACTCCGTCCTCAGACTACTGGCCCACAAGCCCTCCAGTTGGGCAATCCAGAACTACAATGCCGCACTCTGCCTGCCCTACAGAAGTAAAACATTGCCCTCATGGTTACCCCGAAACCGCAAATGAGGATCAACCTGCACGCCATTCGGCTGTACCCCAAACATATAGGCTGACCTGGGCACTATTTCCCCTTCTGACCCAGCCTGAGCCTGGACCTCCTGGTCCCACCCAGACAGCTGTCCGCACACTGAGCACATCGGACCCGCCATGGCCTTAGGTCGTCATCTCTTCCCAACTGCGGTTTTCAGGCTCCAGAACCTAGACCTTATCTCCAACCATTGCCCAGGGTTGAAAATGATGCAGAAATCAGAACTCTTTCCCCATGGCAAGAAACCTTATGGTTGGCATGTTGTCCAATGTTCAGTGTAGTTGAAACAAGTGTGGCCAATGAGGCCCAGCACATGCTTGCGGGCCACATTGGTCACAAACACACATTGTGACCCTCAGCCTGAGCCCAGTCCTCAGGTAAAGCCTCTCAGGGCCTATATGAAGAGACAGCATATTGGGCTTGCCATGCCCCTAGGCCCCAATTTTTAACCATAGTTCGGGTTGTCCCTTCACTCTTCCCCAGGGCTCCTCTTTGGAATTCCTCTTTTGGTTGGACACCTGAGGTAACAAACCTGAAAGCAGTCCTCCCATCCCACAGATTGACGAAAAACAATTGGGATCGGGCCAAATCCACAGAGAGGAAGATTCGTCCATGGCCCATGAGACCTCCCCAACATTCCACGGCCATCGCTGAAACAAAATCCAGAGACAAAAGCCTGAGCAAGCTCCTCAGACTCACTCATTCTTCATATCCTGAAGAGTTCTTCTCATGGTTTGTAGATCGGGCGTGCCATACCTACGTCCCCAAACTTAAGCTGAGTTTGTGTTTTCAGTTTTCTGTCCTCAAAGTCCTGGGCCACACTCCCTCCAGGCTGGGGCCCCTGGAGCCACACATTAGGACTGCCCCCACCCAATCCATGGGAATTCTGCCCATTCCATTGTCAAAAATCGTACAAATTAGGAGAACCCTCCAAAGTCCCTGAGGCCATCCCAATAGTGTAGTTCGTCCGGGACAAAAAAGGGCTGTTGATACCGGCTGAGCATCTACCTCCACCTATCTACCTCCACTCATACCAAGAAGATTGAACCAGACAGGACCCGAGGCCATTATCGGATACATTGCTTTGGTTTACAGGCATGTCTCCTCAAAAGCCTGCATTCCAATACCAGCAGAGGGGATTTCCTGAGGCACCCATCAGAACAAATCTCGTCTCCACAAGGAAACTTGTGCATGGGAGCTATGCCAAAGCTTAGGAGAATACTTCAGGGTCCCGGTGCCACCTCCCCATTCCAAGGCCCTCATGGACACAAACACACGTTAGGACCCATCCTCTGGAAAGTGCATTTCAACTCAGCCACCCCGGTTGCTCCCGCAGATCCATTAGATCTAAACTGTCTTGTTGCTAGGAGACAATTGGAAGGCGAGGCGGGCTTCCCAGGCATCCATCCTGGAACGGTGCTCTGGAGTCATTCCATATGGGATGTCCTGGAGCTGTCCAACAGGTCTCAATTGTCCCGCTGAAGGAATCCTTGAAGGGGGCATCCCACATCTCCCAACGTGGAAAACCTCCATGGCCTCGAGATTCCGCTCCCTTCATGAAGGGGCCGTCATGCACAGAAACTCCAACCTGAGCCAACGTCGGATCCTCGCCCTGACTTCAGATGCATGAGATACTGGTTCAGATCTGCAGGGGGTACCTGCCGTGCCCTCACCCTGAATCCGAAGTCTAGCTTGTGTTCTCAGACTTCCGTCCTCACTCTCCTGGCCCCAAAGCCCTCAAGTTTGGCAATTCCGGACCGACAATGAAGCACTCTGCCTGCCCTCTAGAAAAAATATATTGCCTAATGAGCAGCCCAGGCAGCTTAAATGAGGATAAACCTACACGGCACTCGAATGTACCCAAATTATATAGTCTAACCTGGGCACTAATGCACTGTCTGACACAACCTGAGCCCGGACCTGCTGACCAACACCCAGACAGCTGACCGCACCCTGAGCACATCAGACCCGCCATGGCCTTAGGTCATCATCTCTTCCCTACCTCAGTTTTCAGGCTTCAGAACCTAGACCTTATCTCCAATCACTGCCCACGGGTGACTGTGATGCAGAAATCAGAACTCTTCCTGACCCATGGCAAGAAACCTTGTGGTTGGCATGTTGTCCAACGTTCAGTGTAGGAGAAACCAGCATTCACCCTGAGGCCCCACCCATTCTTGAGTGCGACGAGAGCATAAACACGCATTGTGACCTCAGCGTGAGTCCTGTTCTCTAGTAAGTCCTCTCAGTGGCTGGACCATTAGATGTCATAATGGGCTTGACATATCCCTAGTCCCCAATTTTTAACCAGATTTCTGGTTGTCCAGTCGCCCCACCCCAGGGCTCTGCTCTGGAATCTCTCATTTGGTGGGACATCTGAGGTTGAAAAACAAAATGAAACAAAACGACAACAACAAAAAAACGGACTTCTTCCATCCCCAGAATGACCCCAAACTCTTTGGACGGGACCGAACCCCCAGAGAGTAAGACTCGTCCATTTCCCATGAAGTCATGCGGCAATTTCACGACCATGAGTGACACGATATCCAGAGACAAAAACTTGAGCAAGAGCCTCACACTCGCCCTTTTTTCATATCCCGAAGTGTTCTCCTCATGGTCTGTAGATCAGTCCTGCCATACCTATGACCCAAAACATAAGCCGAATTTGTGTTTTCAGACAACTGTCCAAACAGCTCTGGCCTACACACCCTACAGGCTCAGGGCCCTGGAGCAAAACCTGAGGACTGTACTTGCCCTCTCCAAGGGAATTGTATGTGCCCATTCCAATGGCCAAAACCTTACTAGTAGTATAACCTCCAAAGTCCCTGAGGCCATCCCAATAGTTGTGGCTTCCCAGGACAAACAGGGGCAATCTGAGCCCATCTGAGCACCTACCTGCACTCAGACCCGTAGACTGATGTCCCCAGAGGTAAAAAGGAACGAACAGGCCCCTAGGCACTAATCGGATCCATTGCTTTGGTTTCCAGGCATCTCTCCTCAGAGGCCTGGATTTCAATACCGGCATATGGCTGTTTCTTGACTCACCCATCAGAACAAATCTCATCTACACATGGGAAACATGCACGTTGGAGCTGTGTCAAAGCCTCTGTTTAGGCGAACCCTTCAGGGCCCCAAGGCCACCGCTTTATTCCAAGGTCTCCATAGACACAAAAACATATTAGGACACATCCACAGGAGAGTCCATTTCAACTCAGCCTCCTCGGTTGCCCCCCACATCCAGCAGATCTAACCTGTCTTGTTGCTTGGAGACCATTGGAATGCGAGGTGGGCTACCCAGCCATCCATCCTTAGGACCCTGCTCGGAATCGTTGGCCTGGAGCCAACCAACAGGTCTCAGTTGTCCTGCAGAAGAATCTTTGCAGTTTGAAGCTTCTCACAACTCCCATCGTGGGAAAACCCCCATGTCCTCGTGATCCAACCCCCTTCAAGAAAGGGCCATCAGGGCAGAAAGTCCTACCTGAGCGATCGTCTGATCCTTGCCCTGACTTCAGATGCACGAGATCTCGATTGAGGTCTGTAGATTGTGCCTGCCATATCCTCACCCAGAAACCTAGGCCTAGCTTGGGTTCTCAGACTCCGTCCTCAGACTACTGGCCCACAAGCCCTCCAGTTGGGCAATCCAGAACTACAATGCCGCACTCTGCCTGCCCTACAGAAGTAAAACATTGCCCTCATGGTTACCCCGAAACCGCAAATGAGGATCAACCTGCACGCCATTCGGCTGTACCCCAAACATATAGGCTGACCTGGGCACTATTTCCCCTTCTGACCCAGCCTGAGCCTGGACCTCCTGGTCCCACCCAGACAGCTGTCCGCACACTGAGCACATCGGACCCGCCATGGCCTTAGGTCGTCATCTCTTCCCAACTGCGGTTTTCAGGCTCCAGAACCTAGACCTTATCTCCAACCATTGCCCAGGGTTGAAAATGATGCAGAAATCAGAACTCTTTCCCCATGGCAAGAAACCTTATGGTTGGCATGTTGTCCAATGTTCAGTGTAGTTGAAACAAGTGTGGCCAATGAGGCCCAGCCCATGCTTGCGGGCCACATTGGTCACAAACACACATTGTGACCCTCAGCCTGAGCCCAGTCCTCAGGTAAAGCCTCTCAGGGCCTATATGAAGAGACAGCATATTGGGCTTGCCATGCCCCTAGGCCCCAATTTTTAACCATAGTTCGGGTTGTCCCTTCACTCTTCCCCAGGGCTCCTCTTTGGAATTCCTCTTTTGGTTGGACACCTGAGGTAACAAACCTGAAAGCAGTCCTCCCATCCCACAGATTGACGAAAAACAATTGGGATCGGGCCAAATCCACAGAGAGGAAGATTCGTCCATGGCCCATGAGACCTCCCCAACATTCCACGGCCATCGCTGAAACAAAATCCAGAGACAAAAGCCTGAGCAAGCTCCTCAGACTCACTCATTCTTCATATCCTGAAGAGTTCTTCTCATGGTTTGTAGATCGGGCGTGCCATACCTACGTCCCCAAACTTAAGCTGAGTTTGTGTTTTCAGTCTTCTGTCCTCAAAGTCCTGGGCCACACTCCCTCCAGGCTGGGGCCCCTGGAGCCACACATTAGGACTGCCCCCACCCAATCCATGGGAATTCTGCCCATTCCATTGTCAAAAATCGTACAAATTAGGAGAACCCTCCAAAGTCCCTGAGGCCATCCCAATAGTGTAGTTCGTCCGGGACAAAAAAGGGCTGTTGATACCGGCTGAGCATCTACCTCCACCTATCTACCTCCACTCATACCAAGAAGATTGAACCAGACAGGACCCGAGGCCATTATCGGATACATTGCTTTGGTTTACAGGCATGTCTCCTCAAAAGCCTGCATTCCAATACCAGCAGAGGGGATTTCCTGAGGCACCCATCAGAACAAATCTCGTCTCCACAAGGAAACTTGTGCATGGGAGCTATGCCAAAGCTTAGGAGAATACTTCAGGGTCCCGGTGCCACCTCCCCATTCCAAGGCCCTCATGGACACAAACACACGTTAGGACCCATCCTCTGGAAAGTGCATTTCAACTCAGCCACCCCGGTTGCTCCCGCAGATCCATTAGATCTAAACTGTCTTGTTGCTAGGAGACAATTGGAAGGCGAGGCGGGCTTCCCAGGCATCCATCCTGGAACGGTGCTCTGGAGTCATTCCATATGGGATGTCCTGGAGCTGTCCAACAGGTCTCAATTGTCCCGCTGAAGGAATCCTTGAAGGGGGCATCCCACATCTCCCAACGTGGAAAACCTCCATGGCCTCGAGATTCCGCTCCCTTCATGAAGGGGCCGTCATGCACAGAAACTCCAACCTGAGCCAACGTCGGATCCTCGCCCTGACTTCAGATGCATGAGATACTGGTTCAGATCTGCAGGGGGTACCTGCCGTGCCCTCACCCTGAATCCGAAGTCTAGCTTGTGTTCTCAGACTTCCGTCCTCACTCTCCTGGCCCCAAAGCCCTCAAGTTTGGCAATTCCGGACCGACAATGAAGCACTCTGCCTGCCCTCTAGAAAAAATATATTGCCTAATGAGCAGCCCAGGCAGCTTAAATGAGGATAAACCTACACGGCACTCGAATGTACCCAAATTATATAGTCTAACCTGGGCACTAATGCACTGTCTGACACAACCTGAGCCCGGACCTGCTGACCAACACCCAGACAGCTGACCGCACCCTGAGCACATCAGACCCGCCATGGCCTTAGGTCATCATCTCTTCCCTACCTCAGTTTTCAGGCTTCAGAACCTAGACCTTATCTCCAATCACTGCCCACGGGTGACTGTGATGCAGAAATCAGAACTCTTCCTGACCCATGGCAAGAAACCTTGTGGTTGGCATGTTGTCCAACGTTCAGTGTAGGAGAAACCAGCATTCACCCTGAGGCCCCACCCATTCTTGAGTGCGACGAGAGCATAAACACGCATTGTGACCTCAGCGTGAGTCCTGTTCTCTAGTAAGTCCTCTCAGTGGCTGGACCATTAGATGTCATAATGGGATTGACATATCCCTAGTCCCCAATGTTTAACCAGATTTTTGGTTGTCCAGTCGCCCCACCCCAGGGCTCTACTCTGGAATCCCTCATTTGGTGGGACATCTGAGGTTGAAAAACAAAATGAAGCAAATCGACAACAACAAAAAAACGGACTTCTTCCATCCCCAGAATGACCCCAAACTCTTTGGACGGGACCGAACCCCCAGAGAGTAAGACTCGTCCATTTCCCATGAAGTCACCCGGCAATTTCACGACCATGAGTGAGACGATATCCAGAGACAAAAACTTGAGCAAGAGCCTCACACTCGCCCTTTTTTCATATCCCGAAGTGTTCTCCTCATGGTCTGTAGATCAGTCCTGCCATACCTATGACCCAAAACATAAGCCGAGTTTGTGTTTTCAGACAACTGTCCAAACAGCTCTGGCCTACACACCCTACAGGCTCAGGGCCCTGGAGCCAAACCTGAGGACTGTACTTGCCCTCTCCAAGGGAATTGTATGTGCCCATTCCAATGGCCACAACCCTACTAGTAGGATAACCTCCAAAGTCCCTGAGGCCATCCCAATAGTTGTGGCTTCCCAGGACAAACAGGGGCAATCTGAGCCCATCTGAGCACCTACCTGCACTCAGACCCGTAGACTGATGTCCCCAGAGGTAAAAAGGAACGAACAGGCCCCTAGGCACTAATCGGATACATTGCTTTGGTTTCCAGGCATCTCTCCTCAGAGGCCTGGATTTCAATACCAGCATATGGCTGTTTCTTGACTCACCCATCAAAACAAATCTCATCTACACATGGGAATCATGCACGTTGGAGCTGTGTCAAAGCCTCTGTTTAGGAGAACCCTTCAGGGCCCCAAGGCCACCGCTTCATTCCAAGGTCTCCATAGACACAAAAACATATTAGGACACATCCACAGGAGAGTCCATTTCAACTCAGCCTCCTCGGTTGCCCCCCAAATACAGCAGATCTAACCTGTCTTGTTGCTTGGAGACAATTGGAATGCGAGGTGGGCTACCCAGCCATCCATCCTTAGAACCCTGCTCGGAATCGTTGGCCTGGAGCCAACCAACAGGTCTCAATTGTCCTGCAGAAGAATCTTTGCAGTTTGGAGCTTCTCACAACTCCCATCGTGGGAAAACCCCCATGTCCTCGTGATCCAACCCCCTTCAAGAAAGGGCCATCAGGGCAGAAAGTCCAACCTGAGCGATCGTCTGATCCTTGCCCTGACTTCAGAGCACGAGATCTCGATTGAGGTCTGTAGATTGTGCCTGCCATATCCTCACCCAGAAACCTAGGCCTAGCTTGGGTTCTCAGACTCTGTCCTCAGACTACTGGCCCACAAGCCCTCCAGTTGGGCAATCCAGAACTACAATGCCGCACTCTGCCTGCCCTACAGAAGTAAAACATTGCCCTCAGGGCTACCCCGAAACCGCAAATGAGGATCAACCTGCACGCCATTCGGCTGTACCCCAAACATATAGGCTGACCTTGGCACTATTTCCTCTTCTGACCCAGCCTGAGCCTGGACCTCCTGGTCCCACCCAGACAGCTGGCCGCACACTGAGCACATCGGACCCGCCATGGCCTTAGGTCGTCATCTCCTCCCAACTGCGGTTTTCAGGCTCCAGAACCTAGACCTTATCACCAACCACTGCCCAGTTTGAAAATGATGCAGAAATCAGAACTCTTTCCCCATGGCAAGAAACCTTGTGCTTGGCATGTTGTCCAACGTTCAGTGTAGTTGAAACAAGCGCAGCCCATGAGGCCCAGCCCATGCTTGTGGGCCACATTGGTCACAAACACACATTGTGACCCTCAGCCTGAGCCCAGTCCTCAGGTAAGGCCTCTCAGGGCCTATATGAAGAGACAGCATATTGGGCTTTCCATGCCCCTAGGCCCCAATTTTTAACCATAGTTCGGGTTGTCCCTTCACTCTTCCCCAGGCCTCTGCTTTGGAATTCCTCTTTTGTGGGACACCTGAGGTAACAAACCTGAAAGGAGTCCTCCCATCCCACAGATTGACGAAAAACAATTGGGATTGGGCCAAATCCACAGAGAGGAATATTCATCCATGGCCCATGAGACATCCGCAACATTCCAAGGCCATCCCTGAAACAAAATCCAGAGACAAAAGCCTGAGCAAGCGCCTCAGACTCACTCATTCTTCATATCCTGAAGAGTTCTTCTCATGGTTTGTAGATCGGGTGTGCCATAACTACGTCCCCAAACTTAAGCTGAGTTTGTGTATTCAGTCTTCTGTCCTCAAAGTCCTGGGCCACACTCCCTCCAGCCTGGGGCCCCTGGAGCCCACATTAGGACTGCCCCAACACAATCCATGGGAATTCTGCCCATTCCATTGTCAAAATCGTACAAATTAGGAGAACACTCCAAAGTCCCTGAGGCCATCCCAATAGTGTAGGTCGCCCGGGACAAAAAAGGGCGGTTGATACCGGCTGAGCATCTACCTTCACTCATCTACCTCCACTCATACCAAGAAGATTGAACCAGACAGGACCCGAGGCCATTATCGGATCCATTGCTTTGGTTTACAGGCATGTCTCCTCAAAAGCCTGGATTCCAATACCAGCAGAGGGGATTTCCTGAGGCACCCATCAGAACAAATCTCGTCTCCACAAGGAAACTTGTGCATGGGAGCTATGCCAAAGCTTAGGAGAATACTTCAGGGTCCCGGTGCCACCTCCCCATTCCAAGGCGCTCATGGACACAAACACACGTTAGGACCCATCCTCTGGAAAGTGCATTTCAACTCAGCCACCCCGGATGCTCCCGCAGATCCATTAGATCTAAACTGTCTTGTTGCTAGGAGACAATTGGAAGGCGAGGCGGACTTCCCAGGCATCCATCCTGGAACGGTGCTCTGGAGTCATTCCATATGGGATGTCCTGGAGCTGTCCAACAGGTCTCAATTGTCCCGCAGAAGGAATCCTTGAAGGGGGCATCCCACATCTCCCAACGTGGAAAACCTCCATGGCCTCGAGATTCCGCTCTCTTCATGAAGGGGCCGTCATGCACAGAAACTCCAACCTGAGCCAACGTCGGATCCTCGCCCTGACTTCAGATGCATGAGATATTGGTTCAGATCTGCAGGGGGTACCTGCCGTGCCCTCATACTGAATCCGAAGTCTAGCTTGTGTTCTCAGACTTCCGTCTTCACTCCCTGGCCCCACAGCCCTCAAGTTTGGCAATTCCGGACCGACAATGAAGCACTCTGCCTGCCCTCCAGAAAAAATATATTGCCTAATGAGCAGCCCAGGCAGCTTAAATGAGGATAAACCTACACGGCACTCGAATGTACCCAAATTATATAGTCTAACCTGGGCACTAATGCACTGTCTGACACAACCTGAGCCCGGACCTGCTGACCAACACCCAGACAGCTGACCGCACGCTGAGCACATCAGACCCGCCATGGCCTTAGGTCATCATCACTTCCCTACCTCAGTTTTCAGGCTTCAGAACCTAGACCTTACCTCCAATCACTGCCCACGGGTGACTGTGATGCAGAAATCAGAACTCTTCCTGACCCATGGCAAGAAACCTTGTGGTTGGCATGTTGTCCAACATTCAGAGTAGGAGAAACCAGCATTCACCCTGAGGCCCCGCCCATTCTTGCGTGCGACGAGAGCATAAACACGCATTGTGACCTCAGCGTGAGTCCTGTACTCTAGTAAGTCCTCTCAGTGGCTGGACCATTAGATGTCATAATGGGCTTGACATGTCCCTAGTCCCCAATTTTTAACCAGATTTCTGGTTGTCCAGTCGCCCCACCCCAGGGCTCTACTCTGGAATCCCTCATTTGGTGGGACATCTGAGGTTGAAAAACAAAATGAAACAAATCGACAACAACAACAAAAAAACGGACTTTTTCCATCCCCAGAATGACCCCAAACTCTTTGGACGGGACCGAACCCCCAGAGAGTAAGACTCGTCCATTTCCCATGAAGTCACCCGGCAATTTCACGACCATGAGTGACACAATATCCAGAGACAAAAACTTGAGCAAGAGCCTCACACTCGCCCTTTTTTCATATCCCGAAGTGTTCTCCTCATGGTCTGTAGATCAGTCCTGCCATACCTATGACCCAAAACATAAGCCGAGTTTGTGTTTTCAGACAACTGTCCAAACAGCTCTGGCCTACACACCCTACAGGCTCAGGGCCCTGGGCCAAACCTGAGGACTGTACTTGCCCTCTCCAAGGGAATTGTATGTGCCCATTCCAATGGCCAAAACCCTACTAGTAGGATAACCTCCAAAGTCCCTGAGGCCATCCCAATAGTTGTGGCTTCCCAGGACAAACAGGGGCAATCTGATCCCATCTGAGCACCTACCTGCACTCAGACCCGTAGACTGATGTCCCCAGAGGTAAAAAGGAACGAACAGGCCCCTAGGCACTAATCGGATCCATTGCTTTGGTTTCCAGGCATCTCTCCTCAGAGGCCTGGATTTCAATACCAGCATATGGCTGTTTCTTGACTCACCCTTCAGAACAAATCTCATCTACACATGGGAAACATGCACGTTGGAGCTGTGTCAAAGCCTCTGTTTAGGAGAACCCTTCAGGGCCCCAGGGCCACCGCTTCATTCCAAGGTCTCCATAGATACAAAAACATATTAGGACACATCCACAGGAGAGTCCATTTCAACTCAGCCTCCTCGGTTGCCCCCCACATCCAGCAGATCTAACCTGTCTTGTTGCTTGGAGACAATTGGAATTCGAGGTGGGCTACCCAGCCATCCATCCTTAGAACCCTGCTCGGAATCGTTGGCCTGGAGCCAACCAACAGGTCTCAATTGTCCTGCAGAAGAATCTTTGCAGTTTGGAGCTTCTCACAACTCCCTTCGTGGGAAAACCCCCATGTCCTCGTGATCCAACCCCCTTCAAGAAAGGGCCATCAGGGCAGAAAGTCCAACCTGAGCGATCGTCTGATCCTTGCCCTGACTTCAGATGCACGAGATCTCTATTGAGGTCTGTAGATTGTGCCTGCCATATCCTCACCCAGAAACCTAGGCCTAGCTTGGGTTCTCATACTCCGTCCTCAGACTACTGGCCCACAAGCTCTCCAGTTTGGCAATCCAGAACTACAATGCCGCACTCTGCCTGCCCTACAGAAGTAAAACATTGCCCTCAGGGCTACCCCGAAACCGCAAATGAGGATCAACCTGCACGCCATTCGGCTGTACCCCAAACATATACTGACCTGGGCACTATTTCCCCTTCTGACCGAGCCTGAGCCTGGACCTCCTGGTCCCACACAGACAGCTGGCCGCACACTGAGCACATCGGACTCGCCATGGCCTTAGGTCGTCATCTCTTCCCAACTGCGGTTTTTAGGCTCCAGAACCTAGACCTTATCTCCAACCACTGCCCAGGGTGGAAAATGATGCAGAAATCAGAACTCTTTCCTTATGGCAAGAAACCTTGTGGTTGGCATGTTGTCCAATGTTCAGTGTAGTTGAAACAAGCGTGGCCAATGAGGCCCAGCCCATGCTTGCGGGCCACATTGGTCACAAACACACATTGTGACCCTCAGCCTGAGCCCAGTCCTCAGGTAAGGCCTCTCAGGGCCTATATGAAGAGACAGCATATTGGGCTTGCCATGCCCCTAGGCCCCAATTTTTAACCATAGTTCGGGTTGTCCCTTCACTCTTCCCCAGGGCTCCTCTTTGGAATTCCTCTTTTGGTTGGACACCTGAGGTAACAAACCTGAAAGCAGTCCTCCCATCCCACAGATTGACGAAAAACAATTGGGATCGGGCCAAATCCACAGAGAGGAAGATTCGTCCATGGCCCATGAGACCTCCCCAACATTCCACGGCCATCGCTGAAACAAAATCCAGAGACAAAAGCCTGAGCAAGCTCCTCAGACTCGCTCATTCTTCATATCCTGAAGAGTTCTTCTCAGGGTTTGTAGATCGGGCGTGCCATACCTACGTCCCCAAACTTAAGCTGAGTTTGTGTTTTCAGTCTTCTGTCCTCAAAGTCCTGGGCCACACTCCCTCCAGGCTGGGGCCCCTGGAGCCACACATTAGGACTGCCCCCACCCAATCCATGGGAATTATGCCCATTCCATTGTCAAAAATCGTACAAATTAGGAGAACCCTCCAAAGTCCCTGAGGCCATCCCAATAGTGTAGGTCGCCTGGGACAAAAAAGGGCGGTTGATACCGGCTGAGCATCTACCTCCACTCATCTACCTCCACTCATACCAAGAAGATTGAACCAGACAGGACCCGAGGCCATTATCGGATCCATTGCTTTGATTTACAGGCATGTCTCCTCAAAAGCCTGAATTCCAATACCAGCAGAGGGGATTTCCTGAGGCACCCATCAGAACAAATCTCGTCTCCACAAGGAAACTTGTGCATGGGAGCTAAGCCAAAGCTTAGGAGAATACTTCAGTGTCCCGGTGCCACCTCCCCATTCCAAGGCCCTCATGGACACAAACACACGTTAGGACCCATCCTCTGGAAAGTGCATTTCAACTCAGCCACCCCGGTTCCTCCCGCAGATCCATTACATCTAAACTGTCTTGTTGCTAGGAGACAATTGGAAGGCGAGGCGGACTTCCCAGGCATCCATCCTCGAACGGTGCTCTGGAGTCATTCCATATGAGATGTCCTGGAGCTGTCCAACAGGTCTCAATTGTCCCGCAGAAGGAATCCTTGAAGGGGGCATCCCACATCTCCCAACGTGGAAAACCTCCATGGCCTCGAGATTCCGCTCCCTTCATGAAGGGGCCGTCATGCACAGAAACTCCAACCTGAGCCAACATCGGATCCTCGCCCTGACTTCAGATGCATGAGATATTGGTTCAGATCTGCAGGGGGTACCTGCCGTGCCCTCACCCTGAATCCGAAGTCTAGCTTGTGTTCTCAGACTTCCGTCCTCACTCTCCTGGCCCCGAAGCCCTCAAGTTTGGCAATTCCGGACCGACAATGAAGCACTCTGCCTGCCCTCTAGAAAAAATATATTGCCTAATGAGCAGCCCAGGCAGCTTAAATGAGGATAAACCTACACGGCACTCGAATGTACCCAAATTATATAGTCTAACCTGGGCATTAATGCACTGTCTGACACAACCTGAGCCCGGACCTGCTGACCAACACCCAGACAGCTGACCACACGCTGAGCACATCAGACCCGCCATGGCCTTAGGTCATCATCTCTTCCCTACCTCAGTTTTCAGGCTTCAGAACCTAGACCTTATCTCCAATCACTGCCCACGGGTGACTGTGATGCAGAAATCAGAACTCTTCCTGACCCATGGCAAGAAACCTTGTGGTTGGCATGTTGTTCAACGTTCAGTGTAGGAGAAACCAGCATTCACCCTGAGGCCCCGCCCATTCTTGAGTGCGACGAGAGCATAAACACGCATTGTGACCTCAGCGTGAGTCCTGTCCTCTTGTAAGTCCTCTCAGTGGCTGGACCATTAGATGTCATAATGGGCTTGACATGTCCCTAGTCCCCAATTTTTAACCAGATTTCTGGTTGTCCAGTCGCCCCACCCCAGGGCTCTACTCTGGAATCCCTCATTTGGTGGGACATCTGAGGTTGAAAAACAAAATGAAACAAATCGACAACAACAACAAAAAAACGGACTTCTTCCATCCCCAGAATGACCCCAAACTCTTTGGACGGGACCGAACCTCCAGAGAGTAAGACTCGTCCATTTCCCATGATGTCACCCGGCAATTTCACGACCATGAGTGACACGATATTCAGAGACAAAAACTTGAGCAAGAGCCTCACACTCGCCCTTTTTTCATATCCCGAAGTGTTCTCCTCATGGTCTGTAGATCAGTCCTGCCATACCTATGACCCAAAACATAAGCCGAGTTTGTGTTTTCAGTCAAGTGTCCAAACAGCTCTGGCCTACACCCTACAGGCTCAGGGCCCTGGAGCCAAACCTGAGGACTGTACTTGCCCTCTCCAAGGGAATTGTATGTGCCCATTGCAATGGCCACAACCCTACTAGTAGGATAACCTCCAAAGTCCCTGAGGCCATCCCAATAGTTGTGGCTTCCCAGGACAAACAGGGGCAATCTGAGCCCATCTGAGCACCTACCTGCACTCAGACCCGTAGACTGATGTCCCCAGAGGTAAAAAGGAACGAACAGGCCCCTAGGCACTAATCGGATCCATTGCTTTGGTTTCCAGGCATCTCTCCACAGAGGCCTGGATTTCAATACCAGCATATGGCTGTTTCTTGACTCACCCATAAGAACAAATCTCATCTACACATGGGAAACATGCACGTTGGAGCTGTCTCAAAGCCTCTGTTTAGGAGAACCCTTCAGGGCCCCAGGGCCACCGCTTCATTCCAAGGTCTCCATAGACTCAAAAACATATTAGGACACATCCACAGGAGAGTCCATTTCAACTCAGCCTCCTCGGTTGCCCCCCACATCCAGCAGATCTAACCTGTCTTGTTGCTTGGAGACAATTGGAATGCGAGGTGGGCTACCCAGCCATCCATCCTTAGAACCCTGCTCGGAATCGTTGGCCTGGAGCCAACCAACAGGTCTCAATTGTCCTGCAGAAGAGTCTTTGCAGTTTGGAGCTTCTCACAACTCCCATCGTGGGAAAACCCCCATGTCCTCGTGATCCAACCCCCTTCAAGAAAGGGCCATCAGGGCAGAAAGTCCAACCTGAGCGATCGCCTGATCCTTGCCCTGACTTTAGATGCACGAGATCTCGATTGAGGTCTGTAGATTGTGCCTGCCATATCCTCACCCAGAAACCTAGGACTAGCTTGGGTTCTCAGACTCCGTCCTCAGACTACTGGCCCACAAGCCCTCCAGTTTGGCAATCCAGAACTACAATGCCGCACTCTGCCTGCCCTACAGAAGTCAAACATTACCCTCAGGGCTACCCCGAAACCACAAATGATGTTCAACCTGCACGCCATTCGGCTGTACCCCAAACATATAGGCTGACCTGGACACTATTTCCCCTTCTGACCCAGCCTGAGCCTGGACCTCCTGGTCCCACCCAGACAGCTGGCCGCACACTGAGCACATCGGACACGCCATGGCCTTAGGTCGTCATCTCTTCCCAACTGCGGTTTTCAGGCTCCAGAACCTAGACCTTATCTCCAACCACTGCCCAGGGTTGAAAATGATGCAGAAATCAGAACTCTTTCCCCATGGCAAGAAACCTTGTGGTTGGCATGTTGTCCAATGTTCAGTGTAGTTGAAACAAGCGTGGCCCATGAGGCCCAGCCCATGCTTGCGGACCACATTGGTCACAAACACACATTGTGACCCTCAGCCTGAGCCCAGTCCTCAGGTAAGGCCTCTCAGGGCCTATATGAAGAGACAGCATATTGGGCTTGCCATGCCCCTAGGCCCCTATTTTTAACCATAGTTCGGGTTGTCCCTTCACTCTTCCCCAGGGCTCTGCTTTGGCATTCCTCTTTTGTTGGGACACCTGAGGTAACAAACCTGAAAGGAGTCCTCCCATCCCACAGATTGACGAAAAACAATTGGGATCGGGCCAACTCCACAGAGAGGAAGATTCATCCATGGCCCATGAGATCTCCCCAACATTCCACGGCCATCGCTGAAACAAAAGTCAGAGACAAAAGCCTGAGCAAGCGCCTTAGACTTGCTCATTCTTCATATCCTGAAGAGTTCTTCTCATGGTTTGTAGATCGGGCGTGCCATACCTACGTCCCCAAACTTAAGCTGAGTTTGTGTTTTCAGTCTTCTGTCCTCAAAGTCCTGGGCCACACTCCCTCCAGGCTGGGGCCCCTGGAGCCACACATTAGAACTGCCCCCACCCAATCCATGGGAATTCTGCCCATTCCATTGTCAAAAATCGTATAAATTAGGAGAACCCTCCAAAGTCCCTGAGGCCATCCCAATAGTGTAGGTCGCCCGGGAAAAAAAAGGGCGGTTGATAACGGCAGAGCATCTACCTCCACTCATCTACCTCCACTCATACCAAGAAGATTGAACCAGACAGGACCCGAGGCCATTATCGGATCCATTGCTTTGGTTTACAGGCATGTCTCCTCAAAGCCTGGATTCCAATACCAGCAGAGGGGATTTCCTGAGGCACCCATCAGAACAAATCTCGTCTCCACAAGGAAACTTGTGCATGGGAGCTATGCCAAAGCTTAGGAGAATACTTCAGTGTCCCGGTGCCACCTCCCCATTCCAAGGCCCTCATGGACACAAACACACGTTAGGACCCATCCTCTGGAAAGTGCATTTCAACTCAGCCACCCCGGTTGCTCCCGCAGATCCATTAGATCTAAACTGTCTTGTTGCTAGGAGACAATTGGAAGGCGAGGCGGACTTCCCAGGCATCCATCCTCGAACAGTGCTCTGGAGTCATTCCATATGGGATGTCCTGGAGCTGTCAACAGGCCTCAATTTTCCCGCAGAAGGAATCCTTGAAGGGGGCATCCCACAACTCCCAACGTGGAAAACCTCCATGGCCTCGAGATTCCGCTCCCTTCAGGAAGCGGCCGTCATGCACAGAAACTCCAACCTGAGCCAACGTGGGATCCTCGCCCTGACTTCAGATGCATGAGATATTGGTTCAGATCTGCAGGGGGTACCTGCCGTGCCCTCACCCTGAATCCGAAGTCTAGCTTGTGTTCTCAGACTTCCGTCCTCACTCTCCTGACCCCGAAGCCCTCAAGTTTGGCAATTCCGGACCGACAATGAAGCA
This sequence comes from Mustela nivalis, assembly GCF_964662115.1. Lineage (NCBI taxonomy): Eukaryota > Metazoa > Chordata > Mammalia > Carnivora > Mustelidae > Mustela > Mustela nivalis. Next base: position 907,240 of record NW_028136446.1, on the reverse strand, counting down.
CTCTGCCTGCCCTCTAGAAAAAATATATTGCCTAATGAGCAGCCCAGGCAGCTTAAATGAGGATAAACCTACACGGCACTCGAATGTACCCAAATTATATAGTCTAACCTGGGCACTAATGCACTGTCTGACACAACCTGAGCCCGGACCTGCTGACCAACACCCAGACAGCTGACCGCACGCTGAGCACATCAGACCCGCCATGGCCTTAGGTCATCATCTCTTCCCTACCTCAGTTTTCAGGCTTCAGAACCTAGACCTTATCTCCAATCACTGCCCACGGGTGACTGTGATGCAGAAATCAGAACTCTTCCTGACCCATGGCAAGAAACCTTGTGGTTGGCATGTTGTCCAACGTTCAGTGTAGGAGAAACCAGCATTCACCCTGAGGCCCCGCCCATTCTTGAGTGCGACGAGAGCATAAACACGCATTGTGACCTCAGCGTGAGTCCTGTCCTCTAGTAAGTCCTCTCAGTGGCTGGACCATTAGATGTCATAATGGGCTTGACATGTCCCTAGTCCCCAATTTTTAACCAGATTTCTGGTTGTCCAGTCGCCCCACCCCAGGGCTCTACTCTGGAATCCCTCATTTGGTGGGACATCTGAGGTTGAAAAACAAAATGAAACAAATCGACAACAACAACAAAAAAACGGACTTCTTCCATCCCCAGAATGACCCCAAACTCTTTGGACGGGACCGAACCTCCAGAGAGTAAGACTCGTCCATTTCCCATGAAGTCACCCGGCAATTTCACGACCATGAGTGACACAATATCCAGAGACAAAAACTTGAGCAAGAGCCTCACACTCGCCCTTTTTTCATATCCCGAAGTGTTCTCCTCATGGTCTGTAGATCAGTCCTGCCATACCTATGACCCAAAACATAAGCCGAGTTTGTGTTTTCAGACAACTGTCCAAACAGCTCTGGCCTACACACCCTAGAGTCTCAGGGCCCTGGAGCCAAACCTGAGGACTGTACTTGCCCTCTCCAAGGGAATTGTATGTGCCCATTCCAATGGCCACAACCCTACTAGTAGGATAACCTCCAAATTCCCTGAGGCCATCCCAATAGTTGTGGCTTCCCAGGACAAACAGGGGCAATCTGAGCCCATCTGAGCACCTACCTGCACTCAGACCCGTAGACTGATGTCCCCAGAGGTAAAAAGGAACGAACAGGCCCCTAGGCACTAATCGGATCCATTGCTTTGGTTTCCAGGCATCTCTCCTCAGAGGCCTGGATTTCAATACCAGCATATGGCTGTTTCTTGACTCACCCATCAGAACAAATCTAATCTACACATGGGAAACATGCACGTTTGAGCTGTGTCAAAGCCTCTGTTTAGGAGAACCCTTCACGGCCCCAGGGCCACCGCTTCATTCCAAGGTCTCCATATACACAAAAACATATTAGGACACATCCACAGGAGAGTCCATTTCAACACAGCCTCCTCGGTTGCCCCCCACATCCAGCAGTTCTAACCTGTCTTGTTGCTTGGAGACAATTGGAATGCGAGGTGGGCTACCCAGCCAACCATCCTTAGAACCCTGCTCGGAATCGTTGGCCTGGAGCCAACCAACAGGTCTCAATTGTCCTGCAGAAGAATCTTTGCAGTTTGGAGCTTCTCACAACTCCCATCGTGGGAAAACGCCCATGTCCTCGTGATCCAACCCCCTTCAAGAAAGGGCCATCAGGGCAGAAAGTCCAACCTGAGCGATCGTCTGATCCTTGCCTGACTTCAGATGCACGAGATCTCTATTGAGGTCTGTAGATTGTGCCTGCCATATCCTCACCCAGAAACCTAGGCCTAGCTTGGGTTCTCAGACTCCGTCCTCAGACTACTGGCCCACAAGCCCTCCAGTTTGGCAATCCAGAACTACAATGCCGCACATTGCCTGCCCTACAGAAGTAAAACATTGCCCTCAGGGCTACCCCGAAACCGCAAATGAGGATCAACCTGCACGCCATTCGGCTGTACCCCAAACATATAGGCTGACCTGGGCACTATTTCCCCTTCTGACCCAGCCTGAGCCTGGACCTCCTGGTCCCACCCAGACAGCTGGCCGCACACTGAGCACATCGGACCTGCCATGGCCTTAAATCGTCATCTCTTCCCAACTGCGGTTTTCAGGCTCCAGAACCTAGACCTTATCTACAACCACTGCCCAGGGTTGAAAATGATGCAGAAATCAGAACTCTTTCCCCATGGCAAGAAACCTTGTGGTTGGCATATTGTCCAACGTTCAGTGTAGTTGAAACAAGCGTGGCCCATGAGGCCCAGCCCATGCTTGCGGGCCACATTGGTCACAAACACACATTGTGACCCTCAGCCTGAGCCCAGTCCTCAGGTAATGCCTCTCAGGGCCTATATGAAGACACAGCATATTGGGCTTGCTATGCCCCTAGACCCAATTTTTAACCATAGTTCGGGTTGTCCCTTCACTCTTCCCCATGGCTCTTCTTTGGAATTCCTCTTTTGGTGGGACACCTGAGGTAACAAACCTGAAAGGAGTCTTCCCATCCCACAGATTGACGAAAAACAATTGGGATCGGGCCAAATCCACAGAGAGGAAGATTCGTCCATGGCCCATGAGACCTCCCCAACATTCCACGGCCATCGCTGAAACAAAATCCAGAGACAAAAGCCTGAGCAAGCGCCTCAGACTCGCTCATTCTTCATATCCTGAAGAGTTCTTCTCAGGGTTTGTAGATCGGGCGTGCCATACCTACGTCCCCAAACTTAAGCTGAGTTTGTGTTTTCAGTCTTCTGTCCTCAAAGTCCTGGGCCACACTCCCTCCAGGCTGGGGCCCCTGGAGCCACACATTAGGACTGCCCCCACCCAATCCATGGGAATTCTGTCCATTCCATTGTCAAAAATCGTACAAATTAGGAGAACCCTCCAAAGTCCTTGAGGCCATCCCAATAGTGTAGGTCGCCCGGGACAAAAAAGGGCGGTTGATACCGGCTGAGCATCTACCTCCACTCATCTACCTCCACTCATACCAAGAAGATTGAACCAGACAGGACCCGAGGCCATTATCGGATCCATTGCTTTGGTTTACAGGCATGTCTCCTCAAAAGCCTGGATTCCAATACCAGCAGAGGGGATTTCCTGAGGCACTCATCAGAACAAATCTCGTCTCCACAAGGAAACTCGTGCATGGGAGCTATGCCAAAGCTTAGGAGAATACTACAGGGTCCCGGTGCCACCTCCCCATTCCAAGGCCCTCATGGACACAAACACACGTTAGGACCCATCCTCTGGAAAGTGCATTTCAACTCAGCCACCCCGGTTGCTCCCGCAGATCCATTAGATCTAAAATGTCTTGTTGCTATGCGACAATAGGAAGGCGAGGCGGACTTCCCAGGCATCCATCCTCGAACAGTGCTCTGGAGTCATTCCATATGGGATGTCCTGGAGCTGTCAACAGGCCTCAATTGTCCCACAGAAGGAATCCTTGAAGGGGGCATCCCACATCTCCCAACGTGGAAAACCTCTATGGCCTCGAGATTCCTCTCCCTTCATGAAGGGGCCGTCATGCACAGAAACTCCAACCTGAGCCAACGTGGGATCCTCGCCCTGACTTCAGATGCATGAGATATTGGTTCAGATCTGCAGGGGGTACCTGCCGTGCCCTCACCCTGAATCCGAAGTCTAGCTTGTGTTCTCAGACTTCCGTCCTCACTCTCCTGGCCCCGAAGCCCTCAAGTTTGGCAATTCCGGACCGACAATGAAGCACTCTGCCTGCCCTCTGGAAAAAAAATATATTGCCCTATGAGCAGCCCAGGCAGCTTAAATGAGGATAAACCTACACGGCACTCGAATGTACCCAAATTATATAGTCTAACCTGGGCACTAATGCACTGTCTGACACAACCTGAGCCCGGACCTGCTGACCAACACCCAGACAGCTGACCGCACGCTGAGCACATCAGACCCGCCATGGCCTTAGGTCATCATCTCTTCCCTACCTCAGTTTTCAGGCTTCAGAACCTAGACCTTATCTCCAATCACTGCCCACGGGTGACTGTGATGCAGAAATCAGAACTCTTCCTGACCCATGGCAAGAAACCTTGTGGTTGGCATGTTGTCCAACGTTCAGTGTAGAAGAAACCAGCATTCACCCTGAGGCCCCACCCATTCTTGAGTGCGACGAGAGCATAAACAGGCATTGTGACCTCAGCGTGAGTCCTGTCCTCTAGTAAGTCCTCTCAGTGGCTGGACCATTAGATGTCATAATGGGCTTGACATATCCCTAGTCCCCAATTTTTAACCAGAATTCTGGTTGTCCAGTCGACCCACCCCAGGGCTCTACTCTGGAATCCCTCATTTGGTGGGACATCTGAGGTTGAAAAACAAAATGAAACAAATCGACAACAACAACAAAAAAACGGACTTCTTCCATCCCCAGAATGACCCCAAACTCTTTGGACGGGACCGAACCTCCAGAGAGTAAGACTCGTCCATTTCCCATGATGTCACCCGGCAATTTCACGACCATGAGTGACACGATATCCAGAGACAAAATCTTGAGCAAGAGCCTCACACTCGACCTTTTTTCATATCCCGAAGTATTCTCCTCATGGTCTGTAGATCAGTCCTGCCATACCTATGACCCAAAACATAAGCCGAGTTTGTGTTTTCAGACAACTGTCCAAACAGCTCTGGCCTACACACCCTAAAGGCGCAGGGCCCTGGAGCCAAACCTGAGGACTGTACTTGCCCTCTCCAAGGGAATTGTATGTGCCCATTCCAATGGCCTACAACTCTACTAGTAGCATAACCTCCAAAGTCCCTGAGGCCATCCCAATAGTTGTGGCTTCCCAGGACAAACAGGGGCAATCTGAGCCCATCTGAGCACCTACCTGCACTCAGACCCGTAGACTGATGTCCCCAGAGGTAAAAAGGAACGAACAGGCCCCTAGGCACTAATCGGATACATTGCTTTGGTTTCCAGGCATCTCTCCTCAGAGGCCTGGATTTCAATACCAGCATATGGCTGTTTCTTGACTCACCCATCAGAACAAATCTCATCTACACATGGGAAACATGCACGTTGGAGCTGTGTCAAAGCCTCTGTTTAGGAAAACCCTTCAAGGCCCCAGGGCCACCGCTTCATTCCAAGGTCTCCATAGACACAAAAACATATTAGGACACATCCACAGGAGAGTCCATTTCAACTCAGCCTCCTCGGTTGCCCCCCACATCCAGCAGATCTAACCTGTCTTGTTGCTTGGAGACAATTGGAATGCGAGGTGGGCTACCCAGCCATCCATCCTTAGAACCCTGCTCGGAATCATTGGCCTGGAGCCAACCAACAGGTATCAATTGTCCTGCAGAAGAATCTTTGCAGTTTGGAGCTTCTCACAACTCCCATCGTGCGAAAACCCGCATGTCCTCGTGATCCAACCCCCTTCAAGAAAAGGCCATCAGGGCAGAAAGTCCAACCTGAGCGATCGTCTGATCCTTGCCCTGACTTCAGATGCACGAGATCTCTATTGAGGTCTGTAGATTGTGCCTGCCATATCCTCACCCAGAAACCTAGGCCTAGCTTGGGTTCTCAGACTCCGTCCTCAGACTACTGGCCCACAAGCCCTCCAGTTTGGCAATCCAGAACTACAATGCCGCACTCTGCCTGCCCTACAGAAGTAAAACATTGCCCTCAGGGCTACCCCGAAACCCCAAATGAGGATCAACCTGCACGCCATTCGGATGTACCCCAAACATATAGGCTGACCTGGGCACTATTTCCCCTTCTGACCCAGCCTGAGCCTGGACCTCCTGGTCCCACCCAGACAGCTGGCCGCACACTGAGCACATCGGACCCGCCATGGCCTTAGGTCGTCATCTCTTCCCAACTGCGGTTTTCAGGCTCCAGAACCTAGACCTTATCTACAACCACTGCCCAGGGTTGAAAAGGATGCAGAAATCAGAACTCTTTCCCCATGGCAAGAAACCTTGTGGTTGGCATGTTGTCCAACGTTCAGTGTAGTTGAAACAAGCGTGGCCCATGAGGCCCAGCCCATGCTTGCGGGCCACATTGGTCACAAACACACATTGTGACCCTCAGCCTGAGCCCAGTCCTCAGGTCAGGCCGCTCAGGGCCTATATGAAGAGACAGCATATTGGGCTTGCCATGCCCCTAGGCCCCAATTTTTAACCATAGTTCGGGTTATCCCTTCACTCTTCCCCAGGGCTCTGCTTTGGAATTCCTCTTTTGGTGGGACACCTGAGGTAACAAACCTGAAAAAAGTCCTCCCATCCCACAGATTGACGAAAAACAATTGGGATCGGGCCAAATCCACAGAGAGGAAGATTCGTCCATGGCCCATGAGACCTCCCCAACATTCCACGGCCATCGCTGAAACAAAATCCAGAGACAAAAGCCTGAGCAAGCGCCTCAGACTCGCTCATTCTTCATATCCTGAAGAGTTCTTCTCATGGTTTTTAGTTCGGGCGTGCCATACCTACGTCCCCAAACTTAAGCTGAGTTTGTGTTTTCAGTCTTCTGTCCTCAAAGTCCTGGGCCACACTCCCTCCAGGCTGGGGCCCCTGGAGCCACACATTAGGACTGCCCCCACCCAATCCATGGGAATTCTGCCCATTCCATTGTCAAAAATCGTACAAATTAGGAGAACCCTCCAAAGTCCCTGAGGCCATCCCAATAGTGTAGGTCGCCGGGGACAAAAAAGGGCGGTTGATACCGGCTGAGCATCTACCTCCACTCATCTACCTCCACTCATACCAAGAAGATTGAACCAGACAGGACCCGAGGCCATTATCGGATCCATTGCTTTGGTTTACAGGCATGTCTCCTCAAAGCCTGCATTCCAATACCAGCAGAGGGGATTTCCTGAGGCACCCATCAGAACAAATCTCGTCTCCACAAGGAAACTTGTGCATGGGAGCTAAGCCAAAGCTAAGGAGAATACTTCAGGGTCCCGGTGCCACCTCCCCTATCCAAGGCCCTCATGGACACAAACACACGTTAGGACCCATACTCTGGAAAGTGCATTTCAACTCAGCCACCCCGGTTGCTCCCGCAGATCCATTAGATCTAAACGGTCTTGTTGCTAGGAGACAATTGGAAGGCGAGGCGGACTTCCCAGGCATCCATCCTCGAATGGTGCTCTGGAGTCATTCCATATGGGATGTCCTGGAGCTGTCCAACAGGTCTCAATTGTCCCGCAAAAGGAATCCTTGAAGGGGGCATCCCACATCTCCCAACGTGGAAAACCTCCATGGCCTCGAGATTCCGCTCCCTTCATGAAGGGGCCATCATGCACAGAAACTCCAACCTGAGCCAACGTCGGATCCTCGCCCTGAATTCAGATGCATGAGATGTGGGTTCAGATCTGCAGGGGGTACCTGCCGTGCCCTCACCCTGAATCCGAAGTCTAGCTTGTGTTCTCAGACTTCCGTCCTCACTCTCCTGGCCCCGAAGCCCTCAAGTTTGGCAATTCCGGACCGACAATGAAGCACTCTGCCATGTCCTCTAGAAAAAATATATTGCCTAATGAGCAGCCCAGGCAGCTTAAATGAGGATAAACCTACACACACTCGAATGTACCCAAATTATATAGTCTAACCTGGGCACTAATGCACTGTCTGACACAACCTGAGCCCGGACCTGCTGACCAACACCCAGACAGCTGACCGCACGCTGAGCACATCAGACCCGCCATGGCCTTAGGTCATCATCTCTTCCCTACCTCAGTTTTCAGGCTTCAGAACCTAGACCTTATCTCCAATCACTGCCCACGGGTGACTGTGATGCAGAAATCAGAACTCTTCCTGACCCATGGCAAGAAACCTTGTGGTTGGCATGTTGTCCAACGTTCAGTGTAGGAGAAACCAGCATTCACCCTGAGGCCCCACCCATTCTTGAGTGCGACGAGAGCATAAACACGCATTGTGACCTCAGCGTGAGTCCTGTCCTCTAGTAAGTCCTCTCAGTGGCTGGACCATTAGATGTCATAATGGGCTTGACATATCCCTAGTCCCCAATTTTTAACCAGAATTCTGGTTGTCCAGTCGACCCACCCCAGGGCTCTACTCTGGAATCCCTCATTTGGTGGGACATCTGAGGTTAAAAAACAAAATGAAACAAATCGACAACAACAAAAGACGGACTTCTTCCATCCCCAGAATGACCCCAAACTCTTTGGATGGGACCGAACCCCCAGAGAGTAAGACTCGTCCATTTCACATGAAGTCACCCGGCAATTTCACGACCATGAGTGACACGATATCCAGAGACAAAAACTTGAGCAAGAGCCTCACACTCGACCTTTTTTCATATCCCGAAGTGTTCTCCTCATGGTCTGTAGATCAGTCCTGCCATACCTATGACCCAAAACATAAGCCGAGTTTGTGTTTTCAGACAACTGTCCAAACAGCTCTGGCCTACACACCCTAAAGGCTCAGGGCCCTGGAGCCAAACCTGAGGACTGTACTTGCCCTCTCCAAGGGAATTGTATGTGCCCATTCCAATGGCATACAACTCTACTAGTACCATAACCTCCAAAGTCCCTGAGGCCATCCCAATAGTTGTGGCTTCCCAGGACAAACAGGGGCAATCTGAGCCCATCTGAGCACCTACCTGCACTCAGACCCGTAGACTGATGTCCCCAGAGGTAAAAAGGAACGAACAGGCCCCTAGGCACTAATCGGATCCATTGCTTTGGTTTCCAGGCATCTCTCCTCAGAGGCCTGGATTTCAATACCAGCATATGGCTGTTTCTTGACTCACCCATCAGAACAAATCTCATCTACAAATGGGAAACATGCACGTTGGAGCTGTGTCAAAGCCTCTGTTTAGGAGAACCTTCAGGGCCCCAGGGCCACCGCTTCATTCCAAGGTCTCCATAGACACAAAAACATATTAGGACACATCCACAGGAGAGTCCATTTCAACTCAGCCTCCTCTGTTGCCCCCCACATCCAGAAGATCTAACCTGTCTTGTTGCTTGGAGACAATTGGAATGCGAGGTGGGCTACCCAGCCATCCATCCTTAGAACCCTGCTCGGAATCGTTGGCCTGGAGCCAACCAACAGGTCTCAATTGTCCTGCAGAAGAATCTTTGCAGTTTGGAGCTTCTCACAACTCCCATCGTGCGAAAACCCCCATGTCCTCGTGATCCAACCCCCTTCAAGAAAAGGCCATCAGGGCAGAAAGTCCAACCTGAGCGATCGTCTGATCCTTGCCCTGACTTCAGATGCACGAGATCTCTATTGAGGTCTGTAGAATGTGCCTGCCATATCCTCACCCAGAAACCTAGGCCTAGCTTGGGTTCTCAGACTCCGTCCTCAGACTACTGGCCCACAAGCCCTCCAGTTTGGCAATCCAGAACTACAATGCCGCACTCTGCCTGCCCTACAGAAGTAAAACATTGCCCTCAGGGCTACCCCGAAACCCCAAATGAGGATCAACCTGCACGCCATTCGGCTGTACCCCAAACATATAGGCTGACCTGGGCACTATTTCCCCTTCTGACCCAGCCTGAGCCTGGACCTCTTGGTCCTACCCAGACAGCTGGCCGCACACTGAGCACATCGGACCCGCCATGGCCTTAGGTCGTCATCTCTTCCCAACTGCGGTTTTCAGGCTCCAGAACCTAGACCTTATCTACAACCACTGCCCAGGGTTGAAAATGATGCAGATGAGAACTCTTTCCCCATGGCAAGAAACCTTGTGGTTGGCATGTTGTCCAACGTTCAGTGTAGTTGAAACAAGCGTGGCCCATGAGGCCCAGCCCATGCTTGCGGGCCACATTGGTCACAAACACATAATGTGACCCTCAGCCTGAGCCCAGTCCTCAGGTAAGGCCTCTAAGGGCCTATATGAAGAGACAGCATATTGGGCTTGCCATGCCCCTAGGCCCCAATTTTTAACCATAGTTCGGGTTATCCCTTCACTCTTCCCCAGGGCTCTGCTTTGGAATTCCTCTTTTGGTGGGACACCTGAGGTAACAAACCTGAAAGGAGTCCTCCCATCAGACAGATTGACGAAAAACAATTGGGATCGGGCCAAATCCACAGAGAGGAAGATTCGTCCATGGCCCATGAGACCTCCCCAACATTCCACGGCCATCGCTGAAACAAAATCCAGAGACAAAAGCCTGAGCAAGCGCCTCAGACTCGCTCATTCTTCATATCCTGAAGAGTTCTTCTCATGGTTTTTAGTTCGGGCGTGCCATACCTACGTCCCCAAACTTAAGCTGAGTTTGTGTTTTCAGTCTTCTGTCCTCAAAGTCCTGGGCCACACTCCCTCCAGGCTGGGGCCCCTGGAGCCACACATTAGGACTGCCCCCACCCAATCCATGGGAATTCTGCCCATTCCATTGTCAAAAATCGTACAAATTAGGAGAACCCTCCAAAGTCCCTGAGGCCATCCCAATAGTGTAGGTCGCCCGGGACAAAAAAGGGCGGTTGATACCGGCTGAGCATCTACCTCCACTCATCTACCTCCACTCATACCAAGAAGATTGAACCAGACAGGACCCGAGGCCATTATCGGATCCATTGCTTTGGTTTACAGGCATGTCTCCTCAAAAGCCTGAATTCCAATACCAGCAGAGGGGATTTCCTGAGGCACCCATCAGAACAAATCTCGTCTCCACAAAGAAACTTGTGCATTGGAGCTATGCCAAAGCTTAGGAGAATACTTCAGGGTCCCGGTGCCACCTCCCCTATCCAAGGCCCTCATGGACACAAACACACGTTAGGACCCATCCTCTGGAAAGTGCATTTCAACTCAGCCACCCCGGTTGCTCCCGCAGATCCATTAGATCTAAACGGTCTTGTTGCTAGGAGACAATTGGAAGGCGAGTCGGACTTCCCAGGCATCCATCCTGGAACGGTGCTCTGGAGTCATTCCATAAGGGATGTCCTGGAGCTGTCCAACAGGTCTCAATTGTCCCGCAGAAGGAATCCTTGAAGGGGGCATCCCACATCTCCCAACGTGGAAAACCTCCATGGCCTCGAGATTCCGCTCCCTTCATGAAGGGGCCGTCATGCACAGAATCTCCAACCTGAGCCAACGTCGGATCCTCGCCCTGACTTCAGATGCATGAGATATTGGTTCAGATCTGCAGCGGGTACGTGCCGTGCCTTCACCCTGAATCCGAAGTCTAGCTTGTGTTCTCAGACTTCCGTCCTCACTCTCCTGGCCCCGAAGCCCTAAAGTTTGGCAATTCCGGACCGACAATGAAGCACTCTGCCTGCCCTCTAGAAAAAATATATTGCCTAATGAGCAGCCCAGGCAGCTTAAATGAGGATAAACCTACACGGCACTAGAATGTACCCAAATTATATAGTCTAACCTGGGTACTAAGGCACTGTCTGACACAACCTGAGCCCGGACCTGCTGACCAACACCCAGACAGCTGACCGCACGCTGAGCACATCAGACCCGCCATGGCATTAGGTCATCATCTCTTCCCTACCTCAGTTTTCAGGCTTCAGAACCTAGACCTTATCTCCAATCACTGCCCACGGGTGACTGTGATGCAGAAATCAGAACTCATCCTGACCCATGGCAAGAAACCTTGTTGTTGGCATGTTGTCCAATGTTCAGTGTAGGAGAAACCAGCATTCACCCTGAGGCCCCACCCATTCTTGAGTGCGACGAGAGTTAAACACGCATTGTGACCTAAGCGTGAGTCCTGTCCTCTAGTAAGTCCTCTCAGTGGCTGGACCATTAGATGTCATAATGGGCTTGACATGTCCCTAGTCCCCAATTTTTAACCAGATTTCGGGTTGTCCAGTCGACCCACCCCAGGGCTCTACTCTGGAATTCCTGATTTGGTGGGACATCTGAGGTTGAAAAACAAAATGAAACAAATCGACAACAACAACAAAAAAACGGACTTCTTCCATCCCCAGAATGACCCCAAACTCTTTGGACGGGACCGAACCCCCAGAGAGTAAGACTCGTCCATTTCCCATGAAGTCACCCGGCAATTTCACGACCATGAGTGACACGATATCCAGAGACAAATACTTGAGCAAGAGCCTCACACTCGCCCTTTTTTCATATCCCGAAGTGTTCTCCTCATGGTCTGTAGATCAGTCCTGCCATACCTATGACCCAAAACATAAGCCGAGTTTGTGTTTTCAGACAACTGTCCAAAAAGCTCTGGCCTACACACCCTACAGGCTTAGGGCCCTGGAGCCAAACCTGAGGACTGTACTTGCCCTCTCCAAGGGAATTGTATGTGCCCATTCCAATGGCCACAACCCTACTAGTAGGATAACCTCCAAAGTCCCTGAGGCCATCCCAATAGTTGTGGCTTCCCAGGAAAACAGGGGCAATCTGAGCCCATCTGAGCACCTACCTGCACTCAGACCCGTAGACTGATATCCCCATAGGTAAAAAGGAACGAACAGGCCCCTAGGCACTAATCGGATCCATTGCTTTGGTTTCCAGGCATCTCTCCTCAGAGACCTGGATTTCAATACCAGCATATGGCTGTTTCTTGACTCACCCATCAGAACAAATCTCATCTACACATGGGAAACATGCACGTTGGAGCTGTGTCATAGCCTCTGTTTAGGAGAACCCTTCAGGGCCCCAGGGCCACCGCTTCATTCCAAGGTCTCCATAGACACAAAAACATATTAGGACACATCCACAGGAGAGTCCATTTCAACTCAGCCTCCTCGGTTGCCCCCCACATCCAGCAGATCTAACCTGTCTTGTTGCTTGGAGACAATTGGAATTCGAGGTGGGCTACCCAGCCATCCATCCTTAGAACCCTGCTCGGAATCGTTGGCCTGGAGCCAACCAACAGGTCTCAATTGTCCTGCAGAAGAATCTTTGCAGTTTGGAGCTTCCACAACTCCCATCGTGGGAAAACCCCCATGTCCTCGTGATCCAACCCCCTTCAAGAAAGGGCCATCAGGGCAGAAAGTCCAACCTGAACGATCGTCTGATCCTTGCCTGACTTCAGATGCACGAGATCTCTATTGAGGTCTGTAGATTGTGCCTGCCATATCCTCACCCAGAAACCTAGGCCTAGCTTGGGTTCTCAGACTCCGTCCTCAGACTACTGGCCCACAAGCCCTCCAGTTTGGCAATCCAGAACTACAATGCCGCACTCTGCCTGCCCTACAGAAGTAAAACATTGCACTCCGGGCTACCCCGAAACCCCAAATGAGGATCAACCTGCACGCCATTCGGCTGTACCCCAAACATATAGGCTGACCTGGGCACTATTTCCCCTTCTGACCCAGCCTGAGCCTGGACCTCCTGGTCCCACCCAGGCAGCTGGCCGCATACTGAGCACATCGGACCCGCCATGGTCTTAGGTCGTCATCTCTTCCCAACTGCGGTTTTCAGGCTCCAGAACCTAGACCTTATCTCCAACCACTGCCCAGGTTTGAAAATGATGCAGAAATCAGAACTCTTTCCCCATGGCAAGAAACCTTGTGCTTGGCATGTTGTCCAACGTTCAATGTAGTTGAAACAAGCGTGGCCCATGAGGCCCAGCCCATGCTTGTGGTCCACATTGGTCACAAACACACATTGTGACCCTTAGCCTGAGCCCAGTCCTCAGTTATGGCCTCTCAGGGCCTATATGAAGAGACAGCATATTGGGCTTGCCATTCCCCTAGGCCCCAATTTTTAACCATATTTCAGGTTGTCCCTTCACTCTTCCCCAGGGCTCTGCTTTGGAATTCCTCTTTTGGTGGGACACCTGAGGTAACAAACCTGAAAGGAGTCCTCCCATCCCACAGATTGACGAAAGACAATTGGGATCGGGCCAAATCCACAGAGAGGAAGATTCGTCCATGGCCCATGAGTCCTCCCCGACATACCACGGCGATCGCTGAAGCAAAATCCAGAGACAAAAGCCTGAGCAAGAGCCTCAGACTCGCTCATTCTTCTTATCCTGAAGAGTTCTTCTCATGGTTTGTAGATCGGGCGTGCCATACCTACGTCCCCAAACTTAAGCCGAGTTTGTGTTTTCAGTCTTCTGTCCTCAAAGTCCTGGGCCACACTCCCTCCAGGCTGGGGCCCCTGGAGCCACACATTAGGACTGCCCCCACCCAATCCATGGGAATTCTGCCCATTCCATTGTCAAAAATCGTACAAATTAGGAGAACCCTCCAAAGTCCCTGAGGCCATCCCAATAGTGTAGGTCGCCCGGGACAAAAAATGGGCGGTTGATACCGGCTGAGCATCTACCTCCACTCATATACCTCCACTCATACCAAGGAGATTGAACCAGACAGGACCCGAGGCCATTATCGGATCCATTGCTTTGGTTTACAGGCATGTCTCCTCAAAAGCCTGGATTCCAATACCAGCAGAGGGGATTTCCTGAGGCACCCATCAGAACAAATCTCGTCTCCACAAGGAAACTTGTGCATGGTAGCTAAGCCAAAGCTTAGGAGAATACTTCAGGGTCCCGGTGCCACCTCCCCATTCCAAGGCCCTCATGGACACAAATACACGTTAGGACCCATCCTCTGGAAAGTGCATTTCAACTCAGCCACCCCGGTTGCTCCCGCAGATCCATTAGATCTAAACTGTCTTGTTGCTCGGAGACAATTGGAAGGTGAGGCAGACTTCCCAGGCATCCATCCTGGAACGGTGCTCTGGAGTCATTCCATATGGGATGTCCTGGAGCTGTCCAACAGGTCTCAATTGTCCCGCAGAAGGAATCCTTGAAGGGGGCATCCCATATCTCCCAACGTGGAAAACCTCCATGGCCTCGAGATTCCGCTCCCTTCAGGAAGCGGCCGTCATGCACAGAAACTCTAACCTGAGCCAACGTCGGATCCTCGCCCTGACTTCAGATGCATGAGATATTGGTTCAGATCTGCAGTGGGTACCTGCCGTGTCCTCACCCTGAATCCGAAGTCTAGCTTGTGTTCTCAGACTTCCGTCCTCACTCTCCTGGCCCCGAAGCCCTCAAGTTTGGCAATTCCGGACCGACAATGAAGCACTCTGCCTGCCCTCTAGAAAAAATATATTGCCTAATGAGCAGCCCAGGCAGCTTAAATGAGGATAAACCTACACGGCACTCGAATGTACCCAAATTATATAGTCTAACCTGGGCACTAATGCACTGTCTGACACAACCTGAGCCCGGACCTGCTGACCAACACCCAGACAGCTGACCGCACGCTGAGCACATCAGACCCGCCATGGCCTTAGGTCATCATCTCTTCCCTACCTCAGTTTCAGGCTTCAGAACCTAGACCTTATCTCCAATCACTGCCCACGGGTGACTGTAATGCAGAAATCAGAACTCTTCCTGACCCATGGTAAGAAACCTTGTGGTTGGCATGTTGTCCAACGTTCTGTGTAGGAGAAACCAGCATTCACCCTGAGGCCCCGCCCATTCTTGAGTGCGACGAGAGCATAAACACGCATTGTGACCTCAGCGTGTGTCCTGTCCTCTAGTAAGTCCTCTCAGTGGCTGGACCATTAGATGTCATAATGGGCTTGACATGTCCCTAGTCCCCAATTTTTAACCAGATTTCTGGTTGTCCAGTCGCCCCACCCCAGGGCTCTACTCTGGAATCCCTCATTTGGTGGGACATCTGAGGTTGAAAAACAAAATGAAACAAATCGACAACAACAACAAAAAAACGGACTTCTTCCATCCCCAGAATGACCCCAAACTCTTTGGACGGGACCGAACCCCCAGAGAGTAAGACTCGTCCATTTCCCATGATGTCACCAGGCAATTTCACGACCATGGGTGACACGATATCCAGAGACAAAAACTTGAGCAAGAGCCTCACACTCGCCCTTTTTTCATATCCCGAAGTGTTCTCCTCATGGTCTGTAGATCAGTCCTGCCATACCTATGACCCAAAACATAAGCCGAGTTTGTGTTTTCAGACAACTGTCCAAACAGCTCTGGCCTACACACCCTACAGGCTCAGGGCCCTGGAGCCAAACCTGAGGACTGTACTTGCCCTCTCCAAGGGAATTGTATGTGCCCATTCCAATGGCCACAACCCTACTAGTAGGATAACCTCCAAAGTCCCTATGCCATCCCAATAGTTGTGGCTTCCCAGGACAAACAGGGGCAATCTGAGCCCATCTGAGCACCTACTTGCACTCAGACCCGTAGACTGATGTCCCCAGAGGTAAAAAGGAACGAACAGGCCCCTAGGCACTAATCGGATCCATTGCTTTGGTTTCCAGGCATCTCTCCTCAGAGGCCTGGATTTCAATACCAGCATATGGCTGTTTCTTGACTCACCCATCAGAACAAATCTCATCTACACATGGGAAACATGCACGTTGGAGCTGTGTCAAAGCCTCTGTTTAGGAGAACCCTTCAGGGCCCCAAGGCCACCGCTTCATTCCAAGGTCTCCATAGACACAAAAACATATTAGGACACATCCCCAGGAAGGTCCATTTCAACTCAGCCTCCTCGGTTGCCCCCCACATCCAGCAGATCTAACCTGTCTTGTTGCTTGGAGACAATTGGAATGTGAGGTGGGCTACCCAGCCATCCATCCTTAGAACCCTGCTCGGAATCGTTGGCCTGGAGCCAACCAACAGGTCTCAATTGTCCTGCAGAAGAATCTTCGCAGTTTGGAGCTTCTCACAACTCCCATCGTGCGAAAACCCCCATGTCCTCGTGATCCAACCCCCTTCAAGAAAGGGCCATCAGGGCAGAAAGTCCAACCTGAGCGATCGTCTGATCCTTGCCCTGACTTCAGATGCACGAGATCTCGATTCAGGTCTGTAGATTGTGCCTGCCATATCCTCACCCAGAAACCTAGGCCTAGCTTGGGTTCTCAGACTCCGTCCTCAGACTACTGGCTCACAAGCCCTCCAGTTTGGCAATCCAGAACTACAATGCCGCACTCTGCCTGCCCTACAGAAGTAAAACATTGCCCTCAGGGCTACCTCGAAACCGCAAATGAGGATCAACCTGCACGCCATTCGGCTGTACCCCAAACATATAGGCTGACCTGGGCACTATTTTCCCTTCTGACACAGCCTGAGCCTGGACCTCCTGGTCCCACCCAGACAGCTGGCCGCACACTGAGCACATCGGACCCGCCATGGCCTTAGGTCGTCATCTCTTCCCAACTGCGGTTTTCAGGCACCAGAACCTAGACCTTATTTCCAACCACTGCCCAGGGTTAAAAATGATGCAGAAATCAGAACTCTTTCCCCATGGCAAGAAACCTTGTGGTTGGCATGTTGTCCAACGTTCAGTGTAGTTGAAACAAGCGTGGCCCATGAGGCCCAGCCCATGCTTGCGGGCCACATTGGTCACAAACACACATTGTGACCCTCAGCCTGAGCCCAGTCCTCAGGTAAGGCCTCTCAGGGCCTATATGAAGAGACAGCATATTGGGCTTGCCATGCCCCTAGGCCCCAATTTTTAACCATAGTTCGGGTTGTCCCTTCACTCTTCCCCAGGGCTCTGCTTTGGAATTCCTCTTTTAGTGGGACACCTGAGGTAACAAACTTGAAAGGAGTCCTCCCATCCCACAGATTGACGAAAAACAATTGGGATCGGGCCAAATCCACAGAGAGGATGATTCGTCCATGGCCCATGAGATCTCCCCAACATTCCACGCCATCGCTGAAACAAAAGTCAGAGACAAGAGCCTGAGCAAGCGCCTCAGACTCGCTCATTCTTCATATCCTGAAGAGTTCTTTCATGGTTTGTAGATCGGGCGTGCCATACCTTTGTCCCCAAACTTAAGCTGAGTTTGTGTTTTCAGTCTTCTGTCCTCAAAATCCTGGGCCACACTCCCCCTAGGCTGGGGCCCCTGGAGCCACACATTATGACTGCCCCCACCCAATCCATGGGAATTCTGCCCATTCCTTTGTCAAATCGTACAAATTAGGAGAACCCTCCAAAGTCCCTGAGGCCATCCCAATAGTGTAGGTCGCCCAGGAAAAAACGGGCGGTTGATACCGGCTGAGCATCTACCTCCACTCATCTACCTCCACTCATACGAAGAAGATTGAACCAGACAGGACCCGAGGCCATTATCGGATCCATTGCTTTGGTTTACAGGCATGTCTCCTCAAAAGCCTGGATTCTAATACCAGCAGAGGGGATTTCCTGAGGCACCCGTCAGAACAAATCTCGTCTCCACAAGGAAACTTGTGCATGGGAGCTAAGCGAAAGCATAGGAGAATACTTCAGGGTCCCGGTGCCACCTCCCAATTCCAAGGCCCTCATGGACACAAACACACGTTAGGACCCATCCTCTGGAAAGTGCATTTCAACTCAGGCACCCCGGTTGCTCCCGCAGATCCATTAGATCTAAACTGTCTTCTTGCTAGGAGACAATTGGAAGGCGAGGCGGACTTCCCAGGCATCCATCCTCGAACGGTGCGCTTGAGTCATTCCATATGGGATGTCCTGGAGCTGTCCAACAGGTCTCAATTGTCCCGCAGAAGGAATCCTTGAAGGGGGCATCCCACATCTCCCAACGTGGAAAACCTCCATGGCCTCGAGATTCCGCTCCCTTCATGAAGGGGCCGTCATGCACAGAAACTCCAACCTGAGCCAACGTCGGATCCTCGCCCTGACTTCAGATGCATGAGATATTGGTTCAGATCTGCAGGGGGTACCTGCCGTGCCCTCACCCTGAATCCGAAGTCTAGCTTGTGTTCTCAGACTTCCGTCCTCACTCTACTGGCCCCGAAGCCCTCAAGTTTGGCAATTGCGGACCGACAATGAAGCACTCTGCCTGCCCTCTAGAAAAAATATATTGCCTAATGAGCAGCCCAGGCAGCTTAAATGAGGATAAAACTACACGGCATTCGAATGTACCCATATTATAAAGTCTAACCTGGGCACTAATGCACTGTCTGACACAACCTGAGCCCGGACCTGCTGACCAACACCCAGACAGCTGACCGCACGCTGAGCACATCAGACCCGCCATGGCCTTAGGTCATCATCTCTTCCCTACCTCAGTTTTCAGGCTTCAGAACCTAGACCTTATCTCCAATCACTGCCCACGGGTGACTGTGATGCAGAAATCAGAACTCTTCCTGACCCATGGCAAGAAACCTTGTGATTGGCATGTTGTCCAACGTTCAGTGTAGGAGAAACCATCATTCACCCAGAGGCCCCGCCCATTCTTGAGTGCGATGAGAGCATAAACACGGATTGTGACCTCAGCGTGAGTCCTGTCCTCTAGTAAGTCCTCTCAGTGGCTGGACCATTAGATGTCATAATGGGCTTGACATGTCCCTAGTCCCCAATTTTTAACCAGATTTCTGGTTGTCCAGTCGCCCCACCCCAGGGCTCTACTCTGGAATCCCTCATTTGGTGGGACATCTGAGGTTGAAAAACAAAATGAAACAAATCGACAACAACAAAAAAACGGACTTCTTCCATCCCCAGAATGACCCCAAACTCTTTGGACGGCACCGAACCCCCAGAGAGTAAGACTCGTCCATTTCCCATGAAGTCGCCCGGCAATTTCACGACCATGAGTGACACGATATCCAGAGACAAAAACTTGAGCAAGAGCCTCACACTCGCCCTTTTTTTATATCCCGAAGTGTTCTCCTCAAGGTCTGTAGATCAGTCCTGCCATACCTATGACCCAAAACATAAGCCGAGTTTGTGTTTTCAGACAACTGTCCAAACAGCTCTGGCCTACACACCCTACAGGCTCAGGGCCCTGGAGCCAAACCTGAGGACTGTACTTGCCCTCTCCAAGGGAATTGTATGTGCCCATTCCAATGGCCACAACCCTACTAGTAGGATAACCTAACAAAGTCCCTGAGGCCATCCCAATAGTTGTGGTTTCCCAGGAAAAACAGGGGCAAACTGAGCCCATCTGAGCACCTACCTGCACTCAGACCCGTAGACTGATGTCCCCAGAGGTAAAAAGGAACGAACAGGCCCCTAGGCACTAATCGGATCCATTGCTTTGGTTTCCAGGCATCTCTCCTCAGAGGCCTGTATTTCAATAGCAGCATATGGCTGTTTCTTGACTCACCCATCAGAACAAATCTCATCTACACATGGGAAACACGCACGTTGGAGCTGTGTCAAAGCCTCTGTTTAGGAGAACCCTTCAGGGCCCCAGGGCCACCGCTTCATTCCAAGGTCTCCATAGACACAAAAACATATTAGGACACATCCACAGGAGAGTCCATTTCAACTCAGCCTCCTCGGTTGCCCCCCACATCCAGCAGATCTAACCTGTCTTGTTGCTTGGAGACAATTGGAATGTGAGGTGGGCTACCCAGCCATCCATCCTTAGAACCCTGCTCGGAATCGTTGGCCTGGAGCCAACCAACAGGTCTCAATTGTCCTGCAGAAGAATCTTCGCAGTTTGGATCTTCTCACAACTCCCATCGTGCGAAAACCCCCATGTCCTCGTGATCCAACCCCCTTCAAGAAAGGGCCATCAGGGCAGAAAGTCCAACCTGAGCGATCGTCTGATCCTTGCCCTGACTTCAGATGCACGAGATCTCGATTCAGGTCTGTAGATTGTGCCTGCCATATCCTCACCCAGAAACCTAGGCCTAGCTTGGGTTCTCAGACTCCGTCCTCAGACTACTGGCTCACAAGCCCTCCAGTTTGGCAATCCAGAACTACAATTCCGCACTCTGCCTGCCCTACAGAAATAAAACATTGCCCTCAGGGCTACCTCGAAACCGCAAATGAGGATCAACCTGCACGCCATTCGGCTGTACCCCAAACATATAGGCTGACCTGGGCACTATTTCCCCTTCTGACCCAGCCTGAGCCTGGACCTCCTGGTCCCACCCAGACAGCTGGCCGCACACTGAGCACATCGGACCCGCCATGGCCTTGGGTCTTCATCTCTTCCCAACTGCGGTTTTCAGGCTCCAGAACCTAGACCTTACCTCCAACCACTGCCCAGGGTTGAAAATGATGCAGAAATCAGAACTCTTTCCCCATGGCAAGAAACCTTGTGGTTGGCATGTTGTCCAACGTTCAGTGTAGTTGAAACAAGCGTGGCCCATGAGGCCCAGCCCATGCTTGCGGGCCATATTGGTCACAAACACACATTGTGACCCTCAGCCTGAGCCCAGTCCTCAGGTAAGGCCTCTCAGGGCCTATATGAAGAGACAGCATATTGGGCTTGCCATGCCCCTAGGCCCCAATTTTTAACCATAGTTCGGGTTGTCCCTTCACTCTTCCCCAGGGCTCTGCTTTGAAATTCCTCTTTTGGTGGGACACCTGAGGTAACAAACCTGAAAGGAGTCCTCCCATCCCACAGATTGACGAAAACAATTGGGATCGGGCCAAATCCACAGAGAGGAAGATTCGTCCATGGCCCATGAGACCTCCCCAACATTCCACGGCCAAGGCTGAAACAAAAGTCAGAGACAAAAGCCTGAGCAAGCGCCTCAGACTCGCTCATTCTTCATATCCTGAAGAGTTCCTTCATGGTTTGTAGATCGGGCGTGCCATACCTACGTCCCCAAACTTAAGCTGAGTTTGTGTTTTCAGTCTTCTGTCCTCAAAGTCCTGGGCCACACTCCCTCCAGGCTGGGGCCCCTGGAGCCACACATTAGGACTGCCCCCACCCAATCCATGGGAATTCTTCCCATTCCATTGTCAAACATCGTACAAATTAGGAGAACCCTACAAAGTCCCTGAGGCCATCCCAATAGTGTAGGTCGCCCGGGACAAAAAAGGTCGGTTGATATCGGCTGAGTATCTACCTCCACTCATCTACCTCCACTCATACCAAGAAGATTGAACCAGACAGGACCCGAGGCCATTATGGGATCCATTGCTTTGGTTTACAGGCATGTCTCCTCAAAAGCCTTGATTCCAATACCAGCAGAGGGGATTTCCTAAGGCACCCATCAGAACAAATCTCGTCTCCACATGGAAACTTGTGCATGGGAGCTAAGCCAAAGCTAAGGAGAATACTTCAGGGTCCCGTTGTCACCTCCCCATTCCAAGGCCCTCATGGACACAAACACACGTTAGGACCCATCCTCTGGAAAGTCCATTTCAACTCAACCACCCCGGTTGCTCCCGCAGATCCATTAGATCTAAACTGTCTTGTTACTAGGAGACAATTGGAAGGCGAGGCGGACTTCCCAGGCATCCATCCTCGAACGGTGCTCTGGAGTCATTCCATATGGGATGTCCTGGAGCTGTCCAACAGGTCTCAAATGTCCCGCAAAAGGAATCCTTGAAGGGGGCATCCCACATCTCCCAACGTGGAAAACCTCCATGGCCTCGAGATTCCGCTCCCTTCATGAAGGTGCCGTCATGCAAATAAACTCCAACCTGAGCCAACGTGGGATCCTCGCCCTGACTTCAGATGCATGAGATATTGGTTCAGATCTGCAGGGGGTACCTGCCGTGCCCTCACCCTGAATCCGAAGTCTAGCTTGTGTTCTCAGACTTCAGTCCTCACTCTCCTGGCCCCGAAGCCCACAAGTTTGGCAATTCCGGACCGACAATGAAGCACTCTGCCTGCCCTCTAGAAAAAATATATTGCCTAATGAGCTGCCCAGGCAGCTTAAATGAGGATAAACCTACACAGCACTCGAATGTACCCAAATTATATAGTCTAACCTGGCACTAATGCACTGTCTGACACAACCTGAGCCCAGACCTGCTGACCAAAACCCAGACAGCTGACCGCACGCTGAGCACATCAGACCCGCCATGGCCTTAGGTCATCATCTCTTCCCTACCTCAGTTTTCAGGCTTCAGAACCTAGACCTTATCTCCAATCACTGCCCACGGGTGACTGTGATGCAGAAATCAGAACTCTTCCTGACCCATGGCAAGAAACCTTGTGGTTGGCATGTTGTCCAACGTTCAGTGTAGGAGAAACCAGCATTCACCCTGAGGCCCCGCCCATTCTTGCGTGCGACGAGAGCATAAACACGCATTGTGACCTCAGCGTGATCCTGTCCTCTAGTAAGTCCTCTCAGTGGCTGGACCATTAGATATCATAATGGGCTTGACATGTCCCTAGTCCCCAATTTTTAACCAGATTTCTGGTTGTCCAGTCGCCCCACCCCAGGGCTCTACTCTGGAATCCCTCATTTGGTGGGACATCTGAGGTTGAAAAACAAAATGAAACAAATCGACAACAACAACAAAAAAACGGACTTCTTCCATCCCCAGATGACCCCAAACTCTTTGGACGGGACCGAACCCCCAGAGAGTAAGACTCGTCCATTTCCCATGAAGTCACCCGGCAATTTCACGACCATGAGTGACACGATATCCAGAGACAAAAACTTGAGCAAGAGCCTCACACTCATCCTTTTTTCATATCCCGAAGTGTTCTCCTCATGGTCTGTAGATCAGTCCTGCCATACCTATGACCCAAAACATAAGCCGAGTTTGTGCTTTCAGACAACTGTCCAAACAGCTCTGGCCTACACACCCTACAGGCTCAGGGCCCTGGAGCCAAACATGAGGACTGTACTTGCCCTCTCCAAGAGAATTGTATGTGCCCATTTAATGGCCACAACCCTACTAGTAAGATAACCTCCAAAGTCCCTGAGGCCATCCCAATAGTTGTGGCTTCCCAGGACAAACAGGAGCAATCTGAGCCCATCTGAGCACCTACCTGCACTCAGACCCATAGACTGTTGTCCCCAGAGGTAAAAAGGAACGAACAGGCCCCTAGGCACTAATCGGATCCATTGCTTTGGTTTCCAGGCATCTCTCCTCAGAGGCCTGTATTTCAATAGCAGCATATGGCTGTTTCTTGACTCACCCATCAGAACAAATCTCATCTACACATGGGAAACATGCACGTTGGAGCTGTGTCAAAGCCTCTGTTTAGGAGAACCCTTCAGGGCCCCAGGGCCACCGCTTCATTCCAAGGTCTCCATAGACACAAAAACATATTAGGACACATCCACAGGAGAGTCCAATTCAACTCAGCCTCCTCGGTTGCCCCCCACATCCAGCAGATCTAACCTGTCTTGTTGCTTGGAGACCATTGGAATGCGAGGTGGGCTACCCAGCCATCCATCCTTAGAACCCTGCTCGGAATCGTTGGCCTGGAGCCAACCAACAGGTCTCAATTATCCTGCAGAAGAATCTTTGCAGTGTGGAGCTTCTCACAACTCCCATCGTGGGAAAACCCCGAAGTCCTCGTGATCCAACCCCCTTCAAGAAAGGGCCATCAGGGCAGAAAGTCCAACCTGAGCGATCGTCTGACCCTTGCCCTGACTTCAGATGCACGAGATCTCGATTGAGGTCTGTAGATTGTGCCTGCCATATCCTCACCCAGAAACCTAGGCCTAGCTTGGGTTCTCAGACTCCGTCCTCAGACTACGGGCCCACAAGCCCTCCAGTTGGGCAATCCAGAACTACAATGCCGCACTCTGCCTGCCCTACAGAAGTAATACATTGCCCTCAGGGCTAACCCGAAACCGCAAATGAGGATCAACCTGCACACCATTCGGCTGTACCCCAAACATATAGGCTGACCTGGGCACTATTTCCCCTTCTGACCCAGCCTGAGCCTGGACCTCCTGGTCCCACTCAGACAGCTGGCCGCACACTGAGCACATCTTACACGCCATGGCCTTAGGTCGTCATCTCTTCCCAACTGCGGTTTTCAGGCTCCAGAATCTAGACCTTATCTCCAACCACTGCCCAGGGTTGAAAATGATGCAGAAATCAGAACTCTTTCCCCATGGCAAGAAACCTTGTGGTTGGCATGTTGTCCAACGTTCAGTGTAGTTGAAACAAGTGTGGCCCATGAGGCCCAGCCCATGCTTGCGGGCCACATTGGTCACAAACACACATTGTGACCCTCAGCCTGAGCCCAGTCCTCAGGTAAGGCCTCTCAGGGCCTATATGAAGAGACAGCATATTGGGCTTGCCATGCCCCTAGGCCCTAATTTTTAACCATAGTTCGGGTTGTCCCTTCACTCTTCCCCAGGGCTCTGCTTTGGAATTCCTCTTTTGGTGGGACACCAGAGGTAACAAACCTGAAAGGAGTCCTCCCATCCCACAGATTGACGAAAAACAATTGGGATCGGGCCAAATCCACAGAGAGGAAGATTCGTCCATGGCCCATGAGACCTCCCCAACATTCCAGGGCCACCACTGAAACAAAATCCAGAGACAAAAGCCTGAGCAAGCTCCTCAGACTCGCTCATTCTTCATATCCTGAAGAGTTCTTCTCATGGTTTGTAGATCGGGCCTGCCATACCTACGTCCCCAAACTTAAGTTGAGTTTGTGTTTTCAGTCTTCTGTCCTCAAAGTCCTGGGCCACACTCCCTCCACGCTGGGGCCCCTGGAGCCACACATTAGGACTGCCCCCACCCAATCCATGGGAATTCTGCCCATTCCATTGTCAAAAATCGTACAAATTAGGAGAACCCTCCAAAGTCCCTGAGGCCATCCCAATAGTGTATGTCGCCCGGGACAAAAAAGGGCGGTTGATACCGGATGAGCATCTACCTCCACTCATCTACCTCCACTCATACCAAGAAGATAAACCAGAAAGGACCCGAGGCCATTATGGGATCCATTGCTTTGGTTTACAGGCATGACTCCTCAAATGCCAAGATTCCAATACCAGCAGAGGGGATTTCCTGAGGCACCCATCAGAACAAATCTCGTCTCCACAAGGAAACTTGTGCATGGGAGCTATGCCAAAGCTTAGGAGAATACTTCAGGGTCCCCGTGCCACCTCCCCATTCCAAGGCCCTCATGGACACAACCACACGTTAGGACCCATCCTCTGGAAAGTGCATGTCAACTCAGCCACCCCGGTTGCTCCCGCAGATCCATTAGATCTAAACTGTCTTGTTGCTAGGAGACAATTGGAAGGCGAGGCGGACTTCCCAGGCATCCATCCTGGAACGGTGCTCTGCAGTCATTCCATATCGGATGTCCTGGAGCTGTCCAACAGGTCTCAATTGTCCCGCAGAAGGAATCCTTAAAGGGGGCATCCCACATCTCCCAACGTGGAAAACCTCCATGGCTTCGAGATTCCGCTCCCTTCATGAAGGGGCCGTCATGCACAGAAACTCCAACCTGAGCCAACGTGGGATCCTCGCCCTGACTTCAGATGCATGAGATATTGGTTCAGATCTGCAGGGGGTACCTGCCGTGCCCTCACCCTGAATCCGAAGTCTAGCTTGTGTTCTCAGACTTCCGTCCTCACTCTCCTGGCCCCGAAGCCCTCATGTTTGGCAATTCCGGACCGACAATGAAGCACTCTGCCTGCCCTCTAGAAAAAATATATTGCCTAATGAGCAGCCCAGGCAGCTTAAATGAGGATAAACCTACACGGCACTCGAATGTACCCAAATTATATAGTCTAACCTGGGCACTAATGCACTGTCTGACACAACCTGAGCCCGGACCTGCTGACCAACACCCAGACAGCTGACCGCACGCTGCGCACATCAGACCCGCCATGGCCTTAGGTCATCATCTCTTCCCTACCTCAGTTTTCAGGCTTCAGAACCTAGACCTTATCTCCAATCACTGCCCACGGGTGACTGTGATGCAGAAATCAGAACTCTTCCTGACCCATGGCAAGAAACCTTGTGGTTGGCATGTTGTGCAACGTTCAGTGTAGGAGAAACCAGCATTCACCCTGAGGCCCCGCCCATTCTTGAGTGCGACGAGAGCATAAACACGCATTGTGACCTCAGCGTGAGTCCTGTCCTCTAGTAAGTCCTCTCAGTGGCTGGACCATTAGATGACATAATGGGCTTGACATGTCTCTAGTCCCCAATTTTTAACCAGATTTCTGGTTGTCCAGTCGCCCCACCCCTGGGCTCTACTCTGGAATCCCTCATTTGGTGGGACATCTGAGGTTGAAAAACAAAATGAAACAAATCGACAACAACAAAAAAACGGACTTGTTCCATCCCCAGAATGACCCCAAACTCTTTGGACGGGACAGAACCCCCAGAGAGCAAGACTCGTCCATTTCCCATGAAGTCACCCGGCAATTTCACGACCATGAGTGACACGATATCCAGAGACAAAAACTTGAGCAAGACCTCACACTCGTCCTGTTTTCATATCCCGAAGTGTTCTCCTCATGGTCTGTAGATCAGTCCTGCCATACCTATGACCCAAAACATAAGCCGAGTTTGTGTTTTCAGACAACTGTCCAAACAGCTCTGGCCTACACACCCTACAGGCTCAGGGCCCTGGAGCCAAACCTGAGGACTGTACTTGCCCTCTCCAAGGGAATTGTATGTGCCCATTCCAATGGCCACAACCCTACTAGTAGGATAACCTCCAAAGTCCCTGAGGCCATCCCAATAGTTGTGGCTTCCCAGGACAAACAGGGGCAATCTGAGCCCATCTGAGCACCTACCTGCACTCAGACCCGTAGACAGATGTCCCCAGAGGTAAAAAGGAACGAACAGGCCCCTAGGCACTAATCGGATCCATTGCTTTGGTTTCCAGGCATCTCTCCTCAGAGGCCTGGATTTCAATACCAGCATATGGCTGTTTCTTGACTCACCCATCAGAACAAATCTCATCTACACATGGGAAACATGCACGTTGGAGCTGTGTCAAAGCCTCTGTTTAGGAGAACCCTTCAGGGCCCCAGGGCCACCGCTTCATTCCAAGGTCTCCATAGACACAAAAACATATTAAGACACATCCACAGGAGAGTCCATTTCAACTCAGCCTCCTCGGTTGCCCCCCACATCCAGCAGATCTAACCTGTCTTGTTGCTTGGAGACAATAGGAATGCGAGGTGGGCTACCCAGCCATCCATCCTTAGAACCCTGCTCGGAATCGTTGGCCTGGAGCCAACCAACAGGTCTCAATTGTCCTGCAGAAGAATCTTTGCAGTTTGGAGCTTCTCACAACTCCCATCGTGGGAAAACCCCGTTGTCCTCGTGATGCAACCCCCTTCATGGGGGCCAACAGGGCAGAAAGTCCAACCTGAGCGATCGTCTGATCCTTGCCCTGACTTCAGATGCACGAGATCTCGATTGAGGTCTGTAGATTGTGCCTGCCATATCCTCACCCAGAAACCTAGGCCTAGCTTGGGTTCTCAGACTCCGTCCTCAGACTACTGGCCCACAAGCCCTCCAGTTTGGCAATCCAGAACTACAATGCCGCACTCTGCCTGCCCTACCGAAGTAAAACATTGCCCTCAGGGCTACCCCGAAACCCCAAATGAGGATCAACCTGCACGCCATTCGGCTGTACCCCAAACATATTGGCTGACCTGGGCACTATTTCCCCTTCTGACCGAGCCTGAGCCTGGACCTCCTGGTCCCACCCAGACAGCTGGCCGCACACTGAGCACATCGGACCCGCCATGGCCTTAGGTCGTCATCTCTTCCCAACTGCGGTTTTCAGGCTCCAGAACCTAGACCTTATCTCCAACCACTGCCCAGGTTTGAAAATGATGCAGAAATCAGAACTCTTTCCTTATGGCAAGAAACCTTGTGGTTGGCATGTTGTCCAACATTCAGTGTAGTTGAAACAAGCGTGGCCCATGAGGCCGAGCCCATGCTTGTGGTCCACATTGGTCACAAACACACATTGTGACCCTCAGCCTGAGCCCAGTCCTCAGGTAAGGCCTCTCAGGGCCTATATGAAGAGACAGCATATTGGGCTTGCCATGCCCCTAGGCCCCAATTTTTAACCATAGTTCGTGTTGTCCCTTCACTCTTCCCCAGGGCTCTGCTTTGGAATTCCTCTTTTGGTGGGACACCTGAGGTAACAAACCTGAAAGGAGTCCTCCCATCCCACAGATTGACGAAAACCAATTGGGATCGGGCCAAATCTACAGAGAGGAAGATTCGTCCACGGCCCATGAGACCTCCCCAACATTCCACAACCATCGCTGAAACAAAATCCTGAGACAAAAGCCTGAGCAAGCGCCTCAGACTCACTCATTCTTCATATCCTGAAGCGTTCTTCTCATGGTTTGTAGATCGGGCGTGCCATACCTACGTCCCCAAACTAAAGCTGAGTTTGCGTTTTCAGTCTTCTGTCCTCAAAGTCCTGGGCCACACTCCCTCCAGGCTGGGGCCCCTGGAGCCACACATTAGGACTGCCCCCACCCAATCCATGGGAATTCTGCCCATTCCATTGTCAAAAATCGTACAAATTAGGAGAACCCTCCAAAGTCCCTGAGGCCATCCCAATAGTGTAGGTCGCCCGGACAAAAAATGGGCGGTTGATACCGGCTGAGCATCTACCTCCACTCATCTACCTCCACTCATACCAAGGAGATTGAACCAGACAGGACCCGAGGCCATTATCGGATCCATTGCTTTGGTTTACAGGCATGTCTCCTCAAAAGCCTGGATTCCAATACCAGAAGAGGGGATTTCCTGAGGCACCCATCAGAACAAATCTCGTCTCCACAAGGAAACTTGTGCATGGGAGCTAAGCCAAAGCTAAGGAGAATACTTCAGGGTCCCGGTGCCACCTCCCCATTCCAAGGCCCTCATGGACACAAACACACGTTAGGACCCATCCTCTGGAAAGTGCATTTCAACTCAGCCACCCCGGTTGCTCCCGCAGATCCATTAGATCTAAACTGTCTTGTTGCTAGGAGACAATTGGAAGGCGAGACGGACTTCCCAGGCATCCATCCTGGAACGGTGCTCTGGAGTCATTCTATATGGGATGTCCTGGAGCTGTCCAACAGGTCTCAATTGTCCCGCAGAAGGAATCCTTGATGGGGGCATCCCACATCTCCCAACGTGGAAAACCTCCATGGCCTCGAGATTCCGCTCCCTTCATGAAGGGGCCGTCATGCACAGAAACTCCAACCTGAGCCAACGTCGGATCCTCGCCCTGACTTCCGATGCATGAGATATTGGTTCAGATCTGCAGGGGGTACCTGCCGTGCCCTCACCCTGAATCCGAAGTCTAGCTTGTGTTCTCAGACTTCCGTCCTCACTCTCCTGGCCCCGAAGCCCTCATGTTTGGCAATTCCGGACCGACAATGAAGCACTCTGCCTGCCCTCTAGAAAAAATATATTGCCTAATGAGCAGCCCAGGCAGCTTAAATGAGGATAAACCTACACGGCACTCGAATGTACCCAAATTATATAGTCTAACCTGGGCACTAATGCACTGTCTGACACAACCTGAGCCCGGACCTGCTGACCAACACCCAGACAGCTGACCGCACGCTGCGCACATCAGACCCGCCATGGCCTTAGGTCATCATCTCTTCCCTACCTCAGTTTTCAGGCTTCAGAACCTAGACCTTATCTCCAATCACTGCCCACGGGTGACTGTGATGCAGAAATCAGAACTCTTCCTGACCCATGGCAAGAAACCTTGTGGTTGGCATGTTGTGCAACGTTCAGTGTAGGAGAAACCAGCATTCACCCTGAGGGCCCGCCCATTCTTGAGTGCGACGAGAGCATAAACACGCATTGTGACCTCAGCGTGAGTCCTGTCCTCTAGTAAGTCCTCTCAGTGGCTGGACCATTAGATGTCATAATGGGCTTGACATGTCCCTAGTCCCCAATTTTTAACCAGATTTCTGGTTGTCCATTCGCCGCACCCCAGGGCTCTACTCTGGAATCCCTCATTTGGTGGGACATCTGAGGTTGAAAAACAAAATGAAACAAATCGACAACAACAACAAAAAAATGGACTTCTTCCATCCCCAGAATGACCCCAAACTCTTTCGACGGGACCGAACCCCCAGAGAGTAAGACTCGTCCATTTCCCATGAAGTCACCCGGCAGTTTCACGACCATGAGTGACACGATATCCAGAGACAAAAACTTGAGCAAGAGCCTCACACTCGCCCTTTTTTCATATCCCGAAGTGTTCTCCTCATGGTCTGTAGATCAGTCCTGCCATACCTATGACCCAAAACATAAGCCGAGTTTGTGTTTTCAGACAACTGTCCAAACAGCTCTGGCCTACACACCCTACAGGCTCAGGGCCCTGGAGCCAAACCTGAGGACTGTACTTGCCCTCTCCAAGGGAATTGTATGTGCCCATTCCAATGGCCACAACCCTACTAGTAGGATAACCTCCAAAGTCCCTGAGGCCATCCCAATAGTTGTGGCTTCCCAGGACCCGAGGCCATAATAGGATCCATTGCTTGGGGTTACAGGCATGTGTCCTCAAAAGCCTGATTCCAATACGATCATAGGGGTTTTCCTGAGGCACTGCCCCATTCCAAGGCCCTCATGGACACAAAAACACATTAGGACCCATCCTCAGGAAAGTCCATTTCAACTCAGCCACCCCGGTTGCTCCGGCAGAGCCATCAGATCTAAATAGTCTTGTTGCTAGTAGACAATTGGAATGCGAGGGGGGCTTCCCAGGCATCCATCCGCGAACGGTGCTCTGGAGTCATTCCTAATGGGATGTCCTGGAGCTGTCCAACAGGTCTCAATTGTCCCGCAGAAGGAATCCTTGAAGGGGGCATCCCACAACTCCCAACGTGGGAAAACCTCAGCACTCTGCCTGCCCTCTAGGAAAAAATTTATTGCCTCATGAGCTGCCCAGGCATCTTAAATGAGGATAAACCTACACAGCACTCGACGTTACCCAAATTATATAGTCTAACCTGGGCACTAATGCACTGTCGAACACAACCTGAGCCCGGACCTCCTGACCAACACCCAGAAAGCTGACTGCACACTGAGCACATAAAAGCCGCCATGGCCCTAGGTCATCATCTCTTCCCTACCTCCGTTTTCAGGCTTCAGAACCGAGACCTTATCTCCAATCACTGCCCAGGGGTGAGTGTGATGCAGAAATCAGAACTCCTCCTTACCCATGGCAAGAACCCTTGTGGTTGGCACGTTGTCCAACGTTCAGTGTAGGAGAAACCAGCATTCACCCTGAGGCCCCGCCCATTCTTTCGTGCGACGAGGGCATACATACGCATTGTGACCCTCAGCATGAGTCCAGTCCTCTAGTAAGTCCTCTCAGTGGCTTGACCATTAGATGTCATAATGGGCTTGACATGTCCCTAGGCCCCAATTTTTAACCAGATTTCTGATTGTCCAGTCGCCCCTCCCCAGGGCTCTACTCTGGAATCCCTCATTTGGTGGGACACCTGAGGTTAAAAAAGAAAACAACAACAACAACAACAACAACAACAACAACAAAACAGACTTCTTCCAGCCCACAGATTGACCCCAAGTCTTTGGACGAGGCCAAACCACCAGAGAGTAAGACTCGTCCATTTCCCATGAAGTCACCCAGAAATTCCACGACCATGAGTGACATGATATCCAGAGACAAAAACTTGAGCAGGAGCCTCACACTCGCCCTTTTTTCAAATCCCGAAGAGTTCTCCTCATGGTCTGTAGGTCAATCCTGCCATTCCTATGACCCCAAACATAAGCCGAGTTTGTGTTTTCAGACAACTGTCCAAACAGCCCTGGCCTACACAACCTACAGGCTCAGGCCCCTGGAGCCAAACCTGAGGACTGTACTTGCCCTCTCCAAGGGAATTGTGTGTGCCCATTCCAATGGCCACAACCCTTCTAATAGGGTAAACCTCCAAAGTCCCTGATCCATCTCAATAGTGGTGGCTTCCCAGGAAAAACAGGGGCAATCTGAGCCCATCTGAGCACCTACCTGCACTCAGACCCGTAGACTGATGTCCCCAGAGGTAAAAAGGAACGAACAGGCCCCTAGGCACTAATCGGATCCATTGCTTTGGTTTCCAGGCAACTCTCCTCAGAGGCCTGGATTTCAATACCAGCATATGGCTGTTTCTTGACTCACCCATCAGAACAAATCTCATCTACACATGGGAAACGTGCACGTTGGAGCTGTGTCAAAGCCTCTGTTTAGGAGAACCCTTCAGGGCCCCAAGGCCACCGCTTCATTCCAAGGTCTCCATAGACACAAAACCACATTAGGACCCATCCCCAGGGGTGTCCATTTCAACTCAGCGTCCTCGGTTGCTCCCCACAGATCCAGGAGATCTAACCTGTCTTGTTGCTAGGAGACAATTGGAATGCGAGGTGGGCTACCCAGCCATCCATCCTTAGAATCCTGCTCAGAATCATTGGCCTGGACCCAAACAACAGGTCTCAATTGTCCTGCAGAAGACTCTCTGCAGTTTGGAGCTTCTCACAACTCCCATCGTGGGAAAACCCCCATGGCCTCGTGATGCCCCCCCATTCATTAAGGGGCCATCAGGGACAGAAACTCCAACCTGAGCGATCGTCTGATCCTCGCCCTGACTTCAGATGCACGAGATCTCGATTCAGGTCTGTAGATTGTGCCTGCCCTGGCCTCACCCAGAAACCTAAGCCTAGCTTGTGTTCTCAGACTTTGGTCGTCAGACTACTGGCCCACAAGCCCTCCAGTTTGGCAATCCAGAACTACAATGCAGCACCCTGCCCGCCCTCCAGAAGAAAAACATTGTCCTCTGGGGCTACCCAGTAACCCCAAATGAGGATCAACCTGCACCGACCTTGGCTGTACCCCAAATACATAGGCTGACCAGGGCACTAATGCCCTTTCTGACACAGCCTGAGCCTGGACCCCTGTCCCCTCCCAGACAGCTGGCCGCACGCTGAGCACATCGAGCCGCCGTGGCCTTAGGTCGTCATCTTTTCCCATGCTCGGTTTTCAGGTTTCAGAACCTAGACATTATCTCCAATCACTGCCCAGGGTTGAAGGTGATGCAGAAATCAGAACTCCTTCCCCATGGCAAGAAACCTTGTGGTTGGCATGTTGTCCAACGTTCAGTGTAGTTGAAACCAGTGTGGCCCATGAGGCCCCGCCCATGCTCGCCAGCCACATAGGTCACAAACGCACATTGTGTCCCTCAGGCTGAGCCCAGTCCTCAAGTAAGGCCACTCAGTGGCTGGATGAAGAGATAGCATATTGGGCTTGTGATGCCCCTAGGCCCCAATTTTTAACCATAGTT
Source organism: Mustela nivalis (assembly GCF_964662115.1). NCBI lineage: Eukaryota > Metazoa > Chordata > Mammalia > Carnivora > Mustelidae > Mustela > Mustela nivalis. Next base: position 873,431 of record NW_028136446.1, on the reverse strand, counting down.
CGGGTTGTCCCTTCAGTCTAACCCACGACTTTGCTTTGGAATTCCTCTTTTGGTGGGACACCTGAGGTAACAAAACTGAAATGAGTCCTCCCATCCCACAGATTGACGAAAAGCAACTGGGAATCGGGCAAAATACTCAGAGAGGCAGATTTGTCCATGGCCCATGAGGCCTCCCCGACATTCCACGGCCATCGCTGATACAAAATCCAGAGACAAAAGCCTGAGCAAGCGCCTCAGACTCGCACTTACTTCATATCCTGAAGAGTTCTTCTCATGGTTTGTAGATCGGGCCTGCCATACCTACGTCCCCAAACCTAAGCTGAGTTTGTGTTTTCAGACTTCTGTTCTCAAAGTCTTGGGCCACACACCCTCCAGGCTGGGCCCCTGTAGACACACATTAGGACTGTGCCTACCAATCCATGGGAATTCTGCCCATTCCATGGTCCAAAATCATACAAATTAGGAGAAACCTCCAAAGTCCCTGAGGCCATCCCAATAGTGTAGGTCGCCCGGAACAAACAAGGGCTGTCTGACACCAGCTGATAATCGACCTCCACTCATAACATAGATGGATGTCCCCAGAGAAGAAGATTGATCCAGACAGGACCCTAGGCCATAATAGGATCCATTGCTTTGGGTTACAGGCATGTGTCCTCAAAAGCCTGATTCCAATACGAGCATAGGGGTTTTCCTGAGGCACCCATCAGAACTCATCTCGTCTCCACAAGGAAACCTGTGCATGGGAGCCATGTCCAAAGCTTAGGAGAGTACTTCAGTGTCCCGGTGCCACTGCCCCATTCCAAGGCCCTCATGGACACAAAAACACATTAGGACCCATCCTCAGGAAAGTCCATTTCAACTCAGCCACCCCGGTTGCTCCGGCATAGCCATCAGATCTAAACTGTCTTGTTGCTAGGAGACAATTGGAATGCGAGGCGGGCTTCCCAGGCATCCATCCGCGAACTTTGCTCTGGAGTCATTCCATATGGGATGTCCTGGAGCTGTCCAACAGGTCTCAATTGTCCCGCAGAAGGAATCCTTGAAGGGGGCATCCCACACCTCCCAACGTGGGAAAACCTCATTGGCCCCGAGATTCCGTTCCCTTCATGAAGCGGCCGTCATGCACAGAAACTCCAACCTGAGCCAACGTCTGATCCTCGCCCTGACTTCAGATGCATGAGATATTTGTTCAGATCTGCAGGGGGTACCTGCCGTGCCCTCACCCTGAAACCCAAGTCTAGCTTGTCTTCTCAGACCTCCGTCCTCACACTCCTGGCCCTGAAGCCCTCTAGTTTTTAAATTCCGGACCCACAATGCAGCACTCTGCCTGCCCTCTAGAAAAAAAATTATTGCCTCATGAGCTGCCCAGGCACCTTAAATGAGGATAAACCTACACAGCACTCGACGTTACCCAAATTATATAGTCTAACCTGGGCACTAATGCACTGTCGAACACAACCTGAGCCCGGACCTCCTGACCAACACCCCGAAAGCTGACCGCACACTGAGCACATAAAACCCGCCATGGCCTTAGGTCATCATCACTTCCCTACCTCCGTTTTCAGGCTTCAGAAGCGAGAGCTTATCTCCAATCACTGCCCAGGGGTGAGTGTGATGCAGAAATCAGAACTCCTCCTTACCCATGGCAAGAACCCTTGTGGTTGGCACGTTGTCCAACGTTCAGTGTAGGAGAAACCAGCATTCACCCTGAGGCCCCGCCCATTCTTACATGCGACGAGGGCATACATACGCATTGTGACCCTCAGCATGAGTCCTGTTCTCTAGTTAGTCCTCTCAGTGGCTGGACCATTAGATGTCATAATGGGCTTGACATGTCCCTAGGCCCCAATTTTTAACCAGATTTCTGATTGTCCAGTCGCCCCTCAACAGGGCTCTAGTATGGAATCCCTCATTTGGTGGGACACCGGAGGTTAAAAAAGAAAACAACAACAACAACAACAACAACAAAAAAAAAACCGGACTTCTTCCAGCCCATAGTTTGACCCCAAACTCTTTGGACGGGGCCAAACCACCAGAGAGTAAGAATCGTCCATTTCCCATGAAGTCACCCAGAAATTCCACGACCATGATTGACACGATATCCAGAGACAAAAACTTGAGCAGGAGCCTCACACTCGCCCTTTTTTCAAATCCCGAAGAGTTCTCCTCATGGTCTGTAGGTCAGTCCTGCCATACCTATGACTCGAAACATAAGCCGAGTTTGTGTTTTCAGACAACTGTCCAAACAGCCCTGGCCTACACAACCTACAGGCTCAGGCCCCTGGAGCCAAACCTGAGGACTATACTTGCCCTCTCCAAGGGAATTGTGTGTGCCCATTCCAATGGCCACAACCCTCCTAATAGGATAAACCTCCAAAGTCCCTGATCCATCTCAATAGTGTTGGCTTCCCAGAAAAAACAGGGGAAATCTGAGCCCAACTGCGCACCTACCTGCACTCAGACCCATAGACAGATGTCTCCAGAGGTAAAAAGGAAAGAACAGGCCCCTAGGCACTAATCAGATCCATTGCTTTGGTTTCCAGGCATCTCTCCTGAGAGGCCTGGATTTCAAAAGAGCATCTAGCTGTTTCTTGACTCACCCATCAGAAAACATCTCATCTACACATGGGAAACTTGCACGTTGGAGCTGTGACAAAGCCTCTGTTTAGGAGAACCCTTTAGGGCCCCAGTGCCACCGCTTCATTCCAAGGTCTCCATAGACACAAAACCACATTAGGTCCCATCCCCAGCGGTGTCCATTTCAACTCAGCGTCCTCGGTTGCTCCCCACAGATCCAGGAGATCTATCCTGTCTTGTTGCTAGGAGACAATTGGAATGCGAGGTGGGCTACCCAGCCATCCATCCTTAGAACCCTGCTCAGAATCATTGGCCTGGACCCAAACAACAGGTCTCAATTGTCCTGCAGAAGACTCTCTGCAGTTTGGAGCTTCTCACATCTCCCATCGTGGGAAAACTCCCATGGCCTCGTGATGGCCCCCCATTCATGAAGGGGCCATCAGGGACAGAAACCCCAACCTGAGCGATCGTCTGATCCTCGCCCTGACTTCAGATGCACGAGATCTCGATTCAGGTCTGTAGATTGTGCCTGCCATGGCCTCACCCAGAAACCTAAGCCTAGCTTGTGTTCTCAGACTTTGGTCGTCAGACTACTGGCCCACAAGCCCTCCAGTTTGGCAATCCAGAACTACAATGCAGCACCCTGCCCGCCCTCCAGAAGTAAAACATTGTCCTCTGGGGCTACCCAGTAATCCCAAATGAGGATCAACCTGCACCGACTTTGGCTGTACCCCAAATACATAGGCTGACCAGGGCGCTAATGCCCTTTCTGACACAGGCTGAGCCTGGATCCCTGGCCCCTCCCAGACAGCTGGCCGCACACTGAGCACATCGAGCCGCCGTGGACTTAGGTCCTCATCTCTACCCAACATCGGTTTTCAGGTTTCAGAACCTAGACCTTATCTCCAATCACTGCCCAGGGTTGAAGGTGATGCAGAAATCAGAACTCCTTCCCCATGGCAAGAAACTTTGTGGTTGGCATGTTGTCCAACGTTCAGTGTAGTTGAAACCAGTGTGGCCCATGAGGCCCCGCCCATGCTCGCCGGCCACATTGGTCACAAACGCACATTGTGACCCTCAGGCTCAGCCCAGTCCTCAAGTAAGGCCACTCAGTGGCTGGATGAAGAGATAGCATATTGGGCTTGCCTTGCCCCTAGGCCCCAATTTTTAACCATAGTTCGGGTTGTCCCTTCAGTCTTCCCCACGGCTTTGCTTTGGAATTCCTCTTTTGGTGGGACACCTGAGGAAACAAAACTGAAATGAGTCGTCCCATCCCACAGATTGACGAAAAGCAATTGGGAATCGGGCCAAATCCTCAGAGAGGAAGATTCGTCCATGGCCCCTGAGGCCTCCCCGACATTCCACGGCCATCGCTGATACAAAATCCAGAGACAAAAGCCTGAGCAAGCGCCTCAGACTCGCACTTTCTTCATTTCCTGAAGAGTTCTTCACATGGTTTGTAGATCGGGCCTGCCATACCTACGTCCCCAAACCTAAGCTGAGTTTGTGTTTTCAGACTTCTGTCCTCAAAGTCTTGGGCCACACACCCTCCAGGCTGGACCCCGGGAGACACACATTAGGACTGGGACTACCAATCCATGGGAATTCTGCCCATTCCATGGTCCAAAATCATACAAATTAGGAGAAACTTCCAAAGTCCCTGAGGCCATCCCAATAGTGTAGGTCGCCCGGAAAAAAAAGTGCTCTCTGACACCAGCTGATAATCGACCTCCACTCATACCATAGATGGATGTCCCCAGAGAAGAAGATTGAACCAGAAAGGACCGTGGGCCATAATAGGATCCTTTGATTTGGGTTACAGCCATGTGTCCTCAAAAGCCTGATTCCAATACGAGCATAGTGGTTTTCCTGAGGCACCCATCAGAACTCATCTCGTCTCCACAAGGAAACCTGTGCATGGGAGCCATGTCCAAAGCTTAGGAGAGTACTTCAGGGTCCCGGTGCCACCGCCCCATTCCAAGGCCCTCATGGACACAAAAACACATTAGGACCCATCCTCAGGAAAGTCCATTTCAACTCAGCCATCCCGGTTGCTCCGGCAGAGCCATCAGATCTAAACTGTGTTGTTGCTAGGAGACAATTGGAATGCGAGGCGGGCTTCCCAGGCATCCATCCGCGAATGGTGCTCTGGAGTCATTCCATATGGGATGTCCTGGAGCTGTCCAACAGGTCTCAATTGTCCCGCAGAAGGAATCCTTGAAGGGGGCATTCCACAACTCCCAACGTGGGAAAACCTCAATGGCCCCGTATTCCGCTCCCTTCATGAAGCGGCCGTCATGCACAGAATAGCCAACCTGAGCCAACGTCTGATCCTTGCCCTGACTTCAGATGCATGAGATATTGGTTCAGATCTGCAGGGGGTACCTTCCGTGCCCTCACCCTGAAACCCAAGTCTAGCTTGTCTTCTCAGACTTCCGTCCTCACACTCCTGGCCCCGAAGCCCTCTAGTTTGTCAATTCCGGACCCACAATGCAGCACTCTGCCTGCCCTCTAGTAAAAAAATTATTGCCTCATGAGCTGCCCAGGCACCTTAAATGAGGATAAACCTACACAGCACTCGACGTTACCCAAATTATATAGTCTAACCTGGGCACTAATTCACTGTCGAACACAACCTGAGCCCGGACCTCCTGACCAACACCCCGAAAGCTGACCGCACACTGAGCACATAAAACCCGCCATAGCCTTAGGTCATCATCTCTTCCCTTCCTCCGTTTTCAGGCTTCAGAAGCGAGAGCTTATCTCCAATCACTGCCCAGGGGTGAGTGTGATGCAGAAATCAGAACTCCTCCTTACCCATGGCAAGAACCCTTGTGGTTGGCACGTTGTCCAACGTTCAGTGTAGGAGAAACCAGCATTCACACTGAGGCCCCGCCCCTTCTTGCGTGCGACGAGGGCATACATACGCATTGTGACCCTCAGCATGAGTCCTGTCCTCTAGTAAGTCCTCTCAGTGGCTGGACCATTAGCTGTCATAATGGGCTTGACATGTCCCTAGACCCCAATTTTTAACCAGATTTCTGACTGTCCAGTCGCCCCTCCCCAGGGCTCTACTCTGGAATCCCTCATTTGGTGGGACACCTGAGGTTAAAAAAGAAAACAACAACAACAACAACAACAAAAAAAAACGGACTTCTTCCAGCCCATAGATTGACCCCAAACTCTTTGGACGGGGCCAAACCACCAGAGAGTAAGAATCGTCCATTTCCCATGAAGTCACCCAGAAATTCCACGACCATGAGTGACACGGTATGCAGAGACAAAAACTTGAGCAGGAGCCTCACACTCGCCCTTTTTTCAAATTCCGAAGAGTTCTCCTCATGGTCTGTAGGTCAGTCCTGCCATACCTATGACCCGAAACATAAGCCGAGTTTGTGTTTTCAGACAACTGTCCAAACAGCCCTGGCCTACACAACCTACAGGCTCAGGCCCCTGGAGCCAAACCTGAGGACTATACTTGCCCTCTCCAAGGGAATTGTGTGTGCCCATTCCAATGGCCACAACACTTCAAATAGGATAAACCTCCAAAGTCCCTGATCCATCTCAATAGTGTTGGCTTCCCAGGAAAAACAGGGGAAATCTGAGCCCAACTGCGCACCTACCTGCACTCAGAACCATAGACAGATGTCTCCAGAGGTAAAAAGGAAAGAACAGGCCCCTAGGCACTAATCAGATCCATTGCTTTGTTTACCAGGCATCTCTCCTCAGAGGCCTGGATTTCAAAAGCAGCATATAGCTGTTTCTTGACTCACCCATCAGAAAACATCTCATCTACACATGGGAAACTTGCACGTTGGAGCTGTGTCAAAGCCTCTGTTTAGGAGAACCCTTTAGGGCCCCAGTGCCACCGCTTCATTCCAAGGTCTCCATAGACACAAAAGCACATTAGGACCCATCCCCAGGAATGTCCATTTCAACTCAGCGTCCTCGGTTGCTCCCCACAGATCCAGGAGATCTATCCTGTCTTGTTGCTAGGAGACAATTGGAATGCGAGGTGGGCTACCCAGCCATCCATCCTTAGAACCCTGCTCAGAATCATTGGCCAGGACCCAAACAACAGGTCTCAATTGTTCTGCAGAAGACTCTCTGCAGTTTGGAGCTTCTCCTAACTCCCATCGTGGGAAAACTCCCATGGCCTCGTGGTGGCCCCCCATTCATGAAGGGGCCATCAGGGACAGAAACTCCAACCTGAGCGATCGTCTGATCCTCGCCCTGACTTCAGATGCATGAGATCTCGATTCAGGTCTGTATATTGTGCCTGCCATGGCCTCACCCAGAAACCTAAGCCTAGCTTGTGTTCTCAGACTTTGGTCGTCAGACTACTGGCCCACAAGCCCTCCAGTTTGGCAATCCAGAAATACAATGCAGCACCCTGCCCGCCCTCCAGAAGAAAAACATTGTCCTCTGGGGCTACCCAGTAACCCCAAATGAGGATCAACCTGCACCGACTTTGGCTGTACCCCAAATACATAGGCTGACCAGGGCGCTAATGCCCTTTCTGACACAGGCTGAGCCTGGACCCCTGGACCCTCCCAGACAGCTGGCCGCACACTGAGCACATCGAGCCGCCGTGGACTTAGGTCCTCATCTCTACCCAACATCGGTTTTCAGGTTTCAGAACCTAGACCTTAACTCCAATCACTGCCCAGGGTTGAAGGTGATGCAGAAATCAGAACTCCTTCCCCATGGCAAGAAACTTTGTGGTTGGCATGTTGTCCAACGTTCAGTGTAGTTGAAACCAGTGTGGCCCATGAGGCCCCGCCCATGCTCGCCGGCCACATTGGTCACAAACGCACATTGTGACCCTCAGGCTCAGCCCAGTCCTCAAGTAAGGCCACTCAGTGGCTGGATGAAGAGATAGCATATTGGGCTTGCCTTGCCCCTAGGCCCCAATTTTTAACCATAGTTCGGGTTGTCCCTTCAGTCTTCCCCACGGCTTTGCTTTGGAATTCCTCTTTTGGTGGGACACCTGAGGAAACAAAACTGAAATGAGTCGTCCCATCCCACAGATTGACGAAAAGCAATTGGGAATCGGGCCAAATCCTCAGAGAGGAAGATTCGTCCATGGCCCATGAGGCCTCCCCGACATTCCACGGCCATCGCTGATACAAAATCCAGAGACAAAAGCCTGAGCAAGCACCTCAGACTCGCACTTTCTTCATTTCCTGAAGAGTTCTTCACATGGTTTGTAGATCGGGCCTGCCATACCTACATCCCCAAACCTAAGCTGAGTTTGTGTTTTCAGACTTCTGTCCTCAAAGTCTTGGGCCACACACCCTCCAGGCTGGACCCCGGGAGGCACACATTAGGACTGGGACTACCAATCCATGGGAATTCTGCCCATTCCATGGTCCAAAATCATACAAATTAGGAGAAACCTCCAAAGTCCCTGAGGCCATCCCAATAGTGTAGGTCGCCCGGAAAAAAAAGTGCTCTCTGACACCAGCTGATAATCGACCTCCACTCATACCATAGATGGATGTCCCCAGAGAAGAAGATTGAACCAGAAAGGACCGTGGGCCATAATAGGATCCATTGATTTGGGTTACAGCCATGTGTCCTCAAAAGCCTGATTCCAATACGAGCATAGTGGTTTTCCTGAGGCACCCATCAGAACTCATCTCGTCTCCACAAGGAAACCTGTGCATGGGAGCCATGTCCAAAGCTTAGGAGAGTACTTCAGGGTCCCGGTGCCACCGCCCCATTCCAAGGCCCTCATGGACACAAAAACACATTAGGACCCATCCTCAGGAAAGTCCATTTCAACTCAGCCATCACGGTTGCTCCGGCAGAGCCATCAGATCTAAACTGTGTTGTTGCTAGGAGACAATTGGAATGCGAGGCGGGCTTCCCAGGCATCCATCCGCGAATGGTGCTCTGGAGTCATTCCATATGGGATGTCCTGGAGCTGTCCAACAGGTCTCAATTGTCCCGCAGAAGGAATCCTTGAAGGGGGCATCCCACAACTCCCAACGTGGGAAAACCTCAATGGCCCCGAGATTCCGCTCCCTTCATGAAGCGGCCGTCATGCACAGAAACTCCAACCTGAGCCAACGTCTGATCCTTGCCCTGACTTCAGATGCATGAGATATTGGTTCAGATCTGCAGGGGGTACCTTCCGTGCCCTCACCCTGAAACCCAAGTCTAGCTTGTCTTCTCAGACTTCCGTCCTCACACTACTGGCCCTGAAGCCCTCTAGTTTGTCAATTCCGGACCCACAATGCAGCACTCTGCCTGCCCTCTAGAAAAAAAAATTATTGCCTCATGAGCTGCCCAGGCACCTTAAATGAGGATAAACCTACACAGCACTCGACGTTACCCAAATTATATAGTCTAACCTGGGCACTAATTCACTGTCGAACACAACCTGAGCCCGGACCTCCTGACCAACACCCCGAAAGCTGACCGCACACTGAGCACATAAAACCCGCCATGGCCTTAGGTCATCATCTCTTCCCTTCCTCCGTTTTCAGGCTTCAGAAGCGAGAGCTTATCTCCAATCACTGCCCAGGGGTGAGTGTGATGCAGAAATCAGAACTCCTCCTTACCCATGGCAAGAACCCTTGTGGTTGGCACGTTGTCCAACGTTCAGTGTAGGAGAAACCAGCATTCACACTGAGGCCCCGCCCCTTCTTGCGTGCGAAGAGGGCATACATACGCATTGTAACCCTCAGCATGAGTCCTGTCCTCTAGTAAGTCCACTCAGTGGCTGGACCAGTAGATGTCATAATGGGCTTGACATGTCCCTAGACCCCAATTTTTAACCAGATTTCTGACTGTCCAGTCGCCCCTCCCCAGGGCTCTACTCTGGAATCCCTCATTTGGTGGGACACCTGATGTTAAAAAAGAAAACAACAACAACAACAACAACAACAACAACAACAAAAACGGACTTCTTCCAGCCCAGAGATTGACCCCAAACTCTTTGGACGGCGCCAAACCACCAGAGAGTAAGACTCGTCCATTTCCCATGAAGTCACCCAGAAATTCCACGACCATGAGTGACACGATATCCAGAGACAAAAACTTGAGCAGGAGCCTCACACTCGCCCTTTTTTCAAATTCCGAAGAGTTCTCCTCATGGTCTGTAGGTCAGTCCTGCCATACCTATGACCCGAACATAAGCCGAGTTTGTGTTTTCAGACAACTGTCCAAACAGCCCTGGCCTACACAACCTACAGGCTCAGGCCCCTGGAGCCAAACCTGAGGACTATACTTGCCCTCTCCAAGAAAATTGTGTGTGCCCATTCCAATGGCCACAACGCTTCTAATAGGATAAACCTCTAAAGTCCTTGATCCATCTCAATAGTGGTGGCTTCCCAGGAAAAATAGGGGCAATCGGAGCCCAACTGAGCACCTACCTGCACTCAGACCCATAGACAGATGTTTCCAGAGGTAAAAAGGAAAGAACAGGCCCCTAGGTACTCTTCAGATCCATTTCTTTGGTTGCCAGGCATCTCTCCTCAGAGGCCTGAATTTCAAAACAGCATATAGCTGTTTCTTGACTCACCCATCAGAAAACATCTCATCTACACATGGGAAACTTGTACGTTGGCGCTGTGTCAAAGCGTCTGTTTTGGAGAACCCTTTAGGGCCCCAGTGCCACCGCTTCATTCCAAGGTCTCCATAGACACAAAAGCACATTAGGACCCATCCCCAGGGGTGTCCATTTCAACTCAGCGTCCTCAGTTGCTCCCCACAGATCCAGGAGATCTAACCTGTCTTGTTGCTAGGAGACAATTGGAATGCGAGGTGAGCTTCCCAGCAATCCATCCTTAGAACCCGGCTCAGAATCATTGGCCTGGACCCAAACAAAAGGTCTCAATTGTTCTGCAGAAGACTCTCTGCAGTTTGGAGCTTCTCACAACTCCCATCGTGGGAAAACCCCCATGGCCTCGTGATGCCCCCCCATTCATGAAGGGGCCATCAGGGACAGAAACTCCAACCTGAGCGATCGTCTGATCCTCGCCCTCACTTCAGATGCACGAGATCTCGATTCAGGTCTGTAGATTGTGCCTGCCATGGCCTCACCCAGAAACCTAAGCCTAGCTTGTGTTCTCAGACTTTGATCGTCAGAGTACTGGCCACAAGCCTTCCAGTTTGACAATCCAGAACTAGAATGCAGCACCCTTCCCGCCCTCCAGAAGAAAAAACATTGTCCTCTGGGGCTACCCAGTAACCCCAAATGAGGATCAACCTGCACCGACTTTGGCTGTACCCCAAATACATAGGCTGACAAGGGCGCTAATGCCCTTTGTGACACAGGCTGAGCTTGGACCCCTTGCCCCTCCCAGACAGCTGGCCGCACACTGAGCACATCGAGCCGCCTTGGCCTTAGGTCGTCATCTCTTCCCAACCTCGGTTTTCAGGTTTCAGAACCTAGACCTTATCTCCAATCACTGCCCAGGGTTGAAGGTGATGCAGAAATCAGAACTCCTTCCCCATGGCAAGAAACCTTGTGGTTGGCATGTTGTCCAACGTTCAGTGTAGTTGAAACCAGTGTGGCCCATGAGGCCCCGCCCATGCTCGCCGGCCACATTGGTCACAAACGCACATTGTGACCCTCAGGCTGAGCCCAGTCCTCAAGTAAGGCCACTCAGTGGCTGGATGAAGAATTAGCATATTGGGCTTGCCTTGCCCCTAGGCACCAAGTTTTAACCATAGTTCGGGTTGTCCCTTCAGTCTTCCCCACGGCTTTGCTTTGGAATTCCTCTTTTGGTGGGACACCTGAGGTAACAAAACTGAAATGAGTCGTCCCATCACACAGATTGACGAAAAGCAATTGGGAATCGGGCCAAATCCTCAGAGAGGAAGATTCGTCCATGGCCCCTGAGGCCTCCCCGACATTCCACGGCCATCGCTGATACAAAATCCAGAGACAAAAGCCTGAGCAAGCGCCTCAGACTCGCACTTTCTTCATATCCTGAAGAGTTCTTCTCATGGTTTGTAGATCGGGCCTGCCATACCTACGTCCCCAAACCTAAGCTGAGTTTGTGTTTTCAGACTTCTGTCCTCAAAGTCTTGGGCCACACACCCTCCAGGCTGGACCCCGGGAGGCACACATTAGGACTGGGACTACCATCCATGGGAATTCTGCCCATTCCATGGTCCAAAATCATACAAATTAGGAGAAACCTCCAAAGTCCCTGAGGCCATCCCAATAGTGTAGGTCGCCCGGAAAAAAAAGTGCTCTCTGACACCAGCTGATAATCGACCTCCACTCATACCATAGATGGATGTCCCCAGAGAAGAAGATTGAACCAGAAAGGACCGTAGGCCATAATAGGATCCATTGATTTGGGTTACAGGCATGTGTCCTCAAAAGCCTGATTCCAATACGAGCATAGGGGTTTTCCTGAGGCACCCATCAGAACTCATCTCGTCTCCACAAGGAAACCTGTGCATGGGAGCCATGTCCAAAACTTAGGAGAGTACTTCAGGGTCCCGGTGCCACCGCCCCATTCCAAGGCCCTCATGGACACAAAAACACATTAGGACCCATCCTCAGGAAAGTCCATTTCAACTCAGCCACCCCGGTTGCTCCGGCAGAGCCATCAGATCTAAACTGTGTTGTTGCTAGGAGACAATTGGAATGCGAGGCGGGCTTCCCAGGCATCCATCCGCGAACGGTGCTCTGGAGTCATTCCATATGGGATGTCCTGGAGCTGTCCAACAGGTCTCAATTGTCCCGCAGAAGGAATCCTTGAAGGGGGCATCCCACAACTCCCAACGTGGGAAAACCTCACTGGCCCAGAGATTCCGCTCCCTTCATGAAGCGGCCGTCATTCACAGAATAGCCAACCTGAGCCAACGTCTGATCCTCGCCCTGACTTCAGATGAATGAGATATTGGTTCAGATCTGCAGGGGTTACCTTCCGTGCCCTCACCCTGAAACCCAAGTCTAGCTTGTCTTCTCAGACTTCCGTCCTCACACTCCTGGCCCCGAAGCCCTCTAGTTTGTCAATTCCGGACCCACAATGCAGCACTCTGCCTGCCCTCTAGAAAAAAAATTATTGCCTCATGAGCTGCCCAGGCACCTTAAATGAGGATAAACCTACACAGCACTCGACGTTACCCAAATTATATAGTCTAACCTGGGCACTAATGCACTGTCGAACACAACCTGAGCCTGGACCGCCTGACCAACACCCCGAAAGCTGACCGTACACAGAGCACATAAAACCCGCCATGGCCTTAGGTCATCATCTCTTTCCTACCTCCGTTTTCAGGCTTCAGAACCGAGACCTTATCTCCAATCACTGCCCAGGGGTGAGTGTGATGCAGAAATCAGAACTCCTCCTTACCAATGGCAAGAACCCTTGTGGTTGGCACATTGTCCAACGTTCAGTGTAGGAGAAACCAGCATTCACCCTGAGGCCCCGCCCATTCTTGTGTGCGATGAGGGCATACATACGCATTGTGACCCTCAGCATGAGTCCTGTTCTCTAGTAAGTCCTCTCAGTGGCTGGACCATTAGATGTCATAATGGGCTTGACATGTCCCTAGGCCCCAATTTTTAACCAGATTTCTGATTGTCCAGTCGCCCCTCCCCAGGGCTCTACTCTGGAATCCCTCATTTGGTGGGACACCTGAGGTTAAAAAAGAAAAAAAAAAAAAACGGACTTCTTCCAGCCCACAGATTGACCCTAAACTCTTTGGACGGGGCCAAACTGCCAGAGAGTAAGACTCGTCCATTTCCCATGAAGTCACCCAGAAATTCCACGACCATGTGTGACACGATATCCAGAGACAAAAACTTGAGCAGGAGCCTCACACTCGCCCTTCTTTCAAATCCCGAAGAGTTCTCCTCATGGTCTGTAGGTCAGTCCTGCTATACCTATGACCCGAAACATAAGCCGAGTTTGTGTTTTCAGACAACTATCCAAACAGCCCTGGCCTACCCAACCTACAGGCTCAGGCCCCTGGAGCCAAACCTGAGAACTGTACTTGCCCTCTCTAAGGGAATTGTGTGTGCCCATTCCAATGGCCACAACCCTTCTAATAGGATAAACCTCCAAAGTCCATGATCCATCTCAATAGTGGTGTCTTCCCAGGAAAAACAGGGGCAAACTGAGCCCAACTGAGCACCTACCTGCACTCAGACCCATAGACAGTTGTCCCCAGAGGTACAAAGGAAAGAACAGGCCCCTAGGCACTAATCAGATCCATTGCTTTGGTTTCCAGGCATCTCTCCTGAGAGGCCTGGATTTCAAAAGAGCATCTAGCTGTTTCTTGACTCACCCATCAGAAAACATCTCATATACACGAAAAACTTGCACGTTGGAGCTGTGTCAAAGCTTCTGTTTAGAAGAATTCTTTAGGGCCCCAGTGCCACCGCTTCATTCCAAGGTCTCCATAGACACAAAAGCACATTACGACCCATCCCCAGTGGTTTCCATTTCAACTAGCCTCCTCGATTGCTTCCCAAAGATCAAGGAGATCTTACCTTTCTTGTTGCTAGGAGACAATTGGAATGCGAGGTGGGCTACCCAGCCATCCATCCTTAGAACCCTGCTCAGAATCATTGGAATGGAGCCAAACAACAGGTCTCAGTTGTCCTGCAGAAGACTCTCTGCAGTTTGGAAATCTCACAACTCCCATCGTGGGAAAACCCCCATGGCCTCGTGATGTCCCCCCATTCATGAGGGGCCATCAGGGACAGAAACTCCAACCGGAGCGATCGTCTGATCCTATCCCTGAATTATCCTCATGGTCTGTAGATCAGTCCTGCCATACCTATGACCCGAAACATAAGCCGAGTTTGTGTTTTCAGACAGCTGACCAAACAGCTCTGGCATACACACCCTACAGGCTCAGGGCCCTGGAGCCGAACCTGAGGACTGTACTTGCCCTCTACAAGAGAATTGTATGTGCCCATTCCAATGGCCAAAGCCCTACTAATAGTATAAACCTCCAAAGTCCCTGAGGCCATCCCAATAGTTGTGGCTTCCCAGGACAAACAGGGGCAATCTGAGCCCATCGGAGCACCTAAATGCACTCAGACCTGTAGACTGATGTCCCCAGAGGTAAGAAGGAACGAACAGGACCCTAGGCACTAATCGGAACCATTGTTTTGGTTTCCAGGCATCTCTCCTCCGAGGCCTGGATTTCAATACCAGCATATGGCTGTTTCTAGACTCACGCATCAGAACAAATCTCATCTACACATGGGAAACATGCACGTTGGAGCTGTTTCAAAGCCTCTGTTTAGGATAATGCTTCAGGGCCCCAGTGCCCCCACTTCATTCCTAGGTCTCCATAGACACAAAAACATATTAGGACACATCCCCAGGAGAGTCCATTTCAACTCAGCCTCCTCGGTTGCTCCCCCACATCCAGCAGATCTAACCTGTCTTGTTGCTTGGAGACAATTGGAATGCGAGGAGGTCTACCCAGCCATCCATCCTTAGAACCCTGCTTGGAATCGTTGGCCTGGAGGCAACCAACAGGTCTCAATTGTCCTGCAGAAAAATCTTTGCAGTTGGGATCTTCTCACAACTCCCATCGTGGGAAAACCCTTATGGCCTCGTGATCCACCCCCCCTTCAAGAAGGGACAGAAAGTCCAACAGGAGCAATCGCCTGTCTTTGCCCTGACTTCAGATGCATGAGATCTCGATTGCCATATTCTCACCCATAAACATAAGCCCTAGTTTGGGTTCTCAGACTTCCGTCCTCAGACTACTAGCCCACAAGCCCTCCAGTTTGGCAAACCGGAACTACAATGCTGCACTCTGCCTGCCCTTCAGAAGAAAAACATTGCCCTCTGGGGCTACCCAGAATCCCCAAATGAGGATCAACTTGCACGCCATTCGGCTGTACCCCAAATATGTAGGCTGACCTGGGCACTATTGCCCTTTCTGACCCAGCCAGAGCCTGGACCTCCAGGCCCCACCCAGACAGCTGGCCGCATACTGAGCACATCAGACCCGCCATGGCCTTGTGTCGTCATCTCTTCTCATCCTCGGTCCAGGCTTCAGAACCTAGACCTGATCTCCAATCACTGCCCTGGTTTGAAAATGATGCATAAAACAGAACTCTTTTCCCATGGCAAGAAACCTTGTGGTTGGCATGTTGTCCAACATTCAGTGTAGTTGAAACCAGTGTGGCCCATGAGGCCCCGCCCATGCTTGCGGGCCACATTGGTCACAAACACACATTGTGACCCTCAGCCTGAGCCCAGTCCTCAGGTAATGCCTCTGAGTGGCTGGATCCAGAGACGGCCATCGCTGATAAAAAATCCAGAGACAAAAGCCTGAGAAAGCCCCTTAGACTCGCTCATTCTTCGTATCCTGAAGAGTTCTTCTCATGGTTTGTAGATCGGGCGTGCCATACCTAAGTTCCCAATCCTAAGCTGAGTTTGTGTTTTCAGATTTCTGTCCTTAAAGTCCTGGGCCACACTCCCTCCAGCTGGGGCCCCTGGAGCCACACATTTGGAATGCGCCCACCCAATCCTTGGGAATTCTGCCCATTCCATTGTCAAAAATCGTACAAATCAGGAGAACCTTCCAAAGTTCCTGAGGCCATCCCTCTAGTGTAGGTCGCCCGGGACAAAAAAAAAAAAAAAAAAACGGTTTATACCAGCTGAGCATCTACCTCCACTCATACCAGAGATGGTTGTCCCCAGAGAAGAAGATTGAACCAGACAGGACCTGAGGCATTATCGGATCCATTGCTTTGGTTTACAGGCATGTCTCCTCAAAAGCCTGGATTCCAATACCAGCAGAGGGGATTTCCTGAGGCACACATCAGAACAAATCTGGTCTCCACAAGGAAACTTGTGCATGGGAGCTATGTCCAAAGCTTAGGAGAATACTTCAGGGCCCCGGTGCCACCGCCCCATTCCAAGGCCCTCATGGACACAAACACACGTTAGGACCCATTCTCTGGAATGTGCATGTCAACTCAGCCACCCCGGTTGCTCCCGCAGATCCATTAGATCTAAACTGTCTTGTTGCAAGGAGACAATTGGAAGGCGAGGCGGACTTCCCAGGCATCCAACTCGAACGGTGCTCAGGAGTCATTCCATATGGGATGTCCTGGAGCTGTCCAATAGGTCTCAATGTCCCGCAAAAGGAATCCTTGAAGGGGGCATCCCACATCTCCCAACGTGGAAAAACTCCATGGCCTCGAGATTAGGCCCCCTTCATGAAGGGACGTCATGCACAAAAACTCCAACCTGAGCCTACGTCTGATCCTCGCCCTCACATCAGATGTATGAGATATTGGTTCAGATCTGCAGGGGGTACCTGCCGTGCCCTCACTCTGAATCCGAAGTCTAGCTTTTGTTCTCAGACTTAAGTCCTCACTCTCCTGGACCCCAAGCCCTCAAGTTTGGCAATTCCGGACCAACAATGAAGCACTCTGCCTGCCCTCTAGAACAAATATATTGCCTAATGAGCTGCCCAGGCAGCTTAAATGAGGATCAACATACACGGCACTCGAATGTACCCAAATTATATAGTCTAACCTGGGCACGAATGCACTGTCTGACACAACCTGAGCCCTGACCTCATGACCAACACCCAGACAGCTGACCGCACACTGAGCACATCAGTCCCGCCATGGCCTTAGGTCATCATCTCTTCCCTACCTCAGTTTTCAGGCTTCGGGGCCGAGTCCTTATCTCCAATCCATATTCAGGGGTGAGTGTGATGCAGAAATCAGAACTCCTCCTTACCCATGGCAAGAAACCTTGTGGTTGGCATGTTGTCCAACGTTCAGTGTAGGAGAAACCAGCATTCACCCTGAGGCCCCGCCCATTCTTGAGTGCGACGAGAGCATAAACACGCATTGTGACCTCAGCGTGAGTCCTGTCCTCTAGTAAGTCCTCTCAGTGGATGGACCATTAGATGTCATAATGGGCTTGACATGTCCCTAGTCCCCAATTTTTAACCAGATTTCTGGTTGTCCAGGCGCCTTACCACAGGGCTCTACTCTGGAATCCCTCATTTGGTGGGACATCTGAGGTTGAAAAACAAAATGAAACAAATCAACCACAACAAAAGAACGGACTTCTTCCATCCCCAGAATGACCCCAAACTCTTTGGATGGGTCCGAACCCCCAGAGAGTAAGACTCGTCCATTTCCCATGAAGTCACCCGGCAATTTCACGACCATGAGTGACACGATATCCAGAGACAAAAACTTGAGCAAGAGCCTCACACTCGCCCTTTTTTCATATCCCGAAGTGTTCTCCTCATGGTCTGTAGATCAGTCTAGCCATACCTATTACCCAAAACATAAGCCGAGTTTGTGTTTTCAGACAACTGTCCAAACAGCTCTGGCCTACACACCCTACAGGCTCAGGGCCCTGGAGCCAAACCTGAGAACTGTACTTGCCCTCTCCAAGGGAATTGTATGTGCCCATTCCAATGGCCACAACCCTACTAGTAGGATAACCTCCAAAGTCCCTGAGGCCATCCCAAGAGTTGTGGCTTCCCAGGAAAAACAGGGGCAATCTGAGCCCATCTGAGCACCTACCTGCACTCAGACCTGTAGACTGATGTCCCCAGAGGTAAAAAGGAACGAACAGGCCCCTAGGCACTAATCGGATCCATTGCTTTGGTTTCCAGGCATCTCTCCTCAGAGGCCTGGATTTCAATACCAGCATATGGCTGTTTCTTGACTCACCCATCAGAACAAATCTCATCTACACATGGGAAACATGCACGTTGGAGCTGTGTCAAAGCCTCTGTTTAGGAGAACCCTTCAGGGCCCCAGGGCCACCGCTTCATTCAAAGGTCTCCATAGACACAAAAACAAATTAGGACACATCCACAGGAGAGTCCATTTCAACTCAGCCTCCTCGGTTGCCCCCCACATCCAGCAGATCTAACCTGTCTTGTTGCTTGGAGACAATTGGAATGCGAGGTGGTCTACCCAGCCATCCATCCTTAGAACACTGCTCGGAATCGTTGGCCTGGAGCCAACCAACAGGTGTCAATTGTCCTGCAGAAGAATCTTTGCAGTTTGGAGCTTCTCACAACTCCCATCGTGCGAAAACCCCCATGTCCTCGTGATCAAACCCCTTCAAGAACGGGCCATCAGGGCAGAAAGTCCAACCTGAGGGATCGTCTGATCCTTGCCCTGACTTCAGATGCACGAGATCTCGATTGAGGTCTGTAGATTGTGCCTGCCATATCCTCACCCAGAAACCGAGGCCTAGCTTGGGTTCTCAGACTCCGTCCTCAGACTACTGGCCCACAAGCCCTCCAGTTGGGCAACCCAGAACTACAATGCCGCACTCTGCCTGCCCTACAGAAGTCAAACATTGCCCTCAGGGCTACCCCGAAACCCCAAATGAGGATCAACCTGCACGCCATTCAGCTGTACCCCAAACATATAGGCTGACCTGGGCACTATTTCCCCTTCTGACCCAGCCTGAGCCTGGACCTCCTGGTCCCACCCAGACAGCTGTCCGCACACTGAGCACATCGGACCCGCCATGGCCTTAGGTCGTCATCTCTTCCCAACTGCGGTTTTCAGGCTCCAGAACCTAGACCTTATCTCCAACCACTGCCGAGGGTTGAAAATGATGCAGAAATCAGAACTCTTTCCCCATGGCAAGAAACCTTGTGGTTGGCATGTTGTCTAACGTTCAGTGTAGTTGAAACAAGCGTGGCCCATGAGGCCCAGCCCATGCTTGCGGGCCACATTGGTCACAAACACACATTGTGACCCTCAGCCTGAGCCCAGTCCTCAGTTAAGGCCTCTCAGGGCCTATATGAAGAGACACCATATTGGGCTTGACATGCCCCTAGGCCCCAATTTTTAACCATAGTTCGGGTTGACCCTTCACTCTTCCCCAGGGCTCTGCTTTGGAATTCCTCTTTAGGTGAGACACCTGAGGTAACAAACCTGAAAGGAGTCCTCCCATCCCACAGATGGACGAAAAACAATTGGGATCGGGCCAAATCCACAGAGAGGAAGATTCGGCCATGGCCCATGAGACCTCCCCAACATTCCACGGCCATCGCTGAAACAAAATCCAGAGATAAAAGCCTAAGCAAGCGCCTCAGACTCGCTCATTCTTCATATTCTGAAGAGTTCTTCTCATGGTTTGTAGATCGGGCGTGCCATACCTACGTCCCCAAACTTAAGCTGAGTTTGTGTTTTCAGTCTTTTGTCTTCAAAGTCCTGGGCCACACTCCCTCCAGGCTGGGGCCCCTGGAGCCACACATTAGGACTGCCCCCACTCAATCCATGGGAATTCTGCCCATTCCATTGTTAAAAATCGTACAAATTAGGAGAACCCTCCAAAGTCCCTGAGGCCATCCCAATAGTGTAGATCGCCCGGGACAAAAAAGGGCGGTTGATACCGGCTGAGCATCTACCTCCACTCATCTACCTCCACTCATACCAAGAAGATTGAAGCAGACAGGACCCGAGGCCATTATGGGATCTATTGCTTTGGTTTACAGGCATGTCTCCTCAAAAGCCTGGATTCCAATACAAGCAGAGGGGATTTCCTGAGGCACCCATCAGAACAAATCTCGTCTCCACAAGGAAACTTGTGCATGGGAGCTATGCCAAAGCTTAGGAGAATACTTCAGGGTCCCGGTGCCACCTCCCCATTCCAAGGCCCTCATGGACACAAACACACGTTAGGACCCATTCTCTGGAATGTGCATTTCAACTCAGCCACCCCGGTTGCTCCCGCAGATCCATTAGATCTAAACTGTCTTGTTGCTAGGCGACAATTGGAAGGCGAGGCGGACTTCCCAGGCATCCATCCTGGATCGGTGCTCTGGAGTCATTCCATATGGGATGTCCTGGAGCTGTCCAACAGGTCTCAATTGTCCCGCAGAAGGAATCCTTGAAGGGGGCATCCCACATCTCCCAACGTGGAAAACCTCCATGGCCTCGAGATTGCGCTCCCTTCATGAAGGGGCCGTCATGCACAGAAACTCCAACCTGAGCCAACGTGGGATCCTCGCCCTGACTTCAGATGCATGAGATATTGGTTCAGATCTGCAGGGGGTACCTGCCGTGCCCTCACCCTGAATCCGAAGTCTAGCTTGTGTTCTCAGACTTCCGTCCTCACTCTCCTGGCCCCGAAGCCCTCAAGTTTGGCAATTCCGGACCGACAATGAAGCACTCTGCCTGCCCTCTAGAAAAAATATATTGCCTAATGAGCAGCCCAGGCAGCTTAAATGAAGATCAACCTACACGGCACTCGAATGTACCCAAATTATATAGTCTAACCTGGGCACTAATGCACTGTCTGACACAACCTGAGCCCGGACCTGCTGACCAACACCCAGACAGCTGACCGCACGCTGAGCACATCAGACCCGCCATGGCCTTAGGTCATCATCTGTTCCCTACCTCAGTTTTCAGGCTTCAGAACCTAGACCTTATCTCCAATCACTGCTCACGGGTGACTGTGATGCAGAAATCAGAACTCTTCCTGACCCATGGCAAAAAACCTTGTGGTTGGCATGTTGTCCAAAGTTCAGTGTAGGAGAAACCAGCATTCACCCTGAGGGCCCGCCCATTCTTACGTGCATCGAGAGCATAAACACGCATTGTGACCTCAGCGTGAGTCCTGTCCTCTAGTAAGTCCTCTCAGTGGCTGGACCATTAGATGTCATAATGGGCTTGACATGTCCCTAGTCCCCAATTTTTAACCAGATTTCTGGTTGTCCAGTCGCCCCACCCCAGGGCCCTACTCTGGAATCCCTCATTTGGTGGGATATCTGAGGTTGAAAAACAAAATGAAACAAATCGACAACAACAAAAAAACGGACTTCTTCCATCCCCAGAATGACCCCAAACTCTTTGGACGGGACCGAAACCCCAGAGAGTAAGACTCGTCCATTTCCCATGAAGTCACCCGGCAATTTCACGACCATGAATGACACGATATCCAGAGACGAAAACTTGAGCAAGAGCCCGACACTCGCCCTTTTTTCATATCCCGAAGTGTTCTCCTCATGGTCTGTAGATCAGTCCTGCCATACCTATGAACCAAAACATAAGCCGAGTGTGTGTTTTCAGACAACTGTCCAAACAGCTCTGGCCTACACACCCTACAGGCTCAGGGCCCTGGAGCCAAACCTGAGGACTGTACTAGCCCTCTCCAAGGGAATTGTATGTGCCCATTCCAATGGCCACAACCCTACAAGTAGGATAACCTAACAAAGTCCCTGAGGCCATCCCAATAGTTGTGGCTTCCCAGGACAAACAGGGGCAATCTGAGCCCATCTGAGCACCTACCTGCACTCAGACCCGTAGACTGATGTCCCCAGAGGTAAAAAGGAACGAACAGGCCCCTAGGCACTAATCGGATCCATTGCTTTGGTTTCCAGGCATCTCTCCTCAGAGGCCTGGATTTCAATACCAGCATATGGCTGTTTCTTGACTCACCCATCAGAACAAATCTCATCTACACATGGGAAACATGCACGTTGGAGCTGTGTCAAAGCCTCTGTTTAGGAGAACCCTTCAGGGCCCCAGGGCCACCGCTTCATTCCAAGGTCTCCATAGACATAAAAACATATTAGGACACATCCACAGGAGAGTCCATTTCAACTCAGCCTCCTCGGTTGCCCCCCACATCCAGCAGATCTAACCTGTCTTGTTGCTTGGAGACAATTGGAATGCGAGGTGGGATACCCAGCCATCCATCCTTAGAACCCTGCTCGGAATCGTTGGCCTGGAGCCAACCAACAGGTCTCAATTGTCCTGCAGAAGAATCTTTGCAGTTTGGAGCTTCTCACAACTCCCATCGTGGGAAAACCCCCATGTCCTCGTAATCCCACCCCCTTCAAGAAAGGGCCATCAGGGCAGAAAGTCCAACCTGAGGGATCGTCTGATCCTTGCCCTGACTTCAGATGCACGAGATCTCGATTGAGGTCTGTATATTGTGCCTGCCATATCCTCACCCAGAAACCTAGGCCTAGCTTGGGTTCTCAGACTCCGTCCTCAGACTACTGGCCCACAAGCCCTCCTGTTGGGCAATCCAGAACTACAATGCCGCACTCTGCCTGCCCTACAGAAGTAAAACATTGCCCTCAGGGCTACCCCGAAACCGCAAATGAGGATCAACCTGCACGCCATTCGGCTGTACCCCAAACATATAGGCTGACCTGGGCACTATTTCCCCTTCTGACCCAGCCTGAGCCTGGACCTCCTGGTCCCACCCAGACAGCTGGCCGCACACTGAGCACATCGGACCCGCCATGGCCTTAGGTCGTCATCTCTTCCCAAATGCGGTTTTCAGGCTCCAGAACCTAGACCTTATCTCCAACCACTGCCCAGGGTTGAAAATGATGCAGAAATCAGAACTCTTTCCCCATGGCAAGAAACCTTGTGGTTGGCATGTTGTCCAACGTTCAGTGTAGTTGAAACAAGCGTGGCCAATGAGGCCCAGCCCATGCTTGCGGGCCACATTGGTCACAAACACACATTGTGACCCTCAGCCTGAGCCCAGTCCTCAGGTAAGGCCTCTCAGGGCCTATATGAGGAGACAGCATATTGGGCTTGCCATGCCCCTAGGCCCCAATTTTTAACCATAGTTCGGGTTGTCCCTTCACTCTTCCCCAGGGCTCTGCTTTGGAATTCCTCTTTTGGTGGGACACCTGAGGTAACAAACCTGAAAGGAGTCCTCCCATCCCACAGATTGACGAAAAACAATTGGGATCGGGCCAAATCCACAGAGAGGAAGATTCGTCCATGGCCCATGAGACCTCCCCAACATTCCACGGCCATCGCTGAAACAAAATCCAGAGACAAAAGCCTGAGCAAGCGCCTCAGAGTCGCTCATTCTTCTAATCCTGAAGAGTTCTTCTCATGGTTTGTAGATCGAGCGTGCCATACCTACGTCCCCAAACTTAAGCTGAGTTTGTGTTTTCAGTCTTCTGTCCTCAAAGTCCTGGGCCACACTCCCTCCAGGCTGGGGCCCCTGGAGCCACACATTAGGACTGCCCCCACCCAATCCATGGGAATTCTGCCCATTCCATTGTCAAACATCGTACAAATTAGGAGAACCCTCCAAAGTCCCTGAGGCCATCCCAATAGTGTAGGTCGCCCGGGACAAAAAAGGGCGGTTGATACCGGCTGAGCATCTACCTCCACTCATTTACCTCCACTCATACCAAGAAGATTGAACCAGACAGGACCCGAGGCCATTATCGGATCCATTGCTTTGGTTTACAGGCATGTCTCCTCAAATGCCTGGATACCAATACCAGCAGAGGGGATTTCCTGAGGCACCCATCAGAACAAATCTCGTCTCCACAAGGAAACTTGTGCATGGGAGCTAAGCCAAAGCTTAGGAGAATACTTCAGTGTCCCGGTGCCACATCCCCATTCCAAGGCCCTCATGGACACAAACACACGTTAGGACCCATCCTCTGGAAAGTGCATTTCAACTCAGCCACCCCGGTTGCTCCCGCAGATCCATTAGATCTAAACTGTCTTGTTGCTAGGAGACAATTGGAAGGCGAGGCGGACTTCCCAGGCATCCATCCTCGAACGGTGCTCTGGAGTCATTCCATATGGGATGTCCTGGAGCTGTCCAACAGGTCTCAATTGTCCCGCAGAAGGAATCCTTGAAGGGGGCATCCCACATCTCCCAACGTGGAAAAACTCCATGGCCTCGAGATTCCGCTCCCTTCATGAAGGGGCCGTCATGCACAGAAACTCCAACCTGACCCAACGTCGGATCGTCGCATTGACTTCAGATGCATGAGATATTGGTTCAGATCTGCAGGGGGTACCTGCCGTGCCCTCACCCTGAATCCGAAGTCTAGCTTGTGTTCTCAGACTTCCGTCCTCACTCTCCTGGCCCCGAAGCCCTCAAGTTTGGCAATTCCGGACCGACAATGAAGCACTCTGCCTGCCCTCTAGAAAAAATATATTGCCTAATGAGCAGCCCAGGCAGCTTAAATGAGGATAAACCTACACGGCACTCGAATGTACCCAAATTATATAGTCTAACCTGGGCACTAATGCACTGTCTGACACAACCTGAGCCCGGACCTGCTGACCAACACCCAGACAGCTGACCGCACGCTGAGCACATCAGACCCGCCATGGCCTTAGGTCATCATCTCTTCCCTACCTCAGTTTTCAGGCTTCAGAAGCTAGACCTTATCCCCAATCACTACTCACGGGTGACTGTGATGCAGAAATCAGAACTCTTCCTGACCCATGGCAAGAAACCTTGTGGTTGGCATGTTGTCCAACGTTCAGTGTAGGAGAAACCAGCATTCACCCTGAGGCCCCGCCCATTCTTGAGTGCGACGAGAGCATAAACACGCATTGTGACCTCAGCGTGAGTCCTGTCCTCTAGTAAGTCCTCTCAGTGGCTGGACCATTAGATGTCATAATGGGCTTGACATGTCCCTAGTCCCCAATTTTTAACCAGATTTCTGGTTGTCCAGTCGCCCCACCCCAGGGCTCTACTCTGGAATCCCTCATTTGGTGGGATATCTGAGGTTGAAAAACAAAATGAAACAAATCGACAACAACAAAAAAACGGACTTCTTCCATCCCCAGAATGACCCCAAACTCTTTGGACGGGACCGAACCCCCAGAGAGTAAGACTCGTCCATTTCCCATGAAGTCACCCGGCAATTTCACGACCATGAGTGACACGATATCCAGAGACAAAAACTTGAGCAAGAACCTCACACTCGCCCTTTTTTCATATCCCGAAGTGTTCTCCTCATGGTCTGTAGATCAGTCCTGCCATACCGATGACCGAAAACATAAGCCGAGTTTGTGTTTTCAGACAACTGTCCAAACAGCTCTGTCCTACACACCCTACAGGCTCAGGGCCCTGGAGCCAAACCTGAGGACTGTACTTGCCCTCTCCAAGGGAATTGTATGTGCCCATTCCAATGGCCACAACCCTACTAGTAGGATACCCTCCAAAATCCCTGAGGCCATCCCAATAGTGTTGGCTTCCCAGGACAAACAGGGGCAATCTGAGCCCATCTGAGCACCTACCTGCACTCAGACCCGTAGACTGATGTCCCCAGAGGTAAAAGGGAACGAAAAGGCCCCTAGGCACTAATCGGATCCATTGCTTTGGTTTCCAGGCATCTCTCCTCAGAGGCCTGGATTTCAATACCAGCATATGGCTGTTTCTTGACTCACCCATCAGAACAAATCTCATCTACACATGGGAAACATGCACGTTGGAGCTGTGTCAAAGCCTCTATTTAGGAGTACCATTCAGGGCCCCAAGGCCACCGCTTCATTCCAAGGTCTCCATAGACACAAAAACATATTAGGACACATCCACAGGAGAGTCCATTTCAACTCAACCTCCTCGATTGCCCCCCACATCCAGCAGATCTAACCTGTTTTGTTGCTTGGAGACAATTGGAATGCGAGGTGGCCTCCCAGCCATCCATCCTTATGACCCTGCTCGGAATCGTTGGCCTGGAGCCAAACAACAGGTCTCAATCGTCCTGCAGAAGAATCTTTGCAGTTTGGAGCTTCTCACAACTCCCATCGTGGGAAAACCCCCATGTCCTCGTGATCCAACCCCCTTCAAGAAAGGGCCATCAGGGCAGAAAGTCCAACCTGAGCGATCGTCTGATCCTTGCCCTGACTTCAGATGCACGAGATCTCGATTGAGTTCTGTAGATTGTGCCTGCCATATCCTCACCCAGAACCCTAGGCCTAGCTTGGGTTCTCAGACTCCGTCCACAGACTACTGGCCCACAAGCCCTCCAGTTGGGCAATCCAGAACTACAATGCCGCACTCTGCCTGCCCTACAGAAGTAAAACATTGCCCTCAGGGCTACCCCGAAACCGCAAATGAGGATCAACCTGCACGCCATTCGGCTGTACCCCAAACATATAGGCTGACCTGGGCACTATTTCCCCTTCTGACCCAGCCTGAGCCTGGACCTCCTGGTCCCACCCAGACAGCTGGCCGACACTGAGCACATCGGACCCGCCATGGCCTTAGGTCGTCATCTCTTCCCAACTGCGGTTTTCAGGCTCCAGAACCTAGACCTTATCACCAACCACTGCCCAGTTTGAAAATGATGCAGAAATCAGAACTCTTTCCCCATGGCAAGAAACCTTGTGGTTGGCATGTTGTCCAACGTTCAGGGTAGTTGAAACAAGCGTGGCCCATGAGGCCCAGCCCATGCTTGCGGGCCACATTGGTCACAAAACACATTGTAACCCTCAGCCTGAGCCCAGTTCTCAGGTTAGGCCTCTCAGGGCCTATATGAAGAGACAGCATATTGGGCTTGCCATGCCCCTAGGCCCCAATTTTTAACCATAGTTCGGGTTGTCCCTTCACTCTTCCCCAGGGCTCTGCTTTGGAATTCCTCTTTTGGTGGGACACCTGAGGTAACAAACCTGAAAGGAGTCCTCCCATCCCACAGATTGACGAAAAACAATTGGGATCGGGCCAAATCCACAGAGAGGAAGATTCGTCCATGGCCCATGAGACCTCCCCAACAATCCACGGCCATCGCTGAAACAAAAGTCAGAGACAAAACCCTGAGCAAGCGCCTCAGACTCGCTCATTCTTCATATCCTGAAGAGTTCTTCTCATGTTTTGTAGATCGGGCCTGCCATACCTACGTCCCCAAACTTAAGCTGAGTTTGTGTTTTCAGTCTGTCCTCAAAGTCCTGGGCCACACTCCCTCCAGGCTGGGGCCCCTGGAGCCACACATTAGGACTGCCCCCACCCAATCCATGGGAATTCTGCCCATTCCATTGTCAAAAATCGTACAAATTAGGAGAACCCTCCAAAGTCCCTGAGGCCATCCCAATAGTGTAGGTCGCCCGGGACAAAAAAGGGCGGTTGATACCGGCTGAGCATCTACCTCCACTCATCTACCTCCACTCATACCAAGAAGATTGAACCAGACAGGACCCGAGGCCATTATCGGATCCATTGCTTTGGTTTACAGGCATGTCTCCTCAAAAGCCTGCATTCCAATACCAGCAGAGGGGATTTCCTGAGGCACCCATCAGAACAAATCTCGTCTCCACAAGGAAACTTGTGCATGGGAGCTAAGCCAAAGCTTACGAGAATACTTCAGGTTCCCGGTGCCACCTCCCCATTCAAAGGCCCTCATGGACACAAACACACGTTAGGACCCATCCTCTGGAAAGTGCATTTCAACTCAGCAACCCCGGTTGCTCCCGCAGATCCATTAGATCTAAACTGTCTTGTTGCTAGGAGACAATTGGAAGGCGAGGCGGACGTCCCAGGCATTCATCCTGGAACGGTGCTCTGGAGTCATTCCATATGGGATGTCCTGGAGCTGTCCAACAGGTCTCAATTGTCCCGCAGAAGGAATCCTTGAAGGGGACATCCCACATCTCCCAACGTGGAAAACCTCCATGGCCTCGAGATTCCGCTCCCTTCATGAAGGGGCCGTCATGCACAGAAACTCCAACCTGAGCCATGTCGGATCCTCGCCCTGACTTCAGATGCATGAGATGTTGGTTCAGATCTGCAGGGGGTACCTGCCGTGCCCTCACCCTGAATCCGAAGTCTAGCTTGTGTTCTCAGACTTC
The DNA here is from genome assembly GCF_964662115.1 of Mustela nivalis. Lineage (NCBI taxonomy): Eukaryota > Metazoa > Chordata > Mammalia > Carnivora > Mustelidae > Mustela > Mustela nivalis. Next base: position 845,329 of record NW_028136446.1, on the reverse strand, counting down.
CGTCCTCACTCTCCTGGCCCCGAAGCCCTCTAGTTTGGCAATTCCGGACCGACAATGAAGCACTCTGCCTGCCCTCTAGAAAAAATATATTGCCTAATAAGCAGCCTATGCAGCTTAAATGAGGATAAACCTACACGGCACTCGAATGTACCCAAATTATATAGTCTAACCTGGGCACTAATGCACTGTCTGACACAACCTGAGCCCGGACCTGCTGACCAACACCCAGACAGCTGACCGCACGCTGAGCACATCAGACCCGCCATGGCCTTAGGTCATCATCTCTTCCCTACCTCAGTTTTCAGGCTTCAGAACCTAGACCTTATCTCCAATCACTGCCCTCGGGTGACTGTGATGCAGAAATCAGAACTCATCCTGACCCATGGCAAGAAACCTTGTGGTTGGCATGTTGTCCAACGTTCAGTGTAGGAGAAACCAGCATTCACACTGAGGCCCCGCCCATTCTTGCATGTGAGGAGAGCATAAACACGTATTGTGACCTCAGCGTGAGTCCTGTCCTCTAGTAAGTCCTCTCAGTGGCTGGACCATTAGATGTCATAATGGGCTTGACATATCCCTAGTCCCCAATTTTTAACCAGATTTCTGGTTGTCCAGTCGCCCCACCCCAGGGCTCTACTCTGGAATCCCTCATTTGGTGGGACATCTGAGGTTGAAAAACAAAATGAAACAAATCGACAACAACAAAAAAACGGACTTCTTCCATCCCCAGAATGACCCCAAACTCTTTGGACAGGACCGAACCCCCAGAGAGTAAGACTCGTCCATTTCCCATGAAGTCACCCGGCAATTTCACGACCATGAGTGACACGATATCCAGAGACGAAAACTTGAGCAAGAGCCTCACACTTGCCCTTTTTTCATATCCCGAAGTGTTCTCCTCATGGTCTGTAGATCAGTCCTGCCATACCTATGACCCAAAACATAAGCCGAGTTTGTGTTTTCAGACAACTGTCCAAACAGCTCTGGCCTACACACCCTACAGTCTCAGGGCCCTGGAGCCAAACCTGAGGACTGTACTTGCCCTCTCCAAGGGAATTGTATGTGCCCATTCCAATGGCCACAACCCTACTAGTAGGATAACCTCCAAAGTCGCTGAGGCCATCCCAAGAGTTGTGGCTTCCCAGGACAAACAGGGGCAATCTGAGCCCATCTGAGCACCTACCTGCACTCAGACCCGTAGACTGATGTCCCCAAAGGTAAAAAGGAACGAACAGGCCCCTAGGCACTAATCGGATCCATTGCTTTGGTTTCCAGGCATCTCTCCTCAGAGGCCTGGATTTCAATACCAGCATATGGCTGTTTCTTGACTCACCCATCAGAACAAATCTCATCTACACATGGGAAACATGCACGTTGGAGCTGTGTCAAAGCCTCTGTTTAGGAGAACCCTTCAGGGCCCCAGGGCCACCGTTCATTCCAAGGTCTCCATAGACACAAAAACATATTAGGACACATGCACAGGAGAGTCCATTTCAACTCAGCCTCCTCGGTTGCCCCCCACATCCAGCAGATCTAACCTGTCTTGTTGCTTGGAGACAATAGGAATGCGAGGTGGGCTACCAAGCCATCCATCCTTAGGACCCTGCTCGGAATCGTTGGCCTGCAGCCAACCAACAGGTCTCAATTGTCCTGCAGAAGAATCTTTGCAGTTTGGAGCTTCTCACAACTCCCATCGTGGGAAAACCCCCATGTCCTCGTGATCCAACCCCCTTCAAGAAAGGGCCATCAGGGCAGAAAGTCCAACCTGAGCGATCGTCTGATCCTTGCCCTGACTTCAGATGCACGAGATCTCGATTGAGGTCTGTAGATTGTGCCTGCCATATCCTCATCCAGAAACCTAGGCCTAGCTTGGGTTCTCAGAGTCCGTCCTCTGACTACTGGCCCACAAGCCCTCCAGTTGGGCAATCCAGAACTACAATGCCGCACTCTGCCTGCCCTACATAAGTAAAACATTGCCCTCAGGGCTACCCCGAAACCGCAAATGAGGATCAACCTGCACGCCATTCGGCTGTACCCCAAACATATAGGCTGACCTGGGCACTATTTCCCCTTCTGACCCAGCCTGAGCCTGGACCTCCTGGTCCCACCCAGACAGCTGGCCGCACACTGAGCACATCGGACCCGCCATGGCCTTAGGTCGTCATCTCTTCCCAACTGCGGTTTTCAAGCTCCAGAACCTAGACCTTATCACCAACCACTGCCCAGTTTGAAAATGATGCAGAAATCAGAACTCTTTCCCCATGGCAAGAAACCTTGTGCTTGGCATGTTGTCCAACGTTCAGTGTAGTTGAACCAAGCGTGGCCCATGAGGCCCAGCCCATGCTTGCGGCCACATTGGTCACTAACACACATTGTGACCCTCAGCTTGAGCCTAGTCCTTAGGTAAGGCCTCTCAGGGCCTATATGAAGAGACAGCATATTGGGCTTGCCATGCCCCTAGGCCCCAATTTTTAACCATAGTTCGGGTTGTCCCTTCACTCTTCCCCAGGGCTCTGCTTTGGAATTCCTCTTTTGGTGGGACACCTGAGGTAACAAACCTGAAAGGAGTCCTCCCATCCCACAGATTGACGAAAAACAATTGGGATCGGGCCAAATCCACAGAGAGGAAGATTCCTCCATGGCCCATGAGACTTCCCCAACATTCCACGGCCATCGCTGAAACAAAAGTCAGAGACAAAAGCCTGAGCAAGCGCCTCAGACTCGCTCATTCTTCATATCCTGAAGAGTTCTTCTCATGGTTTGTAGATCGGGCGTGCCATACCTACGTCCCCAAACTTAAGCTGAGTTTGTGTTTTCAGTCTTCTGTCCTCAAAGTCCTGGGCCACACTCCCTCCAGGATGGGGCCCCTGGAGCCACACATTAGGACTGCCCCCACCCAATCCATGGCAATTCTGCCCATTCAATTGTCAAAAATCGTACAAATTAGGAGAACCCTCCAAAGACCCTGAGGCCATCCCAATAGAGTAGGTCGCCCGGACAAAAAAGGGCGTTTGATACCGGCTGAGCATCTACCTCCACTCATCTACCTCCACTCATACCAAGAAGATTGAACCAGACAGGACCCGAGGCCATTATCGGATCCATTGCTTTGGTTTACAGGCATGTCTCCTCAAAAGCCTGCATTCCAATACCAGCAGAGGGGATTTCCTGAGGCACCCATCAGAACAAATCTCGTCTCCACAAGGGAACTTGTGCATGGGAGCTATGCCAAAGCTTAGAAGAATACTTCAGGGTCCCGGTGCCACCTCCCCATTCCAAGGCCCTCATGGACACAAACACACGTTAGGACCCATCCTCTGGAAAGTGCATTTCAACTCACCCACCCCGGTTGCTCCCGCAGATCCATTAGATCTAAACTGTCTTGTTGCTAGGAGACAATTGGAAGGCGAGGCGGACGTCCCAGGCATCCATCCTGGAACGGTGCTCTGGAGTCATTCCATATGTGATGTGCTGGAGCTGTCCAACAGGTCTCAATTGTCCCGCAGAAGGAATCCTTGAAGGGGGCATCCCACATCTCCCAACGTGGAAAACCTCCATGGCCTCGAGATTCCGCTCCCTTCATGAAGGGGCCGTCATGCACAGAAACTCCAACCTGAGCCAACGTGGGATCGTCGCCCTGACTTCAGATGCATGAGATATTGGTTCAGATCTGCAGGGGGTACCTGCCGTGCCCTCACCCTGAATCCGAAGTCTAGCTTGTGTTCTCAGACTTCCGTCCTCACTCTACTGGCCCCGAAGCCCTCAAGTTTGGCAATTCGGGACCGACAATGAAGCACTCTGCCTGCCCTCTAGAAAAAATATATTGCCTAATGAGCAGCCCAGGCAGCTTAAATGAGGATAAACCTACACGGCACTCGAATGTACCCAAATTATATAGTCTAACCTGGGCACTAATGCACTGTCTGACACAACCTGAGCCCGGACCTTCTGACCAACACCCAGACAGCTGACCGCACGCTGAGCACATCAGACCCGCCATGGCCTTAGGTCATCATCTCTTCCCTACCTCAGTTTTCAGGCTTCAGAACCTAGACCTTATCTCCAATCACTGCCCACGGGTGACTGTGATGCAGAAATCAGAACTCTTCCTGACCCATGGCAAGAAACCTTGTGGTTGGCATGTTGTCCAACGTTCAGTGTAGGAGAAACCAGCATTCACCCTGAGGCCCCGCCCATTCTTGAGTGCGACGAGAGCATAAACACGCATTGTGACCTCAGCGTGAGTCCTGTCCTCTAGTAAGTTCTCTCAGTGGCTGGACCATTAGATGTCATAATGGGCTTGACATGTCCCTAGTCCCCAATTTTTAACCAGATTTCTGGTTGTCCAGTCGCCCCACCCCAGGGCTCTACTCTGGAATCCCTCATTTGGTGGGACATCTGAGGTTGAAAAACAAAATGAAACAAATTGACAACAACAAAAAAACGGACTTCTTCCATCCCCAGTATGACTCCAAACTCCTTGGACGGGACCGAACCCCCAGAGAGTAAGACTCGTCCATTTCCCATGAAGTCACCCGGCAATTTCACGACCATGAGTGACACGATATCCAGAGACAAAAACTTGAGCAAGAGCCTCACACTCGCCCTTTTTTCATATCCCGAAGTGTTCTCCTCATGGTCTGTAGATCAGTCCTGCCATACCTATGACCCAAAACATAAGCCGAGTTTGTGTTTTCAGACAACTGTCCAAACAGCTCTGGCCTACACACCCTACAGGCTCAGGGCCCTGGAGCCAAACCTGAGGACTGTACTTGCCCTCTCCAAGGGAATTGTATGTGCCCATTCCAATGGCCACAACCCTACTAGTAGGATACCCTCCAAAGTCCCTGAGGCCATCCCAATAGTTGTGGCTCCCAGGACAAACAGGGGCAATCTGAGCCCATCTGAGCACCTACCTGCACTCAGACCCGTAGACTGATGTCCCCAGAGGTAAAAAGGAACGAACAGGCCCCTAGGCACTAATCGGATCCATTGCTTTGGTTTCCAGGCATCTCTCCTCAGAGGCCTGGATTTCAATACCAGCATATGGCTGTTTCTTGACTCACCCATCAGAACAAATCTCATCTACACATGGGAAACATGCACGTTGGAGCTGTGTCAAAGCCTCTGTTTAGGAGAACCCTTCAGGGCCCCAGGGCCACCGCTTCATTCCTAGGTCTCCATAGACACAAAAACATATTAGGACACATCCACAGGAGAGTCCATTTCAACTCAGCCTCCTCGGTTGCCCCCCACATCCAGCAGATCTAACCTGTCTTGTTGCTTGGAGACAATTGGAATGCGAGGTGGGCTACCCAGCCATCCATCCTTAGAACCCTGCTCGGAATCGTTGGCCTGGAGCCAACCAACAGGTCTCAATTGTCCTGCAGAAGATTCTTTGCAGTTTGGAGCTTCTCACAACTCCCATCGTGCGAAAACCCCCATGTCCTCGTGATCCAACCCCCTTCAAGAAATGGCCATCAGGGCAGAAAGTCCAACCTGAGCGATCGTCTGATCCTTGCCCTGACTTCAGATGCACGAGATCTCTATTGAGGTCTGTAGATTGTGCCTGCCATATCCTCACCCAGAAACCTAGGCCTAGCTTGGGTTCTCAGACTCCGTCTTCAGACTACTGGCCCACAAGCCCTCCAGTTTGGCAATCCAGAACTACAAAGCCGCACTCTGCCTGCCCTACAGAAGTAAAACATTGCCCTCAGGGCTACCCCGAAACCACAAATGAGGATCAACCTGCACGCCATTCGGCTGTACCCCAAACATATAGGCTGACCTGGGCACTATTTCCCCTTCTGACCCAGCCTGAGCCTGGACCTCCTGGTCCCACCCAGACAGCTGGCCGCACACTGAGCACATTGGACCCGCCATGGCCTTAGGTCGTCATCTCTTCCCAACTGCGGTTTTCAGGCTCCAGAACCTAGACCTTATCTCCAACCATTGCCCAGGGTTGAAAATAATGCAGAAATCAGAACTCTTTCCCCATGGCAAGAAACCTTGTGGTTTGCATGTTGTCCAACGTTCAGTGTAGTTGAAACAAGCGTGGCCCATGAGGCCCAGCCCATGCTTGCGTGCCACATTGGTCACAAACACACATTGTGTCCCTCAGCCTGAGCCCAGTCCTCAGGTAAGGCCTCTCAGGGCCTATATGAAGAGACAGCATATTGGGCTTGCCATGCTTCTAGGCCCCAATTTTTAACCATAGTTCGGGTTGTCCCTTCACTCTTCCCCAGGGCTCTGCTTTGGAATTCCTCTTTTGGTGGGACACCTGAGGTAACAAACCTGAAAGGTGTCCTCCCATCCCACAGATTGACGAAAAACAATTGGGATCGGGTCAAATCCACAGAGAGGAAGATTCGTCCATGGCCCATGAGACCTCCCCAACATTCCACGGCCATCGCTGAAACAAAATCCAGGGACAAAATCCTGACCAAGCGCCTCAGACTCGCTCATTCTTCATATCCTGAAGAGTTCTTCTCATGGTTTGTAGATCGGGCGTGCCATACCTACGTCCCCAAACTTAAGCTGAGTTTGTGTTTTCAGTCTTCTGTCCTCAAAGTCCTGGGCCACACTCCCTCCAGGCTGGGGCCCCTAGAGCCACACATTAGGACTGCCCCCACCCAATCCATGGGAATTCTGCCCATTCCATTGTCAAAAATCGTACAAATTAGGAGAACCCTCCAAAGTCCCTGAGGCCATCCCAATAGTGTCGGTCGCCCGGGACAAAAAAGGGCGGTTGATACCGGCTGAGCATCTACCTCCACTCATCTACCTCCACTCATATCAAGAAGATTGAACCAGACAGGACCCGAGGCCATTATCGGATCCATTGCTTTGGTTTACAGGCATGTCTCCTCAAAAGCCTGCATTCCAATACCAGCAGAGGGGATTTCCTGAGGCACCCATCAGAACAAATCTCGTCTCCACAAGGAAACGTGTGCATGGGAGCTATGCCAAAGCTTAGGAGAATACTTCAGGTTCCCGGTGCCACCTCCCCATTCCAAGGCCCTCATGGACACAAACACACGTTAGGACCCATCCTCTGGAATGTGCATTTCAACTCAGCCACCCCGGTTGCTCCCGCAGATCCATTACATCTAAACTGTCTTGTTGCTAGGAGACAATTGGAAGGCGAGGCGGACGTCCCAGGCATCCATCCTGGAACGGTGCTCTGGAGTCATTCCATATGGGATGTGCTGGAGCTGTCCAACAGGTCTCAATTGTCCCGCAGAAGGAATCCTTGAAGGGGGCATCCCACATCTCCCAACGTGGAAAACCTCCATGGCCTCGAGATTCCGCTCCCTTCATGAAGGGGCCGTCATGCACAGAAACTCCAACCTGAGCCAACGTGGGATCGTCGCCCTGACTTCAGATGCATGAGATATTGGTTCAGATCTGCAGGGGGTACCTGCCGTGCCCTCACCCTGAATCCGAAGTCTAGCTTGTGTTCTCAGACTTCCGTCCTCACTCTACTGGCCCCGAAGCCCTCAAGTTTGGCAATTCGGGACCGACAATGAAGCACTCTGCCAGCCCTCTAGAAAAAATATATTGCCTAATGAGCAGCCCAGGCAGCTTAAATGAGGATAAACCTACACGGCACTCGAATGTACCCAAATTATATAGTCTAACCTGGGCACTAATGCACTGTCTGACACAACCTGAGCCCGGACCTTCTGACCAACACCCAGACAGCTGACCGCACGCTGAGCACATCAGACCCGCCATGGCCTTAGGTCATCATCTCTTCCCTACCTCAGTTTTCAGGCTTCAGAACCTAGACCTTATCTCCAATCACTGCCCACGGGTGACTGTGATGCAGAAATCAGAACTCTTCCTGACCCATGGCAAGAAACCTTGTGGTTGGCATGTTGTCCAACGTTCAGTGTAGGAGAAACCAGCATTCACCCTGAGGCCCCGCCCATTTTTGAGTGCGACGAGAGCATAAACACGCATTGTGACCTCAGCGTGAGTCCTGTCCTCTAGTAAGTTCTCTCAGTGGCTGGACCATTAGATGTCATAATGGGCTTGACATGTCCCTAGTCCCCAATTTTTAACCAGATTTCTGGTTGTCCAGTCGCCCCACCCCAGGGCTCTACTCTGGAATCCCTCATTTGGTGGGACATCTGAGGTTGAAAAACAAAATGAAACAAATTGACAACAACAAAAAAACGGACTTCTTCCATCCCCAGTATGACTCCAAACTCTTTGGACGGGACCGAACCCCCAGAGAGTAAGACTCGTCCATTTCCCATGAAGTCACCCGGCAATTTCACGACCATGAGTGACACGATATCCAGAGACAAAAACTTGAGCAAGAGCCTCACACTCGCCCTTTTTTCATATCCCGAAGTGTTCTCCTCATGGTCTGTAGATCAGTCCTGCCATACCTATGACCCAAAACATAAGCCGAGTTTGTGTTTTCAGACAACTGTCCAAACAGCTCTGGCCTACACACCCTACAGGTTCAGGGCCCTGGAGCCAAACCTGAGGACTGTACTTGCCCTCTCCAAGGGAATTGTATGTGCCCATTCCAATGGCCACAACCCTACTAGTAGGATACCCTCCAAAGTCCCTGAGGCCATCCCAATAGTTGTGGCTCCCAGGACAAACAGGGGCAATCTGAGCCCATCTGAGCACCTACCTGCACTCAGACCCGTAGACTGATGTCCCCAGAGGTAAAAAGGAACGAACAGGCCCCTAGGCACTAATCGGATCCATTGCTTTGGTTTCCAGGCATCTCTCCTCAGAGGCCTGGATTTCAATACCAGCATATGGCTGTTTCTTGACTCACCCATCAGAACAAATCTCATCTACACATGGGAAACATGCACGTTGGAGCTGTGTCAAAGCCTCTGATTAGGAGAACCCTTCAGGGCCCCAGGGCCACCGCTTCATTCCTAGGTCTCCATAGACACAAAAACATATTAGGACACATCCACAGGAGAGTCCATTTCAACTCAGCCTCCTCGGTTGCCCCCCACATCCAGCAGATCTAACCTGTCTTGTTGCTTGGAGACAATTGGAATGCGAGGTGGGCTACCCAGCCATCCATCCTTAGAACCCTGCTCGGAATCGTTGGCCTGGAGCCAACCAACAGGTCTCAATTGTCCTGCAGAAGATTCTTTGCAGTTTGGAGCTTCTCACAACTCCCATCGTGCGAAAACCCCCATGTCCTCGTGATCCAACCCCCTTCAAGAAATGGCCATCAGGGCAGAAAGTCCAACCTGAGCGATCGTCTGATCCTTGCCCTGACTTCAGATGCACGAGATCTCTATTGAGGTCTGTAGATTGTGCCTGCCATATCCTCACCCAGAAACCTAGGCCTAGCTTGGGTTCTCAGACTCCGTCTTCAGACTACTGGCCCACAAGCCCTCCAGTTTGGCAATCCAGAACTACAAAGCCGCACTCTTCCTGCCCTACAGAAGTAAAACATTGCCCTCAGGGCTACCCCGAAACCGCAAATGAGGATCAACCTGCACGCCATTCGGCTGTACCCCAAACATATAGGCTGACCTGGGCACTATTTCCCCTTCTGACCCAGCCTGAGCCTGGACCTCCTGGTCCCACCCAGACAGCTGGCCGCACACTGAGCACATCGGACCCGCCATGGCCTTAGGTCGTCATCTCTTCCCAACTGCGGTTTTCAGGCTCCAGAACCTAGACCTTATCTCCAACCATTGCCCAGGGTTGAAAATAATGCAGAAATCAGAACTCTTTCCCCATGGCAAGAAACCTTGTGGTTGGCATGTTGTCCAACGTTCAGTGTAGTTGAAACAAGCGTGGCCCATGAGGCCCAGCCCATGCTTGCGGGCCACATTGGTCACAAACACACATTGTGTCCCTCAGCCTGAGCCCAGTCCTCAGGTAAGGCCTCTCAGGGCCTATATGAAGAGACAGCATATTGGGCTTGCCATGCTTCTAGGCCCCAATTTTTAACCATAGTTCGGGTTGTCCCTTCACTCTTCCCCAGGGCTCTGCTTTGGAATTCCTCTTTTGGTGGGACACCTGAGGTAACAAACCTGAAAGGTGTCCTCCCATCCCACAGATTGACGAAAAACAATTGGGATCGGGTCAAATCCACAGAGAGGAAGATTCGTCCATGGCCCATGAGACCTCCCCAACATTCCACGGCCATCGCTGAAACAAAATCCAGGGACAAAATCCTGACCAAGCGCCTCAGACTCGCTCATTCTTCATATCCTGAAGAGTTCTTCTCATGGTTTGTAGATCGGGCGTGCCATACCTACGTCCCCAAACTTAAGCTGAGTTTGTGTTTTCAGTCTTCTGTCCTCAAAGTCCTGGGCCACACTCCCTCCAGGCTGGGGCCCCTAGAGCCACACATTAGGACTGCCCCCACCCAATCCATGGGAATTCTGCCCATTCCATTGTCAAAAATCGTACAAATTAGGAGAACCCTCCAAAGTCCCTGAGGCCATCCCAATAGTGTCGGTCGCCCGGGACAAAAAAGGGCGGTTGATACCGGCTGAGCATCTACCTCCACTCATCTACCTCCACTCATATCAAGAAGATTGAACCAGACAGGACCCGAGGCCATTATCGGATCCATTGCTTTGGTTTACAGGCATGTCTCCTCAAAAGCCTGCATTCCAATACCAGCAGAGGGGATTTCCTGAGGCACCCATCAGAACAAATCTCGTCTCCACAAGGAAACGTGTGCATGGGAGCTATGCCAAAGCTTAGGAGAATACTTCAGGTTCCCGGTGCCACCTCCCCATTCCAAGGCCCTCATGGACACAAACACACGTTAGGACCCATCCTCTGGAATGTGCATTTCAACTCAGCCACCCCGGTTGCTCCCGCAGATCCATTAGATCTAAACTGTCTTGTTGCTAGGAGACAATTGGAAGGCGAGGCGGACGTCCCAGGCATCCATCCTGGAACGGTGCTCTGGAGTCATTCCATATGGGATGTGCTGGAGCTGTCCAACAGGTCTCAATTGTCCCGCAGAAGGAATCCTTGAAGGGGGCATCCCACATCTCCCAACGTGGAAAACCTCCATGGCCTCGAGATTCCGCTCCCTTCATGAAGGGGCCGTCATGCACAGAAACCCCAACCTGAGCCAACGTGGGATCCTCGCCCTGACTTCAGATGCATGAGATATTGGTTCAGATCTGCAGGGGGTACCTGCCGTGCCCTCACCCTGAATCCGAAGTCTAGCTTGTGTTCTCAGACTTCAGTCCTCACTCTACTGGCCCCAAAGCCCTCAAGTTTGGCAATTCCGGACCGACAATGAAGCACTCTGCCTGCACTCTAGAAAAAATATATTGCCTAATGAGCAACCCAGGCAGCTTAAATGAGGATAAACCTACACGGCACTCGAATGTACCCAAATTATATAGTCTAACCTGGGCACTAATGCACTGTCTGACACAACCTGAGCCCGGACCTGCTGACCAACACTCAGACAGCTGACCGCACGCTGAGCACATCAGACCCGCCATGGCCTTAGGTCATCATCTCTTCCCTACCTCAGTTTTCAGGCTTCAGAACCTAGACCTTATCTCCAATCACTGCCCACGGATGACTGTGATGCAGAAATCAGAACTCTTCCTGACCCATGGCAAGAAACCTTGTGGTTGGCATGTTGTCCAACGTTCAGTGTAGGAGAAACCAGCATTCACCCTGAGGCCCCGCCCATTCTTGAGTGCGACGAGAGCATAAACACGCATTGTGACCTCAGCGTGAGTCCTGTCCTCTAGTAAGTCCTCTCAGTGGCTGGACCATTAGATGTCATAATGGGCTTGACATGTTCCTAGTCCCCAATTTTTAACCAGATATCTGGTTGTCCAGTCGCCCCACCCCAGGGCTCTACTCTGGAATCCCTCATTTGGTGGGACATCTGAGGTTGAAAAACAAAATGAAACAAATCGACAACAACAAAAAAACGGACTTCTTCCATCCCCAGAATGACCCCAAACTCTTTGGACGGGACCGAGCCCCCAGAGAGTAAGACTCGTCCATTTCCCATGAAGTCACCCGGCAATTTCACGACCATGAGTGACACGATATCCAGAGACAAAAACTTGAGCAAGAGCCTCACACTCGCCCTTTTTTCATATCCCGAAGTGTTCTCCTCATGGTCTGTAGATCAGTCCTGCCATACCTATGACCCAAAACATAAGCCGAGTTTGTGTTTTCAGACAACTGTCCAAACAGCTCTGGCCTACACACCCTACAGGCTCCGGGCCCTGGAGCCAAACCTGAGGACTGTACTTGCCCTCTCCAAGGGAATTGTATGTGCCCATTCCAATGGCCACAACCCTACTAGTAGGATAACCTCCAAAGTCCCTGAGGCCATCCCAATAGTTGTGGCTTCCCAGGACAAACAGGGGCAATCTGAGCCCATCTGAGCACCTACCTGCACTCAGACCCGTAGACTGATGTCCCCAGAGGTAAAAAGGAACGAACAGGCCCCTTGGCACTAATCGGATCCATTGCTTTGGTTTCCAGGCATCTCTCCTCAGAGGACTGGATTTCAATACCAGCATATGGCTGTTTCTTGACTCACCCATCAGAACAAATCTCATCTACACATGGGAAACATGCACGTTGGAGCTGTGTCAAAGCCTCTGTTTAGGAGAACCCTTCAGGGCCCCAGGGCCACCGCTTCATTCCTAGGTCTCCATAGACACAAAAACATATTAGGACACATCCACAGGAGAGTCCATTTCAACTCAGCCTCCTCGGTTGCCCCCCACATCCAGCAGATCTAACCTGTCTTGTTGCTTGGAGACAATTGGAATGCGAGGTGGGCTACCCAGCCATCCATCCTTAGAACCCTGCTCGGAATCGTTGGCCTGGAGCCAACCAACAGGTCTCAATTGTCCTGCAGAAGATTCTTTGCAGTTTGGAGCTTCTCACAACTCCCATCGTGCGAAAACCCCCATGTCCTCGTGACCCAACCCCTTCAAGAAATGGCCATCAGGGCAGAAAGTCCAACCTGAGCGATCGTCTGATCCTTGCCCTGACTTCAGATGCACGAGATCTCTATTGAGGTCTGTAGATTGTGCCTGCCATATCCTCACCCAGAAACCTAGGCCTAGCTTGGGTTCTCAGACTCCGTCTTCAGACTACTGGCCCACAAGCCCTCCAGTTTGGCAATCCAGAACTACAAAGCCGCACTCTTCCTGCCCTACAGAAGTAAAACATTGCCCTCAGGGCTACCCCGAAACCGCAAATGAGGATCAACCTGCACGCCATTCGGCTGTACCCCAAACATATAGGCTGACCTGGGCACTATTTCCCCTTCTGACCCAGCCTGAGCCTGGACCTCCTGGTCCCACCCAGACAGCTGGCCGCACACTGAGCACATCGGACCCGCCATGGCCTTAGGTCGTCATCTCTTCCCAACTGCGGTTTTCAGGCTCCAGAACCTAGACCTTATCTCCAACCATTGCCCAGGGTTGAAAATAATGCAGAAATCAGAACTCTTTCCCCATGGCAAGAAACCTTGTGGTTGGCATGTTGTCCAACGTTCAGTGTAGTTGAAACAAGCGTGGCCCATGAGGCCCAGCCCATGCTTGCGGGCCACATTGGTCACAAACACACATTGTGTCCCTCAGCCTGAGCCCAGTCCTCAGGTAAGGCCTCTCAGGGCCTATATGAAGAGACAGCATATTGGGCTTGCCATGCTTCTAGGCCCCAATTTTTAACCATAGTTCGGGTTGTCCCTTCACTCTTCCCCAGGGCTCTGCTTTGGAATTCCTCTTTTGGTGGGACACCTGAGGTAACAAACCTGAAAGGTGTCCTCCCATCCCACAGATTGACGAAAAACAATTGGGATCGGGTCAAATCCACAGAGAGGAAGATTCGTCCATGGCCCATGAGACCTCCCCAACATTCCACGGCCATCGCTGAAACAAAATCCAGGGACAAAATCCTGACCAAGCGCCTCAGACTCGCTCATTCTTCATATCCTGAAGAGTTCTTCTCATGGTTTGTAGATCGGGCGTGCCATACCTACGTCCCCAAACTTAAGCTGAGTTTGTGTTTTCAGTCTTCTGTCCTCAAAGTCCTGGGCCACACTCCCTCCAGGCTGGGGCCCCTAGAGCCACACATTAGGACTGCCCCCACCCAATCCATGGGAATTCTGCCCATTCCATTGTCAAAAATCGTACAAATTAGGAGAACCCTCCAAAGTCCCTGAGGCCATCCCAATAGTGTCGGTCGCCCGGGACAAAAAAGGGCGGTTGATACCGGCTGAGTATCTACCTCCACTCATCTACCTCCACTCATATCAAGAAGATTGAACCAGACAGGACCCGAGGCCATTATCGGATCCATTGCTTTGGTTTACAGGCATGTCTCCTCAAAAGCCTGCATTCCAATACCAGCAGAGGGGATTTCCTGAGGCACCCATCAGAACAAATCTCGTCTCCACAAGGAAACGTGTGCATGGGAGCTATGCCAAAGCTTAGGAGAATACTTCAGGTTCCCGGTGCCACCTCCCCATTCCAAGGCCCTCATGGACACAAACACACGTTAGGACCCATCCTCTGGAATGTGCATTTCAACTCAGCCACCCCGGTTGCTCCCGCAGATCCATTACATCTAAACTGTCTTGTTGCTAGGAGACAATTGGAAGGCGAGGCGGACGTCCCAGGCATCCATCCTGGAACGGTGCTCTGGAGTCATTCCATATGGGATGTGCTGGAGCTGTCCAACAGGTCTCAATTGTCCCGCAGAAGGAATCCTTGAAGGGGGCATCCCACATCTCCCAACGTGGAAAACCTCCATGGCCTCGAGATTCCGCTCCCTTCATGAAGGGGCCGTCATGCACAGAAACCCCAACCTGAGCCAACGTGGGATTCTCGCCCTGACTTCGGGATGCATGAGATATTGGTTCAGATCTGCAGGGGGTACCTGCCGTGCCCTCACCCTGAATCCGAAGTCTAGCTTGTGTTCTCAGACTTCAGTCCTCACTCTACTGGCCCCAAAGCCCTCAAGTTTGGCAATTCCGGACCGACAATGAAGCACTCTGCCTGCACTCTAGAAAAAATATATTGCCTAATGAGCAACCCAGGCAGCTTAAATGAGGATAAACCTACACGGCACTCGAATGTACCCAAATTATATAGTCTAACCTGGGCACTAATGCACTGTCTGACACAACCTGAGCCCGGACCTGCTGACCAACACTCAGACAGCTGACCGCACGCTGAGCACATCAGACCCGCCATGGCCTTAGGTCATCATCTCTTCCCTACCTCAGTTTTCAGGCTTCAGAACCTAGACCTTATCTCCAATCACTGCCCACGGATGACTGTGATGCAGAAATCAGAACTCTTCCTGACCCATGGCAAGAAACCTTGTGGTTGGCATGTTGTCCAACGTTCAGTGTAGGAGAAACCAGCATTCACCCTGAGGCCCCGCCCATTCTTGAGTGCGACGAGAGCATAAACACGCATTGTGACCTCAGCGTGAGTCCTGTCCTCTAGTAAGTCCTCTCAGTGGCTGGACCATTAGATGTCATAATGGGCTTGACATGTTCCTAGTCCCCAATTTTTAACCAGATATCTGGTTGTCCAGTCGCCCCACCCCAGGGCTCTACTCTGGAATCCCTCATTTGGTGGGACATCTGAGGTTGAAAAACAAAATGAAACAAATCGACAACAACAAAAAAACGGACTTCTTCCATCCCCAGAATGACCCCAAACTCTTTGGACGGGACCGAGCCCCCAGAGAGTAAGACTCGTCCATTTCCCATGAAGTCACCCGGCAATTTCACGACCATGAGTGACACGATATCCAGAGACAAAAACTTGAGCAAGAGCCTCACACTCGCCCTTTTTTCATATCCCGAAGTGTTCTCCTCACGGTCTGTAGATCAGTCCTGCCATACCTATGACCCAAAACATAAGCCGAGTTTGTGTTTTCAGACAACTGTCCAAACAGCTCTGGCCTACACACCCTACAGGCTCCGGGCCCTGGAGCCAAACCTGAGGACTGTACTTGCCCTCTCCAAGGGAATTGTATGTGCCCATTCCAATGGCCACAACCCTACTAGTAGGATAACCTCCAAAGTCCCTGAGGCCATCCCAATAGTTGTGGCTTCCCAGGACAAACAGGGGCAATCTGAGCCCATCTGAGCACCTACCTGCACTCAGACCCGTAGACTGATGTCCCCAAAGGTAAAAAGGAACGAACAGGCCCCTTGGCACTAATCGGATCCATTGCTTTGGTTTCCAGGCATCTCTCCTCAGAGGACTGGATTTCAATACCAGCATATGGCTGTTTCTTGACTCACCCATCAGAACAAATCTCATCTACACATGGGAAACATGCACGTTGGAGCTGTGTCAAAGCCTCTGTTTAGGAGAACCCTTCAGGGCCCCAGGGCCACCGCTTCATTCCTAGGTCTCCATAGACACAAAAACATATTAGGACACATCCACAGGAGAGTCCATTTCAACTCAGCCTCCTCGGTTGCCCCCCACATCCAGCAGATCTAACCTGTCTTGTTGCTTGGAGACAATTGGAATGCGAGGTGGGCTACCCAGCCATCCATCCTTAGAACCCTGCTCGGAATCGTTGGCCTGGAGCCAACCAACAGGTCTCAATTGTCCTGCAGAAGATTCTTTGCAGTTTGGAGCTTCTCACAACTCCCATCGTGCGAAAACCCCCATGTCCTCGTGATCCAACCCCTTCAAGAAATGGCCATCAGGGCAGAAAGTCCAACCTGAGCGATCGTCTGATCCTTGCCCTGACTTCAGATGCACGAGATCTCTATTGAGGTCTGTAGATTGTGCCTGCCATATCCTCACCCAGAAACCTAGGCCTAGCTTGGGTTCTCAGACTCCGTCTTCAGACTACTGGCCCACAAGCCCTCCAGTTTGGCAATCCAGAACTACAAAGCCGCACTCTTCCTGCCCTACAGAAGTAAAACATTGCCCTCAGGGCTACCCCGAAACCGCAAATGAGGATCAACCTGCACGCCATTCGGCTGTACCCCAAACATATAGGCTGACCTGGGCACTATTTCCCCTTCTGACCCAGCCTGAGCCTGGACCTCCTGGTCCCACCCAGACAGCTGGCCGCACACTGAGCACATCGGACCCGCCATGGCCTTAGGTCGTCATCTCTTCCCAACTGCGGTTTTCAGGCTCCAGAACCTAGACCTTATCTCCAACCATTGCCCAGGGTTGAAAATAATGCAGAAATCAGAACTCTTTCCCCATGGCAAGAAACCTTGTGGTTGGCATGTTGTCCAACGTTCAGTGTAGTTGAAACAAGCGTGGCCCATGAGGCCCAGCCCATGCTTGCGGGCCACATTGGTCACAAACACACATTGTGTCCCTCAGCCTGAGCCCAGTCCTCAGGTAAGGCCTCTCAGGGCCTATATGAAGAGACAGCATATTGGGCTTGCCATGCTTCTAGGCCCCAATTTTTAACCATAGTTCGGGTTGTCCCTTCACTCTTCCCCAGGGCTCTGCTTTGGAATTCCTCTTTTGGTGGGACACCTGAGGTAACAAACCTGAAAGGTGTCCTCCCATCCCACAGATTGACGAAAAACAATTGGGATCGGGTCAAATCCACAGAGAGGAAGATTCGTCCATGGCCCATGAGACCTCCCCAACATTCCACGGCCATCGCTGAAACAAAATCCAGGGACAAAATCCTGACCAAGCGCCTCAGACTCGCTCATTCTTCATATCCTGAAGAGTTCTTCTCATGGTTTGTAGATCGGGCGTGCCATACCTACGTCCCCAAACTTAAGCTGAGTTTGTGTTTTCAGTCTTCTGTCCTCAAAGTCCTGGGCCACACTCCCTCCAGGCTGGGGCCCCTAGAGCCACACATTAGGACTGCCCCCACCCAATCCATGGGAATTCTGCCCATTCCATTGTCAAAAATCGTACAAATTAGGAGAACCCTCCAAAGTCCCTGAGGCCATCCCAATAGTGTCGGTCGCCCGGGACAAAAAAGGGCGGTTGATACCGGCTGAGCATCTACCTCCACTCATCTACCTCCACTCATATCAAGAAGATTGAACCAGACAGGACCCGAGGCCATTATCGGATCCATTGCTTTGGTTTACAGGCATGTCTCCTCAAAAGCCTGCATTCCAATACCAGCAGAGGGGATTTCCTGAGGCACCCATCAGAACAAATCTCGTCTCCACAAGGAAACGTGTGCATGGGAGCTATGCCAAAGCTTAGGAGAATACTTCAGGTTCCCGGTGCCACCTCCCCATTCCAAGGCCCTCATGGACACAAACACACGTTAGGACCCATCCTCTGGAATGTGCATTTCAACTCAGCCACCCCGGTTGCTCCCGCAGATCCATTACATCTAAACTGTCTTGTTGCTAGGAGACAATTGGAAGGCGAGGCGGACGTCCCAGGCATCCATCCTGGAACGGTGCTCTGGAGTCATTCCATATGGGATGTGCTGGAGCTGTCCAACAGGTCTCAATTGTCCCGCAGAAGGAATCCTTGAAGGGGGCATCCCACATCTCCCAACGTGGAAAACCTCCATGGCCTCGAGATTCCGCTCCCTTCATGAAGGGGCCGTCATGCACAGAAACCCCAACCTGAGCCAACGTGGGATCCTCGCCCTGACTTCAGATGCATGAGATATTGGTTCAGATCTGCAGGGGGTACCTGCCGTGCCCTCACCCTGAATCCGAAGTCTAGCTTGTGTTCTCAGACTTCAGTCCTCACTCTACTGGCCCCAAAGCCCTCAAGTTTGGCAATTCCGGACCGACAATGAAGCACTCTGCCTGCACTCTAGAAAAAATATATTGCCTAATGAGCAACCCAGGCAGCTTAAATGAGGATAAACCTACACGGCACTCGAATGTACCCAAATTATATAGTCTAACCTGGGCACTAATACACTGTCTGACACAACCTGAGCCCGGACCTGCTGACCAACACTCAGACAGCTGACCGCACGCTGAGCACATCAGACCCGCCATGGCCTTAGGTCATCATCTCTTCCCTACCTCAGTTTTCAGGCTTCAGAACCTAGACCTTATCTCCAATCACTGCCCACGGATGACTGTGATGCAGAAATCAGAACTCTTCCTGACCCATGGCAAGAAACCTTGTGGTTGGCATGTTGTCCAACGTTCAGTGTAGGAGAAACCAGCATTCACCCTGAGGCCCCGCCCATTCTTGAGTGCGACGAGAGCATAAACACGCATTGTGACCTCAGCGTGAGTCCTGTCCTCTAGTAAGTCCTCTCAGTGGCTGGACCATTAGATGTCATAATGGGCTTGACATGTTCCTAGTCCCCAATTTTTAACCAGATATCTGGTTGTCCAGTCGCCCCACCCCAGGGCTCTACTCTGGAATCCCTCATTTGGTGGGACATCTGAGGTTGAAAAACAAAATGAAACAAATCGACAACAACAAAAAAACGGACTTCTTCCATCCCCAGAATGACCCCAAACTCTTTGGACGGGACCGAGCCCCCAGAGAGTAAGACTCGTCCATTTCCCATGAAGTCACCCGGCAATTTCACGACCATGAGTGACACGATATCCAGAGACAAAAACTTGAGCAAGAGCCTCACACTCGCCCTTTTTTCATATCCCGAAGTGTTCTCCTCATGGTCTGTAGATCAGTCCTGCCATACCTATGACCCAAAACATAAGCCGAGTTTGTGTTTTCAGACAACTGTCCAAACAGCTCTGGCCTACACACCCTACAGGCTCCGGGTCCTGGAGCCAAACCTGAGGACTGTACTTGCCCTCTCCAAGGGAATTGTATGTGCCCATTCCAATGTCCACAACCCTACTAGTAGGATAACCTCCAAAGTCCCTGAGGCCATCCCAATAGTTGTGGCTTCCCAGGACAAACAGGGGCAATCTGAGCCCATCTGAGCACCTACCTGCACTCAGACCCGTAGACTGATGTCCCCAAAGGTAAAAAGGAACGAACAGGCCCCTTGGCACTAATCGGATCCATTGCTTTGGTTTCCAGGCATCTCTCCTCAGAGGACTGGATTTCAATACCAGCATATGGCTGTTTCTTGACTCACCCATCAGAACAAATCTCATCTACACATGGGAAACATGCACGTTGGAGCTGTGTCAAAGCCTCTGTTTAGGAGAACCCTTCAGGGCCCCAGGGCCACCGCTTCATTCCTAGGTCTCCATAGACACAAAAACATATTAGGACACATCCACAGGAGAGTCCATTTCAACTCAGCCTCCTCGGTTGCCCCCCACATCCAGCAGATCTAACCTGTCTTGTTGCTTGGAGACAATTGGAATGCGAGGTGGGCTACCCAGCCATCCATCCTTAGAACCCTGCTCGGAATCGTTGGCCTGGAGCCAACCAACAGGTCTCAATTGTCCTGCAGAAGATTCTTTGCAGTTTGGAGCTTCTCACAACTCCCATCGTGCGAAAACCCCCATGTCCTCGTGATCCAACCCCTTCAAGAAATGGCCATCAGGGCAGAAAGTCCAACCTGAGCGATCGTCTGATCCTTGCCCTGACTTCAGATGCACGAGATCTCTATTGAGGTCTGTAGATTGTGCCTGCCATATCCTCACCCAGAAACCTAGGCCTAGCTTGGGTTCTCAGACTCCGTCTTCAGACTACTGGCCCACAAGCCCTCCAGTTTGGCAATCCAGAACTACAAAGCCGCACTCTTCCTGCCCTACAGAAGTAAAACATTGCCCTCAGGGCTACCCCGAAACCGCAAATGAGGATCAACCTGCACGCCATTCGGCTGTACCCCAAACATATAGGCTGACCTGGGCACTATTTCCCCTTCTGACCCAGCCTGAGCCTGGACCTCCTGGTCCCACCCAGACAGCTGGCCGCACACTGAGCACATCGGACCCGCCATGGCCTTAGGTCGTCATCTCTTCCCAACTGCGGTTTTCAGGCTCCAGAACCTAGACCTTATCTCCAACCATTGCCCAGGGTTGAAAATAATGCAGAAATCAGAACTCTTTCCCCATGGCAAGAAACCTTGTGGTTGGCATGTTGTCCAACGTTCAGTGTAGTTGAAACAAGCGTGGCCCATGAGGCCCAGCCCATGCTTGCGGGCCACATTGGTCACAAACACACATTGTGTCCCTCAGCCTGAGCCCAGTCCTCAGGTAAGGCCTCTCAGGGCCTATATGAAGAGACAGCATATTGGGCTTGCCATGCTTCTAGGCCCCAATTTTTAACCATAGTTCGGGTTGTCCCTTCACTCTTCCCCAGGGCTCTGCTTTGGAATTCCTCTTTTGGTGGGACACCTGAGGTAACAAACCTGAAAGGTGTCCTCCCATCCCACAGATTGACGAAAAACAATTGGGATCGGGTCAAATCCACAGAGAGGAAGATTCGTCCATGGCCCATGAGACCTCCCCAACATTCCACGGCCATCGCTGAAACAAAATCCAGGGACAAAATCCTGACCAAGCGCCTCAGACTCGCTCATTCTTCATATCCTGAAGAGTTCTTCTCATGGTTTGTAGATCGGGCGTGCCATACCTACGTCCCCAAACTTAAGCTGAGTTTGTGTTTTCAGTCTTCTGTCCTCAAAGTCCTGGGCCACACTCCCTCCAGGCTGGGGCCCCTAGAGCCACACATTAGGACTGCCCCCACCCAATCCATGGGAATTCTGCCCATTCCATTGTCAAAAATCGTACAAATTAGGAGAACCCTCCAAAGTCCCTGAGGCCATCCCAATAGTGTCGGTCGCCCGGGACAAAAAAGGGCGGTTGATACCGGCTGAGCATCTACCTCCACTCATCTACCTCCACTCATATCAAGAAGATTGAACCAGACAGGACCCGAGGCCATTATCGGATCCATTGCTTTGGTTTACAGGCATGTCTCCTCAAAAGCCTGCATTCCAATACCAGCAGAGGGGATTTCCTGAGGCACCCATCAGAACAAATCTCGTCTCCACAAGGAAACGTGTGCATGGGAGCTATGCCAAAGCTTAGGAGAATACTTCAGGTTCCCGGTGCCACCTCCCCATTCCAAGGCCCTCATGGACACAAACACACGTTAGGACCCATCCTCTGGAATGTGCATTTCAACTCAGCCACCCCGGTTGCTCCCGCAGATCCATTACATCTAAACTGTCTTGTTGCTAGGAGACAATTGGAAGGCGAGGCGGACGTCCCAGGCATCCATCCTGGAACGGTGCTCTGGAGTCATTCCATATGGGATGTGCTGGAGCTGTCCAACAGGTCTCAATTGTCCCGCAGAAGGAATCCTTGAAGGGGGCATCCCACATCTCCCAACGTGGAAAACCTCCATGGCCTCGAGATTCCGCTCCCTTCATGAAGGGGCCGTCATGCACAGAAACCCCAACCTGAGCCAACGTGGGATCCTCGCCCTGACTTCAGATGCATGAGATATTGGTTCAGATCTGCAGGGGGTACCTGCCGTGCCCTCACCCTGAATCCGAAGTCTAGCTTGTGTTCTCAGACTTCAGTCCTCACTCTACTGGCCCCAAAGCCCTCAAGTTTGGCAATTCCGGACCGACAATGAAGCACTCTGCCTGCACTCTAGAAAAAATATATTGCCTAATGAGCAACCCAGGCAGCTTAAATGAGGATAAACCTACACGGCACTCGAATGTACCCAAATTATATAGTCTAACCTGGGCACTAATGCACTGTCTGACACAACCTGAGCCCGGACCTGCTGACCAACACTCAGACAGCTGACCGCACGCTGAGCACATCAGACCCGCCATGGCCTTAGGTCATCATCTCTTCCCTACCTCAGTTTTCAGGCTTCAGAACCTAGACCTTATCTCCAATCACTGCCCACGGATGACTGTGATGCAGAAATCAGAACTCTTCCTGACCCATGGCAAGAAACCTTGTGGTTGGCATGTTGTCCAACGTTCAGTGTAGGAGAAACCAGCATTCACCCTGAGGCCCCGCCCATTCTTGAGTGCGACGAGAGCATAAACACGCATTGTGACCTCAGCGTGAGTCCTGTCCTCTAGTAAGTCCTCTCAGTGGCTGGACCATTAGATGTCATAATGGGCTTGACATGTTCCTAGTCCCCAATTTTTAACCAGATATCTGGTTGTCCAGTCGCCCCACCCCAGGGCTCTACTCTGGAATCCCTCATTTGGTGGGACATCTGAGGTTGAAAAACAAAATGAAACAAATCGACAACAACAAAAAAACGGACTTCTTCCATCCCCAGAATGACCCCAAACTCTTTGGACGGGACCGAGCCCCCAGAGAGTAAGACTCGTCCATTTCCCATGAAGTCACCCGGCAATTTCACGACCATGAGTGACACGATATCCAGAGACAAAAACTTGAGCAAGAGCCTCACACTCGCCCTTTTTTCATATCCCGAAGTGTTCTCCTCATGGTCTGTAGATCAGTCCTGCCATACCTATGACCCAAAACATAAGCCGAGTTTGTGTTTTCAGACAACTGTCCAAACAGCTCTGGCCTACACACCCTACAGGCTCCGGGCCCTGGAGCCAAACCTGAGGACTGTACTTGCCCTCTCCAAGGGAATTGTATGTGCCCATTCCAATGGCCACAACCCTACTAGTAGGATAACCTCCAAAGTCCCTGAGGCCATCCCAATAGTTGTGGCTTCCCAGGACAAACAGGGGCAATCTGAGCCCATCTGAGCACCTACCTGCACTCAGACCCGTAGACTGATGTCCCCAGAGGTAAAAAGGAACGAACAGGCCCCTTGGCACTAATCGGATCCATTGCTTTGGTTTCCAGGCATCTCTCCTCAGAGGACTGGATTTCAATACCAGCATATGGCTGTTTCTTGACTCACCCATCAGAACAAATCTCATCTACACATGGGAAACATGCACGTTGGAGCTGTGTCAAAGCCTCTGTTTAGGAGAACCCTTCAGGGCCCCAGGGCCACCGCTTCATTCCTAGGTCTCCATAGACACAAAAACATATTAGGACACATCCACAGGAGAGTCCATTTCAACTCAGCCTCCTCGGTTGCCCCCCACATCCAGCAGATCTAACCTGTCTTGTTGCTTGGAGACAATTGGAATGCGAGGTGGGCTACCCAGCCATCCATCCTTAGAACCCTGCTCGGAATCGTTGGCCTGGAGCCAACCAACAGGTCTCAATTGTCCTGCAGAAGATTCTTTGCAGTTTGGAGCTTCTCACAACTCCCATCGTGCGAAAACCCCCATGTCCTCGTGACCCAACCCCTTCAAGAAATGGCCATCAGGGCAGAAAGTCCAACCTGAGCGATCGTCTGATCCTTGCCCTGACTTCAGATGCACGAGATCTCTATTGAGGTCTGTAGATTGTGCCTGCCATATCCTCACCCAGAAACCTAGGCCTAGCTTGGGTTCTCAGACTCCGTCTTCAGACTACTGGCCCACAAGCCCTCCAGTTTGGCAATCCAGAACTACAAAGCCGCACTCTTCCTGCCCTACAGAAGTAAAACATTGCCCTCAGGGCTACCCCGAAACCGCAAATGAGGATCAACCTGCACGCCATTCGGCTGTACCCCAAACATATAGGCTGACCTGGGCACTATTTCCCCTTCTGACCCAGCCTGAGCCTGGACCTCCTGGTCCCACCCAGACAGCTGGCCGCACACTGAGCACATCGGACCCGCCATGGCCTTAGGTCGTCATCTCTTCCCAACTGCGGTTTTCAGGCTCCAGAACCTAGACCTTATCTCCAACCATTGCCCAGGGTTGAAAATAATGCAGAAATCAGAACTCTTTCCCCATGGCAAGAAACCTTGTGGTTGGCATGTTGTCCAACGTTCAGTGTAGTTGAAACAAGCGTGGCCCATGAGGCCCAGCCCATGCTTGCGGGCCACATTGGTCACAAACACACATTGTGTCCCTCAGCCTGAGCCCAGTCCTCAGGTAAGGCCTCTCAGGGCCTATATGAAGAGACAGCATATTGGGCTTGCCATGCTTCTAGGCCCCAATTTTTAACCATAGTTCGGGTTGTCCCTTCACTCTTCCCCAGGGCTCTGCTTTGGAATTCCTCTTTTGGTGGGACACCTGAGGTAACAAACCTGAAAGGTGTCCTCCCATCCCACAGATTGACGAAAAACAATTGGGATCGGGTCAAATCCACAGAGAGGAAGATTCGTCCATGGCCCATGAGACCTCCCCAACATTCCACGGCCATCGCTGAAACAAAATCCAGGGACAAAATCCTGACCAAGCGCCTCAGACTCGCTCATTCTTCATATCCTGAAGAGTTCTTCTCATGGTTTGTAGATCGGGCGTGCCATACCTACGTCCCCAAACTTAAGCTGAGTTTGTGTTTTCAGTCTTCTGTCCTCAAAGTCCTGGGCCACACTCCCTCCAGGCTGGGGCCCCTAGAGCCACACATTAGGACTGCCCCCACCCAATCCATGGGAATTCTGCCCATTCCATTGTCAAAAATCGTACAAATTAGGAGAACCCTCCAAAGTCCCTGAGGCCATCCCAATAGTGTCGGTCGCCCGGGACAAAAAAGGGCGGTTGATACCGGCTGAGCATCTACCTCCACTCATCTACCTCCACTCATATCAAGAAGATTGAACCAGACAGGACCCGAGGCCATTATCGGATCCATTGCTTTGGTTTACAGGCATGTCTCCTCAAATGCCTGCATTCCAATACCAGCAGAGGGGATTTCCTGAGGCACCCATCAGAACAAATCTCGTCTCCACAAGGAAACGTGTGCATGGGAGCTATGCCAAAGCTTAGGAGAATACTTCAGGTTCCCGGTGCCACCTCCCCATTCCAAGGCCCTCATGGACACAAACACACGTTAGGACCCATCCTCTGGAATGTGCATTTCAACTCAGCCACCCCGGTTGCTCCCGCAGATCCATTACATCTAAACTGTCTTGTTGCTAGGAGACAATTGGAAGGCGAGGCGGACGTCCCAGGCATCCATCCTGGAACGGTGCTCTGGAGTCATTCCATATGGGATGTGCTGGAGCTGTCCAACAGGTCTCAATTGTCCCGCAGAAGGAATCCTTGAAGGGGGCATCCCACATCTCCCAACGTGGAAAACCTCCATGGCCTCGAGATTCCGCTCCCTTCATGAAGGGGCCGTCATGCACAGAAACCTCAACCTGAGCCAACGTGGGATTCTCGCCCTGACTTCGGGATGCATGAGATATTGGTTCAGATCTGCAGGGGGTACCTGCCGTGCCCTCACCCTGAATCCGAAGTCTAGCTTGTGTTCTCAGACTTCAGTCCTCACTCTACTGGCCCCAAAGCCCTCAAGTTTGGCAATTCCAGACCGACAATGAAGCACTCTGCCTGCACTCTAGAAAAAATATATTGCCTAATGAGCAACCCAGGCAGCTTAAATGAGGATAAACCTACACGGCACTCGAATGTACCCAAATTATATAGTCTAACCTGGGCACTAATGCACTGTCTGACACAACCTGAGCCCGGACCTGCTGACCAACACTCAGACAGCTGACCGCACGCTGAGCACATCAGACCCGCCATGGCCTTAGGTCATCATCTCTTCCCTACCTCAGTTTTCAGGCTTCAGAACCTAGACCTTATCTCCAATCACTGCCCACGGATGACTGTGATGCAGAAATCAGAACTCTTCCTGACCCATGGCAAGAAACCTTGTGGTTGGCATGTTGTCCAACGTTCAGTGTAGGAGAAACCAGCATTCACCCTGAGGCCCCGCCCATTCTTGAGTGCGACGAGAGCATAAACACGCATTGTGACCTCAGCGTGAGTCCTGTCCTCTAGTAAGTCCTCTCAGTGGCTGGACCATTAGATGTCATAATGGGCTTGACATGTTCCTAGTCCCCAATTTTTAACCAGATATCTGGTTGTCCAGTCGCCCCACCCCAGGGCTCTACTCTGGAATCCCTCATTTGGTGGGACATCTGAGGTTGAAAAACAAAATGAAACAAATCGACAACAACAAAAAAACGGACTTCTTCCATCCCCAGAATGACCCCAAACTCTTTGGACGGGACCGAGCCCCCAGAGAGTAAGACTCGTCCATTTCCCATGAAGTCACCCGGCAATTTCACGACCATGAGTGACACGATATCCAGAGACAAAAACTTGAGCAAGAGCCTCACACTCGCCCTTTTTTCATATCCCGAAGTGTTCTCCTCATGGTCTGTAGATCAGTCCTGCCATACCTATGACCCAAAACATAAGCCGAGTTTGTGTTTTCAGACAACTGTCCAAACAGCTCTGGCCTACACACCCTACAGGCTCCGGGCCCTGGAGCCAAACCTGAGGACTGTACTTGCCCTCTCCAAGGGAATTGTATGTGCCCATTCCAATGGCCACAACCCTACTAGTAGGATAACCTCCAAAGTCCCTGAGGCCATCCCAATAGTTGTGGATTCCCAGGACAAACAGGGGCAATCTGAGCCCATCTGAGCACCTACCTGCACTCAGACCCGTAGACTGATGTCCCCAGAGGTAAAAAGGAACG
Organism: Mustela nivalis; assembly: GCF_964662115.1. Taxonomy (NCBI): domain Eukaryota; kingdom Metazoa; phylum Chordata; class Mammalia; order Carnivora; family Mustelidae; genus Mustela; species Mustela nivalis. The sequence goes on along the minus strand of NW_028136446.1, from coordinate 817,941 downwards.
AACAGGCCCCTTGGCACTAATCGGATCCATTGCTTTGGTTTCCAGGCATCTCTCCTCAGAGGACTGGATTTCAATACCAGCATATGGCTGTTTCTTGACTCACCCATCAGAACAAATCTCATCTACACATGGGAAACATGCACGTTGGAGCTGTGTCAAAGCCTCTGTTTAGGAGAACCCTTCAGGGCCCCAGGGCCACCGCTTCATTCCTAGGTCTCCATAGACACAAAAACATATTAGGACACATCCACAGGAGAGTCCATTTCAACTCAGCCTCCTCGGTTGCCCCCCACATCCAGCAGATCTAACCTGTCTTGTTGCTTGGAGACAATTGGAATGCGAGGTGGGCTACCCAGCCATCCATCCTTAGAACCCTGCTCGGAATCGTTGGCCTGGAGCCAACCAACAGGTCTCAATTGTCCTGCAGAAGATTCTTTGCAGTTTGGAGCTTCTCACAACTCCCATCGTGTGAAAACCCCCATGTCCTCGTGATCCAACCCCTTCAAGAAATGGCCATCAGGGCAGAAAGTCCAACCTGAGCGATCGTCTGATCCTTGCCCTGACTTCAGATGCACGAGATCTCTATTGAGGTCTGTAGATTGTGCCTGCCATATCCTCACCCAGAAACCTAGGCCTAGCTTGGGTTCTCAGACTCCGTCTTCAGACTACTGGCCCACAAGCCCTCCAGTTTGGCAATCCAGAACTACAAAGCCGCACTCTTCCTGCCCTACAGAAGTAAAACATTGCCCTCAGGGCTACCCCGAAACCGCAAATGAGGATCAACCTGCACGCCATTCGGCTGTACCCCAAACATATAGGCTGACCTGGGCACTATTTCCCCTTCTGACCCAGCCTGAGCCTGGACCTCCTGGTCCCACCCAGACAGCTGGCCGCACACTGAGCACATCGGACCCGCCATGGCCTTAGGTCGTCATCTCTTCCCAACTGCGGTTTTCAGGCTCCAGAACCTAGACCTTATCTCCAACCATTGCCCAGGGTTGAAAATAATGCAGAAATCAGAACTCTTTCCCCATGGCAAGAAACCTTGTGGTTGGCATGTTGTCCAACGTTCAGTGTAGTTGAAACAAGCGTGGCCCATGAGGCCCAGCCCATGCTTGCGGGCCACATTGGTCACAAACACACATTGTGTCCCTCAGCCTGAGCCCAGTCCTCAGGTAAGGCCTCTCAGGGCCTATATGAAGAGACAGCATATTGGGCTTGCCATGCTTCTAGGCCCCAATTTTTAACCATAGTTCGGGTTGTCCCTTCACTCTTCCCCAGGGCTCTGCTTTGGAATTCCTCTTTTGGTGGGACACCTGAGGTAACAAACCTGAAAGGTGTCCTCCCATCCCACAGATTGACGAAAAACAATTGGGATCGGGTCAAATCCACAGAGAGGAAGATTCGTCCATGGCCCATGAGACCTCCCCAACATTCCACGGCCATCGCTGAAACAAAATCCAGGGACAAAATCCTGACCAAGCGCCTCAGACTCGCTCATTCTTCATATCCTGAAGAGTTCTTCTCATGGTTTGTAGATCGGGCGTGCCATACCTACGTCCCCAAACTTAAGCTGAGTTTGTGTTTTCAGTCTTCTGTCCTCAAAGTCCTGGGCCACACTCCCTCCAGGCTGGGGCCCCTAGAGCCACACATTAGGACTGCCCCCACCCAATCCATGGGAATTCTGCCCATTCCATTGTCAAAAATCGTACAAATTAGGAGAACCCTCCAAAGTCCCTGAGGCCATCCCAATAGTGTCGGTCGCCCGGGACAAAAAAGGGCGGTTGATACCGGCTGAGTATCTACCTCCACTCATCTACCTCCACTCATATCAAGAAGATTGAACCAGACAGGACCCGAGGCCATTATCGGATCCATTGCTTTGGTTTACAGGCATGTCTCCTCAAAAGCCTGCATTCCAATACCAGCAGAGGGGATTTCCTGAGGCACCCATCAGAACAAATCTCGTCTCCACAAGGAAACGTGTGCATGGGAGCTATGCCAAAGCTTAGGAGAATACTTCAGGTTCCCGGTGCCACCTCCCCATTCCAAGGCCCTCATGGACACAAACACACGTTAGGACCCATCCTCTGGAATGTGCATTTCAACTCAGCCACCCCGGTTGCTCCCGCAGATCCATTACATCTAAACTGTCTTGTTGCTAGGAGACAATTGGAAGGCGAGGCGGACGTCCCAGGCATCCATCCTGGAACGGTGCTCTGGAGTCATTCCATATGGGATGTGCTGGAGCTGTCCAACAGGTCTCAATTGTCCCGCAGAAGGAATCCTTGAAGGGGGCATCCCACATCTCCCAACGTGGAAAACCTCCATGGCCTCGAGATTCCGCTCCCTTCATGAAGGGGCCGTCATGCACAGAAACCCCAACCTGAGCCAACGTGGGATTCTCGCCCTGACTTCGGGATGCATGAGATATTGGTTCAGATCTGCAGGGGGTACCTGCCGTGCCCTCACCCTGAATCCGAAGTCTAGCTTGTGTTCTCAGACTTCAGTCCTCACTCTACTGGCCCCAAAGCCCTCAAGTTTGGCAATTCCGGACCGACAATGAAGCACTCTGCCTGCACTCTAGAAAAAATATATTGCCTAATGAGCAACCCAGGCAGCTTAAATGAGGATAAACCTACACGGCACTCGAATGTACCCAAATTATATAGTCTAACCTGGGCACTAATGCACTGTCTGACACAACCTGAGCCCGGACCTGCTGACCAACACTCAGACAGCTGACCGCACGCTGAGCACATCAGACCCGCCATGGCCTTAGGTCATCATCTCTTCCCTACCTCAGTTTTCAGGCTTCAGAACCTAGACCTTATCTCCAATCACTGCCCACGGATGACTGTGATGCAGAAATCAGAACTCTTCCTGACCCATGGCAAGAAACCTTGTGGTTGGCATGTTGTCCAACGTTCAGTGTAGGAGAAACCAGCATTCACCCTGAGGCCCCGCCCATTCTTGAGTGCGACGAGAGCATAAACACGCATTGTGACCTCAGCGTGAGTCCTGTCCTCTAGTAAGTCCTCTCAGTGGCTGGACCATTAGATGTCATAATGGGCTTGACATGTTCCTAGTCCCCAATTTTTAACCAGATATCTGGTTGTCCAGTCGCCCCACCCCAGGGCTCTACTCTGGAATCCCTCATTTGGTGGGACATCTGAGGTTGAAAAACAAAATGAAACAAATCGACAACAACAAAAAAACGGACTTCTTCCATCCCCAGAATGACCCCAAACTCTTTGGACGGGACCGAGCCCCCAGAGAGTAAGACTCGTCCATTTCCCATGAAGTCACCCGGCAATTTCACGACCATGAGTGACACGATATCCAGAGACAAAAACTTGAGCAAGAGCCTCACACTCGCCCTTTTTTCATATCCCGAAGTGTTCTCCTCATGGTCTGTAGATCAGTCCTGCCATACCTATGACCCAAAACATAAGCCGAGTTTGTGTTTTCAGACAACTGTCCAAACAGCTCTGGCCTACACACCCTACAGGCTCCGGGCCCTGAAGCCAAACCTGAGGACTGTACTTGCCCTCTCCAAGGGAATTGTATGTGCCCATTCCAATGGCCACAACCCTACTAGTAGGATAACCTCCAAAGTCCCTGAGGCCATCCCAATAGTTGTGGCTTCCCAGGACAAACAGGGGCAATCTGAGCCCATCTGAGCACCTACCTGCACTCAGACCCGTAGACTGATGTCCCCAGAGGTAAAAAGGAACGAACAGGCCCCTTGGCACTAATCGGATCCATTGCTTTGGTTTCCAGGCATCTCTCCTCAGAGGACTGGATTTCAATACCAGCATATGGCTGTTTCTTGACTCACCCATCAGAACAAATCTCATCTACACATGGGAAACATGCACGTTGGAGCTGTGTCAAAGCCTCTGTTTAGGAGAACCCTTCAGGGCCCCAGGGCCACCGCTTCATTCCTAGGTCTCCATAGACACAAAAACATATTAGGACACATCCACAGGAGAGTCCATTTCAACTCAGCCTCCTCGGTTGCCCCCCACATCCAGCAGATCTAACCTGTCTTGTTGCTTGGAGACAATTGGAATGCGAGGTGGGCTACCCAGCCATCCATCCTTAGAACCCTGCTCGGAATCGTTGGCCTGGAGCCAACCAACAGGTCTCAATTGTCCTGCAGAAGATTCTTTGCAGTTTGGAGCTTCTCACAACTCCCATCGTGCGAAAACCCCCATGTCCTCGTGATCCAACCCCTTCAAGAAATGGCCATCAGGGCAGAAAGTCCAACCTGAGCGATCGTCTGATCCTTGCCCTGACTTCAGATGCACGAGATCTCTATTGAGGTCTGTAGATTGTGCCTGCCATATCCTCACCCAGAAACCTAGGCCTAGCTTGGGTTCTCAGACTCCGTCTTCAGACTACTGGCCCACAAGCCCTCCAGTTTGGCAATCCAGAACTACAAAGCCGCACTCTTCCTGCCCTACAGAAGTAAAACATTGCCCTCAGGGCTACCCCGAAACCGCAAATGAGGATCAACCTGCACGCCATTCGGCTGTACCCCAAACATATAGGCTGACCTGGGCACTATTTCCCCTTCTGACCCAGCCTGAGCCTGGACCTCCTGGTCCCACCCAGACAGCTGGCCGCACACTGAGCACATCGGACCCGCCATGGCCTTAGGTCGTCATCTCTTCCCAACTGCGGTTTTCAGGCTCCAGAACCTAGACCTTATCTCCAACCATTGCCCAGGGTTGAAAATAATGCAGAAATCAGAACTCTTTCCCCATGGCAAGAAACCTTGTGGTTGGCATGTTGTCCAACGTTCAGTGTAGTTGAAACAAGCGTGGCCCATGAGGCCCAGCCCATGCTTGCGGGCCACATTGGTCACAAACACACATTGTGTCCCTCAGCCTGAGCCCAGTCCTCAGGTAAGGCCTCTCAGGGCCTATATGAAGAGACAGCATATTGGGCTTGCCATGCTTCTAGGCCCCAATTTTTAACCATAGTTCGGGTTGTCCCTTCACTCTTCCCCAGGGCTCTGCTTTGGAATTCCTCTTTTGGTGGGACACCTGAGGTAACAAACCTGAAAGGTGTCCTCCCATCCCACAGATTGACGAAAAACAATTGGGATCGGGTCAAATCCACAGAGAGGAAGATTCGTCCATGGCCCATGAGACCTCCCCAACATTCCACGGCCATCGCTGAAACAAAATCCAGGGACAAAATCCTGACCAAGCGCCTCAGACTCGCTCATTCTTCATATCCTGAAGAGTTCTTCTCATGGTTTGTAGATCGGGCGTGCCATACCTACGTCCCCAAACTTAAGCTGAGTTTGTGTTTTCAGTCTTCTGTCCTCAAAGTCCTGGGCCACACTCCCTCCAGGCTGGGGCCCCTAGAGCCACACATTAGGACTGCCCCCACCCAATCCATGGGAATTCTGCCCATTCCATTGTCAAAAATCGTACAAATTAGGAGAACCCTCCAAAGTCCCTGAGGCCATCCCAATAGTGTCGGTCGCCCGGGACAAAAAAGGGCGGTTGATACCGGCTGAGCATCTACCTCCACTCATCTACCTCCACTCATATCAAGAAGATTGAACCAGACAGGACCCGAGGCCATTATCGGATCCATTGCTTTGGTTTACAGGCATGTCTCCTCAAATGCCTGCATTCCAATACCAGCAGAGGGGATTTCCTGAGGCACCCATCAGAACAAATCTCGTCTCCACAAGGAAACGTGTGCATGGGAGCTATGCCAAAGCTTAGGAGAATACTTCAGGTTCCCGGTGCCACCTCCCCATTCCAAGGCCCTCATGGACACAAACACACGTTAGGACCCATCCTCTGGAATGTGCATTTCAACTCAGCCACCCCGGTTGCTCCCGCAGATCCATTACATCTAAACTGTCTTGTTGCTAGGAGACAATTGGAAGGCGAGGCGGACGTCCCAGGCATCCATCCTGGAACGGTGCTCTGGAGTCATTCCATATGGGATGTGCTGGAGCTGTCCAACAGGTCTCAATTGTCCCGCAGAAGGAATCCTTGAAGGGGGCATCCCACATCTCCCAACGTGGAAAACCTCCATGGCCTCGAGATTCCGCTCCCTTCATGAAGGGGCCGTCATGCACAGAAACCCCAACCTGAGCCAACGTGGGATCCTCGCCCTGACTTCAGATGCATGAGATATTGGTTCAGATCTGCAGGGGGTACCTGCCGTGCCCTCACCCTGAATCCGAAGTCTAGCTTGTGTTCTCAGACTTCAGTCCTCACTCTACTGGCCCCAAAGCCCTCAAGTTTGGCAATTCCGGACCGACAATGAAGCACTCTGCCTGCACTCTAGAAAAAATATATTGCCTAATGAGCAACCCAGGCAGCTTAAATGAGGATAAACCTACACGGCACTCGAATGTACCCAAATTATATAGTCTAACCTGGGCACTAATACACTGTCTGACACAACCTGAGCCCGGACCTGCTGACCAACACTCAGACAGCTGACCGCACGCTGAGCACATCAGACCCGCCATGGCCTTAGGTCATCATCTCTTCCCTACCTCAGTTTTCAGGCTTCAGAACCTAGACCTTATCTCCAATCACTGCCCACGGATGACTGTGATGCAGAAATCAGAACTCTTCCTGACCCATGGCAAGAAACCTTGTGGTTGGCATGTTGTCCAACGTTCAGTGTAGGAGAAACCAGCATTCACCCTGAGGCCCCGCCCATTCTTGAGTGCGACGAGAGCATAAACACGCATTGTGACCTCAGCGTGAGTCCTGTCCTCTAGTAAGTCCTCTCAGTGGCTGGACCATTAGATGTCATAATGGGCTTGACATGTTCCTAGTCCCCAATTTTTAACCAGATATCTGGTTGTCCAGTCGCCCCACCCCAGGGCTCTACTCTGGAATCCCTCATTTGGTGGGACATCTGAGGTTGAAAAACAAAATGAAACAAATCGACAACAACAAAAAAACGGACTTCTTCCATCCCCAGAATGACCCCAAACTCTTTGGACGGGACCGAGCCCCCAGAGAGTAAGACTCGTCCATTTCCCATGAAGTCACCCGGCAATTTCACGACCATGAGTGACACGATATCCAGAGACAAAAACTTGAGCAAGAGCCTCACACTCGCCCTTTTTTCATATCCCGAAGTGTTCTCCTCATGGTCTGTAGATCAGTCCTGCCATACCTATGACCCAAAACATAAGCCGAGTTTGTGTTTTCAGACAACTGTCCAAACAGCTCTGGCCTACACACCCTACAGGCTCCGGGTCCTGGAGCCAAACCTGAGGACTGTACTTGCCCTCTCCAAGGGAATTGTATGTGCCCATTCCAATGTCCACAACCCTACTAGTAGGATAACCTCCAAAGTCCCTGAGGCCATCCCAATAGTTGTGGCTTCCCAGGACAAACAGGGGCAATCTGAGCCCATCTGAGCACCTACCTGCACTCAGACCCGTAGACTGATGTCCCCAAAGGTAAAAAGGAACGAACAGGCCCCTTGGCACTAATCGGATCCATTGCTTTGGTTTCCAGGCATCTCTCCTCAGAGGACTGGATTTCAATACCAGCATATGGCTGTTTCTTGACTCACCCATCAGAACAAATCTCATCTACACATGGGAAACATGCACGTTGGAGCTGTGTCAAAGCCTCTGTTTAGGAGAACCCTTCAGGGCCCCAGGGCCACCGCTTCATTCCTAGGTCTCCATAGACACAAAAACATATTAGGACACATCCACAGGAGAGTCCATTTCAACTCAGCCTCCTCGGTTGCCCCCCACATCCAGCAGATCTAACCTGTCTTGTTGCTTGGAGACAATTGGAATGCGAGGTGGGCTACCCAGCCATCCATCCTTAGAACCCTGCTCGGAATCGTTGGCCTGGAGCCAACCAACAGGTCTCAATTGTCCTGCAGAAGATTCTTTGCAGTTTGGAGCTTCTCACAACTCCCATCGTGCGAAAACCCCCATGTCCTCGTGATCCAACCCCTTCAAGAAATGGCCATCAGGGCAGAAAGTCCAACCTGAGCGATCGTCTGATCCTTGCCCTGACTTCAGATGCACGAGATCTCTATTGAGGTCTGTAGATTGTGCCTGCCATATCCTCACCCAGAAACCTAGGCCTAGCTTGGGTTCTCAGACTCCGTCTTCAGACTACTGGCCCACAAGCCCTCCAGTTTGGCAATCCAGAACTACAAAGCCGCACTCTTCCTGCCCTACAGAAGTAAAACATTGCCCTCAGGGCTACCCCGAAACCGCAAATGAGGATCAACCTGCACGCCATTCGGCTGTACCCCAAACATATAGGCTGACCTGGGCACTATTTCCCCTTCTGACCCAGCCTGAGCCTGGACCTCCTGGTCCCACCCAGACAGCTGGCCGCACACTGAGCACATCGGACCCGCCATGGCCTTAGGTCGTCATCTCTTCCCAACTGCGGTTTTCAGGCTCCAGAACCTAGACCTTATCTCCAACCATTGCCCAGGGTTGAAAATAATGCAGAAATCAGAACTCTTTCCCCATGGCAAGAAACCTTGTGGTTGGCATGTTGTCCAACGTTCAGTGTAGTTGAAACAAGCGTGGCCCATGAGGCCCAGCCCATGCTTGCGGGCCACATTGGTCACAAACACACATTGTGTCCCTCAGCCTGAGCCCAGTCCTCAGGTAAGGCCTCTCAGGGCCTATATGAAGAGACAGCATATTGGGCTTGCCATGCTTCTAGGCCCCAATTTTTAACCATAGTTCGGGTTGTCCCTTCACTCTTCCCCAGGGCTCTGCTTTGGAATTCCTCTTTTGGTGGGACACCTGAGGTAACAAACCTGAAAGGTGTCCTCCCATCCCACAGATTGACGAAAAACAATTGGGATCGGGTCAAATCCACAGAGAGGAAGATTCGTCCATGGCCCATGAGACCTCCCCAACATTCCACGGCCATCGCTGAAACAAAATCCAGGGACAAAATCCTGACCAAGCGCCTCAGACTCGCTCATTCTTCATATCCTGAAGAGTTCTTCTCATGGTTTGTAGATCGGGCGTGCCATACCTACGTCCCCAAACTTAAGCTGAGTTTGTGTTTTCAGTCTTCTGTCCTCAAAGTCCTGGGCCACACTCCCTCCAGGCTGGGGCCCCTAGAGCCACACATTAGGACTGCCCCCACCCAATCCATGGGAATTCTGCCCATTCCATTGTCAAAAATCGTACAAATTAGGAGAACCCTCCAAAGTCCCTGAGGCCATCCCAATAGTGTCGGTCGCCCGGGACAAAAAAGGGCGGTTGATACCGGCTGAGTATCTACCTCCACTCATCTACCTCCACTCATATCAAGAAGATTGAACCAGACAGGACCCGAGGCCATTATCGGATCCATTGCTTTGGTTTACAGGCATGTCTCCTCAAAAGCCTGCATTCCAATACCAGCAGAGGGGATTTCCTGAGGCACCCATCAGAACAAATCTCGTCTCCACAAGGAAACGTGTGCATGGGAGCTATGCCAAAGCTTAGGAGAATACTTCAGGTTCCCGGTGCCACCTCCCCATTCCAAGGCCCTCATGGACACAAACACACGTTAGGACCCATCCTCTGGAATGTGCATTTCAACTCAGCCACCCCGGTTGCTCCCGCAGATCCATTACATCTAAACTGTCTTGTTGCTAGGAGACAATTGGAAGGCGAGGCGGACGTCCCAGGCATCCATCCTGGAACGGTGCTCTGGAGTCATTCCATATGGGATGTGCTGGAGCTGTCCAACAGGTCTCAATTGTCCCGCAGAAGGAATCCTTGAAGGGGGCATCCCACATCTCCCAACGTGGAAAACCTCCATGGCCTCGAGATTCCGCTCCCTTCATGAAGGGGCCGTCATGCACAGAAACCCCAACCTGAGCCAACGTGGGATTCTCGCCCTGACTTCGGGATGCATGAGATATTGGTTCAGATCTGCAGGGGGTACCTGCCGTGCCCTCACCCTGAATCCGAAGTCTAGCTTGTGTTCTCAGACTTCAGTCCTCACTCTACTGGCCCCAAAGCCCTCAAGTTTGGCAATTCCGGACCGACAATGAAGCACTCTGCCTGCACTCTAGAAAAAATATATTGCCTAATGAGCAACCCAGGCAGCTTAAATGAGGATAAACCTACACGGCACTCGAATGTACCCAAATTATATAGTCTAACCTGGGCACTAATGCACTGTCTGACACAACCTGAGCCCGGACCTGCTGACCAACACTCAGACAGCTGACCGCACGCTGAGCACATCAGACCCGCCATGGCCTTAGGTCATCATCTCTTCCCTACCTCAGTTTTCAGGCTTCAGAACCTAGACCTTATCTCCAATCACTGCCCACGGATGACTGTGATGCAGAAATCAGAACTCTTCCTGACCCATGGCAAGAAACCTTGTGGTTGGCATGTTGTCCAACGTTCAGTGTAGGAGAAACCAGCATTCACCCTGAGGCCCCGCCCATTCTTGAGTGCGACGAGAGCATAAACACGCATTGTGACCTCAGCGTGAGTCCTGTCCTCTAGTAAGTCCTCTCAGTGGCTGGACCATTAGATGTCATAATGGGCTTGACATGTTCCTAGTCCCCAATTTTTAACCAGATATCTGGTTGTCCAGTCGCCCCACCCCAGGGCTCTACTCTGGAATCCCTCATTTGGTGGGACATCTGAGGTTGAAAAACAAAATGAAACAAATCGACAACAACAAAAAAACGGACTTCTTCCATCCCCAGAATGACCCCAAACTCTTTGGACGGGACCGAGCCCCCAGAGAGTAAGACTCGTCCATTTCCCATGAAGTCACCCGGCAATTTCACGACCATGAGTGACACGATATCCAGAGACAAAAACTTGAGCAAGAGCCTCACACTCGCCCTTTTTTCATATCCCGAAGTGTTCTCCTCATGGTCTGTAGATCAGTCCTGCCATACCTATGACCCAAAACATAAGCCGAGTTTGTGTTTTCAGACAACTGTCCAAACAGCTCTGGCCTACACACCCTACAGGCTCCGGGCCCTGAAGCCAAACCTGAGGACTGTACTTGCCCTCTCCAAGGGAATTGTATGTGCCCATTCCAATGGCCACAACCCTACTAGTAGGATAACCTCCAAAGTCCCTGAGGCCATCCCAATAGTTGTGGCTTCCCAGGACAAACAGGGGCAATCTGAGCCCATCTGAGCACCTACCTGCACTCAGACCCGTAGACTGATGTCCCCAGAGGTAAAAAGGAACGAACAGGCCCCTTGGCACTAATCGGATCCATTGCTTTGGTTTCCAGGCATCTCTCCTCAGAGGACTGGATTTCAATACCAGCATATGGCTGTTTCTTGACTCACCCATCAGAACAAATCTCATCTACACATGGGAAACATGCACGTTGGAGCTGTGTCAAAGCCTCTGTTTAGGAGAACCCTTCAGGGCCCCAGGGCCACCGCTTCATTCCTAGGTCTCCATAGACACAAAAACATATTAGGACACATCCACAGGAGAGTCCATTTCAACTCAGCCTCCTCGGTTGCCCCCCACATCCAGCAGATCTAACCTGTCTTGTTGCTTGGAGACAATTGGAATGCGAGGTGGGCTACCCAGCCATCCATCCTTAGAACCCTGCTCGGAATCGTTGGCCTGGAGCCAACCAACAGGTCTCAATTGTCCTGCAGAAGATTCTTTGCAGTTTGGAGCTTCTCACAACTCCCATCGTGCGAAAACCCCCATGTCCTCGTGATCCAACCCCTTCAAGAAATGGCCATCAGGGCAGAAAGTCCAACCTGAGCGATCGTCTGATCCTTGCCCTGACTTCAGATGCACGAGATCTCTATTGAGGTCTGTAGATTGTGCCTGCCATATCCTCACCCAGAAACCTAGGCCTAGCTTGGGTTCTCAGACTCCGTCTTCAGACTACTGGCCCACAAGCCCTCCAGTTTGGCAATCCAGAACTACAAAGCCGCACTCTTCCTGCCCTACAGAAGTAAAACATTGCCCTCAGGGCTACCCCGAAACCGCAAATGAGGATCAACCTGCACGCCATTCGGCTGTACCCCAAACATATAGGCTGACCTGGGCACTATTTCCCCTTCTGACCCAGCCTGAGCCTGGACCTCCTGGTCCCACCCAGACAGCTGGCCGCACACTGAGCACATCGGACCCGCCATGGCCTTAGGTCGTCATCTCTTCCCAACTGCGGTTTTCAGGCTCCAGAACCTAGACCTTATCTCCAACCATTGCCCAGGGTTGAAAATAATGCAGAAATCAGAACTCTTTCCCCATGGCAAGAAACCTTGTGGTTGGCATGTTGTCCAACGTTCAGTGTAGTTGAAACAAGCGTGGCCCATGAGGCCCAGCCCATGCTTGCGGGCCACATTGGTCACAAACACACATTGTGTCCCTCAGCCTGAGCCCAGTCCTCAGGTAAGGCCTCTCAGGGCCTATATGAAGAGACAGCATATTGGGCTTGCCATGCTTCTAGGCCCCAATTTTTAACCATAGTTCGGGTTGTCCCTTCACTCTTCCCCAGGGCTCTGCTTTGGAATTCCTCTTTTGGTGGGACACCTGAGGTAACAAACCTGAAAGGTGTCCTCCCATCCCACAGATTGACGAAAAACAATTGGGATCGGGTCAAATCCACAGAGAGGAAGATTCGTCCATGGCCCATGAGACCTCCCCAACATTCCACGGCCATCGCTGAAACAAAATCCAGGGACAAAATCCTGACCAAGCGCCTCAGACTCGCTCATTCTTCATATCCTGAAGAGTTCTTCTCATGGTTTGTAGATCGGGCGTGCCATACCTACGTCCCCAAACTTAAGCTGAGTTTGTGTTTTCAGTCTTCTGTCCTCAAAGTCCTGGGCCACACTCCCTCCAGGCTGGGGCCCCTAGAGCCACACATTAGGACTGCCCCCACCCAATCCATGGGAATTCTGCCCATTCCATTGTCAAAAATCGTACAAATTAGGAGAACCCTCCAAAGTCCCTGAGGCCATCCCAATAGTGTCGGTCGCCCGGGACAAAAAAGGGCGGTTGATACCGGCTGAGCATCTACCTCCACTCATCTACCTCCACTCATATCAAGAAGATTGAACCAGACAGGACCCGAGGCCATTATCGGATCCATTGCTTTGGTTTACAGGCATGTCTCCTCAAAAGCCTGCATTCCAATACCAGCAGAGGGGATTTCCTGAGGCACCCATCAGAACAAATCTCGTCTCCACAAGGAAACGTGTGCATGGGAGCTATGCCAAAGCTTAGGAGAATACTTCAGGTTCCCGGTGCCACCTCCCCATTCCAAGGCCCTCATGGACACAAACACACGTTAGGACCCATCCTCTGGAATGTGCATTTCAACTCAGCCACCCCGGTTGCTCCCGCAGATCCATTACATCTAAACTGTCTTGTTGCTAGGAGACAATTGGAAGGCGAGGCGGACGTCCCAGGCATCCATCCTGGAACGGTGCTCTGGAGTCATTCCATATGGGATGTGCTGGAGCTGTCCAACAGGTCTCAATTGTCCCGCAGAAGGAATCCTTGAAGGGGGCATCCCACATCTCCCAACGTGGAAAACCTCCATGGCCTCGAGATTCCGCTCCCTTCATGAAGGGGCCGTCATGCACAGAAACCCCAACCTGAGCCAACGTGGGATCCTCGCCCTGACTTCAGATGCATGAGATATTGGTTCAGATCTGCAGGGGGTACCTGCCGTGCCCTAACCCTGAATCCGAAGTCTAGCTTGTGTTCTCAGACTTCAGTCCTCACTCTACTGGCCCCAAAGCCCTCAAGTTTGGCAATTCCGGACCGACAATGAAGCACTCTGCCTGCACTCTAGAAAAAATATATTGCCTAATGAGCAACCCAGGCAGCTTAAATGAGGATAAACCTACACGGCACTCGAATGTACCCAAATTATATAGTCTAACCTGGGCACTAATACACTGTCTGACACAACCTGAGCCCGGACCTGCTGACCAACACTCAGACAGCTGACCGCACGCTGAGCACATCAGACCCGCCATGGCCTTAGGTCATCATCTCTTCCCTACCTCAGTTTTCAGGCTTCAGAACCTAGACCTTATCTCCAATCACTGCCCACGGATGACTGTGATGCAGAAATCAGAACTCTTCCTGACCCATGGCAAGAAACCTTGTGGTTGGCATGTTGTCCAACGTTCAGTGTAGGAGAAACCAGCATTCACCCTGAGGCCCCGCCCATTCTTGAGTGCGACGAGAGCATAAACACGCATTGTGACCTCAGCGTGAGTCCTGTCCTCTAGTAAGTCCTCTCAGTGGCTGGACCATTAGATGTCATAATGGGCTTGACATGTTCCTAGTCCCCAATTTTTAACCAGATATCTGGTTGTCCAGTCGCCCCACCCCAGGGCTCTACTCTGGAATCCCTCATTTGGTGGGACATCTGAGGTTGAAAAACAAAATGAAACAAATCGACAACAACAAAAAAACGGACTTCTTCCATCCCCAGAATGACCCCAAACTCTTTGGACGGGACCGAGCCCCCAGAGAGTAAGACTCGTCCATTTCCCATGAAGTCACCCGGCAATTTCACGACCATGAGTGACACGATATCCAGAGACAAAAACTTGAGCAAGAGCCTCACACTCGCCCTTTTTTCATATCCCGAAGTGTTCTCCTCATGGTCTGTAGATCAGTCCTGCCATACCTATGACCCAAAACATAAGCCGAGTTTGTGTTTTCAGACAACTGTCCAAACAGCTCTGGCCTACACACCCTACAGGCTCCGGGTCCTGGAGCCAAACCTGAGGACTGTACTTGCCCTCTCCAAGGGAATTGTATGTGCCCATTCCAATGTCCACAACCCTACTAGTAGGATAACCTCCAAAGTCCCTGAGGCCATCCCAATAGTTGTGGCTTCCCAGGACAAACAGGGGCAATCTGAGCCCATCTGAGCACCTACCTGCACTCAGACCCGTAGACTGATGTCCCCAAAGGTAAAAAGGAACGAACAGGCCCCTTGGCACTAATCGGATCCATTGCTTTGGTTTCCAGGCATCTCTCCTCAGAGGACTGGATTTCAATACCAGCATATGGCTGTTTCTTGACTCACCCATCAGAACAAATCTCATCTACACATGGGAAACATGCACGTTGGAGCTGTGTCAAAGCCTCTGTTTAGGAGAACCCTTCAGGGCCCCAGGGCCACCGCTTCATTCCTAGGTCTCCATAGACACAAAAACATATTAGGACACATCCACAGGAGAGTCCATTTCAACTCAGCCTCCTCGGTTGCCCCCCACATCCAGCAGATCTAACCTGTCTTGTTGCTTGGAGACAATTGGAATGCGAGGTGGGCTACCCAGCCATCCATCCTTAGAACCCTGCTCGGAATCGTTGGCCTGGAGCCAACCAACAGGTCTCAATTGTCCTGCAGAAGATTCTTTGCAGTTTGGAGCTTCTCACAACTCCCATCGTGCGAAAACCCCCATGTCCTCGTGATCCAACCCCTTCAAGAAATGGCCATCAGGGCAGAAAGTCCAACCTGAGCGATCGTCTGATCCTTGCCCTGACTTCAGATGCACGAGATCTCTATTGAGGTCTGTAGATTGTGCCTGCCATATCCTCACCCAGAAACCTAGGCCTAGCTTGGGTTCTCAGACTCCGTCTTCAGACTACTGGCCCACAAGCCCTCCAGTTTGGCAATCCAGAACTACAAAGCCGCACTCTTCCTGCCCTACAGAAGTAAAACATTGCCCTCAGGGCTACCCCGAAACCGCAAATGAGGATCAACCTGCACGCCATTCGGCTGTACCCCAAACATATAGGCTGACCTGGGCACTATTTCCCCTTCTGACCCAGCCTGAGCCTGGACCTCCTGGTCCCACCCAGACAGCTGGCCGCACACTGAGCACATCGGACCCGCCATGGCCTTAGGTCGTCATCTCTTCCCAACTGCGGTTTTCAGGCTCCAGAACCTAGACCTTATCTCCAACCATTGCCCAGGGTTGAAAATAATGCAGAAATCAGAACTCTTTCCCCATGGCAAGAAACCTTGTGGTTGGCATGTTGTCCAACGTTCAGTGTAGTTGAAACAAGCGTGGCCCATGAGGCCCAGCCCATGCTTGCGGGCCACATTGGTCACAAACACACATTGTGTCCCTCAGCCTGAGCCCAGTCCTCAGGTAAGGCCTCTCAGGGCCTATATGAAGAGACAGCATATTGGGCTTGCCATGCTTCTAGGCCCCAATTTTTAACCATAGTTCGGGTTGTCCCTTCACTCTTCCCCAGGGCTCTGCTTTGGAATTCCTCTTTTGGTGGGACACCTGAGGTAACAAACCTGAAAGGTGTCCTCCCATCCCACAGATTGACGAAAAACAATTGGGATCGGGTCAAATCCACAGAGAGGAAGATTCGTCCATGGCCCATGAGACCTCCCCAACATTCCACGGCCATCGCTGAAACAAAATCCAGGGACAAAATCCTGACCAAGCGCCTCAGACTCGCTCATTCTTCATATCCTGAAGAGTTCTTCTCATGGTTTGTAGATCGGGCGTGCCATACCTACGTCCCCAAACTTAAGCTGAGTTTGTGTTTTCAGTCTTCTGTCCTCAAAGTCCTGGGCCACACTCCCTCCAGGCTGGGGCCCCTAGAGCCACACATTAGGACTGCCCCCACCCAATCCATGGGAATTCTGCCCATTCCATTGTCAAAAATCGTACAAATTAGGAGAACCCTCCAAAGTCCCTGAGGCCATCCCAATAGTGTCGGTCGCCCGGGACAAAAAAGGGCGGTTGATACCGGCTGAGCATCTACCTCCACTCATCTACCTCCACTCATATCAAGAAGATTGAACCAGACAGGACCCGAGGCCATTATCGGATCCATTGCTTTGGTTTACAGGCATGTCTCCTCAAAAGCCTGCATTCCAATACCAGCAGAGGGGATTTCCTGAGGCACCCATCAGAACAAATCTCGTCTCCACAAGGAAACGTGTGCATGGGAGCTATGCCAAAGCTTAGGAGAATACTTCAGGTTCCCGGTGCCACCTCCCCATTCCAAGGCCCTCATGGACACAAACACACGTTAGGACCCATCCTCTGGAATGTGCATTTCAACTCAGCCACCCCGGTTGCTCCCGCAGATCCATTACATCTAAACTGTCTTGTTGCTAGGAGACAATTGGAAGGCGAGGCGGACGTCCCAGGCATCCATCCTGGAACGGTGCTCTGGAGTCATTCCATATGGGATGTGCTGGAGCTGTCCAACAGGTCTCAATTGTCCCGCAGAAGGAATCCTTGAAGGGGGCATCCCACATCTCCCAACGTGGAAAACCTCCATGGCCTCGAGATTCCGCTCCCTTCATGAAGGGGCCGTCATGCACAGAAACCCCAACCTGAGCCAACGTGGGATCCTCGCCCTGACTTCAGATGCATGAGATATTGGTTCAGATCTGCAGGGGGTACCTGCCGTGCCCTCACCCTGAATCCGAAGTCTAGCTTGTGTTCTCAGACTTCAGTCCTCACTCTACTGGCCCCAAAGCCCTCAAGTTTGGCAATTCCGGACCGACAATGAAGCACTCTGCCTGCAC
Source organism: Mustela nivalis (assembly GCF_964662115.1). Classification (NCBI taxonomy): domain Eukaryota; kingdom Metazoa; phylum Chordata; class Mammalia; order Carnivora; family Mustelidae; genus Mustela; species Mustela nivalis. The sequence goes on along the minus strand of NW_028136446.1, from coordinate 800,410 downwards.
TCTAGAAAAAATATATTGCCTAATGAGCAACCCAGGCAGCTTAAATGAGGATAAACCTACACGGCACTCGAATGTACCCAAATTATATAGTCTAACCTGGGCACTAATGCACTGTCTGACACAACCTGAGCCCGGACCTGCTGACCAACACTCAGACAGCTGACCGCACGCTGAGCACATCAGACCCGCCATGGCCTTAGGTCATCATCTCTTCCCTACCTCAGTTTTCAGGCTTCAGAACCTAGACCTTATCTCCAATCACTGCCCACGGATGACTGTGATGCAGAAATCAGAACTCTTCCTGACCCATGGCAAGAAACCTTGTGGTTGGCATGTTGTCCAACGTTCAGTGTAGGAGAAACCAGCATTCACCCTGAGGCCCCGCCCATTCTTGAGTGCGACGAGAGCATAAACACGCATTGTGACCTCAGCGTGAGTCCTGTCCTCTAGTAAGTCCTCTCAGTGGCTGGACCATTAGATGTCATAATGGGCTTGACATGTTCCTAGTCCCCAATTTTTAACCAGATATCTGGTTGTCCAGTCGCCCCACCCCAGGGCTCTACTCTGGAATCCCTCATTTGGTGGGACATCTGAGGTTGAAAAACAAAATGAAACAAATCGACAACAACAAAAAAACGGACTTCTTCCATCCCCAGAATGACCCCAAACTCTTTGGACGGGACCGAGCCCCCAGAGAGTAAGACTCGTCCATTTCCCATGAAGTCACCCGGTAATTTCACGACCATGAGTGACACGATATCCAGAGACAAAAACTTGAGCAAGAGCCTCACACTCGCCCTTTTTTCATATCCCGAAGTGTTCTCCTCATGGTCTGTAGATCAGTCCTGCCATACCTATGACCCAAAACATAAGCCGAGTTTGTGTTTTCAGACAACTGTCCAAACAGCTCTGGCCTACACACCCTACAGGCTCCGGGCCCTGGAGCCAAACCTGAGGACTGTACTTGCCCTCTCCAAGGGAATTGTATGTGCCCATTCCAATGGCCACAACCCTACTAGTAGGATAACCTCCAAAGTCCCTGAGGCCATCCCAATAGTTGTGGCTTCCCAGGACAAACAGGGGCAATCTGAGCCCATCTGAGCACCTACCTGCACTCAGACCCGTAGACTGATGTCCCCAAAGGTAAAAAGGAACGAACAGGCCCCTTGGCACTAATCGGATCCATTGCTTTGGTTTCCAGGCATCTCTCCTCAGAGGACTGGATTTCAATACCAGCATATGGCTGTTTCTTGACTCACCCATCAGAACAAATCTCATCTACACATGGGAAACATGCACGTTGGAGCTGTGTCAAAGCCTCTGTTTAGGAGAACCCTTCAGGGCCCCAGGGCCACCGCTTCATTCCTAGGTCTCCATAGACACAAAAACATATTAGGACACATCCACAGGAGAGTCCATTTCAACTCAGCCTCCTCGGTTGCCCCCCACATCCAGCAGATCTAACCTGTCTTGTTGCTTGGAGACAATTGGAATGCGAGGTGGGCTACCCAGCCATCCATCCTTAGAACCCTGCTCGGAATCGTTGGCCTGGAGCCAACCAACAGGTCTCAATTGTCCTGCAGAAGATTCTTTGCAGTTTGGAGCTTCTCACAACTCCCATCGTGCGAAAACCCCCATGTCCTCGTGATCCAACCCCTTCAAGAAATGGCCATCAGGGCAGAAAGTCCAACCTGAGCGATCGTCTGATCCTTGCCCTGACTTCAGATGCACGAGATCTCTATTGAGGTCTGTAGATTGTGCCTGCCATATCCTCACCCAGAAACCTAGGCCTAGCTTGGGTTCTCAGACTCCGTCTTCAGACTACTGGCCCACAAGCCCTCCAGTTTGGCAATCCAGAACTACAAAGCCGCACTCTTCCTGCCCTACAGAAGTAAAACATTGCCCTCAGGGCTACCCCGAAACCGCAAATGAGGATCAACCTGCACGCCATTCGGCTGTACCCCAAACATATAGGCTGACCTGGGCACTATTTCCCCTTCTGACCCAGCCTGAGCCTGGACCTCCTGGTCCCACCCAGACAGCTGGCCGCACACTGAGCACATCGGACCCGCCATGGCCTTAGGTCGTCATCTCTTCCCAACTGCGGTTTTCAGGCTCCAGAACCTAGACCTTATCTCCAACCATTGCCCAGGGTTGAAAATAATGCAGAAATCAGAACTCTTTCCCCATGGCAAGAAACCTTGTGGTTGGCATGTTGTCCAACGTTCAGTGTAGTTGAAACAAGCGTGGCCCATGAGGCCCAGCCCATGCTTGCGGGCCACATTGGTCACAAACACACATTGTGTCCCTCAGCCTGAGCCCAGTCCTCAGGTAAGGCCTCTCAGGGCCTATATGAAGAGACAGCATATTGGGCTTGCCATGCTTCTAGGCCCCAATTTTTAACCATAGTTCGGGTTGTCCCTTCACTCTTCCCCAGGGCTCTGCTTTGGAATTCCTCTTTTGGTGGGACACCTGAGGTAACAAACCTGAAAGGTGTCCTCCCATCCCACAGATTGACGAAAAACAATTGGGATCGGGTCAAATCCACAGAGAGGAAGATTCGTCCATGGCCCATGAGACCTCCCCAACATTCCACGGCCATCGCTGAAACAAAATCCAGGGACAAAATCCTGACCAAGCGCCTCAGACTCGCTCATTCTTCATATCCTGAAGAGTTCTTCTCATGGTTTGTAGATCGGGCGTGCCATACCTACGTCCCCAAACTTAAGCTGAGTTTGTGTTTTCAGTCTTCTGTCCTCAAAGTCCTGGGCCACACTCCCTCCAGGCTGGGGCCCCTAGAGCCACACATTAGGACTGTCCCCACCCAATCCATGGGAATTCTGCCCATTCCATTGTCAAAAATCGTACAAATTAGGAGAACCCTCCAAAGTCCCTGAGGCCATCCCAATAGTGTCGGTCGCCCGGGACAAAAAAGGGCGGTTGATACCGGCTGAGCATCTACCTCCACTCATCTACCTCCACTCATATCAAGAAGATTGAACCAGACAGGACCCGAGGCCATTATCGGATCCATTGCTTTGGTTTACAGGCATGTCTCCTCAAAAGCCTGCATTCCAATACCAGCAGAGGGGATTTCCTGAGGCACCCATCAGAACAAATCTCGTCTCCACAAGGAAACGTGTGCATGGGAGCTATGCCAAAGCTTAGGAGAATACTTCAGGTTCCCGGTGCCACCTCCCCATTCCAAGGCCCTCATGGACACAAACACACGTTAGGACCCATCCTCTGGAATGTGCATTTCAACTCAGCCACCCCGGTTGCTCCCGCAGATCCATTACATCTAAACTGTCTTGTTGCTAGGAGACAATTGGAAGGCGAGGCGGACGTCCCAGGCATCCATCCTGGAACGGTGCTCTAGAGTCATTCCATATGGGATGTGCTGGAGCTGTCCAACAGGTCTCAATTGTCCCGCAGAAGGAATCCTTGAAGGGGGCATCCCACATCTCCCAACGTGGAAAACCTCCATGGCCTCGAGATTCCGCTCCCTTCATGAAGGGGCCGTCATGCACAGAAACCCCAACCTGAGCCAACGTGGGATCCTCGCCCTGACTTCGGGATGCATGAGATATTGGTTCAGATCTGCAGGGGGTACCTGCCGTGCCCTCACCCTGAATCCGAAGTCTAGCTTGTGTTCTCAGACTTCAGTCCTCACTCTACTGGCCCCAAAGCCCTCAAGTTTGGCAATTCCGGACCGACAATGAAGCACTCTGCCTGCACTCTAGAAAAAATATATTGCCTAATGAGCAACCCAGGCAGCTTAAATGAGGATAAACCTACACGGCACTCGAATGTACCCAAATTATATAGTCTAACCTGGGCACTAATGCACTGTCTGACACAACCTGAGCCCGGACCTGCTGACCAACACTCAGACAGCTGACCGCACGCTGAGCACATCAGACCCACCATGGCCTTAGGTCATCATCTCTTCCCTACCTCAGTTTTCAGGCTTCAGAACCTAGACCTTATCTCCAATCACTGCCCACGGATGACTGTGATGCAGAAATCAGAACTCTTCCTGACCCATGGCAAGAAACCTTGTGGTTGGCATGTTGTCCAACGTTCAGTGTAGGAGAAACCAGCATTCACCCTGAGGCCCCGCCCATTCTTGAGTGCGACGAGAGCATAAACACGCATTGTGACCTCAGCGTGAGTCCTGTCCTCTAGTAAGTCCTCTCAGTGGCTGGACCATTAGATGTCATAATGGGCTTGACATGTTCCTAGTCCCCAATTTTTAACCAGATATCTGGTTGTCCAGTCGCCCCACCCCAGGGCTCTACTCTGGAATCCCTCATTTGGTGGGACATCTGAGGTTGAAAAACAAAATGAAACAAATCGACAACAACAAAAAAACGGACTTCTTCCATCCCCAGAATGACCCCAAACTCTTTGGACGGGACCGAGCCCCCAGAGAGTAAGACTCGTCCATTTCCCATGAAGTCACCCGGCAATTTCACGACCATGAGTGACACGATATCCAGAGACAAAAACTTGAGCAAGAGCCTCACACTCGCCCTTTTTTCATATCCCGAAGTGTTCTCCTCATGGTCTGTAGATCAGTCCTGCCATACCTATGACCCAAAACATAAGCCGAGTTTGTGTTTTCAGACAACTGTCCAAACAGCTCTGGCCTACACACCCTACAGGCTCCGGGCCCTGGAGCCAAACCTGAGGACTGTACTTGCCCTCTCCAAGGGAATTGTATGTGCCCATTCCAATGGCCACAACCCTACTAGTAGGATAACCTCCAAAGTCCCTGAGGCCATCCCAATAGTTGTGGCTTCCCAGGACAAACAGGGGCAATCTGAGCCCATCTGAGCACCTACCTGCACTCAGACCCGTAGACTGATGTCCCCAAAGGTAAAAAGGAACGAACAGGCCCCTTGGCACTAATCGGATCCATTGCTTTGGTTTCCAGGCATCTCTCCTCAGAGGACTGGATTTCAATACCAGCATATGGCTGTTTCTTGACTCACCCATCAGAACAAATCTCATCTACACATGGGAAACATGCACGTTGGAGCTGTGTCAAAGCCTCTGTTTAGGAGAACCCTTCAGGGCCCCAGGGCCACCGCTTCATTCCTAGGTCTCCATAGACACAAAAACATATTAGGACACATCCACAGGAGAGTCCATTTCAACTCAGCCTCCTCGGTTGCCCCCCACATCCAGCAGATCTAACCTGTCTTGTTGCTTGGAGACAATTGGAATGCGAGGTGGGCTACCCAGCCATCCATCCTTAGAACCCTGCTCGGAATCGTTGGCCTGGAGCCAACCAACAGGTCTCAATTGTCCTGCAGAAGATTCTTTGCAGTTTGGAGCTTCTCACAACTCCCATCGTGCGAAAACCCCCATGTCCTCGTGATCCAACCCCTTCAAGAAATGGCCATCAGGGCAGAAAGTCCAACCTGAGCGATCGTCTGATCCTTGCCCTGACTTCAGATGCACGAGATCTCTATTGAGGTCTGTAGATTGTGCCTGCCATATCCTCACCCAGAAACCTAGGCCTAGCTTGGGTTCTCAGACTCCGTCTTCAGACTACTGGCCCACAAGCCCTCCAGTTTGGCAATCCAGAACTACAAAGCCGCACTCTTCCTGCCCTACAGAAGTAAAACATTGCCCTCAGGGCTACCCCGAAACCGCAAATGAGGATCAACCTGCACGCCATTCGGCTGTACCCCAAACATATAGGCTGACCTGGGCACTATTTCCCCTTCTGACCCAGCCTGAGCCTGGACCTCCTGGTCCCACCCAGACAGCTGGCCGCACACTGAGCACATCGGACCCGCCATGGCCTTAGGTCGTCATCTCTTCCCAACTGCGGTTTTCAGGCTCCAGAACCTAGACCTTATCTCCAACCATTGCCCAGGGTTGAAAATAATGCAGAAATCAGAACTCTTTCCCCATGGCAAGAAACCTTGTGGTTGGCATGTTGTCCAACGTTCAGTGTAGTTGAAACAAGCGTGGCCCATGAGGCCCAGCCCATGCTTGCGGGCCACATTGGTCACAAACACACATTGTGTCCCTCAGCCTGAGCCCAGTCCTCAGGTAAGGCCTCTCAGGGCCTATATGAAGAGACAGCATATTGGGCTTGCCATGCTTCTAGGCCCCAATTTTTAACCATAGTTCGGGTTGTCCCTTCACTCTTCCCCAGGGCTCTGCTTTGGAATTCCTCTTTTGGTGGGACACCTGAGGTAACAAACCTGAAAGGTGTCCTCCCATCCCACAGATTGACGAAAAACAATTGGGATCGGGTCAAATCCACAGAGAGGAAGATTCGTCCATGGCCCATGAGACCTCCCCAACATTCCACGGCCATCGCTGAAACAAAATCCAGGGACAAAATCCTGACCAAGCGCCTCAGACTCGCTCATTCTTCATATCCTGAAGAGTTCTTCTCATGGTTTGTAGATCGGGCGTGCCATACCTACGTCCCCAAACTTAAGCTGAGTTTGTGTTTTCAGTCTTCTGTCCTCAAAGTCCTGGGCCACACTCCCTCCAGGCTGGGGCCCCTAGAGCCACACATTAGGACTGCCCCCACCCAATCCATGGGAATTCTGCCCATTCCATTGTCAAAAATCGTACAAATTAGGAGAACCCTCCAAAGTCCCTGAGGCCATCCCAATAGTGTCGGTCGCCCGGGACAAAAAAGGGCGGTTGATACCGGCTGAGCATCTACCTCCACTCATCTACCTCCACTCATATCAAGAAGATTGAACCAGACAGGACCCGAGGCCATTATCGGATCCATTGCTTTGGTTTACAGGCATGTCTCCTCAAAAGCCTGCATTCCAATACCAGCAGAGGGGATTTCCTGAGGCACCCATCAGAACAAATCTCGTCTCCACAAGGAAACGTGTGCATGGGAGCTATGCCAAAGCTTAGGAGAATACTTCAGGTTCCCGGTGCCACCTCCCCATTCCAAGGCCCTCATGGACACAAACACACGTTAGGACCCATCCTCTGGAATGTGCATTTCAACTCAGCCACCCCGGTTGCTCCCGCAGATCCATTACATCTAAACTGTCTTGTTGCTAGGAGACAATTGGAAGGCGAGGCGGACGTCCCAGGCATCCATCCTGGAACGGTGCTCTGGAGTCATTCCATATGGGATGTGCTGGAGCTGTCCAACAGGTCTCAATTGTCCCGCAGAAGGAATCCTTGAAGGGGGCATCCCACATCTCCCAACGTGGAAAACCTCCATGGCCTCGAGATTCCGCTCCCTTCATGAAGGGGCCGTCATGCACAGAAACCCCAACCTGAGCCAACGTGGGATCCTCGCCCTGACTTCGGGATGCATGAGATATTGGTTCAGATCTGCAGGGGGTACCTGCCGTGCCCTCACCCTGAATCCGAAGTCTAGCTTGTGTTCTCAGACTTCAGTCCTCACTCTACTGGCCCCAAAGCCCTCAAGTTTGGCAATTCCGGACCGACAATGAAGCACTCTGCCTGCACTCTAGAAAAAATATATTGCCTAATGAGCAACCCAGGCAGCTTAAATGAGGATAAACCTACACGGCACTCGAATGTACCCAAATTATATAGTCTAACCTGGGCACTAATGCACTGTCTGACACAACCTGAGCCCGGACCTGCTGACCAACACTCAGACAGCTGACCGCACGCTGAGCACATCAGACCCGCCATGGCCTTAGGTCATCATCTCTTCCCTACCTCAGTTTTCAGGCTTCAGAACCTAGACCTTATCTCCAATCACTGCCCACGGATGACTGTGATGCAGAAATCAGAACTCTTCCTGACCCATGGCAAGAAACCTTGTGGTTGGCATGTTGTCCAACGTTCAGTGTAGGAGAAACCAGCATTCACCCTGAGGCCCCGCCCATTCTTGAGTGCGACGAGAGCATAAACACGCATTGTGACCTCAGCGTGAGTCCTGTCCTCTAGTAAGTCCTCTCAGTGGCTGGACCATTAGATGTCATAATGGGCTTGACATGTTCCTAGTCCCCAATTTTTAACCAGATATCTGGTTGTCCAGTCGCCCCACCCCAGGGCTCTACTCTGGAATCCCTCATTTGGTGGGACATCTGAGGTTGAAAAACAAAATGAAACAAATCGACAACAACAAAAAAACGGACTTCTTCCATCCCCAGAATGACCCCAAACTCTTTGGACGGGACCGAGCCCCCAGAGAGTAAGACTCGTCCATTTCCCATGAAGTCACCCGGCAATTTCACGACCATGAGTGACACGATATCCAGAGACAAAAACTTGAGCAAGAGCCTCACACTCGCCCTTTTTTCATATCCCGAAGTGTTCTCCTCATGGTCTGTAGATCAGTCCTGCCATACCTATGACCCAAAACATAAGCCGAGTTTGTGTTTTCAGACAACTGTCCAAACAGCTCTGGCCTACACACCCTACAGGCTCCGGGCCCTGGAGCCAAACCTGAGGACTGTACTTGCCCTCTCCAAGGGAATTGTATGTGCCCATTCCAATGGCCACAACCCTACTAGTAGGATAACCTCCAAAGTCCCTGAGGCCATCCCAATAGTTGTGGCTTCCCAGGACAAACAGGGGCAATCTGAGCCCATCTGAGCACCTACCTGCACTCAGACCCGTAGACTGATGTCCCCAAAGGTAAAAAGGAACGAACAGGCCCCTTGGCACTAATCGGATCCATTGCTTTGGTTTCCAGGCATCTCTCCTCAGAGGACTGGATTTCAATACCAGCATATGGCTGTTTCTTGACTCACCCATCAGAACAAATCTCATCTACACATGGGAAACATGCACGTTGGAGCTGTGTCAAAGCCTCTGTTTAGGAGAACCCTTCAGGGCCCCAGGGCCACCGCTTCATTCCTAGGTCTCCATAGACACAAAAACATATTAGGACACATCCACAGGAGAGTCCATTTCAACTCAGCCTCCTCGGTTGCCCCCCACATCCAGCAGATCTAACCTGTCTTGTTGCTTGGAGACAATTGGAATGCGAGGTGGGCTACCCAGCCATCCATCCTTAGAACCCTGCTCGGAATCGTTGGCCTGGAGCCAACCAACAGGTCTCAATTGTCCTGCAGAAGATTCTTTGCAGTTTGGAGCTTCTCACAACTCCCATCGTGCGAAAACCCCCATGTCCTCGTGATCCAACCCCTTCAAGAAATGGCCATCAGGGCAGAAAGTCCAACCTGAGCGATCGTCTGATCCTTGCCCTGACTTCAGATGCACGAGATCTCTATTGAGGTCTGTAGATTGTGCCTGCCATATCCTCACCCAGAAACCTAGGCCTAGCTTGGGTTCTCAGACTCCGTCTTCAGACTACTGGCCCACAAGCCCTCCAGTTTGGCAATCCAGAACTACAAAGCCGCACTCTTCCTGCCCTACAGAAGTAAAACATTGCCCTCAGGGCTACCCCGAAACCGCAAATGAGGATCAACCTGCACGCCATTCGGCTGTACCCCAAACATATAGGCTGACCTGGGCACTATTTCCCCTTCTGACCCAGCCTGAGCCTGGACCTCCTGGTCCCACCCAGACAGCTGGCCGCACACTGAGCACATCGGACCCGCCATGGCCTTAGGTCGTCATCTCTTCCCAACTGCGGTTTTCAGGCTCCAGAACCTAGACCTTATCTCCAACCATTGCCCAGGGTTGAAAATAATGCAGAAATCAGAACTCTTTCCCCATGGCAAGAAACCTTGTGGTTGGCATGTTGTCCAACGTTCAGTGTAGTTGAAACAAGCGTGGCCCATGAGGCCCAGCCCATGCTTGCGGGCCACATTGGTCACAAACACACATTGTGTCCCTCAGCCTGAGCCCAGTCCTCAGGTAAGGCCTCTCAGGGCCTATATGAAGAGACAGCATATTGGGCTTGCCATGCTTCTAGGCCCCAATTTTTAACCATAGTTCGGGTTGTCCCTTCACTCTTCCCCAGGGCTCTGCTTTGGAATTCCTCTTTTGGTGGGACACCTGAGGTAACAAACCTGAAAGGTGTCCTCCCATCCCACAGATTGACGAAAAACAATTGGGATCGGGTCAAATCCACAGAGAGGAAGATTCGTCCATGGCCCATGAGACCTCCCCAACATTCCACGGCCATCGCTGAAACAAAATCCAGGGACAAAATCCTGACCAAGCGCCTCAGACTCGCTCATTCTTCATATCCTGAAGAGTTCTTCTCATGGTTTGTAGATCGGGCGTGCCATACCTACGTCCCCAAACTTAAGCTGAGTTTGTGTTTTCAGTCTTCTGTCCTCAAAGTCCTGGGCCACACTCCCTCCAGGCTGGGGCCCCTAGAGCCACACATTAGGACTGCCCCCACCCAATCCATGGGAATTCTGCCCATTCCATTGTCAAAAATCGTACAAATTAGGAGAACCCTCCAAAGTCCCTGAGGCCATCCCAATAGTGTCGGTCGCCCGGGACAAAAAAGGGCGGTTGATACCGGCTGAGCATCTACCTCCACTCATCTACCTCCACTCATATCAAGAAGATTGAACCAGACAGGACCCGAGGCCATTATCGGATCCATTGCTTTGGTTTACAGGCATGTCTCCTCAAAAGCCTGCATTCCAATACCAGCAGAGGGGATTTCCTGAGGCACCCATCAGAACAAATCTCGTCTCCACAAGGAAACGTGTGCATGGGAGCTATGCCAAAGCTTAGGAGAATACTTCAGGTTCCCGGTGCCACCTCCCCATTCCAAGGCCCTCATGGACACAAACACACGTTAGGACCCATCCTCTGGAATGTGCATTTCAACTCAGCCACCCCGGTTGCTCCCGCAGATCCATTAGATCTAAACTGTCTTGTTGCTAGGAGACAATTGGAAGGCGAGGCGGACGTCCCAGGCATCCATCCTGGAACGGTGCTCTGGAGTCATTCCATATGGGATGTGCTGGAGCTGTCCAACAGGTCTCAATTGTCCCGCAGAAGGAATCCTTGAAGGGGGCATCCCACATCTCCCAACGTGGAAAACCTCCATGGCCTCGAGATTCCGCTCCCTTCATGAAGGGGCCGTCATGCACAGAAACCCCAACCTGAGCCAACGTGGGATCCTCGCCCTGACTTCGGGATGCATGAGATATTGGTTCAGATCTGCAGGGGGTACCTGCCGTGCCCTCACCCTGAATCCGAAGTCTAGCTTGTGTTCTCAGACTTCAGTCCTCACTCTACTGGCCCCAAAGCCCTCAAGTTTGGCAATTCCGGACCGACAATGAAGCACTCTGCCTGCACTCTAGAAAAAATATATTGCCTAATGAGCAACCCAGGCAGCTTAAATGAGGATAAACCTACACGGCACTCGAATGTACCCAAATTATATAGTCTAACCTGGGCACTAATGCACTGTCTGACACAACCTGAGCCCGGACCTGCTGACCAACACTCAGACAGCTGACCGCACGCTGAGCACATCAGACCCGCCATGGCCTTAGGTCATCATCTCTTCCCTACCTCAGTTTTCAGGCTTCAGAACCTAGACCTTATCTCCAATCACTGCCCACGGATGACTGTGATGCAGAAATCAGAACTCTTCCTGACCCATGGCAAGAAACCTTGTGGTTGGCATGTTGTCCAACGTTCAGTGTAGGAGAAACCAGCATTCACCCTGAGGCCCCGCCCATTCTTGAGTGCGACGAGAGCATAAACACGCATTGTGACCTCAGCGTGAGTCCTGTCCTCTAGTAAGTCCTCTCAGTGGCTGGACCATTAGATGTCATAATGGGCTTGACATGTTCCTAGTCCCCAATTTTTAACCAGATATCTGGTTGTCCAGTCGCCCCACCCCAGGGCTCTACTCTGGAATCCCTCATTTGGTGGGACATCTGAGGTTGAAAAACAAAATGAAACAAATCGACAACAACAAAAAAACGGACTTCTTCCATCCCCAGAATGACCCCAAACTCTTTGGACGGGACCGAGCCCCCAGAGAGTAAGACTCGTCCATTTCCCATGAAGTCACCCGGCAATTTCACGACCATGAGTGACACGATATCCAGAGACAAAAACTTGAGCAAGAGCCTCACACTCGCCCTTTTTTCATATCCCGAAGTGTTCTCCTCACGGTCTGTAGATCAGTCCTGCCATACCTATGACCCAAAACATAAGCCGAGTTTGTGTTTTCAGACAACTGTCCAAACAGCTCTGGCCTACACACCCTACAGGCTCCGGGCCCTGGAGCCAAACCTGAGGACTGTACTTGCCCTCTCCAAGGGAATTGTATGTGCCCATTCCAATGGCCACAACCCTACTAGTAGGATAACCTCCAAAGTCCCTGAGGCCATCCCAATAGTTGTGGCTTCCCAGGACAAACAGGGGCAATCTGAGCCCATCTGAGCACCTACCTGCACTCAGACCCGTAGACTGATGTCCCCAAAGGTAAAAAGGAACGAACAGGCCCCTTGGCACTAATCGGATCCATTGCTTTGGTTTCCAGGCATCTCTCCTCAGAGGACTGGATTTCAATACCAGCATATGGCTGTTTCTTGACTCACCCATCAGAACAAATCTCATCTACACATGGGAAACATGCACGTTGGAGCTGTGTCAAAGCCTCTGTTTAGGAGAACCCTTCAGGGCCCCAGGGCCACCGCTTCATTCCTAGGTCTCCATAGACACAAAAACATATTAGGACACATCCACAGGAGAGTCCATTTCAACTCAGCCTCCTCGGTTGCCCCCCACATCCAGCAGATCTAACCTGTCTTGTTGCTTGGAGACAATTGGAATGCGAGGTGGGCTACCCAGCCATCCATCCTTAGAACCCTGCTCGGAATCGTTGGCCTGGAGCCAACCAACAGGTCTCAATTGTCCTGCAGAAGATTCTTTGCAGTTTGGAGCTTCTCACAACTCCCATCGTGCGAAAACCCCCATGTCCTCGTGATCCAACCCCTTCAAGAAATGGCCATCAGGGCAGAAAGTCCAACCTGAGCGATCGTCTGATCCTTGCCCTGACTTCAGATGCACGAGATCTCTATTGAGGTCTGTAGATTGTGCCTGCCATATCCTCACCCAGAAACCTAGGCCTAGCTTGGGTTCTCAGACTCCGTCTTCAGACTACTGGCCCACAAGCCCTCCAGTTTGGCAATCCAGAACTACAAAGCCGCACTCTTCCTGCCCTACAGAAGTAAAACATTGCCCTCAGGGCTACCCCGAAACCGCAAATGAGGATCAACCTGCACGCCATTCGGCTGTACCCCAAACATATAGGCTGACCTGGGCACTATTTCCCCTTCTGACCCAGCCTGAGCCTGGACCTCCTGGTCCCACCCAGACAGCTGGCCGCACACTGAGCACATCGGACCCGCCATGGCCTTAGGTCGTCATCTCTTCCCAACTGCGGTTTTCAGGCTCCAGAACCTAGACCTTATCTCCAACCATTGCCCAGGGTTGAAAATAATGCAGAAATCAGAACTCTTTCCCCATGGCAAGAAACCTTGTGGTTGGCATGTTGTCCAACGTTCAGTGTAGTTGAAACAAGCGTGGCCCATGAGGCCCAGCCCATGCTTGCGGGCCACATTGGTCACAAACACACATTGTGTCCCTCAGCCTGAGCCCAGTCCTCAGGTAAGGCCTCTCAGGGCCTATATGAAGAGACAGCATATTGGGCTTGCCATGCTTCTAGGCCCCAATTTTTAACCATAGTTCGGGTTGTCCCTTCACTCTTCCCCAGGGCTCTGCTTTGGAATTCCTCTTTTGGTGGGACACCTGAGGTAACAAACCTGAAAGGTGTCCTCCCATCCCACAGATTGACGAAAAACAATTGGGATCGGGTCAAATCCACAGAGAGGAAGATTCGTCCATGGCCCATGAGACCTCCCCAACATTCCACGGCCATCGCTGAAACAAAATCCAGGGACAAAATCCTGACCAAGCGCCTCAGACTCGCTCATTCTTCATATCCTGAAGAGTTCTTCTCATGGTTTGTAGATCGGGCGTGCCATACCTACGTCCCCAAACTTAAGCTGAGTTTGTGTTTTCAGTCTTCTGTCCTCAAAGTCCTGGGCCACACTCCCTCCAGGCTGGGGCCCCTAGAGCCACACATTAGGACTGCCCCCACCCAATCCATGGGAATTCTGCCCATTCCATTGTCAAAAATCGTACAAATTAGGAGAACCCTCCAAAGTCCCTGAGGCCATCCCAATAGTGTCGGTCGCCCGGGACAAAAAAGGGCGGTTGATACCGGCTGAGCATCTACCTCCACTCATCTACCTCCACTCATATCAAGAAGATTGAACCAGACAGGACCCGAGGCCATTATCGGATCCATTGCTTTGGTTTACAGGCATGTCTCCTCAAAAGCCTGCATTCCAATACCAGCAGAGGGGATTTCCTGAGGCACCCATCAGAACAAATCTCGTCTCCACAAGGAAACGTGTGCATGGGAGCTATGCCAAAGCTTAGGAGAATACTTCAGGTTCCCGGTGCCACCTCCCCATTCCAAGGCCCTCATGGACACAAACACACGTTAGGACCCATCCTCTGGAATGTGCATTTCAACTCAGCCACCCCGGTTGCTCCCGCAGATCCATTACATCTAAACTGTCTTGTTGCTAGGAGACAATTGGAAGGCGAGGCGGACTTCCCAGGCATCCATCCTGGAACGGTGCTCTGGAGTCATTCCATATGGGATGTGCTGGAGCTGTCCAACAGGTCTCAATTGTCCCGCAGAAGGAATCCTTGAAGGGGGCATCCCACATCTCCCAACGTGGAAAACCTCCATGGCCTCGAGATTCCGCTCCCTTCATGAAGGGGCCGTCATGCACAGAAACCCCAACCTGAGCCAACGTGGGATCCTCGCCCTGACTTCGGGATGCATGAGATATTGGTTCAGATCTGCAGGGGGTACCTGCCGTGCCCTCACCCTGAATCCGAAGTCTAGCTTGTGTTCTCAGACTTCAGTCCTCACTCTACTGGCCCCAAAGCCCTCAAGTTTGGCAATTCCGGACCGACAATGAAGCACTCTGCCTGCACTCTAGAAAAAATATATTGCCTAATGAGCAACCCAGGCAGCTTAAATGAGGATAAACCTACACGGCACTCGAATGTACCCAAATTATATAGTCTAACCTGGGCACTAATGCACTGTCTGACACAACCTGAGCCCGGACCTGCTGACCAACACTCAGACAGCTGACCGCACGCTGAGCACATCAGACCCGCCATGGCCTTAGGTCATCATCTCTTCCCTACCTCAGTTTTCAGGCTTCAGAACCTAGACCTTATCTCCAATCACTGCCCACGGATGACTGTGATGCAGAAATCAGAACTCTTCCTGACCCATGGCAAGAAACCTTGTGGTTGGCATGTTGTCCAACGTTCAGTGTAGGAGAAACCAGCATTCACCCTGAGGCCCCGCCCATTCTTGAGTGCGACGAGAGCATAAACACGCATTGTGACCTCAGCGTGAGTCCTGTCCTCTAGTAAGTCCTCTCAGTGGCTGGACCATTAGATGTCATAATGGGCTTGACATGTTCCTAGTCCCCAATTTTTAACCAGATATCTGGTTGTCCAGTCGCCCCACCCCAGGGCTCTACTCTGGAATCCCTCATTTGGTGGGACATCTGAGGTTGAAAAACAAAATGAAACAAATCGACAACAACAAAAAAACGGACTTCTTCCATCCCCAGAATGACCCCAAACTCTTTGGACGGGACCGAGCCCCCAGAGAGTAAGACTCGTCCATTTCCCATGAAGTCACCCGGTAATTTCACGACCATGAGTGACACGATATCCAGAGACAAAAACTTGAGCAAGAGCCTCACACTCGCCCTTTTTTCATATCCCGAAGTGTTCTCCTCATGGTCTGTAGATCAGTCCTGCCATACCTATGACCCAAAACATAAGCCGAGTTTGTGTTTTCAGACAACTGTCCAAACAGCTCTGGCCTACACACCCTACAGGCTCCGGGCCCTGGAGCCAAACCTGAGGACTGTACTTGCCCTCTCCAAGGGAATTGTATGTGCCCATTCCAATGGCCACAACCCTACTAGTAGGATAACCTCCAAAGTCCCTGAGGCCATCCCAATAGTTGTGGCTTCCCAGGACAAACAGGGGCAATCTGAGCCCATCTGAGCACCTACCTGCACTCAGACCCGTAGACTGATGTCCCCAAAGGTAAAAAGGAACGAACAGGCCCCTTGGCACTAATCGGATCCATTGCTTTGGTTTCCAGGCATCTCTCCTCAGAGGACTGGATTTCAATACCAGCATATGGCTGTTTCTTGACTCACCCATCAGAACAAATCTCATCTACACATGGGAAACATGCACGTTGGAGCTGTGTCAAAGCCTCTGTTTAGGAGAACCCTTCAGGGCCCCAGGGCCACCGCTTCATTCCTAGGTCTCCATAGACACAAAAACATATTAGGACACATCCACAGGAGAGTCCATTTCAACTCAGCCTCCTCGGTTGCCCCCCACATCCAGCAGATCTAACCTGTCTTGTTGCTTGGAGACAATTGGAATGCGAGGTGGGCTACCCAGCCATCCATCCTTAGAACCCTGCTCGGAATCGTTGGCCTGGAGCCAACCAACAGGTCTCAATTGTCCTGCAGAAGATTCTTTGCAGTTTGGAGCTTCTCACAACTCCCATCGTGCGAAAACCCCCATGTCCTCGTGATCCAACCCCTTCAAGAAATGGCCATCAGGGCAGAAAGTCCAACCTGAGCGATCGTCTGATCCTTGCCCTGACTTCAGATGCACGAGATCTCTATTGAGGTCTGTAGATTGTGCCTGCCATATCCTCACCCAGAAACCTAGGCCTAGCTTGGGTTCTCAGACTCCGTCTTCAGACTACTGGCCCACAAGCCCTCCAGTTTGGCAATCCAGAACTACAAAGCCGCACTCTTCCTGCCCTACAGAAGTAAAACATTGCCCTCAGGGCTACCCCGAAACCGCAAATGAGGATCAACCTGCACGCCATTCGGCTGTACCCCAAACATATAGGCTGACCTGGGCACTATTTCCCCTTCTGACCCAGCCTGAGCCTGGACCTCCTGGTCCCACCCAGACAGCTGGCCGCACACTGAGCACATCGGACCCGCCATGGCCTTAGGTCGTCATCTCTTCCCAACTGCGGTTTTCAGGCTCCAGAACCTAGACCTTATCTCCAACCATTGCCCAGGGTTGAAAATAATGCAGAAATCAGAACTCTTTCCCCATGGCAAGAAACCTTGTGGTTGGCATGTTGTCCAACGTTCAGTGTAGTTGAAACAAGCGTGGCCCATGAGGCCCAGCCCATGCTTGCGGGCCACATTGGTCACAAACACACATTGTGTCCCTCAGCCTGAGCCCAGTCCTCAGGTAAGGCCTCTCAGGGCCTATATGAAGAGACAGCATATTGGGCTTGCCATGCTTCTAGGCCCCAATTTTTAACCATAGTTCGGGTTGTCCCTTCACTCTTCCCCAGGGCTCTGCTTTGGAATTCCTCTTTTGGTGGGACACCTGAGGTAACAAACCTGAAAGGTGTCCTCCCATCCCACAGATTGACGAAAAACAATTGGGATCGGGTCAAATCCACAGAGAGGAAGATTCGTCCATGGCCCATGAGACCTCCCCAACATTCCACGGCCATCGCTGAAACAAAATCCAGGGACAAAATCCTGACCAAGCGCCTCAGACTCGCTCATTCTTCATATCCTGAAGAGTTCTTCTCATGGTTTGTAGATCGGGCGTGCCATACCTACGTCCCCAAACTTAAGCTGAGTTTGTGTTTTCAGTCTTCTGTCCTCAAAGTCCTGGGCCACACTCCCTCCAGGCTGGGGCCCCTAGAGCCACACATTAGGACTGCCCCCACCCAATCCATGGGAATTCTGCCCATTCCATTGTCAAAAATCGTACAAATTAGGAGAACCCTCCAAAGTCCCTGAGGCCATCCCAATAGTGTCGGTCGCCCGGGACAAAAAAGGGCGGTTGATACCGGCTGAGCATCTACCTCCACTCATCTACCTCCACTCATATCAAGAAGATTGAACCAGACAGGACCCGAGGCCATTATCGGATCCATTGCTTTGGTTTACAGGCATGTCTCCTCAAAAGCCTGCATTCCAATACCAGCAGAGGGGATTTCCTGAGGCACCCATCAGAACAAATCTCGTCTCCACAAGGAAACGTGTGCATGGGAGCTATGCCAAAGCTTAGGAGAATACTTCAGGTTCCCGGTGCCACCTCCCCATTCCAAGGCCCTCATGGACACAAACACACGTTAGGACCCATCCTCTGGAATGTGCATTTCAACTCAGCCACCCCGGTTGCTCCCGCAGATCCATTACATCTAAACTGTCTTGTTGCTAGGAGACAATTGGAAGGCGAGGCGGACGTCCCAGGCATCCATCCTGGAACGGTGCTCTGGAGTCATTCCATATGGGATGTGCTGGAGCTGTCCAACAGGTCTCAATTGTCCCGCAGAAGGAATCCTTGAAGGGGGCATCCCACATCTCCCAACGTGGAAAACCTCCATGGCCTCGAGATTCCGCTCCCTTCATGAAGGGGCCGTCATGCACAGAAACCCCAACCTGAGCCAACGTGGGATCCTCGCCCTGACTTCGGGATGCATGAGATATTGGTTCAGATCTGCAGGGGGTACCTGCCGTGCCCTCACCCTGAATCCGAAGTCTAGCTTGTGTTCTCAGACTTCAGTCCTCACTCTACTGGCCCCAAAGCCCTCAAGTTTGGCAATTCCGGACCGACAATGAAGCACTCTGCCTGCACTCTAGAAAAAATATATTGCCTAATGAGCAACCCAGGCAGCTTAAATGAGGATAAACCTACACGGCACTCGAATGTACCCAAATTATATAGTCTAACCTGGGCACTAATGCACTGTCTGACACAACCTGAGCCCGGACCTGCTGACCAACACTCAGACAGCTGACCGCACGCTGAGCACATCAGACCCGCCATGGCCTTAGGTCATCATCTCTTCCCTACCTCAGTTTTCAGGCTTCAGAACCTAGACCTTATCTCCAATCACTGCCCACGGATGACTGTGATGCAGAAATCAGAACTCTTCCTGACCCATGGCAAGAAACCTTGTGGTTGGCATGTTGTCCAACGTTCAGTGTAGGAGAAACCAGCATTCACCCTGAGGCCCCGCCCATTCTTGAGTGCGACGAGAGCATAAACACGCATTGTGACCTCAGCGTGAGTCCTGTCCTCTAGTAAGTCCTCTCAGTGGCTGGACCATTAGATGTCATAATGGGCTTGACATGTTCCTAGTCCCCAATTTTTAACCAGATATCTGGTTGTCCAGTCGCCCCACCCCAGGGCTCTACTCTGGAATCCCTCATTTGGTGGGACATCTGAGGTTGAAAAACAAAATGAAACAAATCGACAACAACAAAAAAACGGACTTCTTCCATCCCCAGAATGACCCCAAACTCTTTGGACGGGACCGAGCCCCCAGAGAGTAAGACTCGTCCATTTCCCATGAAGTCACCCGGCAATTTCACGACCATGAGTGACACGATATCCAGAGACAAAAACTTGAGCAAGAGCCTCACACTCGCCCTTTTTTCATATCCCGAAGTGTTCTCCTCATGGTCTGTAGATCAGTCCTGCCATACCTATGACCCAAAACATAAGCCGAGTTTGTGTTTTCAGACAACTGTCCAAACAGCTCTGGCCTACACACCCTACAGGCTCCGGGCCCTGGAGCCAAACCTGAGGACTGTACTTGCCCTCTCCAAGGGAATTGTATGTGCCCATTCCAATGGCCACAACCCTACTAGTAGGATAACCTCCAAAGTCCCTGAGGCCATCCCAATAGTTGTGGCTTCCCAGGACAAACAGGGGCAATCTGAGCCCATCTGAGCACCTACCTGCACTCAGACCCGTAGACTGATGTCCCCAAAGGTAAAAAGGAACGAACAGGCCCCTTGGCACTAATCGGATCCATTGCTTTGGTTTCCAGGCATCTCTCCTCAGAGGACTGGATTTCAATACCAGCATATGGCTGTTTCTTGACTCACCCATCAGAACAAATCTCATCTACACATGGGAAACATGCACGTTGGAGCTGTGTCAAAGCCTCTGTTTAGGAGAACCCTTCAGGGCCCCAGGGCCACCGCTTCATTCCTAGGTCTCCATAGACACAAAAACATATTAGGACACATCCACAGGAGAGTCCATTTCAACTCAGCCTCCTCGGTTGCCCCCCACATCCAGCAGATCTAACCTGTCTTGTTGCTTGGAGACAATTGGAATGCGAGGTGGGCTACCCAGCCATCCATCCTTAGAACCCTGCTCGGAATCGTTGGCCTGGAGCCAACCAACAGGTCTCAATTGTCCTGCAGAAGATTCTTTGCAGTTTGGAGCTTCTCACAACTCCCATCGTGCGAAAACCCCCATGTCCTCGTGATCCAACCCCTTCAAGAAATGGCCATCAGGGCAGAAAGTCCAACCTGAGCGATCGTCTGATCCTTGCCCTGACTTCAGATGCACGAGATCTCTATTGAGGTCTGTAGATTGTGCCTGCCATATCCTCACCCAGAAACCTAGGCCTAGCTTGGGTTCTCAGACTCCGTCTTCAGACTACTGGCCCACAAGCCCTCCAGTTTGGCAATCCAGAACTACAAAGCCGCACTCTTCCTGCCCTACAGAAGTAAAACATTGCCCTCAGGGCTACCCCGAAACCGCAAATGAGGATCAACCTGCACGCCATTCGGCTGTACCCCAAACATATAGGCTGACCTGGGCACTATTTCCCCTTCTGACCCAGCCTGAGCCTGGACCTCCTGGTCCCACCCAGACAGCTGGCCGCACACTGAGCACATCGGACCCGCCATGGCCTTAGGTCGTCATCTCTTCCCAACTGCGGTTTTCAGGCTCCAGAACCTAGACCTTATCTCCAACCATTGCCCAGGGTTGAAAATAATGCAGAAATCAGAACTCTTTCCCCATGGCAAGAAACCTTGTGGTTGGCATGTTGTCCAACGTTCAGTGTAGTTGAAACAAGCGTGGCCCATGAGGCCCAGCCCATGCTTGCGGGCCACATTGGTCACAAACACACATTGTGTCCCTCAGCCTGAGCCCAGTCCTCAGGTAAGGCCTCTCAGGGCCTATATGAAGAGACAGCATATTGGGCTTGCCATGCTTCTAGGCCCCAATTTTTAACCATAGTTCGGGTTGTCCCTTCACTCTTCCCCAGGGCTCTGCTTTGGAATTCCTCTTTTGGTGGGACACCTGAGGTAACAAACCTGAAAGGTGTCCTCCCATCCCACAGATTGACGAAAAACAATTGGGATCGGGTCAAATCCACAGAGAGGAAGATTCGTCCATGGCCCATGAGACCTCCCCAACATTCCACGGCCATCGCTGAAACAAAATCCAGGGACAAAATCCTGACCAAGCGCCTCAGACTCGCTCATTCTTCATATCCTGAAGAGTTCTTCTCATGGTTTGTAGATCGGGCGTGCCATACCTACGTCCCCAAACTTAAGCTGAGTTTGTGTTTTCAGTCTTCTGTCCTCAAAGTCCTGGGCCACACTCCCTCCAGGCTGGGGCCCCTAGAGCCACACATTAGGACTGCCCCCACCCAATCCATGGGAATTCTGCCCATTCCATTGTCAAAAATCGTACAAATTAGGAGAACCCTCCAAAGTCCCTGAGGCCATCCCAATAGTGTCGGTCGCCCGGGACAAAAAAGGGCGGTTGATACCGGCTGAGCATCTACCTCCACTCATCTACCTCCACTCATATCAAGAAGATTGAACCAGACAGGACCCGAGGCCATTATCGGATCCATTGCTTTGGTTTACAGGCATGTCTCCTCAAAAGCCTGCATTCCAATACCAGCAGAGGGGATTTCCTGAGGCACCCATCAGAACAAATCTCGTCTCCACAAGGAAACGTGTGCATGGGAGCTATGCCAAAGCTTAGGAGAATACTTCAGGTTCCCGGTGCCACCTCCCCATTCCAAGGCCCTCATGGACACAAACACACGTTAGGACCCATCCTCTGGAATGTGCATTTCAACTCAGCCACCCCGGTTGCTCCCGCAGATCCATTACATCTAAACTGTCTTGTTGCTAGGAGACAATTGGAAGGCGAGGCGGACGTCCCAGGCATCCATCCTGGAACGGTGCTCTGGAGTCATTCCATATGGGATGTGCTGGAGCTGTCCAACAGGTCTCAATTGTCCCGCAGAAGGAATCCTTGAAGGGGGCATCCCACATCTCCCAACGTGGAAAACCTCCATGGCCTCGAGATTCCGCTCCCTTCATGAAGGGGCCGTCATGCACAGAAACCCCAACCTGAGCCAACGTGGGATCCTCGCCCTGACTTCAGATGCATGAGATATTGGTTCAGATCTGCAGGGGGTACCTGCCGTGCCCTCACCCTGAATCCGAAGTCTAGCTTGTGTTCTCAGACTTCAGTCCTCACTCTACTGGCCCCAAAGCCCTCAAGTTTGGCAATTCCGGACCGACAATGAAGCACTCTGCCTGCACTCTAGAAAAAATATATTGCCTAATGAGCAACCCAGGCAGCTTAAATGAGGATAAACCTACACGGCACTCGAATGTACCCAAATTATATAGTCTAACCTGGGCACTAATGCACTGTCTGACACAACCTGAGCCCGGACCTGCTGACCAACACTCAGACAGCTGACCGCACGCTGAGCACATCAGACCCTCCATGGCCTTAGGTCATCATCTCTTCCCTACCTCAGTTTTCAGGCTTCAGAACCTAGACCTTATCTCCAATCACTGCCCACGGATGACTGTGATGCAGAAATCAGAACTCTTCCTGACCCATGGCAAGAAACCTTGTGGTTGGCATGTTGTCCAACGTTCAGTGTAGGAGAAACCAGCATTCACCCTGAGGCCCCGCCCATTCTTGAGTGCGACGAGAGCATAAACACGCATTGTGACCTCAGCGTGAGTCCTGTCCTCTAGTAAGTCCTCTCAGTGGCTGGACCATTAGATGTCATAATGGGCTTGACATGTTCCTAGTCCCCAATTTTTAACCAGATATCTAGTTGTCCAGTCGCCCCACCCCAGGGCTCTACTCTGGAATCCCTCATTTGGTGGGACATCTGAGGTTGAAAAACAAAATGAAACAAATCGACAACAACAAAAAAACGGACTTCTTCCATCCCCAGAATGACCCCAAACTCTTTGGACGGGACCGAGCCCCCAGAGAGTAAGACTCGTCCATTTCCCATGAAGTCACCCGGCAATTTCACGACCATGAGTGACACGATATCCAGAGACAAAAACTTGAGCAAGAGCCTCACACTCGCCCTTTTTTCATATCCCGAAGTGTTCTCCTCATGGTCTGTAGATCAGTCCTGCCATACCTATGACCCAAAACATAAGCCGAGTTTGTGTTTTCAGACAACTGTCCAAACAGCTCTGGCCTACACACCCTACAGGCTCCGGGCCCTGGAGCCAAACCTGAGGACTGTACTTGCCCTCTCCAAGGGAATTGTATGTGCCCATTCCAATGGCCACAACCCTACTAGTAGGATAACCTCCAAAGTCCCTGAGGCCATCCCAATAGTTGTGGCTTCCCAGGACAAACAGGGGCAATCTGAGCCCATCTGAGCACCTACCTGCACTCAGACCCGTAGACTGATGTCCCCAAAGTTAAAAAGGAACGAACAGGCCCCTTGGCACTAATCGGATCCATTGCTTTGGTTTCCAGGCATCTCTCCTCAGAGGCCTGGATTTCAATACCAGCATATGGCTGTTTCTTGACTCACCCATCAGAACAAATCTCATCTACACATGGGAAACATGCACGTTGGAGCTGTGTCAAAGCCTCTGTTTAGGAGAACCCTTCAGGGCCCCAGGGCCACCGCTTCATTCCTAGGTCTCCATAGACACAAAAACATATTAGGACACATCCACAGGAGAGTCCATTTCAACTCAGCCTCCTCGGTTGCCCCCCACATCCAGCAGATCTAACCTGTCTTGTTGCTTGGAGACAATTGGAATGCGAGGTGGGCTACCCAGCCATCCATCCTTAGAACCCTGCTCGGAATCGTTGGCCTGGAGCCAACCAACAGGTCTCAATTGTCCTGCAGAAGATTCTTTGCAGTTTGGAGCTTCTCACAACTCCCATCGTGCGAAAACCCCCATGTCCTCGTGATCCAACCCCTTCAAGAAATGGCCATCAGGGCAGAAAGTCCAACCTGAGCGATCGTCTGATCCTTGCCCTGACTTCAGATGCACGAGATCTCTATTGAGGTCTGTAGATTGTGCCTGCCATATCCTCACCCAGAAACCTAGGCCTAGCTTGGGTTCTCAGACTCCGTCTTCAGACTACTGGCCCACAAGCCCTCCAGTTTGGCAATCCAGAACTACAAAGCCGCACTCTTCCTGCCCTACAGAAGTAAAACATTGCCCTCAGGGCTACCCCGAAACCGCAAATGAGGATCAACCTGCACGCCATTCGGCTGTACCCCAAACATATAGGCTGACCTGGGCACTATTTCCCCTTCTGACCCAGCCTGAGCCTGGACCTCCTGGTCCCACCCAGACAGCTGGCCGCACACTGAGCACATCGGACCCGCCATGGCCTTAGGTCGTCATCTCTTCCCAACTGCGGTTTTCAGGCTCCAGAACCTAGACCTTATCTCCAACCATTGCCCAGGGTTGAAAATAATGCAGAAATCAGAACTCTTTCCCCATGGCAAGAAACCTTGTGGTTGGCATGTTGTCCAACGTTCAGTGTAGTTGAAACAAGCGTGGCCCATGAGGCCCAGCCCATGCTTGCGGGCCACATTGGTCACAAACACACATTGTGTCCCTCAGCCTGAGCCCAGTCCTCAGGTAAGGCCTCTCAGGGCCTATATGAAGAGACAGCATATTGGGCTTGCCATGCTTCTAGGCCCCAATTTTTAACCATAGTTCGGGTTGTCCCTTCACTCTTCCCCAGGGCTCTGCTTTGGAATTCCTCTTTTGGTGGGACACCTGAGGTAACAAACCTGAAAGGTGTCCTCCCATCCCACAGATTGACGAAAAACAATTGGGATCGGGTCAAATCCACAGAGAGGAAGATTCGTCCATGGCCCATGAGACCTCCCCAACATTCCACGGCCATCGCTGAAACAAAATCCAGGGACAAAATCCTGACCAAGCGCCTCAGACTCGCTCATTCTTCATATCCTGAAGAGTTCTTCTCATGGTTTGTAGATCGGGCGTGCCATACCTACGTCCCCAAACTTAAGCTGAGTTTGTGTTTTCAGTCTTCTGTCCTCAAAGTCCTGGGCCACACTCCCTCCAGGCTGGGGCCCCTAGAGCCACACATTAGGACTGCCCCCACCCAATCCATGGGAATTCTGCCCATTCCATTGTCAAAAATCGTACAAATTAGGAGAACCCTCCAAAGTCCCTGAGGCCATCCCAATAGTGTCGGTCGCCCGGGACAAAAAAGGGCGGTTGATACCGGCTGAGCATCTACCTCCACTCATCTACCTCCACTCATATCAAGAAGATTGAACCAGACAGGACCCGAGGCCATTATCGGATCCATTGCTTTGGTTTACAGGCATGTCTCCTCAAAAGCCTGCATTCCAATACCAGCAGAGGGGATTTCCTGAGGCACCCATCAGAACAAATCTCGTCTCCACAAGGAAACGTGTGCATGGGAGCTATGCCAAAGCTTAGGAGAATACTTCAGGTTCCCGGTGCCACCTCCCCATTCCAAGGCCCTCATGGACACAAACACACGTTAGGACCCATCCTCTGGAATGTGCATTTCAACTCAGCCACCCCGGTTGCTCCCGCAGATCCATTACATCTAAACTGTCTTGTTGCTAGGAGACAATTGGAAGGCGAGGCGGACGTCCCAGGCATCCATCCTGGAACGGTGCTCTGGAGTCATTCCATATGGGATGTGCTGGAGCTGTCCAACAGGTCTCAATTGTCCCGCAGAAGGAATCCTTGAAGGGGGCATCCCACATCTCCCAACGTGGAAAACCTCCATGGCCTCGAGATTCCGCTCCCTTCATGAAGGGGCCGTCATGCACAGAAACCCCAACCTGAGCCAACGTGGGATCCTCGCCCTGACTTCAGATGCATGAGATATTGGTTCAGATCTGCAGGGGGTACCTGCCGTGCCCTCACCCTGAATCCGAAGTCTAGCTTGTGTTCTCAGACTTCAGTCCTCACTCTACTGGCCCCAAAGCCCTCAAGTTTGGCAATTCCGGACCGACAATGAAGCACTCTGCCTGCACTCTAGAAAAAATATATTGCCTAATGAGCAACCCAGGCAGCTTAAATGAGGATAAACCTACACGGCACTCGAATGTACCCAAATTATATAGTCTAACCTGGGCACTAATGCACTGTCTGACACAACCTGAGCCCGGACCTGCTGACCAACACTCAGACAGCTGACCGCACGCTGAGCACATCAGACCCTCCATGGCCTTAGGTCATCATCTCTTCCCTACCTCAGTTTTCAGGCTTCAGAACCTAGACCTTATCTCCAATCACTGCCCACGGATGACTGTGATGCAGAAATCAGAACTCTTCCTGACCCATGGCAAGAAACCTTGTGGTTGGCATGTTGTCCAACGTTCAGTGTAGGAGAAACCAGCATTCACCCTGAGGCCCCGCCCATTCTTGAGTGCGACGAGAGCATAAACACGCATTGTGACCTCAGCGTGAGTCC
This sequence comes from Mustela nivalis, assembly GCF_964662115.1. NCBI lineage: Eukaryota > Metazoa > Chordata > Mammalia > Carnivora > Mustelidae > Mustela > Mustela nivalis. Next base: position 773,806 of record NW_028136446.1, on the reverse strand, counting down.
TGTCCTCTAGTAAGTCCTCTCAGTGGCTGGACCATTAGATGTCATAATGGGCTTGACATGTTCCTAGTCCCCAATTTTTAACCAGATATCTAGTTGTCCAGTCGCCCCACCCCAGGGCTCTACTCTGGAATCCCTCATTTGGTGGGACATCTGAGGTTGAAAAACAAAATGAAACAAATCGACAACAACAAAAAAACGGACTTCTTCCATCCCCAGAATGACCCCAAACTCTTTGGACGGGACCGAGCCCCCAGAGAGTAAGACTCGTCCATTTCCCATGAAGTCACCCGGCAATTTCACGACCATGAGTGACACGATATCCAGAGACAAAAACTTGAGCAAGAGCCTCACACTCGCCCTTTTTTCATATCCCGAAGTGTTCTCCTCATGGTCTGTAGATCAGTCCTGCCATACCTATGACCCAAAACATAAGCCGAGTTTGTGTTTTCAGACAACTGTCCAAACAGCTCTGGCCTACACACCCTACAGGCTCCGGGCCCTGGAGCCAAACCTGAGGACTGTACTTGCCCTCTCCAAGGGAATTGTATGTGCCCATTCCAATGGCCACAACCCTACTAGTAGGATAACCTCCAAAGTCCCTGAGGCCATCCCAATAGTTGTGGCTTCCCAGGACAAACAGGGGCAATCTGAGCCCATCTGAGCACCTACCTGCACTCAGACCCGTAGACTGATGTCCCCAAAGTTAAAAAGGAACGAACAGGCCCCTTGGCACTAATCGGATCCATTGCTTTGGTTTCCAGGCATCTCTCCTCAGAGGCCTGGATTTCAATACCAGCATATGGCTGTTTCTTGACTCACCCATCAGAACAAATCTCATCTACACATGGGAAACATGCACGTTGGAGCTGTGTCAAAGCCTCTGTTTAGGAGAACCCTTCAGGGCCCCAGGGCCACCGCTTCATTCCTAGGTCTCCATAGACACAAAAACATATTAGGACACATCCACAGGAGAGTCCATTTCAACTCAGCCTCCTCGGTTGCCCCCCACATCCAGCAGATCTAACCTGTCTTGTTGCTTGGAGACAATTGGAATGCGAGGTGGGCTACCCAGCCATCCATCCTTAGAACCCTGCTCGGAATCGTTGGCCTGGAGCCAACCAACAGGTCTCAATTGTCCTGCAGAAGATTCTTTGCAGTTTGGAGCTTCTCACAACTCCCATCGTGCGAAAACCCCCATGTCCTCGTGATCCAACCCCTTCAAGAAATGGCCATCAGGGCAGAAAGTCCAACCTGAGCGATCGTCTGATCCTTGCCCTGACTTCAGATGCACGAGATCTCTATTGAGGTCTGTAGATTGTGCCTGCCATATCCTCACCCAGAAACCTAGGCCTAGCTTGGGTTCTCAGACTCCGTCTTCAGACTACTGGCCCACAAGCCCTCCAGTTTGGCAATCCAGAACTACAAAGCCGCACTCTTCCTGCCCTACAGAAGTAAAACATTGCCCTCAGGGCTACCCCGAAACCGCAAATGAGGATCAACCTGCACGCCATTCGGCTGTACCCCAAACATATAGGCTGACCTGGGCACTATTTCCCCTTCTGACCCAGCCTGAGCCTGGACCTCCTGGTCCCACCCAGACAGCTGGCCGCACACTGAGCACATCGGACCCGCCATGGCCTTAGGTCGTCATCTCTTCCCAACTGCGGTTTTCAGGCTCCAGAACCTAGACCTTATCTCCAACCATTGCCCAGGGTTGAAAATAATGCAGAAATCAGAACTCTTTCCCCATGGCAAGAAACCTTGTGGTTGGCATGTTGTCCAACGTTCAGTGTAGTTGAAACAAGCGTGGCCCATGAGGCCCAGCCCATGCTTGCGGGCCACATTGGTCACAAACACACATTGTGTCCCTCAGCCTGAGCCCAGTCCTCAGGTAAGGCCTCTCAGGGCCTATATGAAGAGACAGCATATTGGGCTTGCCATGCTTCTAGGCCCCAATTTTTAACCATAGTTCGGGTTGTCCCTTCACTCTTCCCCAGGGCTCTGCTTTGGAATTCCTCTTTTGGTGGGACACCTGAGGTAACAAACCTGAAAGGTGTCCTCCCATCCCACAGATTGACGAAAAACAATTGGGATCGGGTCAAATCCACAGAGAGGAAGATTCGTCCATGGCCCATGAGACCTCCCCAACATTCCACGGCCATCGCTGAAACAAAATCCAGGGACAAAATCCTGACCAAGCGCCTCAGACTCGCTCATTCTTCATATCCTGAAGAGTTCTTCTCATGGTTTGTAGATCGGGCGTGCCATACCTACGTCCCCAAACTTAAGCTGAGTTTGTGTTTTCAGTCTTCTGTCCTCAAAGTCCTGGGCCACACTCCCTCCAGGCTGGGGCCCCTAGAGCCACACATTAGGACTGCCCCCACCCAATCCATGGGAATTCTGCCCATTCCATTGTCAAAAATCGTACAAATTAGGAGAACCCTCCAAAGTCCCTGAGGCCATCCCAATAGTGTCGGTCGCCCGGGACAAAAAAGGGCGGTTGATACCGGCTGAGCATCTACCTCCACTCATCTACCTCCACTCATATCAAGAAGATTGAACCAGACAGGACCCGAGGCCATTATCGGATCCATTGCTTTGGTTTACAGGCATGTCTCCTCAAAAGCCTGCATTCCAATACCAGCAGAGGGGATTTCCTGAGGCACCCATCAGAACAAATCTCGTCTCCACAAGGAAACGTGTGCATGGGAGCTATGCCAAAGCTTAGGAGAATACTTCAGGTTCCCGGTGCCACCTCCCCATTCCAAGGCCCTCATGGACACAAACACACGTTAGGACCCATCCTCTGGAATGTGCATTTCAACTCAGCCACCCCGGTTGCTCCCGCAGATCCATTACATCTAAACTGTCTTGTTGCTAGGAGACAATTGGAAGGCGAGGCGGACGTCCCAGGCATCCATCCTGGAACGGTGCTCTGGAGTCATTCCATATGGGATGTGCTGGAGCTGTCCAACAGGTCTCAATTGTCCCGCAGAAGGAATCCTTGAAGGGGGCATCCCACATCTCCCAACGTGGAAAACCTCCATGGCCTCGAGATTCCGCTCCCTTCATGAAGGGGCCGTCATGCACAGAAACCCCAACCTGAGCCAACGTGGGATCCTCGCCCTGACTTCAGATGCATGAGATATTGGTTCAGATCTGCAGGGGGTACCTGCCGTGCCCTCACCCTGAATCCGAAGTCTAGCTTGTGTTCTCAGACTTCAGTCCTCACTCTACTGGCCCCAAAGCCCTCAAGTTTGGCAATTCCGGACCGACAATGAAGCACTCTGCCTGCACTCTAGAAAAAATATATTGCCTAATGAGCAACCCAGGCAGCTTAAATGAGGATAAACCTACACGGCACTCGAATGTACCCAAATTATATAGTCTAACCTGGGCACTAATGCACTGTCTGACACAACCTGAGCCCGGACCTGCTGACCAACACTCAGACAGCTGACCGCACGCTGAGCACATCAGACCCTCCATGGCCTTAGGTCATCATCTCTTCCCTACCTCAGTTTTCAGGCTTCAGAACCTAGACCTTATCTCCAATCACTGCCCACGGATGACTGTGATGCAGAAATCAGAACTCTTCCTGACCCATGGCAAGAAACCTTGTGGTTGGCATGTTGTCCAACGTTCAGTGTAGGAGAAACCAGCATTCACCCTGAGGCCCCGCCCATTCTTGAGTGCGACGAGAGCATAAACACGCATTGTGACCTCAGCGTGAGTCCTGTCCTCTAGTAAGTCCTCTCAGTGGCTGGACCATTAGATGTCATAATGGGCTTGACATGTTCCTAGTCCCCAATTTTTAACCAGATATCTAGTTGTCCAGTCGCCCCACCCCAGGGCTCTACTCTGGAATCCCTCATTTGGTGGGACATCTGAGGTTGAAAAACAAAATGAAACAAATCGACAACAACAAAAAAACGGACTTCTTCCATCCCCAGAATGACCCCAAACTCTTTGGACGGGACCGAGCCCCCAGAGAGTAAGACTCGTCCATTTCCCATGAAGTCACCCGGCAATTTCACGACCATGAGTGACACGATATCCAGAGACAAAAACTTGAGCAAGAGCCTCACACTCGCCCTTTTTTCATATCCCGAAGTGTTCTCCTCATGGTCTGTAGATCAGTCCTGCCATACCTATGACCCAAAACATAAGCCGAGTTTGTGTTTTCAGACAACTGTCCAAACAGCTCTGGCCTACACACCCTACAGGCTCCGGGCCCTGGAGCCAAACCTGAGGACTGTACTTGCCCTCTCCAAGGGAATTGTATGTGCCCATTCCAATGGCCACAACCCTACTAGTAGGATAACCTCCAAAGTCCCTGAGGCCATCCCAATAGTTGTGGCTTCCCAGGACAAACAGGGGCAATCTGAGCCCATCTGAGCACCTACCTGCACTCAGACCCGTAGACTGATGTCCCCAAAGTTAAAAAGGAACGAACAGGCCCCTTGGCACTAATCGGATCCATTGCTTTGGTTTCCAGGCATCTCTCCTCAGAGGCCTGGATTTCAATACCAGCATATGGCTGTTTCTTGACTCACCCATCAGAACAAATCTCATCTACACATGGGAAACATGCACGTTGGAGCTGTGTCAAAGCCTCTGTTTAGGAGAACCCTTCAGGGCCCCAGGGCCACCGCTTCATTCCTAGGTCTCCATAGACACAAAAACATATTAGGACACATCCACAGGAGAGTCCATTTCAACTCAGCCTCCTCGGTTGCCCCCCACATCCAGCAGATCTAACCTGTCTTGTTGCTTGGAGACAATTGGAATGCGAGGTGGGCTACCCAGCCATCCATCCTTAGAACCCTGCTCGGAATCGTTGGCCTGGAGCCAACCAACAGGTCTCAATTGTCCTGCAGAAGATTCTTTGCAGTTTGGAGCTTCTCACAACTCCCATCGTGCGAAAACCCCCATGTCCTCGTGATCCAACCCCTTCAAGAAATGGCCATCAGGGCAGAAAGTCCAACCTGAGCGATCGTCTGATCCTTGCCCTGACTTCAGATGCACGAGATCTCTATTGAGGTCTGTAGATTGTGCCTGCCATATCCTCACCCAGAAACCTAGGCCTAGCTTGGGTTCTCAGACTCCGTCTTCAGACTACTGGCCCACAAGCCCTCCAGTTTGGCAATCCAGAACTACAAAGCCGCACTCTTCCTGCCATACAGAAGTAAAACATTGCCCTCAGGGCTACCCCGAAACCGCAAATGAGGATCAACCTGCACGCCATTCGGCTGTACCCCAAACATATAGGCTGACCTGGGCACTATTTCCCCTTCTGACCCAGCCTGAGCCTGGACCTCCTGGTCCCACCCAGACAGCTGGCCGCACACTGAGCACATCGGACCCGCCATGGCCTTAGGTCGTCATCTCTTCCCAACTGCGGTTTTCAGGCTCCAGAACCTAGACCTTATCTCCAACCATTACCCAGGGTTGAAAATAATGCAGAAATCAGAACTCTTTCCCCATGGCAAGAAACCTTGTGGTTGGCATGTTGTCCAACGTTCAGTGTAGTTGAAACAAGCGTGGCCCATGAGGCCCAGCCCATGCTTGCGGGCCACATTGGTCACAAACACACATTGTGTCCCTCAGCCTGAGCCCAGTCCTCAGGTAAGGCCTCTCAGGGCCTATATGAAGAGACAGCATATTGGGCTTGCCATGCTTCTAGGCCCCAATTTTTAACCATAGTTCGGGTTGTCCCTTCACTCTTCCCCAGGGCTCTGCTTTGGAATTCCTCTTTTGGTGGGACACCTGAGGTAACAAACCTGAAAGGTGTCCTCCCATCCCACAGATTGACGAAAAACAATTGGGATCGGGTCAAATCCACAGAGAGGAAGATTCGTCCATGGCCCATGAGACCTCCCCAACATTCCACGGCCATCGCTGAAACAAAATCCAGGGACAAAATCCTGACCAAGCGCCTCAGACTCGCTCATTCTTCGTATCCTGAAGAGTTCTTCTCATGGTTTGTAGATCGGGCGTGCCATACCTACGTCCCCAAACTTAAGCTGAGTTTGTGTTTTCAGTCTTCTGTCCTCAAAGTCCTGGGCCACACTCCCTCCAGGCTGGGGCCCCTAGAGCCACACATTAGGACTGCCCCCACCCAATCCATGGGAATTCTGCCCATTCCATTGTCAAAAATCGTACAAATTAGGAGAACCCTCCAAAGTCCCTGAGGCCATCCCAATAGTGTCGGTCGCCCGGGACAGAAAAGGGCGGTTGATACCGGCTGAGCATCTACCTCCACTCATCTACCTCCACTCATATCAAGAAGATTGAACCAGACAGGACCCGAGGCCATTATCGGATCCATTGCTTTGGTTTACAGGCATGTCTCCTCAAAAGCCTGCATTCCAATACCAGCAGAGGGGATTTCCTGAGGCACCCATCAGAACAAATCTCGTCTCCACAAGGAAACGTGTGCATGGGAGCTATGCCAAAGCTTAGGAGAATACTTCAGGTTCCCGGTGCCACCTCCCCATTCCAAGGCCCTCATGGACACAAACACACGTTAGGACCCATCCTCTGGAATGTGCATTTCAACTCAGCCACCCCGGTTGCTCCCGCAGATCCATTAGATCTAAACTGTCTTGTTGCTAGGAGACAATTGGAAGGCGAGGCGGACGTCCCAGGCATCCATCCTGGAACGGTGCTCTGGAGTCATTCCATATGGGATGTGCTGGAGACGTCCAACAGGTCTCAATTGTCCCGCAGAAGGAATCCTTGAAGGGGGCATCCCACATCTCCCAACGTGGAAAACCTCCATGGCCTCGAGATTCCGCTCCCTTCATGAAGGGGCCGTCATGCACAGAAACCCCAACCTGAGCCAACGTGGGATCCTCGCCCTGACTTCAGATGCATGAGATATTGGTTCAGATCTGCAGGGGGTACCTGCCGTGCCCTCACCCTGAATCCGAAGTCTAGCTTGTGTTCTCAGACTTCAGTCCTCACTCTACTGGCCCCAAAGCCCTCAAGTTTGGCAATTCCGGACCGACAATGAAGCACTCTGCCTGCACTCTAGAAAAAATATATTGCCTAATGAGCAACCCAGGCAGCTTAAATGAGGATAAACCTACACGGCACTCGAATGTACCCAAATTATATAGTCTAACCTGGGCACTAATGCACTGTCTGACACAACCTGAGCCCGGACCTGCTGACCAACACCCAGACAGCTGACCGCATGCTGAGCACATCAGACCCGCCATGGCCTTAGGTCATCATCTCTTCCCTACCTCAGTTTTCAGGCTTCAGAACCTAGACCTTATCTCCAATCACTGCCCACGGGTGACTGTGATGCAGAAATCAGAACTCTTCCTGACCCATGGCAAGAAACCTTGTGGTTGGCATGTTGTCCAACGTTCAGTGTAGGAGAAACCAGCATTCACCCTGAGGCCCCGCCCATTCTTGAGTGCGACGAGAGCATAAACACGCATTGTGACCTCAGCGTGAGTCCTGTCCTCTAGTAAGTCCTCTCAGTGGCTGGACCATTAGATGTCATAATGGGCTTGACATGTCCCTAGTCCCCAATTTTTAACGAGATTTCTGGTTGTCCAGTCGCCCCACCCCAGGGCTCTACTCAGGAATCCCTCATTTGGTGGGACATCTGAGGTTGAAAAACAAAATGAAACAAATCGACAACAACAACAAAAAAACGGACTTCTTCCATCCCCAGAATGACCCCAAACTCTTTGGACGGGACCGAACCCCCAGAGAGTAAGACTCGTCCATTTCCCATGAAGTCACCCGGCAATTTCACGACCATGAGTGACACGATATCCAGAGACAAAAACTTGAGCAAGAGCCTCACACTCGCCCTTTTTTCATATCCCGAAGTGTTCTCCTCATGGTCTGTAGATCAGTCCTGCCATACCTATGACCCAAAACATAAGCCGAGTTTGTGTTTTCAGACAACTGTCCAAACAGCTCTGGCCTACACACCCTACAGGCTCAGGGCCCTGGAGCCAAACCTGAGGACTGTACTTGCCCTCTCCAAGGGAATTGTATGTGCCCATTCCAATGGCCACAACCCTACTAGTAGGATAACCTCCAAAGTCCCTGAGGCCATCCCAATAGTTGTTGCTTCCCAGGACAAACAGGGGCAATCTGAGCCCATCGGAGCACGTACCTGCACTCAGACCCGTAGACTGATGTCCCCAAAGGTAAAAAGGAACGAACAGGCCCCTAGGCACTAATCGGATCCATTGCTTTGGTTTCCAGGCATCTCTCCTCAGAGGCCTGGATTTCAATACCAGCATATGGCTGTTTCTTGACTCACCCATCAGAACAAATCTCATCTACACATGGGAAATATGCACGTTGGAGCTGTGTCAAAGCCTCTGTTTAGGAGAACCCTTCAGGGCCCCAGGGCCACCGCTTCATTCCAAGGTCTCCATAGACACAAAAACATATTAGGACACATCCACAGGAGAGTCCATTTCAACTCAGCCTCCTCGGTTACCCCCCACATCCAGCAGATCTAACCTGTCTTGTTGCTTGGAGACAATTGGAATGCGAGGTGGGCTACCCAGCCATCCATCCTTAGAACCCTGCTCGGAATCGTTGGCCTGGAGCCAACCAACAGGTCTCAATTGTCCTGCAGAAGAATCTTTGCAGTTTGGAGCTTCTCACAACTCCCATCGTGGGAAAACCCCCATGTCCTCGTGATCCAACCCCCTTCAAGAAAGGGCCATCAGGGCAGAAATTCCAACCTGAGCGATCGTCTGATCCTTGCCCTGACTTCAGATGCACGAGATCTCTATTAAGGTCTGTAGATTGTGCCTGCCATATCCTCACCCAGAAACCTAGGCCTAGCTTGGGTTCTCAGACTCAGTCTTCAGACTACTGGCCCACAAGCCCTCCAGTTTGGCAATCCAGAACTACAAAGCCGCACTCTGCCTGCCCTACAGAAGTAAAACATTGCCCTCAGGGCTACCCCGAAACTGCAAATGAGGATCAACCTGCCGCCATTCGGCTGTACCCCAAACATATAGGCTGACCTGGGCACTATTTCCCCTTCTGACCCAGCCTGAGCCTGGACCTCCTGGTCCCACCCAGACAGCTGGCCGCACACTGAGCACATCGGACCCGCCATGGCCTTAGGTCGTCATCTCTTCCCAACTGCGGTTTTCAGGCTCCAGAACCTAGACCTTATCTCCAACCATTGCCCAGGGTTGAAAATGATGCAGAAATCAGAACTCTTTCCCCATGGCAAGAAACCTTGTGGTTGGCATGTTGTCCAACGTTCAGTGTAGTTGAAACAAGCGTGGCCCATGAGGCCCAGCCCATGCTTGCGGGCCACATTGGTCATAAACACACATTGTGACCCTCAGCCTGAGCCCAGTCCTCAGGTAAGGCCTCTCACGGCCTATATGAAGAGACAGCATATTGGGCTTGCCATGCCCCTAGGCCCCAATTTTTAACCATAGTTCGGGTTGTCCCTTCACTCTTCCCCAGGGCTCTGCTCTGGAATTCCTCTTTTGGTGGGACACCTGAGGTAACAAACCTGAAAGGTGTCCTCCCATCCCACAGATTGACGAAAAACAATTGGGATCGGGTCAAGTCCACAGAGAGGAAGATTCGTCCATGGCCCATGAGACCTCCACAACATTCCACGGCCATCGCTGAAACAAAATCCAGAGACAAAAGCCTGACCAAGAGCCTCAGACTCGCTCATTCTTCATATCCTGAAGAGTTCTTCTCATGGTTTGTAGATCGGGCGTGCCATACCTACGTCCCCAAACTTAAGCTGAGTTTGTGTTTTCAGTCTTCTGTCCTCAAAGTCCTGGGCCACACTCCCTCCAGGCTGGGGCCCCTGGAGCCACACATTAGGACTGCCCCCATCCAATCCATGGGAATTCTGCCCATTCCATTGTCAAAAATCGTACAAATTAGGAGAACACTCCAAAGTCCCTGAGGCCATCCCAATAGTGTAAGTCGCCCGGGACAAAAAAGGGCGGTTGATACCAGCTGAGCATCTACCTCCACTCATCTACCTCCACTCATACCTAGAAGATTGAACCAGACAGGACCCGAGGCCATTATCGGATCCATTGCTTTGGTTTACAGGCATGTCTCCTCAAAAGCCTGGATTCCAATACCAGCAGAGGGGATTTCCTGAGGCACCCATCAGAACAAATCTCGTCTCCACAAGGAACCTTGTGCATGGGAGCTATGCCAAAGCTTAAGAGAATACTTCAGGGTCCCGGTGCCACCTCCCCATTCCAAGGCCCTCATGGACACAAACACTTTAGGACCGATCCTCTGGAAAGTGCATTTCAACTCAGCCACCCCGGTTGCTCCCGCAGATCCATTAGATCTAAACTGTCTTGTTGCTAGGAGACAATTGGAAGGCGAGGCGGACTTCCCAGGCATCCATCCTGGAACGGTGCTCTGGAGTCATTCCATAAGGGATGAACTGGAGTTGTCCAACAAGTCTCAATTGTCCCGCAAAAGGAATCCTTGAAGGGGGCATCCCACATCTCCCAACGTGGAAAACCTACATGGCCTCGAGATTCCGCTCCCTTCATGAAGGGGCCGTCATGCACAGAAACTCCAACCTGAGCCAACGTCGGATCCTCGCCCTGACTTCAGATGCATGAGATATTGGTTCGGATCTGCAGGGGGTACCTGCCGTGCCCTCACCCTGAATCCGAAGTCTAGCTTGTGTTCTCAGACTTCCGTCCTCACTCTACTGGCCCCGAAGCCCTCAAGTTTGGCAATTGCGGACCGACAATGAAGCACTCTGCCTGCCCTCTAGAAAAAATATATTGCCTAATGAGCAGCCCAGGCAGCTTAAATGAGGATAAACCTACACGGCACTCGAATGTACCCAAATTATATAGTCTAACCTGGGCACTAATGCACTGTCTGACACAACCTGAGCCCGGACCTGCTGACCAACACCCAGACAGCTGACCGCACGCTGAGCACATCAGAACCGCCATGGCCTTAGGTCATCATCTCTTCCCTACCTCAGTTTTCAGGCTTCAGAACCTAGACCTTATCTCCAATCACTGCCCACGGGTGACTGTGATGCAGAAATCAGAACTCTTCCTGACCCATGGCAAGAAACCTTGTGGTTGGCATGTTGTCCAACGTTCAGTGTAGGAGAAACCAGCATTCACCATGAGGCCCCGCCCATTCTTGCGTGCGACGAGAGCATAAACACGCATTGTGACCTCAGCGTGAGTCCTGTCCTCTAGTAAGTCCTCTCAGTGGCTGGACCATTAGATGTCATAATGGGCTTGACATGTTCCTAGTCCCCAATTTTTTTAACCAGATTTCTGGTTGTCCAGCCGCCCCACCCCAGGGCTCTACTCTGGAATCCCTCATTTGGTGGGACATCTGAGGTTGAAAAACAAAATGAAACAAATCGACAACAACAAAAAAACGGACTTCTTCCATCCCCAGAATGACCCCAAACTCTTTGGACGGGACCGAACCCCCAGAGAGTAAGACTCGTCCATTTCCCATGAAGTCACCCGGCAATTTCACGACCATGAGTGACACGATATCCAGAGACAAAAACTTGAGCAAGAGCCTCACACTCGCCCTTTTTTCATATCCCGAAGTGTTCTCCTCATGGTCTGTAGATCAGTCCTGCCATACCTATGACCCAAAACATAAGCCGAGTTTGTGTTTTCAGACAACTGTCCAAACAGCTCTGTCCTACACACCCTACATGCTCAGGGCCCTGGAGCCAAACCTGAGGACTGTACTTGCCCTCTCCAAGGGAATTGTATGTGCCCATTCCAATGGCCACAACCCTACTAGTAGGATAACCTCCAAAGTCCCTGAGGCCATCCCAATAGTTGTGGCTTCCCAGGACAAACAGGTGCAATCTGAGCCCATCTGAGCACCTACCTGCATTCAGACCCGTAGACTGATGTCCCCAGAGGTAAAAAGGAACGAACAGGCCCCTAGGCACTAATCGGATCCATTGCTTTGGTTTCCAGGCATCTCTCCTCAGAGGCCTGGATTTCAATACCAGCATATGGCTGTTTCTTGACTCACCCATCAGAATAAATCTCATCTACACATGGGATATATGCACGTTGGAGCTGTGTCAAAGCCTCTGTTTAGGAGAACCCTTCAGGGCCCCAGGGCCACCGCTTCATTCCAAGGTCTCCATAGACACAAAAACATATTAGGACACATCCCCAGGAGAGTCCATTTCAACTCAGCCTCCTCGGTTGCCCCCCACATCCAGCAGATCTAACCTGTCTTGTTGCTTGGAGACAATTGGAATGCGAGGTGGGATACCCAGCCATCCATCCTTAGAACCCTGCTCGGAATCGTTGGCCTGGAGCCAACCAACAGGTCTCAATTGTCCTGCAGAAGAATCTTTGCAGTTTGGAGCTTCTCACAACTCCCATCGTGCGAAAACCCCCATGTCCTCGTGATCCAACCCCCTTCAAGAAAGGGCCATCAGGGCAGAAAGTCCAACCTGAGCGATCGTCTGATCCTTGCCCTGACTTCAGATGAACGTGATCTCGATTGAGATCTGTGGATTGTGCCTGCCATATCCTCACCCAGAAACCTAGGCCTAGCTTGGGTTCTCAGACTCCGTCCTCAGACTACTGGCCCACAAGCCCTCCAGTTGGGCAATCCAGAACTACAATGCCGCACTCTGCCTGCCCTACAGAAGTAAAACATTGCCCTCAGGGCTACCCCGAAACTGCAAATGAGGATCAACCTGCACGCCATTCGGCTGTACCCCAAACATATAGGCTGACCTGGGCACTATTTCCCCTTCTGACCCAGCCTGAGCCTGGACCTCCTGGTCCCACCCAGACAGCTGGCCGCATACTGAGCACATCGGACCCGCCATGGCCTTAGGTCGTCATCTCTTCCCAACTGCGGTTTTCAGGCTCCAGAACCTAGACCTTATCTCCAACCACTGCCCAGGGTTGAAAATGATGCAGAAATCAGAACTCTTTCCCCATGGCAAGAAACCTTGTGCTTGGCATGTTGTCCAACGTTCAGTGTAGTTGAAACAAGCGTGGCCCATGAGGCCCAGCCCATGCTTGCGGGCCACATTGGTCACAAACACACATTGTGACCCTCAGCCTGAGCCCAGTCCTCTGGTAAGGCCTCGCAGGGCCTATATGAAGAGAAAGCATATTGGGCTTGCCATGCCCCTAGGCCCCAATTTTTAACCATAGTTCGGGTTGTCCCTTCACTCTTCCCCAGGGCTCTGCTTTGGAATTCCTCTTTTGGTGGGACACCTGAGGTAACAAACCTGAAAGGAGTCCTCCCATCCCACAGATTGACGAAAAACAATTGGGATTGGGCCAAATCCACAGAGAGGAAGATTCATCCATGGCCCATGAGACCTCCCGAACATTCCACGGCCATCGCTGAAACAAAAGTCAGAGACAAAAGCCTGAGCAAGCGCCTCAGACTCGCTCATTCTTCATATCCTGAAGAGTACTTCTCATGGTTTGTAGATCAGGCGTGCCATACCTACGTCCCCAAACTTAAGCTGAGTTTGTGTTTTCAGTCTTCTGTCCTCAAAGTCCTGGGCCACACTCCCTCCAGGCAGGGGCCCCTGGAGCCACACATTAGGACTGCCCCCACCCAATCCATGGGAATTCTGCCCATTCCATTGTCAAAAATCGTACAAATTAGGAGAACCCTCCAAAGTCCCTGAGGCCATCCCAATAGTGTAGGTCGCCCAGGACAAAAAAAGGGCGGAGGATACCGGCTGAGCAACTACCTCCAATCATCTACCTCCACTCATACCAAGCAGATTGAACCAGACAGGACCCGAGGCCATTATCGTATCCATTGCTATGGTTTACAGGCATGTCTCCTCAAAAGCCTGCATTCCAATACCAGCAGAGGGGATTTCCTGAGGCACCCATCAGAACAAATCTCGTCTCCACAAGGAAACTTGTGCATGGGAGCTAAGCCAAAGCTTAGGAGAATACTTCAGGGTCCCGGTGCCACCTCCCCATTCCAAGGCCCTCATGGACACAAACACACGTTAGGACCTATCCTCTGGAAAGTGCATTTCAACTCAGCCACCCCGGTTGCTCCCGCAGATCCATTAGATCTAAACTGTCTTGTTGCTAGGAGACAATTGGAAGGCGAGGCGGACTTCCCAGGCATCCATCCTCGAACGGTGCTCTGGAGTCATTCCATATGGGATGTCCTGGAGCTGTCCAACAGGTCTCAATTGTCCCGCAGAAGGAATCCTTGAAGGTGGCATCCCACATCTCCCAACGTGGAAAACCTCCATGGCCTCGAGATTCCGCTCCCTTCATGAAGGGGCCGTCATGCACAGAAACTCCAACCTGAGCCAACGTCGGATCCTCGCCCTGACTTCAGATGCATGAGATATTGGTTCAGATCTGCAGGGGGTACCTGCCGTGCCCTCACCCTGAATCCGAAGTCTAGCTTGTGTTCTCAGACTTCCGTCCTCACTCTCCTGGCCCCGAAGCCCTCAAGTTTGGCAATTCCGGACCGACAATGAAGCATTCTGCCATGTCCTCTACAAAAATATATTGCCTAATGAACAGCCCAGGCAGCTTAAATGAGGATAAACCTACACGGCACTCAAATGTACCCAAATTATATAGTCTAACCTGGGCACTAATGCACTGTCTGACACAACCTGAGCCCGGACCTGCTGACCAACACCCAGACAGCTGACCGCACGCTGAGCACATCAGACCCGCCATGGCCTTAGGTCATCATCTCTTCCCTACCTCAGTTTTCAGGCTTCAGAACCTAGACCTTATCTCCAATCACTGCCCACGGGTGACTGTGATGCAGAAATCAGAACTCTTCCTGACCCATGGCAAGAAACCTTGTGGTTGGCATGTTGTCCAACGTTCAGTGTAGGAGAAAACAGCATTCACCCTGAGGCCCCACCCATTCTTGAGTGCGACGAGAGCATAAACACGGATTGTGACCTCAGCGTGAGTCCTGTCCTCTAGTAAGTCCTCTCAGTGGCTGGACCATTAGATTTCATAATGGGCTTGACATATCCCTAGTCCCCAATTTTTAACCAGAATTCTGGTTGTCCAGTCGACCCACCCCAGGGCTCTACTCTGGAATCCCTTATTTGGTGGGACATCTGAGGTTGAAAAACAAAATGAAACAAGTCGACAACAACAAAAAAACGGACTTCTTCCATCCCCAGAATGACCCCAAACTCTTTGGATGGGACCAAACCCCCAGAGAGTAAGACTCGTCCATTTCCCATGAAGTCACCCGGCAATTTCACGACCATGAGTGACACGATATCCAGAGGCAAAAACTTGAGCAAGAGCCTCACACTCGCCCTTTTTTCATATCCCGAAGTGTTCTCCTCATGGTCTGTAGATCAGTCCTGCCATACCTATGACCCAAAACATAAGCCGAGTTTGTGTTTTCAGACAACTGTCCAAACAGCTCTGGCCTACACACGCTACAGGCTCAGGGCCCTGGAGCCAAACCTGAGGACTGTACTTGCCCTCTCCAAGGGAATTGTATGTGCCCATTCCAATGGCCACAACCCTACTAATAGGATAACCTCCAAAGTCCCTGAGGCCATCCTAATAGTTGTGGCTTCCCAGGACAAACAGGGGCAATCTGAGCCCATCTGAGCACCTACCTGCACTCAGACCCGTAGACTGATGTCCCCAAAGTTAAAAAGGAACGAACAGGCCCCTTGGCACTAATCGGATCCATTGCTTTGGTTTCCAGGCATCTCTCCTCAGAGGCCTGAATTTCAATACCAGCATATGGCTGTTTCTTGACTCACCCATCAGAACAAATCTCATCTACACATGGGAAATATGCACGTTGGAGCTGTGTCAAAGCCTCTGTTTAGGAGAACCCTATAGGGGCCCCAGGGCCACCGCTTCATTCCAAGGTCTACATAGACACAAAAACATATTAGGACACATCCACAGGGGAGTCCATTTCAACTCAGCCTCCTCGGTTGCCCCCCACATCCAGCAGATCTAACCTGTCTTGTTGCTTGGAGATCATTGGAATGCGAGGTGGGCTACCCAGCCATCCATCCTTAGAACCCTGCTCGGAATCGTTGGCCTGGAGCCAACCAACAGGTCTCAATTGTCCTGCAGAAGAGTCTTTACAGTTTGGAGCTTCTCACAACTCCCATCGTGCGAAAACCCCCATGTCCTCGTGATCCAACCCCCTTCAAGAAAGGGCCATCAGGGCAGAAAGTCCAACCGGAGCGATCGTCTGATCCTTGCCCTGACTTCAGATGCACGAGATCTCGATTGAGGTCTGTAGATTGTGCCTGCCATATCCTCACCCAGATACCTAGGCCTAGCTTGGGTTCTCAGACTCCGTCCTCAGACTACTGGCCCACATGCCCTCCAGTTGGGCAATCCAGAACTACAATGCCGCACTCTGCCTGCCCTACAGAAGTAAAACATTGCCCTCAGGGATACCCCGAAACCGCAAATGAGGATCAACCTGCACGCCATTCGGCTGTACCCCAAACATATAGGCTGACCTGGGCACTATTTCCCTTTCTGACCCAGCCTGAGCCTGGACCTCCTGGTCCCACCCAGACAGCTGGCCGCACACTGAGCACATCGGACCCGCCATGGCCTTAGGTCGTCATCTCTTCCCAACTGCGGTTTTCAGGCTGCAGAACCTAGACCTTATCTCCAACCACTGCCCAGGGTTGAAAATGATGCAGAAATCAGAACTCTTTCCCCATGGCAAGAAACCTTCTGGTTGGCATGTAGTCCAACGTTCAGTGTAGTTGAAACAAGCGTGGCCCATGAGGCCCAGCCCATGCTTGCGGGCCACATTGGTCACAAACACACATTGTGACCCTCAGCCTGAGCCCAGTCCTCATGTAAGGCCTCGCAGGGCCTATATGAAGAGACAGCATATTGGGCTTGCCATGCCCCTAGGCCCCAATTTTTAACCATAGTTCGGGTTGTCCCTTCACTCTTCCCTAGGGCTCTGCTTTGGAATTCCTCTTTTGGTGGGACACCTGAGGTAACAAACCTGAAAGGAGTCCTCCCATCCCACAGATTGACGAAAAACAATTGGGATCGGGCCAAATACAAAGAGAGGAAGATTCGTCCATGGCCCATGAGACCTCCCCAACATTCCACGGCCATCGCTGAAACAAAAGTCAGAGACAAAAGCCTGAGCAAGCGCCTCAGACTCGCTAATTCTTCATATCCTGAAGAGTTCTTCTCATGGTTTGTAGATCAGACGTGCCATACCTACGTCCCCAAACTTAAGCTGAGTTTGTGTTTACAGTCTTCTGTCCTCAAAGTCCTGGGCCACACTCCCTCCAGGCTGGGGCACCTGGAGCCACACATTAGGACTGCCCCCACCCAATCCATGGGAATTCTGCCCATTCCATTGTCAAAAATCGTACAAATTAGGAGAACCCTCCAAAGTCCCTGAGGCCATCCCAATAGTGTAGGTCGCCCAGGACAAAAAAGGGCGGTTGATACCGGCTGAGCATCTACCTCCACTCATCTACCTCCACTGATACCAAGAAGATTGAACCAGACAGGACCCGAGGCCATTATCGGATCCATTGCTTTGGTTTACAGGCATGTCTCCTCAAAAGCCTGGATTCCAATACCAGCAGAGGGGATTTCCTGAGGCACCCATCAGAACAAATCTCGTCTCCACAAGGAAACTTGTGCATGGGAGCTAAGCCAAAGCTTAGGAAAATACTTCAGGGTCCCGGTGCCACCTCCCCATTCCAAGGCCCTCATGGACACAAACACACGTTAGGACCCATTCTCTGGAAAGTGCATTTCAACTCAGCCACCCCGGTTGCTCCCGCAGATCCATTAGATCTAAACTGTCTTGTTGCTAGGAGACAATTGGAAGGCGAGGTGGACTTCCCAGGCATCCATCCTCGAACGGTGCTCTGGAGTCATTCCATATGGGATGTCCTGGAGCTGTCCAACAGGTCTCAATTGTCCCGCAGAAGGAATCCTTGAAGGGGGCATCCCACATCTCCCAACGTGGAAAACCTACATGGCCTCGAGATTCCGCTCCCTTCATGAAGGGGCCGTCATGCAGAAACTCCAACCTGAGCCAACGTCGGATCCTCGCCCTGACTTCAGATGCATGAGATGTTTGTTCAGATCTGCAGGGGTTACCTGCCGTGCCCTCACCCTGAATCCGAAGTCTAGCTTGTGTTCTCAGACTTCCGTCCTCGCTCTCCTGGCCCCGAAGCCCTCAAGTTTGGCAATTCCGGACCGACAATGAAGCACTCTGCCTGCCCTCTAGAAAAAATATATTGCCTAATGAGCAGCCCAGGCAGCTTAAATGAGGATAAACCTACACGGCACTCGAATGTACCCAAATTATATAATCTAACCTGGGCACTAATTCACTGTCTGACACAACCTGAGCCCGGACCTGCTGACCAACACCCAGACAGCTGACCACACGCTGAGCACATCAGACCCGCCATGGCCTTAGGTCATCATCTCTTCCCTACATCAGTTTTCAGGCTTCAGAACCTAGACCTTATCTCCAATCACTGCCCACGGGTGACTGTGATGCAGAAATCAGATCTCTTCCTGACCCATGGCAAGAAACCTTGTGGTTGGCATGTTGTCCAACGTTCAGTGTAGGAGAAACAAGCATTCACCCTGAGGCTCCGCCCATTCTTGTGTGCGACGAGAGCATAAACACGCATTGTGACCTCAGCGTGAGTCCTGTCCTCTAGTAAGTCCTCTCAGTGGCTGGAACATTAGATGTCATAATGGGCTTGACATGTCCCTAGTCCCCAATTTTTAACCAGATTTCTGGTTGTCCAGTCGCCCCACCCCAGGGCTCTACTCTGGAATCCCTCATTTGGTGGGACATCTGAGGTTGAAAAACAAAATGAAACAAATCGACAACAACAAAAAAACGGACTTCTTCCATCCCCAGTATGACCCCAAACTCTTTGGACGGGACCGAACCCCCAGAGAGTAAGACTCGTCCATTTCCCATGAAGTCACCCGGCAATTTCACGACCATGAGTGACACGATATCCAGAGACAAAAACTTGAGCAAGAGCCTCACACTCGCCCTTTTTTCATATCCCGAAGTGTTCTCCTCATGGTCTGTAGATCAGTCCTGCCATACCTATGACCCAAAACAAAAGCCGAGTTTGTGTTTTCAGACAACTGTCCAAACAGCTCTGGCCTACACACCCTACAGGCTCAGGGCCCTGGAGCCAAACCTGAGACTGTACTTGCCCTCTCCAAGGGAATTGTATGTGCCCATTCCAATGGCCACAACCCTACTAATAGGATAACCTCCAAAGTCCCTGAGGCCATCCCAATAGTTGTGGCTTCCCAGGACAAACAGGGGCAATCTGAGCCCATCTGAGCACCTACCTGCACTCAGACCCGTAGACTGTTGTCTCCAGGGTAAAAAGGAACGAACAGGCCCCTAGGCACTAATCGGATCCATTGCTTTGGTTTCCAGGCATCTCTCCTCAGAGGCCTGGATTTCAATACCAGCATATGGCTGTTTCTTCACTCACCCATCGGAACAAATCTCATCTACACATGGGAAACATGCACGTTGGAGCTGTGTCAAAGCCTCTGTTTAGGAGAACCCTTCAGGGCCCCAGGGCCACCGCTTCATTCCAAGGTCTCCATAGACACAAAAACATATTAGGACACATCCACAGGAGAGTCCATTTCAACTCAGCCTCCTCGGTTGCCCCCCACATCCAGCAGATCTAACCTGTCTTGTTGCTTGGAGACAATTGGAATGCGAGGTGGGCTACCCAGCCATCCATCCTTAGAACACTGCTCGGAATCGTTGGCCTGGAGCCAACCAACAGGTCTCAATTGTCCTGCAGAAGAATCTTTGCAGTTTGGAGCTTCTCACAACTCCCATCGTGGGAAAACCCACATGTCCTCGTGATCCAACACCCTTCAAGAAAGGGCCATCAGGGCAGAAAGTCCAACCTGAGCGATCGTCTGATCCTTGCCCTGACTTCAGATGCACGAGATCTCGATTGAGGTCTGTAGATTGTGCCTGCCATATCCTCACCCAGAAACCTAGGCCTAGCTTGGGTTCTCAGACTCCGTCCTCAGACTACTGGCCCAGAAGCCCTCCAGTTTGGCAATCCAGAACTACAATAACGCACCCTGCCTGCCCTACAGAAGTAAAACATTGCCCTCAGGGCTACCCCGAAACCGCAAATGAGGATCAACCTGCACGCCATTCGGCTGTACCCCAAACATATAGGCTGACCTGGGCACTATTTCCCCTTCTGACCCAGCCTGAGCCTGGACCTCCTGGTCCCACCCAGACAGCTGGCCGCAAACTGAGCACATCGGACCCGCCATGGCCTTAGGTCGTGTCTCTTCCCAGATGCGGTTTTCAGGCTCCAGAACCTAGACCTTATCTCCAACCACTGCCCAGGGTTGAAAATGATGCAGAAATCAGAACTCTTTCCCCATGGCAAGAAACCTTGTGGTTAGCATGTTGTCCAACGTTCAGGGTAGTTGAAACAAGCGTGGCCCATGAGGCCCAGCCCATGCTTGCGGGCCACATTGGTCACAAACACACATTGTGACCCTCAGCCTGAGCCCAGTCCTCAGGTAAGGCCTCTCAGGGCCTATATGAAGAGACAGCATATTGGGCTTGCCATGCCCCTAGGCCCCAATTTTTAACCATAGTTCAGGTTGTCCCTTCACTCTTCCCCAGGGCTCTGCTTTGGAATTCCTCTTTTGGTGGGACACCTGAGGTAACAAACCTGAAAGGAGTCCTCCCCTCCCACAGATTGACGAAAAACAATTGGGATCGGGCGAAATCCACAGAGAGGAAGATTCGTCCATGGCCCATGAGACCTCCCCAACATTCCGCGGCCATCGCTGAAACAAAATCCAGAGACAAAAGCCTGAGCAAGCGCCTCAGACTCGCTCATTCTTCATATCCTGAAGAGTTCTTCTCATGGTTTGTAGATCGGGCATGCCATACCTACGTCCCCACACATAACTGAGTTTGTGTTTTCAGTCTTCTGTCCTCAAAGTCCTGGGCCACACTCCCTCCAGGCTGGGGCCCCTGGAGCCACACATTAGGACTGCCCCCACCCAATCCATGGGAATTCTGCCCATTCCATTGTCAAAAATCGTACAAATTAGGAGAACCCTCCAAAGTCCCTGAGGCCATCCCAATAGTGTAGGTCGCCCGGGACAAAAAAGGGCGGTTGATACCGGCTGAGCATCTACCTCCACTCATCTACCTTCACTCATAACAAGAAGATTGAACCAGACAGGACCCGAGGCCATTATCGGATCCATTGCTTTGGTTTACAGGCATGTCTCCTCAAAAGCCTGGATGCCAATACCAGCAGAGGGGATTTCCTGAGGCACCCATAAGAACAAATCTCGTCTCCACAAGTAAACTTGTGCATGGGAGCTAAGGAAAGCTTAGGAGAATACTTCAGGGTCCCGGTGCCACCTCCCCATTCCAAGGCCCTCATGGACACAAACACACGTTAGGACCCATCCTCTGGAAAGTGCATTTCAACTCAGCCACCCCGGTTGCTCCCGCAGATCCATTTGATCTAAACTGTCTTGTTGCTAGGAGACAATTGGAAGGCGAGGCGGACTTCCCAGGCATCCATCCTGGAACGGTGCTCTGGAGTCATTCCATATGGGATGTCCTGGAGCTGTCCAAGAGGTCTCAATTGTCCCTCAGAAGGAATCCTTGAAGGGGGCATCCCACATCTCCCAACGTGGAAAACCTCCATGGCCTCGAGATTCCGCTCTCTTCATGAAGGTGCCGTCATGCACAGAAACTCCAACCTGAGCCAACGTGGGATCCTCGCCCTGACTTCAGATGCATGAGATGTTGGTTCAGATCTACAGGGGGTACCTGCCGTGCCCTCACCCTGAATCCGAAGTCTAGCTTGTGTTCTCAGACTTCCGTCCTCACTCTCCTGGCCCCGAAGCCCTCAAGTTTGGCAATTCCGGACCGACAATGAAGCACTCTGTCATGTCCTCTAGAAAAAATATATTGCCTAATGAGCAGCCCAGGCAGCTTAAATGAGGATATACCTACACGGCACTCGAATGTACCCAAATTATATAGTCTAACCTGGGCACTAATGCACTGTCTGACACAACCTGAGCCCAGACCTGCTGACCAACACCCAGACAGCTGACCACACACTGAGCACATCAGACCGGCCATGGCCTTAGGTCATCATCTCTTCCCTACCTCAGTTTTCAGGCTTCAGAACCTAGACCTTATCTCCAATCACTGCCCACGGGTGACTGTGATGCAGAAATCAGAACTCTTCCTGACCCATGGCAAGAAACCTTGTGGTTGGCATGTTGTCCAACGTTCAGTGTAGGAGAAACAAGCATTCACCCTGAGGCCCCGCCCATTCTTGCTTGCGACGAGAGCATAAACACACACTGTGACCTCAGCGTGAGTCCTGTCCTCTAGTTAGTCCTCTCAGTGGCTGGACCATTAGATGTCATAATGGGCTTGACATGTCCCTAGTCCCCAATTTTTAACCAGATTTCTGGTTGTCCAGTCGCCCCACCCCAGGGCTCTACTCTGGAATCCCTCATTTGGTGGGACATCTGAGGTTGAAAAACAAAATGAAACAAATCGACAACAACAAAAAAACGGACTTCTTCCATCCCCAGAATGACCCCAAACTCTTTGGACGGGACCGAACCCCCAGAGAGTAAGACTCGTCCATTTCCCATGAAGTCACACGGCAATTTCACGACCATGAGTGACACGATATCCAGAGACAAAAACTTGAGCAAGAGCCTCACACTCGCTTTTTTTTCATATCCCGAAGTGTTCTCCTCATGGTCTGTTGATCAGTCCTGCCATACCTATGACCCAAAACATAAGCCGAGTTTGTGTTTTCAGACAACTGTCCAAACAGCTCTGGCCTACACACCCTACAGGCTCAGGGCCCTGGAGCCAAACCTGAGACTGTACTTGCCCTCTCCAAGGGAATTGTATGTGCCCATTCCAATGGCCACAACCCTACTAATAGGATAACCTCCAAAGTCCCTGAGGCCATCCCAATAGTTGTGGCTTCCCAGGACAAACAGGGGCAATCTGAGCCCATCTGAGCACCTACCTGCACTCAGACCCGTAGACTGTTGTCCCCAGGGTAAAAAGGAACGAACAGGCCCCTAGGCACTAATCGGATCCATTGCTTTGGTTTCCAGGCATCTCTCCTCAGAGGCCTGGATTTCAATACCAGCATATGGCTGTTTCTTCACTCACCCATCGGAACAAATCTCATCTACACATGGGAAACATGCACGTTGGAGCTGTGTCAAAGCCTCTGTTTAGGAGAACCCTTCAGGGCCCCAGGGCCACCGCTTCATTCCAAGGTCTCCATAGACACAAAAACATATTAGGACACATCCACAGGAGAGTCCATTTCAACTCAGCCTCCTCGGTTGCCCCCCACATCCAGCAGATCTAACCTGTCTTGTTGCTTGGAGACAATTGGAATGCGAGGTGGGCTACCCAGCCATCCATCCTTAGAACACTGCTCGGAATCGTTGGCCTGGAGCCAACCAACAGGTCTCAATTGTCCTGCAGAAGAATCTTTGCAGTTTGGAGCTTCTCACAACTCCCATCGTGGGAAAACCCACATGTCCTCGTGATCCAACACCCTTCAAGAAAGGGCCATCAGGGCAGAAAGTCCAACCTGAGCGATCGTCTGATCCTTGCCCTGACTTCAGATGCACGAGATCTCGATTGAGGTCTGTAGATTGTGCCTGCCATATCCTCACCCAGAAACCTAGGCCTAGCTTGGGTTCTCAGACTCCGTCCTCAGACTACTGGCCCAGAAGCCCTCCAGTTTGGCAATCCAGAACTACAATAACGCACCCTGCCTGCCCTACAGAAGTAAAACATTGCCCTCAGGGCTACCCCGAAACCGCAAATGAGGATCAACCTGCACGCCATTCGGCTGTACCCCAAACATATAGGCTGACCTGGGCACTATTTCCCCTTCTGACCCAGCCTGAGCCTGGACCTCCTGGTCCCACCCAGACAGCTGGCCGCAAACTGAGCACATCGGACCCGCCATGGCCTTAGGTCGTGTCTCTTCCCAGATGCGGTTTTCAGGCTCCAGAACCTAGACCTTATCTCCAACCACTGCCCAGGGTTGAAAATGATGCAGAAATCAGAACTCTTTCCCCATGGCA
This sequence comes from Mustela nivalis, assembly GCF_964662115.1. Taxonomy (NCBI): domain Eukaryota; kingdom Metazoa; phylum Chordata; class Mammalia; order Carnivora; family Mustelidae; genus Mustela; species Mustela nivalis. Next base: position 749,630 of record NW_028136446.1, on the reverse strand, counting down.
AGAAACCTTGTGGTTAGCATGTTGTCCAACGTTCAGGGTAGTTGAAACAAGCGTGGCCCATGAGGCCCAGCCCATGCTTGCGGGCCACATTGGTCACAAACACACATTGTGACCCTCAGCCTGAGCCCAGTCCTCAGGTAAGGCCTCTCAGGGCCTATATGAAGAGACAGCATATTGGGCTTGCCATGCCCCTAGGCCCCAATTTTTAACCATAGTTCAGGTTGTCCATTCACTCTTCCCCAGGGCTCTGCTTTGGAATTCCTCTTTTGGTGGGACACCTGAGGTAACAAACCTGAAAGGAGTCCTCCCCTCCCACAGATTGACGAAAAACAATTGGGATCGGGCGAAATCCACAGAGAGGAAGATTCGTCCATGGCCCATGAGACCTCCCCAACATTCCGCGGCCATCGCTGAAACAAAATCCAGAGACAAAAGCCTGAGCAAGCGCCTCAGACTCGCTCATTCTTCATATCCTGAAGAGTTCTTCTCATGGTTTGTAGATCGGGCATGCCATACCTACGTCCCCACACATAACTGAGTTTGTGTTTTCAGTCTTCTGTCCTCAAAGTCCTGGGCCACACTCCCTCCAGGCTGGGGCCCCTGGAGCCACACATTAGGACTGCCCCCACCCAATCCATGGGAATTCTGCCCATTCCATTGTCAAAAATCGTACAAATTAGGAGAACCCTCCAAAGTCCCTGAGGCCATCCCAATAGTGTAGGTCGCCCGGGACAAAAAAGGGCGGTTGATACCGGCTGAGCATCTACCTCCACTCATCTACCTTCACTCATAACAAGAAGATTGAACCAGACAGGACCCGAGGCCATTATCGGATCCATTGCTTTGGTTTACAGGCATGTCTCCTCAAAAGCCTGGATGCCAATACCAGCAGAGGGGATTTCCTGAGGCACCCATAAGAACAAATCTCGTCTCCACAAGTAAACTTGTGCATGGGAGCTAAGGAAAGCTTAGGAGAATACTTCAGGGTCCCGGTGCCACCTCCCCATTCCAAGGCCCTCATGGACACAAACACACGTTAGGACCCATCCTCTGGAAAGTGCATTTCAACTCAGCCACCCCGGTTGCTCCCGCAGATCCATTTGATCTAAACTGTCTTGTTGCTAGGAGACAATTGGAAGGCGAGGCGGACTTCCCAGGCATCCATCCTGGAACGGTGCTCTGGAGTCATTCCATATGGGATGTCCTGGAGCTGTCCAAGAGGTCTCAATTGTCCCTCAGAAGGAATCCTTGAAGGGGGCATCCCACATCTCCCAACGTGGAAAACCTCCATGGCCTCGAGATTCCGCTCTCTTCATGAAGGTGCCGTCATGCACAGAAACTCCAACCTGAGCCAACGTGGGATCCTCGCCCTGACTTCAGATGCATGAGATGTTGGTTCAGATCTACAGGGGGTACCTGCCGTGCCCTCACCCTGAATCCGAAGTCTAGCTTGTGTTCTCAGACTTCCGTCCTCACTCTCCTGGCCCCGAAGCCCTCAAGTTTGGCAATTCCGGACCGACAATGAAGCACTCTGTCATGTCCTCTAGAAAAAATATATTGCCTAATGAGCAGCCCAGGCAGCTTAAATGAGGATATACCTACACGGCACTCGAATGTACCCAAATTATATAGTCTAACCTGGGCACTAATGCACTGTCTGACACAACCTGAGCCCAGACCTGCTGACCAACACCCAGACAGCTGACCACACACTGAGCACATCAGACCGGCCATGGCCTTAGGTCATCATCTCTTCCCTACCTCAGTTTTCAGGCTTCAGAACCTAGACCTTATCTCCAATCACTGCCCACGGGTGACTGTGATGCAGAAATCAGAACTCTTCCTGACCCATGGCAAGAAACCTTGTGGTTGGCATGTTGTCCAACGTTCAGTGTAGGAGAAACAAGCATTCACCCTGAGGCCCCGCCCATTCTTGCTTGCGACGAGAGCATAAACACACACTGTGACCTCAGCGTGAGTCCTGTCCTCTAGTTAGTCCTCTCAGTGGCTGGACCATTAGATGTCATAATGGGCTTGACATGTCCCTAGTCCCCAATTTTTAACCAGATTTCTGGTTGTCCAGTCGCCCCACCCCAGGGCTCTACTCTGGAATCCCTCATTTGGTGGGACATCTGAGGTTGAAAAACAAAATGAAACAAATCGACAACAACAAAAAAACGGACTTCTTCCATCCCCAGAATGACCCCAAACTCTTTGGACGGGACCGAACCCCCAGAGAGTAAGACTCGTCCATTTCCCATGAAGTCACACGGCAATTTCACGACCATGAGTGACACGATATCCAGAGACAAAAACTTGAGCAAGAGCCTCACACTCGCTTTTTTTTCATATCCCGAAGTGTTCTCCTCATGGTCTGTTGATCAGTCCTGCCATACCTATGACCCAAAACATAAGCCGAGTTTGTGTTTTCAGACAACTGTCCAAACAGCTCTGGCCTACACACCCTACAGGCTCAGGGCCCTGGAGCCAAACCTGAGACTGTACTTGCCCTCTCCAAGGGAATTGTATGTGCCCATTCCAATGGCCACAACCCTACTAATAGGATAACCTCCAAAGTCCCTGAGGCCATCCCAATAGTTGTGGCTTCCCAGGACAAACAGGGGCAATCTGAGCCCATCTGAGCACCTACCTGCACTCAGACCCGTAGACTGTTGTCCCCAGGGTAAAAAGGAACGAACAGGCCCCTAGGCACTAATCGGATCCATTGCTTTGGTTTCCAGGCATCTCTCCTCAGAGGCCTGGATTTCAATACCAGCATATGGCTGTTTCTTCACTCACCCATCGGAACAAATCTCATCTACACATGGGAAACATGCACGTTGGAGCTGTGTCAAAGCCTCTGTTTAGGAGAACCCTTCAGGGCCCCAGGGCCACCGCTTCATTCCAAGGTCTCCATAGACACAAAAACATATTAGGACACATCCACAGGAGAGTCCATTTCAACTCAGCCTCCTCGGTTGCCCCCCACATCCAGCAGATCTAACCTGTCTTGTTGCTTGGAGACAATTGGAATGCGAGGTGGGCTACCCAGCCATCCATCCTTAGAACACTGCTCGGAATCGTTGGCCTGGAGCCAACCAACAGGTCTCAATTGTCCTGCAGAAGAATCTTTGCAGTTTGGAGCTTCTCACAACTCCCATCGTGGGAAAACCCACATGTCCTCGTGATCCAACACCCTTCAAGAAAGGGCCATCAGGGCAGAAAGTCCAACCTGAGCGATCGTCTGATCCTTGCCCTGACTTCAGATGCACGAGATCTCGATTGAGGTCTGTAGATTGTGCCTGCCATATCCTCACCCAGAAACCTAGGCCTAGCTTGGGTTCTCAGACTCCGTCCTCAGACTACTGGCCCAGAAGCCCTCCAGTTTGGCAATCCAGAACTACAATAACGCACCCTGCCTGCCCTACAGAAGTAAAACATTGCCCTCAGGGCTACCCCGAAACCGCAAATGAGGATCAACCTGCACGCCATTCGGCTGTACCCCAAACATATAGGCTGACCTGGGCACTATTTCCCCTTCTGACCCAGCCTGAGCCTGGACCTCCTGGTCCCACCCAGACAGCTGGCCGCAAACTGAGCACATCGGACCCGCCATGGCCTTAGGTCGTGTCTCTTCCCAGATGCGGTTTTCAGGCTCCAGAACCTAGACCTTATCTCCAACCACTGCCCAGGGTTGAAAATGATGCAGAAATCAGAACTCTTTCCCCATGGCAAGAAACCTTGTGGTTAGCATGTTGTCCAACGTTCAGGGTAGTTGAAACAAGCGTGGCCCATGAGGCCCAGCCCATGCTTGCGGGCCACATTGGTCACAAACACACATTGTGACCCTCAGCCTGAGCCCAGTCCTCAGGTAAGGCCTCTCAGGGCCTATATGAAGAGACAGCATATTGGGCTTGCCATGCCCCTAGGCCCCAATTTTTAACCATAGTTCAGGTTGTCCCTTCACTCTTCCCCAGGGCTCTGCTATGGAATTCCTCTTTTGGTGGGACACCTGAGGTAACAAACCTGAAAGGAGTCCTCCCCTCCCACAGATTGACGAAAAACAATTGGGATCGGGCGAAATCCACAGAGAGGAAGATTCGTCCATGGCCCATGAGACCTCCCCAACATTCCGCGGCCATCGCTGAAACAAAATCCAGAGACAAAAGCCTGAGCAAGCGCCTCAGACTCGCTCATTCTTCATATCCTGAAGAGTTCTTCTCATGGTTTGTAGATCGGGCATGCCATACCTACGTCCCCACACATAACTGAGTTTGTGTTTTCAGTCTTCTGTCCTCAAAGTCCTGGGCCACACTCCCTCCAGGCTGGGGCCCCTGGAGCCACACATTAGGACTGCCCCCACCCAATCCATGGGAATTCTGCCCATTCCATTGTCAAAAATCGTACAAATTAGGAGAACCCTCCAAAGTCCCTGAGGCCATCCCAATAGTGTAGGTCGCCCGGGACAAAAAAGGGCGGTTGATACCGGCTGAGCATCTACCTCCACTCATCTACCTCCACTCATAACAAGAAGATTGAACCAGACAGGACCCGAGGCCATTATCGGATCCATTGCTTTGGTTTACAGGCATGTCTCCTCAAAAGCCTGGATGCCAATACCAGCAGAGGGGATTTCCTGAGGCACCCATAAGAACAAATCTCGTCTCCACAAGTAAACTTGTGCATGGGAGCTAAGGAAAGCTTAGGAGAATACTTCAGGGTCCCGGTGCCACCTCCCCATTCCAAGGCCCTCATGGACACAAACACACGTTAGGACCCATCCTCTGGAAAGTGCATTTCAACTCAGCCACCCCGGTTGCTCCCGCAGATCCATTTGATCTAAACTGTCTTGTTGCTAGGAGAAAATTGGAAGGCGAGGCGGACTTCCCAGGCATCCATCCTGGAACGGTGCTCTGGAGTCATTCCATATGGGATGTCCTGGAGCTGTCCAAGAGGTCTCAATTGTCCCTCAGAAGGAATCCTTGAAGGGGGCATCCCACATCTCCCAACGTGGAAAACCTCCATGGCCTCGAGATTCCGCTCTCTTCATGAAGGTGCCGTCATGCACAGAAACTCCAACCTGAGCCAACGTGGGATCCTCGCCCTGACTTCAGATGCATGAGATGTTGGTTCAGATCTACAGGGGGTACCTGCCGTGCCCTCACCCTGAATCCGAAGTCTAGCTTGTGTTCTCAGACTTCCGTCCTCACTCTCCTGGCCCCGAAGCCCTCAAGTTTGGCAATTCCGGACCGACAATGAAGCACTCTGTCATGTCCTCTAGAAAAAATATATTGCCTAATGAGCAGCCCAGGCAGCTTAAATGAGGATATACCTACACGGCACTCGAATGTACCCAAATTATATAGTCTAACCTGGGCACTAATGCACTGTCTGACACAACCTGAGCCCAGACCTGCTGACCAACACCCAGACAGCTGACCACACACTGAGCACATCAGACCGGCCATGGCCTTAGGTCATCATCTCTTCCCTACCTCAGTTTTCAGGCTTCAGAACCTAGACCTTATCTCCAATCACTGCCCACGGGTGACTGTGATGCAGAAATCAGAACTCTTCCTGACCCATGGCAAGAAACCTTGTGGTTGGCATGTTGTCCAACGTTCAGTGTAGGAGAAACAAGCATTCACCCTGAGGCCCCGCCCATTCTTGCTTGCGACGAGAGCATAAACACACACTGTGACCTCAGCGTGAGTCCTGTCCTCTAGTTAGTCCTCTCAGTGGCTGGACCATTAGATGTCATAATGGGCTTGACATGTCCCTAGTCCCCAATTTTTAACCAGATTTCTGGTTGTCCAGTCGCCCCACCCCAGGGCTCTACTCTGGAATCCCTCATTTGGTGGGACATCTGAGGTTGAAAAACAAAATGAAACAAATCGACAACAACAAAAAAACGGACTTCTTCCATCCCCAGAATGACCCCAAACTCTTTGGACGGGACCGAACCCCCAGAGAGTAAGACTCGTCCATTTCCCATGAAGTCACACGGCAATTTCACGACCATGAGTGACACGATATCCAGAGACAAAAACTTGAGCAAGAGCCTCACACTCGCTTTTTTTTCATATCCCGAAGTGTTCTCCTCATGGTCTGTTGATCAGTCCTGCCATACCTATGACCCAAAACATAAGCCGAGTTTGTGTTTTCAGACAACTGTCCAAACAGCTCTGGCCTACACACCCTACAGGCTCAGGGCCCTGGAGCCAAACCTGAGGACTGTACTTGCCCTCTCCAAGGGAATTGTATGTGCCCATTCCAATGGCCACAACCCTACTAGTAGGATAACCTCCAAAGTCCCTGAGGCCATCCCAGTAGTTGTGGCTTCCCAGGACAAACAGGGGCAATCTGAGCCCATCTGAGCACCTACCTGCACTCAGACCCGTAGACTGATGTCCCCAGAGGTAAAAAGGAACGAACAGGCCCCTAGGCACTAATCGGATCCATTGCTTTGGTTTCCAGGCATCACTCCCCTAGAGGCCTGGATTTCAATACCAGCATATGGCTGTTTCTTGACTCACCCATCAGAACAAATCTCATCTACACATGGGAAACATGCACGTTGGAGCTGTGTCAAAGCCTCTGTTTAGGAGAACCCTTCAGGGCCCCAAAGCCACGGCTTCATTCCAAGGTCTCCATAGACACAAAAACATATTAGGACACATCCACAGGAGAGTCCATTTCAACTCAGCCTCCTCGGTTGCCCCCCACATCCAGCAGATCTAACCAGTCTTGTTGCTTGGAGACCATTGGAATGCGAGGTGGGCTACCCAGCCATCCATCCTTAGAACCCTGCTCGGAATCGTTGGCCTGGAGCCAACCAACAGGTCTCAATTGTCCTGCAGAAGAATCTTTGCAGTTTGGAGCTTCTCACAACTCCCATCGTGGGAAAACCCCCATGTCCTCGTGATCCAACCCCCTTCAAGAAAGGGCCATCAGGGCAGAGAGTCCAACCTGAGCGATCGTCTGATCATTGCCCTGACTTCAGATGCACGAGATCTAGATTGAGGTCTGTAGATTGTGCCTGCCATATCCTCACCCAGATACCTAGGCCTAGCTTGGGTTCTCAGACTCCGTCTTCAGACTACTGGCCCACAAGCCCTCCAGTTTGGCAATCCAGAACTACAATGCCGCACCCTGCCTGCCCTACAGAAGTCAATCATTGCCCTCAGGGTACCCCGAAACCCCAAATGAGGATCAACCTGCACGCCATTCGGCTGTACCCCAAACATATAGGCTGACCTGGGCACTATTTCCCCTTCTGACCCAGCCTGAGCCTGGACCTCCTGGTCCCACCCAGACAGCTGGCCGCACACTGAGCACAACGGACACGCCATGGCCTTAGGTCGTCATCTCTTCCCAACTGCGGTTTTCAGGCTCCAGAACCTAGACCTTATCTCCAACCACTGCCTAGGGTTGAAAATGATGCAGAAATCAGAACTCTTTCCCCATGGCAAGAAACCTTGTGGTTGGCATGTTGTCCAACGTTCAGTGTAGTTGAAACAAGCGTGGCCCATGAGGCCCAGCCCATGCTTGTGGGCCACATTGGTCACAAACACACATTGTGACCCTCAGCCTGAGCCCAGTCCTCAGGTAAGGCCTCTCTGGGCCTATATGAAGAGACAGCATATTGGGCTTGCCATTCCCCTAGGCCCCAATTTTTAACCATAGTTCGGGTTGTCCCTTCACTCTTCCCCAGGGCTCTGCTTTGGAATTCCTCTTTTGGTGGGACACCTGAGGTAACAAACCTGAAAGGAGTCCTCCCATCCCACAGATTGACGAAAAACAATTGGGATCGGGCCAAATCCACAGAGAGGAAGATTCGTCCATGGCCCATGAGACCTCCACAACATTCCAGGGCCATCGCTGAAACAAAATCCAGAGACAAAAGCCTGAGCAAGCTCCTCATACTCGCTCATCTTCATATCCTGAAGAGTTCTTCTCATGGTTTGTAGATCGGGCGTGCCATACCTACGTCCCCAAACTTAAGCTGAGTTTGTGTTTTCAGTCTTCTGTCCTCAAAATCCTGGGCCACACTCCCTCCAGGCTGGGGCCCCTGGAGCCACACATTAGGACTGCCCCCACCCAATCCATGGGAATTCTGGCCATTCCATTGTCAAAAATCGTACAAATTAGGAGAACCCTCCAAAGTCCCTGAGGCCATCCCAATAGTGTAGGTCGCCCAGGACAAAAAAGGGCGGTTGATACTGGCTGAGCATCTACCTCCACTCCTCTACCTCCACTCATACCAAGAAGATTGAACCAGACAGGACCCGAGGCCATTATCGGATCCATTGCTTTGGTTTACAGGCATGTCTCCTCAAAAGCCTGGATTCCAATACCAGCAGAGGGGATTTCCTGAGGCACCCATCAGAACAAATCTCGTCTCCACAAGGAAACTTGTGCATGGGAGCTATGCCAAAGCTTAGGAGAATACTTCAGGGTCCCGGTGCCACCTCCCCATTCCAAGGCCCTCATGGACACAAACACACGTTAGGACCCATCCTCTGGAAAGTGCATTTCAACTCAGCCACCCCGGTTGCTCCCGCAGATCCATTAGATCTAAACTGTCTTGTTGCTAGGAGACAATTGGAAGGCGAGGCGGACTTCCCAGGCATCCATCCTGGAACGGTGCTCTGGAGTCATTCCATAAGGGATGAACTGGAGCTGTCCAACAGGTCTCAATTGTCCCGCAGAAGGAATCCTTGAAGGGGGCATCCCACATCTCCCAACGTGGAAACCTCCATGGCCTCGAGATTCCGCTCCCTTCATGAAGGGGCCGTCATGCACAGAAACTCCAACCTGAGCCAACGTCGGATCCTCGCCTTGACTTCAGATGCATGAGATATTGGTTCAGATCTGCAGGGGGTACCTGCCGTGCCCTCACCCTGAATCCGAAGTCTAGCTTGTGTTCTCAGACTTCCGTCCTCACTCTCCTGGCCCCGAAGCCCTCAAGTTTGGCAATTCCGGACCGACAATGAAGCACTCTGTCTGCCCTCTAGAAAAAATATATTGCCTAATGAGTAGCCCAGGCAGCTTAAATGAGGATATACCTACACGGCACTCGAATGTACCCAAATTATATAGTCTAACCTGGGCACTAATTCACTGTCTGACACAACCTGAGCCCGGACCTGCTGACCAACACCCAGACAGCTGACCGCACGCTGAGCATGTCAGACCCGCCATGCCCTTAGGTCTACATCTCTTTCCTACCTCAGTTTTCAGGCTTCAGAACCTAGACCTTATCTCCAATCACTGCCCACGGGTGACTGTGATGCAGAAATCAGAACTCTTCCTGACCCATGGCAAGAAACCTTGTGGTTGGCATGTTGTCCAACGTTCAGTGTAGGAGAAACCAGCATTCTCCCTGAGGCCCCGCCCATTCATGAGTGCGAGGAGAGCATAAACACGCATTGTGACATCAGCTTGAGTCCTGTCCTCTAGTAAGTCCTCTCAGTGGCTGGACCATTAGATGTCATAATGGGCTTGACATGTCCCTAGTCCCCAATTTTTAACCAGTTTTCTGGTTGTCCAGTCGCCCCACCCCAGGGCTCTACTCTGGAATCCCTCATTTGGTGGGACATCTGAGGTTGAAAAACAAAATGAAACAAATCGACAACAACACCAAAAAAACGGACTTCTTCCATCCCCAGAATGACCCCAAACTCTTTGGACGGGACCGAACCCCCAGAGAGTAAGACTCGTCCATTTCCCATGAAGTCACCCGGCAATTTCACGACCATGAGTGACACGATATCCAGAGACAAAAACTTGAGCAAGAGCCTCACACTCGCTTTTTTTTCATATCCCGAAGTGTTCTCCTCATGGTCTGTAGATCAGTCCTGCCATAACTATGACCCAAAACAAAAGCCGAGTTTGTGTTTTCAGACAACTGTCCAAACAGCTCTGGCCTACACACCCTACAGGCTCAGGGCCCTGGAGCCAAACCTGAGGACTGTACTTGCCCTCTCCAAGGGAATTGTATGTGCCCATTCCAATGGCCACAACCCTACTAGTAGGATAACCTCCAAAGTCCCTGAGGCCATCCCAATAGTTGTGGCTTCCCAGGACAAACAGGGGCAATCTGAGCCCATCTGAGCACCTACCTGCACTCAGACCCGTAGACTGATGTCCCCAGAGGTAAAAAGGAACGAACAGGCCCCTAGGCACTAATCGGATCCATTGCTTTGGTTTCCAGGCATCTCTCCTCAGAGGCCTGGATTTCAATACCAGCATATGGCTGTTTCTTGAGTCACCCATCAGAACAAATCTCATCTACACATGGGAAACATGCACGTTGGAGCTGTGTCAAAGCCTCTGTTTAGGAGAACCCTTCAGGGCCCCAGGGTCACCGCTTCATTCCAAGGTCTCCATAGACACAAAAACATATTAGGACACATCCACAGGAGAGTCCATTTCAACTCAGCCTCCTCGGTTGCCCCCCACATTCAGCATATCTAACTTGTCTTGTTGCTTGGAGACCATTGGAATGCGAGGTGGGCTACCCAGCCATCCATCCTTAGAACCCTGCTCGGAATCGTTGGCCTGGAGCCAACCAATAGGTCTTATTGTCCTGCAGAAGAATCTTTGCAGTTTGGAGCTTCTCACAACTCCCATTGTGCGAAAACCCCCATGTCCTCGTGATCCAACCCCCTTCAAGAAAGGGCCATCAGGGCAGAAAGTCCAACCTGAGCGATCGTCTGATCCTTGCCCTGACTTCAGATGCATGAGATCTAGATTGAGGTCTGTAGATTGTGCCTGCCATATCCTCACCCAGAAACCTAGGCCTAGCTTGGGTTCTCAGACTCCGTCCTCAGACTACTGGCCCACAAGCCCTCCAGTTGGGCAATCCAGAACTACAATGCCGCACTCTGCCTGCCCTACAGAAGTAAAACATTGCCCTCAGGGCTACCCCGAAACCGCAAATGAGGATCAACCTGCACGCCATTCGGCTGTACCCCAAACATATAGGCTGACCTGGGCACTATTTCCCCTTCTGACCCAGCCTGAGACTGGACCTCCTGGTCCCACCCAGACAGCTGGCCGCACACTGAGCACATCGGACCCGCCATGGCCTTAGGTCATCATCTCTTCCCAACTGCGGTTTTCGGCTCCCGAACCTAGACCTTATCTCCAACCACTGCCCAGGGTTGAAAATGATGCAGAAATCAGAACTCTTTCCCCATGGCAAGAAACCTTGTGGTTGGCATGTTTTCCAACGTTCAATGTAGTTGAAACAAGCGTGGCCCATGAGGCCCAGCCCATTCTTGTGGGCCACATTGGTCACAAACACACATAGTGACCCTCAGCCTGAGCCTAGTCCTCAGGTAAGGCCTCTCAGGGCCTATATGAAGAGACAGCATATTGGGCTTGCCATGCCCCTAGGCCCCAATTTTTAACCATAGTTCGGGTTGTCCCTTCACTCTTCCCCAGGGCTCTGCTTTGGTATTCCTCTTTTGGTGGGACACCTGAGGTAACAAACCTGAAAGGAGTCCTCCCATCCCACAGATGGACGAAAAACAATTGGGATCGGGTCAAATCCACAGAGAGGAAGATTCGTCCATGGCCCATGAGACCTCCCCAACATTCCACGGCCATCGCTGAAACAAAATCCAGAGACAAAAGCCTGAGCAAGCTCCTTAGACTCGCTCATCTTCATATCCTGAAGAGTTCTTCTCATGGTTTGTAGATCGGGCGTGCCATACCTACATCCCCACACTTAAGCTGAGTTTGTGTTTTCAGTCTTCTGTCCTCAAAGTCCTGGGCCACACTCCCTCCAGGCTGGGGCCCCTGGAGCCACACATTAGGACTGCCCCCACCCAATCCATGGGAATTCTGCCCATTCCATTGTCAAAAATCGTACAAAATAGGAGAACCCTCCAAAGTCCCTGAGGCCATCCCAATAGTGTAGGTCGCCCGGGACAAAAAATGGCGGTTGATACCGGCTGAGCATCTACCTCCACTCATCTACCTCCACTCATACCAAGAAGATTGAACCAGACAGGACCCGAGGCCATTATCGGATCCATTGCTTTGGTTTACAGGCATGTCTCCTCAAAAGCCTGGATTCCAATACCAGCAGAGGGGATTTCCTGAGGCACCCATCAGAACAAATCTCGTCTCCACAAGGAAACTTGTGCATGGGAGCTATGCCAAAGCTTAGGAGAATACTTCAGGGTCCCGGTGCCACCTCCCCATTCCAAGGCCCTCATGGACACAAACACACGTTAGGACCCATCCTCTGGAAAGTGCATTTCAACTCAGCCACCCCGGTTGCTCCCGCCGATCCATTAGATCTAAACTGTCTTGTTGCTAGGAGACAATTGGAAGGCGAGGCGGACTTCCCAGGCATCCATCCTGGAACGGTGCTCTGGAGTCATTCCATATGGGATGTCCTGGAGCTGTCCAACAGGTCTCAATTGTCCCGCAGAGGGAATCCTTGAAGGGGACATCCCACATCTACCAACGTGGAAAACCTCCATGGCCTCGAGATTCCGCTCCCTTCATGAAGGGGCCGTCATGCACAGAAACTGCAGCCTGAGCCAACGTCGGATCCTCACCCTGACTTCAGATGCATGAGATATTGGTTCAGATCTGCAGGGGGTACCTGCCGTGCCCTCACCCTGAATCCGAAGTCTAGCTTGTGTTCTCAGACTTCCGTCCTCACTCTCCTGGCCCCGAAGCCCTCAAGTTTGGCAATTCCGGACCGACAATGAAGCACTCTGCCTGCCCTCTAGAAAAAATATATTGCCTATTGAGCAGCCCAGGCAGCTTAAATGAGGATAAACCTACACGGCACTCGAATGTACCCAAATTATATAGTCTAACCTGGGCACTAATGCACTGTCTGACACAACCTGAGCCCGGACCTGCTGACCAACACCCAGACAGCTGACCGCACGCTGAGCACATCAGACCCGCCATGGCCTTAGGTCATCATCTCTTCCCTACCTCAGTTTTCAGGCTTCAGAACCTAGACCTTATCTCCAATCACTGCCCACGGGTGACTGTGATGCAGAAATCAGAACTCTTCCTGACCCATGGCAAGAAACCTTGTGGTTGGCATGTTGTCCAACGTTGAGTGTAGGAGAAACCAGCATTCACGCTGAGGCCCCGCCCATTCTTGCGTGCGACGAGAGCATAAACACGCATTGTGACCTCAGCGTGAGTCCTGTCCTCTAGTAAGTCCTCTCAGTGGCTGGACCATTAGATGTCATAATGGGCTTGACATGTCCCTAGTCCCCAATTTTTAACCAGATTTCTGGTTGTCCAGTCGCCCCACCCCAGGGCTCTACTCTGGAATCCCTCATTTGGTGGGACATCTGAGGTTGAAAAACAAAATGAAACAAATCGACAACAACAACAAAAAAACGGACTTCTTCCATCCCCAGAATGACCCCAAACTCTTTGGACGGGACCGAACCCCCAGAGAGTAGGACTCGTCCATTTCCCATGAAGTCACCCGGCAATTTCACGACCATGAGTGAAACGATATCCAGAGACAAAAACTTGAGCAAGAGCCTCACACTCGCCCTTTTTTCATATCCCGAAGTGTTCTCCTCATGGTCTGTAGATCAGTCCTGCCATACCTATGACCCAAAACATAAGCCGAGTTTGTGTTTTCAGACAACTGTCCAAACAGCTCTGGCCTACACACCCTACAGGCTCAGGGCCCTGGAGCCAAACCTGAGGACTGTACTTGCCCTCTCCAAGGGAATTGTATGTGCCCATTCCAATGGCCACAACCCTACTAGTAGGATAACCTCCAAAGTCCCTGAGGCCATCCCAATAGTTGTGGCTTCCCAGGACAAACAGGGGCAATCTGAGCCCATCTGAGCACCTACCTGCACTCAGACCCGTAGACGGATGTAACCAGAGGTAAAAAGGAACGAACAGGCCCCTAGGCACTAATCGGATCCATTGCTTTGGTTTCCAGGCATCTCTCCTCAGAGGCCTGGATTTCAATACCAGCATATGGCTGTTTCTTGACTCACCCATCAGAACAAATCTCATCTATACATGGGAAACATGCACGTTGGAGCTGTGTCAAAGCCTCTGTTTAGGAGAACCCTTCAGGGCCCCAGGGCCACCGCTTCATTCCAAGGTCTCCATAGACACAAAAACATATTAGGACACATCCACAGGAGAGTCCATTTCAACTCAGCCTCCTCGGTTGCCCCCCACATCCAGCAGATCTAACCTGTCTTGTTGCTTGGAGACAATTGGAATGCGATGTGGGCTACCCAGCCATCCATCCTTAGGACCCTGCTCGGAATCGTTGGCCTGGAGCCAACCAACAGGTCTCAATTGTCCTGCAGAAGAATCTTTGCAGTTTGGAGCTTCTCACAACTCCCATCGTGGGAAAACCCCCATGTCCTCGTGATCCAACCCCCTTCAAGAAAGGGCCATCAGGGCAGAAAGTCCAACCTGAGCGATCGTCTGATCCTTACCCTGACTTCAGATGCACGAGATCTCGATTGAGGTCTGTAGATTGTGCCTGCCATATCCTCACCCAGAAACCTAGGCCTAGCTTGGGTTCTCAGACTCCGTCCTCAGACTACTGGCCCACAAGCCCTCCAGTTGGGCAATCCAGAACTACAATGCCGCACTCTGCCTGCCCTACAGAAGTAAAACATTGCCCTCAGGGCTACCCCGAAACCGCAAATGAGGATCAACCTGCACGCCATTCGGCTGTACCCCAAACATATAGGCTGACCTGGGCACTATTTACCCTTCTGACCCAGCCTGAGCCTGGACCTCCTGGTCCCACCCAGACAGCTGGCCGCACACTGAGCACATCGGACCCGCCATGGCCTTAGGTCGTCATCTCTTCCCAACTGCGGTTTTCAGGCTCCAGAACCTAGACCTTATCTCCAACCACTGCCCAGGGTTGAAAATGATGCAGAAATCAGAACCTTTCCCCATGGCAAGAAACCTTGTGGTTGGCATGTTGTCCAACGTTCAGTGTAGTTGAAACAAGCGTGGCCCATGAGGCCCAGCCCATGCTTGCGGGCCACATTGGTCACAAACACACATTGTGACCCTCAGCCTGAGCCCAGTCCTCAGGTAAGGCCTCTCTGGGCCTATATGAAGAGACAGCATATTGGGCTTGCCATGCCCCTAGGCCCCAATTTTTAACCATAGTTCGGGTAGTCCCTTCACTCTTCCCCAGGGCTCTGCTTTGGAATTCCTCTTTTGGTGGGACACCTGAGGTAACAAACCTGAAAGGAGTCCTCCCATCCCACAGATTGACGAAAAACAATTGGGATCATGCCAAATCCACAGAGGAAGATTCGTCCATGGCCCATGAGACCTCCACAACATTCCACGGCCATCGTTGAAACAAAATCCAGAGACAAAAGCCTGAGCAAGCTCCTCAGACTCGCTCATCTTCATATCCTGAAGAGTTCTTCTCATGGTTTGTAGATCGGGCGTGCCATACCTACGTCCCCAAACTTAAGCTGAGTTTGTGTTTTCAGTCTTCTGTCCTCAAAGTCCTGGGCCACACTCCCTCCAGGCTGGGGCCCCTGGAGCCACACATTAGGACTGCCCCCACCCAATCCATGGGAATTCTGGCCATTCCATTGTCAAAAATCGTACAAAATAGGAGAACCCTCCAAAGTCCCTGAGGCCATCCCAATAGTGTAGATCGCCCAGGACAAAAAAGGGCGGATGATACCGGCTGAGCATCTACCTCCACTCATCTACCTCCACTCATACCAAGAAGATTGAACCAGACAGGACCCGAGGCCATTATCGGATCCATTGCTTTGGTTTACAGGCATGTCTCCTCAAAAGCCTGGATTCCAATACCAGCAGAGGGGATTTCCTGAGGCACCCATCAGAACAAATCTCGTCTCCACAAGGAAACTAGGGCATGGCAGCTATGCCAAAGCTTAGGAGAATACTTCAGGGTCCCGGTGCCACCTCCCCATTCTAAGTCCCTCATGGACACAAACACACGTTAGGCCCCATCCTCTGGAAAGTGCATTACAACTCAGCCACCCCGGTTACTCCCGCAGATCCATTAGATCTAAACTGTCTTGTTGCTAGGCGACAATTGGAAGGCGAGGCGGACTTCCCAGGCATCCATCCTCGAACGGTGCTCTGGAGTCATTCCATATGGGATGTCCTGGAGCTGTCCAACAGGTCTCAATTGTCCCGCAGAGAAAATCCTTGAAAGGGGCATCCCACTTCTCCCAACGTGGAAAACCTGCATGGCCTCGAGATTCCGCTCCCTTCATGAAGGGGCCGTCATGCACAGAATCTCCAACCTGAGCCAACGTGGGATCCTCGCCCTGACTTCAGATGCATGAGATATTGGTTCAGATCTGCAGGGGGTCCCTGCCGTGCCCTCACCCTGAATCCGAAGTCTAGCTTGTGTTCTCAGACTTCCGTCCTCACTCTCCTGGCCCCGAAGCCCTCAAGTTTGGCAATTCCGGACCGACAATGAAGCACTCTGCCTGCCCTCTAGAAAAAATATATTGCCTAATGAGCAGCCCAGGCAGCTTAAATGAGGATAAACCTACACGGCCCTAGAATGTACCCAAATTATATAGTCTAACCTGGGAACTAATGCAATGTCTGACACAACCTGAGCCCGGACCTGCTGACCAACACCCAGACAGCTGACCGCACGCTGAGCACATCAGACCCGCCATGGCCTTAGGTCATCATCTCTTCCCTACCTCAGTTTTCAGGCTTCAGAACCTAGACCTTATCTCCAATCACTGCCCACGGGTGACTGTGATGCAGAAATCAGAACTCTTCCTGACCCATGGCAAGAAACCTTGTGGTTGGCATGTTGTGCAACGTTCAGTGTAGGAGAAACCAGCATTCACCCTGAGGCCCCGCCCATTCTTGAGTGCGACGAGAGCATAAACACGCATTGTAACCTCAGCGTGAGTCCTGTCCTCTAGTAAGTCCTCTCAGTGGCTGGACCATTAGATGTCATAATGGGCTTGACATGTCCCTAGTCCCCAATTTTTAACCAGATTTCTGGTTGTCCAGTCGCCCCACCCCAGGGCTCTACTCTGGAATCCCTCATTTGGTGGGACATCTGAGGTTGAAAAACAAAATGAAACAAATCGACAACAACAACAAAAAAACGGACTTCTTCCATCCCCAGAATGACCCCAAACTCTTTGGACGGGACCGAACCCCCAGAGAGTAAGACTCGTCCATTTCCCATGAAGTCACCCGGCAATTTCACGACCATGAGTGACACGATATCCAGAGACAAAAACTTGAGCAAGAGCCTCACACTCGCCCTTTTTTCATATCCCGAAGTGTTCTCCTCATGGTCTGTATATCAGTCCTGCCATACCTATGACCCAAAACATAAGCCGAGTTTGTGTTTTCAGACAACTGTCCAAACAGCTCTGGCCTACACACCCTACAGGCTCAGGGCCCTGGACCCAACCTGAGGACTGTACTTGCCCTCTCCAAGGGAATTGTATGTGCCCATTCCAATGGCCACAACCCTACTAGTAGGATAACCTCCAAAGTCCCTGAGGCCATCCCAATAGTTGTTGCTTCCCAGGACAAACAGGGGCAATCTGAGCATATCTGAGCACCTACCTGCACTCAGACCCGTAGACTGATGTCCCCAGAGGTAAAAAGGAACGAACAGGCCCCTAGGCACTAATCGGATCCATTGCTTTGCTTTCCAGGCATCTCTCGTCAGAGGCCTGGATATCAATAACAGCATATGGCTGTTTCTTGACTCACCCATCAGAACAAATCTCATCTACACATGGGAAACATGCACGTTGGAGCTGTGTCAAAGCCTCTGTTTAGGAGAACCCTTCAGGGCCCCAGGGCCACCGCTTCATTCCAAGGTCTCCATAGACACAAAAACATATTAGGACACATCCACAGGAGAGTCCATTTCAACTCAGCCTCCTCGGTTGCCCCCCACATCCAGCAGATCTAACCTGTCTTGTTGCTTGGAGACAATTGGAATGCGAGGTGGGCTACCCAGCCATCCATCCTTAGGACCCTGCTCGGAATCGTTGGCCTGGAGCCAACCAACAGGTCTCAATTGTCCTGCAGAAGAATCTTTGCAGTTTGGAGCTTCTCACAACTCCCATCGTGGGAAAACCCCCATGTCCTCGTGATCCAACCCCCTTCAAGAAAGGGCCATCAGGGCAGAAAGTCCAACCTGAGCGATCGTCTGATCCTTACCCTGACTTCAGATGCACGAGATCTCGATTGAGGTCTGTAGATTGTGCCTGCCATATCCTCACCCAGAAACCTAGGCCTAGCTTGGGTTCTCAGACTCCGTCCTCAGACTACTGGCCCACAAGCCCTCCAGTTGGGCAATCCAGAACTACAATGCCGCACTCTGCCTGCCCTACAGAAGTAAAACATTGCCCTCAGGGCTACCCCGAAACCGCAAATGAGGATCAACCTGCACGCCATTCGGCTGTACCCCAAACATATAGGCTGACCTGGGCACTATTTCCCCTTCTGACCCAGCCTGAGCCTGGACCTCCTGGTCCCACCCAGACAGCTGGCCGCACACTGAGCACATCGGACCCGCCATGGCCTTAGGTCGTCATCTCTTCCCAACTGCGGTTTTCAGGCTCCAGAACCTAGACCTTATCTCCAACCACTGCCCAGGGTTGAAAATGATGCAGAAATCAGAACCTTTCCCCATGGCAAGAAACCTTGTGGTTGGCATGTTGTCCAACGTTCAGTGTAGTTGAAACAAGCGTGGCCCATGAGGCCCAGCCCATGCTTGCGGGCCACATTGGTCACAAACACACATTGTGACCCTCAGCCTGAGCCCAGTCCTCAGGTAAGGCCTCTCTGGGCCTATATGAAGAGACAGCATATTGGGCTTGCCATGCCCCTAGGCCCCAATTTTTAACCATAGTTCGGGTAGTCCCTTCACTCTTCCCCAGGGCTCTGCTTTGGAATTCCTCTTTTGGTGGGACACCTGAGGTAACAAACCTGAAAGGAGTCCTCCCATCCCACAGATTGACGAAAAACAATTGGGATCATGCCAAATCCACAGAGGAAGATTCGTCCATGGCCCATGAGACCTCCACAACATTCCACGGCCATCGTTGAAACAAAATCCAGAGACAAAAGCCTGAGCAAGCTCCTCAGACTCGCTCATCTTCATATCCTGAAGAGTTCTTCTCATGGTTTGTAGATCGGGCGTGCCATACCTACGTCCCCAAACTTAAGCTGAGTTTGTGTTTTCAGTCTTCTGTCCTCAAAGTCCTGGGCCACACTCCCTCCAGGCTGGGGCCCCTGGAGCCACACATTAGGACTGCCCCCACCCAATCCATGGGAATTCTGGCCATTCCATTGTCAAAAATCGTACAAAATAGGAGAACCCTCCAAAGTCCCTGAGGCCATCCCAATAGTGTAGGTCGCCCAGGACAAAAAAGGGCGGATGATACCGGCTGAGCATCTACCTCCACTCATCTACCTCCACTCATACCAAGAATATTGAACCAGACAGGACCCGAGGCCATTATCGGATCCATTGCTTTGGTTTACAGGCATGTCTCCTCAAAAGCCTGGATTCCAATACCAGCAGAGGGGATTTCCTGAGGCACCCATCAGAACAAATCTCGTCTCCACAAGGAAACTTGTGCATGGGAGCTATGCCAAAGCTTAGGAGAATACTTCAGGGTCCCGGTGCCACCTCACCATTCCAAGGCCCTCATGGACACAAACACACATTAGGACCCATCCTCTGGAAAGTGCATTTCAACTCAGCCACCCCAGTTGCTCCCGCAGATCCATTAGATCTAAACTGTCTTGTTGCTAGGCGACAATTGGAAGGCGAGGCGGACTTCCCAGGCATCCATCCTGGAACGGTGCTCTGGAGTCATTCCATATGGGATGTCCTGGAGCTGTCCAACAGGTCTCAATTGTCCCGCAGAGAAAATCCTTAAAAGGGGCATCCCACTTCTCCCAACGTGGAAAACCTGCATGGCCTCGAGATTCCGCTCCCTTCATGAAGGGGCCGTCATGCACAGAAACTCCAACCTGAGCCAACGTGGGATCCTCGCCCTGACTTCAGATGCATGAGATATTGGTTCAGATCTGCAGGGGGTACCTGCCGTGCCCTCACCCTGAATCCGAAGTCTAGCTTGTGTTCTCAGACATCCGTCCTCACTCTCATGGCCCCGAAGCCCTCAAGTTTGGCAATTCCGGACCGACAATGAAGCACTCTGCCTGCCCTCTAGAAAAAATATATTGCCTAATGAGCAGCCCAGGCAGCTTAAATGAGGATAAACCTACACGGCCCTAGAATGTACCCAAATTATATAGTCTAACCTGGGAACTAATGCAATGTCTGACACAACCTGAGCCCGGACCTGCTGACCAACACCCAGACAGCTGACCGCACGCTGAGCACATCAGACCCGCCATGGCCTTAGGTCATCATCTCTTCCCTACCTCAGTTTTCAGGCTTCAGAACCTAGACCTTATCTCCAATCACTGCCCACGGGTGACTGTGATGCAGAAATCAGAACTCTTCCTGACCCATGGCAAGAAACCTTGTGGTTGGCATGTTGTCCAACGTTCAGTGTAGGAGAAACCAGCATTCACCCTGAGGCCCCGCCCATTCTTGAGTGCGACGCGAGCATAAACACGCATTGTGACCTCAGCGTGAGTCCTGTCCTCTAGTAGGTCCTCTCAGTGGCTGGACCATTAGATGTCATAATGGGCTTGACATGTCCCTAGTCCCCAATTTTTAACCAGATTTCTGGTTGTCCAGTCGCCCCACCCCAGGGCTCTACTCTGGAATCCCTCATTTGGTGGGACATCTGAGGTTGAAAAACAAAATGAAACAAATTGACAACAACAACAAAAAAACGGACTTCTTCCATCCCCAGAATGACCCCAAACTCTTTGGACGGGACCGAACCCCCAGAGAGTAAGACTCGTCCATTTCCCATGAAGTCACCCGGCAATTTCACGACCATGAGTGACACGATATCCAGAGACAAAAACTTGAGCAAGAGCCTCACACTCGCCCTTTTTTCATATCCCGAAGTGTTCTCCTCATGGTCTGTAGATCAGTCATGCCATACCTATGACCCAAAACATAAGCCGAGTTTGTGTTTTCAGACAACTGTCCAAACAGCTCTGGCCTACACACCCTACAGGCTCAGGGCCCTGGAGCCAAACCTGAGGACTGTACTTGCCCTCTCCAAGGGAATTGTATGTGCCCATTCCAATGGCCACAACCCTACTAGTAGGATAACCTCCAAAGTCCCTGAGGCCATCCCAATAGTTGTTGCTTTCCAGGACAAACAGGGGCAATCTGAGCATATCTGAGCACCTACCTGCACTCAGACCCGTAGACTGATGTCCCCAGAGGTAAAAAGGAACGAACAGGCCCCCAGACACTAATCGGATCCATTGCTTTGGTTTCCAGGCATCTCTCCTCAGAGGCCTGGATATCAATACCAGCATATGGCTGTTTCTTGACTCACCCATCAGAACAAATCTCATCTACACATGGGAAACATGCACGTTGGAGCTGTGTCAAAGCCTCTGTTTAGGAGAACCCTTCAGGGCCCCAGGGCCACCGCTTCATTCCAAGGTCTCCATAGACACAAAAACATATTAGGACACATCCACAGGAGAGTCCATTTCAACTCAGCCTCCTCGGTTGCCCCCCACATCCAGCAGATCTAACCTGTCTTGTTGCTTGGAGACAATTGGAATGCGAGGTGGGCTACCAAGCCATCCATCCTTAGGACCCTGCTCGGAATCGTTGGCCTGGAGCCAACCAACAGGTCTCAATTGTCCTGCAGAAGAATCTTTGCAGTTTGGAGCTTCTCACAACTCCCATCGTTGGAAAACCCCCATGTCCTCGTGATCCAACCCCCTTCAAGAAAGGGCCATCAGGGCAGAAAGTCCAACCTGAGCGATCGTCTGATCCTTGCCCTGACTTCAGATGCACGAGATCTCGATTGAGGTCTGTAGATTGTGCCTGCCATATCCTCACCCTGAAACCTAGGCCTAGCTTGGGTTCTCAGACTCCGTCCTCAGACTACTGGCCCACAAGCCCTCCAGTTGGGCAATCCAGAACTACAATGCCGCACTCTGCCTGCCCTACAGAAGTAAAACATTGCCCTCAGGGCTACCCCGAAACCGCAAATGAGGATCAACCTGCACGCCATTCGGCTGTACCCCAAACATATAGGCTGACCTGGGCACTATTTCCCCTTCTGACCCAGCCTGAGCCTGGACCTCCTGGTCCCACACAGACAGCTGGCCGCACACTGAGCACATCGGACCCGCCATGGCCTTAGGTCGTCATCTCTTCCCAACTGCGGTTTTCAGGCTCCAGAACCTAGACCTTATCTCCAACCACTGCCCAGGGTTGAAAATGATGCAGAAATCAGAACTCTTTCCCCATGGCAAGAAACCTTGTGGTTGGCATGTTGTCCAACGTTCAGTGTAGTTGAAACAAGCGTGGCCCATGAGGCCCAGCCCATGCTTGCAGGCCACATTGGTCACAAACACACATTGTGACCCTCAGCCTGAGCCCAGTCCTCAGGTAAGGCCTCTCAGGGCCTATATGAAGAGACAGCATATTGGGCGTGCCATGCCCCTAGGCCCCAATTTTTAACCATAGTTCAGGTTGTCCCTTCACTCTTCCCCAGGGCTCTGCTTTGGAATTCCTCTTTTGGTGGGACACCTGAGGTAACAAACCTGAAAGGTGTCCTCCCATCCCACAGATTGACGAAAAACAATTGGGATCGGGCCAAATCCACAGAGAGGAAGATTCGTCCATGGCCCATGAGACCTCCCCAACATTTCACGGCCATCGCTGAAACAAAATCCAGACACAAAAGCCTGAGCAAGCGCCTCAGACTCGCTCATTCTTCATATCCTGAAGAGTTCTTCTCAGGGTTTGTAGATCGGGCGTGCCATACCTACGTCCCCAAACTTAAGCTGAGTTTGTGTTTTCAGTCTTCTGTCCTCAAAGTCCTGGGCCACACTCCCTCCAGGCTGGGGCCCCTGGAGCCACACATTAGGACTGCCCCCACCCAATCCATGGGAATTATGCCCATTCCATTGTCAAAAATCGTACAAATTAGGAGAACCCTCCAAATTCCCTGAGGCCATCCCAATAGTGTAGGTCGCCCGGGACAAAAAAGGGCGGTTGATACCGGCTGAGCATCTACCTCCACTCATCTACCTCCACTCATACCAAGAAGATTGAACCAGACAGGACCCGAGGCCATTATCGGATCCATTGCTTTGGTTTACAGGCATGTCTCCTCAAAAGCCTGCATTCCAATACCAGCAGAGGGGATTTCCTGAGGCACCCATCAAAACAAATCTCGTCTCCACAAGGAAACTTGTGCATGGGAGCTAAGCCAAAGCTTAGGAAAATACTTCAGGGTCCCGGTGCCACCTCCCCATTCCAAGGCCCTCATGGACGCAAACACACGTTAGGACCCATCCTCTGGAAAGTGCATTTCAACTCAGCCATTTGCAGTTGCTCCCGCAGATCCATGAGATCTAAACTCTCTTGTTGCCAGGAGACAATTGGAAGGCGAGGCGGACTTCCCAGGCATCCATCCTGGAACGGTGCTCTGGAGTCATTCCATATGGGATGTCCTGGAGCTGTCCAACAGGTCTCAATTGTCCCGCAGAGGAATCCTTGAAGGGGGCATCCCACATCTCCCAACGTGGAAAACCTCCATGGCCTCGAGATTCCGCTCTCTTCATGAAGGGGCCGTCATGCACAGAAACTCCAACCTGAGCCAACGTGGGATCCTCGCCCTGACTTCAGATGCATGAGATATTGGTTCAGATCTGCAGGGGGTACCTGCCGTGCACTCACCCTGAATCCGAGGTCTAGCTTGTGTTCTCAGACTTCTGTCCTCACTCTCCTGGCCCCGAAGCCCTCAAGTTTGGCAATTCCGGACCGACAATGAAGCACTCTGTCTGCCCTCTAGAAAAAATATATTGCCTAATGAGCAGCCCAGGCAGCTTAAATGAGAATAAACCTACACGGCCCTCGAATGTACCCAAATTATATAGTCTAACCTGGGCACTAATGCACTGTCTGACAAAACCTGTGCCCGGACCTGCTGACCAACACCCAGACAGCTGACCGCACGCTGAGCACATCAGACCCACCATGGCCTTAGGTCATCATCTCTTCCCTACCTCAGTTTTCAGGCTTCAGAACCTAGACCTTATCTCCAATCACTGCCCACGGGTGACTGTGATGCAGAAATCAGAACTCTACCTGACCCATGGCAAGAAACCTTGTGGTTGGCATGTTGTCCAACGTTCAGTGTAGGAGAAACCAGCATTCACCCTGAGGCCCCGCCCATTCTTGAGTGCGACGCGAGCATAAACACGCATTGTGACCTCAGCGTGAGTCCTGTCCTCTAGTAAGTCCTCTCAGTGGCTGGACCATTAGATGTCATAATGGGCTTGACATGTCCCTAGTCCCCAATTTTTAACCAGATTTCTGGTTGTCCAGTCGCCTCACCCCAGGGCTCTCCTCTGGAATCCCTCATTTGGTGGGACATCTGAGGTTGAAAAACAAAATGAAACAAATCGACAACAACAAAAAAAACGGACTTCTTCCATCCCCAGAATGACCCCAAACTCTTTGGACGGGACCGAACCCCCAGAGAGTAAGACTCCTCCATTTCCCATGAAGTCACCCGGCAATTTCACGACCATGAGTGACACGATATCCAGAGACAAAAACTCGAGAAAGAGCCTCACACTCGCCCTTTTTTCATATCCCGAAGTGTTCTCCTCATGGTCTGTAGATCAGTCCTGCCATACCTATGACCCAATACATAAGCCGAGTTTGTGTTTTCAGACAACTGTCCAAACAGCTCTGACCTACACACCCTACAGGCTCAGGGCCCTGGGGCCAAACCTGAGGACTGTACTTGCCCTCTCCAAGGGAATTGTATGTGCCCATTCCAATGGCCACAACCCTACTAGTAGGATAACCTCCAAAGTCCCTGAGGCCATCCCAATAGTTGTGGCTTCCCAGGACAAACAGGGGCAATCTGAGCCCATCTGAGCACCTACCTGCACTCAGAACCGTAGACTGATGTCCCCAGAGGTAAAAAGGAACGAACAGGCCCCTAGGCACTAATCGGATCCATTGCTTTGATTTTCAGGCATCTCTCCTCAGAGGCCTGTATTTCAATACCAGCATATGGCTGTTTCTTGACTCACCCATCAGAACAAATCTCATCTACACATGGGAAACATGCACGTTGGAGCTGTGTCAAAGCCTCTGTTTAGGAGAACCCTTCAGGGCCCCAGGGCCACCGCTTCATTCCAAGGTCTCCATAGACACAAAAACATATTAGGACACATCCACAGGAGAGTCCATTTCAACTCAGCCTCCTCGGTTGCCCCCCACATCCAGCAGCTCTAGCCTGTCTTGTTGCTTGGAGACAATTGGAATGCGAGGTGGGCTACCCAGCCATCCATCCTTAGGACCCTGCTCGGAATCGTTGGCCTGGAGCCAACCAACAGGTCTCAATTGTCCTGCAGAAGAATCTTTGCAGTTTGGAGCTTCTCACAACTCCCATCGTGGGAAAACCCCCATGTCCTCGTGATCCAACACCCTTCAAGAAAGGGCCATCAGGGCAGAAAGTCCAACCTGAGCGATCGTCTGATCCTTGCCCTGACTTCAGATGCACGAGATCTCGATTGAGGTCTGTAGATTGTGCCTCCCATATCCTCACCCAGAAACCTAGGCCTAGCTTGGGTTCTCAGACTCCGTCCTCAGACTACTGGCCCACAAGCCCTCCAGTTGGGCAATCCAGAACTACAATGCCGCACTCTGCCTGCCCTACAGAAGTAAAACATTGCCCTCAGGGCTACCCCGAAACCGCAAATGAGGATCAACCTGCACGCCATTCGGCTGTACCCCAAACATATAGGCTGACCTGGGCTCTATTTTCCCTTCTGACCCAGCCTGATCCTGGACCTCCTGGTCCCACCCAGACAGCTGGCCGCACACTGAGCACATCGCACCCGCCATGGCCTTAGGTCGTCATCTCTTCCCAACTGCGGTTTTCAGGCTCCAGAACCTAGACCTTATCTCCAACCACTGCCCAGGGTTGAAAATGATGCAGAAATCAGAACTCTTTCCCCATGGCAAGAAACCTTGTGGTTGGCATGTTGTCCAACGTTCAGTGTAGTTGAAACAAGCGTGGCCCATGAGGCCCAGCCCATGCTTGCAGGCCACATTGGTCACAAACACACATTGTGACCCTCAGCCTGAGCCCAGTCCTCAGGTAAGGCCTCTCAGGGCCTATATGAAGAGACAGCATATTGGGCGTGCCATGCCCCTAGGCCCCAATTTTTAACCATAGTTCGGGTTGTCCCTTCACTCTTCCCCAGGGCTCTGCTTTGGAATTCCTCTTTTGGTGGGACACCTGAGGTAACAAACCTGAAAGGTGTCCTCCCATCCCACAGATTGACGAAAAACAATTGGGATCGGGCCAAATCCACACAGAGGAAGATTCGTCCATGGCCCATGAGACCTCCCCAACATTTCACGGCCATCGCTGAAACAAAATCCAGACACAAAAGACTGAGCAAGCGCCTCAGACTCGCTCATTCTTCATATCCTGAAGAGTTCTTCTCATGGTTTGTAGATCGGGCGTGCCATACCTACGTCCCCAAACTTAAGCTGAGTTTGTGTTTTCAGTCTTCTGTCCTCAAAGTCCTGGGCCACACTCCCTCCAGGCTGGGGCCCCTGGAGCCACACATTAGGACTGCCCCCACCCAATCCATGGGAATTCTGCCCATTCCATTGTCAAAAATCGTACAAATTAGGAGAACCCTCCAAAGTCCCTGAGGCCATCCCAATAGTGTAGGTCGCCCGGGACAAAAAAGGGCGGTTGATACCGGCTGAGCATCTACCTCCACTCATCTACCTCCACTCATACCAAGAAGATTGAACCAGACAGGACCCGAGGCCATTATCGGATCCATTGCTTTGGTTTACAGGCATGTCTCCTCAAAAGCCTGGATTCCAATACCAGCAGAGGGGATTTCCTGAGGCACCCATCAGAACAAATCTCGTCTCCACAAGGAAACTTGTGCATGGGAGCTATGCCAAAGCTTAGGAGAATACTTCAGGGTCCCGGTGCCACCTCCCCATTCCAAGGCCCTCATGGACACAAACACACGTTAGGACCCATCCTCTGGAAAGTGCATTTCAACTCAGCCACCCCGGTTGCTCCCGCAGATCCATGAGATCTAAACTGTCTTGTTGCTAGGAGACAATTGGAAGGCGAGGCGGACTTCCCAGGCATCCATCCTGGAACGGTGCTCTGGAGTCATTCCATAAGGGATGTCCTGGAGCTGTCCAACAGGTCTCAATTGTCCCGCAGAAGGAATCCTTGAAGGGGGCATCCCACATCTCCCAACGTGGAAAACCTCCATGGCCTCGAGATTCCGCTCCCTTCATGAAGGGGCCGTCATGCACAGAAACTCCAACCTGAGCCAACGTCGGATCCTCGCCCTGACTTCAGATGCATGAGATATTGGTTCAGATCTGCAGGGGGTACCTGCCGTGCCCTCACCCTGAATCCGAAGTCTAGCTTGTGTTCTCAGACTTCTGTCCTCACTCTCCTGGCCCCGAAGCCCTCAAGTTTGGCAATTCCGGACCGACAATGAAGCACTCTGCCTGCCCTCTAGAAAAAATATATTGCCTAATGAGCAGCCCAGGCAGCTTAAATGAGGATAAACCTACACGGCACTCGAATGTACCCAAATTATATAGTCTAACCTGGGCACTAATGCACTGTCTGACACAACCTGAGCCCGGACCTGCTGACCAACACCCAGACAGCTGACCGCACGCTGAGCACATCAGACCCGCCATGGCCTTAGGTCATCATCTCTTCCCTACCTCAGTTTTCAGGCTTCAGAACCTAGACCTTATCTCCCATCACTGCCCACGGGTGACTGTGATGCAGAAATCAGAACTCTTCCTGACCCATGGCAAGAAACCTTGTGGTTGGCATGTTGTCCAACGTTCAGTGTAGGAGAATCCAGCATTCACCCTGAGGCCCCGCCCATTCTTGAGTGCGACGAGAGCATAAACACGCATTGTGACCTCAGCGTGAGTCCTGTCCTCTAGTAAGTCCTCTCAGTGGCTGGACCATTAGATGTCATAATGGGCTTGACATGTCCCTAGTCCCCAATTTTTAACCAGATTTCTGGTTGTCCAGTCGCCCCACCCCAGGGCTCTACTCTGGAATCCCTCATTTGGTGGGACATCTGAGGTTGAAAAACAAAATGAAACAAATCGACAACAACAACAAAAAAACGGACTTCTTCCATCCCCAGAATGACCCCAAACTCTTTGGACGGGACCGAACCCCCAGAGAGTAAGACTCGTCCATTTCCCATGATGTCACCCGGCAATTTCACGACCCTGAGTGACACCATACCCAGAGACAAAAACTTGAGCAAGAGCCTCACACTCGCCCTTTTTTCATATCCCGAAGTGTTCTCCTCATGGTCTGTAGATCAGTCCTGCCATACCTATGACCCAAAACATAAGCCGAGTTTGTGTTTTCAGACAACTGTCCAAAAGGCTCTGGCCTACACACCCTACAGGCTCAGGGCCCTGGAGCCAAACCTGAGGACTGTACTTGCCCTCTCCAAGGGAATTGTATGTGCCCATTCCAATGGCCACAACCCTAATAGTAGGATAACCTCCAAAGTCCCTGAGGCCATCCCAATAGTTGTGGCTTCCCAGGACAAACGGGCAATCTGAGCCCATCTGAGCACCTACCTGCACTCAGACCCGTAGACTGATGTCCCCAGAGGTAAAAAGGAATGAACAGGCCCCTAGGAACTAATCGGATCCATTGCTTTGGTTTCCAGGCATCTCTCCTCAGAGGCCTGGATTTCAATACCAGCATATGGCTGTTTCTTGACTCACCCATCAGAACAAATCTCATCTACACATGGGAAACATGCACGTTGGAGCTGTGTCAAAGCCTCTGTTTAGGAGAACCCTTCAGGGCCCCAGGGCCACCGCTTCATTCCAAGGTCTCCATAGACACAAAAACATATTAGGACACATCCACAGGAGAGTCCATTTCAACTCAGCCTCCTCGGTTGCCCCCCACATCCAGCAGATCTAACCTGTCTTGTTGCTTGGAGACAATTGGAATGCGAGGTGGGCTACCCAGCCATCCATCCTTAGAACCCTGCTCGGAATCGTTGGCCTGGAGCCAACCAACAGGTCTCAATTGTCCTGCAGAAGAATCTTTGCAGTTTGGAGCTTCTCACAACTCCCATCGTGGAAAACCCCCATGTCCTCGTGATCCAACCCCCTTCAAGAAAGGGCCATCAGTGCAGAAAGTCCAACCTGAGCGATCGTCTGATCCTTGCCCTGACTTCAGATGCACGAGATCTCGATTGAGGTCTGTAGATTGTGCCTGCCATATCCTCACCCAGACACCTAGGCTTAGCTTGGGTTCTCAGACTCCGTCCTCAGACTACTGGCCCACAAGCCCTCCAGTTTGGCAATCCAGAACTACAATGCCGCAATCTGCCTGCCCTACAGAAGTAAAATATTGCCCTCATGGCTACCCCGAATCCCCAAATGAGGATCAACCTGCACGCCATTCGGCTGTACCCCAAACATATAGGCAGACCTGGGCACTATTTCCCCTTCTGACCCAGCCTGAGCCTGGACCTCCTGGTCCCACCCAGACAGCTGGCCGCACACTGAGCACATAGGACCCGCCATGGCCTTAGGTCGTCATCTCTTCCCAACTGCGGTTTTCAGGCTCCGGAACCTAGACCTTATCTCCAACCACTGCCCAGGTTTGAAAATGATGCTGAAATCAGACCTCTTTCCCCATGGCAAGAAACCTTGTGGTTGGCATGTTGTCCAACGTTCAGTGTAGCTGAAACAAGCGTGGCCCATGAGGCCGAGCCCATGCTTGCGGGCCACATTGGTCACAAACACACATTGTGACCCTCAGCCTGAGCCCAGTACTAAGGTAAGGCCTCTCAGGGCCTATATGAAGAGACAGCATATTGGGCTTGCCATGCCCCTAGGCCCCAATTTTTAACCATAGTTCGGGTTGTCCCTTCACTCTTCCCCAGGGCTCTGCTTTGGAATTCCTCTTTTGGTGGGACACCTGAGGTAACAAACCTGAAAGGAGTCCTCCCATCCCACAGATTGACGAAAAACAATTGGGATCGGGCCAAATCCACAGAGAGGAAGATTCCTCCATGGCCCATGAGACCTCCCCAACATTCCACGGCCATCGCTGAAACAAAATCCAGATACAAAAGCCTGAGCAAGCGCCTCAGACTCGCTCATTCTTCATATCCTGAAGAGTTCTTCTCATGGTTTGTAGATCGGGCGTGCCATACCTACGTCCCCAAACTTAAGCTGAGTTTGTGTTTTCAGTCTTCTGTCCTCAAAGTCCTGGGCCACACTCCCTCCAGGCTGGGGCCTCTGGAGCCACACATTAGGACTGCCCCCACCCAATCCATGGGAATTCTGCCCATTCCATTGTCAAAAATCGTACAAATTAGGAGAACCCTCCAAAGTCCCTGAGGCCATCCCAATAGTGTGGTCGCCCGGGACATAAAAGGGCGGTTGATACCGGCTGAGCATCTACCTCCACTCATCTACCTCCACTCATACCAAGAAGATTGAACCAGACAGGACCCGAGGCCATTATCGGATCCATTACTTTGGTTTACAGGCATGTCTCCTCAAAAGCCTGGATTCCAATACCAGCAGAGGGGCTTTCCTGAGGCACCCATCAGAATAAATCTCGTCTCCACAAGGAAACTTGTGCATGGGTGCTATGCCAAAGCTTAGGAGAATACTTCAGGGTCCCGGTGCCACCTCCCCATTCCAAGGCCCTCATGGACACAAACACACGTTAGGACCCATCCTCTGGAAAGTGCATTTCAACTCAGCCATCCCGGTTGATCCCGCAGATCCATTATATCTAAACTGTCTTGTTGCTAGGAGACAATTGGAAGGCGAGGCGGACTTCCCAGGCATCCATCCTCGAACGGTGCTCTGGATTCATTCCATATGGGATGTCCTGGAGCTGTCCAACAGGTCTCAATTGTCCCGCAGAAGGAATCCTTGAAGGGGGCATCCCACATCTCCCAACGTGGAAAACCTCCATGGCCTCGAGATTCCGCTCCCTTCATGAAGGGGCCGTCATGCACAGAAACTCCAACCTGAGCCAACATCGGATCCTCGCCCTGACTTCAGATGCAAGAGATATTGGTTCAGATCTGCAGGGGGTACCTGCCGTGCCCTCACCCTGAATCCGAAGTCTAGCTTGTGTTCTCAGACTTCCGTCCTCACTCTCCTGGCCCCGAAGCCCTCAAGTTTGGCAATTCCGGACCGACAATGAAGCACTCTGCCTGCCCTCTAAAAAAAATATATTGCCTAATGAGCTGCCCAGGCAGCTTAAATGAAGATAAACCTACACGGCACTCGAATGTACCCAAATTATATAGTCTAACCTGGGCACTAATGCACTGTCTGACATACCTGAGCCCGGACCTGCTGACCAACACCCAGACAGCTGACCGCACCCTGAGCACATCAGACCCGCCATGGCCTTAGGTCTTCATCTCTT
The DNA here is from genome assembly GCF_964662115.1 of Mustela nivalis. NCBI lineage: Eukaryota > Metazoa > Chordata > Mammalia > Carnivora > Mustelidae > Mustela > Mustela nivalis. Next base: position 717,978 of record NW_028136446.1, on the reverse strand, counting down.
CCCTACCTCAGTTTTCAGGCTCAGAACCTAGACCTTATCTCCAATCACTGCCCACAGGTGACTGTGATGCAGAAATCAGAACTCTTCCTGACTCATGGCAAGAAACCTTGTGGTTGGCATGTTGTCCAACGTTCAGTGTAGGAGAAACCAGCATTCACCCTGAGGCCCCGCCCATTCTTGAGTGCGACGAGAGCATAAACACGCATTGTGACCTCAGCGTGAATCCTGTCTCTTAAGTCCTCTCAGTGGCTGGACCATTAGATATCATAATGGGCTTGACATGTCCCTAGTCCCCAATTTTTAACCAGTTTTCTGGTTGTCAAGTCGCCTCACCCAGGGCTCTTCTCTAAAATCCCTCATTTGGTGGGACATCTGAGGTTGAAAATCAAAATGAAACAAATCGACAACAACAAAAAAAAACGGACTTCTTCCATCCCCAGAATGACCCCAAACTCTTTGGACGGGACCGAACCCCCAGAGAGTAAGACTCGTCAATATCCCATGAAGTCACACGGCAATTTCACGACCATGAGTGACACGATATCCAGAGACAAAAACTTGAGCAAGAGCCTCACACTCGCCCTTTTTTCATATCCCAAAGTGTTCTCCTCATGGTCTGTAGATCAGTCCTGCCATACCTATGACCCAAAACATAAGCCGAGTTTGTGTTTTCAGACAACTGTCCAAACAGCTCTGGCCTACACACCCTACAGGCTCAGGGCCCTGGAGCAAAACCTGAGGACTGTACTTGCCCTCTCCAAGGGAATTGTATGTGCCATTCCAATGGCCAAAACCCTAATAGTAGGATAACCTCCAAAGTCCCTGAGGCCATTCCAATAGTTGTGGCTTCCCAGGACAAACAGGGGCAATCTGAGCCCATCTGAGCACCTACCTGCACTCAGACCCGTAGACTGATGTCCCCAGAGGTAAAAAGGAACGAATAGGCCCCTAGGCACTAATCGGATCCATTGCTTTGGTTTCCAGGCATCTCTCCTCAGAGGCCTGGATTTCAATACCAGCATATGGCTGTCTCCTGATTCATCCATCAGAACAAATCTCATCTATACATGGGAAACATGCACGTTGGAGCTGTGTCAAAGCCTCTGTTTAGGAGAACACTTCAGGGCCCCAGGGCCACCGCTTCATTCCAAGGTCTCCATAGACACAAAAACATATTAGGACACTACGACAGGAGAGTCCATTTCAACTCAGCCTCCTCGGTTGCCCCCCACATCCAGCAGATCTAACCTGTCTTGTACCTTGGAGACCATTGGAATGCGAGGTGGGCTACCCAGCCATCCATCCTTAGAACCCTGCTCGGAATCGTTGGCCTGGAGCTAACCAACAGGTCTCAATTGTCCTGCAGTAGAATCTTTGCAGTTTGAAGCTTCTCAGAACTCCCATCGTGGGAAAACCCCCATGTCCTCGTGATTCAACCCCCTTCAAGAAAGGGCCATCAGGGCAGAAAGTCCAACCTGAGCGATCGTCTGATCCTTGCCCTGACTTCAGATGCACGAGATCTCTATTGAGGTCTGTAGATTGTGCCTGCCATATCCTCACCCAGAAACCTAGGCCTAGCTTGGGTTCTCAGACTCCGTCCTCAGACTACTGGCCCACAAGCCCTCCAGTTTGGCAATCCGGAACTACAATGCCGCACTCTGCCTGCCCTACGGAAGTAAATCATTGCCCTCAGGGCTACCCCGAAACCCCAAATGAGGATCAACCTGCACGCCATTCGGCTGTACCCCAAACATATAGGCTGACCTGGGCACTATTTCCCCTTCTGACCCAGCCTGAGCCTGAACCTCCTGGTCCCACCCAGACAGCTGGCCGCACACTGAGCACATCGGACCCGCCATGGCCTTAGGTCGTCATCTCTTCCCAACTGCGGTTTTCAGGCTCCAGAACCTAGACCTTATCTCCAACCACTGCCCAGGGTTGAAAATGATGCAGAAATCAGAACTCTTTCCCCATGGCAAGAAACCTTGTGGTTGGCATGTTGTCCAACGTTCAGTGTAGTTGAAACAAGCGTGGCCCATGAGGCCCAGCCCATGATTGCGGGCCACATTGCTCACAAACACACATTGTGACCCTCAGCCTGAGCCCAGTCCTCAGGTAAGGCCTCTCAGGGCCTATATGAAGAGACAGCATATTGGGCTTGCCATGCCTCTAGGCCCCAATTTTTAACCATAGTTCGGGTTGTCCCTCCACTCTTCCCCAGGGCTCTGCTTTGGAATTCCTCTTTTGGTGGGACACCTGAGGTAACAAACCTGAAAGGAGTCCTCCCATCCCACAGATGGATGAAAAACAATTGGGATCGGGCCAAATCCACAGAGAGGAAGATTCGTCCATGGCCCATGAGACCTCCCCAACATTCAACGGCCATGGCTGAAACAAAATCCAGAGACAAAAGCCTGAGCAAGCGCCTCAGACTCGCTCATTCTTCATATCCTGAAGAGTTCTTCTCATGGTTTGTAGATCGGGCGTGCCATACCTACGTCCCCAAACTTAAGCTGAGTTTGTGTTTTCAGTCTTCTGTCCTCAGAGTCCTGGGCCACACTCCCTCCAGGTTGGGGCCCCTGGAGCCACACATTACGACTGCCCCCACCCAATCCATGGGAATTCTGCCCGTTCCATTGTCAAAAATCGTACAAATTAGGAGAACCCTCCAAAGTCCCTGAGGCCATCCCAATAGTGTAGGTCGCCCGGGACAAAAAAGGGCGGTTGATACCGGCTGAGCATCTACCTCCACTCATCTACCTTCACTCATACCAAGAAGATTGAACCAGACAGGACCCGAGGCCATTATCGGATCCATTGCTTTGGTTTACAGGCATGTCTCCTCAAAAGCCTGGATTCCAATACCAGCAGAGGGGATTTCCTGAGGCACCCATCAGAACAAATCTCGTCTCCACAAGGAAACTTGTGCATGGGAGCTAAGCCAAAGCTTAGGAGAATACTTCAGGCTCCCGGTGCCACCTCCCCATTCCAAGGCCCTCATGGACACAAACACACGTTAGTACCCATCCTCTGGGAAGTGCATTTCAAATCAGCCACCCCGGTTGCTCCCGCAGATCCATTAGATCTAAACTGTCTTGTTGCTAGGAGACAATTGGAAGGTGAGGCGGACTTCCCAGGCATCCATCCTCGAACGGTGCTCTGGAGTCATTCCATATGGGATGTCCTGGAGCTGTCCAACAGGTCTCAATTGTCCCGCAGAATGAATCCTTGAAGGGAGCATCCCACATCTCCCAACGTGGAAAACCTCCATGGCCTCGAGATTCCGCTCCCTTCATGAAGGGGCCGTCATGCACAGAAACTCCAACCTGATCCAACGTCGGATCCTCGCCCTGACTTCAGATGCATGAGATATTGGTTCAGATCTGCAGGGGGTACCTGCCGTGCCCTCACCCTGAATCCGAAGTCTAACTTGTGTTCTCAGACTTCCGTCCTCACTCTCCTGGCCCCGATGCCCTCAAGTTTGGCAATTCCTGACCGACAATGAGGCACTCTGCCTGCCCTCTAGAAAAAATATATTGCCTAATGAGCAGCCCAGGCAGCTTAAATGAGGATAAACCTACACGGCACTCGAATGTACCCAAATTATATAGTCTAACCTGGGCACTAATGCACTGTCTGACACAACCTGAGCCCGGACCTGCTGACCAACACCCAGACAGCTGACCTCACGCTGAGCACATCAGAACCGCCATGGCCTTAGGTCATCATCTCTTCCCTACCTCAGTTTTCAGGCTTCAGAACCTAGACCTTATCTCCAATCACTGCCCACGGGTGACTGTGATGCAGAAATCAGAACTCTTCCTGACCCATGGTAAGAAACCTTGTGGTTGGCATGTTGTCCAACGTTCAGTGTAGGAGAAACCAGCATTCACCCTGAGGCCCCGCCCATTCTTGCGTGCGACGAGAGCATAAACACGCATTGTGACCTCAGCGTGAGTCCTGTCCTCTAGTAAGTCCTCTCAGTGGCTGGACCATTAGATGTCATAATGGGCTTGACATGTCCCTAGTCCCCAATTTTTAACCAGATTTCTGGTTGTCCAGTCGCCCCACGCCAGGGCTCTACTCTGGAATCCCTCATTTGGTGGGACATCTGAGGTTGAAAAACAAAATGAAACAAATCGACAACAACAAAAAAACGGACTTCTTCCATCCCCAGAATGACCCCAAACTCTTTGGACGGGACCGAACCCCCAGAGAGCAAGCCTTGTCCATTTCCCATGAGGTCACCCGGCAATTTCACGACCATGAGTGACACGATATCCAGAGAAAAATTTGAGCAAGAGCCTCACACTCGACATTTTTTCATATCCCGAAGTGTTCTCCTCATGGTCTGTAGATCAGTCCTGCCATACCTATGACCCAAAACATAAGCCGAGTTTGTGTTTTCAGACAACTGTCCAAACAGCTCTGGCCTACACACCCTACAGGCTCAGGGCCCTGGAGCCAAACCTGAGGACTGTACTTGCCCTCTCCAAGGGAATTGTGTGTGCCCATTCCAATGGCAACAACCCTACTAGTAGGATAACCTCCAAAGTTCCTGAGTCCATCCCAATAGTTGTGGCTTCCCAGGACAAACAGGGGCAATCTGAGCCCATCTGAGCACCTACCTGCACTCAGACCCGTAGACTGATGTCCCCAGAGGTAAAAAGGAACGAACAGTCCCCTAGGCACTAATCGGATCCATTGCTTTGGTTTCCAGGCATCTCTCCTCAGAGGCCTGGATTTCAATACCAGCATATGGCTGTTTCTTGACTCACCCATCAGAACAAATCTCATCTACACATGAGAAACATGCACGTTGGAGCTGTGTCAAAGCCTCTGTTTAGGAGAACCCTTCAGGGCCACAGGGCCACCGCTTCATTCCAAGGTCTCCATAGACACAAAAACATATTAGAACACATCCACAGGAGAGTCCATTTCAACTCAGCCTCCTCGGTTGCCCCCCACATCCAGCAGATCTAACCTGTCTTGTTGCTTGGAGACCATTGGAATGCGAGGTGGGCTTCCCAGCCATCCATCCTTAGAACCCTGCTTGGAATCGTTGGCCTGGAGCCAACCAACAGGTCTCAATTGTCCTGCAGAAGAATCTTTGCAGTTTGGAGCTTATCACAACTCCCATCGTGGGAAAACCCCCATGTCCTCGTGATCCAACCCCCTTCAAGAAAGGGCCATCAGGGCAGAAAGTCCAACCTGAGCGATCGTCTGATCCTTGCCCTGACTTCAGATGCACGAGATGTCTATTGAGGTCTGTAGATTGTGCCTGCCATATCCTCACCCAGACACCTAGGCCTAGCTTGTGTTCTCAGACTCCGTCCTCAGACTACTGGCCCACAAGCCCTCCAGTTGGGCAATCCAGAACTACAATGCCGCACTCTGCCTGCCCTACAGAAGTAAAACATTGCCCTAAGGGCTACCCCGAAACCCCAAATGAGGATCAACCTGCACGCCATTCGGCTGTACCCCAAACATATAGGCTGACCTGGGCACTATTTCCCCTTCTGACCCAGCTTTAGCCTGGACCTCCCGGTCCCACCCAGACAGCTGGCCGCACACTGAGCACATCGGACCCGCCATGGCCTTAGGTCATCATCCCTTCCCTACCTCAGTTTTCAGGCTTCAGAACCTAGACCTTATCTCCAATCACTGCCCACGGGTGACTTTGATGCAGAAATCAGAACTCTTCCTGACCCATGGCAAGAAACCTTGTGGTTGGCATGTTGTCCAACGTTCAGTGTAGGAGAAACCAGCATTCACCCTGAGGCCCCGCCCATTCTTGAGTGCGACGAGAGCATAAACACGCATTGTGACCTCAGCGTGAGTCCTGTCCTCTAGTAAGTCCTCTCAGTGGCTGGACCATTAGATGTCATAATGGGCTTGACATGTCCCTAGTCCCCAATTTTTAACCAGATTTCTGGTTGTCCAGTCGCCCCACCCCAGGGCTCTACTCTGGAATCCCTCATTTGGTGGGACATCTGAGGTTGAAAAACAAAATGAAACAAATCGACAACAACAAAAAAACGGACTTCTTCCATCCCCAGAATGACCCCAAACTCCTTGGACGGGACCGAACCCCAAGAGAGTAAGACTCGTCCATTTCCATGAAGTCACCCGGCAATTTCACGACCATGATTGACACGATATCCAGAGACAAAAACTTGAGCAAAGCCTGACACTCGCCCTTTTTTCATATCCCGAAGTGTTCTCCTCATGGTCTGTAGATCAGTCCTGCCATACCTATGACCCAAAACATAAGCCGAGTTTGTGTTTTCAGACAACTGTCCAAAAAGCTCTGGCCTACACACCCTACAGGTTCAGGGCCCTGGAGCCAAACCTGAGGACTGTACTTGCCCTCTCCAAGGGAATTGTATGTGCCCATTCCAATGGCCACAACACTCTAGTAGGATAACCTCCAAAGTCCCTGAGGCCATCCCAATAGTTGTGGCTTCCCAGGACAAACAGGGGTAATCTGAGCCCATCTGAGCACCTACCTGCACTCAGACCCGTAGACTGATGTCCCCAGAGTTAAAAGGAACGAACAGGCCCCTAGGCACTAATTGGATCCATTGCTTTGGTTTCCAGGCATCTCTCCTCAGAGGCCTGGATTTCAATACCAGCATATGGCTGTTTCTTGACTCACCCATCAGAACAAATCTCATCTACACATGGGAAACATGCACGTTGGAGCTGTGTCAAAGCCTCTGTTTAGGAGAACCCTTCAGGGCCCCAGGGCCACCGCTTCATTCCAAGGTCTCCATAGACACAAAAACATATTGGGACACATCCACAGGAGAGTCCATTTCAACTCAGCCTCCTCTGTTGCCCCCCACATCCAGCAGATCTAACCTGTTTTGTTGCTTGGAGACCATTGGAATGCGAGGTGGGCTACCCAGCCATCCATCCTTAGAACCCTGCTCGGAATCGTTGGCCTGGAGCCAACCAACAGGTCTCAATTGTCCTGCAGAAGAATCTTTGCAGTTTGGAGCTTCTCACAACTCCCATCGTGGGAAAACCCCCATGTCCTCGTGATCCAACCCCCTTCAAGAAAGGGCCATCAGGGCAGAAAGTCCAACCTGAGTGATCGTCTGATCCTTGCCCTGACTTCAGATGCACGAGATGTCTATTGAGGTCTGTAGATTGTGCCTGCCATATCCTCACCCAGACACCTAGGCCTAGCTTGGGTTCTCAGACTCCGTCCTCAGACTACTGGCCCACAAGCCCTCCAGTTGGGCAATCCAGAACTACAATGCCGCACTCTGCCTGCCCTTCAGAAGTAAAACATTGCCCTCAGGGCTACCCCGAAACCGCAAATGAGGATCAACCTGCACGCCATTCGGCTGTACCCCAAACATATAGGCTGACCTGGGCACTATTTCCCCTTCTGACCCAGCCTGAGCCTGGACCTCCTGGTCCCACCCAGACAGCAGGCCGCACACTGAGCACATCGGACCCGCCATGGCCTTAGGTCGTCATCTCTTCCCAACTGCGGTTTTCAGGCTCCAGAACCTAGACCTTATCTCCAACCATTGCCCAGGGTTGAAAATGATGCAGAAATCAGAACTCTTTCCCCATGGCAAGAAACCTTGTGGTTGGCATGTTGTCCAACGTTCAGTGTAGTTGAAACAAGCGTGGCCCATGAGGCCCAGCCCATGCTTGCGGGCCACATTGGTTACAAACACACATTGTGACCCTCAGCCTGAGCCCAGTCCTCAGGTAAGGCCTCTCAGGGCCTATATGAAGAGACAGCATATTGGGCTTGCCATGCCCCTAGGCCCCAATTTTTAACCATAGTTCGGGTTGTCCCTTCACTCTTCCCCAGGGCTCTGCTTTGGAATTCCTCTTTTCGTGGGACACCTGAGGTAACAAACCTGAAAGGAGTCCTCCCATCCCACAGATTGACGAAAAACAATTGGGATCGGGCCAAATCCACAGAGAGGAAGATTCGTCCATGGCCCATGATACCTCCCCAAAATTCCACGGCCATCGCTGAAACAAAATCCAGAGACAAAAGCCTGAGCAAGCTCCTCAGACTCGCTCATTCTTCATATCCTGACGAGTTCTTCTCATGGTTTGTAGATCGGGCGTGCCATACCTACGTCCCCAAACTTAAGCTGAGTTTGTGTTTTCAGTCTTCTGTCCTCAAAGTCCTGGGCCACACTCCCTCCAGGCTGGGGCCCCTGGAGCCACACATTAGGACTGCCCCCACCCAATCCATGGGAATTCTGCCCATTCCATTGTCAAAAATCGTACAAATTAGGAGAACCCTCCAAAGTCCCTGAGGCCATCCCAATAGTGTAGGTCGCCCGGGACAAAAAATGGCGGTTGATACCGGCTGAGCATCTACCTCCACTCATCTACCTCCACTCATACCAAGAAGATTGAACCAGACAGGACCCGAGGCCATTATCGGATCCATTGCTTTGGTTTACAGGCATGTCTCCTCAAAAGCTTGCATTCCAATACCAGCAGAGGGGATTTCCTGAGGCACCCATCAGAACAAATCTCGTCTCCACAAGGAAACTTGTGCATGGAAGCTGTGCCAAAGCTTAGGAGAATACTTCAGGGTCCCGGTGCCACCTCCCCATTCCAAGGCCCTCATGGACACAAACACACGTTAGGACCCATCCTCTGGAAAGTGCATTTCAACCCAGCCACCCCCGTTGCTCCCGCAGATCCATTAGATCTAAACTGTCTTGTTGCTACGAGACAATTGGAAGGCGAGGCGGACTTCCCAGGCATCCATCCTGGAACGGTGCTCTGGAGTCATTCCATATGGGATGTCCTGGAACTGTCCAACAGGTCTCAATTGTCCCGCAGAAGGAATCCTTAAAGGGGGCATCCCACATCTCCCATCGTGGAAAACATCCATGGCCTCGAGATTCCGCTCCCTTCATGAAGGGGCCGTCATGCACAGAAACTCCAACCTGAGCCAACGTCGGATCCTCTCCCTGACTTCAGATGCATGAGATATTGGTTCAGATCTGCAGGGGGTACCTGCCGTGCCCTCACCCTGAATCCGAAGTCTAGCTTGTGTTCTCAGACTTCCGTCCTCACTCTCCTGGCCCCGAAGCCCTCAAGTTTGGCAATTCCGGAATGACAATGAAGCACTCTGCCTGCCATCCAGAAAAAATATATTGCCTAATGAGCAGCCCAGGCAGCTTAAATGAGGATAAACCTACACGGCACTCGAATGTACCCAAATTATATAGTCTAACCTGGGCACTAATGCACTGTCTGACACAACCTGAGCCCGGACCTGCTGACCAACACCCAGACAGCTGACCGCACGCTGAGCACATCAGACCCGCCATGGCCTTAGGTCATCATCTCTTCCCTACCTAGTTTTCAGGCTTCAGAACCTAGACCTTATCTCCAATCACTGCCCACGGGTGACTGTGATGCAGAAATCAGAACTCTTCCTGACCCATGGCAAGAAACCTTGTGGTTGGCATGTTGTCCAAAGTTCAGTGTAGGAGAAACCAGCATTCACCCTGAGGCCCCGCCCATTCTTGAGTGCGAGGAGAGCATAAACACGCATTGTGACCTCAGCGTGAGTCCTGTCCTCTAGTAAGTCCTCTCAGTGGCTGGACCATTAGATGTCATAATGGGCTTGACATATCCCTAGTCCCCAATTTTTAACCAGATTTCTGGTTGTCCAGTCGCCCCACCCCAGGGCTCTACTCTGGAATCCCTCATTTGGTGGGACATCTGAGGTTGAAAAACAAAATGAAACAAATCGACAACAACAAAAAAACGGACTTCTTCCATCCCCAGAATGACCCCAAACTCTTTGGACGGGACCGAACCCCCAGAGAGTAAGACTCGTCCATTTCCCATGAAGTCACCCGGCAATTTCACGACCATGAGTGACACGATATCCAGAGACAAAAACTTGAGCAAGAGCCTCACACTCGCCCTTTTTTCATATCCCGAAGTGTTCTCCTCATGGTCTGTAGATCAGTCCTGCCATACCTATGACCCAAAACATAAGCCGAGTTTGTGTTTTCAAACAACTGTCCAAAGAGCTCTGGCCTACACACCCTACATGCTCAGGGCCCTGGAGCCAAACCTGAGGACTGTACTTGCCCTCTCCAAGGGAATTGTATGTGCCCATTCCAATGGCCACAACCCTACTAGTAGGATACCCTCCAAAGTCCCTGAGGCCATCCCAATAGTTGTGGCTTCCCAGGACAAACAGGGGCAATCTGAGCCCATCTGAGCACCTACCTGCACTCAGACCCGTAGACTGATGTCCCCAGAGGTAAAAAGGAACGAACAGGCCCCTAGGCACTAATCGGATCCATTGCTTTGGTTTCCAGGCATCTCTCCTCAGAGGCCTGGATTTCAATACCAGCATATGGCTGTTTCTTGACTCACCCATCAGAACAAATCTCATCTACACATGGGAAACATGCACGTTGGAGCTGTGTCAAAGCCTCTGTTTAGGAGAACCCTTCAGGGCCCCAAGGCCACCGCTTCATTCCAAGGTCTCCATAGACACAAAAACATATTAGGACACATCCCCAGGAGAGTCCATTTCAACTCAGCCTCCTCGGTTGCCCCCCACATCCAGCATATCTAACTTGTCTTGTTGCTTGGAGACAATTGGAATGCGAGGTGGGCTACCCAGCCATCCATCCTTAGAACCCTGCTCGGAATCGTTGGCCTGGAGCCAACCAACAGGTCTCAATTGTCCTGCAGAAGAATCTTTGCAGTTTGGAGCTTCTCACAACTCCCATCGTGGGAAAACCCCCATGTCCTCGTGATCCAACCCCCTTCAAGAAAGGGCCATCAGGGCAGAAAGTCCAACCTGAGCGATCGTCTGATCCTTGCCCTGACTTCAGATGCACGAAATGTCTATTGAGGTCTGTAGATTGTGCCTGCCATATCCTCACCCAGAAACCTAGGCCTAGCTTGGGTTCTCAGACTCCGACCTCAGACTTGGCCCACAAGCCCTCCAGTTGGGCAATCCAGAACTACAATGCCGCACTCTGCCTGCCCTACAGAAGTAAAACATTGCCCTCAGGGCTACCCCGAAACCCCAAATGAGGATCAACCTGCACGCCATTCGGCTGTAACCCAAACATATAGGCTGACCTGGGCACTATTTCCCCTTCTGACCCAGCCTGAGCCAGGACCTCCTGGTCCCACCCAGACAGCTGGCCGCACACTGAGCACATCGGACCCGCCATGGCCTTAGGTCGTCATCTCTTCCCAACTGCGGTTTTCAAGCTCCAGATCCTAGACCTTATCTCCAACCACTGCCCAGGGTTGAAAATGATGCAGAAATCAGAACTCTTTCCCCATGGCAAGAAACCTTGTGGTTGGCATGTTGTCCAACGTTCAGTGTAGTTGAACCAAGCGTGGCCCATGAGGCCCAGCCCATGCTTGCGGGCCACATTGGTCACAAACACACATTGTGACCCTCAGCCTGAGCCCAGTCCTTAGGTAAGGCCTCTCAGGGCCTATATGAAGAGACAGCATATTGGGCTTGCCATGCCCCTAGGCCCCAATTTTTAACCATAGTTCGGGTTGTCCCTTCACTCTTCCCCACGGCTCTGCTTTGGAATTCCTCTTTTCGTGGGACACCTGAGGTAACAAACCTGAAAGGAGTCCTCCCATCCCACAGATTGACGAAAAACAATTGGGATCGGGTCAAATCCACAGAGAGGAAGATTCGTCCATGGCCCATGAGACCTCCACAACATTCCACGGCCATCGCTGAAAAGAGATCCAGAGACAAAAGCCTGAGCAAGCTCCTCAGACTCGCTCATCTTCATATCCTGAAGAGTTCTTCTCATGGTTTGTAGATCGGGCGTGCCATACCTACGTCCCCAAACTTAAGCTGAGTTTGACTTTCAGTCTTCTGTCCTCAAAGTCCTGGGCCACACTCCCTCCAGGCTGGGGCCCCTGGAGCCACACATTAGGACTGCCCCCACCCAATACATGGGAATTCTGCCCATTCCATTGTCAAAAATCGTACAAATTAGGAGAACACTCCAAAGTCCCTGAGGCCATCCCAATACTGTAGGTCGCCCGGGACAAAAAAGGGCGGTTGATACCGGCTGAGCATCTACCTCCACTCATCTACCTCCACTCATACCAAGAAGATTGAACCAGACAGGACCCGAGGCCATTATCGGATCCATTGCTTTGGTTTACAGGCATGTCTCCTCAAAAGCCTGGATTCCAATACCAGCAGAGGGGATTTCCTGAGGCACCCATCAGAACAAATCTCGTCTCCACAAGGAAACTTGTGCATGGGAGCTATGCCAAAGCTTAGGAGAATACTTCAGGGTCCCGGTGCCACCTCCCCATTCCAAGGCCCTCATGGACACAAACACACGTTAGGACCCATCCTCTGGAAAGTGCATTTCAACTCAGCCACCCCGGTTGCTCCCGCAGATCCATTAGATCTAAACTGTCTTGTTGCTAGGAGACAATTGGAAGGCGAGGCGGACTTCCCAGGCATCCATCCTCGAACGGTGCTCTGGATTCATTCCATATGGGATGTCCTGGAGCTGTCCAACAGGTCTCAATTGTCCCGCAGAAGGAATCCTTGAAAGGGGCATCCCACATCTCCCAACGTGGAATATATGCATGGCTTCGAGATTCCGCTCCCTTCATGAAGGGGCCGTCATGCACAGAAACTCCAACCTGAGCCAACGTGGGATCCTCGCCCTGACTTCAGATGCATGAGATATTGGTTCAGATCTGCAGGGGGTACCTGCCGTGCCCTCACCCTGAATCCGAAGTCTACTTGTGTTCTCAGACTTCCCTCCTCACTCTCCTGGCCCCGAAGCCCTCAAGTTTGGCAATTCCGGACCGACAATGAAGCACTCTGCCTGCCCTCTAGAAAAAATATATTGCCTAATGAGCAGCCCAGGCAGCTTAAATGAGGATAAACCTACACGGCACTCGAATGTACCCAAATTATATAGTCTAACCTGGGCACTAATGCACTGTCTGACACAACCTGAGCCCGGACCTGCTGACCAACACCCAGACAGCTGACCGCACGCTGAGCACATCAGACCCACCATGGCCTTAGGTCATCATCTCTTCCCTACCTCAGTTTTCAGGCTTCAGAACCTAGACCTTATCTCCAATCACTGCCCACGGGTGACTGTGATGCAGAAATCAGAACTCTTCCTGACCCATGGCAAGAAACCTTGTGGTTGGCATGTTGTCCAACGTTCAGTGTAGGAGAAACCAGCATTCACCCTGAGGCCCCGCCCATTCTTGCGTGCGATGAGAGCATAAACACGCATTGTGACCTCAGCGTGAGTCCTGTCCTCTAGTAAGACCACTCAGTGGCTGGACCATTAGATGTCATAATGGGCTTGACATATCCCTAGTCCCCAATTTTTAACCAGATTTCTGGTTGTCCAGTCGCCCCACCCCAGGGCTCTACTCTGGAATCCCTCATTTGGTGGGACATCTGAGGTTGAAAAACAAAATGAAACAAATCGACAACAACAAAAAAACGGACTTCTTCCATCCCCAGAATGAGCCCAAACTCTTTGGACGGGACCGAACCCCCAGAGAGTAAGACTCGTCCATTTCCCATGAAGTCACCCGGCAATTTCACGACCATGAGTGACACGATATCCAGAGACAAAAACTTGAGCAAGAGCCTCACACTCGCCCTTTTTTCATATCCCGAAGTGTTCTCCTCATGGTCTGTAGATCAGTCCTGCCATACCTATGACCCAAAACATAAGCCGAGTTTGTGTTTTCAGACAACTGTCCAAACAGCTCTGGCCTACACACCCTACAGGCTCAGGGCCCTGGAGCCAAACCTGAGGACTGTACTTGCCCTCTCCAAGGGAATTGTATGTGCCCATTCCAAAGTCCCTGAGGCCATCCCAATAGTTGTGGCTTCCCAGGACAAACAGGGGCAATCTGAGCCCATCTGAGCACCTACCTGCACTCAGACCCGTAGATTGATGTCCCCAGAGGTAAAAAGGAACGAACAGGCCCTTAGGCACTAATCGGATCCATTGCTTTGGTTTCCAGGCATCTCTCCTCAGAGGCCTGGATTTCAATACCAGCATATGGCTGTTTCTTGACTCACCCATCAGAACAAATCTCATCTACACATGGGAAACATGCACGTTGGAGCTGTGTCAAAGCCTCTGTTTAGGAGAACCCTTCAGGGCCCCAGGGCCACCGCTTCATTCCAAGGTCTCCATAGACACAAAAACATATTAGGACACATCCACAGGAGAGTCCATTTCAACTCAACCTCCTCGGTTGCCCCCCACATCCAGCAGATCTAACCTGTCTTGTTGCTTGGAGACCATTGGAATGCGAGGTGGGCTACCCAGCCATCCATCCTTAGAACCCTGCTCGGAATCGTTGGCCTGGAGCCAACCAACAGGTCTCAATTGTCCTGCAGAAGAATCTTTGCAGTTTGGAGCTTCTCACAACTCCCATCGTGCGAAAACCCCCATGTCCTCGTGATCCAACCCCCTTCAAGAAAGGGCCATCAGGGCAGAAAGTCCAACCTGAGCGATCGTCTGATCCTTGCCCTGACTTCAGATGCACGAGATCTCTATTGAGGTCTGTAGATTGTGCCTGCCATATCCTCACCCAGAAACCTAGGCCTAGCTTGGGTTCTGAGACTCCGTCCTCAGACTACTGGCCCACAAGCCCTCCAGGTGGGCAATCCAGAACTACAATGCCGCACTCTGCCTGCCCTACAGAAGTAAAACATTGCCCTCAGGGGTACCCCGAAACCGCAAATGAGGATCAACCTGCACGCCATTCGGCTGTACCCCAAACATATAGGCTGACCTGGGCACTATTTCCCCTTCTGACCCAGCCTGAGCCTGGACCTCCTGGTCCCACACAGACAGCTGGCCGCACACTGAGCACATCTGACCCGCCATGGCCTTAGGTCGTCATCTCTTCCCAACTGCGGTTTTCAGGCTCCAGAACCTAGACCTTATCTCCAACCACTGCCCAGGTTTGAAAATGATGCAGAAATCAGAACTCTTTCCCCATGGCAAGAAACCTTGTGGTTGGCATGTTGTCCAACGTTCAGTGTAGTTGAAACAAGCGTGGCCCATGAGGCCCAGCCCATGCTTGCGGGCCACATTGGTCACAAACACACATTGTGACCCTCAGCCTGAGCCCAGTCCTCAGGTAAGGCCTCTCAGGGCCTATATGAAGAGACAGCATATTGGGCTTGCCATGCCCCTAGGCCCCAATTTTTAACCATATTTCGGGTTGTCCCTTCACTCTTCCCCAGGGCTCTGCTTTGGAATTCCTCTTCTGGTGGGACACCTGAGGTAACAAACCTGAAAGGAGTCCTCAGATTGACGAAAAACAATTGGGATCGGGCCAAATCCACAGAGAGGAAGATTCGTCCATGGCCCATGAGGCCTCCCCGACATTCCACGGCGATCGCTGATACAAAATCCAGAGACAAAAGCCTGAGCAAGCGCCTCAGACTCGCTCATTCTTCTCATCCTGAAGAGTTCATCTCATGGTTTGTAGATCGGGCCTGCCATACCTACGTCCCCAAACTTAAGCTGAGTTTGTGTTTTCAGTCTTCTGTCCTCAAAGTCCTGGGCCACACTCCCTCATGGCTGGGGCCCCTCTAGCCACACATTAGGACTGCCCGAACCGAATCCATGGGAATTCTGCCCATTCCATTGTCAAAAATCGTACAAATTAGGAGAACCCTCCAAAGTCCCTGAGGCCATCCCAATAGTGTAGGTCGCCCGGGACAAAAAAGGGCGGTTGATACCGGCTGAGCATCTACCTCCACTCATCTACCTCCACTCATACCAAGAAGATTGAACCAGATAGGACCCGAGGCCATTATCGGATCCATTGCTTTGGTTTACAGGCATGTCTCCTCAAAAGCCTGGATTCCAATATAGCAGAGGGGATTTCCTGAGGCACCCATCAGAACAAATCTCGTCTCCACAAGGAAACTTGTGCATGGGAGCTAAGCCAAAGCTAAGGAGAATACTTCAGGGTCCCGGTGCCACCTCCCCATTCCACGGCCCTCATGGACACAAACACACGTTAGGACCCATCCTCTGGAAAGTGCATTTCAACTCAGCCACCCCAGTAGCTCCCGCAGATCCATTAGATCTAAACTGTCTTGTTGCTAGGAGACAATTGGAAGGCGAGGCGGACTTCCCAGGCATCCATCCTCGAACGGTGCTCTGGAGTCATTCCATATGGGATGTCCTGGAGCGGTCCAACAGGTCTCAATTGTCCCGCAGAAGGAATCCTTGAAGGGGGCATCCCACATCTCCCAACGTGGAAAACCTCCATGGCCTCGAGATTCCGCTCCCTTCATGAAGGGGCCGTCATGCACAGAAACTCCAACCTGAGCCAACGTCGGATCCTCGCCCTGACTTCAGATGCATGAGATATTGGTTCAGATCTGCAGGGGGTACCTGCCGTGCCCTCACCCTGAATCCGAAGTCTAGCTTGTGTTCTCAGACTTCCCTCCTCACTCTCCTGGCCCCGAAGCCCTCAAGTTTGGCAATTCCGGACCGACAATGAAGCACTCTGCCTGCCCTCTAGAAAAAATATATTGCCTAATGAGCAGCCCAGGCAGCTTAAATGAGGATAAACCTACACGGCACTCGAATGTACCCAAATTATATAGTCTAACCTGGGCACTAATGCACTGTCTGACACAACCTGAGCCCGGACCTGCTGACCAACACCCAGACAGCTGACCGCACGCTGAGCACATCAGACCCGCCATGGCCTTAGGTCATCATCTCTTCCCTACCTCAGTTTTCAGGCTTCAGAACCTAGACCTTATCTCCAATCACTGCCCACGGGTGACTGTGATGCAGAAATCAGAACTCTTCCTGACCCATGGCAAGAAACCTTGTGGTTGGCATGTTGTCCAACGTTCAGTGTAGGAGAAACCAGCATTCACCCTGAGGCCCCGCCCATTCTTGAGTGCGACGAGAGCATAAACACTCATTGTGACCTCAGCGTGAGTCCTGTCCTCTAGTAAGTCCTCTCAGTGGCTGGACCATTAGATGTCATAATGGGCTTGACATATCCCTAGTCCCCAATTTTTAACCAGATTTCTGGTTGTCCAGTCGCCCCACCCCAGGGCTCTACTCTGGAATCCCTCATTTGGTGGGACATCTGAGGTTGAAAAACAAAATGAAACAAATCGACAACAACAACAAAAAAACGGACTTCTTCCATCCCCAGAATGAGCCCAAACTCTTTGGACGGGACCGAACCCCAGAGAGTAAGAATCGTCCATTTCCCATGAAGTCACCCGGCAATTTCACGACCATGAGTGACACGATATCCAGAGACAAAAACTTGAGCAAGAGCCTCACACTCGCCCTTTTTTCATATCCCGAAGTGTTCTCCTCATGGTCTGTAGATCAGTCCTGCCATACCTATGACCCAAAACATAAGCCGAGTTTGTGTTTTCAGTCAACTGTCCAAACAGCTCTGGCCTACACACCCTACAGGCTCAGGGCCCTGGAGCCAAACCTGAGGACTGTACTTGCCCTCTCCAAGGGAATTGTATGTGCCCATTCCAAAGTCCCTGAGGCCATCCCAATAGTTGTGGCTTCCCAGGACAAACAGGGGCAATCTGAGCCCATCTGAGCACCTACCTGCACTCAGACCTGTAGATTGATGTCCCCAGAGGTAAAAAGGAACGAACAGGCCCCTAGGCACTAATCGGATCCATTGCTTTGGTTTCCAGGCATCTCTCCTCAGAGGCCTGGATTTCAATACCAGCATATGGCTGTTTCTTGACTCACCCATCAGAACAAATCTCATCTACACATGGGAAACATGCACGTTGGAGCTGTGTCAAAGCCTCTGTTTAGGAGAACCCTTCAGGGCCCCAGGGCCACCGCTTCATTCCAAGGTCTCCATAGACACAAAAACATATTAGGACACATCCCCAGGAGAGTCCATTTCAACTCAGCCTCCTCGGTTGCCCCCCACATCCAGCAGATCTAACCTGTCTTGTTGCTTGGAGACAATTGGAATGCGAAGTGGGCTACCCAGCCATCCATCCTTAGAACCCTGCTTGGATCGTTGGCCTGGAGCCAACCAACAGGTCTCAATTGTCCTGCAGAAGAATCTTTGCAGTTTGGAGCTTCTCACAACTCCCATCGTGGGAAAACCCCCATGTCCTCGTGATCCAACCCCCTTCAAGAAAGGGCCATCAGGGCAGAAAGTCCAACCTGAGCGATCGTCTGATCCTTGCCCTGACATCAGATGCACGAGATCTCGATTGAGGTCTGTAGATTGTGCCTGCCATATCCTCACCCAGACACCTAGGCCTAGCTTGGGTTCTCAGAATCCGTCTTCAGACTACTGGCCCACAAGCCCTCCAGTTTGGCAATCCAGAACTACAATGCCGCACTCTGCCTGCCCTACAGAAGTCAAACATTGCCCTCAGGGCTACCCCGAAACACCAAATGAGGATCAACCTGCACGCCATTCGGCTGTACCCCAAACATATAGGCTGACCTGGGCACTATTTCCCCTTCTGACCCAGCCTGAGCCTGGACCTCCTGGTCCCACCCAGACAGCTGGCCGCACACTGAGCACATCGGACCCGCCATGGCCTTAGGTCGTCATCTCTTCCCAACTGCGGTTTTCAGGCTCCAGAACCTAGACCTTATCTCCAACCACTGCCCAGGGTTGAAAATGATGCAGAAATCAGAACTCTTTCCCCATGGCAAGAAACCTTGTGGTTGGCATGTTGTCCAACGTTCAGTGTAGTTGAAACAAGCGTGGCCCATGAGGCCCAGCCCATGCTTGCGGGCCACATTGGTCACAAAGACACATTGTGACCCTCAGCCTGAGCCCAGTCCTCAGGTAAGGCCTCTCAGGGCCTATATGAAGAGACAGCATATTGGGCTTGCCATGCCCCTAGGCCCCAATTTTTAACCATAGTTCGGGTTGTCCCTTCACTCTTCCCCAGGGCTCTGCTTTGGAATTCCTCTTTTGGTGGGACACCTGAGGTAACAAACCTGAAAGGAGTCCTCCCATCCCACAGATTGACGAAAAACAATTGGGATCGGGCCAAATCCACAGAGAGGAAGATTCGTCCATGGCCCATGAGACCTCCACAACATTCCACGGCCATCGCTGAAAAGAGATCCAGAGACAAAAGCCTGAGCAAGCTCCTCAGACTCGCTCATCTTCATATCCTGAAGAGTTCTTCTCTTGGTTTGTAGATCGGGCGTGCCATACCTACGTCCCCAAACTTAAGCTGAGTTTGATTTTCAGTCTTCTGTCCTCAAAGTCCTGGGCCACACTCCCTCCAGGCTGGGGCCCCTGGAGCCACACATTAGGACTGCCCCCACCCAATCCATGGGAATTCTGCCCATTCCATTGTCAAAAATCGTACAAATTAAGAGAACCCTCCAAAGTCCCTGAGGCCATCCCAATACTGTAGGTCGCCCGGGACAAAAAAGGGCGGTTGATACCGGCTGAGCATCTACCTCCACTCATCTACCTCCACTCATACCAAGAAGATTGAACCAGACAGGACCCGAGGCCATTATCGGATCCATTGCTTTGGTTTACAGGCATGTCTCCTCAAAAGCCTGGATTCCAATACCAGCAGAGGGGATTTCCTGAGGCACCCATCAGAACAAATCTCGTCTCCACAAGGAAATTGTGCATGGGAGCTATGCCAAAGCTTAGGAGAATACTTCAGGGTCCCGGTGCCACCTCCCCATTCCAAGGCCCTCATGGACACAAACACACGTTAGGACCCATCCTCTGGAAAGTGCATTTCAACTCAGCCACCCCGGTTGCTCCCGCTGATCCATTAGATCTAAACTGTCTTGTTGCTAGGAGACAATTGGAAGGCGAGGCGGACTTCCCAGGCATCCATCCTCGAACGGTGCTCTGGATTCATTCCATATGGGATGTCCTGGAGCTGTCCAACAGGTCTCAGTTGTCCCGCAGAAGGAATCCTTGAAGGGGGCATCCCACATCTCCCAACGTGGAATATATGCATGGCCTCGAGATTCCGCTCCCTTCATGAAGGGGCCTTCATGCACAGAAACTCCAACCTGAGCCAACGTGGGATCCTCGCCCTGACTTCAGATGCATGAGATATTGGTTCAGATCTGCAGGGGGTACCTGCCGTGCCCTCACCCTGAATCCGAAGTCTACTTGTGTTCTCAGACTTCCCTCCTCACTCTCCTGGCCCCGAAGCCCTCAAGTTTGGCAATTCCGGACCGACAATGAAGCACTCTGCCTGCCCTCTAGAAAAAATATATTGCCTAATGAGCAGCCCAGGCAGCTTAAATGAGGATAAACCTACACGGCACTCGAATGTACCCAAATTATATAGTCTAACCTGGGCACTAATGCACTGTCTGACACAACCTGAGCCCGGACCTGCTGACCAACACCCAGACAGCTGACCGCACGCTGAGCACATCAGACCCACCATGGCCTTAGGTCATCATCTCTTCCCTACCTCAGTTTTCAGGCTTCAGAACCTAGACCTTATCTCCAATCACTGCCCACGGGTGACTGTGATGCAGAAATCAGAACTCTTCCTGACCCATGGCAAGAAACCTTGTGGTTGGCATGTTGTCCAACGTTCAGTGTCGGAGAAACCAGCATTCACCCTGAGGCCCCGCCCATTCTTGCGTGCGATGAGAGCATAAACACGCATTGTGACCTCAGCGTGAGTCCTGTCCTCTAGTAAGACCACTCAGTGGCTGGACCATTAGATGTCATAATGGGCTTGACATATCCCTAGTCCCCAATTTTTAACCAGATTTCTGGTTGTCCAGTCGCCCCACCCCAGGGCTCTACTCTGGAATCCCTCATTTGGTGGGACATCTGAGGTTGAAAAACAAAATGAAACAAATCGACAACAACAACAAAAAAACGGACTTCTTCCATCCCCAGAATGACCCCAAACTCTTTGGACGGGACCGAACCCCCAGAGAGTAAGACTCGTCCATTTCCCATGAAGTCACCCGGCAATTTCACGACCATGAGTGACACGATATCCAGAGACAAAAACTTGAGCAAGAGCCTCACACTCGCCCTTTTTTCATATCCCGAAGTGTTCTCCTCATGGTCTGTAGATCAGTCCTGCCATACCTATGACCCAAAACATAAGCCGAGTTTGTGTTTTCAGAAAACTGTCCAAACAGCTCTGGCCTACACACCCTACAGGCTCAGGGCCCTGGAGCCAAACCTGAGGACTGTACTTGCCCTCTCCAAGGGAATTGTATGTGCCCATTCCAAAGTCCCTGAGGCCATCCCAATAGTTGTGGCTTCCCAGGACAAACAGGGGCAATCTGAGCCCATCTGAGCACCTACCTGCACTCAGACCCGTAGATTGATGTCCCCAGAGGTAAAAAGGAACGAACAGGCCCCTAGGCACTAATCGGATCCATTGCTTTGGTTTCCAGGCATCTCTCCTCAGAGGCCTGGATTTCAATACCAGCATATGGCTGTTTCTTGACTCACCCATCAGAACAAATCTCATCTACACATGGGAAACATGCACGTTGGAGCTGTGTCAAAGCCTCTGTTTAGGAGAACCCTTCAGGGCCCCAGGGCCACCGCTTCATTCCAAGGTCTCCATAGACACAAAAACATATTAGGACACATCCCCAGGAGAGTCCATTTCAACTCAGCCTCCTCGGTTGCCCCCCACATCCAGCAGATCTAACCTGTCTTGTTGCTTGGAGACCATTGGAATGCGAGGTGGGCTACCCAGCCATCCATCCTTAGAACCCTGCTCGGAATCGTTGGCCTGGAGCCAACCAACAGGTCTCAATTGTCCTGCAGAAGAATCTTTGCAGTTTGGAGCTTCTCACAACTCCCATCGTGCGAAAACCCCCGTGTCCTCGTGATCCAACCCCCTTCAAAAAAGGGCCATCAGGGCAGAAAGTCCAACCTGAGCGATCGTCTGATCCTTGCCCTGACTTCAGATGCACGAGATCTCGATTGAGGTCTGTAGATTGTGCCTGCCATATCCTCACCCAGAAACCTAGGCCTAGCTTGGGTTCTGAGACTCCGTCCTCAGACTACTGGCCCACAAGCCCTCCAGTTGGGCAATCCAGAACTACATGCCACACTCTGCCTGCCCTACAGAAGTAAAACATTGCCCTCAGGGCTACCCCGAAACCGCAAATGAGGATCAACCTGCACGCCATTCGGCTGTACCCCAAACATATAGCCTGACCTGGGCACTATTTCCCCTTCTGACCCAGCCTGAGCCTGGACCTCCTGGTCCCACCCAGACAGCTGGCCGCACACTGAGCACATCGGACCCGCCATGGCCTTAGGTCGTCATCTCTTCCCAACTGCGGTTTTCAGGCTCCAGAACCTAGACCTTATCTCCAACCACTGCCCAGGTTTGAAAATGATGCAGAAATCAGAACTCTTTCCCCATGGCAAGAAACCTTGTGGTTGGCATGTTGTCCAACGTTCAGTGTAGTTGAAACAAGCGTGGCCCATGAGGCCCAGCCCATGCTTGCGGGCCACATTGGTCACAAACACACATTGTGACCCTCAGCCTGAGCCCAGTCCTCAGGTAAGGCCTCTCAGGGCCTATATGAAGAGACAGCATATTGGGCTTGCCATGCCCCTAGGCCCCAATTTTTAACCATATTTCGGGTTGTCCCTTCACTCTTCCCCAGGGCTCTGCTTTGGAATTCCTCTTTTGGTGGGACACCTGAGGTAACAAACCTGAAAGGAGTCCTCCCATCCCACAGATTGACGAAAAACAATTGGGATCGGGACAAATCCACAGAGAGGAAGATTCGTCCATGGCCCATGAGGCCTCCCCGACATTCCACGGCGATCGCTGAGACAAAATCCAGAGACAAAAGCCTGAGCAAGCGCCTCAGACTCGCTAATTCTTCTTATCCTTATGAGTTCATCTCATGGTTTGTAAATCGGGCGTGCCATACGTACGTCCCCAAACTTAAGCTGAGTTTGTGTTTTCAGTCTTCTGTCCTCAAAGTCCTGGGCCACACTCCCTCATGGCTGGGGCCCCTCTAGCCACACATTAGGACTGCCCGAACCGAATCCATGGGAATTCTGCCCATTCCATTGTCAAAAATCGTACAAATTAGGAGAACCCTCCAAAGTCCCTGAGGCCATCCCAATAGTGTAGGTCGCCCGGGACAAAAAAGGGCGGTTGATACCGGCTGAGCATCTACCTCCACTCATCTACCTCCACTCATACCAAGAAGATTGAACCAGATAGGACCCGAGGCCATTATCGGATCCATTGCTTTGGTTTACAGGCATGTCTCCTCAAAGCCTGGATTCCAATACCAGCAGAGGGGATTTCCTGAGGCACCCATCAGAACAAATCTCGTCTCCACAAGGAAACTTGTGCATGGGAGCTAAGCCAAAGCTAAGGAGAATACTTCAGGGTCCCGGTGCCACCTCCCCATTCCAAGGCCCTCATGGACACAAACACACGTTAGGACCCATCCTCTGGAAAGTGCATTTCAACTCAGCCACCCCAGTTGCTCCCGCAGATCCATTAGATCTAAACTGTCTTGTTGCTAGGAGACAATTGGAAGGCGAGGCGGACTTCCCAGGCATCCATCCTCGAACGGTGCTCTGGAGTCATTCCATATGGGATGTCCTGGAGCTGTCCAACAGGTCTCAATTGTCCCGCAGAAGGAATCCTTGAAGGGGGCATCCCACATCTCCCAACGTGGAAAACCTCCATGGCCTCGAGATTCCGCTCCCTTCATGAAGGGGCCATCATGCACAGAAACTCCAACCTGAGCCAACGTCGGATCCTCGCCCTGCCTTCAGTTGCATGAGATATTGGTTCAGATCTTCAGGGGGTACCTGCCGTGCCCTCACCCTGAATCCGAAGTCTAGCTTGTGTTCTCAGACTTCCGTCCTCACTCTCCTGGCCCCGAAGCCCTCAAGTTTGGCAATTCCGGACCGACAATGAAGCACTCTGCCTGCCCTCTAGAAAAAATATATTGCCTAATGAGCAGCCCAGGCAGCTTAAATGAGGATAAACCTACACGGCACTCGAATGTACCCAAATTATGTAGTCTAACCTGGGCACTAATGTACTGTCTGACACAACCTGAGCCCGGACCTGCTGACCAACACCCAGACAGCTGACCGCACGCTGAGCACATCAGACCCGCCATGGCCTTAGGTCATCATCTCTTCCCTACCTCAGTTTTCAGGCTTCAGAACCTAGACCTTATCTCCAATCACTGCCCACGGGTGACTGTGATGCAGAAATCAGAACTCTTCCTGACCCATGGCAAGAAACCTTGTGGTTGGCATGTTGTCCAACGTTCAGTGTAGGAGAAACCAGCATTCACCCTGAGGCCCCGCCCATTCTTGAGTGCGACGAGAGCATAAACACTCATTGTGACCTCAGCGTGAGTCCTGTCCTCTAGTAAGTCCTCTCAGTGGCTGGACCATTAGATGTCATAATGGGCTTGACATATCCCTAGTCCCCAATTTTTAACCAGATTTCTGGTTGTCCAGTCGCCCCACCCCAGGGCTCTACTCTGGAATCCCTCATTTGGTGGGACATCTGAGGTTGAAAAACAAAATGAAACAAATCGACAACAACAACAAAGAAACGGACTTCTTCCATCCCCAGAATGACCCCAAACTCTTTGGACGGGACCGAACCCCCAGAGAGTAAGACTCGTCCATTTCCCATGAAGTCACCCGGCAATTTCACGACCATGAGTGACACGATATCCAGAGACAAAAACTTGAGCAAGAGCCTCACACTCGCCCTTTTTTCATATCCCGAAGTGTTCTCCTCATGGTCTGTAGATCAGTCCTGCCATACCTATGACCCAAAACATAAGCCGAGTTTGTGTTTTCAGTCAACTGTCCAAACAGCTCTGGCCTACACACCCTACAGGCTCAGGGCCCTGGAGCCAAACCTGAGGACTGTACTTGCCCTCTCCAAGGGAATTGTATGTGCCCATTCCAAAGTCCCTGAGGCCATCCCAATAGTTGTGGCTTCCCAGGACAAACAGGGGCAATCTGAGCCCATCTGAGCACCTACCTGCACTCAGACCCGTAGATTGATGTCCCCACAGGTAAAAAGGAACGAACAGGCCCCTAGGCACTAATCGGATCCATTGCTTTGGTTTCCAGGCATCTCTCCTCAGAGGCCTGGATTTCAATACCAGCATATGGCTGTTTCTTGACTCACCCATCAGAACAAATCTCATCTACACATGGGAAACATGCACGTTGGAGCTGTGTCAAAGCCTCTGTTTAGGAGAACCCTTCAGGGCCCCAGGGCCACCGCTTCATTCCAAGGTCTCCATAGGCACAAAAACATATTAGGACACATCCACAGGAGAGTCCATTTCAACTCAGCCTCCTCGGTTGCCCCCCACATCCAGCAGATCTAACCTGTCTTGTTGCTTGGAGACCATTGGAATGCGAGGTGGGCTACCCAGCCATCCATCCTTAGAACCCTGCTCGGAATTGTTGGCCTGGAGCCAACCAACAGGTCTCAATTGTCCTGCAGAAGAATCTTTGCAGTTTGGAGCTTCTCACAACTCCCATCGTGCGAAAACCCCCATGTCCTCGTGATCCAACCCCCTTCAAGAAAGGGCCATCAGGGCAGAAAGTCCAACCTGAGCGATCGTCTGATCCTTGCCCTGACTTCAGATGCACGAGATCTCGATTGAGGTCTGTAGATTGTGCCTGCCATATCCTCACCCAGAAACCTAGTCCTAGCTTGGGTTCTCAGACTCCGTCCTCAGACTACTGGCCCACAAGCCCTCCAGTTGGGCAATCCAGAACTACAATGCCGCACTCTGACTGCCCTACAGAAGTAAAACATTGCCCTCAGGGCTACCCCGAATCCCCAAATGAGGATCAACCTGCACGCCATTCGGTTGTACCCCAAACATATAGGCTGACCTGGGCACTATTTCCCCTTCTGACCCAGCCTGAGACTGGACCTCCTGGTCCCACCCAGACAGCTGGCCGCACACTGAGCACATCGGACCCGCCATGGCCTTAGGTCGTCATCTCTTCCCAACTGCGGTTTTCAGGCTCCAGAACCTAGACCTTATCTCCAACCACTGCCCAGGGTTGAAAATGATGCAGAAATCAGAACTCTTTCCTTATGGCAAGAAACCTTGTGGTTGGCATGTTGTTCAACGTTCAGTGTAGTTGAATAAGCGTGGCCCATGAGGCCCAGCCCATGCTTGCGGGCCACATTGGTCACAAACACACATTGTGACCCTCAGCCTGAGCCCAGTCCTCAGGTAAGGCCTCTCAGGGCTTATATGAAGAGACAGCATATTGGGCTTGCCATGCCCCTAGGCCCCAATTTTTAACCATAGTTCGGGTTGTCCCTTCACTCTTCCCCAGGGCTCTGCTTTGGAATTCCTCTTTTGGTGGGACACCTGAGGTAACAAACCTGAAAGGAGTCCTCCCATCCCACAGATTGACGAAAACAATTGGGATCGGGCCAAATCCACAGAGAGGAAGATTCGTCCATGGTCCATGAGACCTCCACAGCATTCCACGGCCATCGCTGAAACAAAATCCAGAGAAAAAAGCCTGAGCAAGCGCCTCAGACTCGCTCATTCTTCATATCCTGAAGAGTTCTTCTCATGGTTTGTAGATCGGGCGTGCCATACCTACGTCCCCAAACTTAAGCTGAGTTTGTGTTTTCAGTCTTCTGTCCTCAAATTCCTGGGCCACACTCCCTCCAGGCTGGGGCCCCTGGAGCCACACATTAGGACTGCCCCCACCCAATCCATGGGAATTCTGCCCATTCCATTGTCAAAAATCGTACAAATTAGGAGAACCCTCCAAAGTCCCTGAGGCCATCCCAATAGTGTAGGTCGCCCGGACAAAAAATGGGCGGTTGATACCGGCTGAGCATCTACCTCCACTCATCTACCTCCACTCATTCCAAGGAGATTGAACCAGACAGGACCCGAGGCCATTATCGAATCCATTGCTTTGGTTTACAGGCATGTCTCCTCAAAAGCCTGGATTCCAATACCAGCAGAGGGGATTTCCTGAGGCACCCATCAGAACAAATCTCGTCTCCACAAGGAAACTTGTGCATGGGAGCTAAGCCAAAGCTTAGGAGAATACTTCAGGGTCCCGGTGCCACCTCCCCATTCCAAGGCCCTCATGGACACAAACACACTTTAGGACCCATCCTCTGGAAAGTGCATTTCAACTCAGCCACCCCTGTTGCTCCCGCAGATCCATTAGATCTAAACTGTCTTGTTGCTAGGAGACAATTGGAAGGCGAGGCGGACTTCCCAGGCATCCATCCTGGAACGGTGCTCTGGAGTCATTCCATATGGGATGTCCTGGAGCTGTCCAACAGGTCTCAATTGTCCCGTAGAAGGAATACTTGAAGGGGGCATCCCACATCTCCCAACGTGGAAAACCTCCATGGCCTCGAGATTCCGCTCCCTTCATGAAGGGGCCGTCATGCACAGAAACTCCAACCTGAGCCAACGTCGGATCCTCGCCCTGACTTCAGATGCATGAGATATTGGTTCAGATCTGCAGGGGGTACCTGCCGTGCCCTCACCCTGAATCCGAAGTCTAGCTTGTGTTCTCAGACTTCCGTCCTCACTCTCCTGGCCCCGAAGCCCTCAAGTTTGGCAATTCCGGACCGACAATGAAGCACTCTGCCTGCCCTCTAGAAAAAATATATTGCCTAATGAGCAGCCCAGGCAGCTTAAATGAGGATAAACCTACACGGCACTCGAATGTACCCAAATTATATAGTCTAACCTGGGCACTAATGCACTGTCTGACATAACCTGAGCCCGGACCTACTGACCAACACCCAGACAGCTGACCGCACGCTGAGCACATCAGACCCGCCATGGCCTTAGGTCATCATCTCTTCCCTAACTCAGTTTTCAGGCTTCAGAACCTAGACCTTATCTCAATCACTGCCCACGGGTGACTCTGATGCAGAAATCAGAACTCTTCCTGACCCATGGCAAGAAACCTTGTGTTTGGCATGTAGTCAAACGTTCAGTGTAGGAGAAATCAGCATTCACCCTGAGGCCCCGCCCATTCTTGAGTGCGACGAGAGCATAAACACGCATTGTGACCTCAGCGTGAGTCCTGTCCTCTAGTAAGTCCTCTCAGTGGCTGGACCATTAGATGTCATAATGGGCTTGACATGTCCCTAGTCCCCAATTTTTAACCAGATTTCTGGTTGTCCAGTCACCCCACCCCAGGGCTCTACTCTGGAATCCCTCATTTGGTGGGACATCTGAGGTTGAAAAACAAAATGAAACAAATCGACAACAACAACAAAAAAACGGACTTCTTCCATCCCCAGAATGACCCCAAACTCTTTGGACGGGACCGAACCCCCAGAGAGTAAGACTCGTCCATTTCCCATGATGTCACCCGGCAATTTCACGACCATTAGTGACACCATACCCAGAGACAAAAACTTGAGCAAGAGCCTCACACTCGCCCTTTTTTCATATCCCGAAGTGTTCTCCTCATGGTCTGTAGATCAGTCCTGCCATACCTATGACCCAAAACATAAGCCGAGATTGTGTTTTCAGACAACTGTCCAAACAGCTCTGGCCTACACACCCTACAGGCTCAGGGCCCTGGAGCCAAACCTGAGGACTGTACTTGCCCTCTCCAAGGGAATTGTATGTGCCCATTCCAATGGCCACAACCCACCTAGTAGGATAACCTCCAAAGTCCCTGAAGCCATCCCAATAGTTGTGGCTTCCCAGGACAAACAGGGGGCAATCTGATCCCATCTGAGCACCTACCTGCACTCAGACCCTTAGACTGATGTCCCCAGAGGTAAAAAGGAACGAACAGGCCCCTAGGCACTAATCGGATCCATTGCTTTGGTTTCCAGGCATCTCTCCTCAGAGGCCTGGATTTCAATACCAGCATATGCTGTTTCTTGACTCACCCATCAGAACAAATCTCTTCTACACATGGGAAACATGCACGTTGGAGCTGTGTCAAAGCCTCTGTTTAGGAGAACCCTTCAGGGCCCCAGGGCCACCGCTTCATTCCAAGGTCTCCATAGACACAAAAACATATTAGGACACATCCACAGGAGAATCCATTTCAACTCAGCCTCCTCGGTTGTCCCCCACATCCAGCAGATCTAACCTGTCTTGTTGCTTGGAGACAATTGGAATGCGAGGTGGGCTACCCAGCCATCCATCCTTAGAACCCTGCTCGGAATCGTTGGCCTGGAGCCAACCAACAGGTCTCAATTGTCCTGCAGAAGAATCTTTGCAATTTGGAGCTTCTCACAACTCCCATCGTGGGAAAACCCCCATGTCCTCGTGATCCAACCCCCTTCAAGAAAGGGCCATCAGGGCAGAAAGTCCAACCTGAGCGATCGTCTGATCCTTGCCCTGACTTCAGATGCACGAGATCTCGATTGAGGTCTGTAGATTGTGCCTGCCATATCCTCACCCAGAAACCTAGTCCTAGCTTGGGTTCTCAGAATTCGTCCTCAGACTACTGGCCCACAAGCCCTCCAGTTGGGCAATCCAGAACTACAATGCCGCACTCTGACTGCCCTACAGAAGTAAAACATTGCCCTCAGGGCTACCCCGAATCCCCAAATGAGGATCAACCTGCACGCCATTCGGTTGTACCACAAACATATAGGCTGACCTGGGCACTATTTCCCTTTCTGACCCAGCCTGAGACTGGACCTCCTGGTCCCACCCAGACAGCTGGCCGCACACTGAGCACATCGGACCCGCCATGGCCTTAGGTCGTCATCTCTTCCCAACTGCGGTTTTCAGGCTCCAGAACCTAGACCTTATCTCCAACCACTGCCCAGGGTTGAAAATGATGCAGAAATCAGAACTCTTTCCTTATGGCAAGAAACCTTGTGGTTGGCATGTTGTCCAACGTTCAGTGTAGTTGAATAAGCGTGGCCCATGAGGCCCAGCCCATGCTTGCGGGCCACATTGGTCACAAACACACATTGTGACCCTCAGCCTGAGCCCAGTCCTCAGGTAAGGCCTCTCAGGGCATATATGAAGAGACAGCATATTGGGCTTGCCATGCCCCTAGGGCCCAATTTTTAACCATAGTTCGGGTTTTCCCTTCACTCTTCCCCAGGGCTCTGCTTTGGAATTCCTCTTTTGGTGGGACACCTGAGGTAACAAACCTGAAAGGAGTCCTCCCATCCCACAGATTGACGAAAACAATTGGGATCGGGCCAAATCCACAGAGAGGAAGATTCGTCCATGGTCCATGAGACCTCCACAACATTCCACGGCCATCGCTGAAACAAAATCCAGAGAAAAAAGCCTGAGCAAGCGCCTCAGACTCGCTCATTCTTCATATCCTGAAGAGTTCTTCTCATGGTTTGTAGATCGGGCGTGCCATACCTACGTCCCCAAACTTAAGCTGAGTTTGATTTTCAGTCTTCTGTCCTCAAAGTCCTGGGCCACACTCCCTCCAGGCTGGGGCCCCTGGAGCCACACCTTAGGACTGCCGCCACCCAATCCATGGGAATTCTGCTCATTCCATTGTCAAAAATCGTACAAATTAGGAGAACCCTCCAAAGTCCCCGAGGCCATCCCAATAGTGTAGGTCGCCCGGGACAAAAAATGGGCGGTTGATACCGGCTGAGCATCTACCTCCACTCTTCTACCTCCACTCATACCAAGGAGATTGAACCAGACAGGACCCGAGGCCATTATCGAATCCATTGCTTTGGTTTACAGGCATGTCTCCTCAAAAGCCTGGATTCCAATACCAGCAGAGGGGATTTCCTGAGGCACCCATCAGAACAAATCTCGTCTCCACAAGGAAACTTGTGCATGGGAGCTAAGCCAAAGCTTAGGAGAATACTTCAGGGTCCCGGTGCCACCTCCCCATTCCAAGGCCCTCATGGACACAAATACACGTTAGGACCCATCCTCTGGAAAGTGCATTTCAACTCAGCCACCCCGGTTGCTCCCGCAGATCCATTAGATCTAAACTGTCTTGTTGCTAGGAGACAATTGGAAGGCTAGGTGGACTTCCCAGGCATCCATCCTGGAACGGTGCTCTGGAGTCATTCCATATGGGATGTCCTGGAGCTGTCCAACAGGTCTCAATTGTCCCGCAGAAGGAATCCTTGAAGGGGGCATCCCACATCTCCCAACGTGGAAAACCTCCATGGCCTCGAGATTCCGCTCCCTTCATGATGGGGCCGTCATGCACAGAAACTCCAACCTGAGCCAACTTCGGATCCTCGCCCTGACTTCAGATGCATGAGATATTGGTTCAGATCTGCAGGGGGTACCTGCCGTGCCCTCATACTGAATCCGAAGTCTAGCTTGTGTTCTCAGACTTCCGTCCTCACTCTCCTGGCCCCGAAGCCCTCAAGTTTGGCAATTCCGGACCGACAATGAAGCACTCTGCCTGCCCTCTAGAAAAAATATATTGCCTAATGAGCAGCCCAGGCAGCTTAAATGAGGATAAACCTACACGGCACTGGAATGTACCCAAATTATATAGTCTAACCTGGGCACTAATGCACTGTCTGACACAACCTGAGCCCGGACCTGCTGACCAACACCCAGACAGCTGACCGCACGCTGAGCACATCAGACCCACCATGGCCTTAGGTCATCATCTCTTCCCTACCTCAGTTTTCAGGCTTCAGAACCTAGACCTTATCTCCCATCACTGCTCACGGGTGACTGTGATGCAGAAATCAGAACTCTTCCTGACCCATGGCAAGAAACCTTGTGGTTGGCATGTTGTCCAACGTTCAGTGTAGGAGAAACCAGCATTCACCCTGAGGCCCCGCCCATTCTTGAGTGCGACGAGAGCATAAACACGCATTGTGACCTCAGCGTGAGTCCTGTCCTCTAGTAAGTCCTCTCAGTGGCTGGACCATTAGATGTCATAATGGGCTTGACATGTCCCTAGTCCCCAATTTTTAACCAGATTTCTGGTTGTCCAGTCGCCCCACCCCAGGGCTCTACTCTGGAATCCCTCATTTGGTGGGACATCTGAGGTTGAAAAACAAAATGAAACAAATCGACAACAACAACCAAAAAACGGACTTCTTCCATCCCCAGAATGACCCCAAACTCTTTGGACGGGACCGAACCTCCAGAGAGTAAGACTCGTCCATTTCCCATGATGTCACCCGGCAATTTCACGACCATGAGTGACACGATATCCAGAGACAAAAACTTGAGCAAGAGCCTCACACTCGCCCTTTTTTCATATCCCGAAGTGTTCTCCTCATGGTCTGTAGATCAGTCCTGCCATACCTATGACCCAAAACATAAGCCGAGATTGTGTTTTCAGACAACTGTCCAAACAGCTCTGGCCTACACACCCTACAGGCTCAGGGCCCTGGAGCCAAACCTGAGGACTGTACTTGCCCTCTCCAAGGGAATTGTATGTGCCCATTCCAATGGCCACAACCCTACTGGTAGGATAACCTCCAAAGTCCCTGAGGCCATCCCAATAGTTGTGGCTTCCCAGGACAAACAGGGGCAATCTGAGCCCATCTGAGCACCTACCTGCACTCAGACCCGTAGACTGATGTCCCCAGAGGTAAAAAGGAACGAACAGGCCCCTAGGCACTAATCGGATCCATTGCTTTGGTTTCCAGGCATCTCTCCTCAGAGGCCTGGATTTCAATACCAGCATATGGCTGTTTCTTGACTCACCCATCAGAACAAATCTCATCTACACATGGGAAACATGCACGTTGGAGCTGTGTCAAAGCCTCTGTTTAGGAGAACCCTTCAGGGCCCCAGGGCGACCGCTTCATTCCAAGGTATCCATAGACACAAAAACATATTAGGACACATCCCCAGGAGGGTCCATTTGAACTCAGCCTCCTCGATTGCCCTCACATCCAGCAGATCTAACTTGTCTTGTTGCTTGGAGACAATTGGAATGCGAGTTGGGCTACCCAGCCATCCATCCTTAGAACCCTGCTCGGAATCGTTGGCCTGGAGCCAACCAACAGGTCTCAATTGTCCTGCAGAAGAATCTTTGCAGTTTGGAGCTTCTCACAACTCCCATCGTGGGAAAACGCCCATGTCCTCGTGATCCAACGCCCTTCAAGAAAGGGCTATCAGGGCAGAAACTCCAACCTGAGCGATCGTCTGATCCTTGCCCTGACTTCAGATGCACGAGATCTCTATTGAGGTCTGTAGATTGTGCCTGCCATATCCTCACCCAGAAACCTAGGCCTAGCTTGGGTTTTCAGACTCCGTCCTCAGACTACTGGCCCACAAGCCCTCCAGTTTGGCAATCCAGAACTACAATGCCGCACTCTGCCTGCCCTACAGAAATAAAACATTGCCCTCAGGGCTACCCCGAATCCCCAAATGAGGATCAACCTGCACGCCATTCGGCTGTACCCCAAACATATAGGCTGACCTGGGCACTATTTCCCCTTCTGACCCAGCCTGAGCCTGGACCTCCTGGTCCCACCCAGAGAGCTGGCCGCACACTGAGCACATCGGACCCGCCATGGCCTTAGGTCGTCATCTCTTCCCAACTGCGGTTTTCAGGCTCCAGAACCTAGACCTTATCTCCAACCATTGCCCAGGGTTGAAAATGATGCAGAAATCAGAACTCTTTCCTTATGGCAAGAAACCTTGTGGTTGGCATGTTGTTCATCGTTCAGTGTAGTTGAATAAGCGTGGCCCATGAGGCCCAGCCCATGCTTGCGGGCCACATTGGTCACAAACACACATTGTGACCCTCAGCCTGAGCCCAGTCCTCAGGTAAGGCCTCTCAGGGCCTATATGAAGAGACAGCATATTGGGCTTGCCAGGCCCATAGGCCCCAATTTTTAACCATAGTTCGGGTTGTCCCTTCACTCTTCCCCAGGGCTCTGCTTTGGAATGCCTCTTTTGGTGGGACACCTGAGGTAACAAATCTGAAAGGAGTCCTCCCATCCCACAGATTGACGAAAAACAATTGGGATCGGGCCAAATCCACAGAGAAGAAGATTCGCCCATCGCCCATGAAGCCTCCCCGACATTCCACGGCCATAGCTGATACAAAATCCAGAGTCAAAAGCCTGAGCAAACGCCTCAGACTCGCTCATTCTTCATATCCTCAAGAGTTCTTCTCATGGTTTGTAGATCGGACGTGCCATACCTACGTCCCCAAACTTAAGCTGAGTTTGTGTTTTCAGTCTTCTGTCCTCAAAGTCCTGGGCCACACTCCCTCCAGGCTGGGACCCTGGAGCCACACATTAGGACTGCCCCCACCCAATCCATGGGAATTCTGCCCATTCCATTGTCAAATATCGTACAAATTAGGAGAACCCTCCAAAGTCCCCGAGGCCATCCCAATAGTGTAGGTCGCCCGGGACAAAAAATGGGCGGTTGATACCGGCTGAGCATCTACCTCCACTCTTCTACCTCCACTCATACCAAGGAGATTGAACCAGACAGGACCCGAGGCCATTATCGGATCCATTGCTTTGGTTTACAGGCATGTCTCCTCAAAAGCCTGGATTCCAATACCAGCAGAGGGGATTTCCTGAGGCACCCATCAGAACAAATCTCGTCTCCACAAGGAAACTTGTGCATGGGAGCTAAGCCAAAGCTTAGGAGAATACTTCAGGGTCCCGGTGCCACCTCCCCATTCCAAGGCCCTCATGGACACAAATACACGTTAGGATCCATCCTCTGGAAAGTGCATTTCAACTCAGCCACCCCGGTTGCTCCCGCAGATCCATTAGATCTAAACTGTCTTGTTGCTAGGAGACAATTGGATGGCGAGGCGGACTTCCCAGGCATCCATCCTGGAACGGTGCTCTGGAGTCATTCCATATGGGATGTCCTGGAGCTGTCCAACAGGTCTCAATTGTCCCGCAGAAGGAATCCTTGAAGGGGGCATCCCACATCTCCCAACGTGGAAAACCTCCATGGCCTCGAGATTCCGCTCCCTTCATGAAGGGGCCGTCATGCACAGAAACTCCAACCTGAGCCAACGTCGGATCCTCGCCCTGACTTCAGATGCATGAGATATTGGTTCAGATCTGCAGGGGGTACCTGCCGTGCCCTCACCCTGAATCCGAAGTCTAGCTTGTGTTCTCAGACTTCCGTCCTCACTCTCCTGGCCCCGAAGCCCGCAAGGTTGGCAATTCCGGACCGACAATGAAGCACTCTGCCTGCCCTCTAGAAAAAATATATTGCCTAATGAGCAGCCCAGGCAGCTTAAATGAGGATAAACCTACACGGCACTCGAATGTACCCAAATTATATAGTCTAACCTGGGCACTAATGCACTGTCTGACACAACCTGAGCCCGGACCTGCTGACCAACACCCAGACAGCTGACCGCACGCTGAGCACATCAGACCCGCCATGGCCTTAGGTCATCATCTCTTCCCTACCTCAGTTTTCAGGCTTCAGAACCTAGACCTTATCTCCCATCACTGCCCACGGGTGACTGTGATGCAGAAATCAGAACTCTTCCTGACCCATGGCAAGAAACCTTGTGGTTGGCATGTTGTCCAACGTTCAGTGTAGGAGAAACCAGCATTCACCCTGAGGCCCCGCCCATCCTTGAGTGCGACGAGAGCATAAACACGCATTGTTACCTCAGCGTGAGTCCTGTCCTCTAGTAAGTCCTCTCAGTGGCTGGACCATTAGATGTCATAATGGGCTTGACATGTCCCTAGTCCCCAATTTTTAACCAGATTTCTGGTTGTCCAGTCGCCCCACCCCAGGGCTCTACTCTGGAATCCCTCATTTGGTGGGACATCTGAGGTTGAAAAACAAAATGAAACAAATCGACAACAACAACCAAAAAACGGACTTCTTCCATCCCCAGAATGACCCCAAACTCTTTGGACGGGACCGAACCCCCAGAGAGTAAGACTCGTCCATTTCCCATGAAGTCACCCGGCAATTTCACGACCATGAGTGACACGATATCCAGAGACAAAACCTTGAGCAAGAGCCTCACACTCGCCCTTTTTTCATATCCCGAAGTGTTCTCCTCATGGTCTGTAGATCAGTCCTGCCATACCTATGACTCAAAACATAAGCCGAGTTTGTGTTTTCAGACAACTGTCCAAACAGCTCTGGCCTACACACCCTACAGGCTCAGGGCCCTGGAGCCAAACCTAGGACTGTACTTGCCCTCTCCAAGGGAATTGTATGTGCCCATTCCAATGGACACAACCCTACTAGTAGGATAACCTCCAAAGTCCCTGAGGCCATCCCAATAGTTGTGGCTTCCCAGGACAAACAGGGGCAATCTGAGCCCATCTGAGCACCTACCTGCACTCAGACCCGTAGACTGATGTCCCCAGAGGTAAAAAGGAACGAACAGGCCCCTAGGCACTAATCGGATCCATTGCTTTGGTTTCCAGGCATATCTCCTCAGAGGCCTGGATTTCAATACCAGCATATGGCTGTTTCTTGACTCACCCATCAGAACAAATCTCATCTACACATGGGAAACATGCACGTTGGAGCTGTGTCAAAGCCTCTGTTTAGGAGAACCCTTCAGGGCCCCAGGGCCACCGCTTCATTCCAAGGTCTCCATAGACACAAAAACATATTAGGACACATCCCCATGAGGGTCCATTTCAACTCAGCCTCCTCGGTTGCCCCCCACATCCAGCAGATCTAACTTGTCTTGTTGCTTGGAGACAATTGGAATGCGAGGTGGGCTACCCAGCCATCCATCCTTAGAACCCTGCTCGGAATCGTTGGCCTGGAGCCAACCAACAGGTCTCAATTGTCCTGCAGAAGAATCTTTGCAGTTTGGAGCTTCTCACAACTCCCATCGTGGGAAAACGCCCATGTCCTCGTGATCCAACCCACTTCAAAAAAGGGCCATCAGGGCAGAAAGTCCAACCTGAGCGATCGTCTGATCCTTGCCCTGACTTCAGATGCACGAGATCTCTATTGAGGTCTGTAGATTGTGCCTGCCATATCCTCACCCAGAAACCTAGGCTTAGCTTGGGTTCTCAGACTCCGTCCTCACACTACTGGCCCACAGGCCCTCCATTTTGGCAATCCAGAACTACAATGCCGCACTCTGCCGGCCCTACAGAATTAAAATATTGCCCTCAGGGCTACCCCGAATCCCCAAATGAGGATCAACCTGCACGCCATTCGGCTGTACCCCAAACATATAGGCTGACCTGGGCACTATTTCCTCTTCTGACCCAGCCTGAGCCTGGAACTCCTGGTCCCACCCAGACAGCTGGCCGCACACTGAGCACATCGGACCCGCCATGGCCTAAGGTCGTCATCTCTTCCCAACTGCGGTTTTCAGGCTCCAGAACCTAGACCTTATCTCCAACCACTGCCCAGGTTTGAAAATGATGCTGAAATCAGAACTCTTACCCCATGGCAAGAAACCTTGTGGTTGGCATGTTGTCCAATGTTCAGTGTAGTTGAAACAAGCGTGGCCCATGAGGCCGAGCCCATGCTTGCGGGCCACATTGGTCACAAACACACATTGTGACCCTCAGCCTGAGACCAGTCCTCAGGTAAGGCTTCTCAGGGCCTATATGAAGAGACAGCATATGGGCTTGCCATGCCCTTAGGCCCCAATTTTTAACCATAGTTCGGGTTGTCCCTTCACTCTTCCCCAGGGCTCTGCTTTGGAATTGCTCTTTTGGTGGGACACCTGAGGTAACAAACCTGAAAGGAGTCCTCCCATCCCACAGATTGACGAAAACCAATTGGGATCGGGGCAAATCCACAGAGAGGAAGATTCGTCCATGGCCCCTGAGACCTCCCCAACATTCCACGGCCATCGCAGAAACAAAATCCAGAGAAAAAAGCCTGAGCAAGCGCCTCAGACTCGCTCATTCTTCATATCCTGAAGAGTTCTTCTCATGGTTTGTAGATCGGGCGTGCCATACCTACGTCCCCAAACTTAAGCTGAGTTTGTGTTTTCAGACTTCTGTCCTCAAAGTCCTGGGTCACACTCCCTCCAGGCTGGGGCCCCTGGAGCCACACATTAGGACTGCCCCCACCCAATCCATGGGAATTCTGCCCATTCCATTGTCAAAAATCGTACAAATTAGGAGAACCCTCCAAAGTCCCCGAGGCCATCCCAATAGTGTAGGTCGCCCGGGACAAAAAATGGGCGGTTGATACCGGCTGAGCATCTACCTCCACTCATCTACCTCCATTCATACCAAGGAGATTGAACCAGACAGGACCCGAGGCCATTATCGAATCCATTGCTTGGGTTTACAGGCATGTCTCCTCAAAAGCCTGGATTCCAATACCAGCAGAGGGGATTTCCTGAGGCACTCATCAGAAAAAATCTCGTCTCCACAAGGAAACTTGTGCATGGTAGCTAAGCCAAAGCTTAGGAGAATACTTCAGGGTCCCGGTGCCACCTCCCCATTACAAGGTCCTCATGGACACAAATACACGTTGGGACCCATCCTCTGGAAAGTGCATTTCAACTCAGCCACCCCTGTTGCTCCCGCAGATCCATTAGATCTAAACTGTCTTGTTGCTAGGAGACATTTGGAAGGCGAGGCGGACTTCCCAGGCATCCATCCTGGAACGGTGCTCTGGAGTCATCCATATGGGATGTCCTGGAGCTGTCCAACAGGTCTCAATTGTCCCGCAGAAGGAATTCTTGAAGGGAGCATCCCACATCTCCCAACGTGGAAAACCTCCATGGCCTCGAGATTCCGCTCCCTTCATGAAGGGGCCGTCATGCACAGAAACTCCAACCTGATCAAACGTCGGATCCTCGCCCTGACTTCAGATGCATGAGATATTGGTTGAGATCTGCAGGGGGTACCTGCCGTGCCCTCACCCTGAATCCGAAGTCTAGCTTGTGTTCTCAGACTTCCGTCCTCACTCTCCTGGCCCCGAAGCCCTCAAGTTTGGCAATTCCGGACCGACAATGAAGCACTCTGCCTGCCCTCTAGAAAAAATATATTGCCTAATGAGCAGCCCAGGCAGCTTAAATGAGGATAAACCTACACGGCACTCGAATGTACCCAAATTGTATAGTCTAACCTGGGCACTAATGCACTGTCTGACACAACCTGAGCCCGGACCTGCTGACCAACACCCAGACAGCTGACCGCACGCTGAGCACATCAGACCCGCCATGGCCTTAGGTCATCATCTCTTCGCTACCTCAGTTTTCAGGCTTCAGAACCTAGACCTTATCTCCAATCACTGCCCACGGGTGACTGTGATGCAGAAATCAGAACTCTTCCTGACCCATGGCAAGAAACCTTGTGGTTGGCATGTTGTCCAACGTTCAGTGTAGGAGAAACCAGCATTCACCCTGAGGCCCCGCCCATCCTTGAGTGCGACGAGAGCATAAACACGCATTGTTACCTCAGCGTGAGTCCTGTCCTCTAGTAAGTCCTCTCAGTGGCTGGACCATTAGATGTCATAATGGGCTTGACATGTCCCTAGTCCCCAATTTTTAACCAGATTTCTGGTTGTCCAGTGGCCCCACCCCAGGGCTCTACTCTGGAATCCCTCATTTGGTGGGACATCTGAGGTTGAAAAACAAAATGAAACAAATCGACAACAACAACCAAAAAACGGACTTCTTCCATCCCCAGAATGACCCCAAACTCTTTGGACGGGACCGAACCCCCAGAGAGTAAGACTCGTCCATTTCCCATGATGTCACCCGGCAATTTCACGACCATGAGTGACACGATAACCAGAGACAAAACCTTGAGCAAGAGCCTCACACTCGCCCTTTTTTCATATCCCGAAGTGTTCTCCTCATGGCCTGTAGATCAGTCCTGCCATACCTATGACCCAAAATATAAGCCGAGTTTGTGTTTTCAGACAACTGTCCAAACAGCTCTGGCCTACACACCCTACAGGCTCAGGGCCCTGGAGCCAAACCTGAGGACTGTACTTGCCCTCTCCAAGGGAATTGTATGTGCCCATTCCAATGGCCACAACCCTACTAGTAGGATAACCTCCAAAGTCCCTGAGGCCATCCCAAGAGTTGTGGCTTCCCAGGACAAACAGGGGCAATCTGAGCCCATCTGAGCACCTACCTGCACTCAGACCCGTAGACTGATGTCCCCTGAGGTAAAAAGGAACGAACAGGCCCCTAGGCACTAATCGGATCCATTGCTTTGGTTTCCAGGCATCTCTCCTCAGAGGCCTGGATTTCAATACCAGCATATGGCTGTTTCTTGACTCACCCATCAGAACAATTCTCATCTACACATGGGAAACATGCACGTTGGAGCTGTGTCAAAGACTCTGTTTAGGAGAACCCTTCAGGGCCCCAGGGCCACCGCTTCATTCCAAGGTCTCCATAGACACAAAAACATATTAGGACACATCCCCAGGAGAGTCCATTTCAACTCAGCCTCCTCGGTTGCCCCCCACATCCAGCAGATCTAACTTGTCTTGTTGCTTGGAGACAATTGGAATGCGAGGTGGGCTACCCAGCCATCCATCCTTAGAACCCTGCTCGGAATCGTTGGCCTGGAGCCAACCAACAGTTCTCAATTGTCCTGCAGAAGAATCTTTGCAGTTTGGAGCTTCTTACAACTCCCATCGTGGGAAAACCCCCATGTCCTCGTGATCCAACCCCCTTCAAGAAAGGGCCATCAGGGCAGAAAGTCCAACCTGAGCGATCGTCTGATCCTTGCCCTGACTTCAGATGCACGAGATCTCTATTGAGGTCTGTAGATTGTGCCTGCCATATCCTCACCCAGAAACCTAAGCTTAGCTTGGGTTCTCAGACTCCGTCCTCAGACTACTGGCCCACAGGCCCTCCTTTTTGGCAATCCAGAACTACAATGCCACACTCTGCCTGCCCTACAGAAATAAAACATTGCCCTCAGGGCTACCCCGAATCCCCAAATGAGGATCAACCTGCACGCCATTCGGCTGTACCCCAAACATATAGGCTGACCTGGGCACTATTTCCACTTCTGACACAGCCTGAGCCTGGACCTCCTGGTCCCACCCAGACAGCTGGCCGCAACTGAGCACATCAGACCCGCCATGGCCTTAGGTCGTCATCTCTTCCCAACTGCGGTTTTCCGGCTCCAGAACCTAGACCTTATCTCCATCCACTGCCCAGGTTTGAAAATGATGCTGAAATCAGAACTCTTTCCCCATGGCAAGAAACCTTGTGGTTGGCATGTTGTCCAATGTTCAGTGTAGTTGAAACAAGCGTGGCCCATGAGGCCCAGCCCATGCTTGCGGGCCACATTGGTCACAAACACACATTGTGACCCTCAGCCTGAGCCCAGTCCTCAGGTAAGGCCTCTCAGGGCCTATATGAAGAGACAGCATATTGGGCTTGCCATGCCCCTATGCCCCAATTTTTAACCATAGTTCGGGTTGTCCCTTCACTCTTCCCCAGGGCTCTGCTTTGGAATTCCTCTTTTGGTGGGACACCTGAGGTAACAAACCTGAAAGGAGTCCTCCCATCCCACAGATTGACGAAAACCAATTGGGATCGGGGCAAATCCACAGAGAGGAAGATTCGTCCATGGCCCATGAGACCTCCCCAACATTCCACGGCCATCGCAGAAACAAAATCCAGAGAAAAAAGCCTGAGCAAGCGCCTCAGACTCGCTCATTCTTCATATCCTGAAGAGTTCTTCTCATGGTTTGTAGATCGGGCGTGCCATACCTACGTCCCCAAACTTAAGCTGAGTTTGTGTTTTCAGTCTTCTGTCCTCAAAGTCCTGGGCTACACTCCCTCCAGGCTGGGGCCCCTGGAGCCACACATTAGGACTGCCCCCACCCAATCCATGGGAATTCTGCCCATTCCATTGTCAAAAATCGTACAAATTAGGAGAACCCTCCAAAGTCCCTGAGGCCATCCCAATAGGGTAGGTGCCCGGGACAAAAAAGGGCGGTTGATACCGGCTGAGCATTTACCTCCACTCATCTACCTCCACTCATCTACCTCCACTCATACCAAGAAGATTGAACCAGACAGGACACGAGGCCATTATCGGATCCATTGCTTTGGTTTACAGGCATGTCTCCTCAAAAGCCTGGATTCCAATACCAGCAGAGGGGATTTCCTGAGGCTCCCATCAGAACAAATCTCGTCTCCACAAGGAAACTTGTGCATGGGAGCTATGCCAAAGCTTAGGAGAATACTTCAGGGTCCCGGTGCCACCTCACCATTCCAAGGCCCTCATGGACACAAACACAAGTTCGGACCCATCCTCTGGAAAGTGCATTTCAACTCAGCCACCCCGGTTGCTCCCGCAGATCCATTAGATATAAACTGTCTTGTTGCTAGGAGACAATTGGAAGGCGAGGCGGACTTCCCAGGCATCCATCCTGGAACGGTGCTCTGGAGACATTCCATAAGGGATGAACTGGAGCTGTCCAACAGGTCTCAATTGTCCCGCAGAAGGAATCCTTGAAGGGGGCATCCCACATCTCCCAACGTGGAAAACCTCCATGGCCTCGAGATTCCGCTCCCTTCATGAAGGGGCCGTCATGCACAGAAACTCCAACCTGAGCCAACGTCGGATCCTCGCCCTGACTTCAGATGCATGAGATATTGGTTCAGATCTGCAGGGGGTACCTGCCGTGCCCTCACCCTGAATCCGAAATCTAGGTTGTGTTCTCAGACTTCCGTCCTCACTCTCCTGGCCCCGAAGCCCTCAAGTTTGGCAATTCCGGACCGACAATGAAGCACTCTGCCTGCCCTCTAGAAAAAATATATTGCCTAATGAGCAGCCCAGGCAGCTTAAATGAGGATATACCTACACGGCACTCGAATGTACCCAAATTATATAGTCTAACCTGGGCACTAATGCACTGTCTGACACAACCTGAGCCCGGACCTGCTGACCAACACCCAGACAGCTGACCGCACGCTGAGCATATCAGACCCGCCATGGCCTTAGGTCATCATCTCTTCCCTAACTCAGTTTTCAGGCTTCAGAATCTAGACCTTATCTCCAATCACTGCCCACGGGTGACTGTGATGCAGAAATCAGAACTCTTCCTGACCCATGGCAAGAAACCTTGTGGTTGGCATGTTGTCCAACGTTCAGTGTAGGAGAAACCAGCATTCACCCTGAGGCCCCGCCCATTCTTGCGTGCGACGAGAGCATAAACACGCATTGTGACCTCAGCGTGAGTCCTGTCCTCTAGTAAGTCCTCTCAGTGGCTGGACCATTAGATGTCATAATGGGCTTGACATGTCCCTAGTCCCCAATTTTTAACCAGATTTCTGGTTGTCCAGTCGCCCCACCCCAGGGCTCTACTCTGGAATCCCTCATTTGGTGGGACATCTGTGGTTGAAAAACAAAATGAAACAAATCGACAACAACAACAAAAAAACGGACTTCTTCCATCCCCAGAATGACCCCAAACTCTTTGGACGGGACCGAACCCCCAGAGAGTAAGACTCGTCCATTTCCCATGAAGTCACCCGGCAATTTCACGACCATGAGTGACACGATATCCAGAGACAAAAACTTGAGCAAGAGCCTCAGACTCGCCCTTTTTTCATATCCCGAAGTGTTCTCCTCATGGTCTGTAGATCAGTCCTGCCATACCTTTGACCCAAAACATAAGCCGAATTTGTGTTTTCAGACAACTGTCCAAACAGCTCTGGCCTACACACCCTACAAGCTCAGGGCCCTGGAGCCAAACCTGAGGACTGTACTTGCCCTCTCCAAGGGAATTGTATGTGCCCATTCCAATGGCCACAACCCTACTAGTAGGATAACCTCCAAAGTCCCTGAGGCCATCCCAAGAGTTGTGGCTTCCCAGGACAAACAGGGGCAATCTGAGCCCATCTGAGCACCTACCTGCACTCAGACCCGTAGACTGATGTCCCCAGAGGTAAAAAGGAACGAACAGGCCCCTAGGCACTAATCGGATCCATTGCTTTGGTTTCCAGGCATCTCTCCTCAGAGGCCTGGATTTCAATACCAGC
This sequence comes from Mustela nivalis, assembly GCF_964662115.1. Lineage (NCBI taxonomy): Eukaryota > Metazoa > Chordata > Mammalia > Carnivora > Mustelidae > Mustela > Mustela nivalis. Next base: position 674,091 of record NW_028136446.1, on the reverse strand, counting down.
ATATGGCTGTTTCTTGACTCACCCATCAGAACAAATCTCATCTACACATGGGAAACATGCACGTTGGAGCTGTGTCAAAGCCTCTGTTTAGGAGAACCCTTCAGGGCCCCAGGGCCACCGCTTCATTCCAAGGTCTCCATAGACACAAAAACATATTAGGACACATCCACAGGAGAGTCCATTTCAACTCAGCCTCCTCGGTTGCTCCCCACATCCAGCATATCTAACCTGTCTTGTTGCTTTGAGACCATTGGAATGCGAGGTGGGCTACCCAGCCATCCATCCTTAGAACCCTGCTCGGAATCGTTGGCCTGGAGCCAACCAATAGGTCTCAATTGTCCTGCAGAAGAATCTTTGCAGTTTGGAGCTTCTCACAACTCCCATCGTGGGAAAACCTTCATGTCCTCGTGATCCAACCCCCTTCGGTTGGCATGTTGTCCAACGTTCAGTGTAGTTGAAACAAGCGTGGCCCATGAGGCCCAGCCCATGCTTGCAGGCCACATTAGTCACAAACACACATTGTGACCCTCAGCCTGAGCCCAGTCCTCAGGTAAGGCCTCTCAGGGCCTATATGAAGAGACAGCATATTGGGCTTGCCATGCCCCTAGGCCCCAATTTTTAACCATAGTTCGGGTTGTCCCTTCACTCTTCCCCAGGGCTCTGCATTGGAATTCCTCTTTTGGTGGGACACCTGAGGTAACAAAACAGAAAGGAGTTCTCCCATCCCACAGATTGACGAAAACCAATTGGGATCGGGCCAAATCCACAGAGAGGAAGATTCGTCCCTGGCCCATGAGACCTCCCCAACATTCCACGGCCATCGCACAAACAAAATCCAGAGACAAAAGCCTGAGCAAGCGCCTCAGACTCGCTCATTCTTCATATCCTGAAGAGTTCTTCTCATGGTTTGTAGATCGGGCGTGCCATACCTACGTCCCCAAACTTAAGCTGAGTTTGTGTTTTCAGTCTTCTGTCCTCAAAGTCCTGGGCCACACTCCCTCCAGGCTGGGGCCCCTGGAGCCACACATTAGGACTGCCCCCACCCAATCCATGGGAATTCTGCCCATTCCATTGTCAAAAATCGTACAAATTAGGAGAAACCTCCAAAGTCCCCGAGGCCATCCCAATAGTGTAGGTCGCCCGGGACAAAAAATGGGCGGTTGATACCGGCTGAGCATCTACCTCCACTCTTCTACCTCCACTCATACCAAGGAGATTGAACCAGACAGGACCCGAGGCCATTATCGAATCCATTGCTTTGGTTTACAGGCATGTCTCCTCAAAAGCCTGGATTCCAATACCAGCAGAGGGGATTTCCTGAGGCACTCATCAGAACAATCTCGTCTCCACAAGGAAACTTGTGCATGGTAGCTAAGCCAAAGCTTAGGAGAATACTTCAGGGTCCCGGTGCCACCTCCCCATTCCAAGGCCCTCATGGACACAAACACACGTTAGGACCCATCCTCTGGAAAGTGCATTTCAACTCAGACACCCCGGTTGCTCCCGCAGATCCATTAGATCTAAGCTGTCTTGTTGCTAGGAGACAATTGGAAGGCGAGGCGGACTTCCCAGGCATCCATGCTGGAACGGTGCTCTGGAGTCATTCCATATGGGATGTCCTGGAGCTGTCCAACAGGTCTCAATTGTCCCGCAGAAGGAATCCTTGAAGGGGGCATCCCACATCTCCCAACGTGGAAAACCTCCATGGCCTCGAGATTCCGCTCCCTTCATGAAGGGGTCGTCATGCACAGAAACTCCAACCTGAGCCAAAGTCGGATCCTCGCCCTGACTTCAGATGCATGAAATATTGGTTCAGATCTGCAGGGGGTACCTGCCGTGCCCTCACCTTGAATCCGAAGTCTAGCTTGTGTTCTCAGACTTCCGTCCTCACTCTCCTGGCCCCGAAGCCCTCAAGTTTGGCAATTCCGGACCGACAATGAAGCACTCTGCCTGCCCTCTAGAAAAAATATATTGCCTAATGAGCAGCCCAGGCAGCTTAAATGAGGATAAACCTACACGGCACTCGAATGTACCCAAATTATATAGTCTAACCTGGGCACTAATGCACTGTCTGACACAACCTGAGCCCGGACCTGCTGACCCACACCCAGACAGCTGACCGCACGCTGAGCACATCAGACCCGCCATGGCCTTAGGTCATCATCTCTTCCCTACCTCAGTTTTCAGGCTTCAGAACCTAGACCTTATCTCCAATCACTGCCCACGGGTGACTGTGATGCAGAAATCAGAACTCTTCCTGACCCATGGCAAGAAACCTTGTGGTTGGCATGTTGTCCAACGTTCAGTGTAGGAGAAACCAGCATTCACCCTGAGGCCCCGCCCATTCTTGAGTGCGACGAGAGCATAAACACTCATTGTGACCTCAGCGTGAGTCCTGTCCTCTAGTAAGTCCTCTCAGTGGCTGGACCATTAGATGTCATAATGGGCTTGACATGTCCCTAGTCCCCAATTTTTAACCAGATTTCTGGTTCTCCAGTCGCCCCACCCCAGGGCTCTACTCTGGAATCCCGCATTTGGTGGGACATCTGAGGTTGAAAAACAAAATGAAACAAATCGACAACAACAACAAAAAAACGGACTTCTTCCATCCCCAGAATGACCCCAAACTCTTTGGACGGGACCGAACCCCCAGAGAGTAAGACTCGTCCATTTCCTATGATGTCACCCGGGAATTTCACGACCATGAGTGACACGATATCCAGAGACAAAAACTTGAGCAAGAGCCTCACACTCGCCCTTTTTTCATATCCCGAAGTGTTCTCCTCATTGTCTGTAGATCAGTCCTGCCATACCTATGACCCAAAACATAAGCCGAGTTTGTGTTTTCAGACAACTGTCCAAACAGCTCTGGCCTACACACCCTACAGGCTCAGGGCCCTGGAGCCAAACCTGAGGACTGTACTTGCCCTCTCCAAGGGAATTGTATGTGCCCAATCCAATGGCCACAACCCTACTAGTAGGATAACCTCCAAATTCCCTGAGGCCATCCCAATAGTTGTGGCTTCTCAGGACAAACAGGGGCAATCTGAGCCCATCTGAGCACCTACCTGAACTCAGACCCGTAGACTGATGTCCCCAGAGGTAAAAAGGAACGAACAGGCCCCTAGGCACTAATCGGATCCATTGCTTTGGTTTCCAGGCATCTCTTCTCAGAGGCCTGGATTTCAATACCAGCATATGGCTGTTTCTTGACTCACCCATCAGAACAAATCTCATCTACACATGGGAAACATGCACGTTGGAGCTGTGTCAAAGCCTCTGTTTAGGAGAACCCTTCAGGGCCCCAGGGCCACCGCTTCATTCCAAGGTCTCCATAGACACAAAAACATATTAGGACACATCCCCAGGAGAGTCCATTTCAACTCAGCCTCCTCGGTTGCCCCCCACATCCAGCAGATCTAACCTGTCTTTTTGCTTGGAGACAATTGGAATGCGAAGTGGGCTACCCAGCCATCCATCCTTAGAACCCTGCTCGGAATCGTTGGCCTGGAGCCAACCAACAGGTCTCAATTGTCCTGCAGAAGAATCTTTGCAGTTTGGAGCTTCTCACAACTCCCATCGTGCGAAAACCCCCATGTCCTCGTGATCCAACCCCCTTCAAGAAAGGGCCATCAGGGCAGAAAGTCCAACCTGAGCGATCGTCTGATCCTTGCCCTGACTTCAGATGCACGAGATCTCTATTGAGGTCTGTAGATTGTGCCTGCCATATCCTCACCCAGAAACCTAGGCCTAGCTTGGGTTCTCAGACTCCGTCCTCAGACTACTGGCCCACAAGCCCTCCAGTTGGGCAATCCAGAACTACAATGCCGCACTCTGCCTGCCCTACAGAAGTAAAACATTGCCCTCAGGGCTACCCCGAAACCCCAAATGAGGATCAACCTGCACGCCATTCGGCTGTACCCCAAACATATAGGCTGACCTGGGCACTATTTCCCCTTCTGACCCAGCCTGAGCCTGGACCTCCTGGTCCCACCCAGACAGCTGGCCCTCACTGATCACATCGGACCCGCCATGGCCTTAGGTCGTCATCTCTTCCCAACTGCGGTTTTCAGGCTCCAGAACCTAGACCTTATCTCCAACCACTGCCCAGGGTTGAAAATGATGCAGAAATCAGAACTCTTTCCCCATGGCAAGAAACCTAGTGGTTGGCATGTTGTCCAACGTTCAGTGTAGTTGAAACAAGCGTGGCCCATGAGGCCCAGCCCATGCTTGCATGCCACATTGGTCACAAACACACATTGTGACCCTCAGCCTGAGCCCAGTCCTCAGGTAAGGCCTCTCAGGGCCTATATGAAGAGACAGCATATTATGCTTGCAATGCCCCTAGGCCCCAATTTTTAACCATAGTTCGGGTTGTCCCTTCACTCTTCCCCAGGGCTCTGCTTTGGAATTTCTCTTTTGGTGGGACACCTGAGGTAACAAACCTGAAAGGAGTCCTCCCATCCCACAGATTGACGAAAAACAATTGGCATCGGTCCAAATCCACAGAGAGGAAAATTCATCCATGGCCCATGAGACCTCCCCAACATTCCACAGCCATCACTGAAACAAAATCCAGAGACAAAAGCCTGAGCAAGCGCCTCAGACTCGCTCATTCTTCATATCCTGAAGAGTTCTTCTCATGGTTTGTAGATCGGGCGTGCCATACCTACGTCCCCAAACTTAAGCTGAGTTTGTCTTTGCAGTCTTCTGTCCTCAAAGTCCTGGGCCACACTCCCTCCAGGCTGGGGCCCCTGGAGCCACACATTAGGACTGCCCCCACCCAATCCATGGGAATTCTGCCCATTCCATTGTCAAAAATCGTACAAATTAGGAGAACCCTCCAAAGTCCCTGAGGCCATCCCAATAGTGTAGGTCACCCGGGACATAAATGGCGGTTGATACCGGCTGAGCATCTACCTCCATTCATCTACCTCCACTCATACCAAGAAGATTGAACCAGACAGGAACCGAGGCCATTATCGGATCCATTGATTTGGTTTACAGGCATGTCTCCTCAAAAGCCTGGATTCCAATACCAGCAGAGGGGATTTCTTGAGGCACCCATCAGAACAAATCTCGTCTCCACAAGGAAACTTTTGCATGGGAGCTATGCCAAAGCTTAGGAGAATACTTCAGGGTCCCGGTGCCACCTCCCCATTCCAAGGCCCTCATGGACACAAACACACGTTAGGACCCATCCTCTGGAAAGTGCATTTCAACTCAGACACCCCGGTTGCTCCCGCAGATCCATTAGATCTAAACTGTCTTGTTGCTAGGAGACAATTGGAAGGCGAGGCGGACTTCCCAGGCATCCATCCTAGAACAGTGCTCTGGAGTCATTCCATATGGGATGTCCTGGAGCTGTCCAACAGGTCTCAATTGTCCCGCAGAAGGAATCCTTGAAGGGGGCATCCCACATCTCCCAACGTGGAAAACCTCCATGGCCTCTAGATTCCGCTCCCTTCATGAAGGGGCCGTCATGCACAGAAACTCCAACCTGAGCCAAAGTCGGATCCTCGCCCTGACTTCAGATGCATGAGATATTGGTTCAGATCTGCAGGGGGTACCTGCCGTGCCCTCACCCTGAATCCGAAGACTAGCTTGTGTTCTCAGACTTCCGTCCTCACTCTCCTGGCCCCGAAGCCCTCACGTTTGGCAATTCCGGACCGACAATGAAGCACTCTGCCTGCCCTCTAGAAAAAATGTATTGCCTAATGAGCTGCCCAGGCAGCTTAAATGAGGATAAACCTACACGGCACTCGAATGTACCCAAATTATATAGTCTAACCTGGGCACTAATGCACTGTCTGACACAACCTGAGCCCGGACCTGCTGACCAACACCCAGACAGCTGACCGCACCCTGAGCACATCAGACCCGCCATGGCCTTAGGTCATCATCTCTTCCCTACCTCAGTTTTCAGGCTTCAGAACCTAGACCTTATCTCCAATCACTGCCCACAAGTGACTGTGATGCAGAAATCAGAACTCTTCCTGACCCATGGCAAGAAACCTTGTGGTTGGCATGTTGTCCAACGTTCAGTGTAGGAGAAACCAGCATTCACCCTGAGGCCCCGCCCATTCTTGAGTGCGACGAGAGCATAAACACGCATTGTGACCTCAGCGTGAGTACTGTCCTCTAGTAAGTCCTCTCAGTGGCTGGATCATTAGATGTCATAATGGGCTTGACATGACCCTAGTCCCCAATTTTTAACCAGATTTCTGGTTGTCCAGTCGCCCCACCCCAGGGCTCTACTCTGGAATCCCTCATTTGGTGGGACATCTGAGGTTGAAAAACAAAATGAAACAAATCGACAACAACAACAAAAAAACGGACTTCTTCCATCCCCAAAATGACCCCAAACTCTTTGGACGGGACCGAACCCCCAGAGAGTAAGTCTCGTCCATTTCCCATGATGTCACCCAGCAATTTCACGACCATGAGTGACACGATATCCAGAGACAAAAACTTGAGCAAGAGCCTCACACTCGCCCTTTTTTCATATCCCGAAGTGTTCTCCTCATGGTCTGTAGATCAGTCCTGCCATACCTATGACCCAAAACATAAGCCGAGTTTGTGTTTTCAGACAACTGTCCAAACAGCTCTGGCCTACACACCCTACAGGCTCAGGGCCCTGGAGCCAAACTTGAGGACTGTACTTGCCCTCTCCAAGGGAATTGTATGTGCCCATTCCAATGGCCACGACACTTCTAATAGGATAACCTCCAAAGTCCCTGAGCCCATCCCAAGAGTTGTGGCTTCCCAGAACAAACAGGGGCAATCTGAGCCCATCTGAGCACCTACCTGCACTCAGACCCGTAGACTGATGTCCCAAGAGGTAAAAAGGAACGAACAGGCCCCTAGGCACTAATCGGATCCATTGCTTTGGTTTCCAGGCATCTCTCCTCAGAGGCCTGGATTTCAATACCAGCATATGGCTGTTTCTTGACTCACCCATCAGAACAAATCTCATCTACACATGGGAAACATGCACGTTGGAGCTGTGTCAAAACCTCTGTTTAGGAGAACCCTTCAGGGCCCCAGGGCCACCGCTTCATTCCAAGGTCTCCATAGACACAAAAACATATTAGGACACATCCACAGGAGAGTCCATTTCAACTCAGCCTCCTCGGTTGCCCCCCACCTCCAGCAGATCTAACCTGTCTTGTTGCTTGGAGACAATTGTAATGCGAGGTGGGCTACCCAGCCATCCATCCTTAGAACCCTGCTCGGAATTGTTGGCCTGGAGCCAACCAACAGGTCTCAATTGTCCTGCAGAAGAATCTTTGCAGTTTGGAGCTTCTCACAACTCCCATCGTGCGAAAACCCCCATGTCCTCGTGATCCAACCCCCTTCAAGAAAGGGCCATCAGGGCAGAAAGTCCAACCTGAGCGATCGTCTGATCCTTGCCCTGACTTCAGATGCACGAGATCTCTATTGAGGTCTGTAGATTGTGCCTGCCATATCCTCACCCAGAAACCTAGGCCTAGCTTGGGTTCTCAGACTCCATCCTCAGACTACTGGCCCACAAGCCCTCCAGTTGGGCAATCCAGAACTACAATGCCGCACTCTGCCTGCCCTACAGAAGTAAAACATTGCCCTCAGGGCTACCCCGAAACCCCAAATGAGGATCAACCTGCACGCCATTCGGCTGTACCCCAAACATATAGGCTGACCTGGGCACTATTTCCCCTTCTGACCCAGCCTGAGCCTGGACCTCCTGGTCCCACCCAGACAGCTGGCCCTCACTGATCACATCGGACCCGCCATGGCCTTAGGTCGTCATCTCTTCCCAACTGCGGTTTTCAGGCTCCAGAACCTAGACCTTATCTCCAACCACTGCCCAGGGTTGAAAATGATGCAGAAATCAGAACTCTTTCCCCATGGCAAGAAACCTAGTGGTTGGCATGTTGTCCAACGTTCAGTGTAGTTGAAACAAGCGTGGCCCATGAGGCCCAGCCCATGCTTGCATGCCACATTGGTCACAAACACACATTGTGACCCTCAGCCTGAGCCCAGTCCTCAGGTAAGGCCTCTCAGGGCCTATATGAAGAGACAGCATATTATGCTTGCAATGCCCCTAGGCCCCAATTTTTAACCATAGTTCGGGTTGTCCCTTCACTCTTCCCCAGGGCTCTGCTTTGGAATTTCTCTTTTGGTGGGACACCTGAGGTAACAAACCTGAAAGGAGTCCTCCCATCCCACAGATTGACGAAAAACAATTGGCATCGGTCCAAATCCACAGAGAGGAAAATTCATCCATGGCCCATGAGACCTCCCCAACATTCCACAGCCATCACTGAAACAAAATCCAGAGACAAAAGCCTGAGCAAGCGCCTCAGACTCGCTCATTCTTCATATCCTGAAGAGTTCTTCTCATGGTTTGTAGATCGGGCGTGCCATACCTACGTCCCCAAACTTAAGCTGAGTTTGTCTTTGCAGTCTTCTGTCCTCAAAGTCCTGGGCCACACTCCCTCCAGGCTGGGGCCCCTGGAGCCACACATTAGGACTGCCCCCACCCAATCCATGGGAATTCTGCCCATTCCATTGTCAAAAATCGTACAAATTAGGAGAACCCTCCAAAGTCCCTGAGGCCATCCCAATAGTGTAGGTCACCCGGGACATAAATGGCGGTTGATACCGGCTGAGCATCTACCTCCATTCATCTACCTCCACTCATACCAAGAAGATTGAACCAGACAGGAACCGAGGCCATTATCGGATCCATTGATTTGGTTTACAGGCATGTCTCCTCAAAAGCCTGGATTCCAATACCAGCAGAGGGGATTTCTTGAGGCACCCATCAGAACAAATCTCGTCTCCACAAGGAAACTTTTGCATGGGAGCTATGCCAAAGCTTAGGAGAATACTTCAGGGTCCCGGTGCCACCTCCCCATTCCAAGGCCCTCATGGACACAAACACACGTTAGGACCCATCCTCTGGAAAGTGCATTTCAACTCAGACACCCCGGTTGCTCCCGCAGATCCATTAGATCTAAACTGTCTTGTTGCTAGGAGACAATTGGAAGGCGAGGCGGACTTCCCAGGAATCCATCCTAGAACAGTGCTCTGGAGTCATTCCATATGGGATGTCCTGGAGCTGTCCAACAGGTCTCAATTGTCCCGCAGAAGGAATCCTTGAAGGGGGCATCCCACATCTCCCAACGTGGAAAACCTCCATGGCCTCTAGATTCCGCTCCCTTCATGAAGGGGCCGTCATGCACAGAAACTCCAACCTGAGCCAAAGTCGGATCCTCGCCCTGACTTCAGATGCATGAGATATTGGTTCAGATCTGCAGGGTGTACCTGCCGTGCCCTCACCCTGAATCCGAAGACTAGCTTGTGTTCTCAGACTTCCGTCCTCACTCTCCTGGCCCCGAAGCCCTCAAGTTTGGCAATTCCGGACCGACAATGAAGCACTCTGCCTGCCCTCTAGAAAAAATGTATTGCCTAATGAGCTGCCCAGGCAGCTTAAATGAGGATAAACCTACACGGCACTCGAATGTACCCAAATTATATAGTCTAACCTGGGCACTAATGCACTGTCTGACACAACCTGAGCCCGGACCTGCTGACCAACACCCAGACAGCTGACCGCACCCTGAGCACATCAGACCCGCCATGGCCTTAGGTCATCATCTCTTCCCTACCTCAGTTTTCAGGCTTTAGAACCTAGACCTTATCTCCAATCACTGCCCACAAGTGACTGTGATGCAGAAATCAGAACTCTTCCTGACCCATGGCAAGAAACCTTGTGGTTGGCATGTTGTCCAACGTTCAGTGTAGGAGAAACCAGCATTCACCCTGAGGCCCCGCCCATTCTTGAGTGCGACGAGAGCATAAACACGCATTGTGACCTCAGCGTGAGTACTGTCCTCTAGTAAGTCCTCTCAGTGGCTGGATCATTAGATGTCATAATGGGCTTGACATGTCCCTAGTCCCCAATTTTTAACCAGATTTCTGGTTGTCCAGTCGCCCCACCCCAGGGCTCTACTCTGGAATCCCTCATTTGGTGGGACATCTGAGGTTGAAAAACAAAATGAAACAAATCGACAACAACAACAAAAAAACGGACTTCTTCCATCCCCAAAATGACCCCAAACTCTTTGGACGGGACCGAACCCCCAGAGAGTAAGACTCGTCCATTTCCCATGATGTCACCCAGCAATTTCACGACCATGAGTGACACGATATCCAGAGACAAAAACTTGAGCAAGAGCCTCACACTCGCCCTTTTTTCATATCCCGAAGTGTTCTCCTCATGGTCTGTAGATCAGTCCTGCCATACCTATGACCCAAAACATAAGCCGAGTTTGTGTTTTCAGACAACTGTCCAAACAGCTCTGGCCTACACACCCTACAGGCTCAGGGCCCTGGAGCCAAACTTGAGGACTGTACTTGCCCTCTCCAAGGGAATTGTATGTGCCCATTCCAATGGCCACGACACTTCTAATAGGATAACCTCCAAAGTCCCTGAGCCCATCCCAAGAGTTGTGGCTTCCCAGAACAAACAGGGGCAATCTGAGCCCATCTGAGCACCTACCTGCACTCAGACCCGTAGACTGATGTCCCCAGAGGTAAAAAGGAACGAACAGGCCCCTAGGCACTAATCGGATCCATTGCTTTGGTTTCCAGGCATCTCTCCTCAGAGGCCTGGATTTCAATACCAGCATATGGCTGTTTCTTGACTCACCCATCAGAACAAATCTCATCTACACATGGGAAACATGCACGTTGGAGCTGTGTCAAAGCCTCTGTTTAGGAGAACCCTTCAGGGCCCCAGGGCCACCGCTTCATTCCAAGGTCTCCATAGACACAAAAACATATTAGGACACATCCACAGGAGAGTCCATTTCAACTCAGCCTCCTCGGTTGCCCCCCACCTCCAGCAGATCTAACCTGTCTTGTTGCTTGGAGACAATTGTAATGCGAGGTGGGCTACCCAGCCATCCATCCTTAGAACCCTGCTCGGAATTGTTGGCCTGGAGCCAACCAACAGGTCTCAATTGTCCTGCAGAAGAATCTTTGCAGTTTGGAGCTTCTCACAACTCCCATCGTGCGAAAACCCCCATGTCCTCGTGATCCAACCCCCTTCAAGAAAGGGCCATCAGGGCAGAAAGTCCAACCTGAGCGATCGTCTGATCCTTGCCCTGACTTCAGATGCACGAGATCTCTATTGAGGTCTGTAGATTGTGCCTGCCATATCCTCACCCAGAAACCTAGGCCTAGCTTGGGTTCTCAGACTCCGTCCTCAGACTACTGGCCCACAAGCCCTCCAGTTGGGCAATCCAGAACTACAATGCCGCACTCTGCCTGCCCTACAGAAGTAAAACATTGCCCTCAGGGCTACCCCGAAACCTCAAATGAGGATCCACCTGCACGCCATTCGGCTGTACCCCAAACATATAGGCTGACCTGGGCACTATTTCCCCTTCTGACCCAGCCTGAGCCTGGACCTCCTGGTCCCACCCAGACAGCTGGCCGCACACTGAGCACATCGGACCCGCCATGGCCTTAGGTCGTCATCTCTTCCCAACTGCGGTTTTCAGGCTCCAGAACCTAGACCTTATCTCCAACCACTGCCCAGGGTTGAAAATGATGCAGAAATCAGAACTCTTTCCCCATGGCAAGAAACCTAGTGGTTGGCATGTTGTCCAACGTTCAGTGTAGTTGAAACAAGCGTGGCCCATGAGGCCCAGCCCATGCTTGCATGCCACATTGGTCACAAACACACATTGTGACCCTCAGCCTGAGCCCAGTCCTCAGGTAAGGCCTCTCAGGGCCTATATGAAGAGACAGCATATTATGCTTGCAATGCCCCTAGGCCCCAATTTTTAACCATAGTTCGGGTTGTCCCTTCACTCTTCCCCAGGGCTCTACTTTGGAATTTCTCTTTTGGTGGGACACCTGAGGTAACAAACCTGAAAGGAGTCCTCCCATCCCACATATTGACGAAAAACAATTGGCATCGGTCCAAATCCACAGAGAGGAAAATTCATCCATGGCCCATGAGACCTCCCCAACATTCCACAGCCATCACTGAAACAAAATCCAGAGACAAAAGCCTGAGCAAGCGCCTCAGACTCGCTCATTCTTCATATCCTGAAGAGTTCTTCTCATGGTTTGTAGATCGGGCGTGCCATACCTACGTCCCCAAACTTAAGCTGAGTTTGTCTTTGCAGTCTTCTGTCCTCAAAGTCCTGGGCCACACTCCCTCCAGGCTGGGGCCCCTGGAGCCACACATTAGGACTGCCCCCACCCAATCCATGGCAATTCTGCCCATTCCATTGTCAAAAATCGTACAAATTAGGAGAACCCTCCAAAGTCCCTGAGGCCATCCCAATAGTGTAGGTCACCCGGGACATAAATGGCGGTTGATACCGGCTGAGCATCTACCTCCATTCATCTACCTCCACTCATACCAAGAAGATTGAACCAGACAGGAACCGAGGCCATTATCGGATCCATTGCTTTGGTTTACAGGCATGTCTCCTCAAAAGCCTGGATTCCAATACCAGCAGAGGGGATTTCCTGAGGCACCCATCAGAACAAATCTCGTCTCCACAAGGAAACTTTTGCATGGGAGCTATGCCAAAGCTTAGGAGAATACTTCAGGGTCCCGGTGCGACCTCCCCATTCCAAGGCCCTCATGGACACAAACACACGTTAGGACCCATCCTCTGGAAAGTGCATTTCAACTCAGACACCCCGGTTGCTCCCGCAGATCCATTAGATCTAAACTGTCTTGTTGCTAGGAGACAATTGGAAGGCGAGGCGGACTTCCCAGGCATCCATCCTAGAACAGTGCTCTGGAGTCATTCCATATGGGATGTCCTGGAGCTGTCCAACAGGTCTCAATTGTCCCGCAGAAGGAATCCTTGAAGGGGGCATCCCACATCTCCCAACGTGGAAAACCTCCATGGCCTCTAGATTCCGCTCCCTTCATGAAGGGGCCGTCATGCACAGAAACTCCAACCTGAGCCAAATTCGGATCCTCGCCCTGACTTCAGATGCATGAGATATTGGTTCAGATCTGCAGGGGGTACCTGCCGTGCCCTCACCCTGAATCCGAAGACTAGCTTGTGTTCTCAGACTTCCGTCCTCACTCTCCTGGCCCCGAAGCCCTCAAGTTTGGCAATTCCGGACCGACAATGAAGCACTCTGCCTGCCCTCTAGAAAAAATGTATTGCCTAATGAGCTGCCCAGGCAGCTTAAATGAGGATAAACCTACACGGCACTCGAATGTACCCAAATTATATAGTCTAACCTGGGCACTAATGCACTGTCTGACACAACCTGAGCCCGGACCTGCTGACCAACACCCAGACAGCTGACCGCACCCTGAGCACATCAGACCCGCCATGGCCTTAGGTCATCATCTCTTCCCTACCTCAGTTTTCAGGCTTCAGAACCTAGACCTTATCTCCAATCACTGCCCACGGGTGACTGTGATGCAGAAATCAGAACTCTTCCTGACCCATGGCAAGAAACCTTGTGGTTGGCATGTTGTCCAACGTTCAGTGTAGGAGAAACCAGCATTCACCCTGAGGCCCCGCCCATTCTTGAGTGCGACGAGAGCATAAACACGCATTGTGACCTCAGCGTGAGTACTGTCCTCTAGTAAGTCCTTTCAGTGGCTGGACCATTAGATGTCATAATGGGCTTGACATGTCCCTAGTCCCCAATTTTTAACCAGATTTCTGGTTGTCCAGTCGCCCCACCCCAGGGCTCTTCTCTGGAATCCCTCATTTGGTGGGACATCTGAGGTTGAAAAACAAAATGAAACAAATCGACAACAACAACAAAAAAACGGACCTCTTCCAACCCCAGATTGACCGCAAACTCTTTGGACGGGACCGAACCCCCAGAGAGTAAGACTCGTCCATTTCCCATGAAGTCACCGGCAATTTCACGACCATGAGTGACACGATATCCAGAGACAAATACTTGAGCAAGAGCCTCACACTCGCCCTTTTTTCATATCCCGAAGTGTTCTCCTCATGGTCTGTAGATCAGTCCTGCCATACCTATGACCCAAAACATAAGCCGAGTTTGTGTTTTCAGACAACTGTCCAAACAGCTCTGGCCTACACACCCTACAGGCTCAGGGCCCTGGAGCCAAACCTGAGGACTGTACTTGCCCTCTCCAAGGGAATTGTATGTGCCCATTCCAATGGCCACGAACCTACTAATAGGATAACCTCCAAAGTCCCTGGGGCCATCCCAAGAGTTGTGGCTTCCTGGAACAAACAGGGGCAATCTGAGCCCATCTGAGCACCTACCTGCACTCAGACCCGTAGACTGATGTCCCCAGAGGTAAAAAGGAACGAATAGGCCCCTAGGCACTAATCATATCCATTGCTTTGGTTTCCAGGCATCTCTTTCAGAGGCCTGGATTTCAATACCAGCATATGGCTGTTTCTTGACTCACCCATCAGAACAAATCTCATCTACACATGGGAAACATGCACGTTGGAGCTGTGTCAAAGCCTCTGTTTAGGCGAACCCTTCAGGGCCCCAGGGCCACCGCTTCATTCCAAGGTCTCCATAGACACAAAAACATATTAGGACACATCCCCAGGAGAGTCCATTTCAACTCAGCATCCTCGGTTGCCCCCACATCCAGCAGATCTAACCTGTCTTGTTGCTTGGAGACAATTGGAATGGAGGTGGGCTACCCAGCCATCCATCCTTAGAACCCTGCTCGGAATCGTTGGCCTGGAGCCAACCAAAAGGTCTCAATTGTCCTGCAGAAGAATCTTTGCCGTTTGGAGCTTCTCACAACTCCCATCGTGGGAAAACCCCCATGTCCTCGTGATCCAACCCCCTTCAAGAAAGGGCCATCAGGGCAGAATGTCCAACCTGAGCGATCGTCTGATCCTTGCCCTGACGTCAGATGCACGAGATCTCTATTGAGGTCTGTAGATTGTGCCTGCCATATCCTCACCCAGAAACCTAGGCCTAGCTTGGGTTCTCAGACTCCGTCCTCAGACTACTGGCCCACAAGACCTCCAGTTGGGCAATCCAGAACTACAATGCCGCACTCTGCCTGCCCTACAGAAGTAAAACATTGCCCTCAGGGCTACCCCGAAACCCCAAATGAGGATCAACCTGCACGCCATTCGGCTGTACCCCAAACATATAGGCTGACCTGGGCACTATTTCCCCTTCTGACCCAGCCTGAGCCTGGACCTCCTGGTCCCACCCAGACAGCTGGCCGCACACTGAGCACATCGGACCCCCCATGGCCTTAGGTCGTCATCTCTTCCCAACTGCGGTTTTCAGGCTCCAGAACCTAGACCTTATCTCCAACCACTGCCCAGGGTTGAAAATGATGCAGAAATCAGAACTCTTTCCCCATGGCAAGAAACCTTGTGGTTGGCATGTTGTCCAACGTTCAGTGTAGTTGAAACAAGCGTGGCCCATGAGGCCCAGCCCATGCTTGCGGGCCACATTGGTCACAAACACACATTGTGACCCTCAGCCTGAGCCCAGTCCTCAGGTAAGGCCTCTCAGGGCCTATATGAAGAGACAGCATATTGGACTTGCCATGCCCCTAGGCCCCAATTTTTAACCATAGTTCGGGTTGTCCCTTCTCTCTTCCCCAGGGCTCTGCTTTGGAATTCCTCTTTTGGTGGGACACCTGAGGTAACAAACCTGAAAGGAGTCCTCCCATCCCACAGATTGACGAAAAACAATTGGGATCGGGCCAAATCCACAGAGAGGAAGATTCGTCCATGGCCCATGAGACCTCCCCAACATTCCACGGCCATCACTGAGACAAAATCCAGAGACAAAAGCCTGAGCAAGCGCCTCAGACTCGCTCATTCTTCATATCCTGAAGAGTTCTTCTCATGGTTTGTAGATCGGGCGTGCCATACCTACGTCCCCAAACTTAAGCTGAGTTTGTGTTTTCAGTCTTCTGTCCTCAAAGTCCTGGGCCACACTCCCTCCAGGCTGGGGCCCCTGGAGCCACACATTAGGACTGCCCCCACCCAATCCATGGGTATTCTGCCCATTCCATTGTTAAAAATCGTACAATTTAGGAGAACCCTCCAAAGTCCCTGAGGCCATCCCAATAGTGTAGGTCACCCGGGACATAAAGGGCGGTTGATACCGGCTGAGCATCTACCTCCACTCATCTACCTCCACTCATACCAAGAAGATTGAACCAGACAGGACCCGAGGCCATTATCGGATCCATTGCTTTGGTTTACAGGCATGTCTCCTCAAAAGCCTGCATTCCAATACCAGCAGAGGGGATTTCTTGAGGAACCCATCAGAACAAATCTCGTCTCCGCAAGGAAACTTTTGCATGGGAGCTATGCCAAAGCTTAGGAGAATACTTCAGGGTCCCGGTGCCACCTCCGCATTCCAAGGCCCTCATGGACACAAGCACAGGTTAGGACCCATCCTCTGGAAAGTGCATTTCAACTCAGCCACCCCGGTTGCTCCCGCAGATCCATTAGATCTAAACTGTCTTGTTGCTAGGAGACAATTGGAAGGCGAGGCGGACTTCCCAGGCATCCATCCTGGAACAGTGCTCTGGAGTCATTCCATATGGGATGTCCTGGAGCTGTCCAACAGGTCTCAATTGTCCCGCAGAAGGAATCCTTGAAGGGGGCATCCCACATTTCCCAACGTGGAAAACCTCCATGGCCTCGAGATTCCGCTCCCTTCATGAAGGGGCCGTCATGCACAGAAACTCCAACCTGAGCCAACGTCGGATCCTCGCCCTGACTTCAGATGCATGAGATATTGGTTCAGATCTGCAGGGGGTACCTGCCGTGCCCTCACCCTGAATCCGAAGACTAGCTTGTGTTCTCAGACTTCCGTCCTCACTCTCCTGGCCCCGAACCCTCAAGTTTGGCAATTCCGGACCGACAATGAAGCACTCTGCCTGCCCTCTAGAAAAAATGTATTGCCTAATGAGCTGCCCAGGCAGCTTAAATGAGGATAAACCTACACGGCACTCGAATGTACCCAAATTATATAGTCTAACCTGGGCACTAATGCACTGTCTGACACAACCTGAGCCCGGACCTGCTGACCAACACCCAGACAGCAGACCGCACCCTGAGCACATCAGACCCGCCATGGCCTTAGGTCATCATCTCTTCCCTACCTCAGTTTTCAGGCTTCAGAACCTAGACCTTATCTCCAATCACTGCCCAAGGGTGACTGTGATGCAGAAATCAGAACTCTTCCTTACCCATGGCAAGAAACCTTGTGGTTGGCATGTTGTCCAACGTTCAGTGTAGGAGAAACCAGCATTCACCCTGAGGCCCCGCCCATTCTTGAGTGCGACGAGAGCATAAACACGCATTGTGACCTCAGCGTGAATCCTGTCCTCTAGTAAGTCCTCTCAGTGGCTGGACCATTAGATGTCATAATGGGCTTGACATGTCCCTAGTCCCCAATTTTTAACCAGATTTCTGGTTGTCCAGTCGACCCACCCCAGGGCTCTACTCTGGAATCCCTCATTTGGTGGAACATCTGAGGTTGAAAATCAAAATGAAACAAATCGACAACAACAACAAAAAAACGGACTTCTTCCATCCCCAGAATGACCGCAAACTCTTTGGACGGGACCGAACCCCCAGAGAGTAAGACTCGTCCATTTCCCATGAAGTCACCCGGCAATTTCACGACCATGAGTGACACGATATCCAGAGACAAAAACTTGAGCAAAGCCTGACACTCGCCCTTTTTTCATATCCCGAAGTGTTCTCCTCATGGTCTGTAGATCAGTCCTGCCTTACCTATGACCCAAAACATAAGCCGAGTTTGTGTTTTCAGACAACTGTCCAAACAGCTCTGGCCTACATACCCTACAGGCTCAGGGCCCTGGAGCCAAACCTGAGGACTGTACTTGCCTTCTCCAAGGGAATTGTATGTGCCCATTCCAATGGCCACGACCCTACTAATAGGATAACCTCCCAAGTCCCTGAGGCCATCCCAAGAGTTGTGGCTTCCCAGGACAAACAGGGGCAATCTGAGCCCATCTGAGCACCTACCTGCACTCAGACCCGTAGACTGATGTCCCCAGAGGTAAAAAGGAACGAACAGGCCCCTAGGCACTAATCGGATCCATTGCTTTGTTTTCCAGGCATCTCTTTCAGAGGCCTGGATTTCAATACCAGCATATGGCTGTTTCTTGACTCACCCATCAGAACAAATCTCATCTACACATGGGAAACATGCACGTTGGAGCTGTGTCAAAGCCTCTGTTTAGGAGAACCCTTCAGGGCCCCAGGGCCACCGCTTCATTCCAAGGTCTCCATAGACACAAAAACATATTAGGACACATCCACAGGAGAGTCCATTTCAACTCAGCCTCCTCGGTTGCCCCCCACATCCAGCAGATCTAACCTGTCTTGTTGCTTGGAGACATTTAATGCGAGGTGGGCTACCAGCCATCCATCCTTAGAACCCTGCTCGGAATCGTTGGCCTGGAGCCAACCAACAGGTCTCAATTGTCCTGCAGAAGAATCTTTGCAGTTTGGAGCTTCTCACAACTCCCATCGTGCGAAAACACCCATGTCCTCGTGATCCAACCCCCTTCAAGAAAGGGCCATCAGGGCAGAAAATCCAACCTGAGCGATTGTTTGATCCTTGCCCTGACTTCAGATGCACGAGATCTCTATTGAGGTCTGTAGATTGTGCCTGCCATATCCTCACCCAGAAACCTAGGCCTAGCTTGGGTCTCAGACTGCGTCCTCAGTCTACTGGCCCACAAGCCCTCCAGTTGGGCAATCCAGAACTACAATGCCGCACTCTGCCTGCCCTACAGAAGTAAAACATTGCCCTCAGGGCTACCCCGAAACAACAAATGAGGATCAACCTGCACGCCATTCGGCTGTACCCCAACATATAGGCTGACCTGGGCACTATTTCCCCTTCTGACCCAGCCTGAGCCTGAACCTCCTGGTCCCACCCAGACAGCTGGCCGCACACTGAGCACATCGGACCCGCCATGGCCTTAGGTCGTCACCTCTTCCCAACTGCGGTTTTCAGGCTCCAGAACCTAGACCTTATCTCCAACCACTGTCCAGGGTTGAAAATGATGCAGAAATCAGAACTCTTTCCCCATTGCAAGAAACCTTGTGCTTGGCATGTTGTCCAACGTTCAGTGTAGTTGAAACAAGCGTGGCCCATGAGGCCGAGCCCATGCTTGCGGGCCACATTGGTCACAAACACACATTGTGACCCTCAGCCTGAGCCCAGTCCTCAGGTAAAGCCTCTCAGGGCCTATATGAAGAGACAGCATATTGGGCTTGCCATGCCCCTTGGCCCCAATTTTTAACCATAGTTCGGGTTGTCCCTTCACTCTTCCCCAGGGCTCTGCTTTGGAATTCCTCTTTTGGTGGGACACCTGAGGTAACAAACCTGAAAGGAGTCCTCCCATCCCACAGATTGATGAAAAACAATTGGGATCGGGCCAAATCCACAGAGAGGAAGATTCGTCCATGGCCCATGAGACCTCCCCAACATTCCACGGCCATCACTGAAACAAAATCCAGAGACAAAAGCCTGAGCAAGCGCCTCAGACTCGCTCATTCTTCATATCCTGAAGAGTTCTTCTCATGGTTTGTAGATCGGGCGTGCCATACCTACGTCCCCAAACTTAAGCTGAGTTTGTGTTTTCAGTCTTCTGTCCTCAAAGTCCTGGGCCACACTCCCTCCAGGTTGGGGCCCCTGGAGCCACACATTAGGACTGCCCCCACCCAATCCATGGGAATTCTGCCCATTCCATTGTTAAAAATCGTACAAATTAGGAGAACCCTCCAAAGTCCCTGAGGCTATCCCAATAGTGTAGGTCACCCGGGACATAAAGGGCGGTTGATAACGGCTGAGCATCTACCTCCACTCATCTACCTCCACTCATACCAAGATGATTGAACCAGACAGGACCCGAGGCCATTATCGGATCCATTGCTTTGGTTTACAGGCATGTCTCCTCAAAAGCCTGGATTCCAATACCAGGAGAGGGGATTTCTTGAGGCACCCATCAGAACAAATCTCGTCTCCATAAGGAAACTTTTGCATGGGAGCTATGCCAAAGCTTAGGAGAATACTTCAGGGTCCCGGTGCCACCTCCCCATTCCAAGGCCCTCATGGACACAAACACAGGTTAGGACCCATCCTCTGGAAAGTGCATTTCAACTCAGCCACCCCGGTTGCTCCCGCAGATCCATTAGATCTAAACTGTCTTGTTGCTAGGAGACAATTGGAAGGCGAGGCGGACTTCCCAGGCATCCATCCTGGAACAGTGCTCTGGAGTCATTCCATATGGGATGTCCTGGAGCTGTCCAACAGGTCTCAATTGTCCCGCAGAAGGAATCCTTGAAGGGGGCATCCCACATTTCCCAACGTGGAAAACCTCCATGGCCTCGAGATTCCGCTCCCTTCATGAAGGGGCCGTCATGCACAGAAACTCCAACCTGAGCCAACGTCGGATCCTCGCCCTGACTTCAGATGCATGAGATATTGGTTCAGATCTGCAGGGGGTACCTGCCGTGCCCTCACCCTGAATCCGAAGACTAGCTTGTGTTCTCAGACTTCCGTCCTCACTCTCCTGGCCCCGAACCCTCAAGTTTGGCAATTCCGGACCGACAATGAAGCACTCTGCCTGCCCTCTAGAAAAAATGTATTGCCTAATGAGCTGCCCAGGCAGCTTAAATGAGGATAAACCTACACGGCACTCGAATGTACCCAAATTATATAGTCTAACCTGGGCACTAATGCACTGTCTGACACAACCTGAGCCCGGACCTGCTGACCAACACCCAGACAGCAGACCGCACCCTGAGCACATCAGACCCGCCATGGCCTTAGGTCATCATCTCTTCCCTACCTCAGTTTTCAGGCTTCAGAACCTAGACCTTATCTCCAATCACTGCCCAAGGGTGACTGTGATGCAGAAATCAGAACTCTTCCTTACCCATGGCAAGAAACCTTGTGGTTGGCATGTTGTCCAACGTTCAGTGTAGGAGAAACCAGCATTCACCCTGAGGCCCCGCCCATTCTTGAGTGCGACGAGAGCATAAACACGCATTGTGACCTCAGCGTGAATCCTGTCCTCTAGTAAGTCCTCTCAGTGGCTGGACCATTAGATGTCATAATGGGCTTGACATGTCCCTAGTCCCCAATTTTTAACCAGATTTCTGGTTGTCCAGTCGACCCACCCCAGGGCTCTACTCTGGAATCCCTCATTTGGTGGAACATCTGAGGTTGAAAATCAAAATGAAACAAATCGACAACAACAACAAAAAAACGGACTTCTTCCATCCCCAGAATGACCGCAAACTCTTTGGACGGGACCGAACCCCCAGAGAGTAAGACTCGTCCATTTCCCATGAAGTCACCCGGCAATTTCACGACCATGAGTGACACGATATCCAGAGACAAAAACTTGAGCAAAGCCTGACACTCGCCCTTTTTTCATATCCCGAAGTGTTCTCCTCATGGTCTGTAGATCAGTCCTGCCTTACCTATGACCCAAAACATAAGCCGAGTTTGTGTTTTCAGACAACTGTCCAAACAGCTCTGGCCTACATACCCTACAGGCTCAGGGCCCTGGAGCCAAACCTGAGGACTGTACTTGCCTTCTCCAAGGGAATTGTATGTGCCCATTCCAATGGCCACGACCCTACTAATAGGATAACCTCCCAAGTCCCTGAGGCCATCCCAAGAGTTGTGGCTTCCCAGGACAAACAGGGGCAATCTGAGCCCATCTGAGCACCTACCTGCACTCAGACCCGTAGACTGATGTCCCCAGAGGTAAAAAGGAACGAACAGGCCCCTAGGCACTAATCGGATCCATTGCTTTGGTTTCCAGGCATCTCTTTCAGAGGCCTGGATTTCAATACCAGCATATGGCTGTTTCTTGACTCACCCATCAGAACAAATCTCATCTACACATGGGAAACATGCACGTTGGAGCTGTGTCAAAGCCTCTGTTTAGGAGAACCCTTCAGGGCCCCAGGGCCACCGCTTCATTCCAAGGTCTCCATAGACACAAAAACATATTAGGACACATCCACAGGAGAGTCCATTTCAACTCAGCCTCCTCGGTTGCCCCCCACATCCAGCAGATCTAACCTGTCTTGTTGCTTGGAGACATTTAATGCGAGGTGGGCTACCAGCCATCCATCCTTAGAACCCTGCTCGGAATCGTTGGCCTGGAGCCAACCAACAGGTCTCAATTGTCCTGCAGAAGAATCTTTGCAGTTTGGAGCTTCTCACAACTCCCATCGTGCGAAAACACCCATGTCCTTGTGATCCAACCGCCTTCAAGAAAGGGCCATCAGGGCAGAAAATCCAACCTGAGCGATCGTTTGATCCTTGCCCTGACTTCAGATGCACGAGATCTCTATTGAGGTCTGTAGATTGTGCCTGCCATATCCTCACCCAGAAACCTAGGCCTAGCTTGGGTCTCAGACTGCGTCCTCAGTCTACTGGCCCACAAGCCCTCCAGTTGGGCAATCCAGAACTACAATGCCGCACTCTGCCTGCCCTACAGAAGTAAAACATTGCCCTCAGGGCTACCCCGAAACAACAAATGAGGATCAACCTGCACGCCATTCGGCTGTACCCCAACATATAGGCTGACCTGGGCACTATTTCCCCTTCTGACCCAGCCTGAGCCTGAACCTCCTGGTCCCACCCAGACAGCTGGCCGCACACTGAGCACATCGGACCCGCCATGGCCTTAGGTCGTCACCTCTTCCCAACTGCGGTTTTCAGGCTCCAGAACCTAGACCTTATCTCCAACCACTGTCCAGGGTTGAAAATGATGCAGAAATCAGAACTCTTTCCCCATTGCAAGAAACCTTGTGCTTGGCATGTTGTCCAACGTTCAGTGTAGTTGAAACAAGCGTGGCCCATGAGGCCGAGCCCATGCTTGCGGGCCACATTGGTCACAAACACACATTGTGACCCTCAGCCTGAGCCCAGTCCTCAGGTAAGGCCTCTCAGGGCCTATATGAAGAGACAGCATATTGGGCTTGCCATGCCCCTTGGCCCCAATTTTTAACCATAGTTCGGGTTGTCCCTTCACTCTTCCCCAGGGCTCTGCTTTGGAATTCCTCTTTTGGTGGGACACCTGAGGTAACAAACCTGAAAGGAGTCCTCCCATCCCACAGATTGATGAAAAACAATTGGGATCGGGCCAAATCCACAGAGAGGAAGATTCGTCCATGGCCCATGAGACCTCCCCAACATTCCACGGCCATCACTGAAACAAAATCCAGAGACAAAAGCCTGAGCAAGCGCCTCAGACTCGCTCATTCTTCATATCCTGAAGAGTTCTTCTCATGGTTTGTAGATCGGGCGTGCCATACCTACGTCCCCAAACTTAAGCTGAGTTTGTGTTTTCAGTCTTCTGTCCTCAAAGTCCTGGGCCACACTCCCTCCAGGTTGGGGCCCCTGGAGCCACACATTAGGACTGCCCCCACCCAATCCATGGGAATTCTGCCCATTCCATTGTTAAAAATCGTACAAATTAGGAGAACCCTCCAAAGTCCCTGAGGCTATCCCAATAGTGTAGGTCACCCGGGACATAAAGGGCGGTTGATAACGGCTGAGCATCTACCTCCACTCATCTACCTCCACTCATACCAAGATGATTGAACCAGACAGGACCCGAGGCCATTATCGGATCCATTGCTTTGGTTTACAGGCATGTCTCCTCAAAAGCCTGGATTCCAATACCAGGAGAGGGGATTTCTTGAGGCACCCATCAGAACAAATCTCGTCTCCATAAGGAAACTTTTGCATGGGAGCTATGCCAAAGCTTAGGAGAATACTTCAGGGTCCCGGTGCCACCTCCCCATTCCAAGGCCCTCATGGACACAAACACAGGTTAGGACCCATCCTCTGGAAAGTGCATTTCAACTCAGCCACCCCGGTTGCTCCCGCAGATCCATTAGATCTAAACTGTCTTGTTGCTAGGAGACAATTGGAAGGCGAGGCGGACTTCCCAGGCATCCATCCTGGAACAGTGCTCTGGAGTCATTCCATATGGGATGTCCTGGAGCTGTCCAACAGGTCTCAATTGTCCCGCAGAAGGAATCCTTGAAGGGGGCATCCCACATTTCCCAACGTGGAAAACCTCCATGGCCTCGAGATTCCGCTCCCTTCATGAAGGGGCCGTCATGCACAGAAACTCCAACCTGAGCCAACGTCGGATCCTCGCCCTGACTTCAGATGCATGAGATATTGGTTCAGATCTGCAGGGGGTACCTGCCGTGCCCTCACCCTGAATCCGAAGACTAGCTTGTGTTCTCAGACTTCCGTCCGCACTCTCCTGGCCCCGAACCCTCAAGTTTGGCAATTCCGGACCGACAATGAAGCACTCTGCCTGCCCTCGAGAAAAAATGAATTGCCTAATGAGATGCCCAGGCAGCTTAAATGAGGATAAACCTACACGGCACTCGAATGTACCCAAATTATATAGTCTAACCTGGGCACTAATGCACTGTCTGACACAACCTGAGCCCGGACCTGCTGACCAACACCCAGACAGCTGACCGCACCCTGAGCACATCAGACCCGCCATGGCCTTAGGTCATCATCTCTTCCCTACCTCAGTTTTCAGGCTTCAGTACCTAGACCTTATCTCCAATCACTGCCCAAGGGTGACTGTGATGCAGAAATCAGAACTCTTCCTTACCCATGGCAAGAAACATTGTGGTTGGCATGTTGTCCAACGTTCAGTGTAGGAGAAACCAGCATTCACCCTGAGGCCCCGCCCATTCTTGAGTGCGACGAGAGCATAAACACGCATTGTGACCTCAGCGTGAGTCCTGTCCTCTAGTAAGTCCTCTCAGTGGCTGGACCATTAGATGTCATAATGGGCTTGACATGTCCCTAGTCCCCAATTTTTAACCAGATTTCTGGTTGTCCAGTCGCCCAACCCCAGGGCTCTACTCTGGAATCCCTCATTTGGTGGGACATCTGAGGTTGAAAAACAAAATGAAACAAATCGACAACAACAACAAAAAAACGGACTTCTTCCATCCCCAGAATGACCGCAAACTCTTTGGACGGGACCGAACCCCCAGAGAGTAAGACTCGTCCATTTCCCATGAAGTCACCCGGCAATTTCACGACCATGAGTGACACGATATCCAGAGACAAAAACTTGAGCAAGAGCCTCACACTCGCCCTTTTTTCATATCCCGAAGTGTTCTCCTCATGGTCTGTAGATCAGTCCTGCCATACCTATGACCCAAAACATAAGCCGAGTTTGTGTTTTCAGACAACTGTCCAAACATATCTGGCCTACACACCCTCCAGGCTCAGGGCCCTGGAGCCAAACCTGAGGACTGTACTTGCCCTCTCCAAGGGAATTGTATGTGCCCATTCCAATGGCCACGACCCTACTAATAGGATAACCTCCAAAGTCCCTGAGGCCATCCCAAGAGTTGTGGCTTCCCAGGACAAACAGGGGCAATCTGAGCTCATCTGAGCACCATCAGACCCGTAGACTGATGTCCCCAGAGGTAAAAAGGAACGAACAGGCCCCTAGGCACTAATCATATCCATTGCTTTGGTTTCCAGGCATCTCTCCTCAGAGGCCTGGATTTCAATACCAGCATATGGCTGTTTCTTGACTCACCCATCAGAACAAATCTCATCTACACATGGGAAACATGCACGTTGGAGCTGTGTCAAAGCCTCTGTTTAGGAGAACCCTTCAGGGCCCCAGGGCCACCGCTTCATTCCAAGGTCTCCATAGACACAAAAACATATTAGGACACATGCACAGGAGAGTCCATTTCAACTCAGCCTCCTCGGTTGCCCCCCACATCCAGCAGATCTAACCTGTCTTGTTGCTTGGAGACAATTGGAATGCGAGGTGGGCTACCCAGCCATCCATCCTTAGAGCGCTGCTCGGAATCGTTGCCTTGGAGCCAACCAACAGGTCTCAATTGT
The DNA here is from genome assembly GCF_964662115.1 of Mustela nivalis. Classification (NCBI taxonomy): domain Eukaryota; kingdom Metazoa; phylum Chordata; class Mammalia; order Carnivora; family Mustelidae; genus Mustela; species Mustela nivalis. The sequence goes on along the minus strand of NW_028136446.1, from coordinate 648,147 downwards.
CCTGCAGAAGAATCTTTGCAGTTTGGAGCTTCTCACAACTCCCATCGTGGGAAAACCCACATGTCCTCGTGATCCAACCCCCTTCAAGAAAGGGCCATCAGGGCAGAAAGTCCAACCTGAGCGATCGTCTGATCCTTGCCCTGACTTCAGATGCACGAGATCTCGATTGAGGTCTGTAGATTGTGCCTGCCATATCCTCACCCAGAAATCTAGGCCTAGCTTGGTTTCTCAGACTGCGTCCTCAGACTACTGGCCCACAAGCCCTCCAGTTGGGCAATCCAGAACTACAATGCCGCACTCTGCCTGCCCTACAGAAGTAAAACATTGCCCTCAGGGCTACCCCGAAACCCCAAATGAGGTTCAACCTGCACGCCATTCGGCTGTGCCCGAAACATATAGGCTGACCTGGGCACTATTTCCCCTTCTGACCCAGCCTGAGCCTGGACCTCCTGGTCCCACCCAGACAGCTGGCCGCACACTGAGCACATCGGACCCGCCATGGCCTTAGGTCGTCATCTCTTCCCAACTGCGGTTTTCAGGCTCCAGAACCTAGACCTTATCTCCAACCACTGCCCAGGGTTGAAAATGATGCAGAAATCAGAACTCTTTCCCCATGGCAAGAAACCTTCTGGTTGGCATGTAGTCCAACGTTCAGTGTAGTTGAAACAAGCGTGGCCCATGAGGCCCAGCCCATGCTTGCGGGCCACATTGGTCACAAACACACATTGTGACCCTCAGCCTGAGCCCAGTCCTCAGGTAAGGCCTCTCAGGGCCTATATGAAGAGACAGCATATTGGGCTTGCCATGCCCCTAGGCCCCAATTTTTAACCATAGTTCGGGTTGTCCCTTCACTCTTCCCCAGGGCTCTGCTTTGGAATTCCTCTTTTGGTGGGACACCTGAGGTAACAAACCTGAAAGGAGTCCTCCCATCCCACAGATTGACGAAAAACAATTGGGATCGGGCCAAATCCACAGAGAGGAAGATTCGTCCATTGCCCAGGAGACCTCCCCAACATTCCACGGCCATCGCTGAAACAAAATCCAGAGAAAAAAGCCTGAGCTAGCGCCTCAGACTCGCTCATTCTTCATATCCTTAAGAGTTCTTCTCATGGTTTGTAGATCAGGTGTGCCATACCTACGTCCCCAAACTTAAGCTGAGTTTGTGTTTTCAGTCTTCTGTCCTCAAAGTCCTGGGCCACACTCCCTCCAGGCTGGGGCCCCTGGAGCCACACATTAGGACTGCCCCCACCCAATCCATGGGAATTCTGCCCATTCCATTGTCAAAAATCGTACAAATTAGGAGAACCCTCCAAAGTCCCTGATGCCATCTCAATAGTGTATGTCGCCCGGGACAGAAAAGGGCGGTTGATACCGGCTGAGCATCTACCTCCACTCATCTACCTCCACTCATACCAAGAAGATTGAACCAGACAGGACCCGAGGCCATTATCGGATCCATTGCTTTGGTTTACAGGCATGTCTCCTCAAAAGCCTGGATTCCAATACCAGCAGAGGGGATTTCCTGAGGCACCCATCAGAACAAATCTCGTCTCCACAAGGAAACTTGTGCATGGGAGCTATGCCAAAGCTTAGGAGAATACTTCAGGGTCCCGGTGCCACCTCCCCATTCCAAGGCCCTAATGGACACAAACACACGTTAGGACCCATCCTCTGGAAAGTGCATTTCAACTCAGCCACCCCGGTTGCTCCCGCAGATCCATTAGATCTAAACTGTCTTGTTGCTAGGAGACAATTGGAAGGCGAGGCGGACTTCCCAGGCATCAATCCTGGAACAGTGCTCTGGAGTCATTCCATATGGGATGTCCTGGAGCTGTCCAACAGGTCTCAATTGTCCCGCAGAAGGAATCCTTGAAGGGGGCATCCCACATCTCCCAACGTGGAAAACCTCCATGTCCTCGAGATTCCGCTCCATTCATGAAGGGGCCGTCATGCACAGAAACTCCAACCTGAGCCAACGTCGGATCCTCGTCCTGACTTCAGATGCATGAGATATTGGTTCAGATCTGCAGGGGGTACCTGCCGTGCCCTCACCCTGAATCCGAAGACTAGCTTGTGTTCTCAGACTTCCGTCCTCACTCTCCTGGCCCCGAAGCCCTCATGTTTGGCAATTCCGGACCGACAATGAAGCACTCTGTCTGCCCTCTAGAAAAAATGTATTGCCTAATGAGCTGCCCAGGCAGCTTAAATGAGGATAAACCTACACGGCACTCGAATGTACCCAAATTATATAGTCTAACCTGGGCACTAATGCACTGTCTGACACAACCTGAGCCCGGACCTGCTGACCAACACCCAGACAGCTGACCCCACCCTGAGCACATCAGACCCGCCATGGCCTTAGGTCATCATCTCTTCCCTACCTCAGTTTTCAGGCTTCAGAACCTAGACCTTATCTCCAATCACTGCCCACGGGTGACTGTGATGCAGAAATCAGAACTCTTCCTGACCCATGGCAAGAAACCTTGTGGTTGGCATGTTGTCCAACGTTCAGTGTAGGAGAAACCAGCATTCACCCTGAGGCCCCGCCCATTCTTGAGTGCGACGAGTGCATAAACACGCATTGTGACCTCAGCGTGAGTCCTGTCCTCTAGTAAGTCCTCTCAGTGGCTGGACCATTAGATGTCATAATGGGCTTGACATGTCCCTAGTCCCCAATTTTTAACCAGATTTCTGGTTGTCCAGTCGCCCCACCCCAGGGCTCTACTCTGGAATCCGTCATTTGGTGGGACATCTGAGGTTGAAAAACAAAATGAAACAAATCGACAACAACAACAAAAAAACGGACTTCTTCCATCCCCAGAATGACCCCAAACTCTTTGGACGGGACCGAACCCCCAGAGAGTAAGACTCGTCCATTTCCCATGATGTCACCCGGCAATTTCACGACCATGAGTGACACCATACCCAGAGACAAAAACTTGAGCAAGAGCCTCACACTCGCCCTTTTTTCATATCCCGAAGTGTTCTCCTCATGGTCTGTAGATCAGTCCTGCCATACCTATGACCCAAAACATAAGCCGAGTTTGTGTTTTCAGACAACTGTCCAAACAGCTCTGGCCTACACACCCTTCAGGCTCAGGGCCCTGGAGCCAAACCTGAGGACTCTACTTGCCCTCACCAAGGAAATTGTATGTGCCCATTCCAATGGCCACGACCCTACTAATAGGATAACCTCCAAAGTCCCTGAGGCCATTCCAAGAGTTGTGGCTTCCCAGGACAAACAGGGGCAATCTGAGCCCATCTGAGCACCTACCTGCACTCAGACCCGTAGACTGATGTCCCCAGAGGTAAAAAGGTACAAACAGGCCCCTAGGCACTAATCGGATCCATTGCTTTGGTTTCCAGGCATCTCTCCTCAGAGGCCTGGATTTCAATACCAGCATATGGCTGTTTCTTGACTCACCCATCAGAACTAATCTCATCTACACATGGGAAACATGCACGTTGGAGCTGTTTCAAAGCCTCTGTTTAGGAGAACCCTTCAGGGCCCCAGGGCCACCGCTTCATTCCAAGGTCTCCATAGACACAAAAACATATTAGGACACATCCACAGGAGAGTCCATTTCAACTCAGCCTCCTCGGTTGCCCCCACATCCAGCAGATCTAACCTGTTTTGTTGCTTGGAGACCATTGGAATGCGAGGTGGGCTACCCAGCCATCCATCCTTAGAACCCTGCTCGGAATCGTTGGCGTGGAGCCAACCAACAGGTCTCAATTGTCCTGCAGAAGAATCTTTGCAGTTTGGAGCTTCTCACAACTCCCATCGTGGGAAAACCCCCATGTCCTCGTGATCCAACCCCCTTCAAGAAAGGGCCATCAGGGCAGAATGTCCAACCTGAGCGATCGTCTGATTCTTGCCCTGACTTCAGATGCACGAGATCTCTATTGAGGTCTGTAGATTGTGCCTGCCATATCTTCACCCAGAAACCTAGGCCTAGCTTGGGTTCTCAGACTCCGTCCTCAGACTACTGGCCCACAAGCCCTCCAGTTGGGCAATCCAGAACTACAATGCCACACTCTGCCTGCCCTACAGAAGTAAAACATTGCCCTCAGGGCTACCCCGAAACCCCAAATGAGGATCAACCTGCACGCCATTCGGCTGTACCCCAAACATATAGGCTGACCTGGGCACTATTTCCCCTTCTGACCCAGCCTGAGCCTGGACCTCCTGGTCCCACCCAGACAGCTGGCCGCACACTGAGCACATCGGACCCGCCATGGCCTTAGGTCGTCATCTCTTCCCAACTGCGGTTTTCAGGCTCCAGAACCTAGACCTTATCTCCAACCACTGCCCAGGGTTGAAAATGATGCAGAAATCAGAACTCTTTCCCCATGGCAAGAAACCTTGTGGTTGGCATGTTGTCCAACGTTCAGTGTAGTTGAAACAAGCGTGGCCCATGAGGCCCAGCCCATGCTTGCGGGCCACATTGGTCACAAACACACATTGTGACCCTCAGCCTGAGCCCAGTCCTCAGGTAAGGCCTCTCAGGGCCTATATGAAGAGACAGCATATTGGGCTTGCCATGCCCCTAGGCCCCAATTTTTAACCATAGTTCGGGTTGTCCCTTCACTCTTCCCCAGGGCTCTGCTTTGGAATTCCTCTTTTGGTGGGACACCTGAGGTAACAAACCTGAAAGGAGTCCTCCCATCCCACAGATTGACGAAAAACAATTGGGATCGGGCCAAATCCACAGAGAGGAAGATTCGTCCATGGCCCAGGAGACCTCCCCAACATTCCACGGCCATCGCTGAAACAAAATCCAGAGAAAAAAGCCTGAGCAAGCGCCTCAGACTCGCTCATTCTTCATATCCTTAAGAGTTCTTCTCATGGTTTGTAGATCGGGCGTGCCATTCCTACGTCCCCGAACTTAAGCTGAGTTTGTGTTTTCAGTCTTCTGTCGTCAAAGTCCTGGGCCACACTCCCTCCAGGCTGGGGCCCCTGGAGCCACACAATAGGACTGCCCCCACCCAATCCATGGGAATTCTGCCCATTCCATTGTCAAAAATCGTACAAATTAGGAGAAACCTCCAAAGTCCCTGAGGCCATCCCAATAGTGTAGGTCGCCCGGGACAAAAAAGGGCGGTTGATACCGGCTGAGCATCTACCTCCACTCATCTACCTCCACTCATACCAAGAAGATGAACCAGACAGGACCCGAGGCCATTATCGGATCCATTGCTTTGGTTTACAGGCATGTCTCCTCAAAAGCCTGGATTCCAATACCAGCAGAGGGGATTTCCTGAGGCACCCATCAGAACAAATCTCGTCTCCACAAGGAAACTTGTGCATGGGAGCTTGCCAAATCTTAGGAGAATACTTCAGGGTCCCGGTGCCACCTCCCCATTCCAAGGCCCTCATGCACACAAACACACGTTAGGACCCATCCTCTGGAAAGTGCATTTCAACTCAGCCACCCTGGTTGCTCCCGCAGATCCATTAGATCTAAACTGTCTTGTTGCTAGGAGACAATTGGAAGGCGAGGCGGACTTCCCAGGCATCCATCCTGGAACAGTGCTCTGGAGTCATTCCATATGGGATGTCCTGGAGCTGTCCAACAGCTCTCAATTGTCCCGCAGAAGGAATCCTTGAAGGTGGCATCCCACATCTCCCAACGTGGAAAACCTCCATGGCCTCGAGATTCCGCTCCCTTCATGAAGGGGCCGTCATGCACAGAAACTCCAACCTGAGCCAACGTCGGATCCTCGCCCTGACTTCAGATGCATGAGATATTGGTTCAGATCTGCAGGGGGTACCTGCCGTGCCCTCACCCTGAATCCGAAGACTAGCTTGTGTTCTCAGACTTCCGTCCTCACTCTCCTGGCCCCGAAGCCCTCAAGTTTGGCAATTCCTGACGGACAATGAAGCACTCTGTCTGCCCTCTAGAAAAAATGTATTGCCTAATGAGCTGCCCAGGCAGCTTAAATGAGGATAAACATACATGGCACTCGAATGTACCAAAATTATATAGTCTAACCTGGGCACTAATGCACTGTCTGACACAACCTGAGCCCGGACCTGCTGACCAACACCCAGACAGCTGACCGCACCCTGAGCACATCAGACCCGCCATGGCCTTAGGTCATCATCTCTTCCCTACCTCAGTTTTCAGGCTTCAGAACCTAGACCTTATCTCCAATCACTGCCCACGGGTGACTGTGATGCAGAAATCAGAACTCTTCCTGACCCATGGCAAGAAACCTTGTGGTTGGCATGTTGTCCAACGTTCAGTGTAGGAGAAACCAGCATTCACCCTGAGGCCCCGCCCATTCTTGAGTGCGACGAGAGCATAAACACGCATTGTGACCTCAGCGTGAGTCCTGTCCTCTAGTAAGTCCTCTCAGTGGCTGGACCATTAGATGTCATAATGGGCTTGACATGTCCCTAGTCCCCAATTTTTAACCAGATTTCTGGTTGTCCAGTCGCCCCACCCCCGGGCTCTACTCTGGAATCCCTCATTTGGTGGGACATCTGAGGTTGAAAAACAAAATGAAACAAATCGACAACAACAACAAAAAAACGGACTTCTTCCATCCCCAGAATGACCCCAAACTCTTTGGACGGGACCGAACCCCCAGAGAGTAAGACTCGTCCATTTCCCATGAAGTCACCCGGCAATTTCACGACCATGAGTGACACGATATCCAGAGACAAAAACTTGAGCAAGAGCCTCACACTCGCCCTTTTTTCCTATCCCGAAGTGTTCTCCTCATGGTCTGTAGATCAGTCCTGCCATACCTATGACCCAAAACATAAGCCGAGTTTGTGTTTTCAGACAACTGTCCATACAGCTCTGGCCTACAAACCCTACAGGCTCAGGGCCCTGGAGCCAAACCTGAGGACTCTACTTGCCCTCACCAAGGAAATTGTATGTGCCCATTCCAATGGCCACGACCCTACTAATAGGTTAACCTCCAAAGTCCCTGAGGCCATCCCAAGAGTTGTGGCTTCCCAGGACAAACAGGGGCAATCTGAGCCCATCTGAGCACCTACCTGCACTCAGACCCGTAGACTGATGTCCCCAGAGGTAAAAAGGTACAAACAGGCCCCTAGGCACTAATCGGATCCATTGCTTTGGTTTCCAGGCATCTCTCCTCAGAGGCCTGGATTTCAATACCAGCATATGGCTGTTTCTTGACTCACCCATCAGAACAAATCTCATCTACACATGGGAAACATGCACGTTGGAGCTGTGTCAAAGCCTCTGTTTAGGAGAACCCTTCAGGGCCCCAGGGCCACCGCTTCATTCCAAGGTCTCCATAGACACAAAAACATATTAGGACACATCCACAGGAGAGTCCATTTCAACTCAGCCTCCTTGGTTGCCCCCCACATCCAGCAGATCTAACCTGCCTTGTTGCTTGGAGACCATTGGAATGCGAGGTGGGCTACCCAGCCATCCATCCTTAGAACCCTTCTCGGAATCGTTGGCCTGGAGCCAACCAACAGGTCTCAATTGTCCTGCAGAAGAATCTTTGCAGTTTGGAGCTTCTCACAACTCCCATCGTGGGAAAACCCCCATGTCCTCGTGATCCAACCCCCTTCAAGAAAGGGCCATCAGGGCAGAAAGTCCAACCTGAGCGATCGTCTGATCCTTGCCCTGACGTTAGATGCACGAGATCTCTATTGAGGTCTGTAGATTGTGCCTGCCATATCCTCACACAGAAACCTAGGCCTAGCTTGGGTTCTCAGACTCCGTCCTCAGACTACTGGCCCACAAGCCCTCCTGTTGGGCAAACCAGAACTACAATGCCGCACTCTGCCTGCCCTACAGAAGTAAAACATTGCCCTCAGGGCTACCCCGAAACCCCAAATGAGGATCAACCTGCACGCCATTCGGCTGTACCCCAAACATATAGGCTGACCTGGGCACTATTTCCCCTTCTGACCCAGCCTGAGCCTGGACCTCCTGGTCCCACCCAGACAGCTGGCCGCACACTGAGCACATCGGACCCGCCATGGCCTTAGGTCGTCATCTCTTCCCAACTGCGGTTTTCAGGCTCCAGAACCTAGACCTTATTTCCAACCACTGCCCAGGGTTGAAAATGATGCAGAAATCAGAACTCTTTCCCCATGGCAAGAAACCTTGTGCTTGGCATGTTGTCCAACGTTCAGTGTAGTTGAAACAAGAATGGCCCATGAGGCCCAGCCCATGCTTGCGGGCCACATTGGTCACAAACACACATTGTGACCCTCAGCTTGAGCCCAGTCCTCAGGTAAGGCCTCTCAGGGCCTATATGAAGAGACAGCATATTGGGCTTGCCATGCCCCTAGGCCCCAATTTTTAACCGTAGTTCGGGTTGTCCCTTCTCTCTTCCCCAGGGCTCTGCTGTGGAATTCCTCTTTTGGTGGGACACCAGAGGTAACAAACCTGAAAGGAGTCCTCCCATCCCAGAGATTGATGAAAAACAATTGGGATCGGGCCAAATCCACAGAGAGGAAGATTCTTCCATGGCCCATGAGACCTCCCCAACATTCCACGGCCATCACTGAAACAAAATCCAGAGACAAAAGCCTGAGCAAGCGCCTCAGACTCGCTCATTCTTCATATCCTGAAGAGTTCTTCTCATGGTTTGTAGATCGGGCGTGCCATACCTACGTCCCCAAACTTAAGCTGAGTTTGTGTTTTCAGTCTTCTGTCCTCAAAGTCCTGGGCCACACTCCCTCCAGGCTGGGGCCCCTGGAGCCACACATTAGGACTGCCCCCACCCAATCCATGGGAATTCTGCCCATTCCATTGTTAAAAATCGTACAAATTAGGAGAACCCTCCAAAGTCCCTGAGGCCATCCCAATAGTGTAGGTCGCCCGGGACAAAAAAGGGCGGTTGATACCGGCTGAGCATCTACCTCCACTCATCTACCTCCACTCATACCAAGAAAATTGAACCAGACAGGACCCGAGGCCATTAACGGATCCATTGCTTTGGTTTACAGGCATGTCTCCTCAAAAGCCTGGATTCCAATACCAGCAGAGGGGATTTCCTGAGGCACCCATCAGAACAAATCTCGTCTCCACAAGGAAACTTGTGCATGGGAGCTATGCCAAAGCTTAGGAGAATACTTCAGGGTTCCGGTGCCACCTCCCCATTCCAAGGCCCGCATGGACACAAACACACGTTAGGACCCATCCTCTGGAAAGTGCATTTCAACTCAGCCACCCCGGTTGCTCCCGCAGATCCATTAGATCTAAACTGTCTTGTTGCTAGGAGACAATTGGAAGGCGAGGCGGACTTCCCAGGCATCCATCCTGGAACAGTGCTCTGGAGTCATTCCATATGGGATGTCCTGGAGCTGTCCAACAGGTCTCAATTGTCCCGCAGAAGGAATCCTTGAAGGGGGCATCCCACATCTCTTAACGTGGAAAACCTCCATGGCCTCGAGATTCCGCTCCCTTCATGAAGGGGCCGTCATGCACAGAAACTCCAACCTGATCCAACGTCGGATCCTCGCCCTGACTTCAGATGCATGAGATATTGGTTCAGATCTGCAGGGGGTACCTGCCGTGCCCTCACCCTGAATCCGAAGACTAGCTTGTGTTCTCAGACTTCCGTCCTCACTCTCCTGGCCCCGAAGCCCTCAAGTTTGGCAATTCCGGACCGACAATGAAGCACTCTGTCTGCCCTCTAGAAAAAATGTATTGCCTAATGAGCTGCCCAGGCAGCTTAAATGAGGATAAACATACACGGCACTCGAATGTACCCAAATTATATAGTCTAACCTGGGCACTAATGCACTGTCTGACACAACCTGAGCCCGGACCTGCTGACCAACACCCAGACAGCTGACCGCACCCTGAGCACATCAGACCCGCCATGGCCTTAGGTCATCGTCTCTTCCCTACCTCAGTTTTCAGGCTTCAGAACCTAGACCTTATCTCCAATCACTGCCCACGGGTGACTGTGATGCAGAAATCAGAACTCTTCCTGACCCATGGCAAGAAACCTTGTGGTTGGCATGTTGTCCAACGTTCAGTGTAGGAGAAACCAGCATTCACCCTGAGGCCCCGCCCATTCTTACGTGCGACGAGAGCATAAACACGCATTGTGACCTCAGCGTGAGTCCTGTCCTCTAGTAAGTCCTCTCAGTGGCTGGACCATTAGATGTCATAATGGGCTTGACATGTCCCTAGTCCCCAATTTTTAACCAGATTTCTGGTTGTCCAGTCGCCCCACCCCAGGGCTCTACTATGGAATCCCTCATTTGGTGGGACATCTGAGGTTGAAAAACAAAATGAAACAAATCGACAACAACAATAAAAAAACGGACTTCTTCCATCTCCAGAATGACCCCAAACTCTTTGGACGGGACCGAACCCCAGAGAGTAAGACTCGTCCATTTCCCATGAAGTCCCCGGGCAATTTCACGACCATGAGTGACACGATATCCAGAGACAAAAACTTGAGCAAGAGCCTCACACTCGCCCTTTTTTCATATCCCGAAGTGTTCTCCTCATGGTCTGTAGATCAGTCCTGCCATACCTATGACCCAAAACATAAACCGAGTTTGTGTTTTCAGACAACTGTCCAAACAGCTCTGGCCTACACACCCTACAGGCTCAGGGCCCTGGAGCCAAACCTGAGGACTCTACTTGCCCTCACCAAGGAAATTGTATGTGCCCATTCCAATGGCCACGACCCTACTAATAGGATAACCTCCAAAGTCCCTGAGGCCATCCCAAGAGTTGTGGCTTCCCAGGACAAACAGGGGCAATCTGAGCCCATCTGAGCACCTACCTGCACTCAGACCCGTAGACTGATGTCCCCAGAGGTAAAAAGGTACAAACAGGTCCCTAGGCACTAATCGGATCCATTGTTTGGTTTCCAGGCATCTCTCCTCAGAGGCCTGGATTTCAATACCAGCATATGGCTGTTTCTTGACTCACCCATCAGAACAAATCTCATCTACACATGGGAAACATGCACGTTGGAGCTGTGTCAAAGCCTCTGTTTAGGAGAACCCTTCAGGGCCCCAGGGCCACCGCTTCATTCCAAGGTCTCCATAGACACAAAAACATATTAGGACACATCCACAGGAGAGTCCATTTCAACTCAGCCTCCTCGGTTGCCCCCCACATCCAGCAGATCTAACCTGTTTTGTTGCTTGGAGACCATTGGAATGCGAGGTGGGCTACCCAGCCATCCATCCTTAGAACCCTGCTCGGAATCGTTGGCCTGGAGCCAACCAACAGGTCTCAATTGTCCTGCAGAAGAATCTTTGCAGTTTGGAGCTTCTCACAACTCCCATCGTGGGAAAACCCCCATGTCCTCGTGATCCAACCCCCTTCAAGAAAGGGCCATCAGGGCAGAAAGTCCAACCTGAGCGATCGTCTGATCCTTGCCCTGACGTCAGATGCACGAGATCTCTATTGAGGTCTGTAGATTGTGCCTGCCATATCCTCACACAGAAACCTAGGCCTAGCTTGGGTTCTCAGACTCCGTCCTCAGACTACTGGCCCACAAGCCCTCCTGTTGGGCAAACCAGAACTACAATGCCGCACTCTGCCTGCCCTACAGAAGTAAAACATTGCCCTCAGGGCTACCCCGAAACCCCAAATGAGGATCAACCTGCACGCCATTCGGCTGTACCCCAAACATATAGGCTGACCTGGGCACTATTTCCCCTTCTGACCCAGCCTGAGCCTGGACCTCCTGGTCCCACCCAGACAGCTGGCCGCACACTGAGCACATCGGACCCGCCATGGCCTTAGGTCGTCATCTCTTCCCAACTGCGGTTTTCAGGCTCCAGAACCTAGACCTTATTTCCAACCACTGCCCAGGGTTGAAAATGATGCAGAAATCAGAACTCTTTCCCCATGGCAAGAAACCTTGTGCTTGGCATGTTGTCCAACGTTCAGTGTAGTTGAAACAAGAATGGCCCATGAGGCCCAGCCCATGCTTGCGGGCCACATTGGTCACAAACACACATTGTGACCCTCAGCTTGAGCCCAGTCCTCAGGTAAGGCCTCTCAGGGCCTATATGAAGAGACAGCATATTGGGCTTGCCATGCCCCTAGGCCCCAATTTTTAACCGTAGTTCGGGTTGTCCCTTCTCTCTTCCCCAGGGCTCTGCTGTGGAATTCCTCTTTTGGTGGGACACCAGAGGTAACAAACCTGAAAGGAGTCCTCCCATCCCAGAGATTGATGAAAAACAATTGGGATCGGGCCAAATCCACAGAGAGGAACATTCTTCCATGGCCCATGAGACCTCCCCAACATTCCACGGCCATCACTGAAACAAAATCCAGAGACAAAAGCCTGAGCAAGCGCCTCAGACTCGCTCATTCTTCATATCCTGAAGAGTTCTTCTCATGGTTTGTAGATCGGGCGTGCCATACCTACGTCCCCAAACTTAAGCTGAGTTTGTGTTTTCAGTCTTCTGTCCTCAAAGTCCTGGGCCACACTCCCTCGAGGCTGGGGCCCCTGGAGCCACACATTAGGACTGCCCCCACCCAATCCATGGGAATTCTGCCCATTCCATTGTCCAAAATCGTACAAATTAGGAGAACCCTCCAAAGTCCCTGAGGCCATCCCAATAGTGTAGGTCGCCCGGGACAAAAAAGGGCGGTTGATACCGGCTGAGCATCTACCTCCACTCATCTACCTCCACTCATACCAAGAAAATTGAACCAGACAGGACCCGAGGCCATTAACGGATCCATTGCTTTGGTTTACAGGCATGTCTCCTCAAAAGCCTGGATTCCAATACCAGCAGAGGGGATTTCCTGAGGCACCCATCAGAACAAATCTCGTCTCCACAAGGAAACTTGTGCATGGGAGCTATGCCAAAGCTTAGGAGAATACTTCAGGGTTCCGGTGCCACCTCCCCATTCCAAGGCCCGCATGGACACAAACACACGTTAGGACCCATCCTCTGGAAAGTGCATTTCAACTCAGCCACCCCGGTTGCTCCCGCAGATCCATTAGATCTAAACTGTCTTGTTGCTAGGAGACAATTGGAAGGCGAGGCGGACTTCCCAGGCATCCATCCTGGAACAGTGCTCTGGAGTCATTCCATATGGGATGTCCTGGAGCTGTCCAACAGGTCTCAATTGTCCCGCAGAAGGAATCCTTGAAGGGGGCATCCCACATCTCTTAACGTGGAAAACCTCCATGGCCTCGAGATTCCGCTCCCTTCATGAAGGGGCCGTCATGCACAGAAACTCCAACCTGATCCAACGTCGGATCCTCGCCCTGACTTCAGATGCATGAGATATTGGTTCAGATCTGCAGGGGGTACCTGCCGTGCCCTCACCCTGAATCCGAAGACTAGCTTGTGTTCTCAGACTTCCGTCCTCACTCTCCTGGCCCCGAAGCCCTCAAGTTTGGCAATTCCGGACCGACAATGAAGCACTCTGTCTGCCCTCTAGAAAAAATGTATTGCCTAATGAGCTGCCCAGGCAGCTTAAATGAGGATAAACATACACGGCACTCGAATGTACCCAAATTATATAGTCTAACCTGGGCACTAATGCACTGTCTGACACAACCTGAGCCCGGACCTGCTGACCAACACCCAGACAGCTGACCGCACCCTGAGCACATCAGACCCGCCATGGCCTTAGGTCATCGTCTCTTCCCTACCTCAGTTTTCAGGCTTCAGAACCTAGACCTTATCTCCAATCACTGCCCACGGGTGACTGTGATGCAGAAATCAGAACTCTTCCTGACCCATGGCAAGAAACCTTGTGGTTGGCATGTTGTCCAACGTTCAGTGTAGGAGAAACCAGCATTCACCCTGAGGCCCCGCCCATTCTTACGTGCGACGAGAGCATAAACACGCATTGTGACCTCAGCGTGAGTCCTGTCCTCTAGTAAGTCCTCTCAGTGGCTGGACCATTAGATGTCATAATGGGCTTGACATGTCCCTAGTCCCCAATTTTTAACCAGATTTCTGGTTGTCCAGTCGCCCCACCCCAGGGCTCTACTATGGAATCCCTCATTTGGTGGGACATCTGAGGTTGAAAAACAAAATGAAACAAATCGACAACAACAATAAAAAAACGGACTTCTTCCATCTCCAGAATGACCCCAAACACTTTGGACGGGACCGAACCCCAGAGAGTAAGACTCGTCCATTTCCCATGAAGTCCCCGGGCAATTTCACGACCATGAGTGACACGATATCCAGAGACAAAAACTTGAGCAAGAGCCTCACACTCGCCCTTTTTTCATATCCCGAAGTGTTCTCCTCATGGTCTGTAGATCAGTCCTGCCATACCTATGACCCAAAACATAAACCGAGTTTGTGTTTTCAGACAACTGTCCAAACAGCTCTGGCCTACACACCCTACAGGCTCAGGGCCCTGGAGCCAAACCTGAGGACTCTACTTGCCCTCACCAAGGAAATTGTATGTGCCCATTCCAATGGCCACGACCCTACTAATAGGATAACCTCCAAAGTCCCTGAGGCCATCCCAAGAGTTGTGGCTTCCCAGGACAAACAGGGGCAATCTGAGCCCATCTGAGCACCTACCTGCACTCAGACCCGTAGACTGATGTCCCCAGAGGTAAAAAGGTACAAACAGGTCCCTAGGCACTAATCGGATCCATTGTTTGGTTTCCAGGCATCTCTCCTCAGAGGCCTGGATTTCAATACCAGCATATGGCTGTTTCTTGACTCACCCATCAGAACAAATCTCATCTACACATGGGAAACATGCACGTTGGAGCTGTGTCAAAGCCTCTGTTTAGGAGAACCCTTCAGGGCCCCAGGGCCACCGCTTCATTCCAAGGTCTCCATAGACACAAAAACATATTAGGACACATCCACAGGAGAGTCCATTTCAACTCAGCCTCCTCGGTTGCCCCCCACATCCAGCAGATCTAACCTGTTTTGTTGCTTGGAGACCATTGGAATGCGAGGTGGGCTACCCAGCCATCCATCCTTAGAACCCTGCTCGGAATCGTTGGCCTGGAGCCAACCAACAGGTCTCAATTGTCCTGCAGAAGAATCTTTGCAGTTTGGAGCTTCTCACAACTCCCATCGTGGGAAAACCCCCATGTCCTCGTGATCCAACCCCCTTCAAGAAAGGGCCATCAGGGCAGAAAGTCCAACCTGAGCGATCGTCTGATCCTTGCCCTGACTTCAGATGCACGAGATCTCTATTGAGGTCTGTAGATTGTGCCTGCCATATCCTCACCCAGAAACCTAGGCCTAGCTTGGGTTCTCAGTCTCCGTCCTCAGACTACTGGCCCACAAGCCCTCCAGTTGGGCAATCCAGAACTACAATGCCGCACTCTGCCTGCCCTACAGAAGTAAAACATTGCCCTCAGGGCTACCCCGAAACCCCAAATGAGGATCAACCTGCACGCCATTCGGCTGTACCCCAAACATATAGGCTGACCTGGGCACTATTTCCCCTTCTGACCCAGCCTGAGCCTGGACCTCCTGGTCCCACCCAGACAGCTGGCCGCACACTGAGCACATCGGACCCGCCATGGCCTTAGGTCGTCATCTCTTCCCAACTGCGGTTTTCAGGCTCCAGAACCTAGACCTTATCTCCAACCATTGCCCAGGGTTGAAAATGATGCAGAAATCAGAACTCTTTCCCCATGGCAAGAAACCTTGTGGTTGGCATGTTGTCCAACGTTCAGTGTAGTTGAAACAAGCGTGGCCCATGAGGCCCAGCCCATGCTTGCGGGCCACATTGGTCACAAACACACATTGTGACCCTCAGCCTGAGCCCAGTCCTCAGGTAAGGCCTCTCAGGGCCTATATGAAGAGACAGCATATTGGGCTTGCCATGCCCCTAGGCCCCAATTTTTAACCGTAGTTCGGGTTGTCCCTTCTCTCTTCCCCAGGGCTCTGCTTTGGAATTCCTCTTTTGGTGGGACACCAGAGGTAACAAACCTGAAAGGAGTCCTCCCATCCCAGAGATTGATGAAAAACAATTGGGATCGGGCCAAATCCACAGAGAGGAAGATTCGTCCATGGCCCATGAGACCTCCCCAACATTCCACGGCCATCACTGAAACAAAATCCAGAGACAAAAGCCTGAGCAAGCGCCTCAGACTCGCTCATTCTTCATATCCTGAAGAGTTCTTCTCATGGTTTGTAGATCGGGCGTGCCATACCTACGTCCCCAAACTTAAGCTGAGTTTGTGTTTTCAGTCTTCTGTCCTCAAAGTCCTGGGCCACACTCCATCGAGGCTGGGGCCCCTGGAGCCACACATTAGGACTGCCCCCACCCAATCCATGGGAATTCTGCCCATTCCATTGTCCAAAGTCGTACAAATTAGGAGAACCCTCCAAAGTCCCTGAGGCCATCCCAATAGTGTAGGTCGCCCGGGACAAAAAAGGGCGGTTGATACCGGCTGAGCATCTACCTCCACTCATCTACCTCCACTCATACCAAAAAAATTGAACCAGACAGGACCCGAGGCCATTAACGGATCCATTGCTTTGGTTTACAGGCATGTCTCCTCAAAAGCCTGGATTCCAATACCAGCAGAGGGGATTTCCTGAGGCACCCATCAGAACAAATCTCGTCTCCACAAGGAAACTTGTGCATGGGAGCTATGCCAAAGCTTAGGAGAATACTTCAGGGTTCCGGTGCCACCTCCCCATTCCAAGGCCCGCATGGACACAAACACACGTTAGGACCCATCCTCTGGAAAGTGCATTTCAACTCAGCCACCCCGGTTGCTCCCGCAGATCCATTAGATCTAAACTGTCTTGTTGCTAGGAGACAATTGGAAGGCGAGGCGGACTTCCCAGGCATCCATCCTGGAACAGTGCTCTGGAGTCATTCCATATGGGATGTCCTGGAGCTGTCCAACAGGTCTCAATTGTCCCGCAGAAGGAATCCTTGAAGGGGGCATCCCACATCTCTTAACGTGGAAAACCTCCATGGCCTCGAGATTCCGCTCCCTTCATGAAGGGGCCGTCATGCACAGAAACTCCAACCTGATCCAACGTCGGAACCTCGCCCTGACTTCAGATGCATGAGATATTGGTTCAGATCTGCAGGGGGTACCTGCCGTGCCCTCACTCTGAATCCGAAGACTAGCTTGTGTTCTCAGACTTCCGTCCTCACTCTCCTGGCCCCGAAGCCCTCAAGTTTGGCAATTCCGGACCGACAATGAAGCACTCTGTCTGCCCTCTAGAAAAAATGTATTGCCTAATGAGCTGCCCAGGCAGCTTAAATGAGGATAAACATACACGGCACTCGAATGTACCCAAATTATATAGTCTAACCTGGGCACTAATGCACTGTCTGACACAACCTGAGCCCGGACCTGCTGACCAACACCCAGACAGCTGACCGCACCCTGAGCACATCAGACCCGCCATGGCCTTAGGTCATCGTCTCTTCCCTACCTCAGTTTTCAGGCTTCAGAACCTAGACCTTATCTCCAATCACTGCCCACGGGTGACTGTGATGCAGAAATCAGAACTCTTCCTGACCCATGGCAAGAAACCTTGTGGTTGGCAAATTGTCCAACGTTCAGTGTAGGAGAAACCAGCATTCACCCTGAGGCCCCGCCCATTCTTACGTGCGACGAGAGCATAAACACGCATTGTGACCTCAGCGTGAGTCCTGTCCTCTAGTAAGTCCTCACAGTGGCTGGACCATTAGATGTCATAATGGGCTTGACATGTCCCTAGTCCCCAATTTTTAACCAGATTTCTGGTTGTCCAGTCGCCCCACCCCAGGGCTCTACTCTGGAATCCCTCATTTGGTGGGACATCTGAGGTTGAAAAACAAAATGAAACAAATCGACAACAACAATAAAAAAACGGACTTCTTCCATCTCCAGAATGACCCCAAACTCTTTGGACGGGACCGAACCCCCAGAGAGTAAGACTCGTCCATTTCCCATGAAGTCCCCGGGCAATTTCACGACCATGAGTGACACGATATCCAGAGACAAAAACTTGAGCAAGAGCCTCACACTCGCCCTTTTTTCATATCCCGAAGTGTTCTCCTCATGGTCTGTAGATCAGTCCTGCCATACCTATGACCCAAAACATAAGCCGAGTTTGTGTTTTCAGACAACTGTCCAAACAGCTCTGGCCTACACACCCTACAGGCTCAGGGCCCTGGAGCCAAACCTGAGGACTCTACTTGCCCTCACCAAGGAAATTGTATGTGCCCATTCCAATGGCCACGACCCTACTAATAGGATAACCTCCAAAGTCCCTGAGGCCATCCCAAGAGTTGTGGCTTCCCAGGACAAACAGGGGCAATCTGAGCCCATCTGAGCGACTACCTGCACTCAGACCCGTAGACTGATGTCCCCAGAGGTAAAAAGGTACAAACAGGCCCCTAGGCACTAATCGGATCCATTGCTTTGGTTTCCAGGCATCTCTCCTCAGAGGCCTGGATTTCAATACCAGCATATGGCTGTTTCTTGACTCACCCATCAGAACTAATCTCATCTACACATGGGAAACATGCACGTTGGAGCT
Organism: Mustela nivalis; assembly: GCF_964662115.1. Taxonomy (NCBI): domain Eukaryota; kingdom Metazoa; phylum Chordata; class Mammalia; order Carnivora; family Mustelidae; genus Mustela; species Mustela nivalis. The sequence goes on along the minus strand of NW_028136446.1, from coordinate 629,717 downwards.
GTGTCAAAGCCTCTGTTTAGGAGAACCCTTCAGTGCCCCAGGGCCACCGCTTCATTCCAAGGTCTCCATAGACACAAAAACATATTAGGACACATCCACAGGAGAGTCCATTTCAACTCAGCCTCCTCGGTTGCCCCCCACATCCAGCAGATCTAACCTGTTTTGTTGCTTGGAGACCATTGGAATGCGAGGTGGGCTACCCAGCCATCCATCCTTAGAACCCTGCTCGGAATCGTTGGCCTGGAGCCAACCAACAGGTCTCAATTGTCCTGCAGAAGAATCTTTGCAGTTTGGAGCTTCTCACAACTCCCATCGTGGGAAACCCCCCATGTCCTCGTGATCCAACCCCCTTCAAGAAAGGGCCATCAGGGCAGAAAGTCCAACCTGAGCGATCGTCTGATCCTTGCCCTGACGTCAGATGCACGAGATCTCTATTGAGGTCTGTAGATTGTGCCTGCCATATCCTCACCCAGAAACCTAGGCCTAGCTTGGGTTCTCAGTCTCCGTCCTCAGACTACTGGCCCACAAGCCCTCCAGTTGGGCAATCCAGAACTACAATGCCGCACTCTGCCTGCCCTACAGAAGTAAAACATTGCCCTCAGGGCTACCCCGAAACCCCAAATGAGGATCAACCTGCACGCCATTCGGCTGTACCCCAAACATATAGGCTGACCTGGGCACTATTTCCCCTTCTGACCCAGCCTGAGCCTGGACCTCCTGGTCCCACCCAGACAGCTGGCCGCACACTGAGCACATCGGACCCGCCATGGCCTTAGGTCGTCATCTCTTCCCAACTGCGGTTTTCAGGCTCCAGAACCTAGACCTTATCTCCAACCACTGCCCAGGGTTGAAAATGATGCAGAAATCAGAACTCTTTCCCCATGGCAAGAAACCTTGTGCTTGGCATGTTGTCCAACGTTCAGTGTAGTTGAAACAAGAATGGCCCATGAGGCCCAGCCCATGCTTGCGGGCCACATTGGTCACAAACACACATTGTGACCCTCAGCCTGAGCCCAGTCCTCAGGTAAGGCCTCTCAGGGCCTATATGAAGAGACAGCATATTGGGCTTGCCATGCCCCTAGGCCCCAATTTTTAACCGTAGTTCGGGTTGTCCCTTCTCTCTTCCCCAGGGCTCTGCTTTGGAATTCCTCTTTTGGTGGGACACCAGAGGTAACAAACCTGAAAGGAGTCCTCCCATCCCAGAGATTGATGAAAAACAATTGGGATCGGGCCAAATCCACAGAGAGGAAGATTCGTCCATGGCCCATGAGACCTCCCCAACATTCCACGGCCATCGCTGAAACAAAATCCAGAGACAAAAGCCTGAGCAAGCGCCTCAGACTCGCTCATTCTTCATATCCTGAAGAGTTCTTCTCATGGTTTGTAGATCGGGCGTGCCATACCTACGTCCCCAAACTTAAGCTGAGTTTGTGTTTTCAGTCTTCTGTCCTCAAAGTCCTGGGCCACACTCCCTCCAGGCTGGGGCCCCTGGAGCCACACATTAGGACTGCCCCCACCCAATCCATGGGAATTCTGCCCATTCCATTGTCCAAAATCGTACAAATTAGGAGAACCCTCCAAAGTCCCTGAGGCCATCCCAATAGTGTAGGTCGCCCGGGACAAAAAAGGGCGGTTGATACCGGCTGAGCATCTACCTCCACTCATCTACCTCCACTCATACCAAGAAAATTGAACCAGACAGGACCCGAGGCCATTAACGGATCCATTGCTTTGGTTTACAGGCATGTCTCCTCAAAAGCCTGGATTCCAATACCAGCAGAGGGGATTTCCTGAGGCACCCATCAGAACAAATCTCGTCTCCACAAGGAAACTTGTGCATGGGAGCTATGCCAAAGCTTAGGAGAATACTTCAGGGTCCCGGTGCCACCTCCCCATTCCAAGGTTCGCATGGACACAAACACACGTTAGGACCCATCCTCTGGAAAGTGCATTTCAACTCAGCCACCCCGGTTGCTCCCGCAGATCCATTAGATCTAAACTGTCTTGTTGCTAGGAGACAATTGGAAGGCGAGGCGGACTTCCCAGGCATCCATCCTGGAACAGTGCTCTGGAGTCATTCCATATGGGATGTCCTGGAGCTGTCCAACAGGTCTCAATTGTCCCGCAGAAGGAATCCTTGAAGGGGGCATCCCACATCTCTTAACGTGGAAAACCTCCATGGCCTCGAGATTCCGCTCCCTTCATGAAGCGGCCGTCATGCACAGAAACTCCAACCTGATCCAACGTCGGATCCTCGCCCTGACTTCAGATGCATGAGATATTGGTTCAGATCTGCAGGGGGTACCTGCCGTGCCCTCACCCTGAATCCGAAGACTAGCTTGTGTTCTCAGACTTCCGTCCTCACTCTCCTGGCCCCGAAGCCCTCAAGTTTGGCAATTCCGGACCGACAATGAAGCACTCTGTCTGCCCTCTAGAAAAAATGTATTGCCTAATGAGCTGCCCAGGCAGCTTAAATGAGGATAAACATACACGGCACTCTAATGTACCCAAATTATATAGTCTAACCTGGGCACTAATGCACTGTCTGACACAACCTGAGCCCGGACCTGCTGACCAACACCCAGACAGCTGACCGCACCCTGAGCACATCAGACCCGCCATGGCCTTAGGTCATCGTCTCTTCCCTACCTCAGTTTTCAGGCTTCAGAACCTAGACCTTATCTCCAATCACTGCCCACGGGTGAATGTGATGCAGAAATCAGAACTCTTCCTGACCCATGGCAAGAAACCTTGTGGTTGGCATGTTGTCCAATGTTCAGTGTAGGAGAAACCAGCATTCACCCTGAGGCCCCGCCCATTCTTACGTGCGACGAGAGCATAAACACGCATTGTTACCTCAGCGTGAGTCCTGTCCTCTAGTAAGTCCTCTCAGTGCCTGGACCATTAGATGTCATAATGGGCTTGACATGTCCCTAGTCCCCAATTTTTAACCAGATTTCTGGTTGTCCAGTCGCCCCACCCCAGGGCTCTACTCTGGAATCCCTCATTTGGTGGGACATCTGAGGTTGAAAAACAAAATGAAACAAATCGACAACAACAATAAAAAAACGGACTTCTTCCATCTCCAGAATGACCCCAAACTCTTTGGACGGGACCGAACCCCCAGAGAGTAAGACTCGTCCATTTCCCATGAAGTCCCCGGGCAATTTCACGACCATGAGTGACACGATATCCAGAGACAAAAACTTGAGCAAGAGCCTCACACTCGCCCTTTTTTCATATCCCGAAGTGTTCTCCTCATGGTCTGTAGATCAGTCCTGCCATACCTATGACCCAAAACATAAGCCGAGTTTGTGTTTTCAGACAACTGTCCAAACAGCTCTGGCCTACACACCCTACAGGCTCAGGGCCCTGGAGCCAAACCTGAGGACTGTACTTGCCCTCTCCAAGGGAATTGTATGTGCCCATTCCAATGGCCACGACCCTACTAATAGGATAACCTCCAAAGTCCCTGAGGCCATCCCAAGAGTTGTGGCTTCCCAGGACAAACAGGGGCAATCTGAGCTCATCTGAGCACCATCAGACCCGTAGACTGATGTCCCCAGAGGTAAAAAGGAACGAACAGGCCCCTAGGCACTAATCATATCCATTGCTTTGGTTTCCAGGCATCTCTCCTCAGAGGCCTGGATTTCAATACCAGCATATGGCTGTTTCTTGACTCACCCATCAGAACAAATCTCATCTACACATGGGAAACATGCACGTTGGAGCTGTGTCAAAGCCTCTGTTTAGGAGAACCCTTCAGGGCCCCAGGGCCACCGCTTCATTCCAAGGTCTCCATAGACACAAAAACATATTAGGACACATGCACAGGAGAGTCCATTTCAACTCAGCCTCCTCGGTTGCCCCCCACATCCAGCAGATCTAACCTGTCTTGTTGCTTGGAGACAATTGGAATGCGAGGTGGGCTACCCAGCCATCCATCCTTAGAGCGCTGCTCGGAATCGTTGCCTTGGAGCCAACCAACAGGTCTCAATTGTCCTGCAGAAGAATCTTTGCAGTTTGGAGCTTCTCACAACTCCCATCGTGGGAAAACCCACATGTCCTCGTGATCCAACCCCCTTCAAGAAAGGGCCATCAGGGCAGAAAGTCCAACCTGAGCGATCGTCTGATCCTTGCCCTGACTTCAGATGCACGAGATCTCGATTGAGGTCTGTAGATTGTGCCTGCCATATCCTCACCCAGAAATCTAGGCCTAGCTTGGTTTCTCAGACTGCGTCCTCAGACTACTGGCCCACAAGCCCTCCAGTTGGGCAATCCAGAACTACAATGCCGCACTCTGCCTGCCCTACAGAAGTAAAACATTGCCCTCAGGGCTACCCCGAAACCCCAAATGAGGTTCAACCTGCACGCCATTCGGCTGTGCCCGAAACATATAGGCTGACCTGGGCACTATTTCCCCTTCTGACCCAGCCTGAGCCTGGACCTCCTGGTCCCACCCAGACAGCTGGCCGCACACTGAGCACATCGGACCCGCCATGGCCTTAGGTCGTCATCTCTTCCCAACTGCGGTTTTCAGGCTCCAGAACCTAGACCTTATCTCCAACCACTGCCCAGGGTTGAAAATGATGCAGAAATCAGAACTCTTTCCCCATGGCAAGAAACCTTGTGCTTGGCATGTAGTCCAACGTTCAGTGTAGTTGAAACAAGCGTGGCCCATGAGGCCCAGCCCATGCTTGCGGGCCACATTGGTCACAAACACACATTGTGACCCTCAGCCTGAGCCCAGTCCTCAGGTAAGGCCTCTCAGGGCCTATATGAAGAGACAGCATATTGGGCTTGCCATGCCCCTAGGCCCCAATTTTTAACCATAGTTCGGGTTGTCCCTTCACTCTTCCCCAGGGCTCTGCTTTGGAATTCCTCTTTTGGTGGGACACCTGAGGTAACAAACCTGAAAGGAGTCCTCCCATCCCACAGATTGACGAAAAACAATTGGGATCGGGCCAAATCCACAGAGAGGAAGATTCCTCCATGGCCCATGAGACCTTCCCAACATTCCACGGCCATCGCTGAAACAAAATCCAGAGAAAAAAGCCTGAGCAAGCACCTCAAACTCGCTCATTCTTCATATCCTGAAGAGTACTTCTCATGGTTTGTAGATCGGGCGTGCCATACCTACGTCCCCAAACTTAAGCTGAGTTTGTGTTTTCAGTCTTCTGTCGTCAAAGTCCTGGGCCACACTCCCTCCAGGCTGGGGCCCCTGGAGCCACACATTAGGACTGCCCCCACCCCATCCATGGGAATTCTGCCCATTCCATTGTCAAAAATCGTACAAATTAGGAGAACTCTCCAAAGTCCCTGAGGCCATCCCAATAGTGTAGGTCGCCCGGGACAAAAAAGGGCGGTTGATACCGGCTGAGCATCTACCTCCACTCATCTACCTCCACTCATACCAAGAAGATTGAACCAGACAGGACCCGAGGCCATTATCGGATCCATTGCTTTGGTTTACAGGCATGTCTCCTCAAAAGCCTGGATTCCAATACCAGCAGAGGGGATTTCCTGAGGCACCCATCAGAACAAATCTCGTCTCCACAAGGAAACTTGTGCATGGGAGCTATGCCAAAGCTTAGGAGAATACTTCAGGGTCCCGGTGCCACCTCCCCATTCCAAGGCCCTCATGGACACAAATACACGTTAGGACCCATCCTCTGGAAAGTGCATTTCAACTCAGCCACCCCGGTTGCTCCCGCAGATCCATTAGATCTAAACTGTCTTGTTGCTAGGAGACAATTGGAAGGCGAGGCGGACTTCCCAGGCATCCATCCTGGAACAGTGCTCTGGAGTCATTCCATATGGGATGTCCTGGAGCTGTCCAACAGGTCTCAATTGTCCCGCAGAAGGAATCCTTGAAGGGGGCATCCCACATCTCTTAACGTGGAAAACCTCCATGGCCTCGAGATTCCGCTCCCTTCATGAAGCGGCCGTCATGCACAGAAACTCCAACCTGATCCAACGTCGGATCCTCGCCCTGACTTCAGATGCATGAGATATTGGTTCAGATCTGCAGGGGGTACCTGCCGTGCCCTCACCCTGAATCCGAAGACTAGCTTGTGTTCTCAGACTTCCGTCCTCACTCTCCTGGCCCCGAAGCCCTCAAGTTTGGCAATTCCGGACCGACAATGAAGCACTCTGTCTGCCCTCTAGAGAAAATGTATTGCCTAATGAGCTGCCCAGGCAGCTTAAATGAGGATAAACATACACGGCACTCGAATGTACCCAAATTATATAGTCTAACCTGGGCACTAATGCACTGTCTGACACAACCTGAGCCCGGACCTGCTGACCAACACCCAGACAGCTGACCGCACGCTGAGCACATCAGACCCGCCATGGCCTTAGGTCATCATCTCTTCCCTACCTCAGTTTTCAGGCTTCAGAGCCTAGACCTTATCTCCAATCACTGCCCACGGGTGACTGTGATGCAGAAATCAGAACTCTTCCTGACCCATGGCAAGAAACCTTGTGGTTGGCATGTTGTCCAACGTTCAGTGTAGGAGAAACCAGCATTCACCCTGAGGCCCCGCCCATTCTTGAGTGCGACGAGAGCATAAACACGCATTGTGACCTCAGCGTGAGTCCTGTCCTCTAGTAAGTCCTCTCAGTGGCTGGACCATTAGATGTCATAATGGGCTTGACATGTCCCTAGTCCCCAATTTTTAACCAGATTTCTGGTTGTCCAGTCGCCCCACCCCAGGGCTCTACTCTGGAATCCCTCATTTGGTGGGACATCTGAGGTTGAAAAACAAAATGAAACAAATCGACAACAACAACAAAAAAACGGACTTCTTCCATCCCCAGAATGACCGCAAACTCTTTGCTCGGGACCGAACACCCAGAGAGTAAGACTCGTCCATTTCCAATGAAGTCACCCGGCAATTTCATGACCATGAGTGACACGATATCCAGAGACAAAAACTTGAGCAAGAGCCTCACACTCGCTTTTTTTTCATATCCCGAAGTGTTCTCCTCATGGTCTGTAGATCAGTCCTGCCATACCTATGACCCAAAACATAAGCCGAGTTTGTGTTTTCAGACAACTGTCCATACAGCTCTGGCCTACACACCCTACAGGCTCAGGGCCCTGGAGCCAAACCTGAGGACTGTACTTGCCCTCTCCAAGGGAATTATATGTGCCCATTCCAATGGCCACGACCCTACTAATAGGATAACCTCCAAAGTTCCTGAGGCCATCCCAAGAGTTTTGGCTTCCCAGGACAAACAGGGGCAATCTGAGCCCATCTGAGCACCTACCTGCACTCAGACCCATAGACTGATGTCCCCAGAGGTAAAAAGGAACGAACAGGCCCCTAGGCACTAATCGGATCCATTGCTTTGGTTTCCAGGCATCTCTCCTCAGAGGCCTGGATTTCAATACCAGCATATGGCTGTTTCTTGACTCACCCATCAGAACAAATCTCATCTACACATGGGAAACATGCACGTTGGAGCTGTGTCAAAGCCTCTGTTTAGGAGAACCCTTCAGGGCCCCAGGGCCACCGCTTCATTCCAAGGTCTCCATAGACACAAAAACATATTAGGACACATCCACAGGAGAGTCCATTTCAACTCAGCCTCCTCGGTTGCCCCCACATCCAGCAGTTCTAACCTGTCTTGTTGCTTGGAGACAATTCGAATGCGAGGTGGGCTACCGAGCCATCCATCCTTAGAACCCTGCTCGGAATCGTTGGCCTGGAGCCAACCAACAGGTCTCAATTGTCCTGCAGAAGAATCTTTGCAGTTTGGAGCTTCTCACAACTACCATCGTGGGAAAACCCCCATGTCCTCGTGATCCAACCCCCTTCAAGAAAGGGCCATCAGGGCAGAAAGTCCAACCTGAGCGATCGTCTGATCCTTGCCCTGACTTCAGATGCAAGAGATCTCGATTGAGGTCTGTAGATTGTGCCTGCCATATCCTCACCCAGAAACCTAGGCCTAGCTTGGGTTCTCAGACTCCGTCCTCAGACTACTGGCCCACAAGCCCTCCAGTTGAGCAATCCAGAACTACAATGCCGCACTCTGCCTGCCCTACAGAAGTAAAATATTGCCCTCAGTGCTACCCCGAAACCCCAAATGAGGATCAACCTGCACGCCATTCGGCTGTGCCCGAAACATATAGGCTGACCTGGGCACTATTTCCCCTTCTGACCCAGCCTGAGCCTGGACCTCCTGGTCCCACCCAGACAGCTGGCCGCACACTGAGCACATCGGACCCGCCATGGCGGTTTTCAGGCTCCAGAACCTAGACCTTATCTCCAACCACTGCCAAGGGTTGAAAATGATGCAGAAATCAGAACTCTTTCCCCATGGCAAGAAACCTTGTGGTTGGCATGTTGTCCAACGTTCAGTGTAGTTGAAACAAGCGTGGCCCATGAGGCCCAGCCCATGCTTGCGGGCCACATTGGTCACAAACACACATTGTGACCCTCAGCCTGAGCCCAGTCCTCTGGTAAGGCCTCTCAGGGCCTATATGAAGAGACAGCATATTGGGCTTGCCATGCCCCTAGGCCCCAATTTTTAACCATAGTTCGGGTTGTCCCTTCACTCTTCCCCAGGGCTCTGCTTTGGAATTCCTCTTTTGGTGGGACACCTGAGGTAACAAACCTGAAAGGAGTCCTCCCATCCCACAGATTGACGAAAAACAATTGGGATAGGGCCAAATCCACAGAGAGGAAGATTCGTCCATGGCCCATGAGACCTCCCCAACATTCCAAGGCCATCGCTGAAACAAAATCCAGAGAAAAAAGCCTGAGCAAGCGCCTCAGACTCGCTCATTCTTCATATCCTGAAGAGTTCTTCTCATGGTTTGTAGATCGGGCGTGCCATACCTACGTCCCCAAACTTAAGCTGAGTTTGTGTTTTCAGTCTTCTGTCCTCAAAGTCCTGGGCCACACTCCCTCCAGGCTGGGGCCCCTGGAGCCACACATTAGGACTGCCCCCACCCCATCCATGGGAATTCTGCCCATTCCATTGTCAAAAATCGTACAAATTAGAATAACCCTCCAAAGTCCCTGAGGCCATCCCAATAGTGTAGGTCGCCCGGGACAAAAAAGGGCGGTTGATACCGGCTGAGCATAACCTCCACTCATCTACCTCCACTCATACCAAGAAGATTGAACCAGACAGAACCCGAGGCCATTATCGGATCCATTGCTTTGGTTTACAGGCATGTCTCCTCAAAAGCCTGGATTCCAATACCAGCAGAGGGGATTTCCTGAGGCACCCATCAGAACAAATCTCGTCTCCACAAGGAAACTTGTGCATGGGAGCTATGCCAAAGCTTAGGAGAATACCTCAGGGTTCCGGTGCCACCTCCCCATTCCAAGGCCCTCATGGACACAAACACACGTTAGGAACCATCCTCTGGAAAGTGCATTTCAACTCAGCCACCCTGGTTGCTCCCGCAGATCCATTAGATCAAACTGTCTTGTTGCTAGGAGACAATTGGAAGGCGAGGCGGACTTCCCAGGCATCCATCCTGGAACGGTGCTCTGGAGTCATTCCATATGGGATGTCCTGGAGCTGTCCAACAGGTCTCAATTGTCCCGCAGAAGGAATCCTTGAAGGGGGCATCCCACATCTCCCAACGTGGAAAACCTCCATGGCCTCGAGATTCCGCTCCCTTCATGAAGGGGCCGTCATGCACAGAAACTCCAACCTGAGCCAACGTGGGATCCTCGCCCTGACTTCAGATGCATGAGATATTGGTTCAGATCTGCAGGGGGTACCTGCCGTGCCCTCACCCTGAATCCGAAGTATAGCTTGTGTTCTCAGACTTCCGTCCTCACTCTCCTGGCCCCGAAGCCCTCATGTTTGGCAATTCCGGACCGACAATGAAGCACTCTGCCTGCCCTCTAGAAAAAATATATTGCCTAATGAGCTGCCCAGGCAGCTTAAATGAAGATAAACCTACACGGCACTCGAATGTACCCAAATTATATAGTCTAACCTGGGCACTAATGCACTGTCTGACACAACCTGAGCCCGGACCTGCTGACCAACACCCAGACAGCTGACCGCACGCTGAGCACATCAGACCCGCCATGGCCTTAGGTCATTATCTCTTCCCTACCTCAGTTTTCAGGCTTCAGAACCTAGACCTTATCTCCAATCACTGCCCACGGGTGACTGTGATGCAGAAATCAGAACTCTTCCTGACCCATGGCAAGAAACCTTGTGGTTGGCATGTTGTCCAACGTTCAGTGTAGGAGAAACCAGCATTCACCCTGAGGCCCCGCCCATTCTTGAGTGCGACGAGTGCATAAACACGCATTGTGACCTCAGCGTGAGTCCTGTCCTCTAGTAAGTCCTCTCAGTGGCTGGACCATTAGATGTCATAATGGGCTTGACATGTCCCTAGTCCCCAATTTTTAACCAGATTTCTGGTTGTCCAGTCGCCCCACCCCAGGGCTCTACTCTGGAATCCCTCATTTGGTGGGACATCTGAGGTTGAAAAACAAAATGAAACAAATCGACAACAACAACAAAAAAACGGACTTCTTCCATCCCCAGAATGACCGCAAACTCTTTGGACGGGACCGAACCCCCAGAGAGTAAGACTCGTCCATTTCCCATGAAGTCACCCGGCAATTTCACGACCATGATTGACACGATATCCAGAGACAAAAACTTGAGCAAGAGCCTCACACTCACCCTTTTTTCATATCCCGAAGTGTTCTCCTCATGGTCTGTAGATCAGTCCTGCCATACCTATGACCCAAAACATAAGCCGAGTTTGTGTTTTCAGACAACTGTCTAAACAGCTCTGGCCTACACACCCTACAGGCTCAGGGCCCTGGAGCCAAACCTGAGGACTGTACTTGCCCTCTCCAAGGGAATTGTATGTGCCCATTCCAATGGCCACAACCCTACTAATAGGATAACCTCCAAAGTCCCTGAGGCCATCCCAATAGTTGTGGCTTCCCAGGACAAACAGGGGCAATCTGAGCCCATCTGAGCACCTACCTGCACTCAGACCCGTAGACTGATGTCCCCAGAGGTAAAAAGGAACGAACAGGCCCCTAGGCACTAATCGGATCCATTGCTTTGGTTTCCAGGCATCTCTCCTCAGATGCCTGGATTTCAATACCAGCATATGGCTGTTTCTTGACTCACCCATCAGAACTAATCTCATCTACACATGGGAAACATGCACGTTGGAGCTGTGTCAAAGCCTCTGTTTAGGAGAACCCTTCAGTGCCCCAGGGCCACCGCTTCATTCCAAGGTCTCCATAGACACAAAAACATATTAGGACACATCCACAGGAGAGTCCATTTCAACTCAGCCTCCTCGGTTGCCCCCCACATCCAGCAGATCTAACCTGTCTTGTTGCTTGGAGACAATTGGAATGCGAGGTGGGCTACCCAGCCATCCATCCTTAGAACCCTGCTCGGAATCGTTGGCCTGGAGCCAACCAACAGGTCTCAATTGTCCTGCAGAAGAATCTTTGCAGTTTGGAGCTTCTCACAACTCCCATCGTGGGAAAACCCACATGTCCTCGTGATCCAACCCCCTTCAAGAAAGGGCCATCAGGGCAGACAGTCCAACCTGAGCGATCGTCTGATCCTTGCCCTGACTTCAGATGCACGAGATCTCGATTGAGGTCTGTAGATTGTGCCTGCCATATCCTCACCCAGAAATCTAGGCCTAGCTTGGGTTCTCAGACTGCGTCCTCAGACTACTGGCCCACAAGCCCTCCAGTTGGGCAATCCAGAACTACAATGCCGCACTCTGCCTGCCCTACAGAAGTAAAACATTGCCCTCAGGGCTACCCCGAAACCCCAAATGAGGATCAACCTGCACGCCATTCGGCTGTGCCCGAAACATATAGGCTGACCTGGGCACTATTTCCCCTTCTGACCCAGCCTGAGCCTGGACCTCCTGGTCCCACCCAGACAGCTGGCCGCACACTGAGCACATCGGACCCGCCATGGCCTTAGGTCGTCATCTCTTCCCAACTGCGGTTTTCAGGCTCCAGAACCTAGACCTTATCTCCAACCACTGCCCAGGGTTGAAAATGATGCAGAAATCAGAACTCTTTCCCCATGGCAAGAAACCTTCTGGTTGGCATGTAGTCCAACGTTCAGTGTAGTTGAAACAAGCGTGGCCCATGAGGCCCAGCCCATGCTTGCGGGCCACATTGGTCACAAACACACATTGTGACCCTCAGCCTGAGCCCAGTCCTCAGGTAAGGCCTCTCAGGGCCTATATGAAGAGACAGCATATTGGGCTTGCCATGCCCCTAGGCCCCAATTTTTAACCATAGTTCGGGTTGTCCCTTCACTCTTCCCCAGGGCTCTGCTTTGGAATTCCTCTTTTGGTGGGACACCTGAGGTAACAAACCTGAAAGGAGTCCTCCCATCCCACAGATTGACGAAAAACAATTGGGATCGGGCCAAATCCACAGAGAGGAAGATTCGTCCATGGCCCATGAGACCTTCCCAACATTCCACGGCCATCGCTGAAACAAAATCCAGAGAAAAAAGCCTGAGCAAGCACCTCAAACTCGCTCATTCTTCATATCCTGAAGAGTACTTCTCATGGTTTGTAGATCGGGCGTGCCATACCTACGTCCCCAAACTTAAGCTGAGTTTGTGTTTTCAGTCTTCTGTCCTCAAAGTCCTGGGCCACACTCCCTCCAGGCTGGGGCCCCTGGAGCCACACATTAGGACTGCCCCCACCCCATCCATGGGAATTCTGCCCATTCCATTGTCAAAAATCGTACAAATTAGGAGAACTCTCCAAAGTCCCTGAGGCCATCCCAATAGTGTAGGTCGCCCGGGACAAAAAAGGGCGGTTGATACCGGCTGAGCATCTACCTCCACTCATCTACCTCCACTCATACCAAGAAGATTGAACCAGACAGGACCCGAGGCCATTATCGGATCCATTGCTTTGGTTTACAGGCATGTCTCCTCAAAAGCCTGGATTCCAATACCAGCAGAGGGGATTTCCTGAGGCACCCATCAGAACAAATCTCGTCTCCACAAGGAAACTTGTGCATGGGAGCTATGCCAAAGCTTAGGAGAATACTTCAGGGTCCCGGTGCCACCTCCCCATTCCAAGGCCCTCATGGACACAAATACACGTTAGGACCCATCCTCTGGAAAGTGCATTTCAACTCAGCCACCCCGGTTGCTCCCGCAGATCCATTAGATCTAAACTGTCCTGTTGCTAGGAGACAATTGGAAGGCGAGGCGGCCTTCCCAGGCATCCATCCTGGAACAGTGCTCTGGAGTCATTCCATATGGGATGTCCTGGAGCTGTCCAACAGGTCTCAATTGTCCCGCAGAAGGAATCCTTGAAGGGGGCATCCCACATCTCCCAACGTGGAAAACCTCCATTGCCTCGAGATTCCGCTCCCTTCATGAAGGGGCCGTCATGCACAGAAACTCCAACCTGAGCCAACGTCGGATCCTCGCCCTGACTTCAGATTCATGAGATATTGGTTCAGATCTGCAGGGGGTACCTGCCGTGCCCTCACCCTGAATCCGAAGACTAGCTTGTGTTCTCAGACTTCCGTCCTCACTCTCCTGGCCCCGAAGCCCTCACGTTTGGCAATTCCGGACCGACAATGAAGCACTCTGCCTGCCCTCTAGAAAAAATGTATTGCCTAATGAGCTCCCCAGGCAGCTTAAATGAGGATAAACCTACACGGCACTCGAATGTACCCAAATTATATAGTCTAACCTGGGCACTAATGCACTGTCTGACACAACCTGAGCCCGGACCTGCTGACCAACACCCAGACAGCTGACCGCACGCTGAGCACATCAGACCCGCCATGGCCTTAGGTCATCATCTCTTCCCTACCTCAGTTTTCAGGCTTCAGAGCCTAGACCTTATCTCCAATCACTGCCCACGGGTGACTGTGATGCAGAAATCAGAACTCTTCCTGACCCATGGCAAGAAACCTTGTGGTAGGCATGTTGTCCAACGTTCAGTGTAGGAGAAACCAGCATTCACCCTGAGGCCCCGCCCATTCTTGAGTGCGACGAGTGCATAAACACGCATTGTGACCTCAGCGTGAGTCCTGTCCTCTAGTAAGTCCTCTCAGTGGCTGGACCATTAGATGTCATAATGGGCTTGACATGTCCCTAGTCCCCAATTTTTAACCAGATTTCTGGTTGTCCAGTCGCCCCACCCCAGGGCTCTACTCTGGAATCCCTCATTTGGTGGGACATCTGAGGTTGAAAAACAAAATGAAACAAATCGACAACAACAACAAAAAAACGGACTTCTTCCATCCCCAGAATGAACGCAAACTCTTTGCACGGGACCGAACCCCCAGAGAGTAAGACTCGTCCATTTCCCATGAAGTCACCCGGCAATTTCACGACCATGATTGACACGATATCCAGAGACAAAAACTTGAGCAAGAGCCTCACACTCGCCCTTTTTTCATATCCCGAAGTGTTCTCCTCATGGTCTGTAGATCAGTCCTGCCATACCTATGACCCAAAACATAAGCCGAGTTTGTGTTTTCAGACAACTGTCCATACAGCTCTGGCCTACACACCCTACAGGCTCAGGGCCCTGGAGCCAAACCTGAGGACTGTACTTGCCCTCTCCAAGGGAATTGTATGTGCCCATTCCAATGGCCACGACCCTACTAATAGGATAACCTCCAAAGTTCCTGAGGCCATCCCAAGAGTTGTGGCTTCCCAGGACAAACAGGGGCAATCTGAGACCATCTGAGCACCTACCTGCACTCAGACCCGTAGACTGATGTCCCCAGAGGTAAAAAGGAACGAACAGGCCCCTAGGCACTAATCGGATCCATTGCTTTGGTTTCCAGGCATCTCTCCTCAGAGGCCTGGATTTCAATACCAGCATATGGCTGTTTCTTGACTCACCCATCAGAACTAATCTCATCTACACATGGGAAACATGCACGTTGGAGCTGTGTCAAAGCCTCTGTTTAGGAGAACCCTTCAGGGCCCCAGGGCCACCGCTTCATTCCAAGGTCTCCATAGACACAAAAACATATTAGGACACATCCACAGGAGAGTCCATTTCAATTCAGCCTCCTCGGTTGCCCCCACATCCAGCAGTTCTAACCTGTCTTGTTGCTTGGAGACAATTGGAATGCGAGGTGGGCTACCCAGCCATCCATCCTTAGAACCCTGCTCGGAATCGTTGGCCTGGAGCCAACCAACAGGTCTCAATTGTCCTGCAGAAGAATCTTTGCAGTTTGGAGCTTCTCACAACTACCATCGTGGGAAAACCCCCATGTCCTCGTGATCCAACCCCCTTCAAGAAAGGGCCATCAGGGCAGAAAGTCCAACCTGAGCGATCGTCTGATCCTTGCCCTGACTTCAGATGCAAGAGATCTCGATTGAGGTCTGTAGATTGTGCCTGCCATATCCTCACCCAGAAACCTAGGCCTAGCTTGGGTTCTCAGACTCCGTCCTCAGACTACTGGCCCACAAGCCCTCCAGTTGAGCAATCCAGAACTACAATGCCGCACTCTGCCTGCCCAACAGAAGTAAAATATTGCCCTCAGTGCTACCCCGAAACCCCAAATGAGGATCAACCTGCACGCCATTCGGCTGTGCCCGAAACATATAGGCTGACCTGGGCACTATTTCCCCTTCTGACCCAGCCTGAGCCTGGACCTCCTGGTCCCACCCAGACAGCTGGCCGCACACTGAGCACATCGGACCCGCCATGGCCTTAGGTCGTCATCTCTTCCCAACTGCGGTTTTCAGGCTCCAGAACCTAGACCTTATCTCCAACCACTGCCAAGGGTTGAAAATGATGCAGAAATCAGAACTCTTTCCCCATGGCAAGAAACCTTGTGGTTGGCATGTTGTCCAACGTTCAGTGTAGTTGAAACAAGCGTGGCCCATGAGGCCCAGCCCATGCTTGCGGGCCACATTGGTCACAAACACACATTGTGACCCTCAGCCTGAGCCCAGTCCTCTGGTAAGGCCTCTCAGGGCCTATATGAAGAGACAGCATATTGGGCTTGCCATGCCCCTAGGCCCCAATTTTTAACCATAGTTCGGGTTGTCCCTTCACTCTTCCCCAGGGCTCTGCTTTGGAATTCCTCTTTTGGTGGGACACCTGAGGTAACAAACCTGAAAGGAGTCCTCCCATCCCACAGATTGACGAAAAACAATTGGGATAGGGCCAAATCCACAGAGAGGAAGATTCGTCCATGGCCCATGAGACCTCCCCAACATTCCAAGGCCATCGCTGAAACAAAATCCAGAGAAAAAAGCCTGAGCAAGCGCCTCAGACTCGCTCATTCTTCATATCCTGAAGAGTTCTTCTCATGGTTTGTAGATCGGGCGTGCCATACCTACGTCCCCAAACTTAAGCTGAGTTTGTGTTTTCAGTCTTCTGTCCTCAATGTCCTGGGCCACACTCCCTCCAGGCTGGGGCCCCTGGAGCCACACATTAGGACTGCCCCCACCCCATCCATGGGAATTCTGCCCATTCCATTGTCAAAAATCGTACAAATTAGAATAACCCTCCAAAGTCCCTGAGGCCATCCCAATAGTGTAGGTCGCCCGGGACAAAAAAGGGCGGTTGATACCGGCTGAGCATCTACCTCCACTCATCTACCTCCACTCATACCAAGAAGATTGAACCAGACAGGACCCGAGGCCATTATCGGATCCATTGCTTTGGTTTACAGGCATGTCTCCTCAAAAGCCTGGATTCCAATACCAGCAGAGGGGATTTCCTGAGGCACCCATCAGAACAAATCTCGTCTCCACAAGGAAACTTGTGCATGGGAGCTATGCCAAAGCTTAGGAGAATACCTCAGGGTTCCGGTGCCACCTCCCCATTCCAAGGCCCTCATGGACACAAACACACGTTAGGAACCATCCTCTGGAAAGTGCATTTCAACTCAGCCACCCTGGTTGCTCCCGCAGATCCATTAGATCAAACTGTCTTGTTGCTAGGAGACAATTGGAAGGCGAGGCAGACTTCCCAGGCATCCATCCTGGAACGGTGCTCTGGAGTCATTCCATATGGGATGTCCTGGAGCTGTCCAACAGGTCTCAATTGTCCCGCAGAAGGAATCCTTGAAGGGGGCATCCCACATCTCCCAACGTGGAAAACCTCCATGGCCTCGAGATTCCGCTCCCTTCATGAAGGGGCCGTCATGCACAGAAACTCCAACCTGAGCCAACGTCGGATCCTCGCCCTGACTTCAGATGCATGAGATATTGGTTCAGATCTGCAGGGGGTACCTGCCGTGCCCTCACCCTGAATCCGAAGTATAGCTTGTGTTCTCAGACTTCCGTCCTCACTCTCCTGGCCCCGAAGCCCTCATGTTTGGCAATTCCGGACCGACAATGAAGCACTCTGCCTGCCCTCTAGAAAAAATATATTGCCTAATGAGCTGCCCAGGCAGCTTAAATGAAGATAAACCTACAAGGCACTCTAATGTACCCAAATTATATAGTCTAACCTGGGCACTAATGCACTGTCTGACACAACCTGAGCCCGGACCTGCTGACCAACACCCAGACAGCTGACCGCACGCTGAGCACATCAGACCCGCCATGGCCTTAGGTCATCATCTCTTCCCTACCTCAGTTGTCAGGCTTCAGAACCTAGACCTTATCTCCAATCACTGCCCACGGGTGACTGTGATGCAGAAATCAGAACTCTTCCTGACCCATGGCAAGAAACCTTGTGGTTGGCATGTTGTCCAACGTTCAGTGTAGGAGAAACCAGCATTCACCCTGAGGCCCCGCCCATTCTTGAGTGCGACGAGTGCATAAACACGCATTGTGACCTCAGCGTGAGTCCTGTCCTCTAGTAAGTCCTCTCAGTGGCTGGACCATTAGATGTCATAATGGGCTTGACATGTCCCTAGTCCCCAATTTTTAACCAGATTTCTGGTTGTCCAGTCGCCCCACCCCAGGGCTCTACTCTGGAATCCCTCATTTGGTGGGACATCTGAGGTTGAAAAACAAAATGAAACAAATCGACAACAACAACAAAAAAACGGACTTCTTCCATCCCCAGAATGACCGCAAACTCTTTGGACGGGACCGAACCCCCAGAGAGTAAGACTCGTCCATTTCCCATGAAGTCACCCGGCAATTTCACGACCATGATTGACACGATATCCAGAGACAAAAACTTGAGCAAGAGCCTCACACTCACCCTTTTTTCATATCCCGAAGTGTTCTCCTCATGGTCTGTAGATCAGTCCTGCCATACCTATGACCCAAAACATAAGCCGAGTTTGTGTTTTCAGACAACTGTCTAAACAGCTCTGGCCTACACACCCTACAGGCTCAGGGCCCTGGAGCCAAACCTGAGGACTGTACTTGCCCTCTCCAAGGGAATTGTATGTGCCCATTCCAATGGCCACAACCCTACTAATAGGATAACCTCCAAAGTCCCTGAGGCCATCCCAATAGTTGTGGCTTCCCAGGACAAACAGGGGCAATCTGAGCCCATCTGAGCACCTACCTGCACTCAGACCCGTAGACTGATGTCCCCAGAGGTAAAAAGGAACGAACAGGCCCCTAGGCACTAATCGGATCCATTGCTTTGGTTTCCAGGCATCTCTCCTCAGATGCCTGGATTTCAATATCAGCATATGGCTGTTTCTTGACTCACCCATCAGAACTAATCTCATCTACACATGGGAAACATGCACGTTGGAGCTGTGTCAAAGCCTCTGTTTAGGAGAACCCTTCAGTGCCCCAGGGCCACCGCTTCATTCCAAGGTCTCCATAGACACAAAAACATATTAGGACACATCCACAGGAGAGTCCATTTCAACTCAGCCTCCTCGGTTGCCCCCCACATCCAGCAGATATAACCTGTCTTGTTGCTTGGAGACAATTGGAATGCGAGGTGGGCTACCCAGCCATCCATCCTTAGAACCCTGCTCGGAATCGTTGGCCTGGAGCCAACCAACAGGTCTCAATTGTCCTGCAGAAGAATCTTTGCAGTTTGGAGCTTCTCACAACTCCCATCGTGGGAAAACCCACATGTCCTCGTGATCCAACCCCCTTCAAGAAAGGGCCATCAGGGCAGAAAGTCCAACCTGAGCGATCGTCTGATCCTTGCCCTGACTTCAGATGCACGAGATCTCGATTGAGGTCTGTAGATTGTGCCTGCCATATCCTCACCCAGAAATCTAGGCCTAGCTTGGGTTCTCAGACTGCGTCCTCAGACTACTGGCCCACAAGCCCTCCAGTTGGGCAATCCAGAACTACAATGCCGCACTCTGCCTGCCCTACAGAAGTAAAACATTGCCCTCAGGGCTACCCCGAAACCCCAAATGAGGATCAACCTGCACGCCATTCGGCTGTGCCCGAAACATATAGGCTGACCTGGGCACTATTTCCCCTTCTGACCCAGCCTGAGCCTGGACCTCCTGGTCCCACCCAGACAGCTGGCCGCACACTGAGCACATCGGACCCGCCATGGCCTTAGGTCGTCATCTCTTCCCAACTGCGGTTTTCAGGCTCCAGAACCTAGACCTTATCTCCAACCACTGCCCAGGGTTGAAAATGATGCAGAAATCAGAACTCTTTCCCCATGGCAAGAAACCTTCTGGTTGGCATGTAGTCCAACGTTCAGTGTAGTTGAAACAAGCGTGGCCCATGAGGCCCAGCCCATGCTTGCGGGCCACATTGGTCACAAACACACATTGTGACCCTCAGCCTGAGCCCAGTCCTCAGGTAAGGCCTCTCAGGGCCTATATGAAGAGACAGCATATTGGGCTTGCCATGCCCCTAGGCCCCAATTTTTAACCATAGTTCGGGTTGTCCCTTCACTCTTCCCCAGGGCTCTGCTTTGGAATTCCTCTTTTGGTGGGACACCTGAGGTAACAAACCTGAAAGGAGTCCTCCCATCCCACAGATTGACGAAAAACAATTGGGATCGGGCCAAATCCACAGAGAGGAAGATTCGTCCATGGCCCATGAGACCTTCCCAACATTCCACGGCCATCGCTGAAACAAAATCCAGAGAAAAAAGCCTGAGCAAGCACCTCAAACTCGCTCATTCTTCATATCCTGAAGAGTACTTCTCATGGTTTGTAGATCGGGCGTGCCAACCTACGTCCCCAAACTTAAGCTGAGTTTGTGTTTTCAGTCTTCTGTCCTCAAAGTCCTGGGCCACACTCCCTCCAGGCTGGGGCCCCTGGAGCCACACATTAGGACTGCCCCCACCCCATCCATGGGAATTCTGCCCATTCCATTGTCAAAAATCGTACAAATTAGGAGAACTCTCCAAAGTCCCTGAGGCCATCCCAATAGTGTAGGTCGCCCGGGACAAAAAAGGGCGGTTGATACCGGCTGAGCATCTACCTCCACTCATCTACCTCCACTCATACCAAGAAGATTGAACCAGACAGGACCCGAGGCCATTATCGGATCCATTGCTTTGGTTTACAGGCATGTCTCCTCAAAAGCCTGGATTCCAATACCAGCAGAGGGGATTTCCTGAGGCACCCATCAGAACAAATCTCGTCTCCACAAGGAAACTTGTGCATGGGAGCTATGCCAAAGCTTAGGAGAATACTTCAGGGTCCCGGTGCCACCTCCCCATTCCAAGGCCCTCATGGACACAAATACACGTTAGGACCCATCCTCTGGAAAGTGCATTTCAACTCAGCCACCCCGGTTGCTCCCGCAGATCCATTAGATCTAAACTGTCCTGTTGCTAGGAGACAATTGGAAGGCGAGGCGGACTTCCCAGGCATCCATCCTGGAACAGTGCTCTGGAGTCATTCCATATGGGATGTCCTGGAGCTGTCCAACAGATCTCAATTGTCCCGCAGAAGGAATCCTTGAAGGGGGCATCCCACATCTCCCAACGTGGAAAACCTCCATTGCCTCGAGATTCCGCTCCCTTCATGAAGGGGCCGTCATGCACAGAAACTCCAACCTGAGCCAACGTCGGATCCTCGCCCTGACTTCAGATTCATGAGATATTGGTTCAGATCTGCAGGGGGTACCTGCCGTGCCCTCACCCTGAATCCGAAGACTAGCTTGTGTTCTCAGACTTCCGTCCTCACTCTCCTGGCCCCGAAGCCCTCACGTTTGGCAATTCAGGACCGACAATGAAGCACTCTGCCTGCCCTCTAGAAAAAATGTATTGCCTAATGAGCTCCCCAGGCAGCTTAAATGAGGATAAACCTACACGGCACTCGAATGTACCCAAATTATATAGTCTAACCTGGGCACTAATGCACTGTCTGACACAACCTGAGCCCGGACCTGCAGACCAACACCCAGACAGCTGACCGCACGCTGAGCACATCAGACCCGCCATGGCCTTAGGTCATCATCTCTTCCCTACCTCAGTTTTCAGGCTTCAGAGCCTAGACCTTATCTCCAATCACTGCCCACGGGTGACTGTGATGCAGAAATCAGAACTCTTCCTGACCCATGGCAAGAAACCTTGTGGTAGGCATGTTGTCCAACGTTCAGTGTAGGAGAAACCAGCATTCACCCTGAGGCCCCGCCCATTCTTGAGTGCGACGAGTGCATAAACACGCATTGTGACCTCAGCGTGAGTCCTGTCCTCTAGTAAGTCCTCTCAGTGGCTGGACCATTAGATGTCATAATGGGCTTGACATGTCCCTAGTCCCCAATTTTTAACCAGATTTCTGGTTGTCCAGTCGCCCCACCCCAGGGCTCTACTCTGGAATCCCTCATTTGGTGGGACATCTGAGGTTGAAAAACAAAATGAAACAAATCGACAACAACAACAAAAAAACGGACTTCTTCCATCCCCAGAATGACCGCAAACTCTTTGCACGGGACCGAACCCCCAGAGAGTAAGACTCGTCCATTTCCCATGAAGTCACCCGGCAATTTCACGACCATGATTGACACGATATCCAGAGACAAAATCTTGAGCAAGAGCCTCACACTCGCCCTTTTTTCATATCCCGAAGTGTTCTCCTCATGGTCTGTAGATCAGTCCTGCCATACCTATGACCCAAAACATAAGCCGAGTTTGTGTTTTCAGACAACTGTCCATACAGCTCTGGCCTACACACCCTACAGGCTCAGGGCCCTGGAGCCAAACCTGAGGACTGTACTTGCCCTCTCCAAGGGAATTGTATGTGCCCATTCCAATGGCCACGACCCTACTAATAGGATAACCTCCAAAGTTCCTGAGGCCATCCCAAGAGTTGTGGCTTCCCAGGACAAACAGGGGCAATCTGAGACCATCTGAGCACCTACCTGCACTCAGACCCGTAGACTGATGTCCCCAGAGGTAAAAAGGAACGAACAGGCCCCTAGGCACTAATCGGATCCATTGCTTTGGTTTCCAGGCATCTCTCCTCAGAGGCCTGGATTTCAATACCAGCATATGGCTGTTTCTTGACTCACCCATCAGAACAAATCTCATCTACACATGGGAAACATGCACGTTGGAGCTGTGTCAAAGCCTCTGTTTAGGAGAACCCTTCAGGGCCCCAGGGCCACCGCTTCATTCCAAGGTCTCCATAGACACAAAAACATATTAGGACACATCCACAGGAGAGTCCATTTCAACTCAGCCTCCTCGGTTGCCCCCACATCCAGCAGTTCTAACCTGTCTTGTTGCTTGGAGACAATTGGAATGCGAGGTGGGCTACCCAGCCATCCATCCTTAGAACCCTGCTCGGAATCGTTGGCCTGGAGCCAACCAACAGGTCTCAATTGTCCTGCAGAAGAATCTTTGCAGTTTGGAGCTTCTCACAACTCCCATCGTGGGAAAACCCCCATGTCCTCGTGATCCAACCCCCTTCAAGAAAGGGCCATCAGGGCAGAAAGTCCAACCTGAGCGATCGTCTGATCCTTGCCCTGACTTCAGATGCACGAGATCTCGATTGAGGTCTGTAGATTGTGCCTGCCATATCCTCACCCAGAAACCTAGGCCTAGCTTGGGTTCTCAGACTCCGTCCTCAGACTACTGGCCCACAAGCCCTCCAGTTGAGCAATCCAGAACTACAATGCCGCACTCTGCCTGCCCTACAGAAGTAAAACATTGCCCTCAGGGCTACCCCGAAACCCCAAATGAGGATCAACCTGCACGCCATTCGGCTGTACCCGAAACATATAGGCTGACCTGGGCACTATTTCCCCTTCTGACCCAGCCTGAGCCTGGACCTCCTGGTCCCACCCAGACAGCTGGCCGCACACTGAGCACATCGGACCCGCCATGGCCTTAGGTCGTCATCTCTTCCCAACTGCGGTTTTCAGGCTCCAGAACCTAGACCTTATCTCCAACCACTGCCCAGGGTTGAAAATGATGCAGAAATCAGAACTCTTTCCCCATGGCAAGAAACCTTGTGGTTGGCATGTTGTCCAACGTTCAGTGTAGTTGAAACAAGCGTGGCCCATGAGGCCCAGCCCATGCTTACGGGCCACATTGGTCACAAACACACATTGTGACCCTCAGCCTGAGCCCAGTCCTCAGGTAAGGCCTCTCAGGGCCTATATGAAGAGACAGCATATTGGGCTTGCCATGCCCCTAGGCCCCAATTTTTAACCATAGTTCGGGTTGTCCCTTCACTCTTCCCCAGGGCTCTGCTTTGGAATTCCTCTTTTGGTGGGACACCTGAGGTAACAAACCTGAAAGGAGTCCTCCCATCCCACAGATTGACGAAAAACAATTGGGATCGGGCCAAATCCACAGAGAGGAAGATTCGTCCATGGCCCATGAGACCTCCCCAACATTCCAAGGCCATCGCTGAAACAAAATCCAGAGAAAAAAGCCTGAGCAAGCGCCTCAGACTCGCTCATTCTTCATATCCTGAAGAGTTCTTCTCATGGTTTGTAGATCGGGCGTGCCATACCTACGTCCCCAAACTTAAGCTGAGTTTGTGTTTTCAGTCTTCTGTCCTCAAAGTCCTGGGCCACACTCCCTCCAGGCTGGGGCCCCTGGAGCCACACATTAGGACTGCCCCCACCCCATCCATGGGAATTCTGCCCATTCCATTGTCAAAAATCGTACAAATTAGAATAACCCTCCAAAGTCCCTGAGGCCATCCCAATAGTGTAGGTCGCCCGGGACAAAAAAGGGCGGTTGATACCGGCTGAGCATCTACCTCCACTCATCTACCTCCACTCATACCAAGAAGATTGAACCAGACAGGACCCGAGGCCATTATCGGATCCATTGCTTTGGTTTACAGGCATGTCTCCTCAAAAGCCTGGATTCCAATACCAGCAGAGGGGATTTCCTGAGGCACCCATCAGAACAAATCTCGTCTCCACAAGGAAACTTGTGCATGGGAGCTATGCCAAAGCTTAGGAGAATACCTCAGGGTCCCGGTGCCACCTCCCCATTCCAAGGCCCTCATGGACACAAACACACGTTAGGAACCATCCTCTGGAAAGTGCATTTCAACTCAGCCACCCCGGTTGCTCCAGCAGATCCATTAGATCAAACTGTCTTGTTGCTAGGAGACAATTGGAAGGCGAGGCGGACTTCCCAGGCATCCATCCTGGAACGTTGCTCTGGAGTCATTCCATATGGGATGTCCTGGAGCTGTCCAACAGGTCTCAATTGTCCCGCAGAAGGAATCCTTGAAGTGGGCATCCCACATCTCCCAACGTGGAAAACCTCCATGGCCTCGAGATTCCGCTCCCTTCATGAAGGGGCCGTCATGCACAGAAACTCCAACCTGAGCCAACGTCGGATCCTCGCCCTGACTTCAGATGCATGAGATATTGGTTCAGATCTGCAGGGGGTACCTGCCGTGCCCTCACCCTGAATCCGAAGTATAGCTTGTGTTCTCAGACTTCCGTCCTCACTCTCCTGGCCCCGAAGCCCTCATGTTTGGCAATTCCGGACCGACAATGAAGCACTCTGCCTGCCCTCTAGAAAAAATATATTGCCTAATGAGCTGCCCAGGCAGCTTAAATGAAGATAAACCTACACGGCACTCGAATGTACCCAAATTATATAGTCTAACCTGGGCACTAATGCACTGTCTGACACAACCTGAGCCCGGACCTGCTGACCAACACCCAGACAGCTGACCGCACGCTGAGCACATCAGACCCGCCATGGCCTTAGGTCATCATCTCTTCCCTACCTCAGTTTTCAGGCTTCAGAACCTAGACCTTATCTCCAATCACTGCCCACGGGTGACTGTGATGCAGAAATCAGAACTCTTCCTGACCCATGGCAAGAAACCTTGTGGTTGGCATGTTGTCCAACGTTCAGTGTAGGAGAAACCAGCATTCACCCTGAGGCCCCGCCCATTCTTGAGTGCGACGAGTGCATAAACACGCATTGTGACCTCAGCGTGAGTCCTGTCCTCTAGTAAGTCCTCTCAGTGGCTGGACCATTAGATGTCATAATGGGCTTGACATGTCCCTAGTCCCCAATTTTTAACCAGATTTCTGGTTGTCCAGTCGCCCCACCCCAGGGCTCTACTCTGGAATCCCTCATTTGGTGGGACATCTGAGGTTGAAAAACAAAATGAAACAAATCGACAACAACAACAAAAAAACGGACTTCTTCCATCCCCAGAATGACCGCAAACTCCTTGGACGGGACTGAACCCCCAGAGAGTAAGACTCGTCCATTTCCCATGAAGTCACCCGGCAATTTCACGACCATGATTGACACGATATCCAGAGACAAAAACTTGAGCAAGAGCCTCACACTCACCCTTTTTTCATATCCCGAAGTGTTCTCCTCATGGTCTGTAGATCAGTCCTGCCATACCTATGACCCAAAACATAAGCCGAGTTTGTGTTTTCAGACAACTGTCTAAACAGCTCTGGCCTACACACCCTACAGGCTCAGGGCCCTGGAGCCAAACCTGAGGACTGTACTTGCCCTCTCCAAGGGAATTGTATGTGCCCATTCCAATGGCCACAACCCTACTAATAGGATAACCTCCAAAGTCCCTGAGGCCATCCCAATAGTTGTGGCTTCCCAGGACAAACAGGGGGCAATCTGAGCCCATCTGAGCACCTACCTGCACTCAGACCCGTAGACTGATGTCCCCAGAGGTAAAAAGGAACGAACAGGCCCCTAGGCACTAATCGGATCCATTGCTTTGGTTTCCAGGCATCTCTCCTCAGAGGCCTGGATTTCAATACCAGCATATGGCTGTTTCTTGACTCACCCATCAGAACAAATCTCATCTACACATGGGAAACATGCACGTTGGAGCTGTGTCAAAGCCTCTGTTTAGGAGAACCCTTCAGGGCCCCAGGGCCACCGCTTCATTCCAAGGTCTCCATAGACACAAAAACATATTAGGACACATCCACAGGAGAGTCCATTTCAACTCAGCCTCCTCGGTTGCCCCCCACATCCAGCAGATCTAACCTGTCTTGTTGCTTGGAGACAATTGGAATGCGAGGTGGGCTACCCAGCCATCCATCCTTAGAACCCTGCTCGGAATCGTTGGCCTGGAGCCAACCAACAGGTCTCAATTGTCCTGCAGAAGAATCTTTGCAGTTTGGAGCTTCTCACAAATCCCATCGTGGGAAAACCCCCATGTCCTCGTGATCCAACCCCCTTCAAGAAAGGGCCATCAGGGCAGAAAGTCCAACCTGAGCGATCGTCTGATCCTTTCCCTGACTTCAGATGCACGAGATCTCTATTGAGGTCTGTAGATTGTGCCTGCCATATCCTCACCCAGAAACCTAGGCCTAGCTTGGGTTCTCAGACTCCGTCCTCAGACTACTGGCCCACAAGCCCTCCAGTTGGGCAATACAGAACTACAATGCCGCACTCTGCCGGCCCTACAGAAGTAAAACATTGCCCTCAGGGCTACCCCGAAACTCCAAATGAGGATCAACCTGCACGCCATTCGGCTGTACCCCAAACTTGTAGGCTGACCTGGGCACTATTTCCCCTTCTGACCCAGCCTGAGCCTGGACCTCCTGGTCCCACCCAGACAGCTGGCCGCACACTGAGCACATCGGACCCGCCATGGCCTTAGGTCATCATCTCTTCCCAACTGCGGTTTTCAGGCTCCAGAACCTAGACCTTATCTCCAACCATTGCCCAGGGTTGAAAATGATGCAGAAATCAGAACTCTTTCCCCATGGCAAGAAACCTTGTGGTTGGCATGTTGTCCAACGTTCAGTGTAGTTGAAACAAGCGTTGCCCATGAGGCCCAGCCCATGCTTGCGGGCCACATTGGTCACAAACACACATTGTGACCCTCAGCCTGAGCCCAGTCCTCAGGTAAGGCCTCTCAGGGCCTATATGAAGAGACAGCATATTGGGCTTGCCATGCCCCTAGGCCCCAATTTTTAACCGTAGTTCGGGTTGTCCCTTCTCTCTTCCCCAGGGCTCTGCTTTGGAATTCCTCTTTTGGTGGGACACCTGAGGTAAAAAACCTGAAAGGAGTCCTCCCATCCCAAAGATTGACGAAAAACAATTGGGATCGGGCCAAATCCACAGAGAGGAAGATTCGTCCATGGCCCATGAGTCCTCCCCAACATTCCACGGCCATCGCTGAAACAAAATCCAGAGACAAAAGCCTGAGCAAGCGCCTCAGACTCGCTCATTCTTCATATCCTGAAGAGTTCTTCTCATGGTTTGTAGATCGGGCGTGCCATACCTACGTCCCCAAACTTAAGCTGAGTTTGTGTTTTCAGTCTTCTGTCCTCAAAGTCCTGGGCCACACTCCCTCCAGGCTGGGGCCCCTGGAGCCACACATTAGGACTGCCCCCACCCAATCCATGGGAATTCTGCCCATTCCATTGTCAAAAATCGTACAAATTAGGAGAACCCTCCAAAGTCCCTGAGGCCATCCCAATAGTGTAGGTCGCCCGGGACAGAAAAGGGCGGTTGATACCGGCTGAGCATCTACCTCCACTCATCTACCTCCACTCATACCAAGAAGATTGAACCAGACAGGACCCGAGGCCATTATCGGAACCATTGCTTTGGTTTACAGGCATGTCTCCTCAAAAGCCTGGATTCCAATACCAGCAGAGGGGATTTCCTGAGGCACCCATCAGAACAAATCTCGTCTCCACAAGGAAACTTGTGCATGGGAGCTATGCCAAAGCTTAGGAGAATACTTCAGGGTCCCGGTGCCACCTCCCCATTCCAAGGCCCTCATGGTCACAAACACACGTTAGGACCCATCCTCTGGAAAGTGCATTTCAACTCAGCCACCCCGGTTGCTCCCGCAGATCCATTAGATCTAAACTGTCTTGTTGCTAGGAGACAATTGGAAGGCGAGGCGGACTTCCCAGGCATTCATCCTGGAACAGTGCTCTGGAGTCATTCCATATGGGATGTCATGGAGCTGTCCAACAGGTCTCAATTGTCCCGCAGAAGGAATCCTTGAAGGGGGCATCCCACATCTCCCAACGTGGAAAACCTCCATGGCCTCGAGATTCCGCTCCCTTCATGAAGGGGCCGTCATGCACAGAAACTCCAACCTGAGCCAACGTCGGATCCTCGCCCTGACTTCAGATGCATGAGATATTGTTTCAGATCTGCAGTGGGTACCTGCCGTGCCCTCACCCTGAATCCGAAGACTAACTTGTGTTCTCACACTTCCGTCCTCACTCTCCTGGCCCCGAAGCCCTGAAGTTTGGCAATTCCGGAGCGACAATGAAGCACTCTGCCTGCCCTCTAGAAAAAATGTATTGCCTAATGAGCTCCCCAGGCAGCTTAAATGAGGATAAACCTACACGGCACTCGAATGTACGCAAATTATATAGTCTAACCTGGGCACTAATGCACTGTCTGACACAACCTGAGCCCGGACCTGCTGACCAACACCCAGACAGCTGACCGCACCCTGAGCACATCAGACCCGCCATGGCCTTAGGTCATCATCTCTTCCCTACCTCAGTTTTCAGGCTTCAGAACCTAGACCTTATCTCCAATCACTGCCCACGGGTGTCTGTGATGCAGAAATCAGAACTCTTCCTGACCCATGGCAAGAAACCTTGTGGTTGGCATGTTGTCCAACCTTCAGTGTAGGAGAAACCAGCATTCACCCTGAGGCCCCGCCCATTCTTGCGTGCGACGAGAGCATAAACACGCATTGTGACCTCAGCGTGAGTCCTGTCCTCTAGTAACTCCTCTCAGTGGCTGGACCATTAGATGTCATAATGGGCTTGACATGTCCCTAGTCCCCAATTTTTAACCAGATTTCTGGTTGTCCAGTCGCCCCACCCCAGGGCTCTACTCTGGAATCCCTCATTTGGTGGGACATCTGAGGTTGAAAAACAAAATGAAACAAATCGACAACAACAAAAAAACGGACTTCTTCCATCCCCAGAATGACCGCAAACTCTTTGGACGGGACCGAACCCCCAGAGAGTAAGACTCGTCCATTTCCCATGAAGTCACCCGGCAATTTCACGACCATGAGTGACACGATATCCAGAGACAAAAACTTGAGCAAGAGCCTCACACTCGCCCTTTTTTCATATCCCGAAGTGTTCTCCTCACGGTCTGTAGATCAGTCCTGCCATACCTATGACCCAAAACATAAGCCGAGTTTGTGTTTTCAGACAACTGTCCAAACAGCTCTGGCCTACACACCCTACAGGCTCAGGGCCCTGGAGCCAAACCTGAGGACTGTACTTGCCCTCTCCATGGGAATTGTATGTGCCCATTCCAATGGCCACGACCCTACTAATAGGATAACCTCCAAAGTCGCTGAGGCCATCCCAAGAGTTGTGGCTTCCCAGGACAAACAGGGGCAATCTGAGTCCATCTGAGCACCTACCTGCACTCAGACCCGTAGACTGATGTCCCCAGAGGTAAAAAGGAACAAACAGGCCCCTAGGCACTAATCGGATCCATTGCTTTGGTTTCCAGGCATCTCTACTCAGAGGCCTGGATTTCAATACCAGCATATGGCTGTTTCTTGACTCACCCATCAGAACAAATCTCATCTACACATGGGAAACATGCACGTTGGAGCTGTGTCAAAGCCTCTGTTTAGGAGAACCCTTCAGGGCCCCAGGGCCACCGCTTCATTCCAAGGTCTCCATAGACACAAAAACATATTAGGACACATCCCCAGGAGAGTCCATTTCAACTCAGCCTCCTCGGTTGCCCCCCACATCCAGCAGATCTAACCTGTCTTGTTGCTTGGAGACAATTGGAATGCGAGGTGGGCTACCCAGCCATCCATCCTTAGAACCCTGCTCGGAATCGTTGGCCTGGAGCCAACCAACAGGTCTCAATTGTCCTGCAGAAGAATCTTTGCAGTTTGGAGCTTCTCACAACTCCCATCGTGGGAAAACCCCCATGTCCTCGTGATCCAACCCCCTTCAAGAAAGGGCCATCAGGGCAGAAAGTCCAACCTGAGCGATCGTCTGATCCTTGCCCTGACTTCAGATGCACGAGATCTCGATTGAGGTCTGTAGATTGTGCCTGCCATATCCTCACCCAGAAACCTAGGCCTAACTTGGGTTCTCAGACTGCGTCCTCAGACTACTGGCCCACAAGCCCTCCAATTGGGCAATCCAGAACTACAATGCCGCACTCTGCCTGCCCTACAGAAGTAAAACATTGCCCTCAGGACTACCCCGAAACCCCAAATGAGGATCAACCTGCACGCCATTCGGCTGTACCCCAAACATATAGGCTGACCTGGGCACTATTTCCTTTTCTGACCCAGCCTGAGCCTGGACCTCCTGGTCCCACCCAGACAGCTGGCCGCACACTGAGCACATCGGACCCGCCATGGCCTTAGGTCGTCATCTCTTCCCAACTGCGGTTTTCAGGCTCCAGAACCTAGACCTTATCTCCAACCACTGCCCAGGGTTGAAAATGATGCAGAAATCAGAACTCTTTCCCCATGGCAAGAAACCTTGTGGTTGGCATGTTGTCCAACGTTCAGTGTAGTTGAAACAAGCGTGGCCCATGAGGCCCAGCCCATGCTTGCGGGCCACATTGGTCACAAACACACATTGTGACCCTCAGCCTGAGCCCAGTCCTCAGGTAAGGCCTCTCAGGGCCTATATGAAGAGACAGCATATTGGGCTTGCCATGCCCCTAGGCCCCAATTTTTAACCATAGTTCGGGTTGTCCCTTCACTCTTCCCCAGGGCTCTGCTTTGGAATTCCTCTTTTAGTGGGACACCTGAGGTAACAAACCTGAAAGGAGTCCTCCCATCCCACAGATTGACGAAAAACAATTGGGATCGGTCCAAATCCACAGAGAGGAAGATTCGTCCATGGCCCATGAGACCTCCCCAACATTCCACGGCAATCGCTGTAACAAAATCCAGAGAAAAAAGCCTGAGCAAGCGCCTCAGACTCGCTCATTCTTCATATCCTGAAGAGTTCTTCTCATGGTTTGTAGATCGGGCGTGCCATACCTACGTCCCCAAACTTAAGCTGAGTTTGTGTTTTCAGTCTTCTGTCCTCAAAGTCCTGGGCCACACTCCCTCCAGGCTGGGCCCCCTGGAGCCACACATTAGGACTTCCCCCACCCAATCCA
The DNA here is from genome assembly GCF_964662115.1 of Mustela nivalis. Taxonomy (NCBI): domain Eukaryota; kingdom Metazoa; phylum Chordata; class Mammalia; order Carnivora; family Mustelidae; genus Mustela; species Mustela nivalis. The sequence continues at coordinate 598,309 of NW_028136446.1, read as the reverse complement.
TGGGAATTCTGCCCATTCCATTGTCAAAAATCGTACAAATTAGGAGAACTCTCCAAAGTCCCTGAGGCCATCCCAATAGTGTAGGTCGCCCGGGACAAAAAAGGGCGGTTGATACCGGCTGAGCATCTACCTCCACTCATCTACCTCCACTAATACCAAGAAGATTGAACCAGACAGGACCCGAGGCCATTATCGGATCCATTGCTTTGGTTTACAGGCATGTCTCCTCAAAAGCCTGGATTCCAATACCAGCAGAGGGGATTTCCTGAGGCACCCATCAGAACAAATCTCGTCTCCACAAGGAAACTTGTGCATGGGACCTATGCCAAAGCTTAGGAGAATACTTCAGGGTCCCGGTGCCACCTCCCCATTCCAAGGCCCTCATGGACACAAACACACGTTAGGACCCATCCTCTGGAAAGTGCATTTCAACTCAGCCACCCCGGTTGCTCCCGCAGATCCATTAGATCTAAACTGTCTTGTTGCTAGGAGACAATTGGAAGGCGAGGCGGACTTCCCAGGTATCCATCCTGGAACAGTGCTCTGGAGTCATTCCATATGGGATGTCCTGGAGCTGTCCAACAGGTCTCAATTGTCCCGCAGAAGGAATCCTTGAAGGGGGCATCCCACATCTCCCAACGTGGAAAACCTCCATGGCCTCGAGATTCCGCTCCCTTCATGAAGGGGCCGTCATGCACAGAAACTCCAACCTGAGCCAACGTCGGATCCTCGCCCTGACTTCAGATGCATGAGATATTGGTTCAGATCTGCAGGGGGTACCTGCCGTGCCCTCACCCTGAATCCGAAGTCTAGCTTGTGTTCTCAGACTTCCGTCCTCACTCTCCTGGCCCCGAAGCCCTCATGTTTGGCAATTCTGGACCGACAATGAAGCACTCTGCCTGCCCTCTAGAAAAAATATATTGCCTAATGAGCTGACCAGGCAGCTTAAATGAAGATAAACCTACACGGCACTCGAATGTTCCCAAATTATATAGTCTAACCTGGGCAGAAATGCACTGTCTGACACAACATGAGCCCGGACCTGCTAACCAACACCCAGACAACTGACCGCGCCCTGAGCACATCAGACCCGCCCTGGCCTTAGGTCATCATCTCTTCCCTACCTCAGTTTTCAGGCTTCAGAACCTAGACATTATCTCCAATCACTGCCCACGGGTGACTGTGATGCAGAAATCAGAACTCTTCCTGACCCATGGCAAGAAACCTTGTGGTTGGCATGTTGTCCAACCTTCAGTGTAGGAGAAAGCAGCATTCACCCTGAGGCCCCGCCCTTTCTTGAGTGCGACGAGAGCATAAACACGCATTGTGACCTCAGCGTGAGTCCTGTCCTCTAGTAAGTCCTCTCAGTGGCTGGACCATTAGATGTCATAATGGGCTTGACATGTCCTTAGTCCCCAATTTTTAACCAGATTTCTGGTTGTCCAGTCGCCCCACCCCAGGGCTCTACTCTGGAATCCCTCATTTGGTGGGACATCTAAGGTTGAAAAACAAAATGAAACAAATCGACAACAACAACAAAAAACGGACTTCTTCCATCCCCAGAATGACCGCAAACTCTTTGGACGGGACCGAACCCCCAGAGAGTAAGACTCGTCCATTTCCCATGAAGTCACCCGGCAATTTCACGACCATGAGTGACACGATATCCAGAGACAAAAACTTGAGCAAGAGCCTCACACTCGCCCTTTTTTCATATCCCGAAGTGTTCTCCTCACGGTCTGTAGATCAGTCCTGCCATATCTATGACCCAAAACATAAGCCGAGTTTGTGTTTTCAGACAACTGTCCAAAGAGCTCTGGCCTTCACACCCTACAGGCTCAGGGCTCTGGAGCCAAACCTGAGGACTATAATTGCCCTCTCCAAGGGAATTGTATGTGCCCATTCCAATGGCCACAACCCTACTAATAGGATAACCTCCAAAGTCCCTGAGGCCATCCCAATAGTTGTGGCTTCCCAGGACAAACAGGGGGCAATCTGAGCCCATCTGAGCACCTTCCAGCACTCAGACCCGTAGACTGATGTCCCCAGAGGTAAAAAGGAACGAACAGGCCCCTAGGCACTAATCAGATCCATTGCTTTGGTTTCCAGGAAACTCTCCTCAGAGGCCTGGATTTCAATACCAGCATATGGCTGTTTCTTGACTCACCCATCAGAACAAATCTCATCTACACATGGGAAACATGCACGTTGGAGCTGTGTCAAAGCCTCTGTTTAGGAGAACCCTTCAGGGCCCCAAGGCCACCGCTTCATTCCAAGGTCTCCATAGACACAAAAACATATTAGGACACATCCACAGGAGAGTCCATTTCAACTCAGCCTCCTCGGTTGCCCCCCACATCCAGCAGATCTAACCTGTCTTGTTGCTTGGAGACCATTGGAATGCGAGGTGGGCTACCCAGCCATCCATCCTTAGAACCCTGCTCGGAATCGTTGGCCTGGAGCCAACCAACAGGTCTCAATTGTCCTGCAGAAGAATCTTTGCAGTTTGGAGCTTCTCACAACTCCCATCGTGGGAAAACCCCCATGTCCTCGTGATCCAACCCCCTTCAAGAAAGGGCCATCAGGGCAGACAGTCCAACCTGAGCGATCGTCTGATCCTTGCCCTGACTTCAGATGCACGAGATCTCTATTAAGGTCTGTAGATTGTGCCTGCCATATCCTCACCCAGAATCCTAGGCCTAGCTTGGGTTCTCAGACTCCGTCCTCAGACTACTGGCCCACAAGCCCTCCAGTTTGGCAATCCAGAACTACAATGCCGCACTCTGCCTGCCCTACAGAAGTAAAACATTGCCCTCAGGGCTACCCCGAAACCGCAAATGAGGATCAACCTGCACGCCAATCGGCTGTACCCCAAACATATAGGCTGACCTGGGCACTATTTCCCCTTCTGACCCAGCCTGAGCCTGGACCTCCTGGTCCCACCCAGACAGCTGGCCGCACACTGAGCACATCGGACCCGCCATGGCCTTAGGTCGTCATCTCTTCCCAACTGCGGTTTTCAGGCTCCAGAACCTAGACCTTATCTCCAACCACTGCCCAGGGTTGAAAATGATGCAGAAATCAGAACTCTTTCCCCATGGCAAGAAACCTTGTGCTTGGCATGTTGTCCAACGTTCAGTGTAGTTGAAACAAGCGTTGCCCATGAGGCCCAGCCCATGCTTGCGGGCCACATTGGTCACAAACACACATTGTGACCCTCAGCCTGAGCCCAGTCCTCAGGTAAGGCCTCTCAGGGCCTATATGAAGAGACAGCATATTGGGCTTGCCATGCCCCTAGGCCCCAATTTTTAACCATAGTTCGGGGTGTCCCTTCACTCTTCCCCAGGGCTCTGCTTTGGAATTCCTCTTTTGGTGGGACACCTGAGGCAACAAACCTGAAAGGAGTCCTCCCATCCCACAGATTGACGAAAAACAATTGGGATCGGGTCAAATCCACAGAGAGGAAGATTCGTCCATGGCCCATGAGGCCTCCCCAACATTCCACGGCCATCGCTGAAACAAAATCCAGAGACAAAAGCCTGAGCAAGCGCCTCAGACTCGCTCATTCTTCATATCCTGAAGAGTTCTTCTCATGGTTTGTAGATCGGGCGTGCCATACCTACGTCCCCAAACTTAAGCTGAGTTTGTGTGTCAGTCTTCTGTCCTCAAAGTCCTGGGCCACACTCCCTCCAGGCTGGGGCCCCTGGAGCCACACATTAGGACTGCCCCCACCCAATCCATGGGAATTCTGCCCATTCCATTGTCAAAAATCGTACAAATTAGGAGAACCCTCCAAAGTCCCTGAGGCCATCCCAATAGTGTAGGTCGCCCGGGACAAAAAAGGGCGGTTGATAACAGCTGAGCATCTTCCTCCACTCATCTACCTCCACTCATACCAAGAAGATTGAACCAGACAGGACCCGAGGCCATTATCGGATCCATTGCTTTGGTTTACAGGCATGTCTCCTCAAAAGCCTGGATTCCAATACCAGCAGAGGGGATTTCCTGAGGCACCCATCAGAACAAATCTCGTCTCCACAAGGAAACTTGTGCATGGGAGCTATGCCAAAGCTTAGGAGAATACTTCAGGGTCCCGGTGCCACCTCCCCATTCCAAGGCCCTCATGGACACAAACACACATTAGGACCCATCCTCTGGAAAGTGCATTTCAACTCAGCCACCCCGGTTGCTTCCGCAGATCCATTAGATCTAAACTGTCTTGTTGCTAGGAGACAATTGGAAGGCGAGGCGGACTTCCCAGGCATCCATCCTCGAACGGTGCTCTGGAGTCTTTCCATATGGGATGTCCTGGAGCTGTCCAACAGGTCTCAATTGTCCCGCAGAAGGAATCCTTGAAGGGGGCATCCCACATCTCCCAACGTGGAAAACCTCGATGGCCTCGAGATTCCGCTCCCTTCATGAAGGGGCCGTCATGCACAGAAACTCCAAACTGAGCCAACGTCGGATCCTCGCCCTGACTTCAGATGCATGAGATATTGGTTCAGATCTGCAGGGGGTACCTGCCGTGCCCTCACCCTGAATCCGAAGTCTAGCTTGTGTTCTCAGACTTCCGTCCTCACTCTCCTGGCCCCGAAGCCCTCATGTATGGCAATTCCGGACCGACAATGAAGCACTCTGCCTGCCCTCTAGAAAAAATATATTGCCTAATGAGCTGACCAGGCAGCTTAAATGAAGATAAACATACACGGCACTCGAATGTACCCAAATTATATAGTCTAACCTGGGCACTAATGCACTGTCTGACACAACCTGAGCCCGGACCTGCTGACCAACACCCAAACAGCTGACCGCACCCTGAGCACATCAGACCCGCCCTGGCCTTAGGTCATCATCTCTTCCCTCCCTCAGTTTTCAAGCTTCAGAACCTAGACCTTATCTCCAATCACTGCCCACGGGTGACCGTGATGCAGAAATCAGAACTCTTCCTGACCCATGGCAAGAAACCTTGTGGTTGGCATGTTGTCCAACGTTCAGTTTAGGAGAAAACAGCATTCCCCCTGAGGCCCCGCCCATTCTTGAGTGCCACGAGAGCATAAACACGCATTGTGACCTCAGCGTGAGTCCTGTCCTCTAGTAAGTCCTCTCAGTGGCTGGACCATTAGATGTCATAATGGGCTTGACATGTCCCTAGTCCCCAATTTTTAACCAGATTTCTGGTTGTCCAGTCGCCCCACCCCAGGGCTCTACTCTGGAATCCCTCATTTGGTGGGACATCTGAGGTTGAAAAACAAAATGAAACAAATCGACAACAACAACAAAAAAACGGACTTCTTCCATCCCCAGAATGACCGCAAACTCTTTGGACGGGACCGAACCCCCAGAGAGTAAGACTCGTCCATTTCCCATGAAGTCACCCGGCAATTTCACGACCATGAGTGACACGATATCCAGAGACAAAAACTTGAGCAAGAGCCTCACAATCGCCCTTTTTTCATATCCCGAAGTGTTCTGCTCATGGTCTGTTGATCAGTCCTGCCATACCTATGACCCAAAACATAAGCCGAGTTTGTGTTTTCAGACAACTGTCCAAAAAGCTCTGGCCTACACACCCTACAGGCTCAGGGCCCTGGAGCCAAACCTGAGGACTGTACTTGCCCTCTCCAAGGGAATTGTATGTGCCCATTCCAATGGCCACAACCCTACTAATAGGATAACCTCCAAAGTCCCTGAGGCCATCCTAGGAGTTATGGCTTCCCAGGACAAACAGGGGCAATCTGAGCCCATCTGAGCACCTACCTGCACTCAGACCCGTAGACTGATGTCCCCAGAGGTAAAAACGAACGAACAGGCCCCTAGGCACTAATCGGATCCATTGCTTTGGTTTCCAGGAAACTCTCCTCAGAGGCCTGGATTTCAATACCAGCATATGGCTGTTTCTTGACTCACCCATCAGAACAAATCTCATCTACACATGGGAAACATGCACGTTGGAGCTGTGTCAAAGCCTCTGTTTAGGAGAACCCTTCAGGGCCCCAGGGCCACCGCTTCATTCCAAGGTCTCCATAGACACAAAAACATATTAGGACACATCCACAGGAGAGTCCATTTCAACTCAGCCTCCTCGGTTGCCCCCCACATCCAGCAGATCTAACCTGTCTTGTTGCTTGGAGACAATTGGAATGCGAGGTGGGCTACCCAGCCATCCTTCCTTAGAACCCTGCTCGGAATCGTTGGCCTGGAGCCAACCAACAGGTCTCAATTGTCCTGCAGAAGAATCTTTGCAGTTTGGAGCTTCTCACAACTCCCATCGTGGGAAAACCCCCATGTCCTCGTGATCCAACCCCCTTCAAGAAAGGGCCATCAGGGCAGAAAGTCCAACCTGAGCGATCGTCTGATCCTTGCCCTGACTTCAGATGCACGAGATCTCTATTGAGGTCTGTAGATTGTGCCTGCCATATCCTCACCCAGAAACCTAGGCCTAGCTTGGGTTCTCAGGCTCCGTCCTCAGACTACTGGCCCACAAGCCCTCCAGTTTGGAAAACCAGAATCACAATGCCGCACTCTGCCTGCCCTACAGAAGTAAAACATTGCCCTCAGGGCTACCCGAAACCCCAAATGAGGATCAACCTGCACGCCATTCTGTGTACCCCAAACATAGAGGCTGACCTGGGCACTATTTCCCCTTCTGACCCAGCCTGAGCATGGACCTCCTGGTCCCACCCAGACAGCTGGCCACACACTGAACACATCGGACCCGCCATGGCCTTAGGTCGTCATCTCTTCCCAACTGCGGTTTTCTGGCTCCAGAACCTAGACCTTATCTCCAACCACTGCCCAGGGTTGAAAATGATGCAGAAATCAGAACTCTTTCCCCATGGCAAGAAACCTTGTGCTTGGCATGTTGTCCAACGTTCAGTGTAGTTGAAACAAGCGTGGCCCATGAGGCCCAGCCCATGCTTGTGGGCCACATTGGTCACAAACACACATTGTGACCCTCAGCCTGAGCCCAGTCCTCAGGTAAGGCCTCTCAGGGCCTATATGAAGAGACAGCATATTGGGCTTGCCATGCCCCTAGGCCCCAATTTTTAACCATAGTTTGGGGTGTCCCTTCACTCTTCCCCAGGGCTCTGCTTTGGAATTCCTCTTTTGGTGGGACACCTGAGGTAACAAACCTGAAAGGTGGCCTCCCATCCCACAGATTGACGAAAACAATTGGGATCGGGCCAAATCCACAGAGAGGAAGTTTTGTCCATGCCCATGAGACCTCCCCAACATTCCACAGCCATCGCTGAAACAAAATCCAGAAACAAAAGCCTGAGCAAGCGCCTCAGACTCGCTCATTCTTCATATCCTGAAGAGTTCTTCTCATGGTTTGTAGATCGGGCGTGCCATACCTACGTCCCCAAACTTAAGCTGAGTTTGTGTTTTCAGTCTTCTGTCCTCAAAGTCCTGGGCCACACTCCCTCCAGGCTGGGACCCTGGAGCCACACATTAGGACTGCCCCCACCCAATCCATGGGAATTCTGCCCATTCCATTGTCAAAAATCGTACAAATTAGGAGAACCCTCCAAAGTCCCTGAGGCCATCCCAATAGTGTAGGTCGCCCGGGACAAAAAAGGGCGGTTGATACCAGCTGAGCATCTTCCTCCACTCATCTACCTCCACTCATACCAAGAAGATTGAACCAGACAGGACCCGAGGCCATTATCGGATCCATTGCTTTGGTTACAGGCATGTCTCCTCAAAAGCCTGGATTCCAATACCAGCAGAGGGGATTTCCTGAGGCACCCATCAGAACAAATCTCGTCTCCACAAGGAAACTTGTGCATGGAAGCTATGCCAAAGCTTAGGAGAATACTTCAGGGTCCCGGTGCCACCTCCCCATTCCAAGGCCCTCATGGACACAAACACACATTAGGACCCATCCTCTGGAAAGTGCATTTCAACTCAGCCACCCCGGTTGCTCCCGCAGATCCATTAGATCTAAACTGTCTTGTTGCTAGGAGACAATTGGAAGGCGAGGCGGACTTCCCAGGCATCCATCCTCGAACGGTGCTATGGAGTCATTCCATATGGGATGTCCTGGAGCTGTCCAACAGGTCTCAATTGTCCCGCAGAAGGAATCCTTGAAGGGGGCATCCCACATCTCCCAACGTGGAAAACCTCCATGGCCTCTAGATTCCGCTCCCTTCATGAAGGGGCCGTCATGCACAGAAACTCCAACCTGAGCCAGCGTCGGATCCTCGCCCTGACTTCAGATGCATGAGATATTGGTTCAGATCTGCAGGGGGTACCTGCCGTGCCCTCACCCTGAATCCGAAGTTTAGCTTGTGTCTCAGACTTCCGTCCTCACTCTCCTGGCCCCGAAGCCCTCATGTTTGGCAATTCCGGACCGACAATGAAGCACTCTGCCTGCCCTCTAGAAAAAATATATTGCCTAATGAGCTGACCAGGCAGCTTAAATGAAGATAAACCTACACGGCACCTGAAAGTACCCAAATTATATAGTCTAACCTGGGCACTAATGCACTGTCTGACACAACCTGAGCCCGGACCTGCTGACCAACACCCAGACAGCTGACCGCACCCTGAGCACATCAGACCCGCCCTGGCCTTAGGTCATCATCTCTTCCCTACCTCAGTTTTCAGGCTTCAGAACCTAGACCTTATCTCCCATCACTGCCCACGGGTGACTGTGATGCAGAAATCAGAACTCTTCCTGAACCATGGCAAGAAACCTTGGGGTTGGCATGTTGTCCAACGTTCAGTATAGGAGAAAACAGCATTCCCCCTGAGGCCCCGCCCATTCTTGAGTGCGACGAGAGCATAAACACGCATTGTGACCTCAGCGTGAGTCCTGTCCTCTAGTAAGTCCTCTCAGTGGCTGGACCATTAGATGTCATAATGGGCTTGACATGTCCCTAGTCCCCAATTTTTAACCAGATTTCTGGTTGTCCAGTCGCCCCACCCCAGGGCTCTACTCTGGAATCCCTCATTTGGTGGGACATCTGAGGTTGAAAAACAAAATGAAACAAATCGACAACAACAACAAAAAAACGGACTTCTTCCATCCCCAGAATGACCGCAAACTCTTTGGACGGGACCGAACCCCCAGAGAGTAAGACTCGTCCATTTCCCATGAAGTCACCCGGCAATTTCACGACCATGAGTGACACGATATCCAGAGACAAAAACTTGAGCAAGAGCCTCACACTCGCCCTTTTTTCATATCCCGAAGTGTTCTCCTCACGGTCTGTAGATCAGTCCTGCCATACCTATGACCCAAAATATGAGCCGAGTTTGTGTTTTCAGACAACTGTCCAAACAGCTCTGGCCTACACACCCTACAGGCTCAGGGCCCTGGAGCCAAACCTGAGGACTCTACTTGCCCTCTCCAAGGGAATTGTATGTGCCCATTCCAATGGCCACAACCCTACTAATAGGATAACCTCCAAAGTCCCTGAGGCCATCCCAATAGTTGTGGCTTCCCAGGACAAACAGGGGGCAATCTGAGCCCATCTGAGCACCTACCTGCACTCAGACCCGTAGACTGATGTCCCCAGAGGTAAAAAGGAACGAACAGGCCCTTAGGCACTAATCGGATCCATTGCTTTGGTTTCCAGGAAACTCTCCTCAGAGGCCTGGATTTCAATACCAGCATATGGCTGTTTCTTGACTCACCCATCAGAACAAATCTCATCTACACATGGGAAACATGCTCGTTGGAGCTGTGTCAAAGCCTCTGTTTAGGAGAACCCTTCAGGGCCCCAGGGCCACCGCTTCATTCCAAGGTCTCCATAGACACAAAAACATATTAGGACACATCCCCAGGAGAGTCCATTTCAACTCAGCCTCCTCGGTTGCCCCCCACATCCAGCAGATCTAACCTGTCTTGTTGCTTGGAGACAATTGGAATGCGAGGTGGGCTACCCAGCCATCCGTCCTTAGAACCCTGCTCGGAATCGTTGGCCTGGAGCCAACCAACAGGTCTCAATTGTCCTGCAGAAGAATCTTTGCAGTTTGGAGCTTCTCACAACTCCCATCGTGGGAAAACCCCCATGTCCTCGTGATCCAACCCCCTTCAAGAAAGGGCCATCAGGGCAGAAAGTCCAACCTGAGCGATCGTCTGATCCTTGCCCTGACTTCAGATGCACGAGATCTCTATTGAGGTCTGTAGATTGTGCCTGCCATATCCTCACCCAGAAACCTAGGCCTAGCTTGGGTTCTCAGACTTCGTCCTCAGACTACTGGCCCACAAGCCCTCCAGTTGGGCAATCCAGAACTACAATGCCGCACTCTGCCTGCCCTACAGAAGTAAAACATTGCCCTCAGGGCTACCCCGAAACCCCAAATGAGGATCAACCTGCACGCCATTTGGCTGTACCCCAAACATAAAGGCTGACCTGGGCACTATTTCCCCTTCTGACCCAGCCTGAGCCTGGACCTCCTGGTCCCACCCAGACAGCTGGCCGCACACTGAGCACATCGGACCCGCCATGGCCTTAGGTCGTCATCTCTTCCCAACTGCGGTTTTCAGGCTCCAGAACCTAGACCTTATCTCCAACCACTGCCCAGGGTTGAAAATGATGCAGAAATCAGAACTCTTTCCCCATGGCAAGAAACCTTGTGCTTGGCATGTTGTCCAACTTTCAGTGTAGTTGAAACAAGCGTGGCCCATGAGGCCCAGCCCATGCTTGCGGGCCACATTGGTCACAAACACACATTGTGACCCTCAGCCTGAGCCCAGTCCTCAGGTAAGGCCTCTCAGGGCCTATATGAAGAGACAGCATATTGGGCTTGCCATGCCCCTAGGCCCCAATTTTTAACCATAGTTCGGGGTGTCCCTTCACTCTTCCCCAGGGCTCTGCTTTGGAATTCCTCTTTTGGTGGGACACCTGAGGTAACAAACCTGAAAGGAGTCCTCCCATCCCACAGATTGACGAAAAACAATTGGGATCGGGCCAAATCCACAGAGAGGAAGATTCGTCCATGGCCCATGAGACCTCCCCAACATTCCACGGCCATCGCTGAAACAAAATCCAGAGACAAAAGCCTGAGCAAGCGCCTCAGACTCGCTTATTCTTCATATCCTGAAGAGTTCTTCTCATGGTTTGTAGATCGGGCGTGCCATACCTACGTCCCCAAACTTAAGCTGAGTTTGTGTTTTCAGTCTTCTGTCCTCAAAGTCCTGGGCCACACTCCCTCCAGGCTGGGGCCCCTGGAGCCACACATTAGGACTGCCCCCACCCAATCCATGGGAATTCTGCCCATTCCATTGTCAAAAATCGTACAAATTAGGAGAACCCTCCAAAGTCCCTGAGGCCATCCCAATAGTGTAGGTCGCCCGGGACAAAAAAGGGCGGTTGATAACAGCTGAGCATCTTCCTCCACTCATCTACCTCCACTCATACCAAGAAGATTGAACCAGACAGGACCCGAGGCCATTATCGGATCCATTGCTTTGGTTTTCAGGCATGTCTCCTCAAAAGCCTGGATTCCAATACCAGCAGAGGGGATTTCCTGAGGCACCCATCAGAACAAATCTCGTCTCCACAAGGAAACTTGTGCATGGGAGCTATGCCAAAGCTTAGGAGAATACTTCAGGTTTCCGGAGCCACCTCCCCATTCCAAGGCCCTCATGGACACAAACACACATTAGTACCCATCCTCTGGAAAGTGCATTTCAACTCAGCCACCCCGGTTGCTCCCGCAGATCCACTAGATCTAAACTGTCTTGTTGCTAGGAGACAATTGGAAGGCGAGGCGGACTTCCCAGGCATCCATCCTGGAACGGTGCTCTGGAGTCATTCCATATGGGATGTCCTGGAGCTGTCCAACAGGTCTCAATTGTCCCGCAGAAGGAATCCTTGAAGGGGGCATCCCACATCTCCCAACGTGGAAAACCTCGATGGCCTCGAGATTCCGCTCCCTTCATGAAGGGGCCGTCATGCACAGAAACTCCAACCTGAGCCAACGTCGGATCCTCGCCCTGACTTCAGATGCATGAGATATTGGTTCAGATCTGCAGGGGGTACCTGCCGTGCCCTCACCCTGAATCCGAAGTCTAGCTTGTGTTCTCAGACTTCCGTCCTCACTCTCCTGGCCCCGAAGCCTTCATGTTTGGCAATTCCGGACCGACAATGAAGCACTCTGCATGCCCTCTAGAAAAAATATATTGCCTAATGAGCTGACCAGGCAGCTTAAATGAAGATAAACCTACACGGCACTCGAATGTACCCAAATTATATAGTCTAACCTGGGCACTAATGCACTGTCTGACACAACCTGAGCCCAGACCTGCTGACCAACACCCAGACAGCTGACCGCACCCTGAGCACATCAGACCCGCCCTGGCCTTAGGTCATCATCTCTTCCCTACCTCAGTTTTTTGGCTTCAGAACCTAGACCTTATCTCCAATCACTGCCCACGGGTGACTGTGATGCAGAAATCAGAACTCTTCCTGACCCATGGCAAGAAACCTTGTGGTTGGCATGTTGTCCAACCTTCAGTGTAGGAGAAAACAGCATTCAACCTGAGGCCTCGCCCATTCTTGAGTGCGAGGAGAGCATAAACACGCATTGTGACCTCAGCGTGAGTCCTGTCCTCTAGTAAGTCCTCTCAGTGGCTGGACATTTAGATGTCATAATGGGCTTGACATGTCCCTAGTCCCCAATTTTTAACCAGATTTCTGGTTGTCCAGTCACCCCACCCCAGGGCTCTACTCTGGAATCCCTCATTTGGTGGGACATCTGAGGTTGAAAAACAAAATGAAACAAATCGACAACAACAACAAAAAAACGCACTTCTTCCATCCCCAGAATGACCGCAAACTCTTTGGACGGGACTGAACCCCCAGAGAGTAAAACTCGTCCATTTCCCATGAAGTCACCCGGCAGTTTCACGACCATGAGTGACACGATATCCAGAGACAAAAACTTGAGCAGGAGCCTCACACTCGCCCTTTTTTCATATCCCGAAGTGTTCTCCTCATGGTCTGTAGATCAGTCCTGCCATACCTATGACCCAAAACATGAGCCGAGTTTGTGTTTTCAGACAACTGTCCAAACAGCTCTGGCCTACACACCCTACAGGCTCAGGGCCCTGGAGCCAAACCTGAGGACTCTACTTGCCCTCTCCAAGGGAATTGTATGTGCCCATTCCAATGGCCACAACCCTACTAATAGGATAACCTCCAAAGTCCCTGAGGCCATCCCAATAGTTGTGGCTTCCCAGGACAAACAGGGGGCAATCTGAGCCCATCTGAGCACCTACCTGCACTCAGACCCGTAGACTGATGTCCCCAGAGGTAAAAAGGAACGAACAGGCCCTTAGGCACTAATCGGATCCATTGCTTTGGTTTCCAGGAAACTCTCCTCAGAGGCCTGGATTTCAATACCAGCATATGGCTGTTTCTTGACTCACCCATCAGAACAAATCTCATCTACACATGGGAAACATGCACGTTGGAGCTGTGTCAAAGCCTCTGTTTAGGAGAACTCTTCAGGGCCCCAGGGCCACCGCTTCATTCCAAGGTCTCCATAGACACAAAAACATATTAGGACACATCCCCAGGAGAGTCCATTTCAACTCAGCCTCCTCGGTTGCCCCCCACATTCAGCATATCTAACTTGTCTTGTTGCTTGGAGACCATTGGAATGCGAGGTGGGCTACCCAGCCATCCATCCTTAGAACCCTGCTCGGAATCGTTGGCCTGGAGCCAACCAACAGGTCTCAATTGTCCTGCAGAAGAATCTTTGCAGTTTGGAGCTTCTCACAACTCCCATCGTGGGAAAACCCCCATGTCCTCGTGATCCAACCCCCTTCAAGAAAGGGCCATCAGGGCAGAAAGTCCAACCTGAGCGATCGTCTGATCCTTGCCCTGACTTCAGATGCACGAGATCTCTATTGAGGTCTGTAGATTGTGCCTGCCATATCCTCACCCAGAAACCTAGGCCTAGCTTGGGTTCTCAGACTGTGTCCTCAGACTACTGGCCCACAAGCCCTCCAGTTTGGCAATCCAGAACTACAATGCCGCACTCTGCCTGCCCTACAGAAGTAAAACATTGCCCTCAGGGCTACCCCGAATCCCCAAATGAGGATCAACCTGCACGCCAATCGGCTGTACCCGAAACATAGAGGCTGACCTGGGCACTATTTCCCCTTCTGACCCAGCCTGAGCCTGGACCTCCTGGTCCCACCCAGACAGCTGGCCGCACACTGAGCACATCGGACCCGCCATGGCCTTAGGTCGTCATCTCTTCCCAACTGCGGTTTTCAGGCTCCAGAACCTAGACCTTATCTCCAACCACTGCCCAGGGTTGAAAATGATGCAGAAATCAGAACTCTTTCCCCATGGCCAGAAACCTTGTGCTTGGCATGTTGTCCAACGTTCAGTGTAGTTGAAACAAGCGTGGCCCATGAGGCCCAGCCCATGCTTGCGGGCCACATTGGTCACAAACACACATTGTGACCCTCAGCCTGAGCCCAGTCCTCAGGTAAGGGCTCTCAGGGCCTATATGAAGAGACAGCATATTGGGCTTGCCATGCCCTAGGCCCCAATTTTTAACCATAGTTCGGGGTGTCCCTTCACTCTTCCCCAGGGCTCTGCTTTGGATTTCCTCTTTTGGTGGGACACCAGAGGTAACAAACCAGAAAGGAGTCCTCCCATCCCACAGATTGACGAAATACAATTGGGATCGGGCCAAATCCACAGAGAGGAAGATTCGTCCATGGCCCATGAGAACTCCCCAACATTCCACGGCCATCGCTGAAACAAAATCCAGAGACAAAAGCCTGAGCAAGCGACTCACACTCGCTCATTCTTCATATCCTGAAGAGTTCTTCTCATGGTTTGTAGATCGGGCGTGCCATACCTACGTCCCCAAACTTAAGCTGAGTTTGTGTTTTCAGTCTTCTGTCCTCAAAGTCCTGGGCCACACTCCCTCCAGGCTGGGGCCCCTGGAGCCACACATTAGGACTGCCCCCACCCAATCCATGGGAATTCTGCCCATTCCATTGTCAAAAATCGTACAAATTAGGAGAAACCTCCAAAGTCCCTGAGGCCATCCCAATAGTGTAGGTCTCCCGGGACAAAAAAGGGCGGTTGATATCAGCTGAGCATCTTCCTCCACTCATCTACCTCCACTCATACCAAGAAGATTGAACCAGACAGGACCCGAGGCCATTATCGGATCCATTGCTTTGGTTTACAGGCATGTCTCCTCAAAAGCCTGGATTCCAATACCAGCAGAGGGGATTTCCTGAGGCACCCATCAGAACAAATCTCGTCTCCACAAGGAAACTTGTGCATGGAAGCTATGCCAAAGCTTAGGAGAATACTTCAGGGTCCCGGTGCCACCTCCCCATTCCAAGGCCCTCATGGACACAAACACATATTAGGACCCATCCTCTGGAAAGTGCATTTCAACTCAGCCACCCCGGTTGCTCCCGCAGATCCATTAGATCTAAACTGTCTTGTTGCTAGGAGACAATTGGAAGGCGAGGCGGACTTCCCAGGCATCCATCCTGGAACAGTGCTCTGGAGTCATTCCATATGGGATGTCCTGGAGCTGTCCAACAGGTCTCAATTGTCCCGCAGAAGGAATCCTTGAAGGGGGCATCCCACATCTCCCAACGTGGAAAACCTCCATGGCCTCGAGATTCCGCTCCCTTCATGAAGGGGCCGTCATGCACAGAAACTCCAAACTGAGCCAACGTCGGATCCTCGCCCTGACTTCAGATGCATGAGATATTGGTTCAGATCTGCAGGGGGTACCTGCTGTGCCCTCACCCTGAATCCGAAGTCTAGCTTGTGTTCTCAGACTTCCGTCCTCACTCTCCTGGCCCCGAAGCCCTCATGTTTGGCAATTCCGGACCGACAATGAAGCACTCTGCCTGCCCTCTAGAAAAAATATATTGCCTAATGAGCTGACCAGGCAGCTTAAAAGAAGATAAACATACACGGCACTCGAATGTACCCAAATTATATAGTCTAACCTGGGCACTAATGCACTGTCTGACACAAACTGAGCCCGGACCTGCTGACCAACACCCAAACAGCTGACCGCACCCTGAGCACATCAGACCCGCCCTGGCCTTAGGTCATCATCTCTTCCCTACCTCAGTTTTCAAGCTTCAGAACCTAGACCTTATCTCCAATCACTGCCCACGGGTGACCGTGATGCAGAAATCAGAACTCTTCCTGACCCATGGCAAGAAACCTTGTGGTTGGCATGTTGTCCAACGTTCAGTTTAGGAGAAAACAGCATTCCCCCTGAGGCCCCGCCCATTCTTGAGTGCCACGAGAGCATAAACACGCATTGTGACCTCAGCATGAGTCCTGTCCTCTAGTAAGTCCTCTCAGTGGCTGGACCATTAGATGTCATAATGGGCTTGACATGTCCCTAGTCCCCAATTTTTAACCAGATTTCTGGTTGTCCAGTCGCCCCACCCCAGGGCTCTACTCTGGAATCCCTCATTTGGTGGGACATCTGAGGTTGAAAAACAAAATGAAACAAATCGACAACAACAACAAAAAAACGGACTTCTTCCATCCCCAGAATGACCGCAAACTCTTTGGACGGGACCGAACCCCCAGAGAGTAAGACTCGTCCATTTCCCATGAAGTCACCCGGCAATTTCACGACCATGAGTGACACGATATCCAGAGACAAAAACTTGAGCAAGAGCCTCACACTCGCCCTTTTTTCATATCCCGAAGTGTTCTGCTCATGGTCTGTTGATCAGTCCTGCCATACCTATGACCCAAAACATAAGCCAAGTTTGTGTTTTCAGACAACTGTCCAAACAGCTCTGGCCTACACACCCTACAGGCTCAGGGCCCTGGAGCCAAACCTGAGGACTGTACTTGCCCTCTCCAAGGGAATTGTATGTGCCCATTCCAATGGCCACAACCCTACTAATAGGATAACCTCCAAAGTCCCTGAGGCCATCCTAGGAGTTATGGCTTCCCAGGACAAACAGGGGCAATCTGAGCCCATCTGAGCACCTACCTGCACTCAGACCCGTAGACTGATGTCCCCAGAGGTAAAAAGGAACGAACAGGCCCCTAGGCACTAATCGGATCCATTGCTTTGGTTTCCAGGAAACTCTCCTCAGAGGCCTGGATTTCAATACCAGCATATGGCTGTTTCTTGACTCACCCATCAGAACAAATCTCATCTACACATGGGAAACATGCACGTTGGAGCTGTGTCAAAGCCTCTGTTTAGGAGAACCCTTCAGGGCCCCAGGGCCACCGCTTCATTCCAAGGTCTCCATAGACACAAAAACATATTAGGACACATCCACAGGAGAGTCCATTTCAACTCAGCCTCCTCGGTTGCCCCCCACATCCAGCAGATCTAACCTGTCTTGTTGCTTGGAGACAATTGGAATGCGAGGTGGGCTACCCAGCCATCCGTCCTTAGAACCCTGCTCGGAATCGTTGGCCTGGAGCCAACCAACAGGTCTCAATTGTCCTGCAGAAGAATCTTTGCAGTTTGGAGCTTCTCACAACTCCCATCGTGGGAAAACCCCCATGTCCTCGTGATCCAACCCCCTTCAAGAAAGGGCCATCAGGGCAGAAAGTCCAACCTGAGCGATCGTCTGATCCTTGCCCTGACTTCAGATACACGAGATCTCTATTGAGGTCTGTAGATTGTGCCTGCCATATCCTCACCCAGAAACCTAGGCCTAGCTTGGGTTCTCAGACTCCGTCCTCAGACTACTGGCCCACAAGCCCTCCAGATTGGAAATCCAGAATCACAATGCCGCACTCTGCCTGCCCTACAGAAGTAAAACATTGCCCTCAGGGCTACCCCGAAACCCCAAATGAGGATCAACCTGCACGCCATTCGGCTGTACCCCAAACATAGAGGCTGACCTGGGCACTATTTCCCCTTCTGACCCAGCCTGAGCCTGGACCTCCTGGTCCCACCCAGACAGCTGGCCGCACACTGAACACATCGGACCCGCCATGGCCTTAGGTCGTCATCTCTTCTCAACTGCCGTTTTCAGGCTCCAGAACCTAGACCTTATCTCCAACCACTGCCCAGGGTTGAAAATGATGCAGAAATCAGAACTCTTTCCCCATGGCAAGAAACCTTGTGCTTGGCATGTTGTCCAACGTTCAGAGTAGTTGAAACAAGCGTGGCCCATGAGGCCCAGCCTATGCTTGCGGGCCACATTGGTCACAAACACACATTGTGACCCTCAGCCTGAGCCCAGTCCTCAGGTAAGGCCTCTCAGGGCCTATATGAAGAGACAGCATATTGGGCTTGCCATGCCCCTAGGCCCCAGTTTTTAACCATAGTTTGGGGTGTCCCTTCACTCTTCCCCAGGGCTCTGCTTTGGAATTCCTCTTTTGGTGGGACACCTGAGGTAACAAACCTGGAAGGAGTCCTCCCATCCCACAGATTGACGAAAAACAATTGGGATCGGGCCAAATCCACAGAGAAAGATTCGCCCATGGCCCATGAAACCTCCCCAACATTCCACGGCCATCGCTGAAACAAATTCCAGAGACAAAAGCCTGAGCAAGCGCCTCAGACTCGCTCATTCTTCATATCCTGAAGAGTTCTTCTCATGGTTTGTAGATCGGGCGTGCCATACCTACGTCCCCAAACTTAAGCTGAGTTTGTGTTTTCAGTCTTCTGTCCTCAAAGTCCTGGGCCACACTCCCTCCAGGCTGGGCCCCCTGGAGCCACACATTAGGACTGCCCCCACCCAATCCATGGGAATTCTGCCCATTCCATTGTCAAAAATCGTACAAATTAGGAGAAACCTCCAAAGTCCCTGAGGCCATCCCAATAGTGTAGGTCTCCCGGGACAAAAAAGGGCGGTTGATATCAGCTGAGCATCTTCCTCCACACAACTACCTCCACTCATACCAAGAAGATTGAACCAGACAGGACCCGAGGCCATTATCGGTTCCATTGCTTTGGTTTACAGGCATGTCTCCTCAAAAGCCTGGATTCCTATACCAGCAGAGGGGATTTCCTGAGGCACCCATCAGAACAAATCTCGTCTCCACAAGGAAACTTGTGCATGGGAGAAATGCCAAAGCTTAGGAGAATACTTCAGGGTCCCGGGCCAAGTCCCCATTCCAAGGCCCTCATGGACACAAACACATATTAGGACCCATCCTCTGGAAAGTGCATTTCAACTCAGCCACCCCGGTTGCTCCCGCAGATCCATTAGATCTAAACTGTCTTGTTGCTAGGAGACAATTGGAAGGCGAGGCGGACTTCCCAGGCATCCATCCTCGAACGGTGCTCTGGAGTCATTCCATATGGGATGTCCTGGAGCTGTCCAACAGGTCTCAATTGTCCCGCAGAAGGAATACTTGAAGGGGGCATCCCACATCTCCCAACGTGGAAAACCTCCATGGCCTCTAGATTCCGCTCCCTTCATGAAGGGGCCGTCATGCACAGAAACTCCAACCTGAGCCAACGTCGGATCCTCGCCCTGACTTCAGATGCATGAGATATTGGTTCAGATCTGCAGGGGGTACCTGCCGTGCCCTCACCCTGAATCCGAAGTCTAGCTTGTGTTCTCAGACTTCCGTCCTCACTCTCCTGGCCCCGAAGCCCTCATGTTTGGCAATTCCGGACCGACAATGAAGCACTCTGCCTGCCCTCTAGAAAAAATATATTGCCTAATGAGCTGACCAGGCAGCTTAAATGAAGATAAACCTACACGGCACTCGAATGTACCCAAATTATATAGTCTAATCTGGGCACTAATGCACTGTCTGACACAAACTGAGCCCGGACCTGCTGACCAACACCCAAACAGCTGACCGCACCCTGAGCACATCAGACCCGCCCTGGCCTTAGGTCATCATCTCTTCCCTACCTCAGTTTTCAAGCTTCAGAACCTAGACCTTATCTCCAATCACTGCCCACGGGTGACTGTGATGCAGAAATCAGAACTCTTCCTGACCCATGGCAAGAAACCTTGTGGTTGGCATGTTGTCCAACGTTCAGTTTAGGAGAAAACAGCATTCCCCCTGAGGCCCCGCCCATTCTTGAGTGCGACGAGAGCATAAACACGCATTGTGACCTCAGCGTGAGTCCTGTCCTCTAGTAGGTCCTCTCAGTGGCGGGACCATTAGATGTCATAATGGGCTTGACATGTCCCTAGTCCCCAATTTTTAACCAGATTTCTGGTTGTCCAGTCGCCCCACCCCAGGGCTCTACTCTGGAATCCCTCATTTGGTGGGACATCTGAGGTTGAAAAACAAAATGAAACAAATCGACAACAACAACAAAAAAACGGACTTCTTCCATCCCCAGAATGACCGCAAACTCTTTGGACGGGACCGAACCCCCATAGAGTTAGACTCGTCCATTTCCCATGAAGTCACCCGGCAATTTCACGACCATGAGTGACACGATATCCAGAGACAAAAACTTGAGCAAGAGCCTCACACTCGCCCTTTTTTCATATCCCGAAGTGTTCTGCTCATGGTCTGTTGATCAGTCCTGCCATACCTATGACCCAAAACATGAGCCGAGTTTGTGTTTTCAGACAACTGTCCAAACAGCTCTGGCCTACACACCCTACAGGCTCAGGGCCCTGGAGCCAAACCTGAGGACTGTACTTGCCCTCTCCAAGGGAATTGTATGTGCCCATTCCAATGGCCACAACCCTACTAATAGGATAACCTCCAAAGTCCCTGAGGCCATCCTAGGAGTTATGGCTTCCCAGGACAAACAGGGGCAATCTGAGCCCATCTGAGCACCTACCTGCACTCAGACCCGTAGACTGATGTCCCCAGAGGTAAAAAGGAACGAACAGGCCCCTAGGCACTAATCGGATCCATTGCTTTGGTTTCCAGGAAACTCTCCTCAGAGGCCTGGATTTCAATACCAGCATATGGCTGTTTCTTGACTCACCCATCAGAACAAATCTCATCTACACATGGGAAACATGCACGTTGGAGCTGTGTCAAAGCCTCTGTTTAGGAGAACCCTTCAGGGCCCCAGGGCCACCGCTTCATTCCAAGGTCTCCATAGACACAAAAACATATTAGGACACATCCACAGGAGAGTCCATTTCAACTCAGCCTCCTCGGTTGCCCCCCACATCCAGCAGATCTAACCTGTCTTGTTGCTTGGAGACAATTGGAATGCGAGGTGGGCTACCCAGCCATCCGTCCTTAGAACCCTGCTCGGAATCGTTGGCCTGGAGCCAACCAACAGGTCTCAATTGTCCTGCAGAAGAATCTTTGCAGTTTGGAGCTTCTCACAACTCCCATCGTGGGAAAACCCCCATGTCCTCGTGATCCAACCCCCTTCAAGAAAGGGCCATCAGGGCAGAAAGTCCAACCTGAGCGATCGTCTGATCCTTGCCCTGACTTCAGATGCACGAGATCTCTATTGAGGTCTGTAGATTGTGCCTGCCATATCCTCACCCAGAAACCTAGGCCTAGCTTGGGTTCTCAGACTCCGTCCTCAGACTACTGGCCCACAAGCCCTCCAGATTGGAAATCCAGAATCACAATGCCGCACTCTGCCTGCCCTACAGAAGTAAAACATTGCCCTCAGGGCTACCCGAAACCCCAAATGAGGATCAACCTGCACGCCATTCGGTGTACCCCAAACATAGAGGCTGACCTGGGCACTATTTCCCCTTCTGACCCAGCCTGAGCCTGGACCTCCTGGTCCCACCCAGACAGCTGGCCACACACTGAACACATCGGACCCGCCATGGCCTTAGGTCGTCATCTCTTCCCAACTGCGGTTTTCAGGCTCCAGAACCTAGACCTTATCTCCAACCACTGCCCAGGGTTGAAAATGATGCAGAAATCAGAACTCTTTCCCCATGGCAAGAAACCTTGTGCTTGGCATGTTGTCCAACGTTCAGTGTAGTTGAAACAAGCGTGGCCCATGAGGCCCAGCCCATGCTTGTGGGCCACATTGGTCACAAACACACATTGTGACCCTCAGCCTGAGCCCAGTCCTCAGGTAAGGCCTCTCAGGGCCTATATGAAGAGACAGCATATTGGGCTTGCCATGCCCCTAGGCCCCAATTTTTAACCATAGTTTGGGGTGTCCCTTCACTCTTCCCCAGGGCTCTGCTTTGGAATTCCTCTTTTGGTGGGACACCTGAGGTAACAAACCTGAAAGGTGGCCTCCCATCCCACAGATTGACGAAAAACAATTGGGATCGGGCCAAATCCACAGAGAGGAAGATTTGTCCATGGCCCATGAGACCTCCCCAACATTCCACAGCCATCGCTGAAACAAAATCCAGAAACAAAAGCCTGAGCAAGCGCCTCAGACTCGCTCATTCTTCATATCCTGAAGAGTTCTTCTCATGGTTTGTAGATCGGGCGTGCCATACCTACGTCCCCAAACTTAAGCTGAGTTTGTGTTTTCAGTCTTCTGTCCTCAAAGTCCTGGGCCACACTCCCTCCAGGCTGGGACCCTGGAGCCACACATTAGGACTGCCCCCACCCAATCCATGGGAATTCTGCCCATTCCATTGTCAAAAATCTTACAAATTAGGAGAACCCTCCAAAGTCCCTGAGGCCATCCCAATAGTGTAGGTCGCCCGGGACAAAAAAGGGCGGTTGATACCAGCTGAGCATCTTCCTCCACTCATCTACCTCCACTCATACCAAGAAGATTGAACCAGACAGTACCCGAGGCCATTATCGGATCCATTGCTTTGGTTACAGGCATGTCTCCTCAAAAGCCTGGATTCCAATACCAGCAGAGGGGATTTCCTGAGGCACCCATCAGAACAAATCTCGTCTCCACAAGGAAACTTGTGCATGGAAGCTATGCCAAAGCTTAGGAGAATACTTCAGGGTCCCGGTGCCACCTCCCCATTCCAAGGCCCTCATGGACACAAACACACATTAGGACCCATCCTCTGGAAAGTGCATTTCAACTCAGCCACCCCGGTTGCTCCCGCAGATCCATTAGATCTAAACTGTCTTGTTGCTAGGAGACAATTGGAAGGCGAGGCGGACTTCCCAGGCATCCATCCTCGAACGGTGCTCTGGAGTCATTCCATATGGGATGTCCTGGAGCTGTCCAACAGGTCTCAATTGTCCCGCAGAAGGAATCCTTGAAGGGGGCATCCCACATCTCCCAACGTGGAAAACCTCCATGGCCTCGAGATTCCGCTCCCTTCATGAAGGGGCCGTCATGCACAGAAACTCCAACCTGAGCCAGCGTCGGATCCTCGCCCTGACTTCAGATGCATGAGATATTGGTTCAGATCTGCAGGGGGTACCTGCCGTGCCCTCACCCTGAATCCGAAGTCTAGCTTGTGTTCTCAGACTTCCGTCCTCACTCTCCTGGCCCCGAAGCCCTCATGTTTGGCAATTCCGGACCGACAATGAAGCACTCTGCCTGCCCTCTAGAAAAAATATATTGCCTAATGAGCTGACCAGGCAGCTTAAATGAAGATAAACCTACACGGCACCTGAATGTACCCAAATTATATAGTCTAACCTGGGCACTAATGCACTGTCTGACACAACCTGAGCCCGGACCTGCTGACCAACACCCAGACAGCTGACCGCACCCTGAGCACATCAGACCCGCCCTGGACTTAGGTCATCATCTCTTCCCTACCTCAGTTTTCAGGCTTCAGAACCTAGACCTTATCTCCAATCACTGCCCACGGGTGACTGTGATGCAGAAATCAGAACTCTTCCTGAACCATGGCAAGAAACCTTGGGGTTGGCATGTTGTCCAACGTTCAGTATAGGAGAAAACAGCATTCCCCCTGAGGCCCCGCCCATTCTTGAGTGCCACGAGAGCATAAACACGCATTGTGACCTCAGCGTGAGTCCTGTCCTCTAGTAAGTCCTCTCAGTGGCGGGACCATTAGATGTCATAATGGGCTTGACATGTCCCTAGTCCCCAATTTTTAACCAGATTTCTGGTTGTCCAGTCGCCCCACCCCAGGGCTCTACTCTGGAATCCCTCATTTGGTGGGACATCTGAGGTTGAAAAACAAAATGAAACAAATCGACAACAACAACAAAAAAACGGACTTCTTCCATCCCCAGAATGACCGCAAACTCTTTGGACGGGACCGAACCCCCAGAGAGTAAGACTCGTCCATTTCCCATGAAGTCACCCGGCAATTTCACGACCATGAGTGACACGATATCCAGAGACAAAAACTTGAGCAAGAGCCTCACACTCGCCCTTTTTTCATATCCCGAAGTGTTCTCCTCATGGTCTGTAGATCAGTCCTGCCATACCTATGACCCAAAATATGAGCCGAGTTTGTGTTTTCAGACAACTGTCCAAACAGCTCTGGCCTACACACCCTACAGGCTCAGGGCCCTGGAGCCAAACCTGAGGACTGTACTTGCCCTCTCCAAGGGAATTGTATGTGCCCATTCCAATGGCCACAACCCTACTAGTAGGATAACCTCCAAAGTCCCTGAGGCCATCCCAATAGTTGTGGCTTCCCAGGACAAACAGGGGGCAATCTGAGCCCATCTGAGCACCTACCTGCACTCAGACCCGTAGACTGATGTCCCCAGAGGTAAAAAGGAACGAACAGGCCCTTAGGCACTAATCGGATCCATTGCTTTGGTTTCCAGGAAACTCTCCTCAGAGGCCTGGATTTCAATACCAGCATATGGCTGTTTCTTGACTCACCCATCAGAACAAATCTCATCTACACATGGGAAACATGCACGTTGGAGCTGTGTCAAAGCCTCTGTTTAGGAGAACCTTTCAGGGCCCCAGGGCCACCGCTTCATTCCAAGGTCTCCATAGACACAAAAACATATTAGGACACATCCCCAGGAGAGTCCATTTCAACTCAGCCTCCTCGGTTGCCCCCCACATCCAGCAGATCTAACCTGTCTTGTTGCTTGGAGACAATTGGAATGCGAGGTGGGCTACCCAGCCATCCGTCCTTAGAACCCTGCTCGGAATCGTTGGCCTGGAGCCAACCAACAGGTCTCAATTGTCCTGCAGAAGAATCTTTGCAGTTTGGAGCTTCTCACAACTCCCATCGTGGGAAAACCCCCATGTCCTCGTGATCCAACCCCCTTCAAGAAAGGGCCATCAGGGCAGAAAGTCCAACCTGAGCGATCGTCTGATCCTTGCCCTGACTTCAGATGCACGAGATCTCTATTGAGGTCTGTAGATTGTGCCTGCCATATCCTCACCCAGAAACCTAGGCCTAGCTTGGGTTCTCAGACTCCGTCCTCAGACTACTGGCCCACAAGCCCTCCAGTTGGGCAATCCAGAACTACAATGCCGCACTCTGCCTGCCCTACAGAAGTAAAACATTGCCCTCAGGGCTACCCCGAAACCCCAAATGAGGATCAACCTGCACGCCATTCGGCTGTACCCCAAACATAAAGGCTGACCTGGGCACTATTTCCCCTTCTGACCCAGCCTGAGCCTGGACCTCCTGGTCCCACCCAGACAGCTGGCCGCACACTGAGCACATCGGACCCGCCATGGCCTTAGGTCGTCATCTCTTCCCAACTGCGGTTTTCAGGCTCCAGAACCTAGACCTTATCTCCAACCACTGCCCAGGGTTGAAAATGATGCAGAAATCAGAACTCTTTCCCCATGGCAAGAAACCTTGTGCTTGGCATGTTGTCCAACTTTCAGTGTAGTTGAAACAAGCGTGGCCCATGAGGCCCAGCCCATGCTTGCGGGCCACATTGGTCACAAACACACATTGTGACCCTCAGCCTGAGCCCAGTCCTCAGGTAAGGCCTCTCAGGGCCTATATGAAGAGACAGCATATTGGGCTTGCCATGCCCCTAGGCCCCAATTTTTAACCATAGTTCGGGGTGTCCCTTCACTCTTCCCCAGGGCTCTGCTTTGGAATTCCTCTTTTGGTGGGACACCTGAGGTAACAAACCTGAAAGGAGTCCTCCCATCCCACAGATTGACGAAAAACAATTGGGATCGGGCCAAATCCACAGAGAGGAAGATTCGTCCATGGCCCATGAGACCTCCCCAACATTCCACGGCCATCGCTGAAACAAAATCCAGAGACAAAAGCCTGAGCAAGCGCCTCAGACTCGCTTATTCTTCATATCCTGAAGAGTTCTTCTCATGGTTTGTAGATCGGGCGTGCCATACCTACGTCCCCAAACTTAAGCTGAGTTTGTGTTTTCAGTCTTCTGTCCTCAAAGTCCTGGGCCACACTCCCTCCAGGCTGGGGCCCCTGGAGCCACACATTAGGACTGCCCCCACCCAATCCATGGGAATTCTGCCCATTCCATTGTCAAAAATCGTACAAATTAGGAGAACCCTCCAAAGTCCCTGAGGCCATCCCAATAGTGTAGGTCGCCCGGGACAAAAAAGGGCGGTTGATAACAGCTGAGCATCTTCCTCCACTCATCTACCTCCACTCATACCAAGAAGATTGAACCAGACAGGACCCGAGGCCATTATCGGATCCATTGCTTTGGTTTTCAGGCATGTCTCCTCAAAAGCCTGGATTCCAATACCAGCAGAGGGGATTTCCTGAGGCACCCATCAGAACAAATCTCGTCTCCACAAGGAAACTTGTGCATGGGAGCTATGCCAAAGCTTAGGAGAATACTTCAGGTTTCCGGAGCCACCTCCCCATTCCAAGGCCCTCATGGACACAAACACACATTAGTACCCATCCTCTGGAAAGTGCATTTCAACTCAGCCACCCCGGTTGCTCCCGCAGATCCACTAGATCTAAACTGTCTTGTTGCTAGGAGACAATTGGAAGGCGAGGCGGACTTCCCAGGCATCCATCCTGGAACGGTGCTCTGGAGTCATTCCATATGGGATGTCCTGGAGCTGTCCAACAGGTCTCAATTGTCCCGCAGAAGGAATCCTTGAAGGGGGCATCCCACATCTCCCAACGTGGAAAACCTCGATGGCCTCGAGATTCCGCTCCCTTCATGAAGGGGCCGTCATGCACAGAAACTCCAACCTGAGCCAACGTCGGATCGTCGCCCTGACTTCAGATGCATGAGATATTGGTTCAGATCTGCAGGGGGTACCTGCCGTGCCCTCACCCTGAATCCGAAGTCTAGCTTGTGTTCTCAGACTTCCGTCCTCACTCTCCTGGCCCCGAAGCCTTCATGTTTGGCAATTCCGGACCGACAATGAAGCACTCTGCATGCCCTCTAGAAAAAATATATTGCCTAATGAGCTGACCAGGCAGCTTAAATGAAGATAAACCTACACGGCACTCGAATGTACCCAAATTATATAGTCTAACCTGGGCACTAATGCACTGTCTGACACAACCTGAGCCCAGACCTGCTGACCAACACCCAGACAGCTGACCGCACCCTGAGCACATCAGACCCGCCCTGGCCTTAGGTCATCATCTCTTCCCTACCTCAGTTTTCAGGCTTCAGAACCTAGACCTTATCTCCAATCACTGCCCACGGGTGACTGTGATGCAGAAATCAGAACTCTTCCTGACCCATGGCAAGAAACCTTGTGGTTGGCATGTTGTCCAACCTTCAGTGTAGGAGAAAACAGCATTCAACCTGAGGCCTCGCCCATTCTTGAGTGCGAGGAGAGCATAAACACGCATTGTGACCTCAGCGTGAGTCCTGTCCTCTAGTAAGTCCTCTCAGTGGCTGGACATTTAGATGTCATAATGGGCTTGACATGTCCCTAGTCCCCAATTTTTAACCAGATTTCTGGTTGTCCAGTCACCCCACCCCAGGGCTCTACTCTGGAATCCCTCATTTGGTGGGACATCTGAGGTTGAAAAACAAAATGAAACAAATCGAAAACAACAACAAAAAAACGCACTTCTTCCATCCCCAGAATGACCGCAAACTCTTTGGACGGGACTGAACCCCCAGAGAGTAAAACTCGTCCATTTCCCATGAAGTCACCCGGCAGTTTCACGACCATGAGTGACACGATATCCAGAGACAAAAACTTGAGCAGGAGCCTCACACTCGCCCTTTTTTCATATCCCGAAGTGTTCTCCTCATGGTCTGTAGATCAGTCCTGCCATACCTATGACCCAAAACATGAGCCGAGTTTGTGTTTTCAGACAACTGTCCAAACAGCTCTGGCCTACACACCCTACAGGCTCAGGGCCCTGGAGCCAAACCTGAGGACTCTACTTGCCCTCTCCAAGGGAATTGTATGTGCCCATTCCAATGGCCACAACCCTACTAATAGGATAACCTCCAAAGTCCCTGAGGCCATCCCAATAGTTGTGGCTTCCCAGGACAAACAGGGGGCAATCTGAGCCCATCTGAGCACCTACCTGCACTCAGACCCGTAGACTGATGTCCCCAGAGGTAAAAAGGAACGAACAGGCCCTTAGGCACTAATCGGATCCATTGCTTTGGTTTCCAGGAAACTCTCCTCAGAGGCCTGGATTTCAATACCAGCATATGGCTGTTTCTTGACTCACCCATCAGAACAAATCTCATCTACACATGGGAAACATGCACGTTGGAGCTGTGTCAAAGCCTCTGTTTAGGAGAACTCTTCAGGGCCCCAGGGCCACCGCTTCATTCCAAGGTCTCCATAGACACAAAAACATATTAGGACACATCCCCAGGAGAGTCCATTTCAACTCAGCCTCCTCGGTTGCCCCCCACATTCAGCATATCTAACTTGTCTTGTTGCTTGGAGACCATTGGAATGCGAGGTGGGCTACCCAGCCATCCATCCTTAGAACCCTGCTCGGAATCGTTGGCCTGGAGCCAACCAACAGGTCTCAATTGTCCTGCAGAAGAATCTTTGCAGTTTGGAGCTTCTCACAACTCCCATCGTGGGAAAACCCCCATGTCCTCGTGATCCAACCCCCTTCAAGAAAGGGCCATCAGGGCAGAAAGTCCAACCTGAGCGATCGTCTGATCCTTGCCCTGACTTCAGATGCACGAGATCTCTATTGAGGTCTGTAGATTGTGCCTGCCATATCCTCACCCAGAAACCTAGGCCTAGCTTGGGTTCTCAGACTGTGTCCTCAGACTACTGGCCCACAAGCCCTCCAGTTTGGCAATCCAGAACTACAATGCCGCACTCTGCCTGCCCTACAGAAGTAAAACATTGCCCTCAGGGCTACCCCGAATCCCCAAATGAGGATCAACCTGCACGCCAATCGGCTGTACCCGAAACATAGAGGCTGACCTGGGCACTATTTCCCCTTCTGACCCAGCCTGAGCCTGGACCTCCTGGTCCCACCCAGACAGCTGGCCGCACACTGAGCACATCGGACCCGCCATGGCCTTAGGTCGTCATCTCTTCCCAACTGCGGTTTTCAGGCTCCAGAACCTAGACCTTATCTCCAACCACTGCCCAGGGTTGAAAATGATGCAGAAATCAGAACTCTTTCCCCATGGCCAGAAACCTTGTGCTTGGCATGTTGTCCAACGTTCAGTGTAGTTGAAACAAGCGTGGCCCATGAGGCCCAGCCCATGCTTGCGGGCCACATTGGTCACAAACACACATTGTGACCCTCAGCCTGAGCCCAGTCCTCAGGTAAGGGCTCTCAGGGCCTATATGAAGAGACAGCATATTGGGCTTGCCATGCCCTAGGCCCCAATTTTTAACCATAGTTCGGGGTGTCCCTTCACTCTTCCCCAGGGCTCTGCTTTGGATTTCCTCTTTTGGTGGGACACCAGAGGTAACAAACCAGAAAGGAGTCCTCCCATCCCACAGATTGACGAAATACAATTGGGATCGGGCCAAATCCACAGAGAGGAAGATTCGTCCATGGCCCATGAGAACTCCCCAACATTCCACGGCCATCGCTGAAACAAAATCCAGAGACAAAAGCCTGAGCAAGCGACTCACACTCGCTCATTCTTCATATCCTGAAGAGTTCTTCTCATGGTTTGTAGATCGGGCGTGCCATACCTACGTCCCCAAACTTAAGCTGAGTTTGTGTTTTCAGTCTTCTGTCCTCAAAGTCCTGGGCCACACTCCCTCCAGGCTGGGGCCCCTGGAGCCACACATTAGGACTGCCCCCACCCAATCCATGGGAATTCTGCCCATTCCATTGTCAAAAATCGTACAAATTAGGAGAAACCTCCAAAGTCCCTGAGGCCATCCCAATAGTGTAGGTCTCCCGGGACAAAAAAGGGCGGTTGATATCAGCTGAGCATCTTCCTCCACTCATCTACCTCCACTCATACCAAGAAGATTGAACCAGACAGGACCCGAGGCCATTATCGGATCTATTGCTTTGGTTTACAGGCATGTCTCCTCAAAAGCCTGGATTCCAATACCAGCAGAGGGGATTTCCTGAGGCACCCATCAGAACAAATCTCGTCTCCACAAGGAAACTTGTGCATGGAAGCTATGCCAAAGCTTAGGAGAATACTTCAGGGTCCCGGTGCCACCTCCCCATTCCAAGGCCCTCATGGACACAAACACATATTAGGACCCATCCTCTGGAAAGTGCATTTCAACTCAGCCACCCCGGTTGCTCCCGCAGATCCATTAGATCTAAACTGTCTTGTTGCTAGGAGACAATTGGAAGGCGAGGCGGACTTCCCAGGCATCCATCCTGGAACAGTGCTCTGGAGTCATTCCATATGGGATGTCCTGGAGCTGTCCAACAGGTCTCAATTGTCCCGCAGAAGGAATCCTTGAAGGGGGCATCCCACATCTCCCAACGTGGAAAACCTCCATGGCCTCGAGATTCCGCTCCCTTCATGAAGGGGCCGTCATGCACAGAAACTCCAAACTGAGCCAACGTCGGATCCTCGCCCTGACTTCAGATGCATGAGATATTGGTTCAGATCTGCAGGGGGTACCTGCTGTGCCCTCACCCTGAATCCGAAGTCTAGCTTGTGTTCTCAGACTTCCGTCCTCACTCTCCTGGCCCCGAAGCCCTCATGTTTGGCAATTCCGGACCGACAATGAAGCACTCTGCCTGCCCTCTAGAAAAAATATATTGCCTAATGAGCTGACCAGGCAGCTTAAAAGAAGATAAACATACACGGCACTCGAATGTACCCAAATTATATAGTCTAACCTGGGCACTAATGCACTGTCTGACACAAACTGAGCCCGGACCTGCTGACCAACACCCAAACAGCTGACCGCACCCTGAGCACATCAGACCCGCCCTGGCCTTAGGTCATCATCTCTTCCCTACCTCAGTTTTCAAGCTTCAGAACCTAGACCTTATCTCCAATCACTGCCCACGGGTGACCGTGATGCAGAAATCAGAACTCTTCCTGACCCATGGCAAGAAACCTTGTGGTTGGCATGTTGTCCAACGTTCAGTTTAGGAGAAAACAGCATTCCCCCTGAGGCCCCGCCCATTCTTGAGTGCCACGAGAGCATAAACACGCATTGTGACCTCAGCGTGAGTCCTGTCCTCTAGTAAGTCCTCTCAGTGGCTGGACCATTAGATGTCATAATGGGCTTGACATGTCCCTAGTCCCCAATTTTTAACCAGATTTCTGGTTGTCCAGTCGCCCCACCCCAGGGCTCTACTCTGGAATCCCTCATTTGGTGGGACATCTGAGGTTGAAAAACAAAATGAAACAAATCGAAAACAACAACAAAAAAACGGACTTCTTCCATCCCCAGAATGACCGCAAACTCTTTGGACGGGACCGAACCCCCAGAGAGTAAGACTCGTCCATTTCCCATGAAGTCACCCGGCAATTTCACGACCATGAGTGACACGATATCCAGAGACAAAAACTTGAGCAAGAGCCTCACACTCGCCCTTTTTTCATATCCCGAAGTGTTCTGCTCATGGTCTGTTGATCAGTCCTGCCATACCTATGACCCAAAACATAAGCCAAGTTTGTGTTTTCAGACAACTGTCCAAACAGCTCTGGCCTACACACCCTACAGGCTCAGGGCCCTGGAGCCAAACCTGAGGACTGTACTTGCCCTCTCCAAGGGAATTGTATGTGCCCATTCCAATGGCCACAACCCTACTAATAGGATAACCTCCAAAGTCCCTGAGGCCATCCTAGGAGTTATGGCTTCCCAGGACAAACAGGGGCAATCTGAGCCCATCTGAGCACCTACCTGCACTCAGACCCGTAGACTGATGTCCCCAGAGGTAAAAAGGAACGAACAGGCCCCTAGGCACTAATCGGATCCATTGCTTTGGTTTCCAGGAAACTCTCCTCAGAGGCCTGGATTTCAATACCAGCATATGGCTGTTTCTTGACTCACCCATCAGAACAAATCTCATCTACACATGGGAAACATGCACGTTGGAGCTGTGTCAAAGCCTCTGTTTAGGAGAACCCTTCAGGGCCCCAGGGCCACCGCTTCATTCCAAGGTCTCCATAGACACAAAAACATATTAGGACACATCCACAGGAGAGTCCATTTCAACTCAGCCTCCTCGGTTGCCCCCCACATCCAGCAGATCTAACCTGTCTTGTTGCTTGGAGACAATTGGAATGCGAGGTGGGCTACCCAGCCATCCGTCCTTAGAACCCTGCTCGGAATCGTTGGCCTGGAGCCAACCAACAGGTCTCAATTGTCCTGCAGAAGAATCTTTGCAGTTTGGAGCTTCTCACAACTCCCATCGTGGGAAAACCCCCATGTCCTCGTGATCCAACCCCCTTCAAGAAAGGGCCATCAGGGCAGAAAGTCCAACCTGAGCGATCGTCTGATCCTTGCCCTGACTTCAGATACACGAGATCTCTATTGAGGTCTGTAGATTGTGCCTGCCATATCCTCACCCAGAAACCTAGGCCTAGCTTGGGTTCTCAGACTCCGTCCTCAGACTACTGGCCCACAAGCCCTCCAGATTGGAAATCCAGAATCACAATGCCGCACTCTGCCTGCCCTACAGAAGTAAAACATTGCCCTCAGGGCTACCCCGAAACCCCAAATGAGGATCAACCTGCACGCCATTCGGCTGTACCCCAAACATAGAGGCTGACCTGGGCACTATTTCCCCTTCTGACCCAGCCTGAGCCTGGACCTCCTGGTCCCACCCAGACAGCTGGCCGCACACTGAACACATCGGACCCGCCATGGCCTTAGGTCGTCATCTCTTCTCAACTGCCGTTTTCAGGCTCCAGAACCTAGACCTTATCTCCAACCACTGCCCAGGGTTGAAAATGATGCAGAAATCAGAACTCTTTCCCCATGGCAAGAAACCTTGTGCTTGGCATGTTGTCCAACGTTCAGAGTAGTTGAAACAAGCGTGGCCCATGAGGCCCAGCCTATGCTTGCGGGCCACATTGGTCACAAACACACATTGTGACCCTCAGCCTGAGCCCAGTCCTCAGGTAAGGCCTCTCAGGGCCTATATGAAGAGACAGCATATTGGGCTTGCCATGCCCCTAGGCCCCAGTTTTTAACCATAGTTTGGGGTGTCCCTTCACTCTTCCCCAGGGCTCTGCTTTGGAATTCCTCTTTTGGTGGGACACCTGAGGTAACAAACCTGGAAGGAGTCCTCCCATCCCACAGATTGACGAAAAACAATTGGGATCGGGCCAAATCCACAGAGAAAGATTCGCCCATGGCCCATGAAACCTCCCCAACATTCCACGGCCATCGCTGAAACAAATTCCAGAGACAAAAGCCTGAGCAAGCGCCTCAGACTCGCTCATTCTTCATATCCTGAAGAGTTCTTCTCATGGTTTGTAGATCGGGCGTGCCATACCTACGTCCCCAAACTTAAGCTGAGTTTGTGTTTTCAGTCTTCTGTCCTCAAAGTCCTGGGCCACACTCCCTCCAGGCTGGGCCCCCTGGAGCCACACATTAGGACTGCCCCCACCCAATCCATGGGAATTCTGCCCATTCCATTGTCAAAAATCGTACAAATTAGGAGAAACCTCCAAAGTCCCTGAGGCCATCCCAATAGTGTAGGTCTCCCGGGACAAAAAAGGGCGGTTGATATCAGCTGAGCATCTTCCTCCACACATCTACCTCCACTCATACCAAGAAGATTGAACCAGACAGGACCCGAGGCCATTATCGGTTCCATTGCTTTGGTTTACAGGCATGTCTCCTCAAAAGCCTGGATTCCTATACCAGCAGAGGGGATTTCCTGAGGCACCCATCAGAACAAATCTCGTCTCCACAAGGAAACTTGTGCATGGGAGAAATGCCAAAGCTTAGGAGAATACTTCAGGGTCCCGGGCCAAGTCCCCATTCCAAGGCCCTCATGGACACTAACACATATTAGGACCCATCCTCTGGAAAGTGCATTTCAACTCAGCCACCCCGGTTGCTCCCGCAGATCCATTAGATCTAAACTGTCTTGTTGCTAGGAGACAATTGGAAGGCGAGGCGGACTTCCCAGGCATCCATCCTCGAACGGTGCTCTGGAGTCATTCCATATGGGATGTCCTGGAGCTGTCCAACAGGTCTCAATTGTCCCGCAGAAGGAATACTTGAAGGGGGCATCCCACATCTCCCAACGTGGAAAACCTCCATGGCCTCTAGATTCCGCTCCCTTCATGAAGGGGCCGTCATGCACAGAAACTCCAACCTGAGCCAACGTCGGATCCTCGCCCTGACTTCAGATGCATGAGATATTGGTTCAGATCTGCAGGGGGTACCTGCCGTGCCCTCACCCTGAATCCGAAGTCTAGCTTGTGTTCTCAGACTTCCGTCCTCACTCTCCTGGCCCCGAAGCCCTCATGTTTGGCAATTCCGGACCGACAATGAAGCACTCTGCCTGCCCTCTAGAAAAAATATATTGCCTAATTAGCTGACCAGGCAGCTTAAATGAAGATAAACCTACACGGCACTCGAATGTACCCAAATTATATAGTCTAACCTGGGCACTAATGCACTGTCTGACACAACCTGAGCCCGGACCTGCTGACCAACACCCAAACAGCTGACCGCACCCTGAGCACATCAGACCCGCCCTGGCCTTAGGTCATCATCTCTTCCCTACCTCAGTTTTCAAGCTTCAGAACCTAGACCTTATCTCCAATCACTGCCCACGGGTGACTGTGATGCAGAAATCAGAACTCTTCCTGACCCATGGCAAGAAACCTTGTGGTTGGCATGTTGTCCAACGTTCAGTTTAGGAGAAAACAGCATTCCCCCTGAGGCCCCGCCCATTCTTGAGTGCGACGAGAGCATAAACACGCATTGTGACCTCAGCGTGAGTCCTGTCCTCTAGTAGGTCCTCTCAGTGGCGGGACCATTAGATGTCATAATGGGCTTGACATGTCCCTAGTCCCCAATTTTTAACCAGATTTCTGGTTGTCCAGTCGCCCCACCCCAGGGCTCTACTCTGGAATCCCTCATTTGGTGGGACATCTGAGGTTGAAAAACAAAATGAAACAAATCGACAACAACAACAAAAAAACGGACTTCTTCCATCCCCAGAATGACCGCAAACTCTTTGGACGGGACCGAACCCCCATAGAGTTAGACTCGTCCATTTCCCATGAAGTCACCCGGCAATTTCACGACCATGAGTGACACGATATCCAGAGACAAAAACTTGAGCAAGAGCCTCACACTCGCCCTTTTTTCATATCCCGAAGTGTTCTGCTCATGGTCTGTTGATCAGTCCTGCCATACCTATGACCCAAAACATGAGCCGAGTTTGTGTTTTCAGACAACTGTCCAAACAGCTCTGGCCTACACACCCTACAGGCTCAGGGCCCTGGAGCCAAACCTGAGGACTGTACTTGCCCTCTCCAAGGGAATTGTATGTGCCCATTCCAATGGCCACAACCCTACTAATAGGATAACCTCCAAAGTCCCTGAGGCCATCCTAGGAGTTATGGCTTCCCAGGACAAACAGGGGCAATCTGAGCCCATCTGAGCACCTACCTGCACTCAGACCCGTAGACTGATGTCCCCAGAGGTAAAAAGGAACGAACAGGCCCCTAGGCACTAATCGGATCCATTGCTTTGGTTTCCAGGAAACTCTCCTCAGAGGCCTGGATTTCAATACCAGCATATGGCTGTTTCTTGACTCACCCATCAGAACAAATCTCATCTACACATGGGAAACATGCACGTTGGAGCTGTGTCAAAGCCTCTGTTTAGGAGAACCCTTCAGGGCCCCAGGGCCACCGCTTCATTCCAAGGTCTCCATAGACACAAAAACATATTAGGACACATCCACAGGAGAGTCCATTTCAACTCAGCCTCCTCGGTTGCCCCCCACATCCAGCAGATCTAACCTGTCTTGTTGCTTGGAGACAATTGGAATGCGAGGTGGGCTACCCAGCCATCCGTCCTTAGAACCCTGCTCGGAATCGTTGGCCTGGAGCCAACCAACAGGTCTCAATTGTCCTGCAGAAGAATCTTTGCAGTTTGGAGCTTCTCACAACTCCCATCGTGGGAAAACCCCCATGTCCTCGTGATCCAACCCCCTTCAAGAAAGGGCCATCAGGGCAGAAAGTCCAACCTGAGCGATCGTCTGATCCTTGCCCTGACTTCAGATGCACGAGATCTCTATTGAGGTCTGTAGATTGTGCCTGCCATATCCTCACCCAGAAACCTAGGCCTAGCTTGGGTTCTCAGACTCCGTCCTCAGACTACTGGCCCACAAGCCCTCCAGATTGGAAATCCAGAATCACAATGCCGCACTCTGCCTGCCCTACAGAAGTAAAACATTGCCCTCAGGGCTACCCGAAACCCCAAATGAGGATCAACCTGCACGCCATTCGGTGTACCCCAAACATAGAGGCTGACCTGGGCACTATTTCCCCTTCTGACCCAGCCTGAGCCTGGACCTCCTGGTCCCACCCAGACAGCTGGCCACACACTGAACACATCGGACCCGCCATGGCCTTAGGTCGTCATCTCTTCCCAACTGCGGTTTTCAGGCTCCAGAACCTAGACCTTATCTCCAACCACTGCCCAGGGTTGAAAATGATGCAGAAATCAGAACTCTTTCCCCATGGCCAGAAACCTTGTGCTTGGCATGTTGTCCAACGTTCAGTGTAGTTGAAACAAGCGTGGCCCATGAGGCCCAGCCCATGCTTGTGGCCACATTGGTCACAAACACACATTGTGACCCTCAGCCTGAGCCCAGTCCTCAGGTAAGGCCTCTCAGGGCCTATATGAAGAGACAGCATATTGGGCTTGCCATGCCCCTAGGCCCCAATTTTTAACCATAGTTTGGGGTGTCCCTTCACTCTTCCCCAGGGCTCTGCTTTGGAATTCCTCTTTTGGTGGGACACCTGAGGTAACAAACCTGAAAGGTGGCCTCCCATCCCACAGATTGACGAAAAACAATTGGGATCGGGCCAAATCCACAGAGAGGAAGATTTGTCCATGGCCCATGAGACCTCCCCAACATTCCACAGCCATCGCTGAAACAAAATCCAGAAACAAAAGCCTGAGCAAGCGCCTCAGACTCGCTCATTCTTCATATCCTGAAGAGTTCTTCTCATGGTTTGTAGATCGGGCGTGCCATACCTACGTCCCCAAACTTAAGCTGAGTTTGTGTTTTCAGTCTTCTGTCCTCAAAGTCCTGGGCCACACTCCCTCCAGGCTGGGACCCTGGAGCCACACATTAGGACTGCCCCCACCCAATCCATGGGAATTCTGCCCATTCCATTGTCAAAAATCTTACAAATTAGGAGAACCCTCCAAAGTCCCTGAGGCCATCCCAATAGTGTAGGTCGCCCGGGACAAAAAAGGGCGGTTGATACCAGCTGAGCATCTTCCTCCACTCATCTACCTCCACTCATACCAAGAAGATTGAACCAGACAGTACCCGAGGCCATTATCGGATCCATTGCTTTGGTTACAGGCATGTCTCCTCAAAAGCCTGGATTCCAATACCAGCAGAGGGGATTTCCTGAGGCACCCATCAGAACAAATCTCGTCTCCACAAGGAAACTTGTGCATGGAAGCTATGCCAAAGCTTAGGAGAATACTTCAGGGTCCCGGTGCCACCTCCCCATTCCAAGGCCCTCATGGACACAAACACACATTAGGACCCATCCTCTGGAAAGTGCATTTCAACTCAGCCACCCCGGTTGCTCCCGCAGATCCATTAGATCTAAACTGTCTTGTTGCTAGGAGACAATTGGAAGGCGAGGCGGACTTCCCAGGCATCCATCCTCGAACGGTGCTCTGGAGTCATTCCATATGGGATGTCCTGGAGCTGTCCAACAGGTCTCAATTGTCCCGCAGAAGGAATCCTTGAAGGGGGCATCCCACATCTCCCAACGTGGAAAACCTCCATGGCCTCGAGATTCCGCTCCCTTCATGAAGGGGCCGTCATGCACAGAAACTCCAACCTGAGCCAGCGTCGGATCCTCGCCCTGACTTCAGATGCATGAGATATTGGTTCAGATCTGCAGGGGGTACCTGCCGTGCCCTCACCCTGAATCCGAAGTCTAGCTTGTGTTCTCAGACTTCCGTCCTCACTCTCCTGGCCCCGAAGCCCTCATGTTTGGCAATTCCGGACCGACAATGAAGCACTCTGCCTGCCCTCTAGAAAAAATATATTGCCTAATGAGCTGACCAGGCAGCTTAAATGAAGATAAACCTACACGGCACCTGAATGTACCCAAATTATATAGTCTAACCTGGGCACTAATGCACTGTCTGACACAACCTGAGCCCGGACCTGCTGACCAACACCCAGACAGCTGACCGCACCCTGAGCACATCAGACCCGCCCTGGACTTAGGTCATCATCTCTTCCCTACCTCAGTTTTCAGGCTTCAGAACCTAGACCTTATCTCCAATCACTGCCCACGGGTGACTGTGATGCAGAAATCAGAACTCTTCCTGAACCATGGCAAGAAACCTTGGGGTTGGCATGTTGTCCAACGTTCAGTATAGGAGAAAACAGCATTCCCCCTGAGGCCCCGCCCATTCTTGAGTGCGACGAGAGCATAAACACGCATTGTGACCTCAGCGTGAGTCCTGTCCTCTAGTAAGTCCTCTCAGTGGCGGGACCATTAGATGTCATAATGGGCTTGACATGTCCCTAGTCCCCAATTTTTAACCAGATTTCTGGTTGTCCAGTCGCCCCACCCCAGGGCTCTACTCTGGAATCCCTCATTTGGTGGGACATCTGAGGTTGAAAAACAAAATGAAACAAATCGACAACAACAACAAAAAAACGGACTTCTTCCATCCCCAGAATGACCGCAAACTCTTTGGACGGGACCGAACCCCCAGAGAGTAAGACTCGTCCATTTCCCATGAAGTCACCCGGCAATTTCACGACCATGAGTGACACGATATCCAGAGACAAAAACTTGAGCAAGAGCCTCACACTCGCCCTTTTTTCATATCCCGAAGTGTTCTCCTCATGGTCTGTAGATCAGTCCTGCCATACCTATGACCCAAAATATGAGCCGAGTTTGTGTTTTCAGACAACTGTCCAAACAGCTCTGGCCTACACACCCTACAGGCTCAGGGCCCTGGAGCCAAACCTGAGGACTGTACTTGCCCTCTCCAAGGGAATTGTATGTGCCCATTCCAATGGCCACAACCCTACTAGTAGGATAACCTCCAAAGTCCCTGAGGCCATCCCAATAGTTGTGGCTTCCCAGGACAAACAGGGGGCAATCTGAGCCCATCTGAGCACCTACCTGCACTCAGACCCGTAGACTGATGTCCCCAGAGGTAAAAAGGAACGAACAGGCCCTTAGGCACTAATCGGATCCATTGCTTTGGTTTCCAGGAAACTCTCCTCAGAGGCCTGGATTTCAATACCAGCATATGGCTGTTTCTTGACTCACCCATCAGAACAAATCTCATCTACACATGGGAAACATGCACGTTGGAGCTGTGTCAAAGCCTCTGTTTAGGAGAACCTTTCAGGGCCCCAGGGCCACCGCTTCATTCCAAGGTCTCCATAGACACAAAAACATATTAGGACACATCCCCAGGAGAGTCCATTTCAACTCAGCCTCCTCGGTTGCCCCCCACATCCAGCAGATCTAACCTGTCTTGTTGCTTGGAGACAATTGGAATGCGAGGTGGGCTACCCAGCCATCCGTCCTTAGAACCCTGCTCGGAATCGTTGGCCTGGAGCCAACCAACAGGTCTCAATTGTCCTGCAGAAGAATCTTTGCAGTTTGGAGCTTCTCACAACTCCCATCGTGGGAAAACCCCCATGTCCTCGTGATCCAACCCCCTTCAAGAAAGGGCCATCAGGGCAGAAAGTCCAACCTGAGCGATCGTCTGATCCTTGCCCTGACTTCAGATGCACGAGATCTCTATTGAGGTCTGTAGATTGTGCCTGCCATATCCTCACCCAGAAACCTAGGCCTAGCTTGGGTTCTCAGACTCCGTCCTCAGACTACTGGCCCACAAGCCCTCCAGTTGGGCAATCCAGAACTACAATGCCGCACTCTGCCTGCCCTACAGAAGTAAAACATTGCCCTCAGGGCTACCCCGAAACCCCAAATGAGGATCAACCTGCACGCCATTCGGCTGTACCCCAAACATAAAGGCTGACCTGGGCACTATTTCCCCTTCTGACCCAGCCTGAGCCTGGACCTCCTGGTCCCACCCAGACAGCTGGCCGCACACTGAGCACATCGGACCCGCCATGGCCTTAGGTCGTCATCTCTTCCCAACTGCGGTTTTCAGGCTCCAGAACCTAGACCTTATCTCCAACCACTGCCCAGGGTTGAAAATGATGCAGAAATCAGAACTCTTTCCCCATGGCAAGAAACCTTGTGCTTGGCATGTTGTCCAACGTTCAGTGTAGTTGAAACAAGCGTGGCCCATGAGGCCCAGCCCATGCTTGCGGGCCACATTGGTCACAAACACACATTGTGACCCTCAGCCTGAGCCCAGTCCTCAGGTAAGGCCTCTCAGGGCCTATATGAAGAGACAGCATATTGGGCTTGCCATGCCCCTAGGCCCCAATTTTTAACCATAGTTCGGGGTGTCCCTTCACTCTTCCCCAGGGCTCTGCTTT
This sequence comes from Mustela nivalis, assembly GCF_964662115.1. Classification (NCBI taxonomy): domain Eukaryota; kingdom Metazoa; phylum Chordata; class Mammalia; order Carnivora; family Mustelidae; genus Mustela; species Mustela nivalis. The sequence goes on along the minus strand of NW_028136446.1, from coordinate 557,562 downwards.
GGAATTCCTCTTTTGGTGGGACACCAGAGGTAACAAACCTGAAAGGAGTCCTCCCATCCCACAGATTGACGAAAAACAATTGGGATCGGGCCAAATCTACAGAGAGGAAGATTCGTCCATGGCCCATAAGAAATCCCCAACATTCCATGGCCATCGCTGAAACAAAATCCAGAGACAAAAGCCTGAGCAAGCGCCTCAGACTCGCTTATTCTTCATATCCTGAAGAGTTCTTCTCATGGTTTGTAAATCGGGCGTGCCATACCTACGTCCCCAAACTTAAGCTGAGTTTGTGTTTTCAGTCTTCTGTCCTCAAAGTCCTGGGCCACACTCCCTCCAGGCTGGGGCCCCTGGAGCCACACATTAGGACTGCCCCCACCCAATCCATGGGAATTCTGCCCATTCCATTGTCAAAAATCGTACAAATTAGGAGAACCCTCCAAAGTCCCTGAGGCCATCCCAATAGTGTAGGTCGCCCGGGACAAAAAAGGGCGGTTGATAACAGCTGAGCATCTTCCTCCACTCATCTACCTCCACTCATACCAAGAAGATTGAACCAGACAGGACCCGAGGCCATTATCGGATCCATTGCTTTGGTTTACAGGCATGTCTCCTCAAAAGCCTGGATTCCAATACCAGCAGAGGGGATTTCCTGAGGCACCCATCAGAACAAATCTCGTCTCCACAAGGAAACTTGTGCATGGGAGCTATGCCAAAGCTTAGGAGAATACTTCAGGTTCCCGGAGCCACCTCCCCATTCCAAGGCCCTCATGGACACAAACACACATTAGTACCCATCCTCTGGAAAGTGCATTTCAACTCAGCCACCTCGGTTGCTCCCGCAGATCCACTAGATCTAAACTGTCTTGTTGCTAGGAGACAATTGGAAGGCGAGGCGGACTTCCCAGGCATCCATCCTGGAACGGTGCTCTGGAGTCATTCCATATGGGATGTCCTGGAGCTGTCCAACAGGTCTCAATTGTCCCGCAGAAGGAATCCTTGAAGGGGGCATCCCACATCTCCCAACGTGGAAAACCTCCATGGCCTCGAGATTCCGCTCCCTTCATGAAGGGGCCGTCATGCACAGAAACTCCAACCTGAGCCAACGTCGGATCCTCGCCCTGACTTCAGATGCATGAGATATTGGTTCAGATCTGCAGGGGGTACCTGCCGTGCCCTCACCCTGAATCCGAAGTCTAGCTTGTGTTCTCAGACTTCCGTCCTCACTCTCCTGGCCCCGAAGCCTTCATGTTTGGCAATTCCGGACCGACAATGAAGCACTCTGCATGGCCTCTAGAAAAAATATATTGCCTAATGAGCTGACCAGGCATCTTAAATGAAGATAAACCTACACGGCACTCGAATGTACCCAAATTATATAGTCTAACCTGGGCACTAATGCACTGTCTGACACAACCTGAGCCCAGACCTGCTGACCAACACACAGACAGCTGACCGCACCCTGAGCACATCAGACCCGCCCTGGCCTTAGGTCATCATCTCTTCCCTACCTCAGTTTTCAGGCTTCAGAACCTAGACCTTATCTCCAATCACTGCCCACGGGTGACTGTGATGCAGAAATCAGAACTCTTCCTGACCCATGGCAAGAAACCTTGTGGTTGGCATGTTGTCCAACCTTCAGTGTAGGAGAAAACAGCATTCAACCTGAGGCCCCGCCCATTCTTGAGTGCGAGGAGAGCATAAACACGCATTGTGACCTCAGCGTGAGTCCTGTCCTCTAGTAAGTCCTCTCAGTGGCTGGACATTTAGATGTCATAATGGGCTTGACATGTCCCTAGTCCCCAATTTTTAACCAGATTTCTGGTTGTCCAGTCACCCCACCCCAGGGCTCTACTCTGGAATCCCTCATTTGGTGGGACATCTGAGGTTGAAAAACAAAATGAAACAAATCGACAACAACAACAAAAAAACGCACTTCTTCCATCCCCAGAATGACCGCAAACTCTTTGGACGGGACTGAACCCCCAGAGAGTAAAACTCGTCCATTTCCCATGAAGTCACCCGGCAGTTTCACGACCATGAGTGACACGATATCCAGAGACAAAAACTTGAGCAGGAGCCTCACACTCGCCCTTTTTTCATATCCCGAAGTGTTCTCCTCATGGTCTGTAGATCAGTCCTGCCATACCTATGACCCAAAACATGAGCCGAGTTTGTGTTTTCAGACAACTGTCCAAACAGCTCTGGCCTACACACCCTACAGGCTCAGGGCCCTGGAGCCAAACCTGAGGACTCTACTTGCCCTCTCCAAGGGAATTGTATGTGCCCATTCCAATGGCCACAACCCTACTAATAGGATAACCTCCAAAGTCCCTGAGGCCATCCCAATAGTTGTGGCTTCCCAGGACAAACAGGGGGCAATCTGAGCCCATCTGAGCACCTACCTGCACTCAGACCCGTAGACTGATGTCCCCAGAGGTAAAAAGGAACGAACAGGCCCTTAGGCACTAATCGGATCCATTGCTTTGGTTTCCAGGAAACTCTCCTCAGAGGCCTGGATTTCAATACCAGCATATGGCTGTTTCTTGACTCACCCATCAGAACAAATCTCATCTACACATGGGAAACATGCACGTTGGAGCTGTGTCAAAGCCTCTGTTTAGGAGAACCTTTCAGGGCCCCAGGGCCACCGCTTCATTCCAAGGTCTCCATAGACACAAAAACATATTAGGACACATCCCCAGGAGAGTCCATTTCAACTCAGCCTCCTCGGTTGCCCCCCACATCCAGCAGATCTAACCTGTCTTGTTGCTTGGAGACAATAGGAATGCGAGGCGGGCTACCCAGCCATCCGTCCTTAGAACCCTGCTCGGAATCGTTGGCCTGGAGCCAACCAACAGGTCTCAATTGTCCTGCAGAAGAATCTTTGCAGTTTGGAGCTTCTCACAACTCCCATCGTGGGAAAACCCCCATGTCCTCGTGATCCAACCCCCTTCAAGAAAGGGCCATCAGGGCAGAAAGTCCAACCTGAGCGATCGTCTGATCCTTGCCCTGACTTCAGATGCACGAGATCTCTATTGAGGTCTGTAGATTGTGCCTGCCATATCCTCACCCAGAAACCTAGGCCTAGCTTGGGTTCTCAGACTGTGTCCTCAGACTACTGGCCCACAAGCCCTCCAGTTTGGCAATCCAGAACTACAATGCCGCACTCTGCCTGCCCTACAGAAGTAAACCATTGCCCTCAGGGCTACCCCGAATCCCCAAATGAGGATCAACCTGCACGCCAATCGGCTGTACCCGAAACATAGAGGCTGACCTGGGCACTATTTCCCCTTCTGACCCAGCCTGAGCCTGGACCTCCTGGTCCCACCCAGACAGCTGGCCGCACACTGAGCACATCGGACCCGCCATGGCCTTAGGTCGTCATCTCTTCCCAACTGCGGTTTTCAGGCTCCAGAACCTAGACCTTATCTCCAACCACTGCCCAGGGTTGAAAATGATGCAGAAATCAGAACTCTTTCCCCATGGCCAGAAACCTTGTGCTTGGCATGTTGTCCAACGTTCAGTGTAGTTGAAACAAGCGTGGCCCATGAGGCCCAGCCCATGCTTGCGGGCCACATTGGTCACAAACACACATTGTGACCCTCAGCCTGAGCCCAGTCCTCAGGTAAGGCCTCTCAGGGCCTATATGAAGAGACAGCATATTGGGCTTGCCATGCCCCTAGGCCCCAATTTTTAACCATAGTTCGGGGTGTCCCTTCACTGTTCCCCAGGGCTCTGCTTTGGATTTCCTCTTTTGGTGGGACACCAGAGGTAACAAACCAGAAAGGAGTCCTCCCATCCCACAGATTGACGAAAAACAATTGGGATCCGGCCAAATCCACAGAGAGGAAGATTCGTCCATGGCCCATTAGAACTCCCCAACATTCCACGGCCATCGCACAAACAAAATCCAGAGACAAAAGCCTGAGCAAGCGCCTCAGACTCGCTCATTCTTCATATCCTGAAGAGTTCTTCTCATGGTTTGTAGATCGGGCGTGCCATACCTACGTCCCCAAACTTAAGCTGAGTTTGTGTTTTCAGTCTTCTGTCCTCAAAGTCCTGGGCCACACTCCCTCCAGGCTGGGGCCCCTGGAGCCACACATTAGGACTGCCCCCACCCAATCCATGGGAATTCTGCCCATTCCATTGTCAAAAATCGTACAAATTAGGAGAAACCTCCAAAGTCCCTGAGGCCATCCCAATAGTGTAGGTCTCCCGGGACAAAAAAGGGCGGTTGATATCAGCTGAGCATCTTCCTCCACTCATCTACCTCCACTCATACCAAGAAGATTGAACCAGACAGGACCCGAGGCCATTATCGGATCCATTGCTTTGGTTTACAGGAATGTCTCCTCAAAAGCCTGGATTCCAATACCAGCAGAGGGGATTTCCTGAGGCACCCATCAGAACAAATCTCGTCTCCACAAGGAAACTTGTGCATGGGAGCTATGCCAAAGCTTAGGAGAATACTTCAGGGTCCCGGTGCCACCTCCCCATTCCAAGGCCCTCATGGACACAAACACATATTAGGACCCATCCTCTGGAAAGTGCATTTCAACTCAGCCACCCCGGTTGCTCCCGCAGATCCACTAGATCTAAACTGTCTTGTTGCTAGGAGACAATTGGAAGGCGAGGCGGACTTCCCAGGCATCCATCCTGGAACGGTGCTCTGGAGTCATTCCATATGGGATGTCCTGGAGCTGTCCAACAGGTCTCAATTGTCCCGCAGAAGGAATCCTTGAAGGGGGCATCCCACATCTCCCAACGTGGAAAACCTCCATGGCCTCGAGATTCCGCTCCCTTCATGAAGGGGCCGTCATGCACAGAAACTCCAACCTGAGCCAACGTCGGATCCTCGCCCTGACTTCAGATGCATGAGATATTGGTTCAGATCTGCAGGGGGTACCTGCCGTGCCCTCACCCTGAATCCGAAGTCTAGCTTGTGTTCTCAGACTTCCGTCCTCACTCTCCTGGCCCCGATGCCCTCATGTTTGGCAATTCCGGACCGACAATGAAGCACTCTGCCTGCCCTCTAGAAAAAATATATTGCCTAATGAGCTGACCAGGCAGCTTAAATGAAGATAAACCTACACGGCACTCGAATGTACCCAAATTATATAGTCTAACCTGGGCACTAATGTACTGTCTGACACAACCTGAGTCCGGACCTGCTGACCAACACCCAGACAGCTGACCGCACCCTGAGCACATCAGACCCGCCCTGGCCTTAGGTCATCATCTCTTCCCTACCTCAGTTTTCAGGCTTCAGAACCTAGACCTTATCTCCAATCACTGCCCACGGGTGACTGTGATGCAGAAATCAGAACTCTTCCTGACCAATGGCAAGAAACCTTGTGGTTGGCATGTTGTCCAACCTTCAGTGTAGGAGAAAACAGCATTCACCCTGAGGCCCCGCCCATTCTGGAGTGCGACGAGAGCATAAACACGCATTGTGACCTCAGCGTGAGTCCTGTCCTCTAGTAAGTCCTCTCAGTGGCTGGAGCATTAGATGTCATAATGGGCTTGACATGTCCCTAGTCCCCAATTTTTAACCAGATTTCTGGTTGTCCAGTCACCCCACCCCAGGGCTCTACTCTGGAATCCCTCATTTGGTGGGACATCTGAGGTTGAAAAACAAAATGAAACAAATCGACAACAACAACAAAAAAACGGACTTCTTCCATCCCCAAAATGACCGCAAACTCTTTGGACGGGACCGAAACCCCAGAGAGTAAGACTCGTCCATTTCCCTTGATGTCACCCGGCAATTTCACGACCATGAGTGACACGATATCCAGAGACAAAAACTTGAGCAAGAGCCTCACACTCGCCCTTTTTTCATATCCCGAAGTGTTCTGCTCATGGTCTGTTGATCAGTCCTGCCATACCTATGACCCAAAACATGAGCCGAGTTTGTGTTTTCAGACAACTGTCCAAACAGCTCTGGCCTACACACCCTACAGGCTCAGGGCCCTGGAGCCAAACCTGAGGACTGTACTTGCCCTCTCCAAGGGAATTGTATGTGCCCATTCCAATGGCCACAACCCTACTAATAGGATAACCTCCAAAGTCCCTGAGGCCATCCCAAGAGTTGTGGCTTCCCAGGACAAACAGGGGCAATCTGAGCCCATCGGAGCACCTACCTGCACTCAGACCCGTAGACTGATGTCCCCAGAGGTAAAAAGGAACGAACAGGCCCCTAGGCACTAATCGGATCCATTGCTTTGCTTTCCAGGAAACTCTCCTCAGAATCCTGGATTTCAATACCAGCATATGGCTGTTTCTTGACTCACCCATCAGAACAAATCTCATCTACACATGGGAAACATGCACGTTGGAGCTGTGTCAAAGCCTCTGTTTAGGAGAACCCTTCAGGGCCCCAGGGCCACCGCTTCATTCCAAGGTCTCCATAGACACAAAAACATATTAGGACACATCCACAGGAGAGTCCATTTCAACTCAGCCTCCTCGGTTGCCCCCCACATCCAGCAGATCTAACCTGTCTTGTTGCTTGGAGACAATTGGAATGCGAGGTGGGCTACCCAGCCTTCCGTCCTTAGAACCCTGCTCGGAATCGTTGGCCTGGAGCCAACCAACAGGTCTCAATTGTCCTGCAGAAGAATCTTTGCAGTTTGGAGCTTCTCACAACTCCCATCGTGGGAAAACCCCCATGTCCTCGTGATCCAACCCCCTTCAAGAAAGGGCCATCAGGGCAGAAAGTCCAACCTGAGCGATCGTCTGATCCTTGCCCTGACTTCAGATGCACGAGATCTCTATTGAGGTCTGTAGATTGTGCCTGCCATATCCTCACCCAGAAACCTAGGCCTAGCTTGGGTTCTCAGACTCCGTCCTCAGACTACTGGCCCACAAGCCCTCCAGTTTGGAAAACGAGAACTACAATGCCGCACTCTGCCTGCCCTACAGAAGTAAAACATTGCCCTCAGGGCTACCCCGAAACCCCAAATGAGGATCAACCTGCACGCCAATCGGCTGTACCCCAAACATAGAGGCTGACCTGGGCACTATTTCCCCTTCTGACCCAGCCTGAGCCTGGACCTCCTGGTCCCACCCAGACAGCTGGCCGCACACTGAGCACATCGGACCCGCCATGGCCTTAGGTCGTCATCTCATCCCAACAGCGGTTTTCAGGCTCCAGAACCTAGACCTTATCTCCAACCACTGCCCAGGGTTGAAAATGATGCAGAAATCAGAACTCTTTCCCCATGGCAAGGAACCTTGTGCTTGGCATGTTGTCCAACGTTCAGTGTAGTTGAAACAAGCATGGCCCATGAGGCCCAGCCAATGCTTGCGGGCCACATTGATCACAAACACACATTGTGACCCTGAGCCTGAGCCCAGTCCTCAGGTAAGGCCTCTCAGGGCCTATATGAAGAGACCGCATATTGGGCTTGCCATGCCCCTAGGCCCCAATTTTTAACCATAGTTCGGGGTGTCCCTTCACTCTTCCCCAGGGCTCTGCTTTGGAATTCCTCTTTTGGTGGGACACCTGAGGTAACAAACCTGAAAGGAGTCCTCCCATCCCACAGATTGACGAAAAACAATTGGGATCGGGCCAAATCCACAGAGAGGAAGATTCGTCCATGGCCCATGAGAACTCCCCAACATTCCACGGCCATCGCTGAAACAAAATCCAGAGACAAAAGCCTGAGCAAGCGCCTCAGACTCGCTCATTCTTCATATCCTGAAGAGTTCTTCTCATGGTTTGTAGATCGGGCGTGCCATACCTACGTCCCCAAACTTAAGCTGAGTTTGTGTTTTCAGTCTTCTGTCCTCAAAGTCCTGGGCCACACTCCCTCCAGGCTGGGGCCCCTGGAGCCACACATTAGGACTGCCCCCACCCAATCCATGGGAATTCTGCCCATTCCATTGTCAAAAATCGTACAAATTAGGAGAACCCTCCAAAGTCCCTGAGGCCATCCCAATAGTGTAGGTCGCCCGGGACAAAAAAGGGCGGTTGATACCAGCTGAGCATCTTCCTCCACTCATCTACCTCCACTCATACCAAGAAGATTGAACCAGATAGGACCCTAGGCCATTATCGGATCCATTGCTTTGGTTTACAGGCATGTCTCCTCAAAAGCCTGGATTCCAATACCAGCAGAGGGGATTTCCTGAGGCACCCATCAGAACAAATCTCCTCTCCACAAGGAAACTTGTGCATGGGAGCTATGCCAAAGCTTAGGAGAATACTTCAGGGTCCCGGTGCCACCTCCCCATTCCAAGCCCCTCATGGACACAAACACATATTAGACCCATTCTCTGGAAAGTGCATTTCAACTCAGCCACCCCGGTTGCTCCCGCAGATCCATTAGATCTAAACTGTCTTGTTGCTAGGAGACAATTGGAAGGCGAGGCGGACTTCCCAGGCATCCATCCTCGAACGGTGCTCTGGAGTCATTCCATATGGGATGTCCTGGAGCTGTCCAACAGGTCTCAATTGTCCCGCAGAAGGAATCCTTGAAGGGGGCATCCCACATCTCCCAACGTGGAAAACCTCCATGGCCTCGAGATTCCGCTCCCTTCATGAAGGGGCCGTCATGCACAGAAACTCCAACCTGAGCCAACGTCGGATTCTCGCCCTGACTTCAGATGCATGAGATATTGTTTCAGATCTGCAGGGGGTACCTGCCATGCCCTCACCCAGAATCCGAAGTCAAGCTTGTGTTCTCAGACTTCCGTCCTCACTCTCCTGGCCCCGAAGCCCTCATGTTTGGCAATTCCGGACCGACAATGAAGCACTCTGCCTGCCCTCTAGAAAAAATATATTGCCTAATGAGCTGACCAGGCAGCTTAAATGAAGATAAACCTACACGGCACCTGAATGTACCCAAATTATATAGTCTAACCTGGGCACTAATGCACTGTCTGACACAACCTGAGCCCGGACCTGCTGACCAACACCCAGACAGCTGACCGCACCCTGAGCACATCAGACCCGCCCTGGCCTTAGGTCATCATCTCTTCCCTACCTCAGTTTTCAGGCTTCAGAACCTAGACCTTATCTCCAATCACTGCCCACGGGTGACTGTGATGCAGAAATCAGAACTCTTCCTGACCCATGGCAAGAAACCTTGTGGTTGGCATGTTGTCCAACCTTCAGTGTAGGAGAAAGCAGCATTCACCCTGAGGCCCCGCCCATTCTGGAGTGCGACGAGAGCATAAACACGCATTGTGACCTCAGCGTGAGTCCTGTCCTCTAGTAAGTCCTCTCAGTGGCTGGACCATTAGATGTCATAATGGGATTGACATGTACCTAGTCACCAATTTTTAACCAGATTTCTGGTTGTCCAGTCGCCCCACCCCAGGGCTCTACTCTGGAATCCCTCATTTGGTGGGACATCTGAGGTTGAAAAGCAAAATGAAACAAATCGACAACAACAACAAAAAAACGGACTTCTTCCATCCCCAGAATGACCGTAAACTCTTTGGACGGGACCGAACCCCCAGAGAGTAAGACTCGTCCATTTCCCATGATGTTCACCGGGCAATTTCACGACCATGAGTGACACGATATCCAGAGACAAAATCTTGAGCAAGAGCCTCACACTCGCCCTTTTTTCATATCCCGAAGTGTTCTCCTCATGGTCTGTAGATCAGTCCTGCCATACCTATGACCCAAAACATGAGCCGAGTTTGTGTTTTCAGACAACTGTCCAAACAGCTCTGGCCTACACACCCTACAGGCTCAGGGCCCTGGAGCCAAACCTGAGGACTCTACTTGCCCTCTCCAAGGGAATTGTATGTGCCCATTCCAATGGCCACAACCCTACTAATAGGATAACCTCCAAAGTCCCTGAGGCCATCCCAAGAGTTGTGGCTTCCCCGGACAAACAGGGGGCAATCTGAGCCCATCTGAGCACCTACCTGCACTCAGACCCGTAGACTGATGTCCCCAGAGGTAAAAAGGAACGAACAGGCCCCTAGGCACTAATCGGATCCATTGCTTTGGTTTCCAGGAAACTCTCCTCAGAATCCTGGATTTCAATACCAGCATATGGCTGTTTCTTGACTCACCCATCAGAACAAATCTCATCTACACATGGGAAACATGCACGTTGGAGCTGTGTCAAAGCCTCTGTTTAGGAGAACCCTTCAGGGCCCCAGGGCCACCGCATCATTCCAAGGTCTCCATAGACACAAAAACATATTAGGACACATCCACAGGAGAGTCCATTTCAACTCCGCCTCCTCGGTTGCCCCCCACATCCAGCAGATCTAACCTGTCTTGTTGCTTGGAGACAATTGGAATGCGAGGTGGGCTACCCAGCCATCCGTCCTTAGAACCCTGCTCGGAATCGTTGGCCTGGAGCCAACCAACAGGTCTCAATTGTCCTGCAGAAGAATCTTTGCAGTTTGGAGCTTCTCACAACTCCCATCGTGGGAAAACCCCCATGTCCTCGTGATCCAACCCCCTTCAAGAAAGGGCCATCAGGGCAGAAAGTCCAACCTGAGCGATCGTCTGATCCTTGCCCTGACTTCAGATGCACGAGATCTCGATTGAGGTCTGTAGATTGTGCCTGCCATATCCTTACCCAGAAACCTAGGCCTAGCTTGGGTTCTCAGACTCCGACTTCAGACTACTGGCCCACAAGCCCTCCAGTTTGGCAATCCAGAACTACAATGCCGCACTCTGCCTGCCCTGAACTACAATGCCGCACTCTGCCTGCCCTACAGAAGTAAAACATTGCCCTCAGGGCTACCCCGAATCCCCAAATGAGGATCAACCTGCACGCCATTCGGCTGTACCCCAAACATATAGGCTGACCTGGGCACTATTTCCCCTTCTGACCCAGCCTGAGCCTGGACCTCCTGGTCCCACACAGACAGCTGGCCGCACACTGAGCACATCGGACCTGCCATGGCCTTAGGTCGTCATCTCTTCCCAACTGCGGTTTTCAGGCTCCAGAACCTAGACCTTATCTCCAACCACTGCCCATGGTTGAAAATGATGCAGAAATCAGAACTCTTTCCCCATGGCAAGAAACCTTGTGGTTGGCATGTTGTCCAACGTTCAGTGTAGTTGAAACAAGCGTGGCCCATGAGGCCCAGCCCATGCTTGCGGGCCACATTGGTCACAAACACACATTGTGACCCTCAGCCTGAGCCCAGTCCTCAGGTAAGGCCTCTCAGGGCCTATATGAAGAGACAGCATATTGGGCTTGCCATGCCCCTAGGCCCCAATTTTTAACCATAGTTCGGGGTGTCCCTTCACTCTTCCCCAGGGCTCTGCTTTGGAATTCCTCTTTTGGTGGGACACCAGAGGTAACAAACCTGAAAGGAGTCCTCCCATCCCACAGATTGACGAAAAACAATTGGGATCGGGCCAAATCTACAGAGAGGAAGATTCGTCCATGGCCCATGAGACCTCCCCAACATTCCATGGCCAACGCTGAAACAAAATCCAGAGACAAAAGCCTGAGCATGCGCCTCAGACTCGCTTATTCTTCATATCCTGAAGAGTTCTTCTCATGGTTTGTAAATCGGGCGTGCCATACCTACGTCCCCAAACTTAAGCTGAGTTTGTGTTTTCAGTCTTCTGTCCTCAAAGTCCTGGGCCACACTCCCTCCAGGCTGGGGCCCCTGGAGCCACACATTAGGACTGCCCCCACCCAATCCATGGGAATTCTGCCCATTCCATTGTCAAAAATCATACAAATTAGGAGAACCCTCCAAAGTCCCTGAGGCCATCCGAATAGTGTAGGTCGCCCGGGACAAAAAAGGGCGGTTGATAACAGCTGAGCATCTACCTCCACTCATCTACCTCCACTCATACCAAGAAGATTGAACCAGACAGGACCCGAGGCCATTATCGGATCCATTGCTTTGGTTTACAGGCATTTCTCCTCAAAAGCCTGGATTCCAATACCAGCAGAGGGGATTTCCTGAGGCACCCATCAGAACAAATCTCGTCTCCACAAGGAAACTTGTGCATGGGAGCTATGCCAAAGCTTAGGAGAATACTTCAGGGTCCCGGAGCCACCTCCCCATTCCAAGGCCCTCATGGACACAAACACACATTAGGACCCATCCTCTGGAAAGTGCATTTCAACTCAGCCACCCCGGTTGCTCCCGCAGATCCACTAGATCTAAACTGTCTTGTTGCTAGGAGACAATTGGAAGGCGAGGCGGACTTCCCAGGCATCCATCCTCGAACGGTGCTCTGGAGTCATTCCATATGGGATGTCCTGGAGCTGTCCAACAGGTCTCAATTGTCCCGCAGAAGGAATCCTTGAAGGGGGCATCCCACATCTCCCAACGTGGAAAACCTCCATGGCCTCGAGATTCCGCTCCCTTCATGAAGGGGCCGTCATGCACAGAAACTCCAACCTGAGCCAACGTCGGATCCTCGCCCTGACTTCAGATGCATGAGATATTGGTTCAGATCTGCAGGGGGTACCTGCCGTGCCCTCACCCTGAATCCGAAGTCTAGCTTGTGTTCTCAGACTTCCGTCCTCACTCTCCTGGCCCCGAAGGCTTCATGTTTGGCTATTCCGGACCGACAATGAAGCACTCTGCATGCCCTCTAGAAAAAATATATTGCCTAATGAGCTGACCAGGCAGCTTAAATGAAGATAAACCTACACGGCACCTGAATGTACGCAAATTATATAGTCTAACCTGGGCACTAATGTACTGTCTGACACAACCTGAGCCCAGACCTGCTGACCAACACCCAGACAGCTGACCGCACCCTGAGCACATCAGACCCGCCCTGGCCTTAGGTCATCATCTCTTCCCTACCTCAGTTTTCAGGCTTCAGAACCTAGACCTTATCTCCAATCACTGCCCACGGGTGACTGTGATGCAGAAATCAGAACTCTTCCTGACCCATGGCAAGAAACCTTGTGGTTGGCATGTTGTCCAACCTTCAGTGTAGGAGAAAACAAAATTCACCCTGAGGCCCCGCCCATTCTTGAGTGCGAGGAGAGCATAAACACGCATTGTGACCTCAGCGTGAGTCCTGTCCTCTAGTAAGTCCTCTCAGTGGCTGAACCATTAGATGTCATAATGGGCTTGACATGTCCCTAGTCCCCAATTTTTAACCAGATTTCTGGTTGTTCAGTCGCCCCACCCCAGGGCTCTACTCTGGAATCCCTCATTTGGTGGGACATCTGAGGTTGAAAAACAAAATGAAACAAATCGACAACAACAACAAAAAAACGGACTTCTTCCATCCCCAGAATGACCGCAAACTCTTTGGACGGGACCGAACCCCCAGAGAGTAAGACTCGTCCATTTCCCATGAAGTCACCCGGCAATTTCACGACCATGAGTGACACGATATCCAGAGACAAAAACTTGAGCAAGAGCCTCACACTCGCCCTTTTTTCATATCCCGAAGTGTTCTACTCATGGTCTGTAGATCAGTCCTGCCATACGTATGACCCAAAACATAAGCCGAGTTTGTGTTTTCAGACAACTGTCCAAACAGCTCTGGCCTACACACCCTACAGGCTCAGGGCCCTGGAGCCAAACCTGAGGACTGTACTTGCCCTCTCCAAGGGAATTGTATGTGCCCATTCCAATGGTCACAACCCTACTAATAGGATAACCTCCAAAGTCCCTGAGGCCATCCCAAGAGTTGTGGCTTCCCAGGACAAACAGGGGCAATCTGAGCCCATCTGAGCACCTACCTGCACTCAGACCCGTAGACTGATGTCCCCAGAGGTAAAAAGGAACGAACAGGCCCCTAGGCACTAATCGGATCCATTGCTTTGCTTTCCAGGCATCTCTCCTCAGAGGCCTGGATTTCAATACCAGCATATGGCTGTTTCTTGACTCACCCATCAGAACAAATCTCATCTACACATGGGAAACATGCACGTTGGAGCTGTGTCAAAGCCTCTGTTTAGGAGAACCCTTCAGGGCCCCAGGGCCACCGCTTCATTCCAAGGTCTCCATAGACACAAAAACATATTAGGACACATCCACAGGAGAGTCCATTTCAACTCAGCCTCCTCGGTTGCCCCCCACATCCAGCAGATCTAACCTGTCTTGTTGCTTGGAGACAATTGGAATGCGAGGTGGGCTACCCAGCCATCCAACCTTAGGACCCTGCTCGGAATCGTTGGCCTGGAGCCAACCAACAGGTCTCAATTGTCCTGCAGAAGAATCTTTGCAGTTTGGAGCTTCTCACAACTCCCATCGTGGGAAAACCCCCATGTCCTCGTGATCCAACCCCCTTCAAGAAAGGGCCATCAGGGCAGAAAGTCCAACCTGAGCGATCGTCTGATCCTTGCCCTGACTTCAGATGCACGAGATCTCTATTGAGGTCTGTAGATTGTGCCTGCCATATCCTCACACATAAAACCTAGGCCTAGCTTGGGTTCTCAGACTCCGTCCTCAGACTACTGGCCCACAAGCCCTCCAGTTTGGCAATCCAGAACTACAATGCCGCACTCTGCCTGCCCTACAGAAGTAAAACATTGCCCTCTGGGCTACCCCGAATCCCCAAATGAGGATCAACCTGCACGCCATTCGGCTGTACCCCAAACATAGAGGCTGACCTGGGCACTATTTCCCCTTCTGACCCAGCCTGAGCCTGGACCTCCTGGTCCCACCCAGACAGCTGGCCGCACACTGAGCACATCGGACCCGCCATGGCCTTAGGTCGTCATCTCTTCCCAACTGCGGTTTTCAGGCTCCAGAACCTAGACCTTATCTCCAACCACTGCCCAGGGTTGAAAATGATGCAGAAATCAGAACTCTTTCCCCATGGCAAGAAACCTTGTGCTTGGCATGTTGTCCAACGTTCAGTGTAGTTGAAACAAGCGTGGCCCATGAGGCCCAGCCCATGCTTGCGGGCCACATTGGTCACAAACACACATTGTGACCCTCAGCCTGAGCCCAGTCCTCAGGTAAGGCCTCTCAGGGCCTATATGAAGAGACAGCATATTGGGCTTGCCATGCCCCAAGGCCCCAATTTTTAACCATAGTTCGGGGTGTCCCTTCACTCTTCCCCAGGGCTCTGCTTTGGAATTCCTCTTTTGGTGGGACACCAGAGGTAACAAACCAGAAAAGAGTCCTCCCATCCCACAGATTGACGAAAAACAATTGGGATCGGGCCAAATCCACAGAGAGGAAGATTCATCCATGGCCCATGAGAACTCCCCAACATTCCACGGCCATCGCTGAAACAAAATCCAGAGACAAAAGCCTGAGCAAGCGACTCAGACTCGCTCATTCTTCATATCCTGAAGAGTTCTTCTCATGGTTTGTAGATCGGGCGTGCCATACCTACGTCCCCAAACTTAAGCTGAGTTTGTGTTTTCAGTCTTCTGTCCTCAAAGTCCTGGGCCACACTCCCTCCAGGCTGGGGCCCCTGGAGCCACACATTAGGACTGCCCCCACCCAATCCATGGAAATTCTGCCCATTCCATTGTCAAAAATCGTACAAATTAGGAGAACCCTCCAAAGTCCCTGAGGCCATCCCAATAGTGTAGGTCGCCCGGGACAAAAAAGGGCGGTTGATACCAGCTGAGCATCTACCTCCACTCATCTACCTCCACTCATACCAAGAAGATTTAACCAGACAGGACCCGAGGACATTATCAGATCCATTGCTTTGGTTTACAGGCATGTCTCCTCAAAAGCCTGGATTCCAATACCAGCAGAGGGAATTTCCTGAGGCACCCATCAGAACAAATCTCGTCTCCACAAGGAAACTTGTGCAGGGGAGCTATGCCAAAGCTTAGGAGAATACTTCAGGGTCCCGGTGCCACCACCCCATTCCAAGGCCCTCATGGACACAAACACACATTTGGACCCATCCTCTGGAAAGTGCATTTCAACTCAGCCACACAGGTTGCTCCCGCAGATCCACTAGATTTAAACTGTCTTGTTGCTAGGAGATAATTGGAAGGCGAGGCGGACTTCCCAGGCATCCATACTCGAACGGTGCTCTGGAGTCATTCCATATGGGATGTCCTGGAGTTGTCCAACAAGTCTCAATTGTCCCACAGAAGGAATCCTTGAAGAGGGCATCCATAAACTCCCAACGTGGGAAAACCTCCATGGCCTTGAGATTCCTCTCCGTTCATGAAGGGGCAGGCATGCACAGAAACTCCAACCTGAGCCAACGTCTGATCCTCGCCTTGGCTTCAGATGCTTTAGATATTGGATCTGATCTGCAGGGGGTACATGCCGTGCCCTCGGCCTGAAGCCCAAGTCTAGCTTGTGTTCTCAGACTTCTGTCCTCACACTCCTGGCCCAGAAGCTCTCAAGTTTGGCAATTCCGGACCCACAATGCAGCACTCTGCCTGCCCTCTAGAAAAAACATCTTGCCTAATGAGCTGCCCAGGAACCTAAAAGGGGGATAAACCTACACGGCACTCGAATGTACCCAAATTATATAGTCTAACCTGGTCACTAATGCACTGTCTGACACACCCTGAGCTAGAACCTCCTGACCAAAACCCAGGCAGATGAATGCACACTGAGCGTATGAGACCCACCATGGCCTTAGGTCGTCATCTCTTCCCAACTGCTATTTTTCAGGCTTCAGAACCTAGACCTTATCTCCAACCACTGCCCAGGGTTGAAAATGATGCAGAAATCAGAACACCTTCCCCATGGCAAGAGACCTTGTGATTGGCATGTTGTCCAAATCCAGTGTAGTTGAACCCAGTGTGGCCCATAAGGCCCCGCCCATGCTCGCAGGCCATATTGGTCACAAACTCACATTGTGACCCTCAGCATGAGCCCAGTCCTCAAGTCAGGCCTCTCAGTGGCTGGATGAAGAGATAGCATATTGGGCCTGCCATGCCCATAGTCCCCAATTTTTAACCATAGTTTGGGTTGTCCCTTCACTCTTTCCCAAGGCTCTGCTTTGGAATTCCTCTTTCGTTCGGACACCTGAGTTAATAAACAGGGAAGGAGACCTCCCATCCCACAGATTGACGAAAAACAATTGGGACCGGGCCAAATCCACAGAGAGGAAGATTCGTCCATGGCCCATGAGGCCTCCCCACATTCCACGGCCATTGTTGATATAAAATGCAGAGGCAAAACCTGATCAAGTGCCTCAGACTCGCTCTTTCTTCATATCCTGAAGAGTTCTTCTCATGGTTTGTAGATTGGGCCTGCATACCTACGTCCCCAAACCTGAGCTGAGTTTGTGTTTTTGGAATACTGTCCTCAAAGTCCTTTGCCACACATCCTCCAGGCTGGGTCCCCTGGAGCCACCCAGTAGGACTGTGCCTACTCAATCCATGGGAATTCTTCTCATCCATTGTCCAAAATCGTACAAATTAGGAGAACTCTCCAAAGTCCCCGAGGCCATCCCAATAGTGTAGGTTTCCGGGGACAAACAAGGGCGGTCTGACACCAGGTGAGCATCTACCTCCACTCATACCATACATGGATGTCCCCAGAGAAGAAGATTGAACCAGAGAGTACGCTAGGCCATAATCAGATCCATTGCTTTGGTTTACAGGCATATCTCCTCAAAAGCCTGGATTCCAATACAAGCATAAGTGGTTTGCTGAGGCACCCATCAGAACAAATCTCGTCTCCACAAGGAAACTTGTGCATGGGATCTATGTCAAAAGCTTAGGAGAATACTACAGGGTCCCGGTGCCACCGCCCCATTCCAAGGCCCTCATGGACACAAACACACATTAGGCCCCATTCTCAGGAAAGTCTATTTCAACTAAGCCACCCAGGTTGCTCCTGCAGAGTCATCCGATCTCAAATGTATTGTTGCTAGGAGACAATTGGAATGCGAGGCGGGCTTCCCTGGCATCCATCTTCCAACGGTGCTCTGGAGTTAATCCATATGGGATGTCCTGGAGCTGCCCAACATGTCTCAATTGTCCCCAGAAGGAATCCTTGAAGGGGGCATCCCATAACTCCCAACATGGGAAAAACTCCATGGCCTTGAGATTCCGCTCCGTTCATGAAGGGGCAGTCATGCACAGAAACTCCAACCTGAGCCAACGTCTGATCCTCGCCTTGACTTCAGATGTATGAGATATTGGTTCAGATCTGCAGCTGGTACCTGCCGCGCCCTCGGCCTGATGTCCAAGTCAACTTGTGTTCTCAAACTTTTGTCCTCACACTCCTGGCTGAGAAGACCGAAAGTTTGGCAATTCCGGACCCACAATGCAGCACTCTGCCTGCACTCTAGAAAAAATATCTTGCCTAATGAGCTGCCCTGGCACCTCAAATGTGGATAAACCTACACGGCACTCGACTGTACCCAAATTATATAGTCTAACCTGAGCTCTAATGCACTCTCTGACACAACCTGAGCCTGAACCTCCAGATCAACATCCAGGCAGCTGACCACACACTGAGCACAACAGACCCGCCATGCCCTTAGGTGGTCATCTCTTCCCAACAGCGGTTTTTCGGGCTTCAGAACCTAGGCCTTATCTCCAACCACAGCCCATGGTTGAAAATGATGCAGAAATCAGAACACTTTTCCCATGGTTAGAGACCTTGTGATTGGCAAGTTGTCCAAAGTCCAGTGTAGTTGAAACCAGTGTGGCCCATGAGGCCCCGCCCATGCTCGCAAAACCACATTGGTCACAAACACACATTGTGACCCTCAGCCTGAGCCCAGTCCTCAAGTATGGCCTCTCAGTGGCTGGATGAAGAGACAGCATATTGGGCGTGCCATGCCCCTAGGCCCCAATTTTTAAACATAGTTTGGGTTGTCCCTTCACTCTTCCCCAGTGCTCTGTTTTGGAATTCCTCTTATGTTCGGACACCTGAGGTAATAAACCTGAAAGGAGACATCCCATTTCACAGATTGATGAAAAACAATTGGGACTGGGCCAAATCCACAGAGAGGAAGATTCGTCCATGGGCCATGAGGCCTCCCCAAATTCCACGGCCATCATTGATACAAAATCCAAAGACAAAAGCCTGAGCAAGTACCTCAGACTCGCTCTTTCTTCATATCCTGAAGAGTTCTTCTCATGGTTTGTAGATTACGCCTGCCATACCTACGTCCCCAAACCTAAGCTGAGTTTCTGTTTTCAATCTTCTGTCCTCAAAGTCCTGGGCCACACACCCTCCAGGCTGGGGCGCCAGGAGCCACACATTAGTACTGTGCCTACCCAATCCATGGGAATTCTGCCCATTCCATTGTCCCAAATCGTACAAATTAGGAGAACCCTCCAAAGTCCCCGAGGCCCTCCCAATAGTGTATGTCTCCGGGGACAAACAGGGCGGTCTGACACAGGTGATCATCTACCTCCACTCATTCCATAGATGGAGAACCCCAGAGAAGAAGATTGAACCAGACAGGACCCTAGGCCATAATCGGGTCCATTGCTTTGGTTTACAGGCATGTGTCCTCAAAAGCCTGGATTCCAATACCAGCATAAGGGGTTTCCGGAGGCACCCATCAGAAAAAATCTCGTCTCCACAAGGAAACTTTTGCATGGGAGCTATGTCAAAAGCTTAGGAGAATACTTCAGGGTCCCGGTGCCACCGCCCTAATCCAAGGCCCTCATGGACACAACACACATTAGGCCCCATCCTCAGGAAAATCCATTTCAACTCAGCCACCTCGGTTGCTCCCACAGAGCCACCGATCTCAACGCTATTGTTGCTAGGAGACAATTGTAATGCGAGGCGGGCTTCCCTGGCATCCATCCTCCAACGGTGCTCTGGAGTCATTCCATATGGGATGTCCTGGAGCTGCCCAACAGGTCTCAATTGTCCCACAGAAGGAATCCTTGAAGAGGGCATCCATAAACTCCCAACGTGGGAAAACCTCCATGGCCTTGAGATTCCTCTCCATTCATGAAGGGGCAGGCATGCACAGAAACTCCAACCTGAGCCAACGTCTGATCCTCGCCTTGGCTTCAGATGCTTTAGATATTGGATCTGATCTGCAGGGGGTACATGCCGTGCCCTCGGCCTGAAGCCCAAGTCTAGCTTGTGTTCTCAGACTTCTGTCCTCACACTCCTGGCCCAGAAGCTCTCAAGTTTGGCAATTCCGGACCCACAATGCAGCACTCTGCCTGCCCTCTAGAAAAAACATCTTGCCTAATGAGCTGCCCAGGAACCTAAAAGGGGGATAAACCTACACGGCACTCGAATGTACCCAAATTATATAGTCTAACCTGGTCACTAATGCACTGTCTGACACACCCTGAGCTAGAACCTCCTGACCAAAACCCAGGCAGATGAATGCACACTGAGCGTATGAGACCCACCATGGCCTTAGGTCGTCATCTCTTCCCAACTGCTATTTTTCAGGCTTCAGAACCTAGACCTTATCTCCAACCACTGCCCAGGGTTGAAAATGATGCAGAAATCAGAACACCTTCCCCATGGCAAGAGACCTTGTGATTGGCATGTTGTCCAAATCCAGTGTAGTTGAACCCAGTGTGGCCCATAAGGCCCCGCCCATGCTCGCAGGCCATATTGGTCACAAACTCACATTGTGACCCTCAGCATGAGCCCAGTCCTCAAGTCAGGCCTCTCAGTGGCTGGATGAAGAGATAGCATATTGGGCCTGCCATGCCCATAGTCCCCAATTTTTAACCATAGTTTGGGTTGTCCCTTCACTCTTTCCCAAGGCTCTGCTTTGGAATTCCTCTTTTGTTCGGACACCTGAGTTAATAAACAGGGAAGGAGACCTCCCATCCCACAGATTGACGAAAAACAATTGGGACCGGGCCAAATCCACAGAGAGGAAGATTCGTCCATGGCCCATGAGGCCTCCCCACATTCCACGGCCATTGTTGATATAAAATGCAGAGGCAAAACCTGATCAAGTGCCTCAGACTCGCTCTTTCTTCATATCCTGAAGAGTTCTTCTCATGGTTTGTAGATTGGGCCTGCATACCTACGTCCCCAAACCTGAGCTGAGTTTGTGTTTTTGGAATACTGTCCTCAAAGTCCTTTGCCACACATCCTCCAGGCTGGGTCCCCTGGAGCCACCCATTAGGACTGTGCCTACTCAATCCATGGGAATTCTTCTCATCCATTGTCCAAAATCGTACAAATTAGGAGAACTCTCCAAAGTCCCCGAGGCCATCCCAATAGTGTAGGTTTCCGGGGACAAACAAGGGCGGTCTGACACCAGGTGAGCATCTACCTCCACTCATACCATACATGGATGTCCCCAGAGAAGAAGATTGAACCAGAGAGTACGCTAGGCCATAATCAGATCCATTGCTTTGGTTTACAGGCATATCTCCTCAAAAGCCTGGATTCCAATACAAGCATAAGTGGTTTGCTGAGGCACCCATCAGAACAAATCTCGTCTCCACAAGGAAACTTGTGCATGGGATCTATGTCAAAAGCTTAGGAGAATACTACAGGGTCCCGGTGCCACCGCCCCATTCCAAGGCCCTCATGGACACAAACACACATTAGGCCCCATTCTCAGGAAAGTCTATTTCAACTAAGCCACCCAGGTTGCTCCCGCAGAGTCATCCGATCTCAAATGTATTGTTGCTAGGAGACAATGGAATGCGAGGCGGGCTTCCCTGGCATCCATCTTCCAATGGTGCTGTGGAGTTAATCCATATGGGATGTCCTGGAGCTGCCCAACATGTCTCAATTGTCCCCAGAAGGAATCCTTGAAGGGGGCATCCCATAACTCCCAACATGGGAAAAACTCCATGGCCTTGAGATTCCGCTCCGTTCATGAAGGGGCAGTCATGCACAGAAACTCCAACCTGAGCCAACGTCTGATCCTCGCCGTGACTTCAGATGTATGAGATATTGGTTCAGATCTGCAGGGGGTACCTGCCGCGCCCTCGGCCTGATGTCCAAGTCAACTTGTGTTCTCAAACTTTTGTCCTCACACTCCTGGCCGAGAAGACCGCAAGTTTGGCAATTCCGGACCCACAATGCAGCACTCTGCCTGCACTCTAGAAAAAATATCTTGCCTAATGAGCTGCCCAGGCACCTCAAATGTGGATAAACCTACACGGCACTCGACTGTACCCAAATTATATAGTCTAACCTGAGCTCTAATGCACTCTCTGACACAACCTGAGCCTGAACCTCCAGATCAACATCCAGGCAGCTGACCACACACTAAGCACATCAGAGCCGCCATGGCCTTAGGTCATCATCTCTACCCAACTGCGGTTTTCAGGCTACAGAACCTAGTCCTTATCTCCAATCATTGCCCAGGGTTGAAAATGATGCAGAAATCACACCTTCCCCATGGAAAGAGACCTTGTGATTGGCATGTTGTCCAAAGTCCCGTGTAGTTGAAATAAGTGTGGCCCATGAGGCCCCGCCCATGCTCGCGGGCCACATTGGTCACAAACACACATTGTGACCCTCAGCCTGAGCCGAGTCCTCAAGTAAGGCCTCTCAGTGGCTGGATGAAGAGACAGCATATTGGGCGTGCCATGCCCCTAGGCCCCAATTTTTAAACATAGTTTGGGTTGTCCCTTCACTCTTCCCCAGGTCTCCGCTTTGGAATTCCTCTTTTGTTCGGACACTTGAGGTAATAAACCTGAAAGGAGACCTCCCATCCCACAGATTGACGAAAAACAATTGGGACTGGGCCAAAACCACAGAGAGGAAGATTCGTCCATGGCCCATGAGGCCTCCCCACATTCCACGGCCATCGTTGATACAAAATACAGATACAAAAGCCTGAGCAAGTGCCTCAGACTCGCTCTTTCTTCATATCCTGAAGAGTTCTTCTCATGGTTTGTAGATTGGGCCTGCCATTCCTACGTCCCCAAACCTAAGCTGAGTTTGTGTTTTCAGACTTCTGTCCTCAAAGTCCTGGGCCAAACACCCTCCAGGATGGGGCCCCTGGAGCCACACATTAGGACTGTGCCTACCCAATCTATGGGAATTCTGCCCATTCCATTGTCCAAAATCGTACAAATTAGGAGAACTCTCCAATGTCCCAGGGGCCATCCCAATAGTGTAGGACTCCGGGGACAAACAAGGGTGGTCTACAACAGGTGAGCATCTACCTCCACTCATTCCATAGATGGATATCCCCAGAGAAGAAGATTGAACCAGACAGGACCCTAGGCCATAATTGGATCCATTGCTTTGGTTTGCAGGCATGTCTCCTCAAAAGCCTGGTATCCAATACGAGCATAAGGGGTTTCCGGAGGCACCCATCAAAACAAATCTAGTCTCCACAAGGAAACTTGTGCATGGGAGCTATATCAAAAGCTTAGGAGAATACTTAGGGTCCCGGAACCACCGCCCCATTCCAAGGCCCTAATGGACACAAACACACATTAGGCCCCATCCTCAGGAAAGTCCATTTCAACTCAGCCACCCCGGTTGCTCCCGGAGAGCCATCCGATTTCAACTGTCTTGTTGCTAGGAGACAATTGGAATGCGAGGCAGGCTTCCCTGGCATCCATCCTCCAACTGTGCTCTGCAGTCATTCCATATGGGATGTCCTGGAGCTGCCCGACAGGTCTCAATTGTCCCGCAGAAGGAATCCTGGAAGGGGGCATCCCACAACTCCCAACGTGGGAAAACCTCCAGGCCCTTGAGATTCCGCTCCGTTCATGAAGGATAGTCATGCACAGAAACTCCAACCTGAGCCAACGTCTGATACTCGCCGTGATTTCAGATGCTTGAGATATTGGTTCAGATCTGCAGGGGGTACCTGCAGTGCCCTCGGCCAGAAGCCCAAGTCGAGCTTGTGTTCTCAGACTTCTGTCCTCACACTCCTGGCCCAGAAGCCCTCAAGTTTGGCAATTCCGGACCCACAATGCAGCACCTTGCCTGCCCTCTAGAAAAAATATCTTCCCTAATGAGCTGCCTGGACACCTCAAATGAGGATAAACCTACAAGGCACTCGAATGTACCCAAATTATATAGTCTAACCTGGGCACTAATGCACTGTCTGACACAACCTGAGCCAGAAACTCCTGACCAACACCCAGGCAGCTGACCACACAGTGAGCCTATCAGACCCGCCATGCCCTTAGGTGGTCATCTCTTCCGAACAGCGGATTTCGGGTTTCAGAACCTAGGCCTTATCTCCAACCACGGCCTATGGTTGAAAATGATGCAGAAATCAGAACACCCTTTCCATGGTTAGAGACCTTGTGATTGGCAAGTTGTCCAAAGTCCATTGTTGTTGAAACCAGTGTGGCCCATGAGGCCCCGCCCATGCTCGCAAAACCACATTGGTCACAAACACACATTGTGACCCTCAGCCTGAGCCCAGTCCTCAAGTACGGCCTCTCAGTGGCTGGATGAAGAGACAGCATATTGGGCGTGCCATGCCCCTAGGCCCCAATTTTTAAACATAGTTTGGGTTGTCCCTTCACTCTTCCCCAGCGCTCTGTTTTGGAATTCCTCTTATGTTCGGACACCTGAGGTAATAAACCTGAAAGGAGACCTCCCATTCCACAGATTGACGAAAAACAATTGGGACTGGGCCAAATCCACAGAGAGGAAGATTCGTCCATGGGCCATGAGGCCTCGCCAAATTCCACGGCCATCATTGATACAAAATCCAAAGACAAAAGCCTGAGCAAGTACCTCAGACTCGCTCTTTCTTCATATCCTGAAGAGTTCTTCTCATGGTTTGTAGATTACGCCTGCCATACCTACGTCCCCAAACCTAAGCTGAGTTTCTGTTTTCAATCTTCTGTCCGCAAAGTCCTGGGCCACACACCCTCCAGGCTGGGGCGCCAGGAGCCACACATTAGTACTGTGCCTACCCAATCCATGGGAATTCTGCCCATTCCATTGTCCCAAATCGTACAAATTAGGAGAACCCTCCAAAGTCCCCGAGGCCCTCCCAATAGTGTATGTCTCCGGGGACAAACAGGGCGGTCTGACACCAGGTGATCATCTACCTCCACTCATTCCATAGATGGAGAACCCCAGAGAAGAAGATTGAACCAGACAGGACCCTAGGCCATAATCGGGTCCATTGCTTTGGTTTACAGGCATGTGTCCTCAAAAGCCTGGATTCCAATACCAGCATAAGGGGTTTCCGGAGGCACCCATCAGAAAAAATCTCGTCTCCACAAGGAAACTTTTGCATGGGAGCTATGTCAAAAGCTTAGGAGAATACTTCAGGGTCCCGGTGCCACCGCCCTAATCCAAGGCCCTCATGGACACAACACACATTAGGCCCCATCCTCAGGAAAATCCATTTCAACTCAGCCACCTCGGTTGCTCCCACAGAGCCACCGATCTCAACGCTATTGTTGCTAGGAGACAATTGTAATGCGAGGCGGGCTTCCCGGGCATCCATCCTCCAACGGTGCTCTGGAGTCATTCCATATGGGATGTCCTGGAGCTGCCCAACAGGTCTCAATTGTCCCACAGAAGGAATCCTTGAAGAGGGCATCCATAAACTCCCAACGTGGGAAAACCTCCATGGCCTTGAGATTCCTCTCCGTTCATGAAGGTGCAGTCATGCACAGAAACTCCAACCTGAGCCAACGTCTGATCCTCGCCTTGGCTTCAGATGCTTGAGATATTGGTTCCGATCTGCAGGGGGTACATGCCGTGCCCTCGGCCTGAAGCCCAAGTCTAGCTTGTGTTCTCAGACTTCTGTCCTCACACTCCTGGCCCAGAAGCTCTCAAGTTTGGCAATTCCGGACCCACAATGCAGCACTCTGCCTGCCCTCTAGAAAAAACATCTTGCCTAATGAGCTGCCCAGGAACCTAAAAGGGGGATAAACCTACATGGCACTCGACTGTACCCAAATTATATAGTCTAACCTGGTCACTAATGCACTGTTTGACACACCCTGAGCTAGAACCTCCTGTCCAAAACCCAGGCAGATGAATGCACACTGAGTGTATGAGACCCACCATGGCCTTAGATCGTCATCTCTTCCCAACTGCGATTTTTCAGGCTTCAGAACCTAGACCTTATCTCCAACCACTGCCCAGGGTTGAAAATGATGCAGAAATCAGAACACCTTCCCCATGGCAAGAGACCTTGTGATTGGCATGTTGTCCAAATCCAGTGTAGTTGAAACCAGTGTGGCCCATAAGGCCCCGCCCATGCTCGCAGGCCATATTGGTCACAAACTCACATTGTGACCCTCAGCATGAACCCAGTCCTCAAGTCAGGCCTCTCAGTGGCTGGATGAAGAGACAGCATATTGGGCCTGCCATGCCCCTAGTCCCCAATTTTTAACCATAGTTTGGGTTGTCCCTTCACTCTTTCCCAAGGCTCTGCTTTGGAATTCCTCTTTTGTTCGGACACCTGAGTTAATAAACAGGAAAGGAAACCTCCCATCCCACAGATTGACGAAAAACAATTGGGACCGGGCCAAATCCACAGAGAGGAAGATTCGTCCATGGCCCATGAGGCCTCCCCACATTCCACGGCCATTGTTGATATAAAATGCAGAGGCAAAACCTGATCAAGTGCCTCAGACTCGCTCTTTCTTCATATCCTGAAGAGTTCTTCTCATGGTTTCTAGATTGGGCCTGCATACGTACGTCCCCAAACCTGAGCTGAGTTTGTGTTTTTGGAATACTGTCCTCAAAGTCCTTTGCCACACACGCTCCAGGCTGGGTCCCCTGGAGCCACCCATTAGGACTGTGCCTACTCAATCCATGGGAATTCTTCCCATCCATTGTCCAAAATCGTACAAATTAGGAGAACTCTCCAAAGTCCCCGAGGCCATCCCAATAGTGTAGGTTTCCGGGGACAAACAAGGGCGGTCTGACACCAGGTGAGCATCTACCTCCACTCATACCATACATGGATGTCCCCAGAGAAGAAGATTGAACCAGAGAGTACGCTAGGCCATAATCAGATCCATTGCTTTGGTTTACAGGCATGTCTCCTCAAAAGCCTGGATTCCAATACAAGCATAAGTGGTTTGCTGAGGCACCCATCAGAACAAATCTCGTCTCCACAAGGAAACTTGTGCATGGGATCTATGTCAAAATCTTAGGAGAATACTACAGGGACCCGGTGCCACCGCCCCATTCCAAGGCCCTCATGGACACAAACACACATTAGGCCCCATTCTCAGGAAAGTCTATTTCATCTAAGCCACCCAGGTTGCTCCCGCAGAGTCATCCGATCTCAAATGTATTGTTGCTAGGAGACAATTGGAATGCGAGGCGGGCTTCCCTGGCATCCATCTTCCAACGGTGCTCTGGAGTTAATCCATATGGGATGTCCTGGAGCTGCCCAACATGTCTCAATTGTCCCCAGAAGGAATCCTTGAAGGGGGCATCCCATAACTCCCAACATGGGAAAAACTCCATGGCCTTGAGATTCCGCTCCGTTCATGAAGGGGCAGTCATGCACAGAAACTCCAACCTGAGCCAACGTCTGATCCTCGCCGTGACTTCAGATGTATGAGATATTGGTTCAGATCTGCAGGGGGTACCTGCCGTGCCCTCGGCCTGATGTCCAAGTCAACTTGTGTTCTCAAACTTTTGTCCTCACACTCCTGGCCGAGAAGACCGCAAGTTTGGCAATTCCGGACCCACAATGCAGCACTCTGCCTGCACTCTAGAAAAAATATCTTGCCTAATGAGCTGCCCAGGCACCTCAAATGTGGATAAACCTACACAGCACTCGACTGTACCCAAATTATATAGTCTAACTTGAGCTCTAATGCACTCTCTGACACAAACTGAGCCTGAACCTCCAGATCAACATCCAGGCAGCTGACCACACACTGAGCACATCAGAGCCGCCATGGCCTTAGGTCATCATCTCTACCCAACTGCGGTTTTCAGGCTTCAGAACCTAGTCCTTATCTCCAATCACTGCCCAGGGTTGAAAATGATGCAGAAATAACACCTTCCCCATGGAAAGAGACCTTGTGATTGGCATGTTGTCCAAAGTCCCGTGTAGTTGAAATTAGTGTGGCCCATGAGGCCCCGCCCATGCTCGCGGGCCACATTGGTCACAAACACACATTGTGACCCTCAGCCTGAGCCGTGTCCTCAAGTAAGGGCACTCAGTGGCTGGATGAAGAGACAGCATATTGGGCGTGCCATGCCCCTAGGCCCCAATTTTTAACCATAGTTTGGTTTGTCCCTTCACTCTTCCCCAGGTCTCTGCTTTGGAATTCCTCTTTTGTTCGGACACTTGAGGTAATAAACCTGAAAGGAGACCTCCCATCCCACAGATTGACGAAAAACAATTGGGACCGGGCCAAAACCACAGAGAGGAAGATTCGTCCATGGCCCATGAGGCCTCCCCACATTCCACGGCCATCGTTGATACAAAATACAGATACAAAAGCCTGAGCAAGTGCCTCAGACTTGCTCTTTCTTCATATCCTGAAGAGTTCTTCTCATGGTTTGTAGATTGGGCCTGCCATTCCTACGTCCCCAAACCTAAGCTGAGTTTGTGTTTTCAGACTTCTGTCCTCAACGTCCTGGGCCAAACACCCTCCAGGCTGGGGCCCCTGGAGCCACACATTAGGACTGTGCCTACCCAATCTATGGGAATTCTGCCCATTCCATTGTCCAAAATCCTACAAATTAGGAGAACTCTCCAAAGTCCCAGGGGCCATCCCAATAGTGTAGGACTCCGGGGACAAACAAGGGTGGTCTGACAACAGGTGAACATCTACCTCCACTCATTCCATAGATGGATATCCCCAGAGAAGAAGATTGAACCAGACAGGACCCTAGGCCATATTTGGATCCATTGCTTTGGTTTGCAGGCATGTCTCCTCAAAAGCCTGGTATCCAATACGAGCATAAGGGGTTTCCGGAGGCACCCATCAAAACAAATCTAGTCTCCACAAGGAAACTTGTGCATGGGAGCTATATCAAAAGCTTATGAGAATACTTAGGGTCCCGGAACCACCGCCCCATTCCAAGGCCCTAATGGACACAAACACACATTAGGCCCCATCCTCAGGAAAGTCCATTTCAACTCAGCCACCCCGGTTGCTCCCGGAGAGCCATCCGATTTCAACTGTCTTGTTGCTAGGAGACAATTGGAATGCGAGGCAGGCTTCCCTGGCATCCATCCTCCAACTGTGCTCTGCAGTCATTCCATATGGGATGTCCTGGAGCTGCCTGACAGGTCTCAATTGTCCCGCAGAAGGAATCCTGGAAGAGGGCATCCCACAACTCCCAACGTGGGAAAACCTCCAGGCCCTTGAGATTCCGCTCCGTTCATGAAGGATAGTCATGCACAGAAACTCCAACCTGAGCCAACGTCTGATACTCGCCGTGATTTCAGATGCTTGAGATATTGGTTCAGATCTGCAGGGGGTACCTGCAGTGCCCTCGGCCAGAAGCCCAAGTCGAGCTTGTGTTCTCAGACTTCTGTCCTCACACTCCTGGCCCAGAAGCCCTCAAGTTTGGCAATTCCGGACCCACAATGCAGCACTCTGCCTGCCCTCTAGAAAAAATATCTTCCCTAATGAGCTGCCTGGACACCTCAAATGAGGATAAACCTACAAGGCACTCGAATGTACCCAAATTATATAGTCTAACCTGGGCACTAATGCACTGTCTGACACAACCTGAGCCAGAAACTCCTGACCAACACCCAGGCAGCTGACCACACAGTGAGCCTATCAGACCCGCCATGCCCTTAGGTGGTCATCTCTTCCGAACAGCGGATTTCGGGTTTCAGAACCTAGGCCTTATCTCCAACCACGGCCTATGGTTGAAAATGATGCAGAAATCAGAACACCCTTTCCATGGTTAGAGACCTTGTGATTGGCAAGTTGTCCAAAGTCCATTGTTGTTGAAAGCAGTGTGGCCCATGAGGCCCCGCCCATGCTCGCAAAACCACATTGGTCACAAACACACATTGTGACCCTCAGCCTGAGCCCAGTCCTCAAGTACGGCCTCTCAGTGGCTGGATGAAGAGACAGCATATTGGGCGTGCCATGCCACTAGGCCCCAATTTTTAAACATAGTTTGGGTTGTCCCTTCACTCTTCCCCAGCGCTCTGTTTTGGAATTCCTCTTATGTTCGGACACCTGAGGTAATAAACCTGAAAGGAGACCTCCCATTCCACAGATTGACGAAAAACAATTGGGACTGGGCCAAATCCACAGAGAGGAAGATTCGTCCATGGGCCATGAGGCCTCGCCAAATTCCACGGCCATCATTGATACAAAATCCAAAGACAAAAGCCTGAGCAAGTACCTCAGACTCGCTCTTTCTTCATATCCTGAAGAGTTCTTCTCATGGTTTGTAGATTACGCCTGCCATACCTACGTCCCCAAACCTAAGCTGAGTTTCTGTTTTCAATCTTCTGTCCTCAAAGTCCTGGGCCACACACCCTCCAGGCTGGGGCGCCAGGAGCCACACATTAGTACTGTGCCTACCCAATCCATGGGAATTCTGCCCATTCCATTGTCCCAAATCGTACAAATTAGGAGAACCCTCCAAAGTCCCCGAGGCCCTCCCAATAGTGTATGTCTCCGGGGCCAAACAGGGCGGTCTGACACCAGGTGATCATCTACCTCCACTCATTCCATAGATGGAGAACCCCAGAGAAGAAGATTGAACCAGACAGGACCCTAGGCCATAATCGGGTCCATTGCTTTGGTTTACAGGCATGTGTCCTCAAAAGCCTGGATTCCAATACCAGCATAAGGGGTTTCCTGAGGCACCCATCAGAAAAAATCTCGTCTCCACAAGGAAACTTTTGCATGGGAGCTATGTCAAAAGCTTAGGAGAATACTTCAGGGTCCCGGTGCCACCGCCCTAATCCAAGGCCCTCATGGACACAACACACATTAGGCCCCATCCTCAGGAAAATCCATTTCAACTCAGCCACCTCGGTTGCTCCCACAGAGCCACCGATCTCAACGCTATTGTTGCTAGGAAACAATTGTAATGTGAGGCGGGCTTCCCGGGCATCCATCCTCCAACGGTGCTCTGGAGTCATTCCATATGGGATGTCCTGGAGCTGCCCAACAGGTCTCAATTGTCCCACAGAAGGAATCCTTGAAGAGGGCATCCATAAACTCCCAACGTGGGAAAACCTCCATGGCCTTGAGATTCCTCTCCGTTCATGAAGGTGCAGTCATGCACAGAAACTCCAACCTGAGCCAACGTCTGATCCTCGCCTTGGCTTCAGATGCTTGAGATATTGGTTCCGATCTGCAGGGGGTACATGCCGTGCCCTCGGCCTGAAGCCCAAGTCTAGCTTGTGTTCTCAGACTTCTGTCCTCACACTCCTGGCCCAGAAGCTCTCAAGTTTGGAAATTCCGGACCCACAATGCAGCACTCTGCCTGCCCTCTAGAAAAAACATCTTGCCTAATGAGCTGCCCAGGAACCTAAAAGGGGGATAAACCTACATGGCACTCGACTGTACCCAAATTATATAGTCTAACCTGGTCACTAATGCACTGTTTGACACACCCTGAGCTAGAACCTCCTGTCCAAAACCCAGGCAGATGAATGCACACTGAGCGTATGAGACCCACCATGGCCTTAGATCGTCATCTCTTCCCAACTGCGATTTTTCAGGCTTCAGAACCTAGACCTTATCTCCAACCACTGCCCAGGGTTGAAAATGATGCAGAAATCAGAACACCTTCCCCATGGCAAGAGACCTTGTGATTGGCATGTTGTCCAAATCCAGTGTAGTTGAAACCAGTGTGGCCCATAAGGCCCCGCCCATGCTCGCAGGCCATATTGGTCACAAACTCACATTGTGACCCTCAGCATGAACCCAGTCCTCAAGTCAGGCCTCTCAGTGGCTGGATGAAGAGACAGCATATTGGGCCTGCCATGCCCCTAGTCCCCAATTTTTAACCATAGTTTGGGTTGTCCCTTCACTCTTTCCCAAGGCTCTGCTTTGGAATTCCTCTTTTGTTCGGACACCTGAGTTAATAAACAGGAAAGGAAACCTCCCATCCCACAGATTGACGAAAAACAATTGGGACCGGGCCAAATCCACAGAGAGGAAGATTCGTCCATGGCCCATGAGGCCTCCCCACATTCCACGGCCATTGTTGATATAAAATGCAGAGGCAAAACCTGATCAAGTGCCTCAGACTCGCTCTTTCTTCATATCCTGAAGAGTTCTTCTCATGGTTTCTAGATGGGCCTGCATACGTACGTCCCCAAACCTGAGCTGAGTTTGTGTTTTTGGAATACTGTCCTCAAAGTCCTTTGCCACACACGCTCCAGGCTGGGTCCCCTGGAGCCACCCATTAGGACTGTGCCTACTCAATCCATGGGAATTCTTCCCATCCATTGTCCAAAATCGTACAAATTAGGAGAACTCTCCAAAGTCCCCGAGGCCATCCCAATAGTGTAGGTTTCCGGGGACAAACAAGGGCGGTCTGACACCAGGTGAGCATCTACCTCCACTCATACCATACATGGATGTCCCCAGAGAAGAAGATTGAACCAGAGAGTACGCTAGGCCATAATCAGATCCATTGCTTTGGTTTACAGGCATGTCTCCTCAAAAGCCTGGATTCCAATACAAGCATAAGTGGTTTGCTGAGGCACCCATCAGAACAAATCTCGTCTCCACAAGGAAACTTGTGCATGGGATCTATGTCAAAATCTTAGGAGAATACTACAGGGACCCGGTGCCACCGCCACATTCCAAGGCCCTCATGGACACAAACACACATTAGGCCCCATTCTCAGGAAAGTCTATTTCATCTAAGCCACCCAGGTTGCTCCCGCAGAGTCATCCGATCTCAAATGTATTGTTGCTAGGAGACAATTGGAATGCGAGGCGGGCTTCCCTGGCATCCATCTTCCAACGGTGCTCTGGAGTTAATCCATATGGGATGTCCTGGAGCTGCCCAACATGTCTCAATTGTCCCCAGAAGGAATCCTTGAAGGGGGCATCCCATAACTCCCAACATGGGAAAAACTCCATGGCCTTGAGATTCCGCTCCGTTCATGAAGGGGCAGTCATGCACAGAAACTCCAACCTGAGCCAACGTCTGATCCTCGCCGTGACTTCAGATGTATGAGATATTGGTTCAGATCTGCAGGGGGTACCTGCCGTGCCCTCGGCCTGATGTCCAAGTCAACTTGTGTTCTCAAACTTTTGTCCTCACACTCCTGGCCGAGAAGACCGCAAGTTTGGCAATTCCGGACCCACAATGCAGCACTCTGCCTGCACTCTAGAAAAAATATCTTGCCTAATGAGCTGCCCAGGCACCTCAAATGTGGATAAACCTACACAGCACTCGACTGTACCCAAATTATATAGTCTAACTTGAGCTCTAATGCACTCTCTGACACAAACTGAGCCTGAACCTCCAGATCAACATCCAGGCAGCTGACCACACACTGAGCACATCAGAGCCGCCATGGCCTTAGGTCATCATCTCTACCCAACTGCGGTTTTCAGGCTTCAGAACCTAGTCCTTATCTCCAATCACTGCCCAGGGTTGAAAATGATGCAGAAATAACACCTTCCCCATGGAAAGAGACCTTGTGATTGGCATGTTGTCCAAAGTCCCGTGTAGTTGAAATTAGTGTGGCCCATGAGGCCCCGCCCATGCTCGCGGGCCACATTGGTCACAAACACACATTGTGACCCTCAGCCTGAGCCGTGTCCTCAAGTAAGGGCACTCAGTGGCTGGATGAAGAGACAGCATATTGGGCGTGCCATGCCCCTAGGCCCCAATTTTTAACCATAGTTTGGTTTGTCCCTTCACTCTTCCCCAGGTCTCTGCTTTGGAATTCCTCTTTTGTTCGGACACTTGAGGTAATAAACCTGAAAGGAGACCTCCCATCCCACAGATTGACGAAAAACAATTGGGACCGGGCCAAAACCACAGAGAGGAAGATTCGTCCATGGCCCATGAGGCCTCCCCACATTCCACGGCCATCGTTGATACAAAATACAGATACAAAAGCCTGAGCAAGTGCCTCAGACTTGCTCTTTCTTCATATCCTGAAGAGTTCTTCTCATGGTTTGTAGATTGGGCCTGCCATTCCTACGTCCCCAAACCTAAGCTGAGTTTGTGTTTTCAGACTTCTGTCCTCAACGTCCTGGGCCAAACACCCTCCAGGCTGGGGCCCCTGGAGCCACACATTAGGACTGTGCCTACCCAATCTATGGGAATTCTGCCCATTCCATTGTCCAAAATCCTACAAATTAGGAGAACTCTCCAAAGTCCCAGGGGCCATCCCAATAGTGTAGGACTCCGGGGACAAACAAGGGTGGTCTGACAACAGGTGAACATCTACCTCCACTCATTCCATAGATGGATATCCCCAGAGAAGAAGATTGAACCAGACAGGACCCTAGGCCATATTTGGATCCATTGCTTTGGTTTGCAGGCATGTCTCCTCAAAAGCCTGGTATCCAATACGAGCATAAGGGGTTTCCGGAGGCACCCATCAAAACAAATCTAGTCTCCACAAGGAAACTTGTGCATGGGAGCTATATCAAAAGCTTAGGAGAATACTTAGGGTCCCGGAACCACCGCCCCATTCCAAGGCCCTAATGGACACAAACACACATTAGGCCCCATCCTCAGGAAAGTCCATTTCAACTCAGCCACCCCGGTTGCTCCCGGAGAGCCATCCGATTTCAACTGTCTTGTTGCTAGGAGACAATTGGAATGCGAGGCAGGCTTCCCTGGCATCCATCCTCCAACTGTGCTCTGGAGTCATTCCATATGGGATGTCCTGGAGCTGCCCGACAGGTCTCAATTGTCCCGCAGAAGGAATCCTGGAAGGGGGCATCCCACAACTCCCAACGTGGGAAAACCTCCAGGCCCTTGAGATTCCGCTCCGTTCATGAAGGATAGTCATGCACAGAAACTCCAACCTGAGCCAACGTCTGATACTCGCCGTGATTTCAGATGCTTGAGATATTGGTTCAGATCTGCAGGGGGTACCTGCAGTGCCCTCAGCCAGAAGCCCAAGTCGAGCTTGTGTTCTCAGACTTCTGTCCTCACACTCCTGGCCCAGAAGCCCTCAAGTTTGGCAATTCCGGACCCACAATGCAGCACTCTGCCTGCCCTCTAGAAAAAATATCTTCCCTAATGAGCTGCCTGGACACCTCAAATGAGGATAAACCTACAAGGCACTCGAATGTACCCAAATTATATAGTCTAACCTGGGCACTAATGCACTGTCTGACACAACCTGAGCCAGAACCTCCTGACCAACACCCAGGCAGCTGACCACACAGTGAGCCTATCAGACCCGCCATGCCCTTAGGTGGTCATCTCTTCCCAACAGCGGTTTTTCGGGCTTCAGAACCTAGGCCTTATCTCCAACCACGGCCCATGGTTGAAAATGATGCAGAAATCAGAACACCCTTCCCATGGTTAGAGACCTTGTGATTGGCAAGTTGTCCAAAGTCCAGTGTAGTTGAAACCAGTGTGGCCCATGAGGCCCCGCCCATGCTCGCAAAACCACATTGGTCACAAACACACATTGTGACCCTCAGCCTGAGCCCAGTCCTCAAGTACGGCCTCTCAGTGGCTGGATGAAGAGACAGCATATTGGGCGTGCCATGCCCCTAGGCCCCAATTTTTAAACATAGTTTGGGTTGTCCCTTCACTCTTCCCCAGCGCTCTGTTTTGGAATTCCTCTTATGTTCGGACACCTGAGGTAATAAACCTGAAAGGAGACCTCCCATTCCACAGATTGACGAAAAACAATTGGGACTGGGCCAAATCCACAGAGAGGAAGATTCGTCCATGGGCCATGAGGCCTCCCCAAATTCCACGGCCATCATTGATACAAAATCCAAAGACAAAAGCCTGAGCAAGTACCTCAGACTCGCTCTTTCTTCATATCCTGAAGAGTTCTTCTCATGGTTTGTAGATTACGCCTGCCATACCTACGTCCCCAAACCTAAGCTGAGTGTCTGTTTTCAATCTTCTGTCCTCAAAGTCCTGGGCCACACACCCTCCAGGCTGGGGCGCCAGGAGCCACACATTAGTACTGTGCCTACCCAATCCATGGGAATTCTGCCCATTCCATTGTCCCAAATCGTACAAATTAGGAGAACCCTCCAAAGTCCCCGAGGCCCTCCCAATAGTGTATGTCTCCGGGGACAAACAGGGCGGTCTGACACCAGGTAATCATCTACCTCCACTCATTCCATAGATGGAGAACCCCAGAGAAGAAGATTGAACCAGACAGGACCCTAGGCCATAATCGGGTCCATTGCTTTGGTTTACAGGCATGTGTCCTCAAAAGCCTGGATTCCAATACCAGCATAAGGGGTTTCCTGAGGCACCCATCAGAAAAAATCTCGTCTCCACAAGGAAACTTTTGCATGGGAGCTATGTCAAAAGCTTAGGAGAATACTTCAGGGTCCCGATTCCACCGCCCTAAACCAAGGCCCTCATGGACACAACACACATTAGTCTCCATCCTCAGGAAAATCCATTTCAACTCAGCCACCTCGGTTGCTCCCACAGAGCCACCGATCTCAACGCTATTGTTGCTAGGAAACAATTGTAATGCGAGGCGGGCTTCCCTGGCATCCATCCTCCAACGGTGCTCTGGAGTCATTCCATATGGGATGTCCTGGAGCTGCCCAACAGGTCTCAATTGTCCCACAGAAGGAATCCTTGAAGAGGGCATCCATAAACTCCCAACGTGGGAAAACCTCCATGGCCTTGAGATTCCTCTCCGTTCATGAAGGGGCAGGCATGCACAGAAACTCCAACCTGAGCCAACGTCTGATCCTCGCCTTGGCTTCAGATGCTTGAGATATTGGATCTGATCTGCAGGGGGTACATGCCGTGCCCTCGGCCTGAAGCCCAAGTCTAGCTTGTGTTCTCAGACTTCTGTCCTCACACTCCTGGCCCAGAAGCTCTCAAGTTTGGCAATTCCGGACCCACAATGCAGCACTCTGCCTGCCCTCTAGAAAAAACATCTTGCCTAATGAGCTGCCCAGGAACCTAAAAGGGGGATAAACCTACACGGCACTCGACTGTACCCAAATTATATAGTCTAACCTGGTCACTAATGCACTGTCTGACACACGCTGAGCTAGAACCTCCTGACCAAAACCCAGGCAGATGAATGCACACTGAGCGTATGAGACCCACCATGGCCTTAGGTCGTCATCTCTTCCCAACTGCGATTTTTCAGGCTTCAGAACCTAGACCTTATCTCCAACCACTGCCCAGGGTTGAAAATGATGCAGAAATCAGAACACCTTCCCCATGGCAAGAGACCTTGTGATTGGCATGTTGTCCAAATCCAGTGTAGTTGAAACCAGTGTGGCCCATAAGGCCCCGCCCATGCTCGCAGGCCATATTGGTCACAAACTCACATTGTGACCCTCAGCATGAGCCCAGTCC
This sequence comes from Mustela nivalis, assembly GCF_964662115.1. Lineage (NCBI taxonomy): Eukaryota > Metazoa > Chordata > Mammalia > Carnivora > Mustelidae > Mustela > Mustela nivalis. Next base: position 520,395 of record NW_028136446.1, on the reverse strand, counting down.
TCAAGTCAGGCTGGATGAAGAGACAGCATATTGGGCCTGCCATGCCTCTAGTCCCCAATTTTTAACCATAGTTTGGGTTGTCCCTTCACTCTTTCCCAAGGCTCTGCTTTGGAATTCCTCTTTTGTTCGGACACCTGAGTTAATAAACAGGAAAGGAAACCTCCCATCCCACAGATTGACGAAAAACAATTGGGACCGGGCCAAATCCACAGAGAGGAAGATTCGTCCATGGCCCATGAGGCCTCCCCACATTCCACGGCCATCGTTGATATAAAATGCAGAGGCAAAACCTGATCTAGTGACTCACACTCGCTCTTTCTTCATATCCTGAAGAGTTCTTCTCATGGTTTGTAGATTGGGCCTGCATACCTACGTCCCCAAACCTGAGCTGAGTTTGTGTTTTTAGAATACTGTCCTCAAAGTCCTTTGCCACACACCCTCCAGGCTGGGTCCCTTGGAGCCACACATTAGGACTGTGCCTACTCAATCCATGGGAATTCTTCCCATCCATTGTCCAAAATCGTACAAATTAGGAGAACTCTCCAAAGTCCCCGAGGCCATCCCAATAGTGTAGGTTTCCGGGGACAAACAAGGGCGGTCTGACACCAGGTGAGCATCTACCTCCACTCATACCATACATGGATGTCCCCAGAGAAGAAGATTGAACCAGAGAGTACGCTAGGCCATAATCAGATCCATTGCTTTGGTTTACAGGCATATCTCCTCAAAAGCCTGGATTCCAATACAAGCATAAGTGGTTTGCTGAGGCACCCATCAGAACAAATCTCGTCTCCACAAGGAAACTTGTGCATGGGATCTATGTCAAAAGCTTAGGAGAATACTACAGGGTCCCGGTGCCACCGCCCCATTCCAAGGCCCTCATGGACACAAACACACATTAGGCCCCATTCTCAGGAAAGTCTATTTCAACTAAGCCACCCAGGTTGCTCCCGCAGAGTCATCCGATCTCAAATGTATTGTTGCTAGGAGACAATTGGAATGCGAGGTGGGCTTCCCTGGCATCCATCTTCCAACGGTGCTCTGGAGTTAATCCATATGGGATGTCCTGGAGCTGCCCAACATGTCTCAATTGTCCCCAGAAGGAATCCTTGAAGGGGGCATTCCACAACTCCCAACATGGGAAAAACTCCATGGCCTTGAGATTCCGCTCCGTTCATGAAGGGGCAGTCATGCACAGAAATTCCAACCTGAGCCAACGTCTGATCCTCGCCGTGACTTCAGATGTATGAGATATTGGTTCAGATCTGCAGGGGGTACCTGCCGCGCCCTCGGCCTGATGTCCAAGTCAACTTGTGTTCTCAAAATTTGTCCTCACACTCCTGGCCGAGAAGACCGCAAGTTTGGCAATTCCGGACCCACAATGCAGCACTCTGCCTGCCGTCTAGAAAAAATATCTTGCCTAATGAGCTGCCCAGGCACCTCAAATGTGGATAAACCTACACGGCACTCGACTGTACCCAAATTATATAGTCTAACCTGAGCTCTAATGCACTCTCTGACACAACCTGAGCCTGAACCTCCAGATCAACATCCAGGCAGCTGACCACACACTGAGCACATCAGAGCCTCCATGGCCTTAGGTCATCATCGCTACCCAACTGCGGTTTTCAGGCTTCAGAACCTAGTCCTTATCTCCAATCACTGCCCAGGGTTGAAAATGACGCAGAAATCACACCTTACCCATGGAAAGAGACCTTGTGATTGGCATGTTGTCCAAATCCCGTGTAGTTGAAATTAGTGTGGCCCATGAGGCCCCGCCCATGCTCGCGGGCCACATTGGTCACAAACACACATTGTGACCCTCAGCCTGAGCCGAGTCCTCAAGTAAGGCCTCTCAGTGGCTGGATGAAGAGACAGCATATTGGGCGTGCCATGCCCCTAGGCCCCAATTTTTAACCCTAGTTTGGGTTGTCCCTTCACTCTTCCCCAGGGCTCTGCTTTGGAATTCCTCTTTTGTTCGGATACCTGATGTAATAAACCCAAAAGGAGACCCTCCATCGCACAGATTGACGAAAAACAATTGGGACCGGGCCAAATCCACAAAGAGGAAGATTTGTCCATGGCCCATGAGGCCTCCCCACATTCCATGGCTACCGTTGATAAAAATCCAGAGACAAAATCCTGAGCAAGCGCCTAAGACTCGATCTTTCTTCATTTCCTGAAAAGTTCTTCTCATGGATTGTATATTGGACCTGCCATACCTACATCCCCAAACCTAAGCTGTGTTTGTGTATTCTGACTTCAGTCCTCAATGTCCTGGGCCAGACACCCTCCAGGCTGGGGCCCCTGGAGCCACACATTAGGACTGTGCCTACCAAATACATGGGAATTCTGCCTACTCCATTTTCCAAATTCGTAGAAATTAGGAGAACTCTCCAAAGTCCCCGAGGCCATCCCAATAGTGTAGGTCTCCGGGGACAAACAAGTGCGGTCTGACACCAGGTGAGCATCTACCTCCACTCATTCCATAGATGGATATCCCCTGAGAAGAAGATTGAACCAGACAGGACCCTAGGCCATAATCGCATCCATTGCTTTGGTTTACAGGCATGTCTCCTCAAAGCCTGGATTCCAATACCAGCATAGGGGGTTTACTGAGGCACCCATCAGAACAAATCCCGTCTCCACAAGGAAACCTGTGCTTGGGAGCTATGTAAAAGCTTAGGAGAATACTTCAGGGTCCCGAATCAACCGCCCCATTCCAAGGCCATCATGGACACAAACACACATTAGGCCCCATCCTCAGGAAAGTCCATTTCAACTCAGCCACCCCGGTTGCTCCCACATAGCCATCCGATCTCAACTGTCTTGTTGCTAGGAGACAATTGGAATGCAAGGCGGCTTCCCTGGCATCCATCCTCCAAGGGTGCTCTGGAGTCATTCCATATGGGATGTCCTGGACCTGCCCAACAGGTGTCAATTGTCCAGCAGAAGGAATCCTTGAAGGGGGCATCCCACAACTCCCAACGTGGGAAAACCTTCATAGACTTGAGATTTTGCTCCGTTCAAGAAGGGGCAATCCTGCACACAAACTCCAACCTGAGCCAACGTCTAATCCTCGCCGTGACTTCAGATGCATAAGATATTGGTTCAGATCTGCAAGGGGTACCTGCCGTGCCCTCGGCCCGAAGCCCAAGTCTAGCTTGTGTTCTCAGACTTCTGTCCTCACCCTCCTGTCCCAGAAGCCCTCAAGTTTGGCAATTCCGGACCCACAATACAGTACTCTTCCTGCCCTCTAGAAAAAATATCTTGCCTAATGAGCTGCCCAGGCACCTCAATGAGGATAATCATACACGGCACTCGACTGTACCCAAATTATATAGTGTAACCTGAGCTCTAATGCACTCTCTGACACAAACTGAGCCCAAACCTCCTGACCAACACCCAGCCAGCTGACCGCACAGTGAGCACATCAGACCCGCCATGGCCTAGGTCATCATCTCATCCCAATTGCGGTTTTCAGGCTTCAGAACTAGACCTTATCTCGAAACACTGCCCAGGGTTGAATATGTTGCAGAAATAATAACTCCTTCCCCATGGCAAGAGACCTTGTGATTGGCATGTTGTCCAAAGTTCAGTGTAGTTGAAACCAGTGTGGCCCATGAGGCCCCGCCCATGCTCACAGGCCAAATTGGTCACAAACACACATTGTGGCCCTCAGCCTGAGCCGAGTCCTCAAGTAAGGCCTCTCAGTGTCTGGATGAAGAGAAAGCTATTGGGCCTGACATGCCCCTAGGCTCCAATTTTTAACCATAGTTTGGGTTGTCCCTTCACTCTTCCCCAGGGCTCTGCTTTGGAATTCTTCTTTGTTTGGGACACGTTAGATAACAAACCCGAAAGGAGACATCCATCCCACAGATTGACAGAAAACAAATGGGACCGGGCCAAATCCACAGAGAGGAAGATTCATCCATGGCGCATGAGGCCTCCACACATACCACGGCATTCGTTGAATCAAAATCCAGAGACAAAAGCCTGAGCAAGGGCCTCAGACTCTATCTTCATTTCTTGAAGAGTTCTTCTCATGGTTTGTAGATTGGGCCTGCCATACCTACGTCCCCATGCTTAAGCTGAGTTTGTGTTTTCAGACTTCTGTCCTCAAAGTCATGAGCCACACCCCTACAGGCTGGGGCCCCTGGAGCCACAAATAGGACTGTGCCTACCCAATCCATGAGACTTCTGCCCATTCCATTTTCCAAAATCGTACAAATTAGGAGTAACCTCCAAATTCCGAGGCCATCTCAATTGTGTAGGTCTCCGGGGAAAACAAGGGCGGTGTGATACCAGCTGAGCACCTACCTCCACTCATACCATAGATGGATATACCCAGAGAAGAAGATTGAACCAGACAGTACGCTAGGCCATAATCGGATCCATTGCTTTGGTTTACAGGCATGTCTCCCAAAATCCTGGATTCCAATACAAGCATAAGTGGTTTGCTGAGGCACCCATCAGAACAAATCTCGTCTCCACAAGGAAACTTGTGCATGGGATCTATGTCAAAAGCTTAGGAGAATACTTCAGGGTCCCGGTGCCACAGCCCCATTCCAAGGCCCTCATGGACACAAACACACATTAGGCCCCATTCTCAGGAAAGTCTATTTCAACTAAGCCACCCAGGTTGCTCCCGCAGAGTCATCCGATCTCAACTGTATTGTTGCTAGGAGACATTTGGAATGCGAGGCTGGCTTCCCTGGCATCCATCTTCCAACGGTGCTCTGGAGTTAATCCATATGGGATGTCCTGGAGCTGCCCAGCATGTCTCAATTGTCCCCCAAAAGGTATCCTTGAAGGGGGCATCCCACAACTCCCAACATGGGAAAACCTCCATGGCCTTGAGATTCCGCTCCGTTAAAAAGGGGCAGTCATGCACAGAAACTCCAACCTGAGCCAACGTCTGATCCTCGCCGTGACTTCAGATGTATGAGATATTGGTTCAGATCTGCAGGGGGTACCTGCCGTGCCCTCGGCCTGATGTCCAAGTCAACTTGTGTTCTCAAACTTTTGTCCTCACACTCCTGGCCGAGAAGACCGCAAGTTTGGCAATTCCGGACCCACAATGCAGCACTCTGCCTGCACTCTAGATAAAATATCTTTCCTAATAGGCTGCCCAGGCACCTCAAATTTGGATAAACCTACACGGCACTCGACTGTACCCAAATTATATAGTCTAACCTGAGCTCTAATGCACTCTCTGACAAAACCTGAGCCTGAACCTCCAGATCAACATCCAGGCAGCTGACCACACACTGAGCACATCAGACCCGCCATGGGCTTATGTCATCATCTCTACCCAACTGCGGTTTTCAGGCTTCAGAACCTAGACCTTATCTCCAACCACTGCCCAGGGTTGAAAATGATGCAGAAATCACACCTTCCCCATGGAAAGAGACCTGTGATTGGCATGTTGTCCAAAGTCCCGTGTAGTTGAAATCAGTGTGGCCCATGAGGCCCCGCCCATGCACGCGGGCCACATTGGTCATAAACACACATTGTGACCCTCAGCCTGAGCCGAGTCCTCAAGTAAGTCCTCTCAGTGGCTGGATGAAGAGACAGCATATTGGGCGTGCCATGCCCCTAGGCCCCAATTTTTAACCCTAGTTTGGGTTGTCCCTTCACTCTTCCCCAAGGCTCTGCTTTGGAATTCCTCTTTTGGTGGGACACCTGAGGTAATAAACCTGAAAGGAGACCTCCCATCCCACAGATTGACGAAAAACAATTGGGACCGGGGCATATCCACAGAGAGGAAGATTCATCCATGACCCATGAGGTCTCCCCACATTCCACGGCCACCGTTGATACAAAATCCAGAGACAAAATCCTGAGCAACCGCCTAAGACTCGCTCTTTCTTCATTTCCTGAAAAGTTCTTCTCATGGTTAGTATATTGGGCCTGCCATACCTACGTCCCCAAACCTAAGCTGAGTTTGTGTATTCTGACTTCAGTCCTCAAAGTCCTGGGCCACACAACCTCCAGGCTGGGGCCCCTGGAGCCACACATTAGGTCTGTGCCTACCAAATACATAGGAATTCTGCCCACTCCATTTTCAAAAATCGTACAAATTAGGAGAACTCTCCAAATTCCTCGAGGCCATCCCAATAATGTAGGTCTCCGGGGACAAACAAGGGCGGTCTGACACCACTGAGCATCTCCCTCCACTCATACCATAGATGGATGTCCCCAGAGAAGAAGATTGAACCAGACAGGACCCTAGGACATAAACGGATCCATTGCTTTGGTTTACAGGCATGTCTCCTCAAAAGTCTGGATTCCATGACCAGCTTAGGGGTTTTTCTGAGGCACCCATCAGAACAAATCTCGTCTCCACTAGGAAACTTGTGCATGGGAACTATATCAAAAGCTTAGGAGAACACTTCATGGTCCCGGTGCCACTGCCCTATTCCAAGGCCCTCATGGACACAAACAAACTTTAGGCCCCATTCTCAGGAAAGTCCATTTCAACTCAGCCACCCCGGTTGCTCCGGCAGAGCCATCCGATCTCAAGTGTCTTGTTGCTAGGAGACAATTAGAATGCGAGGCAGGCTTCCCTGGCATCCATCCTTGAACGGTGTTCTGGATTCGTTTCATATCAGATGTCCTGGAGCTGCCCAACATGTCTCAATTGTCCCGAAGAAGGAATACTTGAAGGGGGTATCCCACAACTCCCAAAGTGGGAAAACCTCCATGGCCTTGAGATTCCGCTCCGTTCATGAAGGGGCAGTCATGCACCCGATACTCCAATCTGAGCCAACGTCTGATCCTCGCCGTGACTTCAGATGCATGAGATATTGTTTGAGATCTGCAGGAGTACCTGCCGTGCCCTGGCCGAAGGCCAATCTAGCTTGTGTTCTCAGACTTCTGTCCTCACACTCCTGGCCCAGAAGACCTCACGTTTGGCAATTCCAAACCCACAATGCAGCACTCTGTCTGTCCTCTAGAAAAAATACTTTGCCTAATGAGCTGCCCAGGTACCTCAAATGAGGATAAACCTACAGGGCACTCGACTATACCCAAATTATATAGTCTAACCTGAGCACTAATGCACTCTCTGACACAACCTGAGCCCGAACCTCCTGACCAACACCCAGGCAGCTGACCGCACAGTGAGCACATCAGACCCACCAAGGCCTTAGGTCGTCATCTATTCCCATTTGCGGTTTTCATGCTTCAGAACCTACACCATATCGCCAACCACTGCCCAGGGTTGAAAATGATGCAGAAATCAGAACTCTTTCTCCATGGCAAGAGAGCTTGTGCTTGGAATGTTGTCCAAAGTTCAGTGTCGTTGAAACCAATGTGGCCCATGAGACCCCGCCCATGATCGCGGGCCACTATGGTCACAAACACACATTGTGACCCTCAGCCTGAGCCCAGTCCTCAAGTAAGGCCTCTCAGTGGCTGGATGAAGAGACAGCATATAGGTCCTGCCATGCCCCAAGCCACAATTTTTAACCATAGTTTGGGTTGTCCCTCCACTGTTCCCCAGGGCTCTGCTTTGGAATTCCTTTTTGGTTGGGACACCTGAGGTAACAAACCTGAAAGGAGACCTCCCATCCCAGAGATTGATGAAAAAGAATTCTGACCTGACCAAATCCACAGAGAGGAAGATTTGTCCATGGCCCATGAGGCCTCCCCACTTTCCACGGCCATCGTTGATTCAAAATCCATAGACAAAATTCTGAGCAAGCGCCTCTGACTCGCTCTTTCTTCATACCCTGAAGAGTTCTTCTCATGGGTTTTTAAATTGGGCCTGCCATATCTACGTCCCAAACCTAAGCCGAGATTGTATTTTCAGGTTTCTTTCCTCAAAGTCCTGGGGCACACCCTCCCGGCAGGAACCCCTGGAGCCACACATTAGACTGTGCCTACCCAATCCATGGGAATTCTGCCCATTCCATTGTCCAGAATCGTACAAATCAGGAGATCCCTCCAAATTCCCGGAGGCCATCCCAATATTGTAGTTCTCCTGGGACAAACAAGGGCGGTCTGAAAGCAGCTGAGCATCTACCTCCACTCATATCATAGATGGATGTCCCCAGAGAAGAAGATTGAACCAGACAGGAACCTAGGCCATAATCGGATCCATTGCTTTGGTTTACAGGCATGTCTCCTCAAAAGCCTGGATTCCAATACAAGCATAGGGGGTTTCCTGAGGCACCCATCAGAACAAATCTCAACTCCACAAGGAAACTTGTGCTTGGGAGCTATGTCAAAAGCTTAGGAGAACAATTCAGGGTCCCGGTGCCACCACCCCATTCCAAGGCCCTCATGGACACAAACACACATTAGGCCCAATCCTCAGGAAAGTCCATTTCAACTCAGCCACCCCGGTTGCTCCCGCAGAGCTATCCGATCTCAACTGTCTTGTTGTTAGGAGAAAATTGTAATGCGAGGCAGGCTTCCCTGGCATCCATCCTCGAACGGTGCTCTCGAGTCATTCCATATTGGATATCCTGGAGGTGCCCAACAGGTCTCAATTGTCCCGCAGAAGGAATCCTTAAAGGGGGCATCCCAAAACTCCCAACGTGGGAAAACCTCCATGGCCTTGAGATTCTGCTCCGTTCATGAAGGGGAAGTCATGCACAGAAACTCCAACCTGAGCCATCGTCTGATCCTCGCTGATACTTCAGATACTTGAGATATTAGTTCAGATCTGCAGGGGGTAACTGCCATGCCGTCGGCCTGAAGCCCAAGTCTAGCTTGTATTCTCAGACTTCTGTCCTCACGCTCCTGACCTAGAAGTCCTCAAGTTTGGCAATTCTGGACCCACAATGCAGCACTCTGCCTGCCCTCAAAAAAAAATATCTTGCCTAATGAGCTGCCCAGGCACCTCAAATGAGCATAAACCTACACGGCACTCGACTGTACCCAAATTATATAGTCTACCCTGACCACTAATGTACTCTCTGACACAACCTGAGCGCAAACCTCCTGACCAACACCCAGGCAGCTGACTGCACAGTGAGCATATCAGACCCGCCATGTCCTTATGTCGTCATCTATACCCAACTGCGGATTTCAGGCTTTAGAACCTAGACCTTATCTCCAACCACTGCCCAGGTTTGAAAATGATGCCGAAATCAGAACTCTTTTCCCATGGCAAGAGAGCTTGTGCTTGGAATGTTGTCCAAAGTTCAGTGTATTTGAAACCAGTGCGGCCCATTTGGCCCCGCCCATGCTCACGGGCCACATTGGTCACAAACACACATTTTGACCCTCAGCCTGAGCCCAGTACTCAAGTAAGGCCTCTCAGTGGCTAGATGAAGAGAGAGCATATTGGGCCTGCCATGCCACTAGGCCCCAATTTTTAACTATAATTTGGGTTGTCCCTTCACTCTTCCCCAAGGCTCTGCTTTGGAATTCCTCTTTGTTTGGGACACCTAAGGTAACAAACCGGAAAGGAGACCTCCCATCCCACAGCTTGACGAAAAACAATTGGGACTGGGCCAAATCCACACAGAGGAAGATTCGTCCATGGCCCATGAGGCCTCCCCACAGTTCACGGCCATCGTTGATATAAAATCCAGAGACAAAAGCCTGAGCAAGCACCTCAAACTCGCTCTTTCTTCATATCCTGAAGAGTTCTTCTCATGGATTGTAGATTGGGCCTGCCCTAACTACGTCCCCAAACCTAAGCTGAGTTTCTGTTTTCAGATTCTGTCCTCAAAGTCCTGGGCCACACACCCTCCAGGCTGGGGCCCTTGGAGCCACACATTAGGACTGTACCTACCCGATCCATGGGAATTCAGCCCATTCCACTGTCCAAAATCGTACAAATTTGGACAACACTCCAAAGTCCCCGAGGCCATCCCAATAGTGTAGGATTCCAGGAAAAACAAGGGCGGTCTGACACCAGCTGAGCATCTACCTCCACTCATACCATAGATAGATGTTCCCAGAGAAGAATATTGAACCAGACTGGACCCTAGGCCTTAATCGGATACATTGCTTTGGTTTACAGGCATGTCTCCTCAAAAGCCTGGATTCCAATATCAGCATAGTGGGTTTTCTGAGCCACCCATCAGAACAAATCTCGTCTCCACAAGGAAACTTGTGCATGGGAGATATGTCAAAAGCTTAGGAGAATACTTCAGGTTCCTGGTGCCACCGCCCCATTCCAAGGCCCTCATGAACACACACACACACATTAGGCCCCATCCTCAGGAAAGTCCATTTCAATTCAGGCACCCCGGTTGCTCTCACAGAGCTATCCGATCTCAACTGTCTTGTTGCTAGGATAAATTGGAATGAGAGGCTGCCTTTCCTGGCATCCATTCTCGAACGGCGCTCTGGAGTCATTCCATATGGGATGTCCTGGAGCTCCCCAACAGGTCTCAAATGTCGCACAGGAGGAATCCTTAAAGGGGGAATCACACAACTCACAACGTGGGAAAACCTCCATGGCCTTGAGATTCCGCTCCGTTCAGGATGGGGCAGTCATGCACAGAAACTCCAACCTGAGCCAACGTCTGATCCTCGCCATTACTTCAGATACTTGAGATATTAGTTCAGATCTGCAGGGGGTACCTACCGTGCCCTCGGCCTGAAGCCCAAGTCTAGCTTGTATTCTCAAACTTCTGTCCTCACACTCCTGACCTAGAAGTCCTCAAGTTTGTATATTCCGGACCCACAATGCAGCACTCTGCCTGCCCTCTAGAAAAAATATCTTGCCTAATGAGCTGCCCAGGCACCTCAAATGAGCATAAACCTACAGGGCACTCGACTGTACCCAAATTATATAGTCTAACCTGACCACTAATGTACTCTCTGACACAACGTGAGCGCAAACCTCCTAACCAACACCCAGGCAGCTCACCGCACAGTGAGCATATCAGACCCGCCATGGCCTTATGTCGTCATCTATACCCAACTGCAGTTTTCTGCCTTCAGAACCTACACCTTATCTCCAACCACTGCCCAGGGTTGAAAATGATGCAGAAATCAGAACTCTTTATCCATGGCAAGAGAGCTTGTGCTTGGAATGTTGTCCAAAGTTCAGTGTAGTTGAAACCAGTGTGGCCCATGAGACCCCGCCCATGATCGCGGGTCACATTGGTCACAAACACAGCCTGAGCCCAGTCCTCAAGTAAGGCCTCTCAGTGGCTGGATGAAGAGACAGCATATAGGGCCTGCCATGCCCCTAGCCACAATTTTTAACCATAGTTTGGGTTGTCCCTTCACTCTTCCCCAGGGCTCTGCTTTGGAATTCCACTTTGGTTGGGACACCTGAGGTAACAAACCTGAAAGGAGACCTCCCATCCCACAGATTGATGAAAAAGAATTCGGACCGGACCAAATCCACAGAGAGGAAGATTCATCCATGGCCCATGAGGCCTCCAACATTCCACGGCCATCGTTGATAAAAAATCCAGAGACAAAATCCTGAGCAAGCACCTCTGACTCGCTCTTTTTCATATTCTGAAGAGTTCTTCTCATGGGTTTTTAGTTTGGGCCTGCCATACCTTCGTCCCAAACCTAAGCCGAGTTTGTGTTTTCAGATTTCCGTCCTCAAAGAACTGGGGCAAACCCTCCCGGCTGGAGCCTCTGGAGCCACACATTAGACTGTGCCTACCAATCCATGGGAATTCTGCCCATACCATTGCCAAGAATCGTACAAATCAGGAGATCCCTCCAATGTCCCAAAGGCCATCCCAATAGTGTAGGTCTCCTGGGACAAACAAGGGCAGTCTGACAGCAGCTGAGCATCTACATCCACTCATATCATAGATGGATGTCCCCAGAGAAGAAGATTGAACCAGACAGGACCCTAGGCCATAATCGGATCCATTGCTTTGGTTTACAGTCATGTCTCCTCAAAAGCCTGGATTCCAATACGAGCATAGGGGGTTTCCTGAGGCACCCATCAGAACAAATCTCGCCTCTACAAGGAAACTTGTCCATGGGAGCTATGTCAAAGCTTAGGAGAATACTTCAGGTTCCTGGTGCCACCGCCCCATTCCAAGGCCCTCATGGACACAAACACACATTAGGCCCCATCCTCAGGAAAGTCCATTTCAACTCAGCCACCCCGGTTGCTCCCGCAGAGCTATCCGATCTCAACTGCCTGTTGTTAGGAAAAAATTGGAATGCGAGGCTGGCTTCCCTGGCATCCATCCTCGAACGGTGCTCTGGAGTCATTCCATATTGGATATCCTGGAGCTGCCCAACAGGTCTCAATTGTCCCGCAGAAGGAATCCTTGAAGGGGGCATCCCAGAACTCCCAACGTGGGAAAACCTACATGGCCTTGAGATTCCATTCCGTTCATGAAGGGGCAGTCATGCACAGAAACTCCAACCTGAGCCAAAGTCTGATCCTCGCCATTACTTCAGATACTTGAGATATTAGTTCAGATCTGCAGGGGGTACCTACCGTGCCCTCGGCCTGAAGCCCAAGTCTAGCTTGTATTCTCAAACTTCTGTCCTCACACTCCTGACCTAGAAGTCCTCAAGTTTGTATATTCCGGACCCACAATGCAGCACTCTGCCTGCCCTCTAGAAAAAATATCTTGCCTAATGAGCTGCCTGGACACCTCAAATGAGGATAAACCTACACGGCACTCGACTGTACCCACATTATATAGTCTAACCTGAACACTAATGCACTGTCTGACACAACCTAGCCCGAACCTCCTGACCCACACCCAGGCAGCTGACCGCACAGTGAGCACATCAGACCCGTCATGGCCTTAGGTTGTCATCTCTTCCCAACTGCCGTTTTCATGCTTCAGAACCTCGACCTTATCTCCAACCACTGCCCAGGGTTGAAAATGATGCAGAAATCAGAACACCTTCCCCATGGCAAGAGACCTTGTGATTGGCATCTTGTCCAAAGTTCAGTGTAGTTGAAACCAGTGTAGCCCATGAGGCCCCGGCCATGCTCGTGGGCCACATTGGTCACAAACATACATTGTGACTCTCAGCCTGAGCCCAGTCTTCAAGTAAGACCTCTCAGTGGCTGGATAAAGAGACAGCATATTGGGCCTGCCATGCCCCTAGGCCCCAATTTTAACCATAGTTTGGGTTGTCCCTTCACTCATCCCTAGGGCTCTGCTTTGGATTTCCTCTTTGGTTGTTACACTTGAGGTAACCAATCTTAAAGGAGACCTCCCATCCCACTGCTTGACGAAAAACAATTGGGACCAGAACAAATCCACAGAGAGGAAGATTCATCCATGGCCCATGAGGCCTCCCCACATTCGACGGCCATCGTTGATACAAAATCCAGAGACGAAAGCCTGAGCAAGCGCCTCAGATTAATTCTTTCTTCATATCCTGAAGAGTTCTTCTCATGGTTTGTAGATTGGGCCTGCCATACCCACGTCCCCAAACATATGCTGAGTTTGTGTTTCAGACTTCTGTCCTCAAAGTCCTGGGCCAAACACCCTCCTGGCTGGGGCCCCTAGAGCCACTAATTAGGACTGTGTCTACCCAATCCATGGGAATTCTGCCCATTCCATTGTTGAAATCGTACAAATTAGGAGAACCCCCCAAAATCCCCGAGGCCATCCCAATAGTATAGGTCTCTGGGGACAAAAAAGGGCGGTCTGTCAGCAGCTGAGAATCTACCTCCACTCATACCATAGATGGATGTCCCCAGAGATGAAGATTGAACCATACAGGACCCTAGGCCATAATCGCATCCATTGCTTTGGTTTACAGGCATGTCTCCTCAAAAGCCTGGATTCCAATACCAGCATAAGGGGTTTCCAAGCACCCATCAGAACAATTATCCTCTCCACAAGGAAACTTGTGCATGGGAGCTATGCCAAAAGCTTAGGAGAATACTTCAGGGTCCCGGTGCCACCGCCCTATTCCAAGGCCCTCATGGACACAAACACACATTAGGTCCCATCATCAGGAAAGTCCATTTCAACTCAGCCACCCCGGTTGCTCGCCCAGAGCCATCTGATCTCAACTGTCTTGTTGCTAGGAGACAATTGTAATGGGATGCGGCTACCCTGGCATCCATCCTTGAAAGGTGCTCTGGAGTCATTCCAAATGGGATATCCTGGAGCTGCTCAACAGGTCTCAAATGACCCACAGATATAATTCTTAAAAGGGGCATCCCACAACTCCCAACGTGGGAAAACCTCCATGGCCTTGAGATTCCGCTCCGTTCATGAAGGGGCAGTCATGCACAGAAACTCCAACCTGAGCCAACGTCTGTTCCTCGCGGTGATTTCAGATGCCTGAGATATTGGTTCAGATATGCAGGGGGTACCTGCCGTGCCCTCGCCCTGAAGCCCAAGTCTAGCTTGTGTTCTCAGACTTCTGTCCTCACACTCCTGGCCCAGAAGCCCTCAAGTTTGGCAATTCCGGACCCACAATGCAGCACTCTGCCTGCACTCTATGAAAAATATCTTGCCTAATGAGCTGCCCAGGCACCTCAAAAGAGGATAAACCTACACGGCACTCGACTGTACCCAAATTATATAGTCTAACCTGAACACTAATGCACTGTCTGACACAACCTGAGCCCGAACCTCCTGACCAACACTCAGGCAGCTGACCGCACAGTGAGCACATCAGACTTGCCATGGCCTTCGGTCGTCATCCCTTCCCAACTGCGGTTTTCAGGTTTCAGAACCTAGACCTTATCTCCAACCACTGCCCAGGGTTGAAAATGATGCAGAAATCAGAACTCCTTCCCCATGGCAAGAAACCTTGTTATTGGCATGTTGTCCAAAGTTCAGTGAAGTTGAAACCAGTGTGGCCCATGAGGCCCCGCCCATGCTCGTGGGCTACATTGATCATAAACACACATTGTGACCCTCAGCTTTAGACCAGTCCTCAATTAAGGGCTCTCAGAAGTTGGATGTATAGACAGCATATTGGGCCTGCCATGCCACTAGGCCCCAATTTTTAACCATAGATTGGCTTGTCCCTTCACTCTTCCTGTTGGCTCTGCTTTGGAATGCCTCTTTTGTTGGGACACCTGAGGTAACAAACCTGAAAGGAGACCCCCCATCCCACAGCTTGACGAAAAACAATTGGGACCGGGCCAAATCCACAGAGAGGAAGATTCGTCCATGGCCCATGAGAACTCCCCACATTCCACGGCCATCGTTGATACAAAATCCAGATACAAAAGCATGAGCAAGCGCCTCAGATTTGGTCTTTCTTAATATCCTGAGGAGTTCTACTAATGGTTTGTAGATTGGGCCACCCATACGTACGTCCCCAACCTATGCTGAGTTTGTGTTTTCAGACTTCTGTCCTCAAAGTCCTGGGTCACACACCCTCCAGGCTGGGGCCCCTGGAGCCACTTATTAGGACTGTTCCTAACCAATCCATGGGAATTCTGCACATTCCATTGTCTAAAATCGTACAAAATAAGAGGACCCTACAAATTCCTGAGTCCCTGCTTATAGTGTAGGTCTCCCGGGACAAACAAGGGGGATCTGACACCAGCTGAGCATCTACCTCCACTCATATCATAGATGGATGTCCCCAGAGTTAAAGATTGAACCAGACAGGGCCTAGGGCATAATCGGATCCATTGCTTTGGTTTACAGGCATATCACCTCAAAAGCCTGGATTCCAATACGAGCATAGGGGGTATCCTGAGGCACCCATCAGAAAAATCTCGTCTCCACAAGGAAACTTGTGCATGGGAGCTATGTCAAAAGCTTAGAAGAATACTTCAGGGTCCTGGTGCCCCCTCCCCATTCAGGGGCCCTCATTTTCACAAACACACATTAGGCCCCATCCTCAGGAAGACCATTTCAACTGGGCCAATCGGTTACTCATGCAGAGCCATCCGATCTCAACTCTCTTGTTGCTAGGAGACAATTGGAATGCGAGGCGGGCTTCCCTGGCATCCATCCTCCAATGGGGCTCTGGCGTCATTCCATATGGGATATCCTGGAGCTCCCAACAGGTCTCTATTGTCCCGCAGAAGGAATCCTTGAGGAGGCTTCCCACAACTCCCAACGTGGGGAAAACCTCCATGGCCTTGAGATTCCGCTTCGTTCATGAAGGGGCAGTCATGCACAGAAATTCCAACCTGAGCCAACGTCTGATCTTCGCCGTGACTTCAGATGCATGACATATTGGTTCAGATCTGCAGGGGGTACCTGCCGTGCCCTCGGCCTGAAGCCCAAGTCTAGCTTGTGTTCTCAGACTTCTGTCCTCACACTCCTGCCCCAGAAGCCATCAAGTTTGGCAATTCCGGACCCACAATGCAGCACTCTGCCTGCCCTCTAAAAAAATATCTTTCCTAATGAGCAGCCCAGGCACCTCAAATGAGGATAAACATACACGGCACTCGACTGTACCCAAACTATATAGTCTAACCTGAGCACTAATGCACTGTGTGACACAATCTGAGCCCCAACCTCCTGACCAACACCCAGGTAGCGGACCGCACAGTGAGCAAATCAGACCCGCCAAGGCCTTAGGTTGTCATCTCTTCCCAAATGCCGTTTTTTAGGCTTCAGAAGCTATACCTTATCTCCAACCACTGCCCAGGGTTAAAAATGATGCAGAAATCAGAACACCTTAACCATGCAAGAGATCTTGTGATTCACATCTTCTCCAAAGTTCAGTTTAGTTGAAACCAGTGTAGCCCATGAGGCCCCGGCCAGGCTCGCAGGCCACAATGGTCACAAACATACATTGTGACTCTCAGCCTGAGCCCAGTCTTCAAGTAAGACCTCTCAGTGGCTGGATGAACAGACAGCATATTGGGCCTGCCATCACCTAGGCCCAATATTTTAACCATAGTTTGGGTTGTCCCTTCACTCTTCCCTAGGGCTCTGCTTTGGAATTCCTCTTTGGTTGGGACACTTGAGGTAACAAACCTGAAAGGAGACTTCCCATCCCACAGCTTGACGAAAAACAATTGGGAACAAACCAAATCCACAGAGAGGAAGATTCGTCCATTGCCCATGAGGCCTCCCCACATTCGACGGCCATCATTGATACAAAATCCAGAGACAAAAGCCTGAGCAAGCGCCTCAGATTAATTCTTTCTTCATATCCTGAAGAGTTCTTCTCATGGTTTGTAGATTGGGCCTGCCATACCTACGTCCTCAAAGCTAAGCTGAGTTTGTGTTCTCAGACTTTTGTCCTCAAAGACCTGGGCCACACACCCTCCTGGCTGGGGCCCCTGCAGCCACTA
This sequence comes from Mustela nivalis, assembly GCF_964662115.1. Taxonomy (NCBI): domain Eukaryota; kingdom Metazoa; phylum Chordata; class Mammalia; order Carnivora; family Mustelidae; genus Mustela; species Mustela nivalis. The sequence continues at coordinate 503,252 of NW_028136446.1, read as the reverse complement.
ATTAGGACAGTGTCTACCCAATCGATGAAAATTCTGCCCATTCCTTTGTCGAAATCGTACAAATTAGGAGAACATTCCAAAATCCCCGAGGCCATCCCAATAGAGTAGTTCGCCGGGGACAAACAAGGGCGGTCTGACAACAGGTGAGCATCTACCTCCACTCATTCCATAGATGGATATCCCCAGAGAAGTAGCTTGAACCAGACAGGACCCTAGGCCATAATCGCATCCATTGCTTTGGTTTACAGGCTTGTCTCCTCAAAAGCCTGAATTCCAATACAAGCATAGGGGGTTTCCTGACACCCATCAGAAAAATCTCGTCTCCACAAGGAAACTTGGGCATGGGAGCTATTTCAAAAGTTTAGGAGAATACTTCAGTGTCCTGGTGCCACCTCCCCATTCCAAGGTACTCATGGACACAAACACACATTAGGCCCCATCCTCAGGAAAGTCCATTTCAACTCAGCCACCCCGGTTGCTCCCGCAGAACCATCCGATCTCAACTCTCTTGTTGCTAGGAGACAATTGGAATGTGAGGCGGGCTTCCCTGGCATCCATCCTCCAACGGTGCTCTGGCGTCATTCCATATGGGATATCCTGGAGCTGCCCAACAGATCTCAATTGTCCTGCAGAAGGAATCATTGAAGGGGGCATCCCAAAACTCCCAACGTGGGAAAACCTCCATGGCCTTGAGAATCCGCTCCGTTCATGAAGGGGCAGTCATGCACAGAAACTCCAACCTGATCCAACGTCTGATCCTTGCCGTGACTTCAGATGCATGAGATATTGTTTCAGATCTGCAGGGGGTACCTGCCGTGCCCTCGGCCTGAAGCCCAAGTCTAGCTTGTCTTCTCAGACTTCTGTCCTCACACTCCTGGCCCAGAAGCCCTCATGTTTCGCAATTCCGAACCCACAATGCAGCACTCTGCCTGCCCTCTAGAAAAAATATATTTCCTAATGAGCAGCCCAGGCTCCTCAAATGAGAATAAATCTACACGGCACTCGACGGTACCCAAATTATATAGTCTAACCTGGGTACTAATGCACTGTGTGACACAATCTGAGCCCGAACTTCCTGACCAAGACCCAGCAGCTGACCGCACAGTGAGCACATCACACCCGCCAAGGCCTAGGTCGTCATCTCTTCCCAACTGCGGGTTTCAGGCTTCAAAACCTAGACCTTATCTCCAACCACTGCCCAGGGTTGAAAATGATGCAGAAATCAGAACTCCTTCACCATGGCAAGAGACCTTCTGATTGGCATCTTGTCCAAAGTTCAGTGTAGTTGAAACCAGTGTAGCCCATGAGCACCCGGCCATGCTCGCGGGCCACATTGGTCACAAACACACATTGTGACTCTCAGCTCAGCCCAGTCCTCAAGTAAGTCCTCTCAGTGGCTGGATGGAGAGACAGCATATTGGGCCTGCCATGCCCATATGCCCCAATTTTTAACCATAGTTTGGGTTGTCCCTTCACTCTTCCCTAGGTCTCTGGTTTGCAATTCCTCTTTGGTGGGGGCACATTAGGTAACAACACTGAGAGGAGACCTCCCATCCCACAGCTTGACGAAAAACAATTGGGACTGGACCAAATCCACAGATAGGAAGATTCGTCCATGGACCATGAGGCCTCCCCACATTCCACTGCCATCGTTGATACAAAATCCAGAGAAAAAAGCCTGAGGAATCGCCGCAGATTCGCTCTTTCTTCATATCCTGAAGAGTTCTTCTCATGGTTTGTAGATTCGGCCTGCCATACCTACGTCCCCAAACCTAAGCTGAGTTTGTGTTTTCAGACTTCTGTCCTCAAAGTCCTGGGCCACACACCCTCCAGGCTGGGGCCCCTGGAGCCACATATTAGGACTGTGCCTACCCAATACGTGGGAATTCTGCCCACTTCATTTTCCAAAATCGTACAAATTAGCAGAACTCTCCAATGAACCTGAGGCCATCCCAATAGTATAGGTCTCCCAGCACAAACAAGGGCGGTCTGACACCAGCTGAAATCTACCTCCACTCATACCATAGATGGATGTCCCCAGAGAAGAAATTGAACTACACAGGACCCTAGGCCATAATCGGAACCATTGCTTTGGTTTACAGGCATGTCTCCTCAAAAGTCTGAAATACAATACCAGCATAGGGGGTTTCCGGAGGCACCCATCAGAACAAATCTCGTCTCCACAAGGAAACTTGTGCATTGGAGCTATGTCAAAAGCTTTGGAGAATACTTCAGGGTCCCGGTGCCACTGACCCATTCCAAGGCCCTCATGGACACATATACACATTAGGACCCATCCTCAGGAATGTCCATTTCAACAGCCACCCTTGTTGTTCCCGCAGAGCTATCCGATCTCAACTGTATTGTTGCTAGGAGACAATTGGAATGCGAGGCGGGCTTCCCTGGCATCCATCCTTCAATGCTGCTCTGGAGTCATTCCATATGGCATGTCCTGGAGCTGCCCAACAGGTCTCAATTGTCAGGCAGAAGGAATCCTTGAAGGGGGCATCCCAAAACTCCCTACGTGGGAAAACCTCCATGGCCTTGAGATTCCGCTCCGTTCATGAAGGGGCAGTCATGCACAGAAACTCCAACCTGAGCCAACGTCTGATCCTCGCCGTGACTTCAGATGCTTGAGATATTGGTTCAGATCTGCGGGTGTACCTTCTGTGTCCTCGGCCTGAAGCCCAATTCGAGCTTGTGTTCTCAGACTTCTGTCCTCACACTCCTGGCCCAGAAGCCCTCATGTTTGGCAATTCCGGACCCACAATGCAGCACTCTGCCTGCCCTCTAGAAAAAATATCTTCCTAATGAGCAGCCCAGGCTCCTCAAATGAGAATAAATCTACACGGCACTCGACGGTACCCAAATTATATAGTCTAACCTGGGTACTAATGCACTGTGTGACACAATCTGAGCCCGAACTTCCTGACCAAGACCCAGCAGCTGACCGCACAGTGAGCACATCACACCCGCCAAGGCCTAGGTCGTCATCTCTTCCCAACTGCGGTTTTCAGGCTTCAAAACCTAGACCTTATCTCCAACCACTGCCCAGGGTTGAAAATGATGCAGAAATCAGAACTCCTTCACCATGGCAAGAGACCTTCTGATTGGCATCTTGTCCAAAGTTCAGTGTAGTTGAAACCAGTGTAGCCCATGAGCACCCGGCCATGCTCGCGGGCCACATTGGTCACAAACACACATTGTGACTCTCAGCTCAGCCCAGTCCTCAAGTAAGTCCTCTCAGTGGCTGGATGGAGAGACAGCATATTGGGCCTGCCATGCCCATATGCCCCAATTTTTAACCATAGTTTGGGTTGTCCCTTCACTCTTCCCTAGGTCTCTGGTTTGCAATTCCTCTTTGGTGGGGGCACATTAGGTAACAACACTGAGAGGAGACCTCCCATCCCACAGCTTGACGAAAAACAATTGGGACTGGACCAAATCCACAGATAGGAAGATTCGTCCATGGACCATGAGGCCTCCCCACATTCCACTGCCATCGTTGATACAAAATCCAGAGAAAAAAGCCTGAGGAATCGCCGCAGATTCGCTCTTTCTTCATATCCTGAAGAGTTCTTCTCATGGTTTGTAGATTCGGCCTGCCATACCTACGTCCCCAAACCTAAGCTGAGTTTGTGTTTTCAGACTTCTGTCCTCAAAGTCCTGGGCCACACACCCTCCAGGCTGGGGCCCCTGGAGCCACATATTAGGACTGTGCCTACCCAATACGTGGGAATTATGCCCACTACATTTTCCAAAATCGTACAAATTAGCAGAACTCTCCAATGTACCCGAGGCCATCCCAAAAGTATAGGTCTCCCAGCATAAACAAGGGCCGTCTGACACCAGCTGAAATCTACCTCCACTCATACCATAGATGGATGTCCCCAGAGAAGAAATTGAACTACACAGGACCCTAGGCCATAATCGGAACCATTGCTTTGGTTTACAGGCATGTCTCCTCAAAAGTCTGGAATCCAATACCAGCATAGGGGGTTTCCGGAGGCACCCATCAGAACAAATCTCGTCTCCACAAGGAAAATTGTGCATTGGAGCTATGTCAAAAGCTTGGGAGAATACTTCAGGGTCCCGGTGCCACTGACCCATTCCAAGGCCCTCATGGACACAAACACACATTAGGACCCATCCTCAGGAATGTCCATTTCAACAGCCACCCTTGTTGTTCCCGCAGAGCTATCCGATCTCAACTGTATTGTTGCTAGGAGACAATTGGAATGCGAGGCGGGCTTCCCTGGCATCCATCCTCCAACGCTGCTCTGGAGTCATTCCATATGGCATGTCCTGGAGCTCCCCAACAGGTCTCAATTGTCAGGCAGAAGGAATCCTTGAAGGGGGCATCCCACAACTCCCTACGTGGGAAAACCTCCAAGGCCTTGAGATTCCGCTCCGTTCATGAAGAGGCAGTCATGCACAGAAACTCCAACCTGAGCCAACGTCAGATCCTCGCTGTGACTTCAGATGCTTGAGATATTGGTTCAGATCTGCGGGTGTACCTTCTGTGTCCTCGGCCTGAAGCCCAATTCGAGCTTGTGTTCTCAGACTTCTGTCCTCACACTCCTGGCCCAGAAGCCCTCAAGTTTGGCAATTACGGACCCACAATGCAGCACTCTGCCTGCCCTCTAGAAAAAATATCTTGCCTATTGAGCTGCCCAGGCACCTCAAATGAGGATAAACCTACACGGCACTCGACTGTACCCAAATTATATAGTCTATCCTGGGCACTAATACACTGTCTGACACAACCTGAAGCTGAGCCTCCTGACCAAAACCCAGGCAGCTGACCGCACAGTGAGCAAATCAGACCTGCCATGGTTTTAGTTCGTCATCTCTTCCTAACTACGGTTCAGGACTCAGAATCTAGACATTATCTACAACCACTGCCCATGGTTGAAAATAATGCAGAAATCAGAACTCCTTCCCCATGGCAAGAGACCTTTTGATTGGCATGTTGTTCAAAGTTCAGTGTAGTTGAAAAAAGTGTGGCCCATGAGGCCCCGCCCATGCTCGCGGGGAAAATTGATCACAAACAAACATTGTGACCCTCAGCCTTAGCTCAGTCCTCAAGTAAGGCCTCTCAGTGGCTGGATGAAGAGACAGCATATTGGGCCTGCCATGCCCCTAGGCCGCAATTTTTACCATAGTTTGGGTTGTACCTTCACTCTTTCACAGGGCTCTGCTTTGGAATTCCTCTTTTGTTCGACACATGAGGTAATGAAACAAAAAGGAGTCTTCCCATTCCACAGATTGACGTAAAACAATTTGGACCGGGCCAAATCCACAGAGAGGAAAATTCGTCCATGGCCCATGAGGACTCCCCACATTCCACGGCCATCGATGATACAAAATCCAGAGACTAAAGGCTGAGCAAGTTCCTCAGAATCACTCTTTCTTCATATCCTGAAGAGTTCTTCTCTAGGTTTGTAGATTGGGCTGCCATACCTACGTCCCCAAACCTAACCTGAGTTTGGGTTTTCAGGCTTCTGTCCTCAAAGTCCTGGGCCACACACCGTCAAGGCTGGGGCCCCTGGAGCCACACATTAGGACTGTGCCTGCCCAATCCATGGGAATTCTCCCCATTCCATTGTCCAAAATCTTAAAAATTAAGAGAACTCTCCAAAGACCCCGAGGCCATCCCAATAGTGTAGGTCTCCGGGGACAAACAAGGGAGGTCTGACACCAGTTGAGCATCTACCTCCACACATTCCATCGATGGATATCACCAGAGAATAAGATTGAACCAGACAGGACCCTAGGCCATAATCGGATCCATTGATTTGGTTTACAGGCATGTCTCCTCAAAAGCCAGGATTCCAATACCAGCATAAGGGGTTCCCGAGGCACCCATCAGAACAAATCTCGTCTCCACAAGGAAACTTGTGCATGGGAGCTATGTCAAAAGCTTAGGAGAATACTTCAGGGTCCCGGTGCCACCGCCCCATTCCAAGGCCACCATGGACACAAACACACATTAGACCCCAAGCTCAGGAAAGTCCATTTCATCTAGGCCACCCCGGTTGCTCCCACAGAGCCATCGGATCTCAAATGTATTGCTAGGAGACAATTGGAATGCGAGGCAGGCTTCCGGCCATCCATCCTCCAATGGTGCGCTGGAGTCATTCCATATGGGATGTCCTGGAGCTGCCCAACAGGTCTCAATTGTCCTGCAGAAGGAATCCTTGAAGGGGGCATCCCACAACTCCCAACGTGGGAAAACCTCCATGGCCTTGAGATTCCGCTCCGTTCATGAAGAGGCAGTCATGCAGAGAAACTCCAACCTGAGCCAACGTCTGATCCTCGCCGTGACTTCAGATGCTTGAGATATTTGTTCAGATCTGCGGGTGTACCTGCCGTGTCCTCGGCCTGAAGCCAAAGTCGAGCTTGTGTTCTCAGACTCCTGTCCTAACACTCCTGGCCCAGAGGCCCTCACTTTTGGCAATTTCGGGACCACAATGCAGCACTCAGCCTGCCCTCTAGAAAAAATATCGTGCCTAATGAGCTGCCCAGGCACCGCAAATGAGGATAAACCTACACGGCACTCGACTGTACCAAATTTATAGTCTAACCTGGGCACTAATGCACTGTCTGACACAACCTGAGCCAGAACCTCCTGACCAAAACCCAGGCAGCTGACCGCTCACTGAGCTTATCAGACCCGCCATGGCCTTAGGTCGTCATCTCTTCCCAACTGCTGCTTTTCAGGCTTCAGGACCTAGACGTTATCTCCAACCACTGCCCAGGGTTGAAAATGATGCAGAAATCAGAACACCTTCCCCATGGCAAGAGACCTTGTGATTGGCATGTTGTCCAAATTCCAGTGTAGTTGAAACCAGTGTGGCCCATGAGCCGCGCCCATGCTCGCGGGCCACATTGGTCACAAACACACATTGTGACTGTCAGCCTGTGCCCAGTTATCAAGTAAGGCCTCAGTTGCTGGATGAAGAGACAGCATATTGGGCCTGCCATGCCCGTAGGCCCCAATTTTTAACCATAGTTTGGTTTGCCCCTTCACTCTTCCCCAGGCCTCCTCTTTGGAATTCCTCTTTGGTTCGGACACCTGAGGTAATAAACCTGAAAGGAGACCTCCCTTCCCACAGATTGACGAAAAAAATTGGGACTGGGCCAAATCCACAGAGAGGAAGATTCGTCCATGGCCCATGAGGCCTACCAACATTCCACGGCCATCGTTGATACAAAATCCAGAGACAAACACCTGAGCAATTCCTCAGAATCGCTCTTTCTTCATCAACTGAAGAGTTCTTCTCATGGTTTGTAGATTGGGCCTGCCAAACCTACGTCCCCAAACCTAAGCTGAGTTTGTGTTTTCAGAATTCTGTCCTCAAAGTCCTGGGCCACACACCCTCCAGGCTGGGGCCCCTGGAGCCACACATTAGGACTGTGCCTACCCAATCCATGGGAATTCTGCCCATTCCATTGTCCAAAATCATACGAATTAGGAGAACTCTCCAAAGTCCCCGAGGCCATCCCAATACTGTAGGTCTCTGGGGACAAACAAGGGCGGTCTGACACCAGGTGAGCATCTACCTCCACTCATTCCATAGATGGATATCCCCAGAGAAGAAGATTGAACCAGACAGGCCGTAGGCCATAATCGGATCCATTGCTTTCGTTTACAGGCATGTCTCTTCAAAAGCCTGAATTCCAATACCAGCATAGGGGGTTTCCGGAGGCACCCATCAGAACAAATCTCGTCTCCACAAGGAAAATTGTGCATTGGAGCTATGTCAAAAGCTTGGGAGAATACTTCAGGGTCCTGGTGCCACCTCCCCATTCCAAGGCCCTCATGGACACAAACACATATTAGGCCCCATCCTCAGGAAAGTCCATTTCAACACAGCCACCAAGGTTTCTCCCGCAGAGCCATCCGATCTCAACTCTCTTGTTGCTAGGAGACAATTGGAATGCGAGGCGGGCTTCCCTGGCATCCATCCTCCAAAGTTGCTCTGGCGTCATTCCATATGGGATGTCCTGGAGCTGCCCAACAGGTCTCTATTATCCCGCAGAAGGAATCCTTGAAGGGGGCATCCCACAACTCCCAACGTGGGAAAACTATAGTGGCCTCAGATTCCGCTCCCTTCATGAAGCGGCCGTCATGCACGGAAACTCCGACCTGAGCCAACGTCTGACCTCGCCATGACTTCAGATGCATGGCCTTGAGATTCCGCTCTGTTCATGAAGGGGCAGTCTTGCACAGAAACTCCAATCTGATCCAACGTCTGATCCTTGCCGTGACTTCAGATGCATGAGATATTGGTTCAGATCTGCAGGGGGGTAACTGCCATGCCCTCGGCCTGAAGCCCAAGTGTAGCTTGTGTTCTCAGACTTCTGTCCTCACACTCCTGGCCCAGAAGCCCTCATGTTTGGCAATTCCGGACCCACAATGCAGCACTCTGCCTGCCCTCTAAAAAAATATCTGGCCTAATGAACAGCCCAGGCAACTCAAATGAGGATAAACCTACACGGCACTCGACTGTACCTAAAATATATAGTCTAACCTGAGCACTAATGCACTGTGTGACACAAATGAGCCCGAACCTCCTGACCAACACCCAGGCGGCTGACCGCACAGTGAGCACTTCAGACCCGCCATGGCCTTTGGTCGTCATCTCTTCCCAAGTGCGGTTTCATGCTTCGGAACCTAGACCTTATTTCCAACCACTGCCCAGGTTTGAAAATGATGCGGAAATCAGAAATCCTTACCAATGGCAAGAGAGCTTGTGATTGGTATGTTGTCCAAAGTCCAGTGCAGTTGAAACCAGTGTGGCCCATGAGGCCCCGCCCATGCTCCCGGGACACATTGGTCACAAACACACATTGTGACCCTCAGCCTGAGACCAGTCTTCAAGTAAGGTCTCTCAGTGGCTGATGAAGAGACAGCATATTGGGCCTTGCATGCCCCTAGGCCCAAATTTTTAACCATATTTGGGTTGTCCCTTCTCACTTCCCTAGGGCTCTGCTTGGAATTCCTCTTTTTTTGGGACACCTAAGGTAACAAACCTGAAAGGGGACCTCCATCCCACAGCTTGACGAAAAACAATTGGGACCGGGCCAAATCCACAGAGAGGAATATTCGTCCATGTCCCATGATGCCTCCCCATATACCACGGACATCGTTGATACAAAATCCAGAGACAAAAGCCTGAGCAAGCGCCTCAGACTCGCTCTTTCTTCATATCCTGAAGAGTTCTTCTCATGGTTTGTAGATTGGTCCTGCCATACCTACGTCCCCAAACCTAAGCTGAGTTTGTGTTTTCAGACGTCTGTCCTCAAAGTCCTGGGCCACACACCCTCCAGGCTGGGGCCCCTGGAGCCACACATTAGGACTGTGCCTACCAATCCATGAGAATTCTGCCCATTCCATTGTCCAAAATCGTACAAATTAGGAGAAACCTCCAAAGTCCCTGAGGCCATCCCAATTGTGTAGGTCGCCCGGAACAAAGATGGGCTGTCTGACACCAGCTGATAATCTACCACCACTCAGACTATACATGGATGTCCCCAGAGGAGAAGATTGAACCACACAGGACCCTAGGCTATAATAGGATCCAATGCCCTGGTTTACAGGCATGTCTCCTCAAAAGCCTGATTCCAATACGAGCATAGGGGTTTTGCTGAGGCACCTAGCAGAACTCATCTCGTCTCCACAAGGAAACCTGTGCATGGGAGCCATCCAAAGCATAGGAGAGTACTCAGGGTCCCGGGGTCACCGCCCCATTCCAAGGCCCTCATGGACACAAAAACACATTAGGAACCATCCTCAGGAAAGTCCATTTCAACTCAGCCACCCCGGTTGCTCCCACAGAGCCATCAGCTCTAAACTGTCTTGTTGCCAGGAGACAATTGGAATGCGAGGCGGGCTTCCCAGGCATCCATCCTCGAACGGTGCTCTGGAGTCATTCCATATGGGATGTCCTGGAGCTGTCCAACAGGTCTCAATTGTCCCGCAGAAGGAATCCTTGAAGGGGGCATCCCACAACTCCCAACGTGGGAAAACTATAGTGGCCTCAGATTCCGCTCCCTTCATGAAGCGGCCGTCATGCACGGAAACTCCGACCTGAGCCAACGTCTGACCTCGCCATGACTTCAGATGCATGAGTATTGGTTCAGATCTGCAGGGAGTACCTGCCGTGCCCTCGGCCTGAAACCCAAGTCTAGCTTGTCTTCTCAGACTTCCGTCCTCACACTCCTGCCCCCGAAGCCCTCAAGTTTGGCAATAACGGACCCACAATGCAGCACTCTGCCTGCCCTCTACAAAAAAATTATTGCCTCATGAACTGCCCAGGCACCTTCAATGAGGATAAACCTCCACAGCACTCGACGTTACCCAAATTATATAGTCTAACCTGGGCACTAATGCACTGTCGGACACAACCTGAGCCCGGACCTCCTGACCAACACCCGGAAAGCAGACCGCACACTGAGCACATAAGACCCGCCATGGCCTTAGGTCATCATCTCTTCCCTACCTCCGTTTTCAGGACTCAGAACCGAGACATTATCTCCAATCACTGCCCAGGGGTGAGTTTGATGCAGAAATCAGAACACCTCCTTACCCATAGTAAGAAACGTTGTGGTTGGCATGTCGTCCAACGTTCAGTGTAGGAGAAACCAGCATTCACCCTGAGGCCCCGCCCATTCTTGAGTGCGACAAGGGCATATACATGCATTGTGACCCTCAGCATGAGTCCTGTCCTCTAGTAAGTCGTCTCTGTGACTGGAACTTTAGATGTGATAATGGGCTTGATATGTCCCAAAGCCCCAATTTTTAACTAGATTTCTGATTGTCCAGTCACCCCCCCCCCCCCAGGGCTTTACTCTGGAATCCCTCATTCGGTGGGACACTTGAGGTTAAAAAGAAAACAACATCAAAAAAAAACAAAAACAAAAAAAAAAGAATTCTTAGATCCCACAGAGTGACCCCAAACGCTTTGGACTGGACCAAACCACTAGGAAGTACGACTCGTCCACTTCCCATGAAGTCATCCAGAAATTTCACGACCATGAGTGACACGATATCCAGAGACAAAAACTTGAGCAAGAGCCTCACACTCACCTTTTTCTCAAATCCCGAAATGTTCTCCTCATGGTCTGTAGATAAGTCCTGCCATACCTATGACCTGAAACATAAGCCAAGTTTGTGTTTTCAGACAACTGTCCAAACAGCCCTGGCCTACACAACCTACAGGCTCAGGCCCCTGGAGCCAAACCTGAGGACTGTACTTGCCCTCTCCAAGGGAATTGTGTGTGCCTATTCCAATGGCCACATCCCTTCTAATAGGATAAACCTCCAAAGTCCCTGATCCATGTCATTAGTGGTGGCTTCCCAGGTAAAACAGGGGCAATCTGAGCCCATCTGAGCACCTACCTGTACTCAGACCCATAGACAGATGTCCCCAGAGGTAAAAAGGAAAGAACAGGCCCCTAGGCACTAATCATATCCATTGCTTTTGTTTCCAGGCATCTCTCCTCAGAGGCCTGGATTTCAAAACCAGCATATGGCTGTTTCTTGACTCACCCATCAGAAAACATCTCATCTACACATGGGAAACTTGCACGTTGGAGCTGTGTCAAAGCCTCTGTTTAGGAGAACCCTTCAGGGCCCCAGTGCCACCGCTTCATTCCAAGGTCTCCATAGACACAAAAGCACATTAGGACCCATCCATAGGAGAGTCCATTTCAACTCAGCCTCCTCGGTTGATCCCCCAGATCCAGCAGATCTAACCTGTCTTGTTTCTAGGAAACAATTGGAATGCGAGGTGGGCTACCCAGCCATGCATCCTTAGAACCCTGCTCAGAATCATTGGCATGGAGCCAAACAACAGGTCTCAATTGTCCTGCAGAAGACACTTTGCAGTTTGGAGCTTCTCACAAATCCCATCGTGGGAAAACCCCCATGGCCTCGTGATGCCGCCCCTTCGTGAAGGGGCCATCAGGGACAGAAACACCAACTTGAGCGATCATCTGATCCTCGCCCTGACTTCAGATGCACGAGATCTCGATTCAGGTCTGTAGATTGTGCCATCGCTGATACAAAATCCAGAGACAAAAACCTGAGCAAGCGCCTCCGACTCGCACTTTCTTCATATCCTGAAGAGTTCTTCTCATGGTTTGTAGATCGGATCTGCCATACCAACGTCCCCAAACCTAAGCTGAGTGTGTGTTTACAGACTTCTGTCCTCAAAGGCCAGGGCCACACACCCTCCAGGCTGGGGCCACTGGAGCCACACATTAGGACTGTGCCTACCAATCCATGGGAATTCTGCCCATTCCATTGTCCAAAATCATACAAATTAGGAGAAACCTCCAAAGTCCCTGAGGCCATCCCAATCGTGTAGGTCGCCCAGAACAAACAAGGGCTGTCTGACACCAGCTGATAATCTACCTCCACTCATACCATAAATGGATGTCCCCAGAGGAGAAGATTTAACCAGACAGGACCCTAGGCCGTAATAGAATCCATTGCCTTGGTTTACAGGCATGTCTCCTCAAAAGCCTGATTCCAATACGAGCATGGGGATTTGGCTGAGGCACCCAGCAGAACTCATCTCGTCTCCACAAGGAAACCTGTGCATGGGAGCCATGTCCAAAGCATAGGAGAGTACTTCAGGGTCCCGGTGCCACCGGCCCATTCCAAGGCCCTCATGGACACAAAAACACATTAGGACCCATTCTCATGGGAGTCCATTTCAACTCAACCACCCCGGTCGCTCCCGCAGAGCCATCAGATCTAAACTGTCTTGTTGCTAGGAGACAATTGGAATGCGAGGCGGGCTTCCCAAGCATCCATCCTTGAACGGTGCTCTGGAGTCATTCCATATGGGATGTCCTGGAGCTGTCCAACAGGTCTCAATTGTCCCGCAGAAGGAATCCTTGAAGGGGACATCCCACAACTCCCAAGGTGGGAAAACTTCAGTGGCCTCGAGATTCCGCTCCCTTCATGAAGCAGCCGTCATGCACGGAAACTCCGACCTGAGCCAACGTCTGATCCTCGCCCTGACTTCAGATGCATGAGTATTGGTTCAGATCTGCAGGGAGTACCTGCCGTGCCCTCGGCCTGAAACCCAAGTCTAGCTTGTCTTCTCAGACTTCCGTCCTCACACTCCTGCCCCCGAAGCCCTCAAGTTTGGCAATAACGGACCCACAATGCAGCACTCTGCCTGCCCTCTAGAAAAAAATTATTGCCTCATGAGCTGCCCAGGCACCTTCAATGAGGATAAACCTACACGGCACTCAACTGTACCCAAATTATATAGTCTAACCTGGTCACTAATGCACTGTCGGACACAACCTGAGCCCAGACCTCCTGACCAACACCCTGAAAGCAGACCGCACACTGAGCACATAAGACCCTCCATGGCCTTAGGTCATCATCTCTTCCCTACCTCAGATGTCAGTCCTCAGAACCGAGACCTTATCTCCAATCACTGCCCAGAGGTGAGTGTGATGCAGAAATCAGAACACCTCCTTACCCATGGTAAGAAACCTTGTGGTTGGCACGTCGTCCAACGTTCAGTGTAGGAGAAACCAGCATTCACCCTGAGGCCCCGCCCATTCTTGAGTGCGACAAGGGCATAAACACGCATTGTGACCCTCAGCATGAGTCCTGTCCTCTAGTAAGTCCTCTCAGTGACTGGACCATTAGATGTGATAATGGGCTTTATATGTCCCTAAGCCCTAATTTTTAACCAGATTTCTGATTGTCCCGTCACCCGCCCCCCCCAGGGCTCTACTCTGGAATCCCTCATTCGGTGGGACACCTGAGATTAAAAAGAAAACAACATCAAAAAAAAAAACAACAAAAAAACCGGACTTCTTCCATCCCACAGAGTGACCCCAAACGCTTTGCACTGGGCCAAACCACCAGGGAGTAAGACTCGTCCATTTCCCATGAAGTCATCCAGAAATTTCACGACCATGAGTGACACGATATCCAGAGACAAAAACTTGAGCAAGAGCCTCACACTCGCCCTTTTCTCAAATCCCGAAAAGTTCTCCTCATGGTCTGTAGATAAGTCCTGCCATACCTATGACCTGAAACATAAGACAAGTTTGTGTTTTCAGACAACTGTCCAAACAGCCCTGGCCTACACAACCTACAGGCTCAGGCCCCTGGAGCCAAACCTGAGGACTGTACTTGCCCTCTCCAAGGGAATTGTGTGTGCCTATTCCAATGGCCACATCCCTTCTAATAGGATAAACCTCCAAAGTCCCTGACCCATGTCATTACTGGTGGCTTCCCAGGTAAAACAGGGGCAATCTGAGCCCATCTGAGCACCTACCTGTACTCAGACCCATAGACAGATGTCCCCAGAGGTAAAAAGGAAAGAACAGGCCCCTAGGCACTAATCATATCCATTGCTTTTGTTTCCAGGCATCTCTCCTCAGAGGCCTGGATTTCAAAACCAGCATATGGCTGTTTCTTGACTCACCCATCAGAAAACATCTCATCTACACATGGGAAACTTGCACGTTGGAGCTGTGTCAAAGCCGCTGTTTAGGAGAACCCTTCAGGGCCCCAGTGCTACCGCTTAATTCCAAGGTCTCCATAGACAGAAAAGCACATTAGGACCCATCCATAGTAGAGTCCATTTCAACTCAGCCTTCTCGGTTGATCCCCCAGATCCAGCAGATCTAACCTGTCTTGTTTCTAGGAGACAATTGGAATGCGAGGTGGGCTACCCAGCCATGCATCCTTAGAACCCGGCTCAGAATCATTTGCCTGGAGCCAAACAACAGGTCTCAATTGTCCTGCAGAAGACACTTTGCAGTTTGGAGCTTCTCACAAATCCCATCGTGGGAAAACTCCATGGCCTCGTGATGCCGCCCCTTCGTGAAGGGGCCATCAGGGACAGAAACACCAACTTGAGCGATCGTCTGATCCTCGCCCTGACTTCAGATGCACGAGATCTCGATTCAGGTCTGTAGATTGTGCCATCGCTGATACAAAATCCAGAGACAAAAACCTGAGCAAGCGCCTCAGACTCGCACTTTCTTGATATCCTGAAGAGTTCTTCTCATGTTTTGTTGATCGTGCCTGCCATACCTACGTCCCCAAACCTAAGCTGAGATTGTGTTTTCAGACTTCTGTCCTCAATGTCCAGGGCCACACACCCTCCAGGCTGGGGCCCTCGAGCCACACATTAGGACGGTACCTACCAATCCATGGGAATTCTGCCCATTCCATTGTCCAAAATCGTACAAATTAGGAGAAACCTCCAAAGTCCCTGAGGCCATCCCAATCGTTTAGGTCGCCCGGAACAAACAAGGGCTGTCTGACACCAGCTGATAATCTACCTCCACTCATACCATAAATGGATTTCCCTAGAGGAGAAGATTGAACCAGACAGGACCCTAGGCCATAATAGGATCCATTGCCTTGGTTTACAGGCATGTCTCCTCAAAAGCCTGATTCCAATACGAGCATAGGGGTTTTGCTGAGGCACCCAGCAGAACTCATCTCGTCTCCACAAGGAAATCTGTGCATGGGAGCCATGTCCAAAGCATAGGAGATTACTTCAGGGTTCCGGTGCCACCGCCCCATTCCAAGGCCCTCATGGACACAAAAACACATTAGGACCCATCCTCAGGGGAGTCCATTTCAACTCAGCCACCCCGGTCGCACCCGCAGAGCCATCAGATCAAAACTGTCTTGTTGCTAGGAGACAATTGGAATGCCAGGCGGGCTTCCCAAGCATCCATCCTCGAACGGTGCTCTGGAGTTATTCCATATGGGATGTCCTGCAGCTGTCCAACAGGTCTCAATTTTCCCGCAGAAGGAATCCTTGAAGGGGACATCCCACAACTCCCAACCTGGGAATACTTCAGTGGCCTCGAGATTCCGCTCCCTTCATGAAGCGGCCGTCATGCACGGAAACTCCGACCTGAGCCAACGTCTGATCCTCGCCCTGACTTCAGATGCATGAGTATTGGTTCAGATCTGCAGGGAGTACCTGCCGTGCCCTCGGCCTGAAACCCAAGTCTAGCTTGTCTTCTCAGACTTCCGTCCTCACACTCCTGCCCCCGAAGCCCTCAAGTTTGGCAATTCCGGACCAACAATGCAGCACTCTGTCTGCCCTCTAGAAAAAAATTATTGCCTCATGAGCTGCCCAGGCACCTTCAATGAGGAAAAACCTCCACAGCACTCGACTTCACCCAAATTATATAGTCTAACCTGGGCACTAATGCACTGTCGTACACAACCTGAGCCCGGACCTCCTGACCAACACCCTGAAAGCAGACCACACACTGAGCACATAAGACCCGCCATGGCCTTAGGTCATCATCTCTTCCCTACCTCAGATTTCAGGCCTCAGAACCGATACCTTATCTCCAATCACTGCCCAGGGGTGAGTGTAATGCAGAAATCAGAACACCTCCTTACCCATGGTAAGAAACCTTGTGGTTGGCACGTCGTCCAACGTTCAGTGTAGGAGAAACCAGCATTCACCCTGAGGCCCCGCACATTCTTGAGTGCGACAAGGGCATAAACACGCATTGTGACCCTCAGCATGAGTCCTGTCCTCTAGTAAGTCCTCTCAGTGACTGGACCATTAGATGTGATAATGGGCTTGATATGTCCCTAAGCCCCAATTTTTAACCAGATTTCTTATTGTCCAGTCACCCCCCACCCCAGGGCTCTACTCTGGAATCCCTCATTCGGTGGGACACCTGAGGTTAAAAAGAAAACAACATAAAAAAAAAAAACCGGACTTCTTCCATCCCACAGAGTGAACCCAAACGCTTTGGACTGGGCCAAACCACCAGGAAGTACTACTCGTCCATTTCCCATGGAGTCATCCAGAAATTTCACGACCATGAGTGACACGATATCCAGAGACAAAAACTTGAGCAAGAGCCTCACACTCGCTCTTTTCTCAAATCCCGAAAAGTTCTCCTCATGGTCTGTAGAAAAGTCCTGCCATACCTATGACCTGAAACATAAGCCAAGTTTGTGTTTTCAGACAACTGTCCAAACATCCCTTGCCTACACAACCTACAGGCTCAGGCCCCTGGAGCCAAACCTGAGGACTGTACTTGCCCTCTCCAAGGGAAATGTGTGTGCCTATTCCAATGGCCACATCCCTTCTAATAGGATAAACCTCCACAGTCCCTGATCCATCTCATTAGTGGTGGCTTCCCAGGTAAAACAGGGGCAATCTGAGCCCATCTGAGCACCTACCTGTACTCAGACCCATAGACAGATGTCCCCAGAGGTAAAAAGGAAAGAACAGGTCCCTAGGCACTAATCATATCCATTGCTTTGGTTTCCAGGCATCTCTCCTCAGAGGCCTGGATTTCAAAACCAGCATATGGCTGTTTCTTGACTCACCCATCAGAAAACATCTCATCTACACATGGGAAACTTGCACGTTGGAGCTGTGTCAAAGCCTCTGTTTAGGAGAACCCTTCAGGGCCCCAGTGCCACCGCTTCATTCCAAGGTCTCCATAGACACAAAAGCACATTAGGACCCATCCATAGTAGAGTCCATTTCAACTCAGCCTCCTCGGTTGATCCCCCAGATCCAGCAGATCTAACCTGTCTTGTTTCTAGGAAACAATTGGAATGCGAGGTGGGCTACCCAGCCATGCATCCTTAGAACCCTGCTCAGAATCATTGGCCTGGAGCCAAACAACAGGTCTCAATTGTCCTGCAGAAGACACTTTGCAGTTTGGAGCTTCTCACAAATCCCATCGTGGAAAAACCCCCATGGCCTCGTGATGCCGCCTCTTCGTGAAGGGGCCATCAGGGACAGAAACACCAACTTGAGCGATCGTCTGATCCTCGCCCTGACTTCAGATGCACGAGATCTCGATTCAGGTCTGTAGATTGTGCCATCGCTGATACAAAATCCAGAGACAAAAACCTGAGCAAGCGCCTCAGACTCGCACTTTCTTCATATCCTGAAGAGTTCTTTTCATGGTTTGTAGATCGGATCTGCCATACCAACGTCCCCAAACCTAAGCTGAGTTTGTGTTTACAGACTTCTGTCCTCAAAGGCCAGGGCCACACACCCTCCAGGCTGGGGCCCCTGGAGCCACACATTAGGACTGTGCCGACCAATCCATGGGAATTCTGCCCATTCCATTGTCCAAAATCATACAAATTACGAGAAACCTCCAAAGTCCCTGAGGCCATCCCAATCGTGTAGGTCGCCCGGAACAAACAAGGGCTGTCTGACACCAGCTGATAATCTACCTCCACTCATACCATTAATGGATGTCCCCAGAGAAGAAGATTGAACCAGACAGGACCCTAGGCCATAATAGAATCCATTGCCTTGGTTTACAGGCATGTCTCCTCAAAAGCCTGATTCCAATACGAGCATGGGGATTTTGCTGAGGCACCCAGCAGAACTCATCTCGTCTCCACAAGGAAACCTGTGCATGGGAGCCATGTCCAAAGCAAAGGAGAGTACTTCAGGGTCCCGGTGCCACCCCCCCATTCCAAGGCCCTCATGGACACAAAAACACATTAGGACCCATCCTCATGGGAGTCCATTTCAACTCAACCACCCCGGTCGCTCCCGCAGAGCCATCAGATCTAAACTGTCTTGTTGCTAGGACACAATTGGAATGCGAGGCGGGCTTCCCAAGCATCCATCCTCGAACGGTGCGCTGGAGTCATTCCATATGGGATGTCCTGGAGCTGTCCAACAGGTCTCAATTTTCCCGCAGAAGGAATCCTTGAAGGGTCATCCCACAACTCCCAATGTGGGAAAACTTCAGTGGCCTCGAGATTCCGCTCCCTTCATGAAGCAGCCGTCATGCACGGAAACTCTGACCTGAGCCAACGTCTGATCCTCGCCCTGACTTCAGATGCATGAGTATTGGTTCAGATCTGCAGGGAGTACCTGCCGTGCCCTCGGCCTGAAACCCAAGTCTAGCTTGTCTTCTCAGACTTCCGTCCTCACACTCCTGCCCCCGAAGCCCTCAAGTTTGGCAATAACGGACCCACAATGCAGCACTCTGTCTGCCCTCTAGAAAAAAATTATTGCCTCATGAGCTGCCCAGGCACCTTCAATGAGGATAAACCTCCACAGCACTCGACTTCACCCAAATTATATAGTCTAACCTGGGCACTAATGCACTGTCGGACACAACCTGAGCCCGGATCTCCTGACCAACACCCAGAAAGCAGGCCGCACACTGAGCACATAAGACCCGCCATGGCCTTAGGTCATCATCTCTTCCCTACCTCAGATTTCAGTCCTCAGAACCGAGACCTTATCTCCAATCACTGCCCAGAGGTGAGTGTGATGCAGAAATCAGAACACCTCCTTACCCATGGTAAGAAACCTTGTGGTTGGCACGTCGTCCAACGTTCAGTTAGGAGAAACCAGCATTCACCCTGAGGCCCCGCCCATTCTTGAGTGCGACAAGGGCATAAATACGCATTGTGACCCTCAGCATGAGTCCTGTCCTCTAGTAAGTCCTCTCAGTGACTGGACCATTAGATGTGATAATGGGCTTTATATGTCCCTAAGCCCTAATTTTTAACCAGATTTCTGATTGTCCCGTCACCCGCTCCCCCAGGGCTCTACTCTGGAATCCCTCATTCGGTGGGACTCCTGAGGTTAAAAAGAAAACAACATCAAAAAAAAAACAACAAAAAACCCGGACTTCTTCCATCCCACAGAGTGACCCCAAACGCTTTGCACTGGGCCAAACCACCAGGGAGTAAGACTCGTCCATTTCCCATGAAGTCATCCAGAAATTTCACGACCATGAGTGACACGATATCCAGAGACAAAAACTTGAGCAAGAGCCTCACACTCGCCCTTTTCTCAAATCCCGAAATGTTCTCCTCATGGTCTGTAGATAAGTCCTGCCATACCTATGACCTGAAACATAAGCCAAGTTTGTGTTTTCAGACAACTGTCCAAACAGCCCTGGCCTACACAACCTACAGGCTCAGTCCCCTGAGGCAAACCTGAGGACTGTACTTGCCCTCTTCAAGGGAAATGTGTGTGCCTATTCCAATGGCCACATCCCTTCTAATAGGATAAACCTCCAAAGTCCCTGATCCATCTCATTAGTGGTGGCTTCCCAGGTAAAACAGGGGCAATCTGAGCCCATCTGAGCACCTACCTGTACTCAGACCCATAGACAGATGTCCCCAGAGGTAAAAAGGAAAGAACAGGCCCCTAGGCACTAATCATATCCATTGCTTTGGTTTCCAGGCATCTCTCCTCAGAGGCCTGGATTTCAATACCAGCATATGGCTGTTTCTTGACTCACCCATCAGAAAACATCTCATCTACACATGGGAAACTTGCACGTTGGAACTGTGTCAAAGCCTCTGTTTAGGAGAACCCTTCAGGGCCCAAGTGCTACCGCTTAATTCCAAGGTCTCCATAGACACAAAAGCACATTAGGACCCATCCATAGGAGAGTCCATTTCAACTCAGCCTCCTCGGTTGATCCCCCAGATCCAGCAGATCTAACCTGTCTTGTTTCTAGGAGACAATTGGAATGCGAGGTGGGCTACCCAGCCATGCATCCTTAGAACCCTGCTCAGAATCATTGGCCTGGAGCCAAACAACAGGTCTCAATTGTCCTGCAGAAGACACTTTGCAGTTTGGAGCTTCTCACAAATCCCATCGTGGAAAAACCCCCATGGCCTCGTGATGCCGCCCCTTCGTGAAGGGGCCATCAGGGACAGAAACACCAACTTGAGCGATCGTCTAATCCTCGCCCTGACTTCAGATGCACGAGATCTCGATTCAGGTCTGTAGATTGTGCCATCGCTGATACAATATCCAGAGACAAAAACCTGAGCAAGCGCCTCAGACTCGCACTTTCTTTATATCCTGAAGAGTTCTTCTCATGTTTTGTTGATCGTGCCGGCCATACCTACGTCCCCAAACCTAAGCTGAGTTTGTGTTTTCAGACTTCTGTGCTCAAAGTCCAGGGCCACACACCCTCCAGGCTGGGGCCCCTGGAGCCACACATTAGGACTGTGCCGACCAATCCATGGGAATTCTGCCCATTCCATTGTCCAAAATCGTACAAATTAGGAGAAACCTCCAAAGTCCCTGAGGCCATCCCAATCGTGTAGGTCTCCCGGAACAAACAAGGGCTGTCTGACACCAGCTGATAATCTACCACCACTCAGACTATACATGGATGTCCCCAGAGGAGAAGATTGAACCAGACAGGACCCTAGGCCATAATAGGATCCAATGCCTTGGTTTACAGGCATGTCTCCTCAAAAGCCTGATTCCAATACGAGCATAGGGGTTTTGCTGAGGCACCCAGCAGAACTCATCTCGTCTCCACAAGGAAACCTGCGCATGGGAGCCATCCAAAGCATAGGAGTGTACTCAGGGTCCCGGGGCCACCGCCCCATTCCAAGGCCCTCATGGACACAAAAACACATTAGGAACCATCCTCAGGAAAGTCCATTTCAACTCAGCCACCACGGTTGCTCCCGCAGAGCCATCAGATCTAAACTGTCTTGTTGCTAGGAGACAATTGGAATGCGAGGCGGGCTTCCCAGGCATCCATCCTCGAACGGTACTCTGGAGTCATTCCATATGGGATGTCCTGGAGCTGTCCAACAGGTCTCAATTGTCCGCAGAAGGAATCCCTGAAGGGGGCATCCCACAACTCCCAACGTGGGAAAACTTCAGTGGCCTCGAGATTCCGCTCCCTTAATGAAGCGGCCGTCATGCACGGAAACTCCGACCAGAGCCAACGTCTGATCCTCGCCCTGACTTCAGATGCATGAGTACTGGTTCAGATCTGCAGGGGGTACCTGCCGTGCCCTCGGCCTGAAACCCAAGTCTAGCTTGTCTTCTCAGACTTCCGTCCTCACACTCCTGTCCCCGAAGCCCTCAAGTTTGGCAATTCCGGACCCAAAATGCAGCACTCTGCCTGCCCTCCAGAAAAAATTATTGCCTCATGAGCTGCCTAGGCACTTTCAATGAGGGTAAACCTCCACAGCACTCGAATTCACCCAAATTATATAGTCTAACCTGGGCACTAATGCACTGTCGGACACAACCTGAGCACGGACCTCCTGAACAACACCTGGAAAGCAGACCGCACACTGAGCACATAAGACCCACCATGGCCTTAGGTCATCATCTCTTCCCTACCTCAGTTTTCAGGCCTCAGAACCGAGACATTATCTCCAATCACTGCCCTGGGGTGAGTGTGATGCAGAAATCAGAACACCTCCTTACCCATGGTAAGAAACCTTGTGGTTGGCACGTCGTCCAACGTTCAGTGTAGGAGAAACCAGCATTCACCCTGAGGCCCCGCCCATTCTTGAGTGCGACAAGGGCATAAACACGCATTGTGACCCTCAGCATGAGTCCTGTCCTCTAGTAAGTCCTCTCAGTGACTGGACCATTAGATGTGATAATGGACTTGATATGTCCCTAAGCTCCAATTTTTAACCAGATTTCTGATTGTCCAGTCACCCCCCCGCCCAGGGATCTACTCTGGAATCCCTCATTCGGTGGGACACCTAAGGTTAAAAAGAAAACAACCTCAAAAAAAAAAAAACAAAAAAAACGGAATTCTTCCATCCCACAGAGTGACCCCAAATGCTTTGGACTGGGTCAAACCACCAGGAAGTACTACTCGTCCATTTCCCATGAAGTCATCCAGAAATTTCACGACCATGAGTGACACGATATCCAGAGACAAAAACTTGAGCAAGAGCCTCACACTCGCCCTTTTCTCAAATCCCGAAATGTTCTCCTCATGGTCTGTAGATAAGTCCTGCCATACCTATGACCTGAAACATAAGCCAAGTTTGTGTTTTCAGACAACTGTCCAAACAGCCCTGGCCTACACAACCTACAGGCTCAGGCCCCTGGAGCCAAACCTGAGGACTGTACTTGCCCTCTCCAAGGGAATTGTGTGTGCCTATTCCAATGGCCACATCCCTTCTAATAGGATAAACCTCCAAAGTCCCTGATCCATGTCATTAGTGGTGGCTTCCCAGGTAAAACAGGGGCAATCTGAGCCCATCTGAGCACCTACCTGTACTCAGACCCATAGACAGATGTCCCCAGAGGTAAAAAGGAAAGAACAGGCCCCTAGGCACTAATCATATCCATTGCTTTTGTTTCCAGGCATCTCTCCTCAGAGGCCTGGATTTCAAAACCAGCATATGGCTGTTTCTTGACTCACCCATCAGAAAACATCTCATCTACACATGGGAAACTTGCACGTTGGAGCTGTGTCAAAGCCTCTGTTTAGGAGAATCCTTCTGGGCCCCAGTGCCACCTCTTCATTCCAAGGTCTCCATAGACACAAAAGCACATTAGGACCCATCCATAGGAGAGTCCATTTCAACTCAGCCTCCTCGGTTGATCCCCCAGATCCAACAGATCTAACCTGTCGTGTTTCTAGGAGACCATTGGAATGCGAGGTGGGCTACCCAGCCATGCATCCTTAGAACCCTGCTCAGAATTATTGGCCTGGAGCCAAACAACAGGTCTCAATTGTCCTGCAGAAGACACTTTGCAGTTTGGACCTTCTCACAAATCCCATCGTGGGAAAACTCCCATGGCCTCGTGATGCCGCCCCTTCGTGAAGGGGCCATCAGGGACAGAAACACCAACTTGAGCGATCGTCTGATCCTCGCCCTGACTTCAGATGCACGAGATCTCGATTCAGGTCTGTAGATTGTGCCATCGCTGATACAAAATCCAGAGACAAAAACCTCAGCAAGCGCCTCAGACTCGCACTTTCTTCATATCCTGAAGAGTTCTTCTCATGGTTTGTAGATCGGATCTGCCATACCAACGTCCCCAAACATAAGCTGAGTTTGTGTTTTCAGACTTCTGTCCTCAAAGTCCAGGGCCACACACCCTCCAGGCTGGGGCCCCTGGAGCCACACATTAGGACTGTGCCTACCAATCCATGGGAATTCTGCCCATTCCATTGTCCAAAATCGTACAAATTAGGAGAAACCTCCAAAGTCCCTGAGGCCATCCCAATCGTGTAGGTCGCCCGGAACAAACAAGGGCTGTCTGACACCAGCTGATAATCTACCTCCACTCATACCATAAATGGATGTCCCCAGAGGAGAAGATTGAACCAGACAGGACCCTAGGCCATAATAGGATCCATTGCCTTGGTTTACAGGCATGTCTCCTCAAAAGCCTGATTCCAATACGAGCATAGGGGTTTTGCTGAGGCACCCAGCAGAACTCATCTCGTCTCCACAAGGAAACCTGTGCATGGGAGCCATGTCCAAAGCATAGGAGAGTACTTCAGGGTCCCGGTGCCACCGCCCCATTCCAAGGCCCTCATGGACACAAAAACACATTAGGACCCATCCTCAGGGGAGTCCATTTCAACTCAGCCACCCCGGTCGCTCCCGCAGAGCCATCAGATCTAAACTGTCTTGTTGCTAGGAGACAATTGGAATGCGAGGCGGGCTTCCCAAGCATCCATCATCGAACGGTGCTCTGGAGTCATTCCATATGGGATGTCCTGGAGCTGTCCAACAGGTCTCAATTGTCCCGCAGAAGGAATCCTTGAAGGGGGCATCCCACAAGCTTGCCTGGCCTGAAGCTGTCGGGATGGGGTCAAGTGTTTCCAGTGCGCAGGGAGGCTAAGCAAGTTGCCGGAGGAGACCTGGTGCATTCGTGAGGTGGCCTGAGGGACAGTGTGGTGACCCATGCTGGCTGACCCTCCTGACGTCCACATGGGCCTGCTGCCGTTGGCCACCCTGGACCCCTTCCCCCCTCATCCCAAGGGTCTCACACAGTCATCCCTGGGGCAGGGGCAGTGCCCTGGGCAGGGAGGGCTGAGGGTCAATACGGCTGTACGTGGAAAAACTTCAGTGGCCTCGAGATTCCCCTCCCTTCATGAAGCGGCCGTCATGCACGGAAACTCCGACCTGAGCCAACGTCTGATCCTCGCCCTGACTTCAGATGCATGAGTATTGGTTCAGATCTGGAAGGGGTACCTGCCGTGCCCTCGGCCTGAAACCCAAGTCTAGCTTGTCTTCTCAGACTTCCGTCCTCACACTCCTGCCCCCGAAGCCCTCAAGTTTGGCAATTCCAGACCCAAAATGCAGCACTCTGCCTGCCCTCTAGAAAAAAATTATTGCCTCATGAGCTGCCCATGCACCTTCAATGAGGAAAACCTCCACAGCACTCGATTTACCCAAATTATATAGTCTAACCTGGGCACTAATGCACTGTCGGACACAACCAGAGCCCGGACCTCCTGACCAACACCCAGAAAGCAGACCGCACACTGAGCACATAAGACCCGCCATGGCCTTAGGTCATCATCTCTTCCCTACCTCAGTTTTCAGGCCTCAGAACCGAGACATTATCTCCAATCACTGCCCAGGGGTGAGTGTGATGCAGAAATCACAACACCTCCTTACCCATGGTAAGAAACCTTGTGGTTGGCACGTCGTCCAATGTTCAGTGTAGGAGAAACCAGCATTCACCCTGAGGCCCCGCCCATTCTTGAGTGCGACAAGGTCATAAACACGCATTGTGACCCTCAGCATGAATCCTGTCCTCTAGTAAGTCGTCTCAGTGACTGGACCATTAGATGTCATAATGGGCTTGATATGTTCCTAGGCCCCAATTTTTAACCAGATTTCTGATTGTCCATTCACCCCCACCCCAGGGCTCTACTCTGGAGTCCCTCATTTGGTGCGACACCTGAGGTTAAAAAGAAAACAACATCAAAAAAAAAAAAAAACGGACTTCTTCCATCCCACAGTGTGACCCCAAACGCTTTGTCGGACCAAACCACCAGGGAGTAAGACTCGTCCATTTCCCATGAAGTCACCCAGAAATTTCACGACCATGAGTGACACGATATCCAGAGACAAAAACTTGAGCAAGAGCCTCACACTCGCCCTTTTCTCAAATCCCAAAAAGTTTTCCTCATGGTCTGTAGATAAGTCCTGCCATCCCTATGACCTGAAACATAAGCCAAGTTTGTGTTTTCAGACAACTGTCCAAACAGTCCTGGCCTACTCAACCTACAGGCTCAGGCCCCTGGAGCCAAACCTGAGGACTGTACTTGCCCTCTCCAAGGGAATTGTGTGTGCCCATTCCAATAGCTACATCCCTTCTAATAGGATAAACCTCCAAAATCCCTGATCCATGTCATTAGTGGTGGCTTCCCAGGTAAAATAGGGGCAATCTGAGCCCATCTGAGCACCTACCTGTACTCAGACCCATAGACAGATGTCCCCAGAGGTTAAAAGGAAAGAACAGGCCCCTAGGCACTAATCATATCCATTGCTTTTGTCTCCAGGCATCTCTCCTCAGAGGCCTGGATTTCAAAACCATCATATGGCTGTTTCTTGACTCACCCATCAGAAAATATCTCATCTACACATGGGAAACTTGCACGTTGGAGCTTTTTTAAAGGCTCTGTTTAGGAGAACCCTTCAGAGCCCCAGTGCCACCGCTTCATTCCAAGGTCTCCAAAGACACAAAAGCACAATAGGACCCATCTACAGGAGAGTCCATTTCAACTCAGCTTCCTCGGTTTCTCCCCTAGATCCAGCAGAACTAACCTGTCTAGTTGCTAGGAGACAATTGGAATGCGAGGTGGGCTACCCAGGCATCCATCCTTAGAACCCTGCTCAGAATCATTAGTCTGGAGCCAACAACAGGTCTCAATTGTCCTGCAGAAGACACTTTGCAGTTTGGACCTTCTCACAATTCCCATTGTGGGAAAACCGCCATGGCCTCGTGATCCCCCCCTTCATGAGTGGGCTATCAGGGTCAGAAACTCCAACCTGAGCGATCGTCTGATCCTCGCCATGACTTCAGATGCACGAGATCTCTATTCAGTTCTGTAGATTGTGCCTGCCATGTCCTCACCCAGAAACCTAAGCCTAGCTCGTGTTCTCAGACTTCTTTCCTCAGACTACTGACCCAGAAGCCCTCCAATTTGGCAATCCAGAACTACAAAGCAGCACTCTGCCTGCCCTCCAGAAGAAACACATTGCCCTCTGGGGTTACCAAGTAACCCCAAGTGAGGATCAACCTGCACCTACCTTGGCTGTACCCCAAATACATATGCTGACCAGGGCACTAATGCCCTTTCTGACACAGCCTGAGCCTAGAACGCCTGGCCCCACCAAAACAGCTGGCCGCACACTGAGCACATCGAGCCGCCATGACCTTAGAACGTCATCTCTTTCCACCTCGGTTTTCAGGCTTCAGAACCTAGACCTTATCTCTATTCACTGCCTAGGTCTGAACGTAATGCAGAAATCAGAAATCCTTCCCAAGGGCAAGAAACCTTCTGGTTGGCATGTTGTGCAACGTTCAGTGTAGTTGAAACCAGTGTGGCCCATGAGGCCCCGCGCATGCTTGCTTTCCAAGCCCCCATACACCCAATCCTCACCAGTGTTTGAGTTTTCCGGTCTCCCCGCCCGTACCTGGGGCTCTTCTCTGGAATCCCTTTTTTGGAGAGACACATGAGCCAGAAAACACAACTCCACCCTTCCCACAAAATGACCCCAAACTCTTGGGAGCTGGGACAAATACCCAGAGAGGGATACTCGTCCATAGTCCCTGAGGCAACCCCTCCTATCCACGGCTATCCCGGACACAACATCCAGAGACAAAAGCCTGAAGGAACGCCTCCCACTCGCCCTTGTTTCAGAGGCCCAGGCGCTCCCTCTCGGGCTGTACATCCGGCCTGCAATACGCTAGGCGCCACGCATAAGCTGAGTTTGTGTTTTCAGACTTCTGTGCCCACAGCCTGGACCCACACAACCTCCAGGCTAGGGCCTCTGGAGCCACAGCGAAAGATTGTGCCTGCCCTCTCCAAGGAAATTGTGCCCAATCCATTGACCACAATCCTACAGGTTAGGGAAAAGCTCCAAGGCCCCTGAGGTCATCAATAGTGTAGGCCACCCTGGACTAAGAGGGGCTCTCTGACACCAGCGGAGCATCTATATCCACTTAGACTCTCAGACAGTGTCCCCAGAGACAGAAGGTTGAAATGGACAGGCCTCCAGGCCCCCGCTTCATGAAGGTGCCATCATAGACACATACGCCAGCCTCAGCCAACATCTGATCCTCAGCCTGACTTCAGATGCAGGAGATTTTGATTCAGCCTCTGCAGAGTGGGCCTGCTCTGCCCTTGGCTCCAATCCTCACCCTAGCTTGTGTTTTCAGACTTCCGTCCTCACACTCCTGGCCCACAAACCCTCCCTACTGGGAATTCTGGGGCCACAATGAAGCACTCTGCCTGCCACCCAGGAGAAAAACATTGTCTATGGTGCTGCCCAGAAACCCCAAATGAGGATCAAACTGTTTGGACCTCGGCAACACCCCAATTGCATAGGCTACCTTAAACAATAATGCTCTTTCGAAAATAGCCTGAGCCCAGACCTTCCAACAGACACCGAAACAGCTGGCTGCACACCCAGCACATTGGACCCGCCACTGCCTTAGTCCACCATCCATTCCCAACCTGGGTTTTCAGTCTTCGGATCCTAGACTTATCTCCAATCCCTGCACAGGGGGGAACCTGATGCACAAGTCAGAACCCCTCCTTCCCCATGGCAAGAAACCTTGCTGCTGGCAGTGAGTCCAACCTTCAGTGTAGAAGAAAACGGCATGGCCCATGAGGCCACGACCATGCGTGAGCGCCGCCTTGGGCACCAACACACATTGTAACCCTCAGCGTGAGTTCCTTATTCAAGTAACGCCTCTCAGTGATTGGACCAAGAGCCCGCATATGTGGCTTGCCATGCCCATAGGCACCCAGGACTAACTAGATGGTGTGTATTCCAGTTGAGGGATCCCATTGCTTTGCTCTAGAGTCCCTCTCTTGGGGGGTCCCTTGTGGCAGAAAATAGTACTCTTCCCTTCCCACAGAATGAACCAAAACACTTGGGAGCTTGGACAATCCCCCGAGAGGAAGGCTCTTCCTCGGCCCCTGAAGCAACCCCTACCCTGAACGGACACTGTGAACGCAACACCCAGAGACAAAAGCCTGAGCAACTGCCTCCCACTTGCCCTCCTTTGATATCCAGAGGATCTCCCCTCACGGAGTGGTGATCAGGCCTGCCATTACCTTGGCCCCTAGCTGAACCAAGTTTGCTTTTTCAGACATCTGTCCCCACAGCCCTGGCAAACACAGCCTCTAGGCTGGGTCCTCTGGAGCATTACCACAGGACCGTGCCTGCTCTCTCCAGGGAAACTGTGTCCATTCCTTTGGCGTCACACCTCCAGAATATGAGAAACCTCAAGGCCCCCGAGGACATCCCACTACTGGGAGCCTCCCTGGACACACAGGGGCATTCTGACACAAGCTGAGCAGCTACCTCCACGAAGGCATGCACACAGATGTCAACAGAGATAGAAGGTTGAGCCGGACAGGCCCTTAGGCCCTAATCTCAACTCTTGCTTTGTTTTCCAGGTGTCACTCCTCAGAGGCTTTGGTTCGAAGAACAGGATATGGGGCTTTCCTGAGGCACTGAAAAGAACTCCTCTCGTCTCCACATGGGAAGCTTCCTTGTTGGAGCCGTGTCAAACACCTCAGGTTGGAGAATCCTGCAGAGTCCCTGAGCCACTTCCACATTCCAAGGTCTCCCAGGCCACCAAGCCACAGTAGGACTCATCTTCAGGAGAGTCCATTTCAACTCTCCCCTCTGGGTAGCTCACCCAGGAGCCCACAGATTGAGCCAACCTTGTCCTGACTAAACAGTGGGAATATGAGGTGGCGTTCCCAGGCATCCATGCTTAGACACCTGCTCTCGAGTCTATCCGTATGGGGCCTCCTGGAACCATCCAAGAGAACTCGACAGTCGTGCAGAAGGAAACCTTGAGGTTTGGAGTAGTTCACAAATCCCATCGTAGGCAAACATCCCTGGCCTCATGAAAAACCCACACCCTTCAGGAAGAGGCCATGGTGGACAAAAACTCTAGCCTGAGGCACGTCTCATATTTGACATGACCTCAAAGCAGGAGATATCGATTCAGCCTCTGCAATGTGGGCCTGCCATGCCCTCGGTCCCAAACCTCACGCTAGATTGTGTTTTCAGACTTGCTTCCTCACACTCCTGGCAAACAAGCCCTCCGGACTATGAACTCCAGAACCACAACCAAGCCCAGTGTCTGCCCAATGGAAGAAAAACGTTTCCCTGTTGGGTTCTCCAGAAAACCCAGATGAGGATCAACCTGCTCGGGCCTCGACCGTCCCCGAAATGGATAGGCTGCTCTGGGCACTCATGCTCTGTCTGACACAGCCTGAAGCCAGATGTCCAGACAGAAAAGGAGACAGCTGGCCGCATACCCAGCACTTCGGACACGCCATGGTCTTATGCCGTCAATTCTTCCTAACCTTAGTTTTCAGATATCTGAACCTAGACATTATATCAATTCTCCACACAACTGGGTATCGCAGGCACAAAATAGAACTCCTCCTTCCCCATGGTTGTAAAGCTTGCTCTTGGCATGGAATCACAACTTCAGGGTGGGAGAAACCTTTATGGCCCCTGATGCCACGCCCAAACTTGAGTGCTGCTTGGGCACAAATTCACACTGTGACCCTCAGCATGAGCCCCATGTCAAAGAAAGTCCTGTCAGGGCCTGGACCAAGAGCCCACATATGGGGCTTGCAAAGCCCATATGCTCCCAATCCTCACCAGTGTTTGAGTTTACCAGTCGCCCAGCCCATACCAGGGCTCTGCTCTGGAATCCCTTTCTTGGAGAGACACATGAGCCAGAAAACACGACTCCACCCTTACCACAAAATGACCCCAAACTCTTGGGAGCTGGGACAAATCCCCAAAGAGAGATACTCGTGCACAGTCCCTGAGGCCACCCCTCCTATCCACGGCTATCCCGGACACAACATCCAGAGACAAAAGCCTGAAGGAACGCCTCCCACTCGCCCTTGTTTAAGAGGCCCAGGAGCTCCCTCTCGGGCTGTACATGCGGCCTGCAATACGCTAGGCGCCACGCATAAGCTGAGTTTGTGTTTTCAGACTTCTGTGCCCACAGCCTGGACCCACACAACCTCCAGGCTAGGGCCTCTGGAGCCACAGCGAAAGATTGTGCCTGCCCTCTCCAAGGAAATTGTGCCCAATCCATTGACCACAACCCTACAGGTTAGGGAAAAGCTCCAAGGCCCCTGAGGCCATCAATAGTGTAGGCCACCCTGGACTAAGAGGGGCTCTCTGACACCAGCGGAGCAACTATCTCCACTTAGACTCTCAGACAGTGTCCCCAGAGACAGAAGGTTGAAATGGACAGGCCCCCAGGCCCTAATCTGAACCTTAGATTTGGTTTCCATGTGTCCGTCCTCAGAGGACTGTTTTCGTAGACCAGCACACGGGGCTTTTCTGAGGCACCAAAGAAACCTCTCTCGTCTCCACATGGGGAGCTTACTTACTGGGGACGTATCAAACCCTTCAGGTAGGAGAGTTCTGCAGGGCCACTGAACAACCTGCACATTCCAAGGACTCCATGGACACAAACGCAAATTACGACGCATCCTCAGGAGAGGCCATTTCAACGTAGCCCCCTGGGTAGCGTGCCCCAGAGGCAGCAGATCAAACATATCTTGTGGCTAATGGCCAATGGGAATGCGAGGCATGTTGTTCTGGGATCCATCCTTCGAACCCTGCTCTCCACTACTTCCGTATCCTATGTCCTGGAGCCATGCAACAGGACTCGAATGTCCCGCAGAAGGAAACCTTGTGGTTGGGGTAACCTCCAAACTCAGCATGGGAAAACTTCCTTGGCCTCATGAGGCCCCTGCTTCATGAAGGTGCCATCATGGACACATACTCCAGCCTCAGCCAACGTCTGATCCTCAGCCTGACTTCAGATGAAGGAGATTTTGATTCAGCCTCTGCAGAGTGGGCCTGCTCTGCCCTTGGCTCCAATCCTCACCCTAGCTTGTGTTTTCAGACTTCTGTCCTCACATTCCAGGCCCACTAACCCACCCTCCTGGGAATTCTGGGGCCACAATGAAGCACTCTGCCTGCCTCCCAGGAGAAAAATATTGTCTATGGTGCTGCCCAGAACCCCAAATGAGGACCAAAGAGCTTGGCCGTCGGCAACACCCCAATTGCATAGGCTACCTTAAACACTGATGCTCTGTCGCAAATAGCCTGAGCCCAGACCTTCCAACAGACACCGACACAGCTGGCTGCACACCTAGCACATTGGACCACAGGACCGTGCCTGCTCTCTCCTGGAAAACTGTGTCCATTCCTTTGGCGTCACACCTCCAGAATATGAGAAACCTCAAGGACATCCCACTACTGGGAGCCTCCCTGGAGACACAGGGGCATTCGGACACAAGCTGAGCAGCTACTTCCACCAAGGCATGCACACAGATGTCAACAGAGATAGAAGGTTGAGCCGGACAGGCCCTTAGGCCCTAAACTCAACTCTTGCTTTGGTGTCCAGGTGTCACTCCTCAGAGGCTTTGGTTTGAAGAACAGGATATGGGGCTTTCCTGAGGCACTGAACATAACACCTCTCGACTCCACATGGAAGCTTCCTTGTTGGAGCCATGTTAAACACCTCAGGTTGGAGAATCCTGCAGAGTCCTGAGCCCCCTCCACATTCCAAGGTCTCCCAGGCCACCAAGCCACAGTAGGACTCATCTTCAGGAGAGTCCATTTCAACTCTCCCCTCTGGGTAGCTCCCCCAGGAGCCCGCAGATTGAGCCTGACTTGTCCTGACTAAAGAGTGGGAATATGAGGTGGCGTTCCCAGGCATCCATGATTAGACACCTGCTCTCGAGTGTTTCCATATGGGACCTCCTGGAACCATCCAATAGGACTCGACTGTCGTGCAGAAGGAAACCTTGAGGTTTGGAGTAGTTCACAAATCCCATCGTAGGCAAACCTCCCTGGCGTCATGAAGCCCCCACACCCTTAAGGAAGAGGCCATGCTGGACAAAAACTCTAGCCTGAGGCACGTCTCATAGTTGACATGACCTCAGTGCAGGAGATCTCGATACAGCCTCTGCAGAGTGGGCCTGCTCTGCCCTTGGTCCCAAACCTCAGGCTAGCTTGTGTTTTCAGACTTCCTTCCTCACACTCCTGGCAAACAAGCCCTCCGGACTAGGAACTCCAGAACCACAATCCAGCCCACGGTCTGCCCAATGGAAGAACAACGTTTCTCTGTGGGGTTCTCCAGAAAACCCAGATGAGGATCAACCTGCTCGGGCCTCGACGGTACCCGAACTGGATAGGCTGCTCTGGGCACTTATGCTGCATCTGACACAGCCTGATGCCACATGTCGAGACAGACAAGGAGACAGCTGGCCACACACCCAGCACTTCGGACACGCCATGGTCTTATACCGTCACCTCTTCCTAACCTTGGTTTTCAGATATCTGAAACTAGACATTATATCAATTCTCCACACAGCTGGGTATCGCAAGCACAAAAGAGAACTCCTCCTTCCCCATGGTTGTAAAGCTTGCTCTTGGCATGGAGTCACATCCTCAGGGTGAGAGAAACCTTCATGGCCCCTGATTCCACGCCCAACCGTGAGTGCAGCAGCACAAATTCACACTGTGACCCTCAGTGTGAGCCCCATGTCAAAGTAAGGCCTGTCAGGGCCTGGACCAAGAGCCCATATATGGGGCTTGCCAGGCCGCTATGCACCCAATCCTCACCTTGTTTGAGTTTTCCAGTCTCCCCGCCCGTACCTGGGGCTCTGCTCTCAAATCCCTTTCTTGGAGAGACACATGAGCCAGACAACACGACTCCACCCTTCCCACAAAATGACCCCAAACTCTTGGGAGCTGGGACAAATACCCAGAGAGGGATACTCGTCCATATTCCCTGAGGCCACCCGTCCAATCCACGGCTATCCCGGACACAACATCCAGAGACAAAAGCCTGAAGGAACGCCTCCCACTCGCCCTTGTTTTAGAGGCCCAGGAGCTCCCTCTTGGGCTGTACATCCGGCCTGCCATACCCTAGGCGCCACTCATAAGCTGAGTTTGTGTTTCCAGACATCTGTGCCCACAGCCTGGACCCAAACAACCTCCAGGCTAGCCTCCATTACAAGGCCCTCATGGACACAAACACACATTAGGCCCCATCCTCAAGAAAGTCCATTTCAACTCAGCCACCCCGGTTTCTCCCGCAGAGCCATCAGATCTCAACTGTCTAGTCCCTTCTCTCTTCCCCAGGGCTCTGCTTTGGAATTCCTATTTGTTTGGGGCACCTGAGGTATCAAACCTGAAAGGAGACCTCCCATCCCACAGATTGACGAAAAATCATTGGGACCGGGCCATATCCACAGAGAGGAAGATTTGTCCATGGCCCAGGAGGCCTCCCCACATTCCAAGGCCATGGTTGATACAAAATCCAGAGACAAAAGCCTGAGCAAGCGCCTCAGACTCGCTCTTTCTTCATATCCTGAAGTTTTATTCTCATGGTTTGTAGATTGGGCCTGCCATACCGACGTCCCCAAACCTAAGCTGAGTTTGTGTTTTCAGCTTTCTGTCCTCAAATTCCAGGGCCACACACCCTCCAGGATGGGGCCCCTGGAGCCACACATTAGGACTGTGCTTACCCCATGCATGGAAATTCTGCCCATTCCATTGTTCAATATCGTACATATTAGGAGAACCCTGCAAAGTCCCCGAGGCCATCCCAAGAGTGTAGGTCTCCCGGGACAAACAAGGGCTATCTGACACCAGCTGAGCATCTATCTCCACACATGACATAGATGGATGTCCCCAGAGAAGAAGATGGAACCAGACATGACCCTAGGCCATAATCGGATCCAAGCTTTGGTTTACAATCATGTCTCCTCAAAAGCCTGAATTCCAATACAAGCATAGGGGGTTTCCTGAGGCACCCATCAGAACAAACCTCATCTGCACAAGGAAACTTGAGCATGGGAGCTATGTCAAAAGTTTAGGAGAATAATTCAGGGTCCCGGTGCCACCGCCCCATTCCAAGGCCCCCATGGACACAAACACACTTTAGGACCTTACCTCGGGAAAGTCCATTTCAACTCAGCCTTCCCGGTGTCTCCCGCAGAGCCATCAGATCTCAACTTTCTTGTTGTTAGGAGACAATTGGAATGCGAGGCAATCTTCCCTGGCATCCATCCTCGAACGATGCTCTGGAGTCACTCCATAGGAAATGTCCTGGAGCTGCCCAACAGGTCTCAAATGTCCCGAATAAGGAATCCTTGAAGGGGGCATCGAACTACTCCCAACGTGGGAAAACGTTAACAGCCTTAAGACTTTGCTTCGTTCATGAAGGGGCAGTCATGCACAGAAACTCCAACCTGAGCCAAGTCTGATCCACGCCGTGACTTCAGATGCATGAGATATTGGTTCATATCTGCAGGGGGTACCTGCCCTGCCCTCGGCCTGACATCGGAGTCTAGCTGGTGTTCTCAGATTTCTGTCCTCACACTACTGGCCCCGAAGCCCTCACTTTTGGCAATTCTGGACCCACAATGCAGCACTCTGCCTGCCCTCTAGAAAAAATATCTTGCGTACTTAGCTGCCCAGGCACCACAAATGAGAATAAAACTACACGGCACTCGACTGTACAAAATTATAAAGTCGAACCTGGACACTAATGCAATGTCTGACACAACCTGAGCCCGAACCTCCTGACCAACAACCAGGCAGCTGACCGCACACTGAGCATATCAGACCCACCATGGCCTTAGGTCATCATCTCTTCCCAACTGCGGTTTTCAGGATTTAGAACCTAGACCTTAAATCCTCCCACTGCCCAGGGTTGAAAATGATGCAGAAATCAGACCTCCTTCCCCATGGCAAGAAACCTTGTGATTGGCATGTTGTCCAAAGTTCAGTGAAGTTGAAACCAGTGTGGCCCATGTGGCCCCGCCCATGCTCGCAGGCCAATTGGTCACAAATACACATTTTGACTCTCAGCCTGAGTCCAGTCCTAAAGTAAGGCCTCTCAGTGGCTGGATGAAGAGACAGCATATTGGGCCTGCCATGCCCCTAGGCCCAAATTTTTAACCATAATTGGGTTGTCCCTTCACTCTTCCCGAGGGCTCTGCTTTGGAATTCCTCTTTGGTTGAGACACCTGAGGTAACAAACCTGAAAGGAGACCTCCCATCCCACAGATTGTTGAAAAACCACTGGGACCGGGCCATATCCACAGAGAGGAAGATTCGCCCGTGGCCCATGAGGCCTCCCCACTTTCCACGGCCATAGTTGAAACAAAATCCAGAGACAAAAGCCTGAGCAAGCGCCTCAGACTCACTCTTTCTTCATATCCTGAAGAGTTGTTCTCATGGTTTGAGATTGGGCCTGCCATACCTACGTCCCCAAACCTAAGCTGAGTTTGTGTTTTCAGACTTCTGTCCGCAAAGTCCTGGGCCACACACCCTCCAGGCTGGGGCCCCTGGAGCCTCACATTAGGACTGTGCTTACCCCATGAATGGGAATTCTGCCCATTCCATTGTCCAAAATCGTACATATTAGGAGAACCCTCCAATTCCCCGAGGCCATCCCAATAGTGTAGGTCTCCCGGGACAAACAAGGGCGGTCTGACACCAGCTGAGCATCTACCTCCACTCATACCATAGATGGATGCCCCAGAGAAGAAGATTGAACCAGACAGGACCCTAGGCCATAATCGGATCAGTTGCTTTGGTTTACAGGCATGTATCCTCAAAAGCCTGGACTCCAATAACAGCATAGGGGGTTTCCTGAGGCACCCATCAGGTTAAATCTCGTCTCCACGAGGAAACTTGTGCATGGGAGCTATGTCAAAAGCTAAGGAGAATACTTCAGGGTCCCGGTGCCACCGCCCCATTCCAAGGCCCTCGTGGACACAAACACACATTAGGCCACATCCTCATGAAAGTCCATTTCAACTCAGCCAACCTGGTTGCTCCCGCAGAGCCAGAAGATCTCAACTGTCTTGTTGCTAGGAGACAATTGGAATGCGAGGCGGGCTTCTCTGGCATCCATCCTCGAACGATGCTCTGGAGTCTTTCCATATGGGACGTCCTGGAGCTGCCCAACAGGTCTCAATTGTCCCGCAGAAGGAATCCTTGAAGGGGGCATCCCACAACTCCCAACGTGGGAAAACCTCCATGGCCTTGAGATTCCGCTCCTTTCATGGAGGGGCAGTCATGCACAGAAACTCAAACCTGAGCCAACGTCTGATCCTCGCCGTGAGTTCAGATGCATGAGATAATGGTTCAGATCTGAAGGGGGTACCTGCCGTGCCCTCGGCCTGAAGCCCAAGTCTAGCTTCTGTTCTCAGACTTCTGTCCTCACACTCCTGGCCCAGAATCCCTCAAGTCTGGCAATTCCGGACACATATGCAGAACTCTGCTTGACCTCTAGAAAAAATTTATTGCTTAAGAGCTGCCCAGGCACCTTAAATGAGGATAAACCTACACGGCACCCGACTGTACTCAAATATATAGTCTAACATGGGCATAATGCACTGTCTGACACAACCTGAGCCCAACCTCCTGACCAACACCCAGACAGCTGACTGCACACTGAGCAAATCAGACCCGCCAAGGCCTTATGTCCTAATCTCTACCCAACTGCGGTTTTCAGGTTTCAGAACCTAGACCTTATCTCCAACCACTGCCCAGGGTTGAAAATGATGCAGATATCAGAATTCCTTCCCCATGGCTAGACAACTTGTGATTGGCATGTGGTCCAATGTACAGTGTAGATGAAACCAGTGTTGCCCATGTGGCCCCGCCCATGTACGCAGGCCACATTGGTCACAAACACACATTGTGACCCTCAGCCTGAACCCAGTCCTCAAGTAAGGCTTCTAAGTGGCTATTGAAGGGACAGCATATTGGGCC
Organism: Mustela nivalis; assembly: GCF_964662115.1. Classification (NCBI taxonomy): domain Eukaryota; kingdom Metazoa; phylum Chordata; class Mammalia; order Carnivora; family Mustelidae; genus Mustela; species Mustela nivalis. Next base: position 465,430 of record NW_028136446.1, on the reverse strand, counting down.
TGCCCTGCCCCTAGGCCCCAATTTTTAAGCAGAGTTTGGGTAGCCCCTTCACTCTTCCACAGTGCTCTGCTTTGGAATTCCTCTTTGGTTGGGACACCTGAGGTAACAAACCTGAAAGGAGACCTCCCATCCAACAGATTGACGAAAAACAATTGGGCCGTGCCTAATCCACAGAGATGAAGATTCGTCCATGGCCCATGAGGTCTCCGCACATTCCACGGCTATTGATACATAATCCAGAGACAAAAGCCTGAGCAAGCGCCTCAGACTCGTTCTTGCTTCAGATACTGAAGTGTTCTTCACATGGTTTGTAGATTTGGCCTGCCATACCTACGTCCCCAAACCTAAGCTGAGTTTTTGTTTTCAGACTTCTGTCCTCAAAGTCCTGGGCCACAAACCCTCCAGGCTGTGGCCCCTGAGTCACATATTAGGACTGTGCCTACACAATCCATTGGAATTCTGCCCATTCCATTGTCCAAAATCGTACAAATCAGGAGAACCCTCCAAAGTCCCCGAGGCCATCCCAATAGTGTAGGTCTCCCGGGACAAACAAGTGCGGTCTGACACCAGCTGAGCATCTACCTCCACTCATACCATAGATGGATATCCCCAAAGAAGAAGATTGAACCAGACAGGACCCTAGGCCATAATCGGATGCATTGCTTTGGTTTACAGGCATGTCTCCTCAAAGGACTGGATTCCAATACCAGCAAAGCGGGTTTCCTGAGGCACCCATGAGAACAAATCTCATCTCCACAAGGAAACTTGTGCATGGGAGCTATGTCAAAAGCTTAGGAGAATACTTCAGGGTCACTGTGCCACCGCCCCAAACCAAGGCCCTCATGGACCCAAACACACATTATGCCCCATCCTCAGGAAAGACCATTTCTTTTTTTTTTTCTATTTAAGATTTCTTTTATTTATTTGACAGACAAAGATCACAAGCAGGCAGAGAGGCAGGCAGAGAGAGAGTAGGAGGTAGGCTCCCTGCTAAGCAGAGAGCCTGATATGAGGCTTGATCGAGAACTCTGAGATCATGACTTCAGCCAAAGGCAGCAGCTTAACCCACTGAGCCACCCAGGAGACCCAGGATAGTCCATTTCAATTCAGCCACCCCGGTTGCTCCCGCAGAGCCATCTGATCTACACTGTCTTGTTGCTATTAGCCAATTGGAATGCGAGGCGGGCTTCCCTGGAATCCATCCACGAACGGTGCTCTGGAGTCATTTCATATGAGATGTACTGGATCTGCCCAACAGGTCTCAATTGTCCCGCAGAAGGAATCCTTGAAGGGGGCATCCCACAACTCCCAACGTGGAAAAACCCCCATGGCCTTGAGATTCCGCTCCGTTCATGAAGGGGCAGTCATGCACAGAAATTCCAACCTGAGCCAACGTCTGATCCTCGCCGTGACTTCAGATGCATGAGATATTGGTTCAGATCTGCAGGGGGTACCTGCCGTGCCCTCGGCCTGAAGCCCAAGTCTAGCTTGTGTTCTCAGACTACTGTCCTCACACTACTACCCAGAACCCCTCAAGTCTAGCAATTCCGGACCCACAATGCACCAGACTGCCAGCACTCTAGAAAAAATATATTTCCTAATGAGTTTCTGAGGAATCTCAAATGATGATAAACATACACGGCACTCGACTGTACACAAATTATGTAGGCTAACCTGGGCAGTAATGCACTCTGGCCCAACCTGTGCCTGAACCTCTTGACCAACACCCAGGCAGCTGACCGTACACTGAGCACATCAGACCCGACATGGCCTTAGGTCTTCATCTCCTCCCAACTGCGATTTTCAGGCTTCAGAACCTAGACATTATCTCCAACCACTGCCCAGGGTTGAAAATGATGCAGAAAACATAACTCCTTTCCCATGGCAAGAATCCATGTGATTGGCATGTTGTCCAAAGTTCAGTGTAGTTGAAACCAGTGTGGCCCATGATCCCCGGGGATGCTTGTTGGCCACATTGGTCACAAACACACATTGTGACCCTCAGCCTGAGCCAAGTCCTCAAGTAAGGCCTCTTAGTGGCTGGATGAAGTGACAGTATATTGGGCCTGCCATGCCCCAAGGCACCAATTTTAGCCATAGTTTGGGTTGTCCCTTCACTCTTCCCCAGGGCTCTGCTTTGGATTTCCTCTTTTGTTGGGACACTGAGGTAACAAACCTGAAAGGAGACCTCCCATCCCAGAGATTGACGAAAAACCATTGGGACTGGGCCAAATCCACAAAGAGGAAGATTCTTCCATGGCACATGAGGAATCCCCACATTCCACGGCCACCGTTGATACAAAATCCAGAGACAAAAGCCTGAGCAAGCGCCTCAGACTAGCTCTTTCTTCATACCCTGAAGATTTCTTCTCATGGTCTGTAGATTGGGCCTGCCATTCAAACGTCCCCAAACCTAAGGTGAGTTTGTGTTTTCAGACTTGTGTCCTCAAAGTCCTGGGACACACACCGTAAAGGCTGGTGCCCCTGGAGCCACACAGTAGGACTGGGCCTACCCAATCCATGGGAATTCTGCGCATTCCATTGTTCAAAATCTTACAAATCAGGAGAACCCTCCAAAGTCCCCGAGGCCATCCCAATAGTGTAGGTCTCCCGGGACAAACAAGGGCGGTCTGACACCGGCTGAGCATCTACCTCCACTCATACCATAGATGGATGTCCCCAGAGAAGAAGATGGAACCAGACAGGACCCTAGCCCATAATCGGATGCATTGATTTGGTTTACAGGCATGTCTCCTCAAATGACTGCATTCTAATACCAGCAAAAATGGTTTCCTCAGGCACCGATCAGAACAAATCTGTCTCCACAAGGAAACTTGTGCATGGGAGTTATGTCAAAAGCTTAGGAGAATACTTCATGGGCCCTGTGCCACCGCCCCAATCCAAGGCCCTCATGGACACAATCACACATTAGGCCCCATCCTCAGGAAAATCCAATTCAACTCAGCCACCCCGGTTCCACCCGCAGAGCCATCCAATCTAAACTGCTTGGTGCTAGGAGACAATTGGAATGCGAGGCGGGCTTCCCTGGCATCGATCTTGAACGGTGCTCTGGAGTCATTCCATATGGGATGTCTGGAGCTGCCAAACAGGTCTCAATTGTCCTGATTAGACTTCTCTCCTCACACTCCTGGCCCAGAAGCCCTCAAATTTGGCAATTCCGGACCCACAATGCAGGACTCTGCCTGCCCTCTAGAAAAAAAATATATATATATTGTGACCCTCAGCCTGAGCAGAGTCCTCAAGTAATGCCTCTCAGCGGCTGGATGAAGAGACAGCATATTGGGCCTGCCATGATCCTAGGCCCCAATTTTTAACCACAGTTTGGGTTGTCCATTCACTCTTCCCCGGGGCTCTACTTTGGAATTCCTCTTTGGTTGAGACACTGAGGTAACAAACCTGAAAGGAGACCTCCCATCCCACAGCTTGACGAAAAACAATTGGGAACGGGTCAAATCCGCAGAGAGGAAGATTCGTCCATGGCCCATGAGGCCTCCGGGGACAAACAAGGGCGGTCTGACACCAGCTGAGCATCTACCTCCAATTATACGATAGATGGATGTCCCTAGAGAAGAAGATTGAACCAGACAGGACCCTAGGCCATAATCGGATCCATTGCTTTGGTTTACAGTCATGTCTCATCAAAAGCCTGGATTCCAATACCAGAATAAGGGGCTTCCTGTGGCACCCATCAGAACAAATCTCGTCTCCACAAGGAAATTTGTGCATGGGAGCTATGTCAAAAGCTTAGGAGAATACTTCAGGGTCCCGGTGCCACCGCCCCATTCCAAGGCCTTCATGGACACAAACACACATTAGGCACCATCCTCAGGCAGTCCATTTCTTTTTTTTGTTTAAAGATTTTATTTATTTATAAGACAGACAGAGATCACAAGCAGGCAGAGAGGCAGGCAGAGAGATAGAAGGAAGCAGGCCCGATATGAGGCTCGAAACCAGGACTCTGAGATCATGACCTGAGCCTAAGGAAGCGGCTTAACCCACTGAGCCACCCAGGAGCCGCAGGAAAGTCCATTTCAACTCAGCCACCCCGTTTGCCCCCGCAGAGTCATCCGACCTAAACTGTCTTGTTCCTAGGAGACAATTGGAATGCGAGGCGGGCTTCCCTGGCATCCATCCTCGAACGGTGCTCTGGAGTCATTCCATATGGGATGTCCTGGAGCTGCCCAACAGGTCTTAATTGTCCCGCAGAAGGAATCCTTGAAGGGGGCAGCCCCTTGAAGGGGGCAGCCCACAACTCCCAACGTGGGAAAACCTCCATGGCCTTTAGAACTGCTCCGTTTATGAAGAGGCAGTCATGCACAGAAACTCCAAACTGAGCCAACGTCTGATCCTCGCCGTGACTTCATACGCATGAGACATTGGGTCAGATCTGCAGGGGGTACCTGCTGTGGCCTCGGCCTGAAGTCCAAGTCTAGCTTGTGTTCTCAGACTTCTGTCCTCACACTCCTGGCCTAGAAGCCCTCAAGTTTGTCAATTCCGGACCCACAATGCAGCACTCTGCCAGCCCTGTAAAAAAACATATCTTGCCTAATGAGCTGCCCAAGCACCTTAAATGAGTATAAACCTACACGGCACTCGACTGTACCCAAATTATATAGTCTAACCTGGGCACTAATGCACCATCAGCACCAACTGAGCACGAACCTCCTGACCAAAACCCAGGCAGCTGACCGCACACTGAGCACATCAGACCCGCCATGGCCTTAGGTCAGTGTAGTTGAAAGCAGTGTTGCCAATGTTGCCCCGCCCATGCTCGCGGGCCACATAGGTCACACACAGACTTAGGTCGTCATCTCTTCCCTACTGCGGTTTTCAGGCTTCAGAACCTAGACCTTATCTCAAACCACTGCCCAGGGTAAAAATGATCAAGAAATCAGAACTCTTTCCCCGTGGTAAGAAACCTTGTAATTGGCATGTTGTCCAAAGTTCAGTGTAGTTGAAATCAGTGTGGCCAATTAGGCCCCGCCCATGCTCGCGGGGCACATTGGTCACAAACGCATATTGTGACCCTCAGCCTGAGCCCAGTCCTCAAGTAAGGCCTCTCAGTGTCTGGATGAAGTGAAAGCATATTGGGCATGCCATGCCCCTAGGCCCCAATTTTTAACCATAGTTTGGGTTTTCCCTTCACTCTTCCCCAGGGCTCTGCTTGGAATTCCTCTTTTGTTGGGACACCTGAGGTAGCAAACCTGAAAGAGACCTCCCATCCCACAGATTGACGAAAAATATTTGGGACCGGGCCAAATCCACAAAGAGGGAGATTCGTCCATGGCCCATGAGGCCTCCCCATCTTCCACGGCCATCGTTGATACAATATCCAGAGACAAATGTCTGAACAAGCACCTCAGACTAGCTCTTTCTTCATATCCTCAAGAATTCTTCTCATGGTTTGTAGATTGGGCCTGCCATACCTACCTCCCACAACCTAAGATGAGTTTGTGTTATCAGACTTCTGTCCCCAAAGTCCTGGGCCACACACCCTCCAGGCTGGGGCCCCTGGAGCCACACATTAGGACTGTGACTACCCAATCAATGGGAAGAAGATTGAACCAGACAGGACACTAGGCCATAATCGGATCCATTGCTTTGGTTTACAGGCATGTCTACTCAAAACCCTGGAAACCAATACCAGCAAAGGGGGTTTCCTGAGTCACCCATCAGAACAAATCTCGTCTTCACAAGGAAACTTGTGCATGGGAGCTAATCAAAAACTTAGGAGAATACTTCAGGGTCCCGGTGCCACCCCCCCATTCCAAGGCCCTCATGGACAAAAACACACATTAGGCCCCATTCTCAGGAAAGTCCATTTCAACTCAGCCACCCCGGTTGCTCCCGCAGAGCCATCCATTCTAAACTGTCTTTGTGCTAGGAGAAAATTGGAATGCGAGGCGGGCTTCCCTGGCATCCATCCCCGAACAGTGCTCTGGAGTCATTCCATATGTGATGTCCTGGAGCTGCCCAACAGGTCTCAATTGTCCCGCACATGAATCCTTGAAGGGGGCATCCCACAACTCCCAACGTGGAAAAACCTCCATGGCCTTGAGATTCCGCACCGTTCATGAAGGGGCTGTCATGCACAGAAACTCCAACCTGAGCCAACGTCTGATCCTCACCGTGACATCAGATGCATGAGATATAGGTTCAGATCTGCAGGGGGTACCAGCTTCCCCTCGGCCTGAAGCCCAAGTCTAGCTTGTGTTCTCAGACTTCTGTCCTCACACTCCTAGGCAAGAATCCCTCAAGTTTTGCAATTCCGGACCCACAAGGCAAGACTCTGCCTGACCTCTTCAAAAAATTTTATTGCCTAATGAGCTGCCCAGGCACCTTAAATGAGGATAAACCTAAACGGCACTCCACTGCACCCAAATTATATAGTCTAAGCTGGGCACTAATGCACTGTCTGTCACCACCTGAGCCCGAACCTCCTGACCAACACCCAGGTAGCTGACCTCATACTGAGCACATCAACATGCCATGGCCTAAGGTCGTCATCTCTTCCCAACTGTGGTTATCAGGCTTCAGAACCTAGACCTTATCTCCAACAACTGCCCAGGGTTGATAATGATGCAGAAAGCAGAACTCTTTCCCCATGGCAAGAAACCTTGTGATTGGCATGTTGTCCAAAGTTCAGTGTAGTTGAAACCAGTGTGGCCCATGAGGCCCCGCTCATGCTCGAGGGCCACATACTTCAGGTTCCCGGTCCCACCGCCCCATTCCAAGGCCCTCATGGACACAAACACACATTAGGCCCCATCCTCAGGAAAGACCATTTCAACTCAGCCACCCAGGTGGCTCCCGCAGAGCCATCCGATCTCCACTGTCTTGTTGCGAGGAGACAATTGGAAAGCGAGGTGGGATTCCTTGGCATTCATCCTCGAACGGTGCTCTGGCGAAATTCCATATGGGAGGTCCTGGAGCTGCCCAACAGGTCTCAATTGTCCCGCAGAAGGAATCTTTGAAGGGGGCATCCCACAACTCCCAACGTGGGAGAAACTCCATGGCCTTGAGATTCTGCTCCATTCATGAAGGTGCAGTCATGGACAGAAACTCCAAAATGAGCCAACGTCTCATCCTCGCCGTGACTTCCGATGCATGAGATATTGGTTCAGATCTGCAGGGGGTACCTGCCGTGCCCACAGCCTGAAGTCCAAGTCTAGCTTGTGTTCTCAGAATTCTGTCCTCACACACCTGGCCCAGAAGCCCTCAACTCTGGCAATTCCTGACCCACAATGCAGCACTGACAGCCCTTCTCGAAAAATATTTTGCCTAATGAGCCTCCCAGGCACCTTAATGAGGATAAACCTACACGGCTCCGACTATACCCAAATTATATAGTCTAACCAGAACACTAATGCACTGTCTGACACAACCTGAGCCCGAACATCCTGACCAACACCCAGACAGCTGACCGCACACTGAGCACATCAGACCCGCCATGGCCTTAGGTCATCATCTCTTCCCAACTGCGGTTCAGGCTTCAGAACCTAGACTTTATATCCAACCTCTGCCCAGGGTTGAAAATGATGCAGAAATCAGAACTCCATCCCCATGGCAAGAGACCTTGTGATTGGCATGTTGTCCAAAGTTCAGTGTAGTTGAAACCAGTGTGGCCAATGAGGCCCCGCCCAAGCTCGAGGGCCACATTGGTCACAAACACACATTCTGTCCCTCAGCCTAATCCCAGTCCTCAAGTAAGGCCTATCAGCGGCTGGATGATGAGATAGCATATTGGGCCTGCCCTGCCCATAGGCCCCAATTTTTAACCATAGTTTGGGTTGTCCCTTCACTCTTTCCCAGGCCTCTGCTTAGGATTCCTCTTTGGTTGGGACACCTGAGGTAACAAACCTGAAAGCAGACCTCCCATCCAACAGATTGACGAAAAACAATTGGGACCGGGACTAATCCACAGAGAGGAAGATTCATCCATGGCCCATGTGGCCTCCCCACATTCCACGGCCATCGTTGATACAAAATCCAGAGACAAAAGCCTGAGCTAGCGCCTCAGACTCGCTCTTTCTTCATATCCTGAAGAGTTCTTCCTACGGTTTGTAGATTGGGCCTGCCATACCTACGTCCCCAAACCTAAGCTAAGTTTGTGTTTTCAGAATTCTGTCCTCAAAGTCCTGGGCCACACACCCTCTAGGCTAGGGCCACTGGAGCCACACATGAGCACTGTGTCTACCCAATCTATGGGAATTCTGCCCATTCCATTGTCGAAAATCACACAAATAAGGAGAACCCTCTATAGTCCCCGAGGCCATCCCAATTGTGTAAGTCTCCCAGGACAAACAAGGGCGGTCTCACACCAGCTGAGCATCTATCTCCACTCATACCACAGATGGATGTCCCCAGAGAAGAAAATTGAACCAGACAGGACGCTAGGCCATAAACGGATCCATTGCTTTGGTTTACAGGCATGTCTCCTCAAAAGCTTGGATTCCAATACCAGCGTAGGGGGTTTCCTGAGGCACCCATTAGAACAAATCTCATCTCCACAAGGAAACTTGCGCATGGGAGCTATGTCCAAATCTTAGGAGAATACTTCAGGGTCCCGGTGCCCCCGCCCCATTCCAAGGCCCTCATGGACACAAACACACCTTAGACCCCAACCTCAGAAAGTCCATTACTTTTTTTTTTAAGATTTTATTTATTTATTTGACAGTCATAGATCACAAGCAGGCAGAGAGAGAGTAGGAAGCAGGCTCCCTGCTAAGCAGAGTGCCTGATGTGAGGCTCGATCCTAGGACTCTGAGATCATGACCTGAGTCGAAAGAAGTGGCTTAACACACTGAGCCACCCAGGAGCCCCACGAAAGTCCCATTCAACTCAGTCACACCGGTAGCTCCCGCAGAACCATCCAATCTAAACTGTCTTGGTGCTAGCAGACTATTGGAATGCGAGGCGGGCTTTCCTGGCATCCATCCTCGAACGGTGCTCCGGAATCATTCCATATGTGATGTCCTGGAGCTGCCCAACAGGTCTGAAATGTCCCGCCGAAAAAATCCTTGAAGGGGGCATCCCACAACTTCCAACTTGGGAAAACCACCAAAGCCTTGAGTTTCCGCTCCGTTCCTGAAGGGACAGTCATGCACAGAAACTCCAACATGAGCCAACGTCTAATCATCGCCGTGACTTCAGAAGCATGAGATATTGGTTCAGTTTGGGTTGTCCCTTCACTCTTCCCCAGGGCTCTGCTTTGGAATTCCTCTTTGGTTGGGACACCTGAGGTAACAAACCTGAAAGGTGACTTCCCATCCCACAGATTGACGAATAACAATGGGGACCGCGCCAAATCCACAGAGAGGAAGATTCATCCATGGCCCATGAGGCCTCCCCACATTCCACGGCCATCGTTGATACAAAATCAAGAAATAGCCTGAGCAGGCGCCTCAGACTCGCACTTTCTTCATATCCTGAAGAGTTCTTTTCATGGTTTGTAGATTGGGCCTGCCATACCTACGTCCCAAACCTTGGCTGAGTTTGTGTTTTCAGTCTTCTGTCCTAGAAATCCTGGGCCACACACCCTCCAGGCTGGGCACCTGGAGCCACATATTAGGACTGTGCCTACACAATACATGGGAATTCTGCCCATTCCATTGTTCCAAATCGTACAAATTAGGAGAACCCTACAAAGTACCCGAGGACATCACAATTGTGTGGTCTCCCGGGACAAACAAGGGCCGTCTGACACCAGCTGAGCATCTACCTCCACTCATACCATAGATATATGTCCTCAGAGAAGAAGATTGAACCAGACAGGACACTAGGCCATAATCGGATCCATTGCTTTGGTTTACAGGCATGTCTCCTCAAAAGCCTGGATTCCAATACAAGCATAGGGGTTTTCCTGAGGCACCCATGAGAACAATTCTCGTCTCCATGAGGAAACTTGTGCATGTAAGCTATGTCAAATGCTTAGGAGAATACTTCAGGGTCCCAGTGACACCGCCCATTCCAAGGTCCTCATGGACACAAACACACATTAGGCCCCATCCTCAGGAAAGTCCATTTCAACTCAGCCACCCGGTTGCTCCCGCAGAGCCATCCGATTTCAAATGTCTTGTTGCGAGGAGACAATTGGAATGCGAGGCGGGCTTCCTTGGCATCCATATTCGAACTGTGCTCTGGAGTCATTCCATATGGGAAGTCCTGGAGCTGCCCAAAAGGTCTCAATTGTCCCGCAGAAGAAATCCTGGAAAGGGGCATCCCACAAGTCCCAACGTGTTGAAAACCTCCATGGTCGTGAGATTCAGCCATGTTCATGAAGGTGCAGTCATGCACAGAAACTCCAAACTGAGCCAACGTCTGATCCTCGCCGTGACTTCAGATGCATGAGATATTGGTTCAGAACTTCAGGGGGTACCTGCCCTGCCCTCGGCCTGAAGCTCAAGTCTAGCTTGTGTTCTCAGACTTCTGTCCTCACACTACTGGCCCAGAATTCCTCAAGTTTGGCAATTCTGGACCCACAATGCAGCACTCTGCCTACCCTCTAGAAAAAAATATATTGCCTAATGAGGTGCCCAGGCAACTTAAAGGAGGATGAAACTACAAGGCACTCAACTGTACCCAAATTATACAGTCTAACCTGGGCACTAATGCACTGTCTGACACAACCTGAGCCCGAACTTGCTGACCAACACCCAGGCAGCTGACCGCACACTGAGCACATCAGACCCGCCATGGACTTAGGTCGTCATCTCTTCCCAACTGCGGTTTTCAGGATCAAGAACCTAGACCTTATCTCCAACCACTGCCCAGGTTTGAAAATGATGCAGAAAGCAGAACTCCTTCCCAATGGCAAGAAACCTTGTGATTGGCATGTTGTCCAAAGTTCAGTGTAGTTGAAACCAGTGTGGCCCATGAGGCCCCGCCCATGCTCGCGGGCCACATTGGTCACAAACACACATTGTGACCCTTAGCCTGAGCCCAGTCCTCAAGTAAGGCCTCTCAGTGGCTGGATGAAGAGACAGCATATGGGGCCTGCCATGCCACTAGGCCCAAATTTTTAACCATAGTTTGGGTTGTCCCTTCACTCTTCCCCAGGTCTCTGCTTTGGAATTCCTCTTTGGTTCGGACACCTGAGGTAACATACCTGAAGGCAACATCCCAGCCCACAGATTTACGAAAAACAATTGGGACCGGGCAAAATTCACAGAGAGGAAGATTCGTCCATGGCCCATGAGGCCTCCTCACATTCGACGGCCTTCGTTGAAAGAAAATACAGAGACCATAGCCTGAGCAAGCGCCTCAGACTCGCTCTTTCTTCATATCCTGAAGAGTTCTTCTCATGGTTTGTAGATGGGGCCTGATATACCTACGTCCCCAAACCAAGCTGAGTTTGTGTTTTCAGACATCTGTCCTCAAAGTACTGGGCCACACACACACCAGGCTGGGGCCACTGGAGCCACACATTAGGACTGTGCCTACCCCATGCCCATTCCATTGTATAATTTCGTACAAATTAGGAGAACCCTCCAAAGTCCCTAGGCCATCCCAATAGTGTAGGTCTCTGTGGACAAACAAGGGCGGTCTGACAACATAATCGGATCCATTGCTTTGGTTTATATGCATGTCTCCTCAAAATCCTGTATTCCAATACCAGCATAGGGGGTTTTCTGAGGCACCCATCAGAAATAATCTCGTCTCCACGAAGAAACTTGTGCATGGGACCTATGTAGGTCATGAAGGGGCAGTCATGCACAGAAACTACAACCTGAGCCCGAACCTCCTGACCAACAACCAGGCAGCTGACCGCACACTGAGCACATCAGAACCACCATGGCCTTAGGTCATCATCTCTTCCCAACTGCGGTTTTCAGGATTCAGAACCTAGCTGAGTTTGTGTTTTCCGACTACTGTCCTCAAAGTCCTGGGCAACACACCCTCCTGGCTGGGGCCCCTGGAGCCACATATTAGGACTGTGCCTACTTCATGCATGGGAATTCTGCCCATTCCATTGTCCAAAATTGTACAAATTAGGAGAACCCTAAAAGTCCCCGAGGCCATCCCAATATGTAGGTCTCTTTGGACAAACAAGGGCGGTCTGACACCAGCTGAGCATCTACCTCCACTCATACCATAGATGGATGTCCCAAGAGAAGGAGATGGAACCAGACAGGACCCTAGGCCATAATCGGATCCATTGCTTTGGTTTACAGGCATGTCTCCTCAAAATCCTGGATTCCAATACCAGCATAGGGGGTTTCCTGAGGCACCCATCAGAAAACATCTCGTCTCCACGAGGAAACTTGTGCATGGGACCTATGTCAAAATCTTAGGAGAATACTTCAGAGCCGGTGCCACCGCCCCATTCCAAGGTCCTCATGGACACAAACACATATTAGGCCCCATGCTCACGAAAGTCCATTTCAAATCAGCCACCCCGGTTGCTCCCGCAGAGCCATCCGATCTCCACTGTCTTGTTGCTAGGAGACAATTGGAATGCGAGGCGGGCATCCCTGGCATCCATCCTCGAACGGTACTCTGGAGTCATTCCATATGGGATGTTTTGGGGCTGCCCAACAGGTCTCAATTGTCCCGCAGAAGGAATCCTTGAAGGGGGCATCCCACAACTCCCAACGAGGCAAAACCTCCATGGCATTGAGATTCCTCTCCGTTCATGAAGGGCAGTCATGCACAGAAACTACAACCTGAGTCAACGTCTGATCCTGCCGTGACTTCAGATGCATGAGATATGGGTTCAGATGTGCAGGGGGTACCTGCCTTGCACTCGGCCTGACGCCCAAGTCTAGCTTGTGGTCTCAGACTTCTGTCCTCACACTACTGGCCCAGAAGCCCTTACGTTTGGCAATTCCGGACCCACCTTGCAGTACTCTGCGTGCCCTCTAGAAAAAATATCTTGCCTAATGAGCTTCCCAGGCACCACAAGATGATCAACCTTCACGGAACTCGACTGTACCCAAATTATATAGTCTAACCTGGGCACTAATGCACTGTCTGACACAACCTGAGCCCGAAACTCCTGACCAACAACCAGGCAGCTGACCGCACACTGAGCACATCAGACCCACTATGGCCTTAAGTCATCATCTCTTCCCAACTGCGGTTTTCAGGCTTCCGAACCTAGACCTTATCTCCAACCACTTCCCAGGGTTGAAAATGATGCAGAAATCAGAACTCCTTCCCCATTGCAAGAGACCGTGTGATTGGCATGTTGTCCAAAGTTCAGTGTAGTTGAAACCAGTGTGGCCCATGAGGCTCGGACCCTGCTCGCGGGACACATTGGTCACAAACACAAATTGTGACCCTCAGCCTGAACCCAGTCCTCAAGTAAGGCCTCTCAGTGGCTGGATGAAGAGATAGCATATGGGGCCTGCCATGCCCCTAGGCCCCAAATTTTAACCATAGTTTGGGTTGTCCCTTCACTCTTCCCAGGGCTCTGTTTGGAATTCCTCTATGGTTGGGACACCTGAGGTAACAAACCTGAAAGGAGACCTCCCATCCCAGAGATTGACGAAAAACAATTGGGACCGGGCCAAATCCCAAGAGAGGAAGTTCGTCCATGGCCCATGAGGCCTCCCCTCATTCCATGGCCATCGTTGACACAAAATCCAGACACCAAAGCCTAAGCAAGCGCCTCAGACTCGTTCTTTCTTCGTATCCTGAAGATTTCTTCTCATGGTTTGTAGATTGGGCCTGCCATACCTACGTCCCCAAACCTAAGCTGCCTTTGTGTTTTCCGACCTCTGTCCTCAAAGTCCTGGGCCACACACCCTCCAGGCGGGGGCCTCTGGAGCCACACATTAGGACTGTGCCTACCCCATGCATGGGGATTCTGCCCATTCCATTGTCCAAAATCGTACAAATTAGGAGAACCCTCCAAAGTCCCCGAGGCCATCCCAATATGTAGGTGTCTGTGGACAAACAAGGGCGGAGAGGAAGTTCGTCCATGGCCCATGAGGCCTCCCCTCATTCCATGGCCATCGTTGACACAAAATCCAGACACCAAAGCCTAAGCAAGCGCCTCAGACTCGTTCTTTCTTCGTATCCTGAAGATTTCTTCTCATGGTTTGTAGATTGGGCCTGCCATACCTACGTCCCCAAACCTAAGCTGCCTTTGTGTTTTCCGACCTCTGTCCTCAAAGTCCTGGGCCACACACCCTCCAGGCGGGGGCCTCTGGAGCCACACATTAGGACTGTGCCTACCCCATGCATGGGGATTCTGCCCATTCCATTGTCCAAAATCGTACAAATTAGGAGAACCCTCCAAAGTCCCCGAGGCCATCCCAATATGTAGGTGTCTGTGGACAAACAAGGGCGGTCTGACACCAGCTGAGCATCTACCTCCACTCATACCATAGATGGATGTCCCCAGAGAAGGATATGGTACCAGACAGGACCCTAGGCCATAATCGGATCCATTGCTTTGGTTTAAAGGCATGTCTCCTCAAAATCCTGGATTCCTATACCAGCATAGGGGCTTTCCTGAGGCACCCATCAGAAAAAATCTCGTCTCCACGAGGAAACTTGTGCATGGGACCTATGTCAAAATCTTAGGAGAATAATTCAGAGTCCCGGTGCCACCGCCCCATTCCAAGGTCCTCATGGACACAAACCCACATTAGGCCCCATGCTCAGGAAAGTCCATATCAACTCAGCCAACCAGGTTGCTCCCGCAGAGCCATCCGAACTCAACTGTCTTGTTGCTAGGAGACAATTGGAGAGCGAGGTGGGCTTCCCTGGCATCCATCCTCCAACAGTGCTCTGGAGTCATTCCATATGGGATATTTTGGAGCTGCCAAACAGGTCTCAATTGTCCCGCAGAAGGAATCCTTGAAGGGGGCATCCCACAACTCCCAACGTGGGAAAACCTCCATGGCCTTGAGATTCCTCTCCGTTCATGAAGGGGCAGTTATGCACAGAAATTACAACCTGAGCCAAAGTCTGATCCCCGCCGTGACATCAGATGCATGAGATATTGGTTCAGATGTGCAGGGGGTACCTGCCTTGCCCTTGGGACTGAAGCCCAAGCCTAGCTTGTGGTCTCAGACTTCTGTCATCACACTACTGGCCCAGAAGCCCTCAAGTTTGGCAATTACGGACCCACAATGCAGCACTCTGCCTGCCCTCTAGAAAAAATATCTTGCCTAATGAGCTGCCCAGGCACCTCAAATGAGGATCAACCTACACGGCACTCGACTGTACCCAAATTACATAGTCTAACCTGGGCACTAATGCACTGTCTGACACAACCTGAGCCTAAAACTCCTGACCAACAACCAGGCAGCTGGCCGCACACTGAGCACATCAGAACCACCATGGCTTTAGGTCATCATCTCTTCCCAACTGCGGATTTCAGGCTTCAGAACCTAGACCTTATCTCCATCCACTGCCCAGGGTTGAAAATGATGCAGAAATCAGAACTACTTCACCATGGCAAGAGACCTTGTGATTGGCATGTTGTCCAAAGTTCAGTGTAGTTGAAACCAGTGTGGCCCATGAGGCCCCGCCCAAGCTCGCGGGCCACATTGGTCACAAGCACACATTGTGAACCTCAGCCTGAGCCCAGTCCTCAAGTAAGGCCTCTGAGTGGCTGGATGAAGGGACAGCATATGGGGCCTGCCATGCCCCTAGGCCCCAAATTTTAACCATAGTTTGGGTTGTCCCTTCACTCTTCCCAGGGCTCTGTTTGGAATTCCTCTTTGGTTGGGACACCTGAGGTAACAAACCTGAAAGGAGACCTCCCATCCCACAGATTGACGAAAAACAATTAGGCCGATCCAAATCCACAGAGAGGAAGATTCGTCCATGGCCCATGAGGCCTCCCCACATTCCACGGCCATCTTTGACACAAAATCCAGAGACCAAAGCCTGAGCAAGCGCCTCAGACTCGCTCTTTCTTTGTATCCGGAAGATTTCTTCTCATGGTTTGTAGATTGGGCCTGCCATACCTACGTCCCCAAACCTAAGCTGCGTTTGTGTTTTCTGACTTCTGTCCTCACAGTCCTGGGCCACACACCCTCCAGGGTCTGGCCACTGGTGCCACACATTAGGACTGTGCCTACCCCATGCATGGGAATTCTGCCCATTCCATTGTCCAAAATTGTACAAATTAGGAGAACCCTCCAAAGTCCCCGAGGCCATCCCAATAATGTAGGTCTCTGTGAACAAAGAAGGGCGGTCTGACACCAGCTGAGCATCTACCTCCACTCATACCATAGATGGATGTCCCCAGAGAAGGAGATGGAACCAGACAGGACCCTAGGCCATAATCGGATCCATTGCTTTGGTTTACAGGCATGTCTCCTCAAAAGCCTGGATACCAATACCAGCATAGGGGGTTTCCTGAGGCACCCATCAGAAAACATCTCATCTCCACGAGGAAACTTGTGCATGGGACCTATGTCAAAATCTTAGGAGAATACTTCAGAGTCCCAGTGCCACAGCCCCATTCCAAGGTCCTCATGGACACAAACACATATTAGGCCCCATGCTCGGGAACGTCCATTTGAACTCAGCCACCCCGGTTGCTCCCGCAGAGCCATCCGATCTCCACTGTCTTGTTGCTAGGAGACAATTGGAATGCGAGGCGGGCTTCCCTGGCATCCATCCTCGAACGGTACTCTGGGTCATTCCATATGGGATGTTTTGGAGCTGCCAAACAGATCTCAATTGTCCCGCAGAAGGAATCCTTGAAGGGGGCATCCCACAACTCCCAATGTGGGAAAACCTCCATGACCTTGAGATTCCTCTCCGTTCATGCAGGGGCAGTCATGCACAGAAACTACAACCTGAGCCAACGTCTGATCTTTGCCGTGACATCAGATGCATGAGATATTGGTTCAGATGTGCAGGGGGTACCTGCCTTACCCTCGGGCCTGAAGCCCAAGTCTAGTTGTGGTCTCAGACTTCTGTCCACATCTGTCTATGGGTCTGAGTGCAGGTAGGTGCTCAGTTGGGCTCAGATTGCCCCTGTTTTTCCTGGGAAGCCACCACTATTGAGATGGATCAGGGACTTCGGAGGTTTATCCTATTAGAAGGGTTGTGGCCATTGGAATGGGCACACACAATTCCCTAGGAGAGGGCAAGTACAGTCCTCAGGTTTGGCTCCAGGGGCCTGAGCCTGTAGGTTTTGTAGGCCAGGGCTGTTTGGACAGTTGTCTGAAAACACAAACTCGGCTTATGTTTCGGGTCATAGGTATGGCAGGACTGATCTACAGACCATGAAGAGAACACTTCGGGATTTGAAAGAAGGGCGAGTGCGAGGCTCCTGCTCAAGTTTTTGTCTCTGGATATCGTGTCACTCATGGTCGTGAAATTTCTGGGGGACTTCATGGGAAATGGACGAGTCTTACTCTCTTGTGGTTTGGCCCCGTCCAAAGAGTTTGGGGGCATTCTATGGGCTGGAAGAAGTCCGTTTTTTGTTGTTGTTGTTGTTGTTGTTTTCTTTTTTAACCTCAGGTGTCCCACCAAATGAGGGATTCCAGAGTAGAGCCCTGGGGAGGGGCGACTGGACAATCAGAAATCTGGTTAAAAATTGGGGCCTAGGGACATGTCAAGCCCATTATGACATCTAATGGTCCAGCAACTGAGAGGACTTACTAGAGGACAGGACTCATGCTGAGGGTCACAATGCGTGTGTATGCCCTCGTCGCACTCAAGAATGGGCGGGGCCTCAGGGTGAATGCTGGTTTCTCCTACACTGAACGTTGGACAACGTGCCAACCACAAGGGTTCTTGCCATGGGTAAGAAGGAGTTCTGATTTCTGCATCACACTCACCCCTGGGCAGTGCTCGGAGATAAGGTCTCGGTTCTGAAGCCTGAAAACTGAGGTAGGGAAGAGATGATGACCTAAGGCCATGGCGGGTTTTATGGGCTCAGTGTGCGGTCAGCTTTCTGGGTGTTGGTCAGGAGGTCCGGGTTCAGGTTGTGTTCGACAGTGCATTAGTGCCCAGGATAGACTATATAATTTGGGTAAAGTCGAGTGCTGTGTAGGTTGATCCTCATTTAATGTGCCTGGGCAGCTCATGAGGCAATAATTTTTTTTCTAGAGGGCTGGCAGAGTGCTGCATAGTGGGTCCGGAATTGCCAAACTTGAGGGCTTCGGGGCCAGGAATGTGAGGACGGAAGTCTGAGAAGACAAGCTAGACTTGGGTTTCAGGGCGAGGGCACGGCAGGTACCCCCTGCAGATCTGACCCAATATCTCATGCATCTGAAGTCAGGGCGAGGATCAGACCTTGGCTCAGGTTGGAGTTTCTGTGCATGACGGCCGCTTCATGTAGGGAGCGAAATCTCGAGGCCATTGAGGTTTTCCCACGTTGGGAGTTGTGGGATGCCCCCTTCAAGGATTCCTTCTGCAGGACTATTGAGACCTGTTGGACGTCTCCAGGACATCCCATATGGAATGACTCCAGTGCACCGTTCGCGGATGGATGCCTGGGAAGCCTGCCTCGCATTCCAATTGTCTCCTAGCAACAAGACAGTTTAGATATGATGGCTCTCCCGGAGCAACCGGGATGGCTGAGTTGAAATGGACTTTCCTGATCATGGGTCCTAATGTGTTTTTGTGTCCATGAGGGCCTTGGAATGGGGCGGTGGCACCGGGACCCTGAAGTACTCTCCTAAGCTTTGGACATGGCTCCCATGCACAGGTTTCCTTGTGGAGACGAGATGAGTTCTGATGGGTGCCTCAGGAAAACCCCTATGCTCGTACTGGAATCAGGCTTTTGAGGACACATGCCTGTAACCCAAAGCAATGGATCCTATTATGGCCTAGGGTCCTGTCTGGTTCAATCTTCTTCTCTGGGGACATCCATCTATGGTATGAGTGGAGGTCGATTATCAGCTGGTGTCAGACAGCCCTTTTTTGTTCCGGGCGACCTACACTATAGCGATGGCCTCAGGGACTTTGGAGGTTTCTCCTAATTTGTACGATTTTGGACCATGGAATGAGCAGAATTCCCATGGATTGGTAGGCACAGTCCTAATGTGTGGCTCCAGGGTGTGTGGCCCAAGACTTTGAGGACAGAAGTCTGAAAACACAAACTCAGCTTAGGTTTGGGACGTAGGTATGGCAGGCACGATCTATAAGCTATGAGAAGAACTCTTCAGGATATGAAGAAAGTGCGAGTCTGCGGCGTTGCTCAGGCTTTTGTCTCTGGATTTTGTATCAGCGATGGCCGTGGAATGTCGGGGAGGCCTCCTGGGCCATGGACGAATCTTCCTCTCTGAGGATTTGGCCCGATTCCCAATTGCTTTTCGTCAATCTGTGGGATGGGAGGAGTCATTTCAGTTTTGTTACCTCAGGTGTCCCTCCAAAAGAGGAATTCCAAAGCAAAGCCGTGGGGAAGACTGAAGGGACAACCCGAACTATGGTTAAAAATTGGGGCCTAGGGGCATGGCAAGCCCAATATGCTATCTTTTCATCTAGCCACTGAGTGGCCTTACTTGAGGACTGACTCTGCCTGAGGGTCACAATGTGTGTTTATGACCAATGTGGCCCGCGAGCATGGGCGGGGCCTCATGGGCCACACTGGTTTCAACTACACTGAACGTTGGACAACATGCCAACCACAAGGTTTCTTGCCATGGGGAAGGAGATCCGATTTCTGTATCACCTTCAACCCTGGGCAGTGATTGGAGATAAGGTCTAGGTTCTGAAACCTGAAAACCGAGTTTGGGAAGAGATGACGACCTAATGCCATGGCGGCTCCATGTGCTCAGTGTGCGGCCAGCTGTCAGGGAGGGGCCAGGGGTCCAGGCTCAGACTGTGTCAGAAAGGGCATTAGTGCCCTGGTCAGCCTATGTATTTGGGGTACAGCCAAGGTCGGTGCAGGTTGATCCTCATTTGGGGTTACTGGGTAGCCCCAGAGGACAATGTTTTTCTTCTGGAGGGCAGGCAGAGTGCTGCATTTTAGTTCTGGATTGCCAAACTGGAGGGCTTGTGGGCCAGTAGTCTGACGACAAAATTCTGAGAACACAAGCTAGGCTTAGGTTACTGGGTGAGGCCATGGCAGGCACAATCTACAGACCTGAATCGAGATCTCGTGCATCTGATGTCAGGGCGAGGATCAGACGATCGCTCAGGTTGGAGTTTCTGCCCCTGATGGCCCCTTCATGAATGTGGGGGCATCACGAGGCCATGGGGGTTTTCCCACGATGGGAGTTATGTGAAGCTCCAAACTGCAGAGAGTCTTCTGCAGGACAATTGAGACCTGTTGTTTGGGTCCAGGCCAATGATTCTGAGCACGGTTCTAAGGATGGATGGCTGGGTAGCCCACCTCGCATTCCAATTGTCTCCTAGCAACAAGAGAGTTTAGATGCTGGATCTTGTCGAGCAACCTAGGAGGCTGAGTTGAAATGGACTCGCCTGTGGATGGCTCCTAATGTGCTTTTGTGTCTATGCAGACCTTGGAATGAAGCAGTGGCACTGGGGCCCTGATCGTTCTCCTAAACAGATGCTTTGACACAGCTCCAACGTGCAAGTTTCCCATGTGTAGATGAGATGTTTTCTGATGGCTGAGTCAAGAAACAGCCATATGCTGGTTTTGAAAACCAGGCCTCTGAGGAGAGATGCCTGGAAACCAAAGCAATGGATCTGATTAGTGCCTAGGTTCCAGTTCTTTCCTTTGGACCTCTGGGGACATCTGTCTATTGGTCTGAGTGTAGATAAGTGCTCAGATGGCCTCAGATTGCCCCTGATTTTCCTGGGAAGCCACCACTAGTGAGATGGATCAGGGACGTTGGCGATTTTTCCTATTAGAAGTGTTGTGGCCATCGGAATGGGCACACACAATCCCTTTGGAGAGGGCAAGTATAGTCCTCAGGTTTGGCTCCAGGGACCTGAGCCTGTAGGTTGTGTAGGCCAGGGCTGTTTGGACAGTTGTCTGAAAATACAAACTCGGCTTTATGTTTCAGGTCATAGGTATGCAGGACTGATCTACAGACTTGAGGAGAACTCTTCGTGATTTGAGAAAAGGGCGAGTGTGAGGCTCTTGAGCAAGTTTTTTTCTCTGATATAGTGTCAATCATGGTGGTGAATTTCTGCGTGACTTCATGGGAAATGGTCGAGTCTTACTCTCTGGTGGTTTGGCCCTGTACAAAGAGTTTGTGGTCATACTGTGGGATGGAAGAAGTTCGTTATTATGTTGTTGTTGCTTTCTTTTTTAACCTCAGGTGTCCCACCAAATGAGGGATTCCAGAGTAGAGCCCTGGGTAGGGACGACTGGACAATCAGAAATCGGGTTAAAAATTGGGGCCTAGGGACATGTCAAGCCCATTATGATATCTAATGGTCCAGCCACTGAGAGGACTTACTAGAGGACAGAACTCATGCTGAGGGTCACAATGCGTGTTTATGCCCTCGTTGCACTCAAAATGGGTGGGGCATCAGGGTGAATGCTGGTTTCTCCTCTACTGAACGTTGGACAAGTGCCAACCACAAGGTTTCTTGCCATGGGTAAGGAGGAGTTCTGATTTCTGCATCACACTCACCCCTGGGCAGTGATTGGAGATAAGGTCTCGTTTTGAAGCCTGAACTGAGGTAGGGAAGAGAAGGCGACCTAAGGCCATGGCAGGTCTGATGTGCTCAATGTGCGGTCAGCTGCCTGATGTTGGTCCGGAGGTTCGGGCTCAGGTTTTGTCAGAGAGTGCATTAGTGCTCTGGTTAGACTATATAATTTGGGTACAGTCGAGTGCCGTGTAGGTTTATCCTCATTTGAGGTGCCTGGGCAGCTCATTAGGCAAGATATTTTTTCTAGAGGGCTGGCAGAGTGCTGCATTGTGGGTCCGGAATTGCCAAACCTGAGGTCTCCTGGGCCAATAGTGTGAGGACAGAAGTCTTAGAACACAAGCTAGACTTGGGCTTCAGGCCGATGGCACGGCAGTTACCCCCTGCAGATCGGAACCAATATCTCATGCATCTGAATTCACGGCGAGGATCAGACGTTGGCTCAGGTTGGATTTTCTGTGCATGACTGCCCCTTCATGAACGGACCGGAATCTCAAGGCCATGGAGGTTTTCCCACGTTGGGAGTTGTGGGATTCCCCCTTCATGGATTCCTTCTGAGGGACAATTGAGACTGGTTGGGCAGCTCCAGGACATCCCATAAGGAATGACTCCAGATCACCATTGGAGGATGGATGCCAGGGAAGCCCGCCTCGCATTCCAATTGTCTTTTCGCAACAAGACAGGTGAGATCGGATGGCTATGCTGGAGCAACCGGGGTGGCTGAGTTGAAATGGATTTTTCCTCAGAATGGAGCCTAAGGTGTGTTTGTGTCCATGAGGGCCTTGGAGGATGGATGCCCAGGAAGACCGCCTCGCATTCCAATTGTCTCCTAGCAACAAGACAGTTGAGATCGAATGGCCTGCGGGAGCAACCTTGGTGGCTGAGTTGAAATGGACTTTCCTGAGGATGGGGCCTAATGTGTTTTTGTGTCCATGAGGGCGTTGGAATGGGGGGGTGGCACCGGGACCCTGAAGTATTCTCCTAACCTTTGGACATAGATCCCAAGCACAAGTTTCCTTGTGAAGACGATTTTTGTTCTGATGGGTGCCTCAGGAAACCCCCTTTGCTGGTATTGGAATCCGGGATTTTGAGGAGACATGCCTGTAAACCAAATAATGGATCCGATTATGGCCTAGGGTCCTGTCTGGTTCAATCTTCTTCTCTGGGGACATCCATCTATGGTATGAATGGAGGTAGATGCTCAGCTGGTGGCAGACCACCCTTGTTTGTCCCTGGAGACTTACACTATTGGGATGGCTTCCGGGATGTTGGAGTGTTCTCCTAATTTGTACGATTTTGGACAATGGTATGGGCAGAATTCCCATGGATTGGGTAGGCACAGTCCTAATGTGTGGCTCCAGGGGCCTCAGCCTGGAGGGTGTGTGGCCCAGGACATAGAGGACAGAAGGCTGAAAACACAAACTCAGCTTACGTTTGGGGACGCAGGTATGGCAGGCCCAATCTGCAAACCATTAGAAGAACTCTTCAGGATATGAAGAAAGAGCGAGTCTGAGGTACGTGATCAGGATTTTGTCTCTGGATTTTGTATCAGCGATTGCCGTGGAATGTGGGGAGTCCTCATGAGCCAGGGACGAATATTCCTCTCTTTGGAATTGGCCCGGTCCCAATTGTTTTTCGTCAAGCTGTGCGATGGGAGGTCTCCTTTCAGGTTTGTGACCTCAGGTGTCCCAACCAAAGAGGAATTACAAAGCAGAACCCTGGAAAAGAGTGAATGGACAACCCAAACTATTGTTAAAAATTTAGGGTCTAGGGGCTTGGCAGGCCCAATATGCTTTCTCTTCATCCAGCCACTGAGAGGACTTACTTGAGGACTGGGCTCAGGCAGAGGGTCACAAAGTGTGTTGGTGACCAATGTGACCCGCGAGCATGGGCGGGGCCTCATGGGCCACCCTGGTTTCAACTACACTAAATTTTGGACAACATGCCAAACACAAGGTCTCTTGCAATGGGGAAGGAGTTCTGATTTCGGCATCATTTTCATCCCTGGGCAGTGGTTGGAGATAACGTCTAGGTTTTGAAGCCTGAAAACCGCAGTTGGAAAGAGATGACGACCTAAGGCCATGGCGGGTCTTATGGGCTCAGTGTGCGGTCAGCAGGCTGGGAGTTGGTCAGGAGTATCTGGCACAGTTGTTTCAGAGAGTGCAATAGTGCCCAGATTACACTACATAATTTGGGTACAGTCGAGTGCCGTGAAGGTTTATCCTCATTTGAGGTGCCTGGGCAGCTCATTAGGCAAGATATTTTTTCTAGAGGGCAGGCAGAGTGCTGCATTGTGGGTATGGAATTGCCAAACTTGAGGGCTTCTGGGCCAGGAGTGAGAGGACAGAAGTCTGAGAACACAAGCTGGACTTGGGCTTCAGGCCAAGGGCACGACAGATACCCCCTGCAGTTCTGAACCAATATCTCATGCATCTGAAGTCACAGCGAGGATCAGATATTAGCTCAGGTTGGAGTTTTTGTGCATGACGGCACCTTCATGAACGGAGCGGAATCTCAAGTCCACGGAGGTTTTCCCACTTGGGAGTTGTGGGATGCCCCCTTCAAGGATTCCTTCTGCGGGAAAATTGAGACCAGTTGGGCAGCTCCAGGACATCCCATACGGAATGACTTCAGAGCACCGTTGGATGATGAATGCCAGGGAAGCCCACCTCGCATTCCAATTGTCTCCTAGCAACAAGACAGTTGAGATCGGATGGCTATGTGGGAGCAACTGGGGTGGCTGAGTTGAAATGGACTTTCCTTAGGTTGGGGCCCAATGTGTGTTTGTGTCCATGAGGGCATTGGAATGGGGCGGTGGCACCGGGACCCTGAAGTATTCTCCTAAGCTATTGACATAGCTCCCATGCACAAGTTTCCTTGTGGAGACGAGATTTGTTCTGATGGGTGCCTCAGGAAACCTCTCTATGCTGGTATTGGAATCCAGGTTTTGAGGAGACATGCCTGTAAACCAAAGCATGGATCCGATTATGGCCTAGGGTCCTGTCTGCTTCCATCTTCTTCTCTGGGGACATCCATCTATGGTATGAGTGGAGGTAGATGCTCACCAGGTGTCAGACCACCCTTGTTTGTCGCCGGAAACCTAACTATGGGTATGGCCTCGGGGACATTGGAGCGTTCTCCTAATTGTATGATTTTGGACAATGGAATGGGCAGAATTCCCATAGATTGGGTAGGCACTGTCCTAATAATAATGGCTCCAGGGGCCCCAGCCTGGAGGGTGTGTGGCCCAGAACTTTGAGGACAGAACTTGAAAACACAAACTCCGCTTACGTTTGGGGACGTAGGTATGGCAGGCCCGATCTACAAACCATGAGAAGAACTCTTCAGGAAATGAAGAAAGAGCGAGTCTGAGGCGCTTGTTCAGGCTTTTGTCTCTGGATTTTGTATCAACGATGGCCGTGGAATGTGGGGAGTCCTCATGAGCCAGGAACGAATCTTCCTCTCTGAGGATTTGGCCCGGTCCCAATTGTTTTTCTTCAATCTGTGGGATAGGAGGTCTCCTTTCAGGTTTGTTACCTCAGGTGTCCGAACCAAAGAGGAATTCCAAAGCAGAGCCCTGGGGAAGAGTGAAGGGACCACCCAAACTATGGTTAAAAATTGGTGCCTAAGGGCATTTCAGGCCCAATATGCTGTCTCTTCATCCAGCCACTGAGAGGCCTTACTTGAGGACTGGGCTCAGGCTGAGGGTCACAATGTGTGATTGTATCCAATGTGGCCCGGGAGAGTGGGCGTGGCCTCGTGGGCCACACTGGTTTCAACTACACTGAACTTTGGACAACATGCCAATCACAAGGTCTCTTGCCATGGGGAAGGAGTTCTGATTTCTGCATCATTTTCAATCCGGGGCAGTGGTTGGAGATAAGTTCTAGGTACTGAAGCATGAAAACCGCAGTTTGGAAGAGATGACGACCTAAGGATATGGCGGGTCTGATGTGCTCAGTGTGCGTTCAGCTGCCTGGGTGTTGGTCAGGAGTTTCGGGCTCATGTGGTGTCAGAAAGTGCATTAATGCCCAGGTTACACTCTATAATTTGGGTACAGTTGAGTGCCTTCTAGGTTTATATTCATTTGAGGTGCCTGGGCAGCTCATTACGCAAGATATTTTTGCTAGAGGGAGGGCAGAGTGCTGCATTGTGGGTCCGGAATTGCAAAACTACTGGACTTCTGGACCAGGAGTGTGAGGATAGACGTCTGAGAACACAATCTAGACTTGAGCTTCAGGCCGAGGGCATGGCAGGTACCCCCTGCAGATCTGAACCAATCTCTCATGCATCTGAAGTCACGGCGAGGATCAGACGTTGGCTCAGGTTGGAGTTTCTGTGCATGACTGCCCCTTCATGAACAGAGCGGAATCTCAAGACCATGGAGGTTTTCCCACGTTGGGAGATGTGGGATGCCCCCTTCAAGGATTCCTTCTGTGGGACAATTGAGACCTGTTCGGCAGATCCATGATATCCCATATGGAGTGACTCCAGAGCACCTTTCAGAGATGGATGCCAGGGTAGCTGGCCTCGCACTCCAATTGTCTCCTAGCAACAAGACAGTTGAGATCTGATGGCTCTACGGGAGCCACCGGGGTGGCTGAGTTTAAATGGACTTTCCCGAGGATAGGGCCTAATATGTGTTTGTGTCCATTAAAGCCTTGGAATGGGGCGGTGGCACCGGGACCCTGAAGTATTCTCCTAAGCTTTTGACATAGGTCCCATGCACAAGTTTCCTTGTGGAGACGAGATTTGTTCTGATGGATGCCTCAGGAAACCCCCTATGCTGGTCTTGGAATCCAGGCTTTTGAGGAGACATGCCTTTAAACCAAAGCAATGGATCCGATTATGGCCTAGGGTCCTGTCTGATTCCATCTTCTTCTCTGGGGACATCCATCTATGGTATGAGTGGAGGTAGATGCTCACCGGTTGTCAGACCCCCCTTGTTTGTCCACGGACACCTACATTATTGGGATGGCCTCGGGATCTTTGGCAGGTTCTCCTAATTTGTACAATTTGGGCAATGGAATGGGCAGAATTCCCATGGATTTGGTAGGCACAGTCCTAATGTGTGGCTCCAAAGGCCCCAGCCAGGAGTGTGTGTGGCCCAGGAATTTGAAGACAGAAGTCTGAAAACACAAACCCAGCTTAGGGTTGTGGACACGGTATGGCAGGCCCAATCTGCAAACCTTGAGAAGAACTCTTCAGGATATGAAGAAAGAGCGAGTCTGAGGCGCTTGCTCAGGCTTATGTTTCTGGATTTTGTATCAATGATGGCCGTGGATGTGGGGAGGCCTCATGGGCCATGGACGAATCTTCCTCTCTGTGGATTTGGCCCAGTCCCAATTCTTTTTCGTCAATCTGTGGGATGGAAGGTCTCCTTTCAGGTTTGTTACCTCAGGTGTCCCAACCAAAGAGGAATTCCAAAGCAGAGACCTAGGGAAGAGTGAAGGGACAACCCAAACTATGGTTAAAAATTGGCGCCTAGGGGCATGGCAGGCCCAATATGCTGTCTCTTCATCCATCCACTGAGAGGCCTTACTTGAGGACTGGGCTCAGGCTGAGGGTCACAATGTGTGTTTGTGTCCAATGTGGCCCGGGAGAGTGGGCGTGGCCTCGTGGGCCACACTGGTTTCAACTACACTGAACTTTGGACAACATGCCAATCACAAGGTCTCTTGCCATGGGGAAGGAGTTCTGATTTCTGCATCATTTTCAATCCGTGGCAGTGGTTGGAGTAAGTTCTAGGTACTGAAGCCTGAAAACCGCAGTTTGGAAGAGATGACGACCTAAGGCCATGGCGGGTCTGATGTGCTCATTGTGCGGTCAGCTGCCTGGGTGTTGGTCAGGAGGTTCGGGCTCATGTGGTGTCAGACAGTGCATTAGTGCCCAGGTTACACTCTATAATTTGGGTACAGTCGAGTGCCGTGTAGGTTTATCCTCATTTGAGGTGCCTGGGCAGCTCATTAGGCAAGATATTTTTGCTAGAGGGCAGGCAGAGTGCTGCATTGTGGGTCCGGAATTGCCAAACTTGAGGGCTTCTGGGCGAAGAGTGTGAGGACAGAAGTCTGAGAACACGATCTAGAATTGGGCTTCAGGCCGAGGCTACGGCAGGTACCCCCTGCAGATCTGAACCAATCTCTCATGCATCTGAAGTCACGGCGAGGATCAGCCGTTGACTCAGGTTTGAGTTTCTGTGCATGACTGCCCCTTCATGAACAGAGCGGAATCTCAAGGCCATGGAGGTTTTCCCACGTTGGGAGTTGTGGGATGCACCTTTCAAGGATTCCTTCTGCGGGACAATTGAGACCTGTTGGTCAGCTCTAAGACATCACATATGGAATGACTCCAGAGCAACGTTCGACGATGGATGCTAGAAAGCCAGCCTCGCATTCCAGTTGTCTCCTGCAACAAGATACTTGAGATCTGATGGCTCTGTGGGAGCAATCGGGGTGGCTGTGTTGAAAGGGACATTCCTGAGGATGGGGCCTAATGTGTGTTTGTCTCCATGAAGGCCTTGGTATGGGGCGGTGGCAGCGGGACCATGAAGTATTCTCCTAAGCTTTTGACATAGCTCCCATGCACAAGTTTCCTTGTGGAGACGAGATTTGTTCTGATGGGTGCCTCAGGAAACCCCCTATGCTGGTCTTGGAATCCAGGCTTTTGAGGAAACATGCCTGTAAACCAAAGCAATGGATCCGATTATGGCCAAGATCCTGTCTGGTTCCATCTTCTTCTCTGGGGACATCCATCCATGGTGTGAGTGGTGGTAGATGCTCAGGTGGTGTCAGACCGCCCTTGTTTGTCCCGGGAGACCTACACTATTGGGATGGCCTCGGGGACTTTGGAGAGTTTTCTTAATTGGTGAGATTTTGGACAATGGAATGGGCAGAATTCCCATGGATTGGGTAGGCACAGTCCTAATGTGTGGCTCCGGGGGCCCCAGCCTGGAGGGTGTGTGGCCCAGGACTTTGAGGACAGAAGTCTGAAAACACAAACTCAGCTTAGGGTTGTGGACATGGTATGGCAGGCCCAATCTACAAACCATAAAAAGAACTCTTCAGGATATGAAGAAAGAGCGAGTCTGAGGCGCTTCCTCAGGCTTGTGTCTCTGGATTTTGTATCAACGATGGCCGTGGAATGTGGGGAGGCCTCATGGGCCATGGACAAATCTTCCTCTCTGTGGATTTGGCCGGGTCCTAATTGTTTTTCGTCAATCTGTGGGATTGAAGGTCTCCTTTCAGGTTTGTTACCTCAGGTGTCCCAACCAAAGAGGAATTCCAAAGCAGAGCCCTGGGGAAGAGTGAAGGGACAACCCAAACTATGGTTAAAAATTGGCGCCTAGGGGCATGGCAGGCCCAATATGCTGTCTCTTCATCCATCCACTGAGAGGCCTTACTTGAGGACTGGGCTCAGGCTGAGGGTCACAATGTGTGTTTGTGTCCAATGTGGCCCGGGAGAGTGGGCGTGGCCTCGTGGGCCACACTGGTTTCAACTACACTGAACTTTGGACAAATGCCAATCACAAGGTCTCTTGCCATGGGCAAGGAGTTCTGATTTCTGCATCATTTTCAATCCGGGGCAGTGGTTGGAGATAAGTTCTAGGTACTGAAGCATGAAAACCGCAGTTTGGAAGAGATGACGACCTAAGGCCATGGCGGGTCTGATGTGCTCAGTGTGCGGTCAGCTGCCTGGGTGTTGGTCAGGAGGTTCGGGCTCATGTGGTGTCAGACAGTGCATTAGTGCCCAGGTTACACTCTATAATTTGGGTACAGTCGAGTGCCGTGTAGGTTTATCCTCATTTGAGGTGCCTGGGCAGCTCATTAGGCAAGATATTTTTTCTAGAGGGCAGGCAGAGTGCTGCATTGTGGGTCCGGAATTGCCAAACTTGAGGGCTTCTGGGCGAGGAGTGTGAGGACAGAAGTCTGAGAACACGATCTAGAATTGGGCTTCAGGCCGAGGCTACGGCAGGTACCCCCTGCAGATCTGAACCAATATCTCATGCATCTGAAGTCACGGCGGGGATCAGACATTGGCTCAGGTTGGAGTTTCTGTGCATGACTGCCCCTTCATGAACAGAGCAGAATCTCAAGGCCATGGAGGTTTTCCCACGTTGGGAGTTGTGGGATGCACCCTTCAAGGATTCCTTCTGCGGGACAATTGAGACCTGTTGGTCAGCTCTAAGACATCACATATGGAATGACTCCAGAGCACCGTTCGACGATGGATGCTAGAAAGCCAGCCTCGCATTCCAGTTGTCTCCTAGCAACAAGATACTTGAGATCTGATGGCTCTGCGGGAGCCATCGGGGCGGTTGTGTTGAAAGGGACTTTCCCGAGAATGGGGCCTAATGTGTGTTTGTCTCCATGAAGGCCTTGGTATGGGGCGGTGGCACCGGGACCATGAAGTATTCTCCTAAGCTTTTGACATAGCTCCCATGCACAAGTTTCCTTGTGGAGACGAGATTTGTTTTGATGGGTGCCTCAGGAAACCCCCTATGCTGGTTTTGGAATCCAGGCTTTTGAAGAGACATGCCTGTAAACCAAAGCAATGGATCCGATTATGGCCTAGCGTCCTGTCTGCTTCCATCTTCTTCTCTGGGGACATCCATCCATGGTGTGAGTGGTGGTAGATGCTCAGGTGGTGTCAGACCGCCCTTGTTTGTCCCGGGAGACCTACACTATTGGGATGGCCTCGGGGACTTTGGAGGTTTCTCCTAATTTGTACGATTTGGAACAATGTAATGGGCAGAATTCCCATGGACTGGGTAGGCACAGTCCTAATGTGTGGCTCCGGGGGCCCCAGCCTGGAGGGTTGTGGCCCAGGACTTTGAGGATAGAAGTCTGAAAACACAAACTCAGCTTAGGGTTGTGGACATGGTATGGCAGGCCCAATCTACAAACCATAAAAAGAACTCTTCAGGATATGAAAAAAGAGCGAGTCTGAGGCGCTTGCTCAGGCTTGTGTCTCTGGATTTTGTATCAACGATGGCCGTGGAATGTGGGGAGGCCTCATGGGCCATGGACGAATCTTCCTCTCTGTGGATTTGGCCGGGTCCCAATTGTTTTTCGTCAATCTGTGGGATGGAAGGTCTCCTTTCAGGTTTGTTACCTCAGGTGTCCCAACCAAAGAGGAATTCCAAAGCAGAGCCCTGGGGAAGAGTGAAGGGACAACCCAAACTATGGTTAAAAATTGGCGCCTAGGGGCATGGCAGGCCCAATATGCTGTCTCTTCATCCATCCACTGAGAGGCCTTACTTGAGGACTGGGCTCAGGCTGAGGGTCACAATGTGTGTTTGTGTCCAATGTGGCCCGGGAGAGTGGGCGTGGCCTCGTGGGCCACACTGGTTTCAACTACACTGAACTTTGGACAACATGCCAATCACAAGGTCTCTTGCCATGGGGAAGGAGCTCTGATTTCTGCATCATTTTCAACCCTGGGCAGTGGTTGGAGATAAGGTCTAGTTTCTGAAGCCTGGAAACCGCAGTTGGGAAGAGATGACGACCTAAGGCCATGGCGGGTCTGATGTGCTCAGTTTGCGGGCAGCTGCCTGGGTGTTGGTCCAGAGTTTCGGGTTCAGGTTGTGTCAGACTGTGCATTAGTGCCCAGGTTAGATATATAATTTAGGTACATTCTTGTGCCGTGTAGGTTTATCCTCATTTGATGTGCCTGGGCAACTCATTAGGCAATATATTTTTTTCTAGAGGGCAAGCAGAGTGCTGCATTGTGGGTCCGGTATTGCCGAACATGAGGGATTCTGGACCAGGAGTGTGAGGACAAGTCTGAGAACAGAAGCTAGACTTGGGCTTCAGGCCGAGGGCATGGCTGGTACCCCTTGCTGATCTGAACGAATATCTCATGCTTCTGAAGTTATGGCGAGGTTCAGACGTTGGCTCAGGTTGGAGTTTCTGTGCTGACTGCCCCTTCATGAATGGAGCGGAATCTCAAGGCCATGGAGGTTTTCCCACGTTCGGAGTTTTGGAATGCCCCCTTCAAGGATTCCTTCTGCGGGCCAATTGAGACCTTTTGGGCAGCTCCATGTTATCCCATATGGAATGAGTCCAGAGCACCGTTCGGGGATGGATGCCAGGGAAGCCGGCCTCGCATTCTAATTGTCTCCTAGCAACAAGACAGTTGAGATCTGAAGGCTCTGCAGGAGCAACCAGGGTGGCTGAGTTGAAATGGACTTTCCCGAGGATGGGGCCTAATATGTGTTTGTGTCCATGAGGGCCTTGGAATGGGGCGGTGGCACCGGGACTCTGAAGTTTTCTCCCAAGCTTTTGACATAGGTCCCATGCACAAGTTTCCTTGTGGAGACGAGATTTGTTCTGATGGGTGCCTCAGGAAACCCGCTTTGCTGGTCTTGGAAACCAGGCTTTTGAGGAGACATGCCTGTAAACCAAAGCAATGGATCTGATTATGGCCTAGGGTCCTGTCTGGTTCCATCTTCTTCTCTGGGGACATCCATCTATGGAATGAGTGTAGGTAGATGCTCAGGTGGTGTCAGACCACCCTTGTTTGTCCCGGGAGACCTACAGTATTTGAATGGCCTCGGGAACTTTGGAGGGTTCTCCTAATTTGTACGATTTTGGACAATGGAATGGGCTGAATTCCCATGGATTGGGTAGGCAAATTCCTAATGTGTGGCTCCTGGGACCCCAGGTTGGAGGGTGTGTGGCACAGGAATTTGAGGACAGAGGTCTGAAAACACAAACTCAGCTTAAATTGGGGACGAAGGTATGGCAGGTCCAATCTACAAATAATGTGAAGAACTCTTCAGGATATGAAGAAAGAGCGAGTCTGAGGCACGTGCTCAGGCTTTTGTCTCTGGATTTTGTATCAAAGATGGGCATGGTATGTGGGGAGGCCTCATGGTCCATGGACGAATCTTCCTCTCTGTGGATTTGGCCCGGTCCCAATTTCTTTCCGTCAATCTGTGGGATGGGAGGTCTCCTCTCAGGTTTGTTACCTCAGGTGTCCCAACCAAAGAGGAATACCAAAGAAGAGACCTGGGGAAGAGTGAAGGGACAACCCAAACTATGGTTAAAAAATGGGGCTTGGGGTATGGCAGGCCCAAGATGCTGTCTCTTCATCCAGCCACTGAGTGGCCTTACTTAAGGACTGGGCACAGGCTTTGGGTCACAATGTGTTTTTGTGACCAATGTGCGCCGCGAGCATGGGCGGGACCTCATAGGCCACACTGTTTCAACTACACTGAACTTTGGACAACATGCCAATAACAAGGTCTCTTGCCATGGGGAAGGAGCTCTGATTTCTGCATCATTTTCAACCCTGGGCAGTGTTTGGAGATAAGGTCTAGGTTCTGAAGCCTGAAAACCGCAGTTGGGAAGAGATGACGACCTAAGGCCATGGCGGGTCTGATGTGCTCAGTGTGCGGTCAGCTGCCTGGGTGTTGGTCCGGAGGTTCGGGATCAGGTTGTGTCAGACAGTGAATTAGTACCCAGGTTAGACTATATAATTCAGGTACAGTCGAGAGCCGTGTAGGTTTATCTTCATTTGAGGTGCCTGGGCTACTCATTAGGCAATATATTTTATCTAGAGGCAGGCAGAGTGCTGCATTGTGGGTCCGGTATTGCCAAACATGAGGGATTCTGGACCAGGAGTGTGAGGACAAGTCTGAGAACAGAAGCTAGACTTGGGCTTAAGGCCGTGGGCACGGCTGGTACCCCCTGCAGATCTGAACGAATATCTCATGCTTCTGAAGTCACGGCGAGTATCAGACGTTGGCTCGGGTTGGAGTTTCTGTGCATGAC
The DNA here is from genome assembly GCF_964662115.1 of Mustela nivalis. NCBI lineage: Eukaryota > Metazoa > Chordata > Mammalia > Carnivora > Mustelidae > Mustela > Mustela nivalis. The sequence continues at coordinate 432,149 of NW_028136446.1, read as the reverse complement.
TGCCCCTTCATGAACGGAGCGGAATCTCAAGGCCATGGAGGTTTTTCCACGTTGGGAGTTTTGGGATGCCCCCTTCAAGGATTCCTTCTGCGGGATAATTGAGACCTGCTGGGCAGCTCCAGGATATCACATATGGAAGGACTCCAGAGCACCGTTCGGGGTGGATGCCTGGGAAGCGGGCCTCGCATTCCAAATATCTCCTAGCAACAAGACAGTTGAGATCGGATAGCTCTGCGGGAGCAACCGGCGTGGCTCAGTTGAAATGGACTTTTAGGATCGGGCCCATTGTGTGTTTGTGTCCATGAGGGCCTTGGAATGGGGCGTTGGCACCGGGACCCTGAAGTATTCTCCTAAGCTTTTGACATACCTCCCATGCACAAGTTTCCTTGTGGAGATGAGATTTGTTCTGAGGGGTGCCTCAGGAAACCCCCTATGCTGGTATTGGAATCCAGGCTTTTGAGGAGACATGCCTGTAAACCAAAACAATGGATCAGATTATGGCCTAGGGTCCTGTCTCGTTCAATCTACTTCTCTGGTGATATCCATCTATGGAATGAGTGGAGGGAGATGCTCACCTGGTGTCACACCGCCCTTGTTTGTCCCTGGAGACCTACACTATTGGGATGGCCTCGGGGACTTTGGAGAGTTTTCTTAATTGGTGAGATTTTGGACAATGGAATGGGCAGAATTCCCATGGATTGGGTAGGCACAGTCCTAATGTGTGGCTCCAGGGGCCCCAGCCTGGAGGGTGTGCGGCCCAGGACTTTGAGGACAGAAGTCTGAAAACACAAACTCAGCTAAGGTTTTGGGACGTAGGTATGGGAGGCCCAATCTACAAACCATGAGAAGTACCCCTCAGGATATGAAGAAAGAGCGAGTCTGAGGCACTTGCTCAGGCTTTTGTCTCTGGATTTTGTAACAACAATGGCTGTAGAATGTGGGGAGGCCTCATGGGATATGGACGAATCTTCCTCTCTGTGAATTGGCCCGGTCCCAATAGTTTTTATTCAATTGTCGGATGGGAGGTCTCCTTTCAGGTTTATTACCTCAGGTGTCCGAACAAAATAGGAATTCCAAAGCAGAGCCCTGGGGAAGAGTGAAGGGACAACCCAAACTATGGTTAAAAATTGGGGCCTAGGTGCATGGCAGGCCCAATATGCTGTCTCTTCATCCAGCCACTGAGAGGCCTTACTTGAGGACTGGGCTCATGCTGAGGGTCACAATGTGTGTTTGTGACCAATGTGGCCCGCGAGCATGGGCGGGGCCTCATGGGCCACACTGGTTTCAACTACACTGGACTTTGGACAACCTGCCAAACACAAGGTCTCTGGCCATGGGGAATGTGTTCTGATATCTGCATCATTTTCAACCCTGGGCAGTGGTTGGAGATAAGGTCTAGGTTCTGAAGCCTGAAAAACCGAAGTTGGGAAGAGATGACGACCTAAGGCCATGGCGGGTCTGATATGCTCAGTGTGCGGTCAGCTGCCTGGGTGTTGGTCAGGAGGTTCGGGCTCAGGTTGTGTCAGTCAGTGCATTAGTCCCAGGTTAGACTATATGATTTGGGTACAGTCGAGTGCCGTATAGGTTTATCCTCATTTGAGGTGCCTGGGGAGCTCAATAGGCAAGATATTTTTTCTAGAGGGCAGGCAGAGTGCTGCACTTTGGTTCCAGAATTGCCAAACTTGAGGGCTTCTGGGCCAGGAGTGTGAGGACAGAAGTCTGAGAACACAAGCTAGACTTGGGCTTCAGGCCGAGGGCACGGCAGGTACCTCCTGCAGTTCTGAACCAATATTTCATGCATCTGATGTCACGGCGAGGATCAGACGTTGGCTCGGGTTGGAGTTTCTGTGCATGACTGCCCCTTCATGAACGGAGCGGAATCTCAAGGCCATGGAGGTTTTCCCACGTTGGGAGTTGTGGGATGCCCCCTTCAAGGATTCATTCTGCGGGACAATTGAGACCTGTTGGTCAGCTCCAGGACATCTCATATGGAATGACTCAGAGCACCGTTCGAGGATCGATGCCAGGGAATCCCGCCTCGCATTCCAATTTTCTCCCAGCAACAAGACAGTTGAGTTTTGATGGCTCTGCGGGCGCAATCGGGGCGGCTGTGTTGAAATGGACTTTCCCGAGGTTGGGGCCTAATGTGTGTTTGTGTCCATGAGGGCCTTGGAATGGGGCGGTGACACCGGGACCCTGAAGTATTCTCCTAAGCTTTTGACATAGGTCCCATGCACAAGTTTCCTTGTGGAAACGAGATTTGTTCTGATGGGTGCCTCTGGAAACCCCCTATGATGGTCTTGGAATCCAGGCTTTTGAGGAGACATGTCTGTAAACCAAAGCAATGGATCCGAATATGGCCTAGGGTCCTGTCTGGTTCCATCTTCTTCTCTGGGGACATCCATTTATGATATGAGTGGAGGTAGATGCTCAGCTGGTGTCAGACCGACCTTGTTTGTCCCCGGAGACTTACACTATTGGGATGGCCTCGGGGACTTTGGAGAGTTCTCCTAATTTGTACGATTTTGGATAATGGAATGGGCAGAATTCCCATGGATTGGGTAGGCACAGTCCTAATGTGTGGCTCCAGGGGCCCCAGCCTGTAGGGTGTGTGGCCCAGGAATCTGAGGACAGAATTCTGAAAACACAAGCTCAGCTTAGGTTGGGAACGTAGGTATGGCAGGGCCAATCTACAAACCATGAGAAGGACTCTTCAGGATATGAAGAAAGAGCGAGCTGAGGCGCTTGCTCAGGCTTTTGTCTCTGGATTTTGTATCAAAGATGGGCGTGGAACGTGGGGAGGCCTCATGGGCCATGGACGAATCTTCCTCTCTGTGGATTTGGCCCGGTCCCAATTTCTTTCCGTCAATCTGTGGGATGGGAGGTCTCCTCTCAGGTTTGTTACCTCAGGTGTCCCAACCAAAGAGGAATTCCAAAGCAGAGCCCTGGGGAAGAGTGAAGGGACCACCCAAACGATGGTTATAAATTGGGGCCTAGGGGCATGGCAGACCCAATATGCTGTCTCTTCATCCAGCCTCTGAGTGGCCTTACTTAAAGACTGGGCACAGGCTGAGGGTCAGCATGTGTGTTTGTGACCAATGTGGCCCGCGAGCATGGGCGGGGCCTCAAGGGCCACACTGGTTTCAACTACAAGAACTTTGGATAACATGCCCATCACAAGGTCTCTTGCCATGGGGAAGGAGCTCTGATTTCTGCATCATTTTCAACCCTGGGCAGTGTTTGGAGATAAGGTCTACGTTCTGAAGCCTGAAAACCGCAGTTGGGAAGAGATGACGACCTAAGGCCATGGCGGGTCTGATGTGCTCAGTGTGCGGTCAGCTGCCTGGGTGTTGGTCCGGAGGTTCGGGTTCAGGTTGTGTCAGACAGTGAATTAGTACCCAGGTTAGACTATATAATTCAGGTACAGTCGAGAGCCGTGTAGGTTTATCCTCATTTGAGGTGCCTGGGCTACTCATTAGGCAATATATTTTTTCTAGAGGCAGGCAGAGTGCTGCATTGTGGGTCCGGTATTGCCAAACATGAGGGATTCTGGACCAGGAGTGTGAGGACAAGTCTGAGAACAGAAGCTAGACTTGGGCTTCAGGCCGAGGGCACGGCTGGTACCCCCTGCAGATCTGAACGAATATCTCATGCTTCGGAAGTCACGGCGAGGATCAGACGTTGGCTCGGGTTGGAGTTTCTGTGCATGATTGCCCCTTCATGAACGGAGCGGAATCTCAAGGCCATGGAGGTTTTCCCACGTTGGGAGTTGTGGGATGCCCCCTTCAAGGATTCCTTCTGCGGGACAATTGAGACCTGTTGGGCAGCTCCAGGATATCCCATATGGAAGGACTCCAGAGCAACGTTCGGGGTGGATGCCTGGGAAGCGGGCCTCGCATTCCAAATGTCTCCTAGCAACAAGACAGTTGAGATCGGATAGCTCTGCGGGAGCAACCGTCGTGGCTCAGTTGAAATGGACTTTTAGGGTCGGGCCCATTGTGTGTTTGTGTCCATGAGGGCCTTGGAATGGGGCGTTGGCACCGGGACCCTGAAGTATTCTCCTAAGCTTTTGACATACCTCCCATGCACAAGTTTCCTTGTGGAGATGAGATTTGTTCTGAGGGGTGCCTCAGGAAACCCCCTATGCTGGTATTGGAATCCAGGCTTTTGAGGAGACATGCCTGTAAACCAAAACAATGGATCCGATTATGGCCTAGGGTCCTGTCTGGTTCAATCTTCTTCTCTGGTGATATCCATCTATGGAATGAGTGGAGGGAGATGCTCACCTGGTGTCACACCGCCCTTGTTTGTCCCTGGAGACCTACACTATTGGGATGGCCTCGGGGACTTTGGAGAGTTTTCTTAATTGGTGAGATTTTGGACAATGGAATGGGCAGAATTCCCATGGATTGGGTAGGCACAGTCCTAATGTGTGGCTCCAGGGGCCCCAGCCTGGAGGGTGTGCGGCCCAGGACTTTGAGGACAGAAGTCTGAAAACACAAACTCAGCTAAGGTTTTGGGACGTAGGTATGGGAGGCCCAATCTACAAACCATGAGAAGTACCCCTCAGGATATGAAGAAAGAGCGAGTCTGAGGCACTTGCTCAGGCTTTTGTCTCTGGATTTTGTATCAACAATGGCTGTAGAATGTGGGAAGGCCTCATGGGATATGGACGAATCTTCCTCTCTGTGGATTTGGCCCGGACCCAATAGTTTTTCTTCAATTGTCGGATGGGAGGTCTCCTTTCAGGTTTATTACCTCAGGTGTCCGAACAAAATAGGAATTCCAAAGCAGAGCCCTGGGGAAGAGTGAAGGGACAACCCAAACTATGGTTAAAAATTGGGGCCTAGGTGCATGGCAGGCCCAATATGCTGTCTCTTCATCCAGCCACTGAGAGGCCTTACTTGAGGACTGGGCTCATGCTGAGGGTCACAATGTGTGTTTGTGACCAATGTGGCCCGCGAGCATGGGCGGGGCCTCATGGGCCACACTGGTTTCAACTACACTGGACTTTGGACAACCTGCCAAACACAAGGTCTCTGGCCATGGGGAATGTGTTCTGATATCTGCATCATTTTCAACCCTGGGCAGTGGTTGGAGATAAGGTCTAGGTTCTGAAGCCTGAAAAACCGAAGTTGGGAAGAGATGACGACCTAAGGCCATGGCGGGTCTGATATGCTCAGTGTGCGGTCAGCTGCCTGGGTGTTGGTCAGGAGGTTCGGGCTCAGGTTGTGTCAGTCAGTGCATTAGTCCCAGGTTAGACTATATGATTTGGGTACAGTCGAGTGCCGTATAGGTATATCCTCATTTGAGGTGCCTGGGGAGCTCAATAGGCAAGATATTTTTTCTAGAGGGCAGGCAGAGTGCTGCACTTTGGTTCCAGAATTGCCAAACTTGAGGGCTTCTGGGCCAGGAGTGTGAGGACAGAAGTCTGAGAACACAAGCTAGACTTGGGCTTCAGGCCGAGGACACGGCAGGTACCTCCTGCAGATCTGAACCAATATTTCATGCATCTGAAGTCACGGCGAGGATCAGACGTTGGCTTGGGTTGGAGTTTCTGTGCATGACTGCCCCTTCATGAACGGAGCGGAATCTCAAGGCCATGGAGGTTTTCCCACGTTGGGAGTTGTGGGATGCCCCCTTCAAGGATTCCTTCTGCGGGACAATTGAGACCTGTTGGGCAGCTCCAGGACATCCCATATGGAATGACTCCAGAGCACCGTTCGAGGATCAATGCCAGGGAATCCCGCCTCGCATTCCAATTTTCTCCCAGCAACAAGACAGTTGAGTTTTGATGGCTCTGCGGGCGCAATCGGGGCGGCTGTGTTGAAATGGACTTTCCCGAGGATGGGGCCTAATGTTTGTTTGTGTCCATGAGGGCCTTGGAATGGGGCGGTGACACCGGGACCCTGAAGTATTCTCCTAAGCTTTTGACATAGGTCCCATGCACAAGTTTCCTTGTGGAAACGAGATTTGTTCTGATGGGTGCCTCAGGAAACCCCCTATGCTGGTCTTGGAATCCAGGCTTTTGAGGAGACATGTCTGTAAACCAAAGCAATGGATCCGAATATGGCCTAGGGTCCTGTCTGGTTCCATCTTCTTCTCTGGGGACATCCATTTATGATATGAGTGGAGGTAGATGCTCAGCTGGTGTCAGACCGCCCTTGTTTGTCCCCGGAGACCTACACTATTGGGATGGCCTCGGGGACTTTTGAGAGTTCTCCTAATTTGTACGATTTTGGATAATGGAATGGGCAGAATACCCATGGATTGGGTAGGCACAGTCCTAATGTGTGGCTCCAGGGGCCCCAGCCTGTAGGGTGTGTGGCCCAGGAATCTGAGGACAGAAGTCTGAAAACACAAACTCAGCTTAGGTTGGGAACGTAGGTATGGCAGGGCCAATCTACAAACCATGAGAAGCACTCTTCAGGATATGAAGAAAGAGCGAGTCTGAGGCGCTTTCTCAGGCTTTTGTCTCTGGATTTTGTATCAAAGATGGGCGTGGAACGTGGGGAGGCCTCATGGGCCATGGACGAATCTTCCTCTCTGTGGATTTGGCCCGGTCCCAATTTCTTTCCATCAATCTGTGGGATGGGAGGTCTCCTCTCAGGTTTGTTACCTCAGGTGTCCCAACCAAAGAGGAATTCCAAAGCAGAGCCCTGGGGAAGAGTGAAGGGACAACCCAAACGTTGGTTATAAATTGGGGCCTAGGGGCATGGCAGACCCAATATGCTGTCTCTTCATCCAGCCACTGAGTGGCCTTACTTAAAGACTGGGCACAGGCTGAGGGTCAGCATGTGTGTTTGTGACCAATGTGGCCCGCGAGCATGGGCGGGACCTCATGGGCCACACTGGTTTCAACTACACTGAACTTTGGATAACAATCAAATCACAAGGTCTCTTGCCATGGGGAAGGAGCTCTGATTTCTGCATCATTTTCAACCCTGGGCAGTGTTTGGAGATAAGGTCTACGTTCTGAAGCCTGAAAACCGCAGTTGGGAAGAGATGACGACCTAAGGCCATGGCGGGTCTGATGTGCTCAGTGTGCGGTCAGCTGCCTGGGTGTTGGTCCGGAGGTTCGGGTTCAGGTTGTGTCAGACAGTGAATTAGTACCCAGGTTAGACTATATAATTCAGGTACAGTCGAGAGCCGTGTAGGTTTATCCTCATTTGAGGTGCCTGGGCTACTCATTAGGCAATATATTTTTTCTAGAGGCAGGCAGAGTGCTGCATTGTGGGTCCGGTATTGCCAAACATGAGGGATTCTGGACCAGGAGTGTGAGAACAAGTCTGAGAACAGAAGCTAGACTTGGGCTTCAGGCCGAGAGTACGGCTGGTACCCCCTGCAGATCTGAACGAATATCTCATGCTTCTGAAGTCACGGCGAGGATCAGACGTTGGCTCGGGTTTGAGTTTCTGTGCATGACTGCCCCTTCATGAACGGAGCGGAATCTCAAGGCCATGGAGGTTTTCCCACGTTGGGAGTTGTGGGATGCCCCCTTCAAGGATTCCTTCTGCGGGACAATTGAGACCTGTTGGGCAGCTCCAGGATATCCCATATGGAAGGACTCCAGAGCAACGTTCGGGGTGGATGCCTGGGAAGCGGGCCTCGCATTCCAAATGTCTCCTAGCAACAAGACAGTTGAGATCGGATAGCTCTGCGGGAGCAACTGGCGTGGCTGAGTTGAAATGGACTTTTAGGGTCGGGCCCATTGTGTGTTTGTGTCCATGAGGGTCTTGGAATGGGGCGTTGGCACCGGGACCCTGAAGTATTCTCCTAAGCTTTTGACATACCTCCCATGCACAAGTTTCCTTGTGGAGATGAGATTTGTTCTGAGGGGTGCCTCAGGAAACCCCCTATGCTGGTATTGGAAACCAGGCTTTTGAGGAGACATGCCTGTAAACCAAAACAATGGATCCGATTATGGCCTAGGGTCCTGTCTGGTTCAATCTTCTTCTCTGGTGATATCCATCTATGGAATGAGTGGAGGGAGATGCTCACCTGGTGTCACACCGCCCTTGTTTGTCCCTGGAGTCCTACACTATTGGGATGGCCTCGGGGACTTTGGAGAGTTTTCTTAATTGGTGAGATTTTGGACAATGGAATGGGCAGAATTCCCATGGATTGGGTAGGCACAGTCCTAATGTGTGGCTCCAGGGGCCCCAGCCTGGAGGGTGTGCGGCCCAGGACTTTGAGGACAGAAGTCTGAAAACACAAACTCAGCTAAGGTTTTGGGACGTAGGTATGGGAGGCCCAATCTACAAACCATGAGAAGTACCCCTCAGGATATGAAGAAAGAGCGAGTCTGAGGCACTTGCTCAGGCTTTTGTATCAACAATGGCTGTAGAATGTGGGGAGGCTTCATGGGATATGGACGAATCTTCCTCTCTGTGGATTTGGCCCGGTCCCAATAGTTTTTCTTCAATTGTCGGATGGGAGGTCTCCTTTCAGGTTTATTACCTCAGGTGTCCGAACAAAATAGGAATTCCAAAGCAGAGCCCTGGGGAAGAGTGAAGGGACAACCCAAACTTTGGTTAAAAATTGGGGCCTAGGTGCATGGCAGGCCCAATATGCTGTCTCTTCATCCAGCCACTGAGAGGCCTTACTTGAGGACTGGGCTCATGCTGAGGGTCACAATGTGTGTTTGTGACCAATGTGGCCCGCGAGCATGGGCGGGGCCTCATGGGCCACACTGGTTTCAACTACACTGGACTTTGGACAACCTGCCAAACACAAGGTCTCTGGCCATGGGGAATGTGTTCTGATATCTGCATCATTTTCAACCCTGGGCAGTGGTTGGAGATAAGGTCTAGGTTCTGAAGCCTGAAAAACCGAAGTTGGGAAGAGATGACGACCTAAGGCCATGGCGGGTCTGATATGCTCAGTGTGCGGTCAGCTGCCTGGGTGTTGGTCAGGAGGTTCGGGCTCAGGTTGTGTCAGTCAGTGCATTAGTCCCAGGTTAGACTATATGATTTGGGTACAGTCGAGTGCCGTATAGGTTTATCCTCATTTGAGGTGCCTGGGGAGCTCAATAGGCAAGATATTTTTTCTAGAGGGCAGGCAGAGTGCTGCACTTTGGTTCCAGAATTGCCAAACTTGAGGGCTTCTGGGCCAGGAGTGTGAGGACAGAAGTCTGAGAACACAAGCTAGACTTGGGCTTCAGGCCGAGGGCACGGCAGGTACCTCCTGCAGATCTGAACCAATATTTCATGCATCTGAAGTCACGGCGAGGATCAGACGTTGGCTCGGGTTGGAGTTTCTGTGCATGACTGCCCCTTCATGAACGGAGCGGAATCTCAAGGCCATGGAGGTTTTCCCACGTTGGGAGTTGTGGAATGCCCCCTTCAAGGATTCCTTCTGCGGGACAATTGAGACCTGTTGGTCAGCTCCAGGACATCCCATATGGAATGACTCCAGAGCACCGTTCGAGGATCGATGCCAGGGAATCCCGCCTCGCATTCCAATTTTCTCCCAGCAACAAGACAGTTGAGTTTTGATGGCTCTGCGGGAGCAATCGGGGCAGCTGTGTTGAAATGGACTTTCCCGAGGTTGGGGCCTAATGTGTGTTTGTGTCCATGAGGGCCTTGGAATGGGGCGGTGACACCGGGACCCTGAAGTATTCTCCTAAGCTTTTGACATAGGTCCCATGCACAAGTTTCCTTGTGGAAACGAGATTTGTTCTGATGGGTGCCTCAGGAAACCCCCTATGCTGGTCTTGGAATCCAGGCTTTTGAGGAGACATGACTGTAAACCAAAGCAATGGATCCGAATATGGCCTAGGGTCCTGTCTGGTTCCATCTTCTTCTCTGGGGACATCCATTTATGATATGAGTGGAGGTAGATGCTCAGCTGGTGTCAGACCGCCCTTGTTTGTCCCCGGAGACCTACACTATTGGGATGGCCTCGGGGACTTTGGAGAGTTCTCCTAATTTGTACGATTTTGGATAATGGAATGGGCAGAATTCCCATGGATTGGGTAGGCACAGTCCGAATGTGTGGCTCCAGGGGCCCCAGCCTGTAGGGTGTGTGGCCCAGGAATCTGAGGACAGAAGTCTGAAAACACAAACTCAGCTTAGGTTGGGAAAGTAGGTATGGCAGGGCCAATCTACAAACCATGAGAAGGACTCTTCAGGATATGAAGAAAGAGGGAGTCTGAGGCGCTTGCTCAGGCTTTTGTCTCTGGATTTTGTATCAAAGATGGGCGTGGAACGTGGGGAGGCCTCATGGGCCATGGACAAATCTTCCTCTCTGTGGATTTGGCCTGGTCCCAATTCCTTTACGTCAATCTGTGTGTTGGGAAGTGTCCTCTCAGGTTTGTTACCTCAGGTGTCCCAACTAAAGAGGAATTCCAAAGCAGAGCCCTGGGGAAGAGTGAAGGGATAACCCAAACGATGGTTATAAATTGGGGCCTAGGGTCATGGCAGACCCAATATGCTGTCTCTTCATCCAGCCACTGAGTGGCCTTACTTAAAGACTGGGCACAGGCTGAGGGTCAGCATGTGTTTTTCTGACCAATGTGGCCCGCGAGCATGGGTGGGGCCTCATGGGCCACACTGGTTTCAACTACACTGAACTTTGGATAACATGCCAATCACAAGGTCTCTTGCCATGGGGAAGGAGCTCTGATTTCTGCATCATTTTCAACCCTGGGCAGTGTTTGGAGATAAGGTCTACGTTCTGAAGCCTGAAAACCGCAGTTGGGAAGAGATGACGACCTAAGGCCATGGCGGGTCTGATGTGCTCAGTGTGCGGTCAGCTGCCTGGGTGTTGGTCCGGAGGATCGGGTTCAGGTTGTGTCAGACAGTGAATTAGTACCCAGGTTAGACTATATAATTCAGGTACAGTCGAGAGCCGTGTAGGTTTATCCTCATTTGAGGTGCCTGGGCTACTCATTAGGCAATATATTTTTTCTAGAGGCAGGCAGAGTGCTGCATTGTGGGTCCGGTATTGCCAAACATGAGGGATTCTGGACCAGGAGTGTGAGGACAAGTCTGAGAACAGAAGCTAGACTTGGGCTTCAGGCCGAGGGCACGGCTGGTACCCCCTGCAGATCTGAACGAATATCTCATGCTTCTGAAGTCACGGCGAGGATCAGACGTTGGCTCGGGTTGGAGTTTCTGTGCATGACTGCCCCTTCATGAACGGAGCGGAATCTCAAGGCCATGGAGGTTTTCCCACGTTGGGAGTTGTGGGATGCCCCCTTCAAGGATTCCTACTGCGGGACAATTGAGACCTGTTGGGCAGCTCCAGGATATCCCATATGGAAGGACTCCAGAGCACCGTTCGCGGTGGATGCCTGGGAAGCGGGCCTCGCATTCCAAATGTCTCCTAGCAACAAGACAGTTGAGATCGGATAGCTCTGCGGGAGCAACCGGCGTGGCTGAGTTGAAATGGACTTTTAGGGTCGGGCCCATTGTGTGTTTGTGTCCATGAGGGCCTTGGAATGGGGCGTTGGCCCCGGGACCCTGAAGTATTCTCCTAAGCTTTTGACATACCTCCCATGCACAAGTTTCCTTGTGGAGATGAGATTTGTTCTGATGGGTGCTTCAGGAAACCCCCTATGCTGGTATTGGAATCCAGGCTTTTGAGGAGACATGCCTGTAAACCAAAACAATGGATCCGATTATGGCCTAGGGTCCTGTCTGGTTCAATCTTCTTCTCTGGTGATATCCATCTATGGAATGAGTGGAGGGAGATGCTCACCTGGTGTCACACCGCCCTTGTTTGTCCCTGGAGACCTACACTATTGGGATGGCCTCGGGGACTTTGGAGAGTTTTCTTAATTGGTGAGATTTTGGACAATGGAATGGGCAGAATTCCCATGGATTGGGTAGGCACAGTCCTAATGTGTGGCTCCAGGGGCCTTAGCCTGGAGGGTGTGCGGCCCAGGACTTTGAGGACAGAAGTCTGAAAACACAAACTCAGCTAAGGTTTTGGGACGTAGGTATGGGAGGCCCAATCTACAAACCATGAGAAGTACCCCTAAGGATATGAAGAAAGAGCGAGTCTGAGGCACTTGCTCAGGCTTTTGTCTCTTGATTTTGTATCAAAAATGGCTGTAGATTGTGAGGAGGCCTCATGGGATATGGACGAATCTTCCTCTCTGTGGATTTGGCCCAGTTCCAATAGTTTTTCTTCAATTGTCGGATGGGAGGTCTCCTTTCAGGTTTATTACCTCATGTGTCCGAACAAAATAGGAATTCCAAAGCAGAGCCCTGGGGAAGAGTGAAGGGACAACCCAAACTATGGTTAAAAATTGGGGCCTAGGTGCATGGCAGGCCCAATATGCTGTCTCTTCATCCAGCCACTGAGAGGCCTTACTTGAGGACTGGGCTCATGCTGAGGGTCACAATGTGTGTTTGTGACCAATGTGGCCCGCGAGCATGGGCGGGGCCTCATGGGCCACACTGGTTTCAACTACACTGGACTTTGGACAACCTGCCAAACACAAGGTCTCTTGCCATGGGGAATGTGTTCTGATATCTGCATCATTTTCAACCCTGGGCAGTGTTTGGAGATAAGGTCTAGGTTCTGAAGCCTGAAAAACCGAAGTTGGGAAGAGATGACGACCTAAGGCCATGGCGGGTCTAATATGCTCAGTGTCCGGTCAGCTGCATGGGTGTTGGTCGGCAGGTTCGGGCTCAGGTTGTGTCAGTCAGTGCATTAGTCCCAGGTTAGACTATATGATTTGGGTACAGTCGAGTGCTGTATAGGTTTATCCTCATTTGAGGTGCCTGGGGAGCTCAATAGGCAAGATATTTTTTCTAGAGGGCAGGCAGAGTGCTGCACTTTGGTTCCAGAATTGCCAAACTTGAGGGCTTCTGGGCCAGGAGTGTGAGGACAGAAGTCTGAGAACACAAGCTAGACTTGGGCTTCAGGCCGAGGGCACGGCAGGTACCTCCTGCAGATCTGAACCAATATTTCATGCATCTGAAGTCACGGCGAGGATCAGACGTTGGCTCGGGTTGGAGTTTCTGTGCATGACTGCCCCTTCATGAACGGAGCGGAATCTCAAGGCCATGGAGGTTTTCCCACGTTGGGAGTTGTGGGATCCCCCTTCAAGGATTCCTTCTGCGGGACTATTGAGACCTGTTGGGTAGCTCCAGGATATCCCATATGGAAGGACTCCAGGGCACCGTTCGGGGTGGATGCCTGGGAAGCGGGCCTCGCATTCCAAATGTCTCCTAGCAACAAGACAGTTGAGATCGGATAGTTCTGCGGGAGCAACTGGCGTGGCTGAGTTGAAATGGACTTTTAGGGTCGGGCCATTGTGTGTTTGTGTCCATGAGGGCCTTGGAATGGGGCGTTGGCACCGGGACCCTGAAGTATTCTCCTAAGCTTTTGACATACCTCCCATGCACAAGTTTCCTTGTGGAGATGAGATTTGTTCTGAGGGGTGACTCAGGAAACCCCCTATGCTGGTATTGGAAACCAGGCTTTTTGAGGAGACATGCCTGTAAACCAAAACAATGGATCCGATTATGGCCTAGGGTCTTGTCTGGTTCAATCTTCTTCTCTGTTGATATCCATCTATGGAATGATTGGAGGGAGATGCTCACCTGGTGTCACACCGCCCTTGTTTGTCCCTGGAGACCTACACTATTGGGATGGCCTCGGGGACTTTGGAGAGTTTTCTTAATTGGTGAGAATTTGGACAATGGAATGGGCAGAATTCCCATGGATTGGGTAGGCACAGTCCTAATGTGTGGCTCCAGGGGCCCCAGCCTGGAGGGTGTGCGGCCCAGGACTTTGAGGACAGAAGTCTGAAAACACAAACTCAGCTAATGTTTTGGGACGTAGGTATGGGAGGCCCAATCTACAAACCATGAGAAGTACCCCTCAGGATATGAAGAAAGAGCGAGTCTGAGGCACTTGCTCAGGCTTTTGTCTCTGGATTTTGTATCAACAATGGCTGTAGAATGTGGGGAGGCCTCATGGGATATGGACGAATCTTCCTCTCTGTGGATTTGGCCCGGTCCCAATAGTTTTCTTAAATTATCGGATGGGAGGTCTCCTTTCAGGTTTATTACCTCAGGTGTCCGAACAAAATAGGAATTCCAAAGCAGAGCCCTGGGGAAGAGTGAAGGGACAACCCAAACTATCGTTAAAAATTGGGGCCTAGGTGCATGGCAGGCCCAATATACTGTCTCTTCATCCAGCCACTGAGAGGCCTTACTTGAGGACTGGGCTCATGCTGAGGGTCACAATGTGTGTTTGTGACCAATGTGGCCCGCGAGCATGGGCGGGGCCTCATGGGCCACACTGGTTTCAACTACACTGGACTTTGGACAACCTGCCAAACACAAGGTCTCTGGCCATGGGGAATGTGTTCTGATATCTGCATCATTTTCAACCCTGGGCAGTGGTTGGAGATAAGGTCTAGGGTCTGAAGCCTAAAAAACCGAAGATGGGAAGAGATGACGACCTAAGGCCACGGCGGGTCTGATATGCTCAGTGTGCGGTCAGCTGCCTGGGTGTTGGTCAGGAGGTTCGGGCTCAGGTTGTGTCAGTCAGTGCATTAGTCCCAGGTTAGACTATATGATTTGGGTACAGTCGAGTGCCGTATAGGTTTATCCTCATTTGAGGTGCCTGGGGAGCTCAATAGGCAAGATATTTTTTCTAGAGGGCAGGCAGAGTGCTGCACTTTGGCTCCAGAATTGCCAAACTTGAGGGCTTCTGGGCCAGGAGTGTGAGGACAGAAGTCTGAGAACACAAGCTAGACTTGGGCTTCAGGCCGAGGGCACGGCAGGTACCTCCTGCAGATCTGAACGAATATTTCATGCATCTGAAGTCACGGCGAGGATCAGACGTTGGCTCGAGTTGGAGTTTCTGTGCATGACTGCCCCTTCATGAACGGAGCGGAATCTCAAGGCCATGGAGGTTTTCCCACGTTGGGAGTTGTGGGATGCCCCCTTCAAGGATTCCTTCTGCGGGACAATTGAGACCTGTTGGTCAGCTCCAGGACATCCCATATGGAATGACTCCAGAGCACCGTTCGAGGATCGATGCCAGGGAATCCCGCCTCGCATTCCAATTTTCTCCCAGCAACAAGACAGTTGAGTTTTGATGGCTCTGCGGGAGCAATCGGGGCGGCTGTGTTGAAATGGACTTTCCCGAGGTTGGGGCCTAATGTGTGTTTGTGTCCATGAGGGCCTTGGAATGGGGCGGTGACACCGGGACCCTGAAGTATTCTCCTAAGCTTTTGACATAGGTCCCATGCACAAGTTTCCTTGTGGAAACGAGATTTGTTCTGATGGGTGCCTCAGGAAAACCCGTATGCTGGTCTTGGAATCCAGGCTTTTGAGGAGACATGTCTGTAAACCAAAGCAATGGATCCGAATATGGCCTAGGGTCCTGTCTGGTTCCATCTTCTTCTCTGGGGACATCCATTTATTATATGAGTGGAGGTAGATGCTCAGCTGGTGTCAGACCGCCCTTGTTTGTCCCCGGAGACCTACACTATTGCGATGGCCTCGGGGACTTTGGAGAGTTCTCCTAATTTGTACGATTTTGGATAATGGAATGGGCAGAATTCCCATAGATAGGGTAGGCACAGTCCTAATGTGTGGCTCCAGGGGCCCCAGCCTGTAGGGTGTGTGGCCCAGGAATCTGAGGACAGAAGTCTGAAAACACAAACTCAGCTTAGGTTGGGAACGTAGGTATGGCAGAGCCAATCTACAAACCATGAGAAGCACTCTTCAGGATATAAGAAAGAGCGAGTCTGAGGCTGTTGCTCAGGCTTTTGTCTCTGGATTTTGTATCAAAGATGGGCGTGGAACTGGGGAGGCCTCATGGGCCATGGACGAATCTTCCTCTCTGTGGATTTGGCCCGGTCCCAATTTCTTTCCATCAATCTGTGGGATGGGAGGTCTCCTCTCAGGTTTGTTACCTCAGGTGTCCCTACCAAAGAGGAATTCCAAAGCAGAGCCCTGGGGAAGAGTGAAGGGACAACCCAAACGATGGTTATAAATTGGGGCCTAGGGGCATGGCAGACCCAATATGCTGTCTCTTCATCCAGCCACTGAGTGGCCTTACTTAAAGACTGGGCACAGGCTGAGGGTCAGCATGTGTGTTTGTGACCAATGTGGCCCGCGAGCTTGGGCGGGGCCTCATGGGCCACACTGGTTTCAACTACACTGAACTTTGGATAACATGCCAATCACAAGGTCTCTTGCCATGGGGAAGGAGCTCTGATTTCTGCATCATTTTCAACCCTGGGCAGTGTTTGGAGATAAGGTCTACGTTCTGAAGCCTGAAAACCGCAGTTGGGAAGAGATGACGACCTAAGGCCATGGCGGGTCTGATGTGCTCAGTGTGCGGTCAGCTGCCTGGGTGTTGGTCCGGAGGTTCGGGTTCAGGTTGTGTCAGACAGTGAATTAGTACCCAGGTTAGACGATATAATTCAGGTACAGTCGAGAGCCGTGTAGGTTTATCCTCATTTGAGGTGCCTGGGCTACTCATTAGGAAATATATTTTTTCTAGAGGCAGGCAGAGTGCTGCATTGTGGGTCCGGTATTGCCAAACATGAGGGATTCTGGAACAGGAGTGTGAGGACAAGTCTGAGAACAGAAGCTAGACTTGGGCTTCAGACCGAGGGCACGGCTGGAACCCCCTGCAGATCTGAACGAATATCTCATGCTTCTGAAGTCACGGCGAGGATCAGACGTTGGCTCGGGTTGGAGTTTCTGTGCATGACTGCCCCTTCATGAACGGAGCGGAATCTCAAGGCCATGGAGGTTTTCCCACGTTGGGAGTTGTGGGATGCCCCCTTCAAGGATTCCTTCTGCGGGACAATTGAGACCTGTTGGGCAGCTCCAGGATATCCCATATGGAAGGACTCCAGAGCACCGTTCGGGGTGGATGCCTGGGAAGCGGGCCTCGCATTCCAAATGTCTCCTAGCAACAAGACAGTTGAGATCGGATAGCTCTGCGGGAGCAACCAGCGTGGCTGAGTTGAAATGGACTTTTAGGATCGGGCCCATTGTGTGTTTGTGTCCATGAGGGCCTTGGAATGGTGCGTTGGCCCCGGGACCCTGAAGTATTCTCCTAAGCTTTTGACATACCTCCCATGCACAAGTTTCCTTGTGGAGATGAGATTTGTTCTGAGGGGTGCTTCAGGAAACCCCCTATGCTGGTATTGGAATCCAGGCTTTTGAGGAGACATGCCTGTAAACCAAAACAATGGATCCGATTATGGCCTAGGGTCCTGTCTGGTTCAATCTTCTTCTCTGGTGATATCCATCTATGGAATGAGTGGAGGGAGATGCTCACCTGGTGTCACACCGCCCTTGTTTGTCCCTGGAGACCTACACTATTGGGATGGCCTCGGGGACTTTGGAGAGTTTTCTTAATTGGTGAGATTTTGGACAATGGAATGGGCAGAATTCCCATGGATTGGGTAGGCACAGTCCTAATGTGTGGCTCCAGGGGCCCCAGCCTGGAGGGTGTGCGGCCCAGGACTTTGAGGACAGAAGTCTGAAAACACAAACTCAGCTAAGGTTTTGGGACGTAGGTATGGGAGGCCCAATCTACAAACCATGAGAAGTACCCCTCAGGATATGAAGAAAGAGCGAGTCTGAGGCACTTGCTCAGGCTTTTGTATCAACAATGGCTGTAGAATGTGGGGAGGCCTCATGGGATATGGACGAATCTTCCTCTCTGTGGATTTGGCCCGGTCCCAATAGTTTTTCTTCAATTGTCGGATGGGAGGTCTCCTTTCAGGTTTATTACCTCAGGTGTCCGAACAAAATAGGAATTCCAAAGCAGAGCCCTGGGGAAGAGTGAAGGGACAACCCAAACTATGGTTAAAAATTGGGGCCTAGGTGCATGGCAGGCCCAATATGCTGTCTCTTCATCCAGCCACTGAGAGGCCTTACTTGAGGACTGGGCTCATGCTGAGGGTCACAATGTGTGTTTGTGACCAATGTGGCCCGCGAGCATGGGCGGGGCCTCATGGGCCACACTGGTTTCAACTACACTGGACTTTGGACAACCTGCCAAACACAAGGTCTCTGGCCATGGGGAATGTGTTCTGATATCTGCATCATTTTCAACCCTGGGCAGTGGTTGGAGATAAGGTCTAGGTTCTGAAGCCTGAAAAACCGAAGATGGGAAGAGATGAAGACCTAAGGCCATGGCGGGTCTGATATGCTCAGTGTGCGGTCAGCTGCCTGGGTGTTGGTCAGGAGGTTCGGGCTCAGGTTGTGTCAGTCAGTGCATTAGTCCCAGGTTAGACTATATGATTTGGGTACAGTCGAGTGCCGTATAGGTTTATCCTCATTTGAGGTGCCTGGGGAGCTCAATAGGCAAGATATTTTTTCTAGAGGGCAGGCAGAGTGCTGCACTTTGGCTCCAGAATTGCCAAACTTGAGGGCTTCTGGGCCAGGAGTGTGAGGACAGAAGTCTGAGAACACAAGCTAGACTTGGGCTTCAGGCCGAGGGCACGGCAGGTACCTCCTGCAGATCTGAACCAATATTTCATGCATCTGAAGTCACGGCGAGGATCAGACGTTGGCTCGGGTTGGAGTTTCTGTGCATGACTGCCCCTTCATGAACGGAGCGGAATCTCAAGTCCATGGAGGTTTTCCCACGTTGGGAGTTGTGGAATGCCCCCTTCAAGGATTCCTTCTGCGGGACAATTGAGACCTGTTGGTCAGCTCCAGGACATCCCATATGGAATGACTCCAGAGCACCGTTCGAGGATCGATGCCAGGGAATCCCGCCTCGCATTCCAATTTTCTCCCAGCAACAAGACAGTTGAGTTTTGATGGCTCTGCGGGAGCAATCGGGGCGGCTGTGTTGAAATGGACTTTCCCGAGGTTGGGGCCTAATGTGTGTTTGTGTCCATGAGGGCCTTGGAATGGGGCGGTGACACCGGGACCCTGAAGTATTCTCCTAAGCTTTTGACATAGGTCCCATGCACAAGTTTCCTTGTGGAAACGAGATTTGTTCTGAGGGGTGCCTCAGGAAACCCCCTATGCTGGTCTTGGAATCCAGGCTTTTGAGGAGACATGACTGTAAACCAAAGCAATGGATCCGAATATGGCCTAGGGTCCTGTCTGGTTCCATCTTCTTCTCTGGGGACATCCATTTATGATATGAGTGGAGGTAGATGCTCAGCTGGTGTCAGACCGCCCTTGTTTGTCCCCGGAGACCTACACTATTGGGATGGCCTCGGGGACTTTGGAGAGTTCTCCTAATTTGTACGATTTTGGATAATGGAATGGGCAGAATTCCCATGGATTGGGTAGGCACAGTCCTAATGCGTGGCTCCAGGGGCCCCAGCCTGTAGGGTGTGTGGCCCAGGAATCTGAGGACAGAAGTCTGAAAACACAAAATCAGCTTTGGTTGGGAACGTAGGTATGGCAGGGCCAATCTACAAACCATGAGAAGGACTCTTCAGGATATGAAGAAAGAGGGAGTCTGAGGCGCGTGCTCAGGCTTTTGTCTCTGGATTTTGTATCAAAGATGGGCGTGGAACGTGGGGAGGCCTCATGGGCCATGGACAAATCTTCCTCTCTGTGGATTTGGCCTGGTCCCAATTCCTTTACTTCAATCTGTGGGTTGGGAAGTGTCCTCTCAGGTTTGTTACCTCAGGTGTCCCAACTAAAGAGGAATTCCAAAGCAGAGCCCTGGGGAAGAGTGAAGGGATAACCCAAACGATGGTTATAAATTGGGGCCTAGGGTCATGGCAGACCCAATATGCTGTCTCTTCATCCAGCCACTGAGTGGCCTTACTTAAAGACTGGGCATAGGCTGAGGGTCAGCATGTGTGTTTGTGACCAATGTGGCCCGCGAGCATGGGCGGGGCCTCATGGGCCACACTGGTTTCAACTACACTGAACTTTGGATAACATGCCAATCTCAAGGTCTCTTGCCATGGGGAAGGAGCTCTGATTTCTGCATCATTTTCAACCCTGGGCAGTGTTTGGAGATCAGGTCTACGTTCTGAAGCCTGAAAACCGCAGTTGGGAAGAGATGACGACCTAAGGCCATGGCGGGTCTGATGTGCTCAGTGTGCGGTCAGCTGCCTGGGTGTTGGTCCGGAGGTTCGGGTTCAGGTTGTGTCAGACAGTGAATTAGTACCCAGGTTAGACTATATAATTCAGGTACAGTCGAGAGCCGTGTAGGTTTATCCTCATTTGAGGTGCCTGGGCTACTCATTAGGCAATATATTTTTTCTAGAGGCAGGCAGAGTGCTGCATTGTGGGTCCGGTATTGCCAAACATGAGGGATTCTGGACCAGGAGTGTGAGGACAAGTCTGAGAACAGAAGCTAGACTTGGGCTTCAGGCCGAGGGCACGGCTGGTACCCCCTGCAGATCTGAACGAATATCTCATGCTTCTGAAGTCACCGCGAGAATCAGACGTTGGCTCGGGTTGGAGTTTCTGTGCATGACTGCCCCTTCATGAACGGAGCGGAATCTCAAGGCCATGGAGGTTTTCCCACGTTGGGAGTTGTGGGATGCCCCCTTCAAGGATTCCTTCTGCGGGACAATTGAGACCTGTTGGGCAGCTCCAGGATATCCCATATGGAAGGACTCCAGAGCACCGTTCGGGGTGGATGCCTGGGAAGCGGGCCTCGCATTCCAAATGTCTCCTAGCAACAAGACAGTTGAGATCGGATAGCTCTGCGGGAGCAACCGGCGTGGCTGAGTTGAAATGGACTTTTAGGATCGGGCCCATTGTGTGTTTGTGTCCATGAGGGCCTTGGAATGGGGCGTTGGCACCGGGACCCTGAAGTATTCTCCTAAGCTTTTGACATACCTCCCATGCACAAGTTTCCTTGTGGAGATGAGATTTGTTCTGAGGGGTGCCTCAGGAAACCCCCTATGCTGGTATTGGAATCCAGGCTTTTGAGGAGACATGCCTGTAAACCAAAACAATGGATCCGATTATGGCCTAGGGTCCTGTCTGGTTCAATCTTCTTCTCTGGTGATATCCATCTATGGAATGAGTGGAGGGAGATGCTCACCTGGTGTCACACCGCCCTTGTTTGTCCCTGGAGACCTACACTATTGGGATGGCCTCGGGGACTTTGGAGAGTTTTCTTAATTGGTGAGATTTTGGACAATGGAATGGGCAGAATTCCCATGGATTGGGTAGGCACAGTCCTAATGTGTGGCTCCAGGGGCCCCAGCCTGGAGGGTGTGCGGCCCAGGACTTTGAGGACAGAAGTCTGAAAACACAAACTCAGCTAAGGTTTTGGGACGTAGGTATGGGAGGCCCAATCTACAAACCATGAGAAGTACCCCTCAGGATATGAAGAAAGAGCGAGTCTGAGGCACTTGCTCAGGCTTTTGTCTCTGGATTTTGTATCAACAATGGCTGTAGAATGTGGGGAGGCCTCATGGGATATGGACGAATCTTCCTCTCTGTGGATTTGGCCCAGTCCCAATAGTTTTTCTTCAATTGTCGGATGGGAGGTCTCCTTTCAGGTTTATTACCTCAGGTGTCCGAACAAAATAGGAATTCCAAAGAGGAGCCCTGGGGAAGAGTGAAGGGACAACCCAAACTATGGTTAAAAATTGGGGCCTAGCCCTACAAGTGGTAGATCAGAAAGGAACAGAGACCATATACAATAACAGTCACCTTACAGGCAATACAATGGCCCTAAATTCATATCTCTCAATAGTTACCCTGAATGTGAATGGGCTAAATGCCCCTGTCAAAAGACACAGGATATCAGAATGGATAAAAAAACAAAACCCATCTATATGTTGCCTCCAAGAAACTCATTTTAAGCCCGAAGACACCTCCAGACTTAAAGTGAGGGGGTGGAAAAGAATTTACCACGCTAATGGACATCAGAAGAAAGCAGGAGTGGCAATCCTTATATCAGATCAATTAGATTTTAAGCCAAAGACTATAATAAGAGATGAGGAAGGACACTATATCATACTCAAAGGGTCTGTCCAACAAGAAGATTTAACAATTTTAAATATCTATGCCCCCAACGTGGGAGCAGCCAACTATATAAACCAATTAATAACAAAATCAAAGAAACACATCAACAACAATACAATAATAGTAGGGGACTTTAACACTCCCCTCACTGAAATGGACAGGTCATCCAAGCAAAAGATCAGCAAGGAATAAAGGCCTTAAACGACACACTGGACCAGATGGACATCACAGATATATTCAGAACATTTCATCCCAAAGCAACAGAATACACTTTCTTCTCTAGTGCACATGGAACATTCTCCAGAATAGATCACATCCTCGGTCCTAAATCAGGACTCAACCGGTATCAAAAGATTGGGATCATTCCCTGCATATTTTCAGACCACAATGCTCTAAAGCTAGAACTCAACCACAAAAGGAAGTTTGGAAAGAACCAAAATACATGGAGACTAAACAGTATCCTTCTAAAGAATGAATGGGTCAACCGGGAAATTAAAGAAGAATTGAAAAAAATCATGGAAACAAATGATAATGAAAATACAACGGTTCAAAATCTGTGGGACACAATAAAGGCAGTCCTGAGAGGAAAATATATAGCGGTACAAGCCTTTCTCAAGAAACAAGAAAGGTCTCAGGTACACAACCTAACCCTACACCTAAAGGAGCTGGAGAAAGAACAAGAAAGAAACCCTAAGCCCAGCAGGAGAAGAGAAATCATAAAGATCAGAGCAGAAATCAATGAAATAGAAGCCAAAAAAACAATAGAACAAATCAACGAAACTAGGAGCTGGTTCTTTGAAAGAATTAATAAAATTGATAAACCCCTGGCCCGACTTATCAAAAAGAAAAGAGAAAGGACCCAAATAAATAAAATCATGAATGAAAGAGGAGAGATCACAACTAACACCAAAGAAATACAAACTATTATAAGAACATACTATGAGCAACTCTACGGCAATAAACTTGACAATC
Organism: Mustela nivalis; assembly: GCF_964662115.1. NCBI lineage: Eukaryota > Metazoa > Chordata > Mammalia > Carnivora > Mustelidae > Mustela > Mustela nivalis. The sequence goes on along the minus strand of NW_028136446.1, from coordinate 409,272 downwards.
TGGAAGAAATGGATGCATTCCTAGAAACATATAAACTACCACAACTGAACCAGGAAGAAATAGAAAGCCTGAACAGACCCATAACCAGTAAGGAGATTGAAACAGTCATTAAAAATCTCCAAACAAACAAAAGCCCAGGGCCAGATGGCTTCCCGGGGGAATTCTACCAAACATTTAAAGAAGAACTAATTCCTATTCTCCTGAAACTGTTCCAAAAAATAGAAATGGAAGGAAAACTTCCAAACTCATTTTATGAGGCCAGCATCACCTTGATCCCAAAACCAGACAAGGATCCCACCAAAAAAGAGAGCTATAGACCGATATCCTTGATGAACACAGATGCGAAAATACTCAACAAAATACTAGCCAATAGGATTCAACAGTACATTAAAAAGATTATTCACCAAGACCAAGTGGGATTTATTCCAGGGCTGCAAGGTTGGTTCAACATCCGCAAATCAGTCAATGTGATACAACACATCAATAAAAGAAAGAACAAGAACCATATGATACTTTCAATAGATGCTGAAAAAGCATTTGACAAAGTACAGCATCCCTTCCTGATCAAAACTCTTCAAAGTGTAGGGATAGAGGGCACATACCTCAATATCATCAAAGCCATCTATGAAAAACCCACCGCAAATATCATTCTCAATGGAGAAAAACTGAAAGCTTTTCCGCTAAGGTCAGGAACACGGCAGGGATGTCCATTATCACCACTGCTATTCAACATAGTACTAGAGGTCCTAGCCTCAGCAATCAGACAACAAAAGGAAATTAAAGGCATCCAAATCGGCAAAGAAGAAGTCAAATTATCACTCTTCACAGATGATATGATACTATATGTGGAAAACCCAAAAGACTCCACTCCAAAACTGCTAGAACTTATACAGGAATTCAGTAAAGTGTCAGGATATAAAATCAATGCACAGAAATCAGTTGCATTTCTCTACACCAACAGCAAGACAGAAGAAAGAGATATTAAGGAGTCAATCCCATTTACAATTGCATCCAAAACCATAAGATACCTAGGAATAAACCTAACCAAAGAGACACAGAATCTATACTCAGAAAACTATAAAGTACTCATGAAAGAAATTGAGGAAGACACAAAGAAATGGAAAAATGTTCCATGCTCCTGGATTGGAAGAATAAATATTGTGAAAATGTCTATGCTACCTAAAGCAATCTACACATTTAATGCAATTCCTATCAAAGTACCATCCATCTTTTTCAAAGAAATGGAACAAATAATGCTAAAATTTATATGGAACCAGAAAAGACCTCGAATAGCCAAAGGGATATTGAAAAAGAAAGCCAACGTTGGTGGCATCACAATTCCGGACTTCAAGCTCTATTACAAAGCTGTCATCATCAAGACAGCATGGTACTGGCACAAAAACAGACACATAGATCAATGGAACAGAATAGAGAGCCCAGAAATAGACCCTCAAATCTATGGTCAACTCATCTTCGACAAAGCAGGAAAGAATGTCCAATGGAAAAAAGACAGCCTCTTCAATAAATGGTGCTGGGAAAATTGCACAGCCACATGCAGAAAAATGAAATTGGACCATTTCCTTACACCACACACAAAAATAGACTCAAAATGGATGAAGGACCTCAATGTGCGAAAGGAATCCATCAAAATCCTTGAGAACACAGGCAGCAACCTCTTCGACCTCTGCCGCAGCAACATCTTCCTAGGAACAACGCAAAAGGCAAGGGAAGCAAGGGAAAAAATGAACTACTGGGATTTCATCAAGATCAAAAGCTTTTGCACAGCAAAGGAAACAGTTAACAAAATCAAAAGACAACTGACAGAATGGGAGAAGATATTTGCAAACGACATATCAGATAAAGGACTAGTGTCCAGAATCTATAAAGAACTTAGCAAACTCAACACCCAAAGAACAAATAATCCAATCAAGAAATGGGCAGAGGACATGAACAGACATTTCTGCAAAGAAGACATCCAGATGGCCAACAGACACATGAAAAAGTGCTCCACATCACTCGGCATCAGGGAAATACAAATCAAAACCACAATGAGATATCACCTCACACCAGTCAGAATGGCTAAAATCAACAAGTCAGGAAATGACAGATGCTGGCGAGGATGTGGAGAAAGGGGAACCCTCCTACACTGTTGGTGGGAATGCAAGCTGGTGCAGCCACTCTGGAAAACAGTGTGGAGGTTCCTCAGAATGTTGAAAATAGAACTGCCCTATGACCCAGCAATTGCACTATTGGGTATTTACCCTAAAGATACAAAAGTAGTGATCCAAAGGGGCACATGCACCCGAATGTTTATAGCAGCAATGTCCACAATAGCCAAACTATGGAAAGAACCTAGATGTCCATCCACAGATGAATGGATCAAGAAGATGTGGTATATATACACAATGGAATACTATGCAGCCATCAAAAGAAATGAAATCTTGCCATTTGCGACAACATGGATGGAACTAGAGCGTATCATGCTTAGCGAAATAAGTCAAGGAGAGAAAGACAACTATCATATGATCTCCCTGATATGAGGAAGTGGTTATGCAACATGGAGGCTTAAGTGGGTAGAAGAAGAAAAAATGAAACAAGATGGGATTGGGAGGGAGACTAAACATAAGTGACTCTTAATCTCACAAAACAAACTGAGGGTTGCTGGGGAAAGGGGGTTTGGGAGAAGGGGGTGGGATTATGGACATTGGGGAGGGTATGTGCTTTGGTGAGTGCTGTGAAGTGTGTAAACCTGGTGATTCACAGACCTGTACCCCTGGGGATAAAAATATATGTTTATAAAAAATAAAAAGTTAAAAAAAAAAATTAAAAAAAAAAAAAAAAAAGAAAGTCGAATAATGAAATGAAAAAAAAAAAAATTGGGGCCTAGGTGCATGGCAGGCCCAATATGCTGTCTATTCATCCAGCCACTGAGAGGCCTTACTTGAGGACTGGGCTCATGCTGAGGGTCACAATGTGTGTTTGTGACCAATGTGGCCCGCGAGCATGGGCGGGGCCTCATGGGCCACACTGGTTTCAACTACACTGGACTTTGGACAACCTGCCAAACACAAGGTCTCTGGCCATGGGGAATGTGTTCTGATATCTGCATCATTTTCAACCCTGGGCAGTGGTTGGAGATAAGGTCTAGGTTCTGAAGCCTGAAAAACCGAAGTTGGGAAGAGATGACGACCTAAGGCCATGGCGGGTCTGATATGCTCAGTGTGCGGTCAGCTGCCTGGGTGTTGGTCAGGAGGTTCGGGCTCAGGTTGTGTCAGTCAGTGCATTAGTCCCAGGTTAGACTATATGATTTGGGTACAGTCGAGTGCCGTATAGGTTTATCCTCATTTGAGGTGCCTGGGGAGCTCAATAGGCAAGATATTTTTTCTAGAGGGCAGGCAGAGTGCTGCACTTTGGTTCCAGAATTGCCAAACTTGAGGGCTTCTGGGCCAGGAGTGTGAGGACAGAAGTCTGAGAACACAAGCTAGACTTGGGCTTCAGGCCGAGGGCACGACAGGTACCTCCTGCAGATCTGAACCAATATTTCATGCATCTGAAGTCACGGCGAGGATCAGACGTTGGCTCAGGTTGGAGTTTCTGTGCATGACTGCACCTTCATGAACAGAGCGGAATCTCAAGGCCATGGAGGTTTTCCCACGTTGGGAGTTGTGGAATGCCCCCTTCAAGGATTCCTTCTGCGGGACAATTGAGACCTGTTGGTCAGCTCCAGGACATCCCATATGGAATGACTCCAGAGCACCGTTCGAGGATCGATGCCAGGGAATCCCACCTCGCATTCCAATTTTCTCCCAGCAACAAGACAGTTGAGTTTTGATGGCTCTGCGGGAGCAATCGGGGCGGCTGTGTTGAAATGGACTTTCCCGAGGTTGGGGCCTAATGTGTGTTTGTGTCCATGAGGGCCTTGGAATGGGGCGGTGACACCGGGACCCTGAAGTATTCTCCTAAGCTTTTGACATAGGTCCCATGCACAAGTTTCCTTGTGGAAACGAGATTTGTTCTGATGGGTGCCTCAAAAAACCCCCTATGCTGGTCTTGGAATCCAGGCTTTTGAGGAGACATGTCTGTATACCAAAGCAATGGATCCGAATATGGCCTAGGGTCCTGTCTGGTTCCATCTTCTTCTCTGGGGACATCCATTTATGATATGAGTGGAGGTAGATGCTCAGCTGGTGTCAGACCGCCCTTGTTTGTCCCCGGAGACCTACACTATTGGGATGGCCTCGGGGACTTTGGAGAGTTCTCCTAATTTGTACGATTTTGGATAATGGAATGGGCAGAATGCCCATGGATTGGGTAGGCACAGTCCTAATGTGTGGCTCCAGGGGCCCCAGCCTGTAGGGTGTGTGGCCCAGGAATCTGAGGACAGAAGTCTGAAAACACAAACTCAGCTTAGGTTGGGAACGTAGGTATGGCAGGGCCAATCTACAAACCATGAGAAGGACTCTTCAGGATATGAAGAAAGAGGGAGTCTGAGGCGCTTGCTCAGGCTTTTGTCTCTGGATTTTGTATCAAAGATGGGCGTGGAACGTGGGGAGGCCCCATGGGCCATGGACGAATCTTCCTCTCTGTGGATTTGGCCCGGTCCCAATTTCTTTCCGTCAATCTGTGGGATGGGAGGTCTCCTCTCAGGTTTGTTACCTCAGGTGTCCCAACCAAAGAGGAATTCCAAAGCAGAGCCCTGGGGAAGAGTGAATGGACAACCCAAACGATGGTTATAAATTGGGGCCTAGGGGCATGGCAGACCCAATAGGCTGTCTCTTCATCCAGCCACTGAGTGGCCTTACTTAAAGACTGGGCACAGGCTGAGGGTCAGCATGTGTGTTTGTGACCAATGTGGCCCGCGAGCATGGGCAGGGCCTCATGGGCCACACTGGTTTCAACTACACTGAACTTTGGATAACATGCCAATCACAAGGTCTCTTGCCATGGGGAAGGAGCTCTGATTTCTGCATCATTTTCAACCCTGGGCAGTTTTTGGAGATAAGGTCTACGTTCTGAAGCCTGAAAACCGCAGTTGGGAAGAGATGACGACCTAAGGCCATGGCGGGTCTGATGTGCTCAGTGTGCGGTCAGCTGCCTGGGTGTTGGTCCGGAGGTTCGGGTTCAGGTTGTGTCAGACAGTGAATTAGTACCCAGGTTAGACTATATAATTCAGGTACAGTCGAGAGCCGTGTAGGTTTATCCTCATTTGAGGTGCCTGGGCTACTCATTAGGCAATATATTTTTTCTAGAGGCAGGCAGAGTGCTGCATTGTGGGTCCGGTATTGCCAAACATGAGGGATTCTGGACCAGGAGTGTGAGGACAAGTCTGAGAACAGAAGCTAGACTTGGGCTTCAGGCCGAGGGCACGGCTGGTACCCCCTGCAGATCTGAACGAATATCTCATGCTTCTGAAGTCACGGCGAGGATCAGACGTTGGCTCGGGTTGGAGTTTCTGTGCATGACTGCCCCTTCATGAACGGAGCGGAATCTCAAGGCCATGGAGGTTTTCCCACGTTGGGAGTTGTGGGATGCCCCCTTCAAGGATTCCTTCTGCGGGACAATTGAGACCTGTTGGGCAGCTCCAGGATATCCCATATGGAAGGACTCCAGAGCACCGTTCGGGGTGGATGCCTGGGAAGCGGGCCTCGCATTCCAAATGTCTCCTAGCAACAAGACAGTTGAGATCGGATAGCTCTGCGGGAGCAACTGGCGTGGCTGAGTTGAAATGGACTTTTAGGATCGGGCCCATTGTGTGTTTGTGTCCATGAGGGCCTTGGAATGGGGCGGTGGCACTGGGACCCTGAAGTATTCTCCTAAGGTTTTGACATACCTCCCATGCACAAGTTTCCTTGTGGAGATGAGATTTGTTCTGAGGGGTGCCTCAGGTAACCCCCTATGCTGGTATTGGAATCCAGGCTTTTGAGGAGACATGCCTGTAAACCAAAACAATGGATCCGATTATGGCCTAGGGTCCTGTCTGGTTCAATCTTCTTCTCTGGTGATATCCATCTATGGAATGAGTGGAGGGAGATGCTCACCTGGTGTCACACCGCCCTTGTTTGTCCCTGGAGACCTACACTATTGGGATGGCCTCGGGGACTTTGGAGAGTTTTCTTAATTGGTTAGATTTTGGACAATGGAATGGGCAGAATTCCCATGGATTGGGTAGGCACAGTCCTAATGTGTGGCTCCAGGGGCCCCAGCCTGGAGGGTGTGCGGCCCAGGACTTTGAGGACAGAAGTCTGAAAACACAAACTCAGCTAAGGTTTTGGGACGTAGGTATGGGAGGCCCAATCTACAAACCATGAGAAGTACCCCTCAGGATATGAAGAAAGAGCGAGTCTGAGACACGTGCTCAGGATTTTGTCTCTGGATTTTGTATCAAAGATGGGTGTGGAACGTGGGGAGGCCTCATGAGCCATGGACGAATCTTCCTCTCTGTGGATTTGACCCGGTCCCAATTTCGTTCCGTCAATCTGTGGGATGGGAGGTCTCCTCTCAGGTTTGTTACCTCAGGTGTCCCAACCAAAGAGGAATTCCAAAGCAGAGCCCTGGGGAAGAGTGAAGGGACAACCCAAACGATGGTTATAAATTGGGGCCTAGGGGCATGGCAGACCCAATATGCTGTCTCTTCATCCAGCCACTGAGTGGCCTTACTTAAAGACTGGGCACAGGCTGAGGGTCAGCATGTGTGTTTGTGACCAATGTGGCCCGCGAGCATGGGCGGGGCCTCATGGGCCACACTGGTTTCAACTACACTGAACTTTGGATAACATGCCAATCACAAGGTCTCTTGCCATGGGGAAGGAGCTCTGATTTCTGCATCATTTTCAACCCTGGGCCGTGGTTGGAGATAAGGTCTAGGTTCTGAAGCCTGAAAACCACAGTTGGGAAGTGATGACGATCTAAGGCCATGTCGGGGCTCATGTGCTCAGTGTGCGGTCAGCTGCCTGGGTGTTGGTCCAGAGTTTCGGGTTCAGGTTGTGTCAGACAGTGCATTATTACCCAGGTTAGACTATATAATTTAGGTACAGTCGAGTGCCGTGTAAGTTTATCCTCATTTGAGGTGCCTGGGAATATCATTAGGCAATATATTTTTCCCAGAGGGCACTCATATTGCTGCATTGAGGGTCCGGAATTGCCAAACTTGAGGGCTTCTGGGCCAAGAGTGTGAGGACAGGAGTTTCAGAACACAAGCTAGACTTGGGCTTCAGGCCTTGGGTAGGGCAATGGGTATGGCAAATACCCCCTGCAGATCTGAACCAATATCTCATGTATCTGAAGTCACGGCGAGGATCAGAAGTTGGCTCGGGTTGGAGTTTCTGTGCATGTCTGTCCCTCCATGAACGGAGCGGAATCTCAAGGCCATGGAGGTTTTCCAACGTTGGGAGTGTGGGATCCCCCTTCAAGGATTCCTTCTGCGGGACAATTGAGCACTGTTGGTCAGCTCCAGGACAATCCATATGGAATGACTGCAGTGCACCGTTCGAGGACTGATGCCAGGGAAGCCAGCCTCGCATTCCAATTGTCTCCTAGCAACAAGACAGTTGAGTTCTATGGCTCTGACTAAGCAATCGGGGCGGCTGTGTTGAAATGGACTTTCCCGAGGTTGGGGCCTAATGTATGTTTGTGTCCATGAGGACCTTGGAATGGAGCGGTGGCACTGGGACCCTGAAGTATTCTCCTAAGCTTTTGACATAGGTCCCATGCACAAGTTTCCTCGTGGAGACGAGTTTTGTTCGGATGGGTGCCTCAGGAAACCCCCTATGCTGGTCTTGGAATCCAGGCTCTTGAGGAGATATGCCTGTAAACCAAAGCAATGGATCCGATTATGGCCTAGGGTCCTGTCTGGTTCCATCTTCTTCTCTGGGGACATCCATTTATGGTATGAGTGGATGTAGATGCTCAGCTGGTGTCAGACCGCCCTTGTTTGTCCCGGGAGACCTACACTATTGGGATGGCCTTGGGGACTTTGGAGGGTTCTTCTAATTTGTACGATTTTGAACAATGGAATGGGCAGAATTCCCATGGATTGGGTAGGCACAGTCCTAATGTGTGGCTCCAGGGGCCCCAGCCTGGAGGGTGTGTGGCCCAGAAATTTGAGGACAGAAGTCTGAAAACACAAACTCAGCTTAGGTTGGGAACGTAGGTATGGCAGGGCCAATCTACAAACCATGAGAAGAACTCTTCAGGATATGAAGAAAGAGCGAGTCTGAGGCGCTTGCTCAGGCTTTTGTCTCTGGATTTTGTATCAAAGATGGGCGTGGAATGTGGGGAGGCCTCATGGGCCATGGATGAATCTTCCTCTCTGTTGATTTGGCCCGGTCCCAATTTCTTTCCATCAATCTGTGGAATGGGAGGTATCCTCTCAGGTTTGTTAATTCAGGTGTCCCAACCAAAGAGGAATTCCAAAGCAGAGCCCTGGGGAAGAGTGAAGGGACAACCCAAACGATGGTTAAAAATTGGGGCCTAGGGGCATGGCAGGCCCAATATGCTGTCTCTTCATCCAGCCACTGAGTGGCCTTACTTAAGGACTGGGCACAGGCTGAGGGTCAGCATGTGTGTTTGTGACCAATGTGGCCCGCGAGCATGGCCTGGGGCCTCATGGGCCATACTGGTTTCAACTACACTGAACTTAGGACAATATGCCAATCACAAGGTCTCTTGCCATGGGGAAGGAGCTCTGATTTCTGCATCATTTTCAACCCTGGGCAGTGGTTGGATATAAGGTCTAGGATCTGAAGTCTGAAAACCGCAGTTGGGAAGACATGACGACCTAAAGCCATGGCGGGTCTGATGTGCTCAGTGTGCGGTCAGCTCCCTGGGTATTGGTCCGGAGTTTCGGGTTCAGGTTGTGACAGACAGTGCATTAGTGCCCAGGTTAGACTATATAATTCAGGTACAGTCGAGTGCCGTTTAAGTTTATCCTCATTTGAAGTGCCTGAGCAAATCATTAGGCAAGATATTTTTTCTAGAGGGGAGGCAGGGTGCTGCATTGTGGGTCCGGAATTGCCAAACTTGAGGGCTTCTGGGCCAGGAGTATGAGGACAGAAGTCTGAGAACACAAGCTAGACTTGGGCTTCAGGCCGAGGGCACGGCAGTTACCGCCTGCAGATCTGAAACAATATCTCTTGCATCTGAAGTCACGGCGAGGATCAGACTTTGCCTCGGGTTGGAGTTTCTGTGCATGACTGCCCCTTCATGAACGGAGCGGAATTTCAAGGCCATGGAGGTTTTCCCACGTTGGGAGTTGTGGGATGCCCCCTTCAAGGATTCCTTCTGCGGGACAATTGAGACCTGTTGGGCAGCTCCAGGATATCCCATATGGAAGTACTCCAGAGCACCGTTCGGGGATGGATGCCAGGGAAGTGGGCCTCGCATTCCAATTGTCTCCTAGCAACAAGACAGTTGAGATCTGAAGACTCTGCGGTAGCAACCGGGTTGGCTAGTTGAAATGGACTTTCCCGAGAATGGGGCCTGATATGTGTTTGTTTCCATGAGGGCATTGGAATGGGGCGGTGGCACCGGGACCCTGAAGTATTCTCCTAAGCTTTTGACATAGGTCCCATGCACAAGTTTCCTTGTGGAAACGAGATTTGTTCTGATGGGTGCCTCAGGAAATCCCCTATGCTGGTCTGGAATCCAGGCTTTTGAGAAGACATGCCTGTAAAGCAAAGCAATGGATCCGATTATGGCCTAGGGTCCTGTATGGTTCCATCTTCTTCTCTGGGGACATCCATCTATGGTATGAGTGGAGGTTGATGCTCAGCTGGTGTCAGACCGCCCTTGTTTATACCGGGAAACCTACACTATTGTGATGGCCTCGGGAAATTTGGAGGGTTCTCCTAATTTGTACGATTTTGGACAATGGAATGGGAGTGTTCCCATGGATTGGGTAGGCACAGTCCTAATGTGTGGCTCCAGGGGCCCCAGCCCGGAGGGAGTGTGGCCCAGGAATTTGAGGACAGAAGTCTGAAAACACAAACTCAGCTTACGTTTGGGGAAGTACGTATGGCAGGCCGAATCTACAAACCATGAGAAGAACTCTTCAGGATATGAAGAAAGATCGAGTCTGAGGCACTTGCTCAGGCTTTTGTCTCTGGATTTTGTATCAAATATGGGCGTGGAACGTGTGGAGGCCTCATGGGCCATGGACGAATCTTCCTCTCTGTGGATTTGTCCCAGTCCCAATTTCTTTCCGTCAATCTGTGGGATGGGAGTTCTCCTCTCAGGTTTGTTACCTCAGGTGTCCCAACCAAAGAGGAATTCCAAAGCAGAGCCCTGGGGAAGAGTGAAGGGACAACCCAAACTATGTTTAAAAATTGGGACCTAGGGGCATGGCAGGCCCAATATGCTGTCACTTCATCCAACCACTGAGAGGCCTTACTTGAGGACTGGGCACAGGCTGAGGGTCACAATGTGTGTTTGTGACCAATGTGGCCCGCGAGCATGGGCGGGGCCTCATGGGCCACACTGGTTTCAACTACACTGGACTTTGGACAACATGCCAATCACAAGGTCTCTTGCCATGAGGTAGGTGTTCTGATGTCTGCATCATTTTCAACCCTGGGCAGTGGTTGGAGATAAGGTCTAGGTTCTGAAGCCTGAAAAACCGAAGTTGGGAATAGATGACGACCTAAGGCCATGGCGGGTCTGATATGGTCAGTGTGCGGTCAGCTGCCTGGGTGTTGGTCAGGAGGTTCTGGCTCAGGTTGTGTCAGACAGTGCATTAGTGCCCAGGTTTGACTATATGATTGGGTACAGTCGAGTGCCGTGTAGGTTTATCCTCATTTGATGTGCCTGGGCTGCTCTTAGGCAAGATATTTTTTATAGATGGCAGGCAGAGTGCTGCATTGTGAGTCCGGAATTGCCAAACTTGAGGGCTTCTGGGCCAGGAGTGTGAGTACAGAAGTCTGAGAACACAAGCTAAACTTGGGCTTCAGGCAGAGGGCACAGCATGTACCCCCTGCACAGTGAACCAATATCTCAAGCATCTGAAGTCACGGTGAGGATCAGATGTTGGCTCAGGTTGGAGTTTCTGTGCATGACTGCCCCTTCATGAACAGAGCGGAATCTCAAGGCCATGGAGGTTTTCCCACGTTGGGAGTTGTGGGATGCCCCCTTCAAGGATTCCTTCTGCGGGACAATTGAGACCTGTTGGTCAGCTCCAGGACATCCCATATGGAATGACTCCAGAGCACCGTTCGAGGATCGATGCCAGGGAATCCCGCCTCGCATTCCAATTTTCTCCCAGCAACAAGACAGTTGAGTTTTGATGGCTCTGCGGGAGCAATCGGGGCGGCTCTGTTGAAATGGACTTTCCCGAGGTTGGGGCCTAATATGTGTTTGTGTCCATGAGGGCCTTGGAATGGGGCGGTGACACCGGGACCCTGAAGTATTCTCCTAAGCTTTTGACATAGGTCCCATGCACAAGTTTCCTTGTGGAAACGAGATTTGTTCTGATGGGTGCCTCAAAAAACCCCCTATGCTGGTCTTGGAATCCAGGCTTTTGAGGAGACATGTCTGTAAACCAAAGCAATGGATCCGAATATGGCCTAGGGTCCTGTCTGGTTCCATCTTCTTCTCTGGGGACATCCATTTATGATATGAGTGGAGGTAGATGCTCAGCTGGTGTCAGACCGCCCTTGTTTGTCCCCGGAGACCTACACTATTGGGATGGCCTCGGGGACTTTGGAGAGTTCTCCTAATTTGTACGATTTTGGATAATGGAATGGGCAGAATGCCCATGGATTGGGTAGGCACAGTCCTAATGTGTGGCTCCAGGGGCCCCAGCCTGTAGGGTGTGTGGCCCAGGAATCTGAGGACAGAAGTCTGAAAACACAAACTCAGCTTAGGTTGGGAACGTAGGTATGGCAGGGCCAATCTACAAACCATGAGAAGGACTCTTCAGGATATGAAGAAAGAGCGATTCTGTTGCGCTTGCTCAGGCTTTTGTCTCTGGATTTTGTATCAAAGATGGGCGTGGAACGTGGGGAGGCCTCATGGGCCATGGACGAATCTTCCTCTCTGTGGATTTGGCCCGGTCCCAATTTCTTTCTGTCAATCTGTGGGATGGGAGGTCTCCTCTCAGGTTTGTTACCTCAGGTGTCCCAACCAAAGAGGAATTCCAAAGCAGAGCCCTGGGGAAGAGTGAAGGGACAACCCAAACGATGGTTATAAATTGGGGCCTAGGGGCATGGCAGACCCAATATGCTGTCTCTTCATCCAGCCACTGAGTGGCCTTACTTAAAGACTGGGCACAGGCTGAGGGTCAGCATGTGTGTTTGTGACCAATGTGGCCCGCGAGCATGGGCGGGGCCTCATGGGCCACACTGGTTTCAACTACACTGAACTTTGGATAACATGCCAATCACAAGGTCTCTTGCCATGGGGAAGGAGCTCTGATTTCTGCATCATTTTCAACCCTGGGCAGTGTTTGGAGATAAGGTCTACGTTCTGAAGCCTGAAAACCGCAGTTGGGAAGAGATGACGACCTAAGGCCATGGCGGGTCTGATGTGCTCAGTGTGCGGTCAGCTGCCTGGGTGTTGGTCCGGAGGTTCTGGTTCAGGTTGTGTCAGACAGTGAATTAGTACCCAGGTTAGACTATATAATTCAGGTACAGTCGAGAGCCGTGTAGGTTTATCCTCATTTGAGGTGCCTGGGCTACTCATTAGGCAATATATTTTTTCTAGAGGCAGGCAGAGTGCTGCATTGTGGGTCCGGTATTGCCAAACATGAGGGATTCTGGACCAGGAGTGTAAGGACAAGTCTGAGAACAGAAGCTAGACTTGGGCTTCAGGCCGAGGGCACGGCTGGTACCCCCTGCAGATCTGAACGAATATCTCATGCTTCTGAAGTCACGGCGAGGATCAGACGTTGGCTCGGGTTGGAGTTTCTGTGCATGACTGCCCCTTCATGAACGGAGCGGAATCTCAAGGCCATGGAGGTTTTCCCACGTTGGGAGTTGTGGGATGCCCCCTTCAAGGATTCCTTCTGCGGGACAATTGAGACCTGTTGGGCAGCTCCAGGATATCCCATATGGAAGGACTCCAGAGCACCGTTCGGGGTGGATGCCTGGGAAGCGGGCCTCGCATTCCAAATGTCTCCTAGCAGCAAGACAGTTGAGATCGGATAGCTTTGCGGGAGCAACCGGCGTGGCTGAGTTGAAATGGACTTTTAGGATCGGGCCCATTGTTTGTTTGTGTCCATGAGGGCCTTGAAATGGGGCGTTGGCACCGGGACCCTGAAGTATTCTCCTAAGCTTTTGACATACCTCCCATGCACAAGTTTCCTTGTGGAGATGAGATTTGTTCTGAGGGGTGCCTCAGGAAACCCCCTATGCTGGTATTGGAATCCAGGCTTTTGAGGAGACATGCCTGTAAACCAGAACAATGGATCCGATTATGGCCTAGGGTCCTGTCTGGTTCAATCTTCTTCTCTGGTGATATCCATCTATGGAATAAGTGGAGGGAGATGCTCACCTGGTGTCACACCGCCCTTGTTTGTCCCTGGAGAACTACACTATTGGGATGGCCTCGGGGACTTTGGAGAGTTTTCTTAATTGGTGAGATTTTGGATAATGGAATGGGCAGAATTCCCATGGATTGGGTAGGCACAGTCCTAATGTGTGGCTCCAGGGGCCCCAGCATGGAGGGTGTGCGGCCCAGGACTTTGAGGACAGAAGTCTGAAAACACAAACTCAGCTAAGGTTTTGGGACGTAGGTATGGGAGGCCCAATCTACAAACCATGAGAAGTACCCCTCAGGATATGAAGAAAGAGCGAGTCTGAGGCACTTGCTCAGGCTTTTGTCCCTGGATTTTGTATCAACAATGTCTGTAGAATGTGGTGAGGCCTCATGGGATAAGGACGAATCTTCGTCTCTGTGGTTTTGGCCAAGTCCCAATAGTTTTTCTTCAATTGTCGGATGGGAGGTCTCCTTTCAGGTTTATTACCTCAGGTGTCCGAACAAAATAGGAATTCCAAAGCAGAGCCCTGGGGAAGAGTGAAGGGACAACCCAAACTATGGTTAAAAATTGGGGCCTAGGTGCATGGCAGGCCCAATATGCTGTCTCTTCATCCAGCCACTGAGAGGCCTTACTTGAGGACTGGGCTCATGCTGAGGGTCACAATGTGTGTTTGTGACCAATGTGGCCCGCGAGCATGGGCGGGGCCTCATGGGCCACACTGGTTTCAACTACACTGGACTTTGGACAACCTGCCAAACACAAGGTCTCTGGCCATGGGGAATGTGTTCTGATATCTGCATCATTTTCAACCCTGGGCAGTGGTTGGAGATAAGGTCTAGGTTCTGAAGCCTGAAAAACCGAAGTTGGGAAGAGATGACGACCTAAGGCCATGGCGGGTCTGATATGCTCAGTGTGCGGTCAGCTGCCTGGGTGTTGGTCAGGAGGTTCGGGCTCAGGTTGTGTCAGTCAGTGCATTAGTCCCAGGTTAGACTATATGATTTGGGTACAGTCGAGTGCCGTATAGGTTTATCCTCATTTGAGTTGCCTGGGGAGCTCAATAGGCAAGATATTTTTTCTAGAGGGTAGGCAGAGTGCTGCACTTTGGTTCCAGAATTGCCAAACTTGAGGGCTTCTGGGCCAGGAGTGTGAGGACAGAAGTCTGAGAACACAAGCTAGACTTGGGCTTCAGGCCGAGGGCACGGCAGGTACCTCCTGCAGTTCTGAACCAATATTTCATGCATCTGAAGTCACGGCGAGGATCAGACGTTGGCTCGGGTTGGAGTTTCTGTGCATGACTGCCCCTTCATGAACGGAGCGGAATCTCAAGGCCATGGAGGTTTTCCCACGTTGGGAGTTGTGGGATGCCCCCTTCAAGGATTCCTTCTGCGGGACAATTGAGACCTGTTGGTCAGCTCCAGGACATCCCATATGGAATGAGTCCAGAGCACCGTTCAAGGATCGATGCCAGGGAATCCCGCCTCGCATTCCAATTTTCTCCTAGCAACAAGACAATTGAGTTTTGATGGCTCTGCGGGAGCAATCGGGGCGGCTGTGTTGAAATGGACTTTCCCGAGGTTGGGGCCTAATGTGTGTTTGTGTCCATGAGGGCCTTGGAATGGGGCGGTGGCACCGAGACCCTGAAGTTTCTCCTAAGCTTTTGACATAGCTCCCATGCACAAGTTTCCCTGTGGAGACGAGATTTGTTCTGATAGGTGCCTCAGGAAATCACTTATGCTGGTATTGGAATCCAGGCTTTTGAGGAGACACGCCTGTACCAAAGCAATGGATCTGATTATGGCCTAGGGTCCTGTCTGGTTCCATCTTCTTCTCTGGATATATCCATCTATGGAATGAGTGGGGGTAGATGCTCATGTGTGTTAGACCGCCCTTGTTTGTCCCCGAAGATCTACACTATTGGGATGGCCTCGGGGACTTTGGAGGTTTCTCCTAATTTGTACGATTTTGGACAATGGAATGGGCAGAATTCCCATGGATTGGGTAGGCACAGTCCTAATGTGTGGCTCCAGGGGCCCAAGCCAGGAGGGTGTGTTGCCCAGGACTTTGAGGACAGATCTAAAAATACAAACTCAGCTCAGGTTTTGGGACGTAGGTATGGCAGGCCCAATCTACAGACCATGAGGAGAACTCTTCAGGATATGAAGAAAGAGCGAGTCTGAGGCACTTGCTCAGGCTTTTGTCTCTGGATTGTGAATCAACGATGGCCATGGATGTGGGGAGGCCTCATGGGCCATGGACCAATCTTCCTCTCTGTGGATTTGTCCCAGTCCCAATTCTTTTTCGTCAATCTGTGGAATGGGAGGTCGCCTTTCACATTTGTTACCTCAGGTGACCCAACCAAAGAGTAATTACAAAGCACAGCCCTGGGGAAGAGTGAAGGGACAACCCAAACTATGTTTAAAAATTGGGACCTAGGGGCATGGCAGGCCCAATATGCTGTCTCTTCATCCAACCACTGAGAGGCCTTACTTGAGGACTGGGCACAGGCTGAGGGTCACAATGTGTGTTTGTGACCAATGTGGCCCGCGAGCATGGGCGGGGCCTCATGGGCCACACTGGTTTCAACTACACTGGACTTTGGACAACATGCCAATCACAATGTCTCTTGCCATGAGGAAGGTGTTCTGATGTCTGCATCATTTTCAACCCTGGGCAGTTGTTGGAGATAAGGTCTAGGTTCTGAAGCCTGAAAAACCGAAGTTGGGAAGAGATGACGACATAAGGCCATGGCGGGTCTGATATGATCAGTGGGCGGTCAGCTGCCTGGGTGTTGGTCAGGAGGTTCTGGCTCAGGTTGTGTCAGACAGTGCATTAGTGCCCAGGTTTGACTATATGATTTGGGTACAGTCGAGTGCCGTGTAGGTTTATCCTCATTTGATGTGCCTGGGCTGCTCTTAGGCAAGATATTTTTTATAGATGGCAGGCAGAGTGCTGCATTGTGAGTCCGGAATTGCCAAACTTGAGGGCTTCTGGGCCAGGAGTGTGAGTACAGAAGTCTGAGAACACAAGCTAAACTTGGGCTTCAGGCAGAGGGCACAGCATGTACCCCCTCCAGAGTGAACCAATATCTCAAGCATCTGAAGTCACGGTGAGGATCAGATGTTGGCTCAGGTTGGAGTTTCTGTGCATGACTGCCCCTTCATGAACGGAGCGGAATCTCAAGGCTATGGAGGTTTTCCCACGTTGGGAGTTGTGGGATGCCCCCTTCAAGGATTCCTTCTGCAGGACAATTGAGACCTGTTGGGCAGCTCCAGGAAATCCCATATGGAATGACTCCAGAGCACCGTTGAAAGATGAATGCCAGGGAAGCCCGCCTCGCATTCCAATTGTCTCCTAGCAACAAGACAGTTGAGGCCGGATGGCTCTGGGAGAACAACCGGGGTGGCTGAGTTGAAATGGACTTTCCCGAGGATGGGTCCTAATATGTGTTTGTGTCCATGAGGGCCTTAAAATGGGGGGTGGCACCGGGACCCTGAAGTTTCTCCTAAGCTTTTGACATAGCTCCCATGCACAAGTTTCCCTGTGGAGACGAGATTTGTTCTGATGGGTGCCTCAGGAAATCACTTATGCTGGTATTGGAATCCAGGCTTTTGAGGAGACACGCCTGTACCAAAGCAATGGATCCGATTATGGCCTAGGGCCCTGTCTGGTTCCATCTTCTTCTCTGGAGATATCCATCTATGGAATGAGTGGGGGTAGATGCTCACGTGGTGTTAGACCGCCCTTGCTTGTCCCCGGAGATCTACACTATTGGGATGGCCTCGGGGACTTTGGAGGGTTCTCCTAATTTGTACGATTTTGGACAATGGAATGGGCAGAATTCTCATGGATTGGGTAGGCACAGTCCTAATGTGTGGCTCCAGGGGCCCCAGCCAGGAGGGTGTGTTGCCCAGGACTTTGAAGACAGAAGTCTGAAAATACAAACTCAGCTCAGGTTTTGGGACGTAGGTATGGCAGGCCCAATCTACAGACCATGAGGAGAACTCTTCAGGATATGAAGAAAGAGCGAGTCTGAGGCACTTGCTCAGGCTTTTGTCTCTGGATTGTGAATCAACGATGGCCATGGATGTGGGGAGGCCTCATGGACCATGGACGAATCTTCCTCTCTGTGGATTTGTCCCAGTCCCAATTCTTTTTCGTCAATCTGTGGAATGGGAGGTCGCCTTTCACATTTGTTACCTCAGGTGACCCAACCAAAGAGTAATTACAAAGCACAGCCCTGGGGAAGAGTGAAGGGACAACCCAAAATATCGTTAAAAATTGGGGCCTAGGGGCATGGCAGGCCCAATATGCTGTCTCTTCTTCCAGCCACTGAGAGGCCATACTTGAGGACTGGGCTCAGGCTGAGGGTCACAATGTGTGTTAGTGACCAATGTGGCCTGTAGCAAGAGCGGGGCCACATGGGCCACACTGGTTTCAACTACACTGACTTTGTACAACATGCCAATCACAAGGTCTCTTGCCATGGGGAAGGTGCTCTGATGTCTGCATCATTTTCAACCCTGGGCAGTGGTTGAAGTTAAGGTCCTGGTCTGAAGCCTGAAAAACCGAAGTTGGGAAGAGATGACGACCTAAGGCCATGGCGGGTCTGATATGCTCAGTGTGCAGTCAGCTGCCTGGGTGTTGGTCAGGAGGTTGGCTCAGGTTGTGTCAGACAGTGCATTAGTGCCCAGGTTAGACTATATAATTTGGGTGGCCTCAGGGGCCTTGGATCTTTTCCCTAAGGTGTAGGGTTGTGGTGAATGGATTGGGCACACTTTCCTAGGAGAGGCAGGCACAATCTATCGCTGTGGCTAGAGGCCCTAGCCTCGAGGTTGTGTGGGTCCAGGCTGTGGGCACAGAAGTCTGAAAACACAAACTCAGCTTATGAGTGGTGCCTAGGGTATGGCAGGCCGGATGTACAGCCCGAGAGGGAGCTGCTCGTCCTCTGAAACAAGGGCGAGTGGGAGGCGTTCCCTCAGGCTTTTCTCTCTGGATGTTGTGTCCGGGATAGCCGTGGATTGGAGGGGTGGCCTCAGGGACTGTGGACGAGTATCCCTCTCTGGGGATTTGTTTCAGCTCCCAAGAGTTTGGGGTCGTTTTGTGGGAAGGGTTGAGTCCTGTTGTTTGGCTCATGTGTCTCTCCAAGAAAGGGATTCCAGAGCAGAGCCCCAGGTACGGGTGGGGCGACTGGAAAACTCAAACACTGGTGAGGATTGGGTGCATAGGGGCTTGGCAAGCCCCATATGCGGGCTCTTGGCCCTGGCCCTGACAGGCCTTTCTTTGACATGGGGCTCATGCTGAGGGTCACAGTGTGAATTTGTGCCCAAGCAGCACTCAAGTTTGGGCGTGGCATCAGGGGCATGAAGGTTTCTTCCACCCTGAAGGTGTGACTCCATGCCAAGAGCAAGCTTTACAGCCATGGGAAAGGAGGAGTTCTGTGTTGTGCTTGCGATACCCAGCTGTGTGGAGAATTGATATAATGTCTAGGTTCAGATATCTGAAAACCAAGGTTAGGAAGAGGTGACGGCATAAGACCATGGCGTGTCCGAAGTGCTGGGTGTGCGGCCAGCTGTCTCCTTGTCTGTCTGGACGTCTGGCTTCAGGCTGTGTCAGACAGAGCATGAGTGCCCAGAGCAGCCTATCCAGTTCGGGTACCGGTCGAGGCCCGAGCAGGTTGATCCTCATCTGGGTTTTCTGGAGAGAGCCCCACAGGGAAACGTTTTTCTTCCCTTGGGCAGACCCTGGGCTGGGTTGTGGTTCTGGAGTTCCTAGTCCGGAGGGCTTGTTTGCCAGGAGTGTGAGGAAGGAAGTCTGAAAACACAAGCTAGCGTGAGGTTTGGGACCGATGGCACGGCAGGCCCACTCTGAGAGGCTGAATCGAGATCTCCTGCACTGAGGTCATTTCAACTCTGAGACGTGCCTCAGGCTAGAGTTTTTGTCCAGCATGGCCTCTTCCTGAATGGTGTGGGGGCCTCATGAGGCCAGGAAGGTTTGCCTACGATGGGATTTGTGAACTACTCCAAACCTCAAGGTTTCCTTCTGCACGAAAGTCGAGTGCTATTGGATGGTTCCAGGAGGCCCCATACGGAAAGACTCGAGAGCAGGTGTCTAAGCATGGATGCCTGGGAACGCCACCTCATATTCCCACTCTTTAGTCAGGACAAGGCAGGCTCAATCTGCGGGCTCCTGGGTGAGCTACCCAGAGGGGAGAGTTGAAATGGACTCTCCTGAAGATGAGTCCTACTGTGGCTTGGTGGCCTGGGAGACCTTGGAATGTGGAGGTGGCTCAGGGACTCTGCAGGATTCTCCAACCTGAGGTGTTTGACACGGCTCCAACAAGGAAGCTTCCCATGTGGAGACGAGAGAAGTTCTGTTCAGTGCCTCAGGAAAGCCCCATATCCTGTTCTTCGAACCAAAGCCTCTGAGGAGTGACACCTGGAAAACAAAGCAAGTGTTGAGATTAGGGCCTAAGGGCCTGTCGGGCTCAACCTTCTATCTCTGTTGACATCTGTGTGCATGCCTTCATGGAGGTAGCAGCTCAGCTTGTGTCCGAAGGCCCCTGTGTGTGCAGGGAGGCTCCCGGTAATGGTATGTCCTCGGGGGCCTTGAGGTTTCTCATATTCTGGAGGTGTGTGGCCAAAGGAATGGACAGAGTTTCCCAGGAGAGAGCAGGCATGGTCCTGTGGTATGGCTCCAGAGGACCCAGCCTAGAGGCTGTGTTTGCCAGGGCTGTGGGGACAGATGTCTGAAAAAGCAAACTTGGCTCAGGTAGGGGCCAAAGTAATGGCAGGCCTGATCTCCAGTCCGAGAGGGGAGATCCTCTGGATATCAAAGGAGGGCAAGTGGGAGGCAGTCGCTCAGGCTTTTGTCTCTGGGTGTTGCGTTCACAGTGGCCGTTCAGGGTAGGGGTTGCTTCAGGGGCCGAGGAAGAGCCTTCCTCTCGGGGATTGTCCAAGCTCCCAAGTGTTTGGGTTCATTCTGTGGGAAGGGAAGAGTACTGTTTTCTGCCACAGGGGACCCCCCAGGAGAGGGACTCTAGAGCACAGCAGTGGGTTCCCTCAACTGGAATACACACCATCTAGTTAGTCCTGCGTGCCTATGGGCATGGCAAGCCACATATGCGGGCTCTTGGTCCAATCACTGAGAGGCGTTACTTGAATAAGGTACTCACGCTGAGGGTCACAATGTGTGTTTGTGCCCAAGGCGGCCCTCACACATGGGCGTGGCCTCATGGGCCATGCCGTTTTCTCCTACACTGAAGGTTTGACTCACTGCCAGCAGCAAGGTTTCTTGCCATGGGGAAGGAGGGGTTCTGACTTGTGCATCAGGTTCCCCCCTGTGCAGGGATTGGAGATAAGGTCTAGGTTCTGATGACTGAAAACCCAGGTTGGGAATGGATGGTGGCCTAAGGCAGTGGCGGTTCCAATGTGCTGGGTGTGCAGCCAGCTGTGTCGGTGTCTGTTGGAAGGTCTGGGCTCAGGCTATTTGCGACAGAGCATCAGTGTTTAAGGTAGCCTATGCAATTGGGGTGTTGCCGAGGGCCAAGCAGTTTGATCCTCATTTGGGGTTTCTGGGCAGCACCATAGACAAAGTTTTTCTCCTGGGAGGCAGGCGGAGTGCTTCATTGTGGCCCCAGAATTCCCAGTAGGGAGGGTTTGTGGGCCAGGAGTGTGAGGACGGAAGACTAGGAACACAAGCTAAAGTGAGGATTGGAGCCAAGGGCAGAGCAGGCCCACTAGGCAGAGGCTGAATCAATATCTCCTGCATCTGAAGTCAGGCTGAGGATCAGACGTTGGCTGAGGCTGGAGTATGTGTCCATGATGGCACCTTCATGAAGCGGGGGCCTCATGAGGCCAAGGAAGTTTTCCCACGCTGAGTTTGGAGGTTGCCCCAAACCACCAGGTTTCCTTCTGTGGGACATTCGAGTCCTGTTGCATGGCTCCAGGACATACCATACGGAAGGACTGGAGAGCACGGTTCGAAGGATGGATCCCTGTACAGCATGCCTCGCATTCCCATTGGCCATTAGCCACAAGATATGTTTGATCTGCTGCCTCTGGGGCACGCTAACCAGGGGGCTGTGTTGAAATGGCCTCTCCTGAGGATGCGTCATAATGTGCGTTTGGGTCCATGGAAACCTTGGAATGTGCTGGTTGTTCAGTGGCCCTGCAGAACTCTCCTACCTGAAGGGTTTGATACATCCCCAGTAAGTAAGCTCCCCATGTGGAGACGAGAGAGGTTTGGTTTGGAGCCTCAGAAAAGCCCCGTGTGCTGGTCTACGAAAACAGACCTCTGAGGACGGACACATGGAAACCAAAGCTAAGGTTCAGATTAGGGCCTGGGGGCCTGTCCATTTCAACCTTCTGTCTCTGGGGACACTGTCTGAGAGTCTAAGTGGAGATAGTCGCTCCGCTGGTGTCAGAGAGCCCCTCTTAGTCCAGGGTGGCCTACACTATTGATGGCCTCAGGGGCCTTGGAGCTTTTCCCTAACCTGTAGTGTTGTGGTCAATGGATTGGGCACAATTTCCTTGGAGAGGGCAGGCACAATCTTTCGCTGTGGCTCCAGAGGCCCTAGCCTGGCGGTTGTGTGGGTCCAGGCTGAGGGCACAGAAGTCTGAAAACACAAACTCAGCTTATGAGTGGCGCCTAGGGTATGGCAGGCCGGATGTACAGCCCGAGAGGGAGCTCCTGGGCCTCTGAAACAAGGGCGAGTGGGAGGCGTTGCTTCAGGCTTTTGTCTCTGGATGTTGTGTCCGAGATAGCCGTGGATTGGAGGGGTGGCCTCAGGGACTGTGGACGAGTATCCCTCTCTGGGGATTTGTCCCAGCTCCCAAGAGTTTGGGGTCATTTTGTGGGAAGGGTGGAAAAGTGTTGTCTGGCTCACGTGTCTCTCCAAGAAAGGGATTCCAGAGCAGAGCCCCAGGTACGGGCGGGGCGACTGGAAAACTCAAACACTGGTGAGGATTGGGTGCATAGGGGCTTGGCAAGCCCCATATGCGGGCTCTTGGCCCAGGCCCTGACAGGCCTTTCTTTGACATGGGGCTCATGCTGAGGGTCAGAGTGTGAATTTGTGCCCAAGCAGCACTCAAGTTTGGGCGTGGCATCAGGGACCAGGAAGGTTTCTCCCACCCTGAAGGTGTGACTCCATGCCAAGAGCAAGCTTTACAGCCACGGGGAAGGAGGAGTTCTGTGTTGTGCTTGCGATACCCAGCTGTGTGGAGAATTGATATAATGTCTAGGTTCAGATATCTGAAAACCAAGGTTAGGAAGAGGTGACGGCATAAGACCATGGCGTGTCCGAAGTGCTGGGTGTGCGGCCAGCTGTCTCCTTGTCTGTCTGGACGTCTGGCTTCAGGCTGTGTCAGACAGAGCATGAGTGCCCAGAGCAGCCTATCCAGTTCGGGTACCGGTCGAGGCCCGAGCAGGTTGATCCTCATCTGGGTTTTCTGGAGAGAACCCCACAGGGAAACGTCTTTCTTCCCTTGGGCAGACCCTGGGCTGGGTTGTGGTTCTGGAGTTCCTAGTCCGGAGGGCTTGTTTGCCAGGAGTGTGAGGAAGGAAGTCTGAAAACACAAGCTAGCGTGAGGTTTGGGACCGATGGCACGGCAGGCCCACTCTGAGAGGCTGAATCGAGATCTCCTGCACTGAGGTCATTTCAACTCTGAGACGTGCCTCAGGCTAGAGTTTTTGTCCAGCATGGCCTCTTCCTGAATGGTGTGGGGGCCTCATGAGGCCAGGAAGGTTTGCCTACGATGGGATTTGTGAACTACTCCAAACCTCAAGGTTTCCTTCTGCACGAAAGTCGAGTGCTATTGGATGGTTCCAGGAGGCCCCATACGGAAAGACTCGAGAGCAGGTGTCTAAGCATGGATGCCTGGGAACGCCACCTCATATTCCCACTCTTTAGTCAGGACAAGGCAGGCTCAATCTGCGGGCTCCTGGGTGAGCTACCCAGAGGGGAGAGTTGAAATGGACTCTCCTGAAGATGAGTCCTACTGTGGCTTGGTGGCCTGGGAGACCTTGGAATGTGGAAGTGGCTCAGGGACTCTGCAGGATTCTCCAACCTGAGGTGTTTGACACGGCTCCAACAAGGAAGCTTCCCATGTGGAGACGAGAGAAGTTCTGTTCAGTGCCTCAGGAAAGCCCCATATCCTGTTCTTCGAACCAAAGCCTCTGAGGAGTGACACCTGGAAAACAAAGCAAGAGTTGAGATTAGGGCCTAAGGGCCTGTCCGGCTCAACCTTCTATCTCTGTTGACATCTGTGTGCATGCCTTCATGGAGGTAGCAGCTCAGCTTGTGTCCGAAGGCCCCTGTGTGTGCAGGGAGGCTCCCGGTAATGGTATGTCCTCGGGGGCCTTGAGGTTTCTCATATTCTGGAGGTGTGTGGCCAAAGGAATGGACAGAGTTTCCCAGGAGAGAGCAGGCATGGTCCTGTGGTATGGCTCCAGAGGACCCAGCCTAGAGGCTGTGTTTGCCAGGGCTGTGGGGACAGATGTCTGAAAAAGCAATCTTGGCTCAGGTAGGGGCCAAGGTAATGGCAGGCCTGATCTCCAGTCCGAGAGGGGAGATCCTCTGGATATCAAAGGAGGGCAAGTGGGAGGCAGTCGCTCAGGCTTTTGTCTCTGGGTGTTGCATTCACAGTGGCCGTTCAGGGTAGGGGTTGCTTCAGGGGCCGAGGAAGAGCCTTCCTCTCGGGGGAATGTCCAAGCTCCCAAGTGTTTGGGTTCATTCTGTGGGAAGGGAAGAGTACTGTTTTCTGCCACAGGGGACCCCCCAGGGAGGGACTCTAGAGCACAGCAGTGGGTTCCCTCAACTGGAATACACACCATCTAGTTAGTCCTGCGTGCCTATGGGCATGGCAAGCCACATATGCGGGCTCTTGGTCCAATCACTGAGAGGCGTTACTTGAATAAGGTACTCACGCTGAGGGTCACAATGTGTGTTTGTGCCCAAGGCGGCCCTCACACATGGGCGTGGCCTCATGGGCCATGCCGTTTTCTCCTACACTGAAGGTTTGACTCACTGCCAGCAGCAAGGTTTCTTGCCATGGGGAAGGAGGGGTTCTGACTTGTGCATCAGGTTCCCCCCTGTGCAGGGATTGGAGATAAGGTCTAGGTTCTGATGACTGAAAACCCAGGTTGGGAATGGATGGTGGCCTAAGGCAGTGGCGGGTCCAATGTGCTGGGTGTGCAGCCAGCTCTGTCGGTGTCTGTTGGAAGGTCTGGGCTCAGACTATTTGCGACAGAGCATCAGTGTTTAAGGTAGCCTATGCAATTGGGGTGTTGCCGAGGGCCAAGCAGTTTGATCCTCATTTGGGGTTTCTGGGCAGCACCATAGACAAAGTTTTTCTCCTGGGAGGCAGGCGGAGTGCTTCATTGTGGCCCCAGAATTCCCAGTAGGGAGGGTTTGTGGGCCAGGAGTGTGAGGACGGAAGTCTAGGAACACAAGCTAAAGTGAGGATTGGAGCCAAGGGCAGAGCAGGCCCACTAGGCAGAGGCTGAATCAAAATCTCCTGCATCTGAAGTCAGGCTGAGGATCAGACGTTGGCTGAGGCTGGAGTATGTGTCCATGATGGCACCTTCATGAAGCGGGGGCCTCATGAGGCCAAGGAAGTTTTCCCACGCTGAGTTTGGAGGTTGCCCCAAACCACCAGGTTTCCTTCTGTGGGACATTCGAGTCCTGTTGCATGGCTCCAGGACATACCATACGGAAGGACTGGAGAGCACGGTTCGAAGGATGGATCCCTGTACAGCATGCCTCGCATTCCCATTGGCCATTAGCCACAAGATATGTTTGATCTGCTGCCTCTGGGGCACGCTAACCAGGGGGCTGAGTTGAAATGGCCTCTCCTGAGGATGCGTCATAATGTGCGTTTGGGTCCATGGAAACCTTGGAATGTGCTGGTTGTTCAGTGGCCCTGCGAAACTCTCCTACCTGAAGGGTTTGATACATCCCCAGTAAGTAAGCTCCCCATGTGGAGACGAGAGAGGTTTGGTTTGGAGCCTCAGAAAAGCCCCGTGTGCTGGTCTACGAAAACAGACCTCTGAGGACGGACACATGGAAACCAAAGCTAAGGTTCTGATTAGGGCCTGGGGGCCTGTCCATTTCAACCTTCTGTCTCTGGGGACACTGTCTGAGAGTCTAAGTGGAGATAGTTGCTCCGCTGGTGTCAGAGAGCCCCTCTTAGTCCAGGGTGGCCTACACTATTGATGGCCTCAGGGGCCTTGGAGATTTTCCCTAACCTGTAGGGTTGTGGTCAGTGGATTGGGCACAATTTCCTTGGAGAGGGCAGGCACAATCTTTCGCTGTGGCTCCAGAGGCCCTAGCCTGGCGGTTGTGTGGGTCCAGGCTGAGGGCACAGAAGTCTGAAAACACAAACTCAGCTTATGAGTGGCGCCTAGGGTATGGCAGGCCGGATGTACAGCCCGAGAGGGAGCTCCTGGGCCTCTGAAACAAGGGCGAGTGGGAGGCGTTCCTTCAGGCTTTTGTCTCTGGATGTTGTGTCCGAGAGAGCCGTGGATTGGAGGGGTGGCCTCAGGGACTGTGGACGAGTATCCCTCTCTGGGGATTTGTCCCAGCTCCCAAGAGTTTGGGGTCATTTTGTGGGAAGGGTGGAAAAGTGTTGTCTGGCTCACGTGTCTCTCCAAGAAAGGGATTCCAGAGCAGAGCCCCAGGTACGGGCGGGGCGACTGGAAAACTCAAACACTGGTGAGGATTGGGTGCATAGGGGCTTGGCAAGCCCCATATGCGGGCTCTTGGCCCAGGCCCTGACAGGCCTTTCTTTGACATGGGGCTCATGCTGAGGGTCAGAGTGTGAATTTTTGCCCAAGCAGCACTCAAGTTTGGGCGTGGCATCAGGGACCAGGAAGGTTTCTCCCACCCTGAAGGTGTGACTCCATGCCAAGAGCAAGCTTTACAGCCACGGGGAAGGAGGAGTTCTGTGTTGTGCTTTCGATACCCAGCTGTGTGGAGAATTGATATAATGTCTAGGTTCAGATATCTGAAAACCAAGGTTAGGAAGAGGTGACGGCATAAGACCATGGCGTGTCCGAAGTGCTGGGTGTGCGGCCAGCTGTCTCCTAGTCTGTCTGGACGTCTGGCTTCAGGCTGTGTCAGACAGAGCATGAGTGCCCAGAGCAGCCTATCCAGTTCGGGTACCGGTCGAGGCCCTAGCAGGTTGATCCTCATCTGGGTTTTCTGGAGAGAACCCCACAGGGAAACGTCTTTCTTCCCTTGGGCAGACCCTGGGCTGGGTTGTGGTTCTGGAGTTCCTAGTCCGGAGGGCTTGTTTGCCAGGAGTGTGAGGAAGGAAGTCTGAAAACACAAGCTAGCGTGAGGTTTGGGACCGATGGCACGGCAGGCCCACTCTGAGAGGCTGAATCGAGATCTCCTGCACTGAGGTCATTTCAACTCTGAGACGTGCCTCAGGCTAGAGTTTTTGTCCAGCATGGCCTCTTCCTGAATGGTGTGGGGGCCTCATGAGGCCAGGAAGGTTTGCCTACGATGGGATTTGTGAACTACTCCAAACCTCAAGGTTTCCTTCTGCACGAAAGTCGAGTGCTATTGGATGGTTCCAGGAGGCCCCATACGGAAAGACTCGAGAGCAGGTGTCTAAGCATGGATGCCTGGGAACGCCACCTCATATTCCCACTCTTTAGTCAGGACAAGGCAGGCTCAATCTTCGGGCTCCTGGGAGAGCTACCCAGAGGGAAGAGTTGAAATGGACTCTCCTGAAGATGAGTCCTACTGTGGCTTGGTGGCCTGGGAGACCTTGGAATGTGGAGGTGGCTCAGGGACTCTGCAGGATTCTCCAACCTGAGGTGTTTGACACGGCTCCAACAAGGAAGCTTCCCATGTGGAGACGAGAGAAGTTCTGTTCAGTGCCTCAGGAAAGCCCCATATCCTGTTCTTCGAACCAAAGTCTCTGAGGAGTGACACCTGGAAAACAAAGCAAGAGTTGAGATTAGGGCCTAAGGGCCTGTCGGGCTCAACCTTCTATCTCTGTTGACATCTGTGTGCATGCCTTCATGGAGGTAGCAGCTCCGCTTGTGTCCGAAGGCCCCTGTGTGTGCAGGGAGGCTCCCGGTAATGGTATGTCCTCGGGGGCCTTGAGGTTTCTCATATTCTGGAGGTGTGTGGTCAAAGGAATGGACAGAGTTTCCCAGGAGAGAGCAGGCATGGTCCTGTGGTATGGCACCAGAGGACCCAGCCTAGAGGCTGTGTTTGCCAGGGCTGTGGGGACAGATGTCTGAAAAAGCAAACTTGGCTCAGGTAGGGGCCAAGGTAATGGCAGGCCTGATCTCCAGTCCGAGAGGGGAGATCCTCTGGATATCAAAGGAGGGCAAGTGGGAGGCAGTCGCTCAGGCTTTTGTCTCTGGGTGTTGCGTTCACAGTGGCCGTTCAGGGTAGGGGTTGCTTCAGGGGCCGAGGAAGAGCCTTCCTCTCGGGGGATTGTCCAAGCTCCCAAGTGTTTGGGTTCATTCTGTGGGAAGGGAAGAGTACTGTTTTCTGCCACAGGGGACCCCCCAGGAGAGGGACTCTAGAGCACAGCAGTGGGTTCCCTCAACTGGAATACACACCATCTAGTTAGTCCTGCGTGCCTATGGGCATGGCAAGCCACATATGCGGGCTCTTGGTCCAATCACTGAGAGGCGTTACTTGAATAAGGTACTCACGCTGAGGGTCACAATGTGTGTTTGTGCCCAAGGCGGCCCTCACACATGGGCGTGGCCTCATGGGCCATGCCGTTTTCTCCTACACTGAAGGTTTGACTCACTGCCAGCAGCAAGGTTTCTTGCCATGGGGAAGGAGGGGTTCTGACTTGTGCATAAGGTTCCGCCCTGTGCAGGGATTGGAGATAAGGTCTAGGTTCTGATGACTGAAAACCCAGGTTGGGAATGGATGGTGGCCTAAGGCAGTGGCGGGTCCAATGTGCTGGGTGTGCAGCCAGCTGTGTCGGTGTCTGTTGGAAGGTCTGGGCTCAGGCTATTTGCGACAGAGCATCAGTGTTTAAGGTAGCCTATGCAATTGGGGTGTTGCCGAGGGCCAAGCAGTTTGATCCTCATTTGGGGTTTCTGGGCAGCACCATAGACAAAGTTTTTCTCCTGGGAGGCAGGCGGAGTGCTTCATTGTGGCCCCAGAATTCCCAGTAGGGAGGGTTTGTGGGCCAGGAGTGTGAGGACGGAAGTCTAGGAACACAAGCTAAAGTGAGGATTGGAGCCAAGGGCAGAGCAGGCCCACTAGGCAGAGGCTGAATCAAAATCTCCTGCATCTGAAGTCAGGCTGAGGATCAGACGTTGGCTGAGGCTGGAGTATGTGTCCATGATGGCACCTTCATGAAGCGTGGGCCTCATGAGGCCAAGGAAGTTTTCCCACGCTGAGTTTGGAGGTTGCCCCAAACCACCAGGTTTCCTTCTGTGGGACATGCGAGTCCTGTTGTATGGCTCCAGGACATACCATACGGAAGGACTGGAGAGCACGGTTCGAAGGATGGATCCCTGTACAGCATGCCTCGCATTCCCATTGGCCATTAGCCACAAGATATGTTTGATCTGCTGCCTCTGGGGCACGCTAACCAGGGGGCTGAGTTGAAATGGCCTCTCCTGAGGATGCGTCATAATGTGCGTTTGGGTCCATGGAAACCTTGGAATGTGCTGGTTGTTCAGTGGCCCTGCGAAACTCTCCTACCTGAAGGGTTTGATACATCCCCAGTAAGTAAGCTCCCCATGTGGAGACGAGAGAGGTTTGGTTTGGAGCCTCAGAAAAGCCCCGTGTGCTGGTCTACGAAAACAGACCTCTGAGGACGGACACATGGAAACCAAAGCTAAGGTTCTGATTAGGGCCTGGGGGCCTGTCCATTTCAACCTTCTGTCTCTGGGGACACTGTCTGAGAGTCTAAGTGGAGATAGTTGCTCCGCTGGTGTCAGAGAGCCCCTCTTAGTCCAGGGTGGCCTACACTATTGATGGCCTCAGGGGCCTTGGAGATTTTCCCTAACCTGTAGGGTTGTGGTCAGTGGATTGGGCACAATTTCCTTGGAGAGGGCAGGCACAATCTTTCGCTGTGGCTCCAGAGGCCCTAGCCTGGCGGTTGTGTGGGTCCAGGCTGAGGGCACAGAAGTCTGAAAACACAAACTCAGCTTATGAGTGGCGCCTAGGGTATGGCAGGCCGGATGTACAGCCCGAGAGGGAGCTCCTGGGCCTCTGAAACAAGGGCGAGTGGGAGGCGTTCCTTCAGGCTTTTGTCTCTGGATGTTGTGTCCGAGATAGCCGTGGATTGGAGGGGTGGCCTCAGGGACTGTGGACGAGTATCCCTCTCTGGGGATTTGTCCCAGCTCCCAAGAGTTTGGGGTCATTTTGTGGGAAGGGTGGAAAAGTGTTGTCTGGCTCACGTGTCTCTCCAAGAAAGGGATTCCAGAGCAGAGCCCCAGGTACGGGCGGGGCGACTGGAAAACTCAAACACTGGTGAGGATTGGGTGCATAGGGGCTTGGCAAGCCCCATATGCGGGCTCTTGGCCCAGGCCCTGACAGGCCTTTCTTTGACATGGGGCTCATGCTGAGGGTCAGAGTGTGAATTTTTGCCCAAGCAGCACTCAAGTTTGGGCGTGGCATCAGGGACCAGGAAGGTTTCTCCCACCCTGAAGGTGTGACTCCATGCCAAGAGCAAGCTTTACAGCCACGGGGAAGGAGGAGTTCTGTGTTGTGCTTTCGATACCCAGCTGTGTGGAGAATTGATATTATGTCTAGGTTCAGATATCTGAAAACCAAGGTTAGGAAGAGGTGACGGCATAAGACCATGGCGTGTCTGAAGTGCTGGGTGTGCGGCCAGCTGTCTCCTTGTCTGTCTGGACGTCTGGCTTCAGGCTGTGTCAGACAGAGCATGAGTGCCCAGAGCAGCCTATCCAGTTCGGGTACCGGTCGAGGCCCTAGCAGGTTGATCCTCATCTGGGTTTTCTGGAGAGAACCCCACAGGGAAACGTCTTTCTTCCCTTGGGCAGACCCTGGGCTGGGTTGTGGTTCTGGAGTTCCTAGTCCGGAGGGCTTGTTTGCCAGGAGTGTGAGGAAGGAAGTCTGAAAACACAAGCTAGCGTGAGGTTTGGGACCGATGGCACGGCAGGCCCACTCTGAGAGGCTGAATCGAGATCTCCTGCACTGAGGTCATTTCAACTCTGAGACGTGCCTCAGGCTAGAGTTTTTGTCCAGCATGGCCTCTTCCTGAATGGTGTGGGGGCCTCATGAGGCCAGGAAGGTTTGCCTACGATGGGATTTGTGAACTACTCCAAACCTCAAGGTTTCCTTCTGCACGAAAGTCGAGTGCTATTGGATGGTTCCAGGAGGCCCCATACGGAAAGACTCGAGAGCAGGTGTCTAAGCATGGATGCCTGGGAACGCCACCTCATATTCCCACTCTTTAGTCAGGACAAGGCAGGCTCAATCTTCGGGCTCCTGGGAGAGCTACCCAGAGGGAAGAGTTGAAATGGACTCTCCTGAAGATGAGTCCTACTGTGGCTTGGTGGCCTGGGAGACCTTGGAATGTGGAGGTGGCTCAGGGACTCTGCAGGATTCTCCAACCTGAGGTGTTTGACACGGCTCCAACAAGGAAGCTTCCCATGTGGAGACGAGAGAAGTTCTGTTCAGTGCCTCAGGAAAGCCCCATATCCTGTTCTTCGAACCAAAGCCTCTGAGGAGTGACACCTGGAAAACAAAGCAAGAGTTGAGATTAGGGCCTAAGGGCCTGTCGGGCTCAACCTTCTATCTCTGTTGACATCTGTGTGCATGCCTTCATGGAGGTAGCAGCTCCGCTTGTGTCCGAAGGCCCCTGTGTGTGCAGGGAGGCTCCCGGTAATGGTATGTCCTCGGGGGCCTTGAGGTTTCTCATATTCTGGAGGTGTGTGGCCAAAGGAATGGACAGAGTTTCCCAGGAGAGAGCAGGCATGGTCCTGTGGTATGGCACCAGAGGACCCAGCCTAGAGGCTGTGTTTGCCAGGGCTGTGGGGACAGATGTCTGAAAAAGCAAACTTGGCTCAGGTAGGGGCCAAGGTAATGGCAGGCCTGATCTCCAGTCCGAGAGGGGAGATCCTCTGGATATCAAAGGAGGGCAAGTGGGAGGCAGTCGCTCAGGCTTTTGTCTCTGGGTGTTGCGTTCACAGTGGCCGTTCAGGGTAGGGGTTGCTTCAGGGGCCGAGGAAGAGCCTTCCTCTCGGGGGATTGTCCAAGCTCCCAAGTGTTTGGGTTCATTCTGTGGGAAGGGAAGAGTACTGTTTTCTGCCACAGGGGACCCCCCAGGAGAGGGACTCTAGAGCACAGCAGTGGGTTCCCTCAACTGGAATACACACCATCTAGTTAGTCCTGCGTGCCTATGGGCATGGCAAGCCACATATGCGGGCTCTGGGTCCAATCACTGAGAGGCGTTACTTGAATAAGGTACTCACGCTGAGGGTCACAATGTGTGTTTGTGCCCAAGGCGGCCCTCACACATGGGCGTGGCCTCATGGGCCATGCCGTTTTCTCCTACACTGAAGGTTTGACTCACTGCCAGCAGCAAGGTTTCTTGCCATGGGGAAGGAGGGGTTCTGACTTGTGCATAAGGTTCCGCCCTGTGCAGGGATTGGAGATAAGGTCTAGGTTCTGATGACTGAAAACCCAGGTTGGGAATGGATGGTGGCCTAAGGCAGTGGCGGGTCCAATGTGCTGGGTGTGCAGCCAGCTGTGTCGGTGTCTGTTGGAAGGTCTGGGCTCAGACTATTTGCGACAGAGCATCAGTGTTTAAGGTAGCCTATGCAATTGGGGTGTTGCCGAGGGCCAAGCAGTTTGATCCTCATTTGGGGTTTCTGGGCAGCACCATAGACAAAGTTTTTCTCCTGGGAGGCAGGCGGAGTGCTTCATTGTGGCCCCAGAATTCCCAGTAGGGAGGGTTTGTGGGCCAGGAGTGTGAGGACGGAAGTCTAGGAACACAAGCTAAAGTGAGGATTGGAGCCAAGGGCAGAGCAGGCCCACTAGGCAGAGGCTGAATCAAAATCTCCTGCATCTGAAGTCAGGCTGAGGATCAGACGTTGGCTGAGACTGGAGTATGTGTCCATGATGGCACCTTCATGAAGCGGGGGCCTCATGAGGCCAAGGAAGTTTTCCCACGCTGAGTTTGGAGGTTGCCCCAAACCACCAGGTTTCCTTCTGTGGGACATTCGAGTCCTGTTGCATGGCTCCAGGACATACCATACGGAAGGACTGGAGAGCACGGTTCGAAGGATGGATCCCTGTACAGCATGCCTCGCATTCCCATTGGCCATTAGCCACAAGATATGTTTGATCTGCTGCCTCTGGGGCACGCTAACCAGGGGGCTGAGTTGAAATGGCCTCTCCTGAGGATGCGTCATAATGTGCGTTTGGGTCCATGGAAACCTTGGAATGTGCTGGTTGTTCAGTGGCCCTGCGAAACTCTCCTACCTGAAGGGTTTGATACATCCCCAGTAAGTAAGCTCCCCATGTGGAGACGAGAGAGGTTTGGTTTGGAGCCTCAGAAAAGCCCCGTGTGCTGGTCTACGAAAACAGACCTCTGAGGACGGACACATGGAAACCAAAGCTAAGGTTCTGATTAGGGCCTGGGGGCCTGTCCATTTCAACCTTCTGTCTCTGGGGACACTGTCTGAGAGTCTAAGTGGAGATAGTTGCTCCGCTGGTGTCAGAGAGCCCCTCTTAGTCCAGGGTGGCCTACACTATTGATGGCCTCAGGGGCCTTGGAGATTTTCCCTAACCTGTAGGGTTGTGGTCAGTGGATTGGGCACAATTTCCTTGGAGAGGGCAGGCACAATCTTTCGCTGTGGCTCCAGAGGCCCTAGCCTGGCGGTTGTGTGGGTCCAGGCTGAGGGCACAGAAGTCTGAAAACACAAACTCAGCTTATGAGTGGCGCCTAGGGTATGGCAGGCCGGATGTACAGCCCGAGAGGGAGCTCCTGGGCCTCTGAAACAAGGGCGAGTGGGAGGCGTTCCTTCAGGCTTTTGTCTCTGGATGTTGTGTCCGAGAGAGCCGTGGATTGGAGGGGTGGCCTCAGGGACTGTGGACGAGTATCCCTCTCTGGGGATTTGTCCCAGCTCCCAAGAGTTTGGGGTCATTTTGTGGGAAGGGTGGAAAAGTGTTGTCTGGCTCACGTGTCTCTCCAAGAAAGGGATTCCAGAGCAGAGCCCCAGGTACGGGCGGGGCGACTGGAAAACTCAAACACTGGTGAGGATTGGGTGCATAGGGGCTTGGCAAGCCCCATATGCGGGCTCTTGGCCCAGGCCCTGACAGGCCTTTCTTTGACATGGGGCTCATGCTGAGGGTCAGAGTGTGAATTTTTGCCCAAGCAGCACTCAAGTTTGGGCGTGGCATCAGGGACCAGGAAGGTTTCTCCCACCCTGAAGGTGTGACTCCATGCCAAGAGCAAGCTTTACAGCCACGGGGAAGGAGGAGTTCTGTGTTGTGCTTTCGATACCCAGCTGTGTGGAGAATTGATATTATGTCTAGGTTCAGATATCTGAAAACCAAGGTTAGGAAGAGGTGACGGCATAAGACCATGGCGTGTCCGAAGTGCTGGGTGTGCGGCCAGCTGTCTCCTAGTCTGTCTGGACGTCTGGCTTCAGGCTGTGTCAGACAGAGCATGAGTGCCCAGAGCAGCCTATCCAGTTCGGGTACCGGTCGAGGCCCTAGCAGGTTGATCCTCATCTGGGTTTTCTGGAGAGAACCCCACAGGGAAACGTCTTTCTTCCCTTGGGCAGACCCTGGGCTGGGTTGTGGTTCTGGAGTTCCTAGTCCGGAGGGCTTGTTTGCCAGGAGTGTGAGGAAGGAAGTCTGAAAACACAAGCTAGCGTGAGGTTTGGGACCGATGGCACGGCAGGCCCACTCTGAGAGGCTGAATCGAGATCTCCTGCACTGAGGTCATTTCAACTCTGAGACGTGCCTCAGGCTAGAGTTTTTGTCCAGCATGGCCTCTTCCTGAATGGTGTGGGGGCCTCATGAGGCCAGGAAGGTTTGCCTACGATGGGATTTGTGAACTACTCCAAACCTCAAGGTTTCCTTCTGCACGAAAGTCGAGTGCTATTGGATGGTTCCAGGAGGCCCCATACGGAAAGACTCGAGAGCAGGTGTCTAAGCATGGATGCCTGGGAACGCCACCTCATATTCCCACTCTTTAGTCAGGACAAGGCAGGCTCAATCTTCGGGCTCCTGGGAGAGCTACCCAGAGGGGAGAGTTGAAATGGACTCTCCTGAAGATGAGTCCTACTGTGGCTTGGTGGCCTGGGAGACCTTGGAATGTGGAGGTGGCTCAGGGACTCTGCAGGATTCTCCAACCTGAGGTGTTTGACACGGCTCCAACAAGGAAGCTTCCCATGTGGAGACGAGAGAAGTTCTGTTCAGTGCCTCAGGAAAGCCCCATATCCTGTTCTTCGAACCAAAGTCTCTGAGGAGTGACACCTGGAAAACAAAGCAAGAGTTGAGATTAGGGCCTAAGGGCCTGTCGGGCTCAACCTTCTATCTCTGTTGACATCTGTGTGCATGCCTTCATGGAGGTAGCAGCTCCGCTTGTGTCCGAAGGCCCCTGTGTGTGCAGGGAGGCTCCCGGTAATGGTATGTCCTCGGGGGCCTTGAGGTTTCTCATATTCTGGAGGTGTGTGGTCAAAGGAATGGACAGAGTTTCCCAGGAGAGAGCAGGCATGGTCCTGTGGTATGGCACCAGAGGACCCAGCCTAGAGGCTGTGTTTGCCAGGGCTGTGGGGACAGATGTCTGAAAAAGCAAACTTGGCTCAGGTAGGGGCCAAGGTAATGGCAGGCCTGATCTCCAGTCCGAGAGGGGAGATCCTCTGGATATCAAAGGAGGGCAAGTGGGAGGCAGTCGCTCAGGCTTTTGTCTCTGGGTGTTGCGTTCACAGTGGCCGTTCAGGGTAGGGGTTGCTTCAGGGGCCGAGGAAGAGCCTTCCTCTCGGGGGATTGTCCAAGCTCCCAAGTGTTTGGGTTCATTCTGTGGGAAGGGAAGAGTACTGTTTTCTGCCACAGGGGACCCCCCAGGAGAGGGACTCTAGAGCACAGCAGTGGGTTCCCTCAACTGGAATACACACCATCTAGTTAGTCCTGCGTGCCTATGGGCATGGCAAGCCACATATGCGGGCTCTTGGTCCAATCACTGAGAGGCGTTACTTGAATAAGGTACTCACGCTGAGGGTCACAATGTGTGTTTGTGCCCAAGGCGGCCCTCACACATGGGCGTGGCCTCATGGGCCATGCCGTTTTCTCCTACACTGAAGGTTTGACTCACTGCCAGCAGCAAGGTTTCTTGCCATGGGGAAGGAGGGGTTCTGACTTGTGCATAAGGTTCCGCCCTGTGCAGGGATTGGAGATAAGGTCTAGGTTCTGATGACTGAAAACCCAGGTTGGGAATGGATGGTGGCCTAAGGCAGTGGCGGGTCCAATGTGCTGGGTGTGCAGCCAGCTGTGTCGGTGTCTGTTGGAAGGTCTGGGCTCAGGCTATTTGCGACAGAGCATCAGTGTTTAAGGTAGCCTATGCAATTGGGGTGTTGCCGAGGGCCAAGCAGTTTGATCCTCATTTGGGGTTTCTGGGCAGCACCATAGACAAAGTTTTTCTCCTGGGAGGCAGGCGGAGTGCTTCATTGTGGCCCCAGAATTCCCAGTAGGGAGGGTTTGTGGGCCAGGAGTGTGAGGACGGAAGTCTAGGAACACAAGCTAAAGTGAGGATTGGAGCCAAGGGCAGAGCAGGCCCACTAGGCAGAGGCTGAATCAAAATCTCCTGCATCTGAAGTCAGGCTGAGGATCAGACGTTGGCTGAGGCTGGAGTATGTGTCCATGATGGCACCTTCATGAAGCGGGGGCCTCATGAGGCCAAGGAAGTTTTCCCACGCTGAGTTTGGAGGTTGCCCCAAACCACCAGGTTTCCTTCTGTGGGACATGCGAGTCCTGTTGTATGGCTCCAGGACATACCATACGGAAGGACTGGAGAGCACGGTTCGAAGGATGGATCCCTGTACAGCATGCCTCGCATTCCCATTGGCCATTAGCCACAAGATATGTTTGATCTGCTGCCTCTGGGGCACGCTAACCAGGGGGCTGAGTTGAAATGGCCTCTCCTGAGGATGCGTCATAATGTGCGTTTGGGTCCATGGAAACCTTGGAATGTGCTGGTTGTTCAGTGGCCCTGCGAAACTCTCCTACCTGAAGGGTTTGATACATCCCCAGTAAGTAAGCTCCCCATGTGGAGACGAGAGAGGTTTGGTTTGGAGCCTCAGAAAAGCCCCGTGTGCTGGTCTACGAAAACAGACCTCTGAGGACGGACACATGGAAACCAAAGCTAAGGTTCAGATTAGGGCCTGGGGGCCTGTCCATTTCAACCTTCTGTCTCTGGGGACACTGTCTGAGAGTCTAAGTGGAGATAGTTGCTCCGCTGGTGTCAGAGAGCCCCTCTTAGTCCAGGGTGGCCTACACTATTGATGGCCTCAGGGGCCTTGGAGATTTTCCCTAACCTGTAGGGTTGTGGTCAGTGGATTGGGCACAATTTCCTTGGAGAGGGCAGGCACAATCTTTCGCTGTGGCTCCAGAGGCCCTAGCCTGGCGGTTGTGTGGGTCCAGGCTGAGGGCACAGAAGTCTGAAAACACAAACTCAGCTTATGAGTGGCGCCTAGGGTATGGCAGGCCGGATGTACAGCCCGAGAGGGAGCTCCTGGGCCTCTGAAACAAGGGCGAGTGGGAGGCGTTCCTTCAGGCTTTTGTCTCTGGATGTTGTGTCCGAGATAGCCGTGGATTGGAGGGGTGGCCTCAGGGACTGTGGACGAGTATCCCTCTCTGGGGATTTGTCCCAGCTCCCAAGAGTTTGGGGTCATTTTGTGGGAAGGGTGGAAAAGTGTTGTCTGGCTCACGTGTCTCTCCAAGAAAGGGATTCCAGAGCAGAGCCCCAGGTACGGGCGGGGCGACTGGAAAACTCAAACACTGGTGAGGATTGGGTGCATAGGGGCTTGGCAAGCCCCATATGCGGGCTCTTGGCCCAGGCCCTGACAGGCCTTTCTTTGACATGGGGCTCATGCTGAGGGTCAGAGTGTGAATTTGTGCCCAAGCAGCACTCAAGTTTGGGCGTGGCATCAGGGACCAGGAAGGTTTCTCCCACCCTGAAGGTGTGACTCCATGCCAAGAGCAAGCTTTACAGCCACGGGGAAGGAGGAGTTCTGTGTTGTGCTTTCGATACCCAGCTGTGTGGAGAATTGATATTATGTCTAGGTTCAGATATCTGAAAACCAAGGTTAGGAAGAGGTGACGGCATAAGACCATGGCGTGTCTGAAGTGCTGGGTGTGCGGCCAGCTGTCTCCTTGTCTGTCTGGACGTCTGGCTTCAGGCTGTGTCAGACAGAGCATGAGTGCCCAGAGCAGCCTATCCAGTTCGGGTACCGGTCGAGGCCCTAGCAGGTTGATCCTCATCTGGGTTTTCTGGAGAGAACCCCACAGGGAAACGTCTTTCTTCCCTTGGGCAGACCCTGGGCTGGGTTGTGGTTCTGGAGTTCCTAGTCCGGAGGGCTTGTTTGCCAGGAGTGTGAGGAAGTCTGAAAACACAAGCTAGCGTGAGGTTTGGGACCGATGGCACGGCAGGCCCACTCTGAGAGGCTGAATCGAGATCTCCTGCACTGAGGTCATTTCAACTCTGAGACGTGCCTCAGGCTAGAGTTTTTGTCCAGCATGGCCTCTTCCTGAATGGTGTGGGGGCCTCATGAGGCCAGGAAGGTTTGCCTACGATGGGATTTGTGAACTACTCCAAACCTCAAGGTTTCCTTCTGCACGAAAGTCGAGTGCTATTGGATGGTTCCAGGAGGCCCCATACGGAAAGACTCGAGAGCAGGTGTCTAAGCATGGATGCCTGGGAACGCCACCTCATATTCCCACTCTTTAGTCAGGACAAGGCAGGCTCAATCGTCGGGCTCCTGGGAGAGCTACCCAGACGGAAGAGTTGAAATGGACTCTCCTGAAGATGAGTCCTACTGTGGCTTGGTGGCCTGGGAGACCTTGGAATGTGGAGGTGGCTCAGGGACTCTGCAGGATTCTCCAACCTGAGGTGTTTGACACGGCTCCAACAAGGAAGCTTCCCATGTGGAGACGAGAGAAGTTCTGTTCAGTGCCTCAGGAAAGCCCCATATCCTGTTCTTCGAACCAAAGCCTCTGAGGAGTGACACCTGGAAAACAAAGCAAGAGTTGAGATTAGGGCCTAAGGGCCTGTCGGGCTCAACCTTCTATCTCTGTTGACATCTGTGTGCATGCCTTCATGGAGGTAGCAGCTCCGCTTGTGTCCGAAGGCCCCTGTGTGTGCAGGGAGGCTCCTGGTAATGGTATGTCCTCGGGGGCCTTGAGGTTTCTCATATTCTGGAGGTGTGTGGCCAAAGGAATGGACAGAGTTTCCCAGGAGAGAGCAGGCATGGTCCTGTGGTATGGCACCAGAGGACCCAGCCTAGAGGCTGTGTTTGCCAGGGCTGTGGGGACAGATGTCTGAAAAAGCAAATTGGCTCAGGTAGGGGCCAAGGTAATGGCAGGCCTGATCTCCAGTCCGAGAGGGGAGATCCTCTGGATATCAAAGGAGGGCAAGTGGGAGGCAGTCGCTCAGGCTTTTGTCTCTGGGTGTTGCGTTCACAGTGGCCGTTCAGGGTAGGGGTTGCTTCAGGGGCCGAGGAAGAGCCTTCCTCTCGGGGGATTGTCCAAGCTCCCAAGTGTTTGGGTTCATTCTGTGGGAAGGGAAGAGTACTGTTTTCTGCCACAGGGGACCCCCCAGGAGAGGGACTCTAGAGCACAGCAGTGGGTTCCCTCAACTGGAATACACACCATCTAGTTAGTCCTGCGTGCCTATGGGCATGGCAAGCCACATATGCGGGCTCTTGGTCCAATCACTGAGAGGCGTTACTTGAATAAGGTACTCACGCTGAGGGTCACAATGTGTGTTTGTGCCCAAGGCGGCCCTCACACATGGGCGTGGCCTCATGGGCCATGCCGTTTTCTCCTACACTGAAGGTTTGACTCACTGCCAGCAGCAAGGTTTCTTGCCATGGGGAAGGAGGGGTTCTGACTTGTGCATCAGGTTCCGCCCTGTGCAGGGATTGGAGATAAGGTCTAGGTTCTGATGACTGAAAACCCAGGTTGGGAATGGATGGTGGCCTAAGGCAGTGGCGGGTCCAATGTGCTGGGTGTGCAGCCAGCTCTGTCGGTGTCTGTTGGAAGGTCTGGGCTCAGACTATTTGCGACAGAGCATCAGTGTTTAAGGTAGCCTATGCAATTGGGGTGTTGCCGAGGGCCAAGCAGTTTGATCCTCATTTGGGGTTTCTGGGCAGCACCATAGACAAAGTTTTTCTCCTGGGAGGCAGG
Organism: Mustela nivalis; assembly: GCF_964662115.1. NCBI lineage: Eukaryota > Metazoa > Chordata > Mammalia > Carnivora > Mustelidae > Mustela > Mustela nivalis. The sequence goes on along the minus strand of NW_028136446.1, from coordinate 369,433 downwards.
CGGAGTGCTTCATTGTGGCCCCAGAATTCCCAGTAGGGAGGGTTTGTGGGCCAGGAGTGTGAGGACGGAAGTCTAGGAACACAAGCTAAAGTGAGGATTGGAGCCAAGGGCAGAGCAGGCCCACTAGGCAGAGGCTGAATCAAAATCTCCTGCATCTGAAGTCAGGCTGAGGATCAGACGTTGGCTGAGACTGGAGTATGTGTCCATGATGGCACCTTCATGAAGCGGGGGCCTCATGAGGCCAAGGAAGTTTTCCCACGCTGAGTTTGGAGGTTGCCCCAAACCACCAGGTTTCCTTCTGTGGGACATTCGAGTCCTGTGGCATGGCTCCAGGACATACCATACGGAAGGACTGGAGAGCACGGTTCGAAGGATGGATCCCTGTACAGCATGCCTCGCATTCCCATTGGCCATTAGCCACAAGATATGTTTGATCTGCTGCCTCTGGGGCACGCTAACCAGGGGGCTGAGTTGAAATGGCCTCTCCTGAGGATGCGTCATAATGTGCGTTTGGGTCCATGGAAACCTTGGAATGTGCTGGTTGTTCAGTGGCCCTGCGAAACTCTCCTACCTGAAGGGTTTGATACATCCCCAGTAAGTAAGCTCCCCATGTGGAGACGAGAGAGGTTTGGTTTGGAGCCTCAGAAAAGCCCCGTGTGCTGGTCTACGAAAACAGACCTCTGAGGACGGACACATGGAAACCAAAGCTAAGGTTCTGATTAGGGCCTGGGGGCCTGTCCATTTCAACCTTCTGTCTCTGGGGACACTGTCTGAGAGTCTAAGTGGAGATAGTTGCTCCGCTGGTGTCAGAGAGCCCCTCTTAGTCCAGGGTGGCCTACACTATTGATGGCCTCAGGGGCCTTGGAGATTTTCCCTAACCTGTAGGGTTGTGGTCAATGGATTGGGCACAATTTCCTTGGAGAGGGCAGGCACAATCTTTCGCTGTGGCTCCAGAGGCCCTAGCCTGGCGGTTGTGTGGGTCCAGGCTGAGGGCACAGAAGTCTGAAAACACAAACTCAGCTCATGAGTGGCGCCTAGGGTATGGCAGGCCGGATGTACAGCCCGAGAGGGAGCTCCTGGGCCTCTGAAACAAGGGCGAGTGGGAGGCGTTCCTTCAGGGTTTGTCTCTGGATGTTGTTTCCGAGATAGCCGTGGATTGGAGGGGTGGCCTCAGGGACTGTGGACGAGTATCCCTCTCTGGGGATTTGTCCCAGCTCCCAAGAGTTTGGGGTCATTTTGTGGGAAGGGTGGAAAAGTGTTGTCTGGCTCACGTGTCTCTCCAAGAAAGGGATTCCAGAGCAGAGCCCCAGGTACGGGCGGGGCGACTGGAAAACTCAAACACTGGTGAGGATTGGGTGCATAGGGGCTTGGCAAGCCCCATATGCGGGCTCTTGGCCCAGGCCCTGACAGGCCTTTCTTTGACATGGGGCTCATGCTGAGGGTCAGAGTGTGAATTTGTGCCCAAGCAGCACTCAAGTTTGGGCGTGGCATCAGGGACCAGGAAGGTTTCTCCCACCCTGAAGGTGTGACTCCATGCCAAGAGCAAGCTTTACAGCCACGGGGAAGGAGGAGTTCTGTGTTGTGCTTTTGATACCCAGCTGTGTGGAGAATTGATATTATGTCTAGGTTCAGATATCTGAAAACCAAGGTTAGGAAGAGGTGACGGCATAAGACCATGGCGTGTCTGAAGTGCTGGGTGTGCGACCAGCTGTCTCCTTGTCTGTCTGGACGTCTGGCTTCAGGCTGTGTCAGACAGAGCATGAGTGCCCAGAGCAGCCTATCCAGTTCGGGTACCGGTCGAGGCCCTAGCAGGTTGATCCTCATCTGGGTTTTCTGGAGAGAACCCCACAGGGAAACGTCTTTCTTCCCTTGGGCAGACCCTGGGCTGGGTTGTGGTTCTGGAGTTCCTAGTCCGGAGGGCTTGTTTGCCAGGAGTGTGAGGAAGGAAGTCTGAAAACACAAGCTAGCGTGAGGTTTGGGACCGATGGCACGGCAGGCCCACTCTGAGAGGCTGAATCGAGATCTCCTGCACTGAGGTCATTTCAACTCTGAGACGTGCCTCAGGCTAGAGTTTTTGTCCAGCATGGCCTCTTCCTGAATGGTGTGGGGGCCTCATGAGGCCAGGAAGGTTTGCCTACGATGGGATTTGTGAACTACTCCAAACCTCAAGGTTTCCTTCTGCACGAAAGTCGAGTGCTATTGGATGGTTCCAGGAGGCCCCATACGGAAAGACTCGAGAGCAGGTGTCTAAGCATGGATGCCTGGGATCGCCACCTCATATTCCCACTCTTTAGTCAGGACAAGGCAGGCTCAATCTGCGGGCTCCTGGGAGAGCTACCCAGAGGGGAGAGTTGAAATGGACTCTCCTGAAGATGAGTCCTACTGTGGCTTGGTGGCCTGGGAGACCTTGGAATGTGGAGGTGGCTCAGGGACTCTGCAGGATTCTCCAACCTGAGGTGTTTGACACGGCTCCAACAAGGAAGCTTCCCATGTGGAGACGAGAGAAGTTCTGTTCAGTGCCTCAGGAAAGCCCCATATCCTGTTCTTCGAACCAAAGTCTCTGAGGAGTGACACCTGGAAAACAAAGCAAGAGTTGAGATTAGGGCCTAAGGGCCTGTCGGGCTCAACCTTCTATCTCTGTTGACATCTGTGTGCATGCCTTCATGGAGGTAGCAGCTCCGCTTGTGTCCGAAGGCCCCTGTGTGTGCAGGGAGGCTCCCGGTAATGGTATGTCCTCGGGGGCCTTGAGGTTTCTCATATTCTGGAGGTGTGTGGTCAAAGGAATGGACAGAGTTTCCCAGGAGAGAGCAGGCATGGTCCTGTGGTATGGCACCAGAGGACCCAGCCTAGAGGCTGTGTTTGCCAGGGCTGTGGGGACAGATGTCTGAAAAAGCAAACTTGGCTCAGGTAGGGGCCAAGGTAATGGCAGGCCTGATCTCCAGTCCGAGAGGGGAGATCCTCTGGATATCAAAGGAGGGCAAGTGGGAGGCAGTCGCTCAGGCTTTTGTCTCTGGGTGTTGCGTTCACAGTGGCCGTTCAGGGTAGGGGTTGCTTCAGGGGCCGAGGAAGAGCCTTCCTCTCGGGGGATTGTCCAAGCTCCCAAGTGTTTGGGTTCATTCTGTGGGAAGGGAAGAGTACTGTTTTCTGCCACAGGGGACCCCCCAGGAGAGGGACTCTAGAGCACAGCAGTGGGTTCCCTCAACTGGAATACACACCATCTAGTTAGTCCTGCGTGCCTATGGGCATGGCAAGCCACATATGCGGGCTCTTGGTCCAATCACTGAGAGGCGTTACTTGAATAAGGTACTCACGCTGAGGGTCACAATGTGTGTTTGTGCCCAAGGCGGCCCTCACACATGGGCGTGGCCTCATGGGCCATGCCGTTTTCTCCTACACTGAAGGTTTGACTCACTGCCAGCAGCAAGGTTTCTTGCCATGGGGAAGGAGGGGTTATGACTTGTGCATCAGGTTCCCCCCTGTGCAGGGATTGGAGATAAGGTCTAGGTTCTGATGACTGAAAACCCAGGTTGGGAATGGATGGTGGCCTAAGGCAGTGGCGGGTCCAATGTGCTGGGTGTGCAGCCAGCTGTGTCGGTGTCTGTTGGAAGGTCTGGGCTCAGGCTATTTGCGACAGAGCATCAGTGTTTAAGGTAGCCTATGCAATTGGGGTGTTGCCGAGGGCCAAGCAGTTTGATCCTCATTTGGGGTTTCTGGGCAGCACCATAGACAAAGTTTTTCTCCTGGGAGGCAGGCGGAGTGCTTCATTGTGGCCCCAGAATTCCCAGTAGGGAGGGTTTGTGGGCCAGGAGTGTGAGGACGGAAGTCTAGGAACACAAGCTAAAGTGAGGATTGGAGCCAAGGGCAGAGCAGGCCCACTAGGCAGAGGCTGAATCAAAATCTCCTGCATCTGAAGTCAGGCTGAGGATCAGACGTTGGCTGAGGCTGGAGTATGTGTCCATGATGGCACCTTCATGAAGCGGGGGCCTCATGAGGCCAAGGAAGTTTTCCCACGCTGAGTTTGGAGGTTGCCCCAAACCACCAGGTTTCCTTCTGTGGGACATGCGAGTCCTGTTGTATGGCTCCAGGACATACCATACGGAAGGACTGGAGAGCACGGTTCGAAGGATGGATCCCTGTACAGCATGCCTCGCATTCCCATTGGCCATTAGCCACAAGATATGTTTGATCTGCTGCCTCTGGGGCACGCTAACCAGGGGGCTGAGTTGAAATGGCCTCTCCTGAGGATGCGTCATAATGTGCGTTTGGGTCCATGGAAACCTTGGAATGTGCTGGTTGTTCAGTGGCCCTGCGAAACTCTCCTACCTGAAGGGTTTGATACATCCCCAGTAAGTAAGCTCCCCATGTGGAGACGAGAGAGGTTTGGTTTGGAGCCTCAGAAAAGCCCCGTGTGCTGGTCTACGAAAACAGACCTCTGAGGACGGACACATGGAAACCAAAGCTAAGGTTCTGATTAGGGCCTGGGGGCCTGTCCATTTCAACCTTCTGTCTCTGGGGACACTGTCTGAGAGTCTAAGTGGAGATAGTTGCTCCGCTGGTGTCAGAGAGCCCCTCTTAGTCCAGGGTGGCCTACACTATTGATGGCCTCAGGGGCCTTGGAGATTTTCCCTAACCTGCAGGGTTGTGGTCAGTGGATTGGGCACAATTTCCTTGGAGAGGGCAGGCACAATCTTTCGCTGTGGCTCCAGAGGCCCTAGCCTGGCGGTTGTGTGGGTCCAGGCTGAGGGCACAGAAGTCTGAAAACACAAACTCAGCTTATGAGTGGCGCCTAGGGTATGGCAGGCCGGATGTACAGCCCGAGAGGGAGCTCCTGGGCCTCTGAAACAAGGGCGAGTGGGAGGCGTTCCTTCAGGCTTTTGTCTCTGGATGTTGTGTCCGAGATAGCCGTGGATTGGAGGGGTGGCCTCAGGGACTGTGGACGAGTATCCCTCTCTGGGGATTTGTCCCAGCTCCCAAGAGTTTGGGGTCATTTTGTGGGAAGGGTGGAAAAGTGTTGTCTGGCTCACGTGTCTCTCCAAGAAAGGGATTCCAGAGCAGAGCCCCAGGTACGGGCGGGGCGACTGGAAAACTCAAACACTGGTGAGGATTGGGTGCATAGGGGCTTGGCAAGCCCCATATGCGGGCTCTTGGCCCAGGCCCTGACAGGCCTTTCTTTGACATGGGGCTCATGCTGAGGGTCAGAGTGTGAATTTTTGCCCAAGCAGCACTCAAGTTTGGGCGTGGCATCAGGGACCAGGAAGGTTTCTCCCACCCTGAAGGTGTGACTCCATGCCAAGAGCAAGCTTTACAGCCACGGGGAAGGAGGAGTTCTGTGTTGTGCTTTCGATACCCAGCTGTGTGGAGAATTGATATTATGTCTAGGTTCAGATATCTGAAAACCAAGGTTAGGAAGAGGTGACGGCATAAGACCATGGCGTGTCTGAAGTGCTGGGTGTGCGGCCAGCTGTCTCCTTGTCTGTCTGGACGTCTGGCTTCAGGCTGTGTCAGACAGAGCATGAGTGCCCAGAGCAGCCTATCCAGTTCGGGTACCGGTCGAGGCCCTAGCAGGTTGATCCTCATCTGGGTTTTCTGGAGAGAACCCCACAGGGAAACGTCTTTCTTCCCTTGGGCAGACCCTGGGCTGGGTTGTGGTTCTGGAGTTCCTAGTCCGGAGGGCTTGTTTGCCAGGAGTGTGAGGAAGTCTGAAAACACAAGCTAGCGTGAGGTTTGGGACCGATGGCACGGCAGGCCCACTCTGAGAGGCTGAATCGAGATCTCCTGCACTGAGGTCATTTCAACTCTGAGACGTGCCTCAGGCTAGAGTTTTTGTCCAGCATGGCCTCTTCCTGAATGGTGTGGGGGCCTCATGAGGCCAGGAAGGTTTGCCTACGATGGGATTTGTGAACTACTCCAAACCTCAAGGTTTCCTTCTGCACGAAAGTCGAGTGCTATTGGATGGTTCCAGGAGGCCCCATACGGAAAGACTCGAGAGCAGGTGTCTAAGCATGGATGCCTGGGAACGCCACCTCATATTCCCACTCTTTAGTCAGGACAAGGCAGGCTCAATCATCGGGCTCCTGGGAGAGCTACCCAGACGGAAGAGTTGAAATGGACTCTCCTGAAGATGAGTCCTACTGTGGCTTGGTGGCCTGGGAGACCTTGGAATGTGGAGGTGGCTCAGGGACTCTGCAGGATTCTCCAACCTGAGGTGTTTGACACGGCTCCAACAAGGAAGCTTCCCATGTGGAGACGAGAGAAGTTCTGTTCAGTGCCTCAGGAAAGCCCCATATCCTGTTCTTCGAACCAAAGCCTCTGAGGAGTGACACCTGGAAAACAAAGCAAGAGTTGAGATTAGGGCCTAAGGGCCTGTCGGGCTCAACCTTCTATCTCTGTTGACATCTGTGTGCATGCCTTCATGGAGGTAGCAGCTCCGCTTGTGTCCGAAGGCCCCTGTGTGTGCAGGGAGGCTCCTGGTAATGGTATGTCCTCGGGGGCCTTGAGGTTTCTCATATTCTGGAGGTGTGTGGCCAAAGGAATGGACAGAGTTTCCCAGGAGAGAGCAGGCATGGTCCTGTGGTATGGCACCAGAGGACCCAGCCTAGAGGCTGTGTTTGCCAGGGCTGTGGGGACAGATGTCTGAAAAAGCAAATTGGCTCAGGTAGGGGCCAAGGTAATGGCAGGCCTGATCTCCAGTCCGAGAGGGGAGATCCTCTGGATATCAAAGGAGGGCAAGTGGGAGGCAGTCGCTCAGGCTTTTGTCTCTGGGTGTTGCGTTCACAGTGGCCGTTCAGGGTAGGGGTTGCTTCAGGGGCCGAGGAAGAGCCTTCCTCTCGGGGGATTGTCCAAGCTCCCAAGTGTTTGGGTTCATTCTGTGGGAAGGGAAGAGTACTGTTTTCTGCCACAGGGGACCCCCCAGGAGAGGGACTCTAGAGCACAGCAGTGGGTTCCCTCAACTGGAATACACACCATCTAGTTAGTCCTGCGTGCCTATGGGCATGGCAAGCCACATATGCGGGCTCTTGGTCCAATCACTGAGAGGCGTTACTTGAATAAGGTACTCACGCTGAGGGTCACAATGTGTGTTTGTGCCCAAGGCGGCCCTCACACATGGGCGTGGCCTCATGGGCCATGCCGTTTTCTCCTACACTGAAGGTTTGACTCACTGCCAGCAGCAAGGTTTCTTGCCATGGGGAAGGAGGGGTTCTGACTTGTGCATCAGGTTCCGCCCTGTGCAGGGATTGGAGATAAGGTCTAGGTTCTGATGACTGAAAACCCAGGTTGGGAATGGATGGTGGCCTAAGGCAGTGGCGGGTCCAATGTGCTGGGTGTGCAGCCAGCTCTGTCGGTGTCTGTTGGAAGGTCTGGGCTCAGACTATTTGCGACAGAGCATCAGTGTTTAAGGTAGCCTATGCAATTGGGGTGTTGCCGAGGGCCAAGCAGTTTGATCCTCATTTGGGGTTTCTGGGCAGCACCATAGACAAAGTTTTTCTCCTGGGAGGCAGGCGGAGTGCTTCATTGTGGCCCCAGAATTCCCAGTAGGGAGGGTTTGTGGGCCAGGAGTGTGAGGACGGAAGTCTAGGAACACAAGCTAAAGTGAGGATTGGAGCCAAGGGCAGAGCAGGCCCACTAGGCAGAGGCTGAATCAAAATCTCCTGCATCTGAAGTCAGGCTGAGGATCAGACGTTGGCTGAGACTGGAGTATGTGTCCATGATGGCACCTTCATGAAGCGGGGGCCTCATGAGGCCAAGGAAGTTTTCCCACGCTGAGTTTGGAGGTTGCCCCAAACCACCAGGTTTCCTTCTGTGGGACATTCGAGTCCTGTTGCATGGCTCCAGGACATACCATACGGAAGGACTGGAGAGCACGGTTCGAAGGATGGATCCCTGTACAGCATGCCTCGCATTCCCATTGGCCATTAGCCACAAGATATGTTTGATCTGCTGCCTCTGGGGCACGCTAACCAGGGGGCTGAGTTGAAATGGCCTCTCCTGAGGATGCGTCATAATGTGCGTTTGGGTCCATGGAAACCTTGGAATGTGCTGGTTGTTCAGTGGCCCTGCGAAACTCTCCTACCTGAAGGGTTTGATACATCCCCAGTAAGTAAGCTCCCCATGTGGAGACGAGAGAGGTTTGGTTTGGAGCCTCAGAAAAGCCCCGTGTGCTGGTCTACGAAAACAGACCTCTGAGGACGGACACATGGAAACCAAAGCTAAGGTTCTGATTAGGGCCTGGGGGCCTGTCCATTTCAACCTTCTGTCTCTGGGGACACTGTCTGAGAGTCTAAGTGGAGATAGTTGCTCCGCTGGTGTCAGAGAGCCCCTCTTAGTCCAGGGTGGCCTACACTATTGATGGCCTCAGGGGCCTTGGAGATTTTCCCTAACCTGTAGGGTTGTGGTCAATGGATTGGGCACAATTTCCTTGGAGAGGGCAGGCACAATCTTTCGCTGTGGCTCCAGAGGCCCTAGCCTGGCGGTTGTGTGGGTCCAGGCTGAGGGCACAGAAGTCTGAAAACACAAACTCAGCTCATGAGTGGCGCCTAGGGTATGGCAGGCCGGATGTACAGCCCGAGAGGGAGCTCCTGGGCCTCTGAAACAAGGGCGAGTGGGAGGCGTTCCTTCAGGGTTTGTCTCTGGATGTTGTTTCCGAGATAGCCGTGGATTGGAGGGGTGGCCTCAGGGACTGTGGACGAGTATCCCTCTCTGGGGATTTGTCCCAGCTCCCAAGAGTTTGGGGTCATTTTGTGGGAAGGGTGGAAAAGTGTTGTCTGGCTCACGTGTCTCTCCAAGAAAGGGATTCCAGAGCAGAGCCCCAGGTACGGGCGGGGCGACTGGAAAACTCAAACACTGGTGAGGATTGGGTGCATAGGGGCTTGGCAAGCCCCATATGCGGGCTCTTGGCCCAGGCCCTGACAGGCCTTTCTTTGACATGGGGCTCATGCTGAGGGTCAGAGTGTGAATTTGTGCCCAAGCAGCACTCAAGTTTGGGCGTGGCATCAGGGACCAGGAAGGTTTCTCCCACCCTGAAGGTGTGACTCCATGCCAAGAGCAAGCTTTACAGCCACGGGGAAGGAGGAGTTCTGTGTTGTGCTTTTGATACCCAGCTGTGTGGAGAATTGATATTATGTCTAGGTTCAGATATCTGAAAACCAAGGATAGGAAGAGGTGACGGCATAAGACCATGGCGTGTCTGAAGTGCTGGGTGTGCGACCAGCTGTCTCCTTGTCTGTCTGGACGTCTGGCTTCAGGCTGTGTCAGACAGAGCATGAGTGCCCAGAGCAGCCTATCCAGTTCGGGTACCGGTCGAGGCCCTAGCAGGTTGATCCTCATCTGGGTTTTCTGGAGAGAACCCCACAGGGAAACGTCTTTCTTCCCTTGGGCAGACCCTGGGCTGGGTTGTGGTTCTGGAGTTCCTAGTCCGGAGGGCTTGTTTGCCAGGAGTGTGAGGAAGGAAGTCTGAAAACACAAGCTAGCGTGAGGTTTGGGACCGATGGCACGGCAGGCCCACTCTGAGAGGCTGAATCGAGATCTCCTGCACTGAGGTCATTTCAACTCTGAGACGTGCCTCAGGCTAGAGTTTTTGTCCAGCATGGCCTCTTCCTGAATGGTGTGGGGGCCTCATGAGGCCAGGAAGGTTTGCCTACGATGGGATTTGTGAACTACTCCAAACCTCAAGGTTTCCTTCTGCACGAAAGTCGAGTGCTATTGGATGGTTCCAGGAGGCCCCATACGGAAAGACTCGAGAGCAGGTGTCTAAGCATGGATGCCTGGGAACGCCACCTCATATTCCCACTCTTTAGTCAGGACAAGGCAGGCTCAATCTGCGGGCTCCTGGGTGAGCTACCCAGAGGGGAGAGTTGAAATGGACTCTCCTGAAGATGAGTCCTACTGTGGCTTGGTGGCCTGGGAGACCTTGGAATGTGGAGGTGGCTCAGGGACTCTGCAGGATTCTCCAACCTGAGGTGTTTGACACGGCTCCAACAAGGAAGCTTCCCATGTGGAGACGAGAGAAGTTCTGTTCAGTGCCTCAGGAAAGCCCCATATCCTGTTCTTCGAACCAAAGCCTCTGAGGAGTGACACCTGGAAAACAAAGCAAGAGTTGAGATTAGGGCCTAAGGGCCTGTCGGGCTCAACCTTCTATCTCTGTTGACATCTGTGTGCATGCCTTCATGGAGGTAGCAGCTCCGCTTGTGTCCGAAGGCCCCTGTGTGTGCAGGGAGGCTCCCGGTAATGGTATGTCCTCGGGGGCCTTGAGGTTTCTCATATTCTGGAGGTGTGTGGCCAAAGGAATGGACAGAGTTTCCCAGGAGAGAGCAGGCATGGTCCTGTGGTATGGCTCCAGAGGACCCAGCCTAGAGGCTGTGTTTGCCAGGGCTGTGGGGACAGATGTCTGAAAAAGCAAACTTGGCTCAGGTAGGGGCCAAGGTAATGGCAGGCCTGATCTCCAGTCCGAGAGGGGAGATCCTCTGGATATCAAAGGAGGGCAAGTGGGAGGCAGTCGCTCAGGCTTTTGTCTCTGGGTGTTGCGTTCACAGTGGCCGTTCAGGGTAGGGGTTGCTTCAGGGTCCGAGGAAGAGCCTTCCTCTCGGGGGATTGTCCAAGCTCCCAAGTGTTTGGGTTCATTCTGTGGGAAGGGAAGAGTACTGTTTTCTGCCACAGGGGACCCCCCAGGAGAGGGACTCTAGAGCACAGCAGTGGGTTCCCTCAACTGGAATACACACCATCTAGTTAGTCCTGCGTGCCTATGGGCATGGCAAGCCACATATGCGGGCTCTTGGTCCAATCACTGAGAGGCGTTACTTGAATAAGGTACTCACGCTGAGGGTCACAATGTGTGTTTGTGCCCAAGGCGGCCCTCACACATGGGCGTGGCCTCATGGGCCATGCCGTTTTCTCCTACACTGAAGGTTTGACTCACTGCCAGCAGCAAGGTTTCTTGCCATGGGGAAGGAGGGGTTCTGACTTGTGCATCAGGTTCCGCCCTGTGCAGGGATTGGAGATAAGGTCTAGGTTCTGATGACAGAAAACCCAGGTTGGGAATGGATGGTGGCCTAAGGCAGTGGCGGGTCCAATGTGTTGGGTGTGCAGCCAGCTCTGTCGGTGTCTGTTGGAAGGTCTGGGCTCAGACTATTTGCGACAGAGCATCAGTGTTTAAGGTAGCCTATGCAATTGGGGTGTTGCCGAGGGCCAAGCAGTTTGATCCTCATTTGGGGTTTCTGGGCAGCACCATAGACAAAGTTTTTCTCCTGGGAGGCAGGCGGAGTGCTTCATTGTGGCCCCAGAATTCCCAGTAGGGAGGGTTTGTGGGCCAGGAGTGTGAGGACGGAAGTCTAGGAACACAAGCTAAAGTGAGGATTGGAGCCAAGGGCAGAGCAGGCCCACTAGGCAGAGGCTGAATCAAAATCTCCTGCATCTGAAGTCAGGCTGAGGATCAGACGTTGGCTGAGACTGGAGTATGTGTCCATGATGGCACCTTCATGAAGCGGGGGCCTCATGAGGCCAAGGAAGTTTTCCCACGCTGAGTTTGGAGGTTGCCCCAAACCACCAGGTTTCCTTCTGTGGGACATTCGAGTCCTGTTGCATGGCTCCAGGACATACCATACGGAAGGACTGGAGAGCACGGTTCGAAGGATGGATCCCTGTACAGCATGCCTCGCATTCCCATTGGCCATTAGCCACAAGATATGTTTGATCTGCTGCCTCTGGGGCACGCTAACCAGGGGGCTGAGTTGAAATGGCCTCTCCTGAGGATGCGTCATAATGTGCGTTTGGGTCCATGGAAACCTTGGAATGTGCTGGTTGTTCAGTGGCCCTGCGAAACTCTCCTACCTGAAGGGTTTGATACATCCCCAGTAAGTAAGCTCCCCATGTGGAGACGAGAGAGGTTTGGTTTGGAGCCTCAGAAAAGCCCCGTGTGCTGGTCTACGAAAACAGACCTCTGAGGACGGACACATGGAAACCAAAGCTAAGGTTCTGATTAGGGCCTGGGGGCCTGTCCATTTCAACCTTCTGTCTCTGGGGACACTGTCTGAGAGTCTAAGTGGAGATAGTTGCTCCGCTGGTGTCAGAGAGCCCCTCTTAGTCCAGGGTGGCCTACACTATTGATGGCCTCAGGGGCCTTGGAGATTTTCCCTAACCTGTAGGGTTGTGGTCAATGGATTGGGCACAATTTCCTTGGAGAGGGCAGGCACAATCTTTCGCTGTGGCTCCAGAGGCCCTAGCCTGGCGGTTGTGTGGGTCCAGGCTGAGGGCACAGAAGTCTGAAAACACAAACTCAGCTCATGAGTGGCGCCTAGGGTATGGCAGGCCGGATGTACAGCCCCAGAGGGAGCTCCTGGGCCTCTGAAACAAGGGCGAGTGGGAGGCGTTCCTTCAGGGTTTGTCTCTGGATGTTGTTTCCGAGATAGCCGTGGATTGGAGGGGTGGCCTCAGGGACTGTGGACGAGTATCCCTCTCTGGGGATTTGTCCCAGCTCCCAAGAGTTTGGGGTCATTTTGTGGGAAGGGTGGAAAAGTGTTGTCTGGCTCACGTGTCTCTCCAAGAAAGGGATTCCAGAGCAGAGCCCCAGGTACGGGCGGGGCGACTGGAAAACTCAAACACTGGTGAGGATTGGGTGCATAGGGGCTTGGCAAGCCCCATATGCGGGCTCTTGGCCCAGGCCCTGACAGGCCTTTCTTTGACATGGGGCTCATGCTGAGGGTCAGAGTGTGAATTTGTGCCCAAGCAGCACTCAAGTTTGGGCGTGGCATCAGGGACCAGGAAGGTTTCTCCCACCCTGAAGGTGTGACTCCATGCCAAGAGCAAGCTTTACAGCCACGGGGAAGGAGGAGTTCTGTGTTGTGCTTTTGATACCCAGCTGTGTGGAGAATTGATATTATGTCTAGGTTCAGATATCTGAAAACCAAGGTTAGGAAGAGGTGACGGCATAAGACCATGGCGTGTCTGAAGTGCTGGGTGTGCGGCCAGCTGTCTCCTTGTCTGTCTGGACGTCTGGCTTCAGGCTGTGTCAGACAGAGCATGAGTGCCCAGAGCAGCCTATCCAGTTCGGGTACCGGTCGAGGCCCTAGCAGGTTGATCCTCATCTGGGTTTTCTGGAGAGAACCCCACAGGGAAACGTCTTTCTTCCCTTGGGCAGACCCTGGGCTGGGTTGTGGTTCTGGAGTTCCTAGTCCGGAGGGCTTGTTTGCCAGGAGTGTGAGGAAGGAAGTCTGAAAACACAAGCTAGCGTGAGGTTTGGGACCGATGGCACGGCAGGCCCACTCTGAGAGGCTGAATCGAGATCTCCTGCACTGAGGTCATTTCAACTCTGAGACGTGCCTCAGGCTAGAGTTTTTGTCCAGCATGGCCTCTTCCTGAATGGTGTGGGGGCCTCATGAGGCCAGGAAGGTTTGCCTACGATGGGATTTGTGAACTACTCCAAACCTCAAGGTTTCCTTCTGCACGAAAGTCGAGTGCTATTGGATGGTTCCAGGAGGCCCCATACGGAAAGACTCGAGAGCAGGTGTCTAAGCATGGATGCCTGGGATCGCCACCTCATATTCCCACTCTTTAGTCAGGACAAGGCAGGCTCAATCTTCGGGCTCCTGGGTGAGCTACCCAGAGGGGAGAGTTGAAATGGACTCTCCTGAAGATGAGTCCTACTGTGGCTTGGTGGCCTGGGAGACCTTGGAATGTGGAGGTGGCTCAGGGACTCTGCAGGATTCTCCAACCTGAGGTGTTTGACACGGCTCCAACAAGGAAGCTTCCCATGTGGAGACGAGAGAAGTTCTGTTCAGTGCCTCAGGAAAGCCCCATATCCTGTTCTTCGAACCAAAGCCTCTGAGGAGTGACACCTGGAAAACAAAGCAAGAGTTGAGATTAGGGCCTAAGGGCCTGTCGGGCTCAACCTTCTATCTCTGTTGACATCTGTGTGCATGCCTTCATGGAGGTAGCAGCTCCGCTTGTGTCCGAAGGCCCCTGTGTGTGCAGGGAGGCTCCCGGTAATGGTATGTCCTCGGGGGCCTTGAGGTTTCTCATATTCTGGAGGTGTGTGGCCAAAGGAATGGACAGAGTTTCCCAGGAGAGAGCAGGCATGGTCCTGTGGTATGGCTCCAGAGGACCCAGCCTAGAGGCTGTGTTTGCCAGGGCTGTGGGGACAGATGTCTGAAAAAGCAAACTTGGCTCAGGTAGGGGCCAAGGTAATGGCAGGCCTGATCTCCAGTCCGAGAGGGGAGATCCTCTGGATATCAAAGGAGGGCAAGTGGGAGGCAGTCGCTCAGGCTTTTGTCTCTGGGTGTTGCGTTCACAGTGGCCGTTCAGGGTAGGGGTTGCTTCAGGGGCCGAGGAAGAGCCTTCCTCTCGGGGGATTGTCCAAGCTCCCAAGTGTTTGGGTTCATTCTGTGGGAAGGGAAGAGTACTGTTTTCTGCCACAGGGGACCCCCCAGGAGAGGGACTCTAGAGCACAGCAGTGGGTTCCCTCAACTGGAATACACACCATCTAGTTAGTCCTGCGTGCCTATGGGCATGGCAAGCCACATATGCGGGCTCTTGGTCCAATCACTGAGAGGCGTTACTTGAATAAGGTACTCACGCTGAGGGTCACAATGTGTGTTTGTGCCCAAGGCGGCCCTCACACATGGGCGTGGCCTCATGGGCCATGCCGTTTTCTCCTACACTGAAGGTTTGACTCACTGCCAGCAGCAAGGTTTCTTGCCATGGGGAAGGAGGGGTTCTGACTTGTGCATCAGGTTTCCCCCTGTGCAGGGATTGGAGATAAGGTCTAGGTTCTGATGACTGAAAACCCAGGTTGGGAATGGATGGTGGCCTAAGGCAGTGGCGGGTCCAATGTGCTGGGTGTGCAGCCAGCTGTGTCGGTGTCTGTTGGAAGGTCTGGGCTCAGGCTATTTGCGACAGAGCATCAGTGTTTAAGGTAGCCTATGCAATTGGGGTGTTGCCGAGGGCCAAGCAGTTTGATCCTCATTTGGGGTTTCTGGGCAGCACCATAGACAAAGTTTTTCTCCTGGGAGGCAGGCAGAGTGCTTCATTGTGGCCCCAGAATTCCCAGTAGGGAGGGTTTGCGGGCCAGGAGTGTGAGGACGGAAGTCTAGGAACACAAGCTAAAGTGAGGATTGGAGCCAAGGGCAGAGCAGGCCCACTAGGCAGAGGCTGAATCAAAATCTCCTGCATCTGAAGTCAGGCTGAGGATCAGACGTTGGCTGAGGCTGGAGTATGTGTCCATGATGGCACCTTCATGAAGCGGGGGCCTCATGAGGCCAAGGAAGTTTTCCCACGCTGAGTTTGGAGGTTGCCCCAAACCACCAGGTTTCCTTCTGTGGGACATTCGAGTCCTGTGGCATGGCTCCAGGACATACCATACGGAAGGACTGGAGAGCACGGTTCGAAGGATGGATCCCTGTACAGCATGCCTCGCATTCCCATTGGCCATTAGCCACAAGATATGTTTGATCTGCTGCCTCTGGGGCACGCTAACCAGGGGGCTGAGTTGAAATGGCCTCTCCTGAGGATGCGTCATAATGTGCGTTTGGGTCCATGGAAACCTTGGAATGTGCTGGTTGTTCAGTGGCCCTGCGGAACTCTCCTACCTGAAGGGTTTGATACATCCCCAGTAAGTAAGCTCCCCATGTGGAGACGAGAGAGGTTTGGTTTGGTGCCTCAGAAAAGCCCCGTGTGCTGGTCTATGAAAACAGACCTCTGAGGACGGACACATGGAAACCAAAGCTAAGGTTCAGATTAGGGCCTGGGGGCCTGTCCATTTCAACCTTCTGTCTCTGGGGACACTGTCTGAGATTCTAAGTGGAGATAGTTGCTCCGCTGGTGTCAGAGAGCCCCTCTTAGTCCAGGGTGGCCTACACTATTGATGGCCTCAGGGGCCTTGGAGCTTTTCCCTAACCTGTAGGGTTGTGGTCAATGGATTGGGCACAATTTCCTTGGAGAGGGCAGGCACAATCTTTCGCTGTGGCTCCAGAGGCCCTAGCCTGGCGGTTGTGTGGGTCCAGGCTGAGGGCACAGAAGTCTGAAAACACAAACTCAGCTTATGAGTGGTGCCTAGGGTATGGCAGGCCGGATGTACAGCCCGAGAGGGAGCTCCTGGGCCTCTGAAACAAGGGCGAGTGGGAGGCGTTCCTTCAGGCTTTTGTCTCTGGATGTTGTGTCCGAGATAGCCGTGGATTGGAGGGGTGGCCTCAGGGACTGTGGACGAGTATTCCTCTCTGGGGATTTGTCCCAGCTCCCAAGAGTTTGGGGTCATTTTGTGGGAAGGGTGGAAAAGTGTTGTCTGGCTCACGTGTCTCTCCAAGAAAGGGATTCCAGAGCAGAGCCCCAGGTACGGGCGGGGCGACTGGAAAACTCAAACACTGGTGAGGATTGGGTGCATAGGGGCTTGGCAAGCCCCATATGCGGGCTCTTGGCCCAGGCCCTGACAGGCCTTTCTTTGACATGGGGCTCATGCTGAGGGTCAGAGTGTGAATTTGTGCCCAAGCAGCACTCAAGTTTGGGCGTGGCATCAGGGAACAGGAAGGTTTCTCCCACCCTGAAGGTGTGACTCCATGCCAAGAGCAAGCTTTACAGCCACGGGGAAGGAGGAGTTCTGTGTTGTGCTTGCGATACCCAGCTGTGTGGAGAATTGATATAATGTCTAGGTTCAGATATCTGAAAACCAAGGTTAGGAAGAGGTGACGGCATAAGACCATGGCGTGTCCGAAGTGCTGGGTGTGCGGCCAGCTGTCTCCTTGTCTGTCTGGACGTCTGGCTTCAGGCTGTGTCAGACAGAGCATGAGTGCCCAGAGCAGCCTATCCAGTTCGGGTACCGGTCGAGGCCCGAGCAGGTTGATCCTCATCTGGGTTTTCTGGAGAGAACCCCACAGGGAAACCTCTTTCTTCCCTTGGGCAGACCCTGGGCTGGGTTGTGGTTCTGGAGTTCCTAGTCCGGAGGGCTTGTTTGCCAGGAGTGTGAGGAAGGAAGTCTGAAAACACAAGCTAGCGTGAGGTTTGGGACCGATGGCACGGCAGGCCCAATCTGAGAGGCTGAATCGAGATCTCCTGCACTGAGGTCATTTCAACTCTGAGACGTGCCTCAGGCTAGAGTTTTTGTCCAGCATGGCCTCTTCCTGAATGGTGTGGGGGCCTCATGAGGCCAGGAAGGTTTGCCTACGATGGGATTTGTGAACTACTCCAAACCTCAAGGTTTCCTTCTGCACGAAAGTCGAGTGCTATTGGATGGTTCCAGGAGGCCCCATACGGAAAGACTCGAGAGCAGGTGTCTAAGCATGGATGCCTGGGAACGCCACCTCATATTCCCACTCTTTAGTCAGGACAAGGCAGGCTCAATCTGCGGGCTCCTGGGTGAGCTACCCAGAGGGGAGAGTTGAAATGGACTCTCCTGAAGATGAGTCCTACTGTGGCTTGGTGGCCTGGGAGACCTTGGAATGTGGAGGTGGCTCAGGGACTCTGCAGGATTCTCCAACCTGAGGTGTTTGACACGGCTCCAACAAGGAAGCTTCCCATGTGGAGACGAGAGAAGTTCTGTTCAGTGCCTCAGGAAAGCCCCATATCCTGTTCTTCGAACCAAAGCCTCTGAGGAGTGACACCTGGAAAACAAAGCAAGAGTTGAGATTAGGGCCTAAGGGCCTGTCGGGCTCAACCTTCTATCTCTGTTGACATCTGTGTGCATGCCTTCATGGAGGTAGCAGCTCCGCTTGTGTCCGAAGGCCCCTGTGTGTGCAGGGAGGCTCCCGGTAATGGTATGTCCTCGGGGGCCTTGAGGTTTCTCATATTCTGGAGGTGTGTGGCCAAAGGAATGGACAGAGTTTCCCAGGAGAGAGCAGGCATGGTCCTGTGGTATGGCACCAGAGGACCCAGCCTAGAGGCTGTGTTTGCCAGGGCTGTGGGGACAGATGTCTGAAAAAGCAAACTTGGCTCAGGTAGGGGCCAAGGTAATGGCAGGCCTGATCTCCAGTCCGAGAGGGGAGATCCTCTGGATATCAAAGGAGGGCAAGTGGGAGGCAGTCGCTCAGGCTTTTGTCTCTGGGTGTTGCGTTCACAGTGGCCGTTCAGGGTAGGGGTTGCTTCAGGGGCCGAGGAAGAGCCTTCCTCTTGGGGGATTGTCCAAGCTCCCAAGTGTTTGGGTTCATTCTGTGGGAAGGGAAGAGTACTGTTTTCTGCCACAGGGGACCCCCCAGGAGAGGGACTCTAGAGCACAGCAGTGGGTTCCCTCAACTGGAATACACACCATCTAGTTAGTCCTGCGTGCCTATGGGCATGGCAAGCCACATATGCGGGCTCTTGGTCCAATCACTGAGAGGCGTTACTTGAATAAGGTACTCACGCTGAGGGTCACAATGTGTGTTTGTGCCCAAGGCGGCCCTCACACATGGGCGTGGCCTCATGGGCCATGCCGTTTTCTCCTACACTGAATGTTTGACTCACTGCCAGCAGCAAGGTTTCTTGCCATGGGGAAGGAGGGGTTCTGACTTGTGCATCAGGTTCCGCCCTGTGCAGAGATTGGAGATAAGGTCTAGGTTCTGATGACTGAAAACCCAGGTTGGGAATGGATGGTGGCCTAAGGCAGTGGCGGGTCCAATGTGCTGGGTGTGCAGCCAGCTGTGTCGGTGTCTGTTGGAAGGTCTGGGCTCAGACTATTTGCGACAGAGCATCAGTGTTTAAGGTAGCCTATGCAATTGGGGTGTTGCCGAGGGCCAAGCAGTTTGATCCTCATTTGGGGTTTCTGGGCAGCACCATAGACAAAGTTTTTCTCCTGGGAGGCAGGCGGAGTGCTTCATTGTGGCCCCAGAATTCCCAGTAGGGAGGGTTTGTGGGCCAGGAGTGTGAGGACGGAAGTCTAGGAACACAAGCTAAAGTGAGGATTGGAGCCAAGGGCAGAGCAGGCCCACTAGGCAGAGGCTGAATCAAAATCTCCTGCATCTGAAGTCAGGCTGAGGATCAGACGTTGGCTGAGGCTGGAGTATGTGTCCATGATGGCACCTTCATGAAGCGGGGGCCTCATGAGGCCAAGGAAGTTTTCCCACGCTGAGTTTGGAGGTTGCCCCAAACCACCAGGTTTCCTTCTGTGGGACATTCGAGTCCTGTTGCATGGCTCCAGGACATACCATACGGAAGGACTGGAGAGCACGGTTCGAAGGATGGATCCCTGTACAGCATGCCTCGCATTCCCATTGGCCATTAGCCACAAGATATGTTTGATCTGCTGCCTCTGGGGCACGCTAACCAGGGGGCTGAGTTGAAATGGCCTCTCCTGAGGATGCGTCATAATGTGCGTTTGGGTCCATGGAAACCTTGGAATGTGCTGGTTGTTCAGTGGCCCTGCGAAACTCTCCTACCTGAAGGGTTTGATACATCCCCAGTAAGTAAGCTCCCCATGTGGAGACGAGAGAGGTTTGGTTTGGAGCCTCAGAAAAGCCCCGTGTGCTGGTCTACGAAAACAGACCTCTGAGGACGGACACATGGAAACCAAAGCTAAGGTTCTGATTAGGGCCTGGGGGCCTGTCCATTTCAACCTTCTGTCTCTGGGGACACTGTCTGAGAGTCTAAGTGGAGATAGTTGCTCCGCTGGTGTCAGAGAGCCCCTCTTAGTCCAGGGTGGCCTACACTATTGATGGCCTCAGGGGCCTTGGAGATTTTCCCTAAACTGTAGGGTTGTGGTCAATGGATTGGGCACAATTTCCTTGGAGAGGGCAGGCACAATCTTTCGCTGTGGCTCCAGAGGCCCTAGCCTGGCGGTTGTGTGGGTCCAGGCTGAGGGCACAGAAGTCTGAAAACACAAACTCAGCTTATGAGTGGCGCTTAGGGTATGGCAGGCCGGATGTACAGCCCGAGAGGGAGCTCCTGGGCCTCTGAAACAAGGGCGAGTGGGAGGCGTTCCTTCAGGCTTTTGTCTCTGGATGTTGTGTCCGAGATAGCCGTGGATTGGAGGGGTGGCCTCAGGGACTGTGGACGAGTATCCCTCTCTGGGGATTTGTCCCAGGTCCCAAGAGTTTGGGGTCATTTTGTGGGAAGGGTGGAAAAGTGTTGTCTGGCTCACGTGTCTCTCCAAGAAAGGGATTCCAGAGCAGAGCCCCAGGTACGGGCGGGGCGACTGGAAACTCAAACACTGGTGAGGATTGGGTGCATAGGGGCTTGGCAAGCCCCATATGCGGGCTCTTGGCCCAGGCCCTGACAGGCCTTTCTTTGACATGGGGCTCATGCTGAGGGTCAGAGTGTGAATTTGTGCCCAAGCAGCACTCAAGTTTGGGCGTGGCATCAGGGACCAGGAAGGTTTCTCCCACCCTGAAGGTGTGACTCCATGCCAAGAGCAAGCTTCACAGCCACGGGGAAGGAGGAGTTCTGTGTTGTGCTTGCGATACCCAGCTGTGTGGAGAATTGATATAATGTCTAGGTTCAGATATCTGAAAACCAAGGTTAGGAAGAGGTGACGGCATAAGACCATGGCGTGTCCGAAGTGCTGGGTGTGCGGCCAGCTGTCTCCTTGTCTGTCTGGACGTCTGGCTTCAGGCTGTGTCAGACAGAGCATGAGTGCCCAGAGCAGCCTATCCAGTTCGGGTACCGGTCGAGGCCCGAGCAGGTTGATCCTCATCTGGGTTTTCTGGAGAGAACCCCACAGGGAAACG
Organism: Mustela nivalis; assembly: GCF_964662115.1. Lineage (NCBI taxonomy): Eukaryota > Metazoa > Chordata > Mammalia > Carnivora > Mustelidae > Mustela > Mustela nivalis. The sequence continues at coordinate 348,818 of NW_028136446.1, read as the reverse complement.
TCTTTCTTCCCTTGGGCAGACCCTGGGCTGGGTTGTGGTTCTGGAGTTCCTAGTCCGGAGGGCTTGTTTGCCAGGAGTGTGAGGAAGGAAGTCTGAAAACACAAGCTAGCGTGAGGTTTGGGACCGATGGCACGGCAGGCCCAATCTGAGAGGCTGAATCGAGATCTCCTGCACTGAGGTCATTTCAACTCTGAGACGTGCCTCAGGCTAGAGTTTTTGTCCAGCATGGCCTCTTCCTGAATGGTGTGGGGGCCTCATGAGGCCAGGAAGGTTTGCCTACGATGGGATTTGTGAACTACTCCAAACCTCAAGGTTTCCTTCTGCACGAAAGTCGAGTGCTATTGGATGGTTCCAGGAGGCCCCATACGGAAAGACTCGAGAGCAGGTGTCTAAGCATGGATGCCTGGGAACGCCACCTCATATTCCCACTCTTTAGTCAGGACAAGGCAGGCTCAATCTGCGGGCTCCTGGGTGAGCTACCCAGAGGGGAGAGTTGAAATGGACTCTCCTGAAGATGAGTCCTACTGTGGCTTGGTGGCCTGGGAGACCTTGGAATGTGGAGGTGGCTCAGGGACTCTGCAGGATTCTCCAAACTGAGGTGTTTGACATGGCTCCAACAAGGAAGCTTCCCATGTGGAGACGAGAGAAGTTCTGTTCAGTGCCTCAGGAAAGCCCCATATCCTGTTCTTCGAACCAAAGCCTCTGAGGAGTGACACCTGGAAAACAAAGCAAGAGTTGAGATTAGGGCCTAAGGGCCTGTCCGGCTCAACCTTCTATCTCTGTTGACATCTGTGTGCATGCCTTCATGGAGGTAGCAGCTCAGCTTGTGTCCGAAGGCCCCTGTGTGTGCAGGGAGGCTCCCGGTAATGGTATGTCCTCGGGGGCCTTGAGGTTTCTCATATTCTGGAGGTGTGTGGCCAAAGGAATGGACAGAGTTTCCCAGGAGAGAGCAGGCATGGTCCTGTGGTATGGCTCCAGAGGACCCAGCCTAGAGGCTGTGTTTGCCAGGGCTGTGGGGACAGATGTCTGAAAAAGCAAACTTGGCTCAGGTAGGGGCCAAGGTAATGGCAGGCCTGATCTCCAGTCCGAGAGGGGAGATCCTCTGGATATCAAAGGAGGGCAAGTGGGAGGCAGTCGCTCAGGCTTTTGTCTCTGGGTGTTGCGTTCACAGTGGCCGTTCAGGGTAGGGGTTGCTTCAGGGGCCGAGGAAGAGCCTTCCTCTCGGGGGATTGTCCAAGCTCCCAAGTGTTTGGGTTCATTCTGTGGGAAGGGAAGAGTACTGTTTTCTGCCACAGGGGACCCCCCAGGAGAGGGACTCTAGAGCACAGCAGTGGGTTCCCTCAACTGGAATACACACCATCTAGTTAGTCCTGCGTGCCTATGGGCATGGCAAGCCACATATGCGGGCTCTTGGTCCAATCACTGAGAAGCGTTACTTGAATAAGGTACTCACGCTGAGGGTCACAATGTGTGTTTGTGCCCAAAGCGGCCCTCACACATGGGCGTGGCCTCAGGGGCCGTGCCGTTTTCTCCTACACTGAAGGTTTGACTCACTGCCAGCAGCAAGGTTTCTTGCCATGGGGAAGGAGGGGTTCTGACTTGTGCATCAGGTTCCCCCCTGTGCAGGGATTGGAGATAAGGTCTAGGTTCTGATGACTGAAAACCCAGGTTGGGAATGGATGGTGGCCTAAGGCAGTGGCGGGTCCAATGTGCTGGGTGTGCAGCCAGCTGTGTCGGTGTCTGTTGGAAGGTCTGGGCTCAGGCTATTTGCGACAGAGCATCAGTGTTTAAGGTAGCCTATGCAATTGGGGTGTTGCCGAGGGCCAAGCAGTTTGATCCTCATTTGGGGTTTCTGGGCAGCACCATAGACAAAGTTTTTCTCCTGGGAGGCAGGCGGAGTGCTTCATTGTGGCCCCAGAATTCCCAGAAGGGAGGGTTTGCGGGCCAGGAGTGTGAGGACGGAAGTCTAGGAACACAAGCTAAAGTGAGGATTGGAGCCAAGGGCAGAGCAGGCCCACTAGGCAGAGGCTGAATCAAAATCTCCTGCATCTGAAGTCAGGCTGAGGATCAGACGTTGGCTGAGGCTGGAGTATGTGTCCATGATGGCACCTTCATGAAGCGGGGGCCTCATGAGGCCGAGGAAGTTTTCCCACGCTGAGTTTGGAGGTTGCCCCAAACCACCAGGTTTCCTTCTGTGGGACATTCGAGTCATGTGGCATGGCTCCAGGACATACCATACGGAAGGACTGGAGAGCACGGTTCGAAGGATGGATCCCTGTACAGCATGCCTCGCATTCCCATTGGCCATTAGCCACAAGATATGTTTGATCTGCTGCCTCTGGGGCACGCTAACCAGGGGGCTGAGTTGAAATGGCCTCTCCTGAGGATGCGTCATAATGTGCGTTTGGGTCCATGGAAACCTTGGAATGTGCTGGTTGTTCAGTGGCCCTGCGAAACTCTCCTACCTGAAGGGTTTGATACATCCCCAGTAAGTAAGCTCCCCATGTGGAGACGAGAGAGGTTTGGTTTGGAGCCTCAGAAAAGCCCCGTGTGCTGGTCTACGAAAACAGACCTCTGAGGACGGACACATGGAAACCAAAGCTAAGGTTCTGATTAGGGCCTGGGGGCCTGTCCATTTCAACCTTCTGTCTCTGGGGACACTGTCTGAGAGTCTAAGTGGAGATAGTTGCTCCGCTGGTGTCAGAGAGCCCCTCTTAGTCCAGGGTGGCCTACACTATTGATGGCCTCAGGGGCCTTGGAGATTTTCCCTAAACTGTAGGGTTGTGGTCAATGGATTGGGCACAATTTCCTTGGAGAGGGCAGGCACAATCTTTCGCTGTGGCTCCAGAGGCCCTAGCCTGGCGGTTGTGTGGGTCCAGGCTGAGGGCACAGAAGTCTGAAAACACAAACTCAGCTTATGAGTGGCGCTTAGGGTATGGCAGGCCGGATGTACAGCCCGAGAGGGAGCTCCTGGGCCTCTGAAACAAGGGCGAGTGGGAGGCGTTCCTTCAGGCTTTTGTCTCTGGATGTTGTGTCCGAGATAGCCGTGGATTGGAGGGGTGGCCTCAGGGACTGTGGACGAGTATCCCTCTCTGGGGATTTGTCCCAGGTCCCAAGAGTTTGGGGTCATTTTGTGGGAAGGGTGGAAAAGTGTTGTCTGGCTCACGTGTCTCTCCAAGAAAGGGATTCCAGAGCAGAGCCCCAGGTACGGGCGGGGCGACTGGAAACTCAAACACTGGTGAGGATTGGGTGCATAGGGGCTTGGCAAGCCCCATATGCGGGCTCTTGGCCCAGGCCCTGACAGGCCTTTCTTTGACATGGGGCTCATGCTGAGGGTCAGAGTGTGAATTTGTGCCCAAGCAGCACTCAAGTTTGGGCGTGGCATCAGGGACCAGGAAGGTTTCTCCCACCCTGAAGGTGTGACTCCATGCCAAGAGCAAGCTTCACAGCCACGGGGAAGGAGGAGTTCTGTGTTGTGCTTGCGATACCCAGCTGTGTGGAGAATTGATATAATGTCTAGGTTCAGATATCTGAAAACCAAGGTTAGGAAGAGGTGACGGCATAAGACCATGGCGTGTCCGAAGTGCTGGGTGTGCGGCCAGCTGTCTCCTTGTCTGTCTGGACGTCTGGCTTCAGGCTGTGTCAGACAGAGCATGAGTGCCCAGAGCAGCCTATCCAGTTCGGGTACCGGTCGAGGCCCGAGCAGGTTGATCCTCATCTGGGTTTTCTGGAGAGAACCCCACAGGGAAACGTCTTTCTTCCCTTGGGCAGACCCTGGGCTGGGTTGTGGTTCTGGAGTTCCTAGTCCGGAGGGCTTGTTTGCCAGGAGTGTGAGGAAGGAAGTCTGAAAACACAAGCTAGCGTGAGGTTTGGGACCGATGGCACGGCAGGCCCAATCTGAGAGGCTGAATCGAGATCTCCTGCACTGAGGTCATTTCAACTCTGAGACGTGCCTCAGGCTAGAGTTTTTGTCCAGCATGGCCTCTTCCTGAATGGTGTGGGGGCCTCATGAGGCCAGGAAGGTTTGCCTACGATGGGATTTGTGAACTACTCCAAACCTCAAGGTTTCCTTCTGCACGAAAGTCGAGTGCTATTGGATGGTTCCAGGAGGCCCCATACGGAAAGACTCGAGAGCAGGTGTCTAAGCATGGATGCCTGGGAACGCCACCTCATATTCCCACTCTTTAGTCAGGACAAGGCAGGCTCAATCTGCGGGCTCCTGGGTGAGCTACCCAGAGGGGAGAGTTGAAATGGACTCTCCTGAAGATGAGTCCTACTGTGGCTTGGTGGCCTGGGAGACCTTGGAATGTGGAGGTGGCTCAGGGACTCTGCAGGATTCTCCAAACTGAGGTGTTTGACATGGCTCCAACAAGGAAGCTTCCCATGTGGAGACGAGAGAAGTTCTGTTCAGTGCCTCAGGAAAGCCCCATATCCTGTTCTTCGAACCAAAGCCTCTGAGGAGTGACACCTGGAAAACAAAGCAAGAGTTGAGATTAGGGCCTAAGGGCCTGTCCGGCTCAACCTTCTATCTCTGTTGACATCTGTGTGCATGCCTTCATGGAGGTAGCAGCTCAGCTTGTGTCCGAAGGCCCCTGTGTGTGCAGGGAGGCTCCCGGTAATGGTATGTCCTCGGGGGCCTTGAGGTTTCTCATATTCTGGAGGTGTGTGGCCAAAGGAATGGACAGAGTTTCCCAGGAGAGAGCAGGCATGGTCCTGTGGTATGGCTCCAGAGGACCCAGCCTAGAGGCTGTGTTTGCCAGGGCTGTGGGGACAGATGTCTGAAAAAGCAAACTTGGCTCAGGTAGGGGCCAAGGTAATGGCAGGCCTGATCTCCAGTCCGAGAGGGGAGATCCTCTGGATATCAAAGGAGGGCAAGTGGGAGGCAGTCGCTCAGGCTTTTGTCTCTGGGTGTTGCGTTCACAGTGGCCGTTCAGGGTAGGGGTTGCTTCAGGGGCCGAGGAAGAGCCTTCCTCTCGGGGGATTGTCCAAGCTCCCAAGTGTTTGGGTTCATTCTGTGGGAAGGGAAGAGTACTGTTTTCTGCCACAGGGGACCCCCCAGGAGAGGGACTCTAGAGCACAGCAGTGGGTTCCCTCAACTGGAATACACACCATCTAGTTAGTCCTGCGTGCCTATGGGCATGGCAAGCCACATATGCGGGCTCTTGGTCCAATCACTGAGAAGCGTTACTTGAATAAGGTACTCACGCTGAGGGTCACAATGTGTGTTTGTGCCCAAAGCGGCCCTCACACATGGGCGTGGCCTCAGGGGCCGTGCCGTTTTCTCCTACACTGAAGGTTTGACTCACTGCCAGCAGCAAGGTTTCTTGCCATGGGGAAGGAGGGGTTCTGACTTGTGCATCAGGTTCCCCCCTGTGCAGGGATTGGAGATAAGGTCTAGGTTCTGATGACTGAAAACCCAGGTTGGGAATGGATGGTGGCCTAAGGCAGTGGCGGGTCCAATGTGCTGGGTGTGCAGCCAGCTGTGTCGGTGTCTGTTGGAAGGTCTGGGCTCAGGCTATTTGCGACAGAGCATCAGTGTTTAAGGTAGCCTATGCAATTGGGGTGTTGCCGAGGGCCAAGCAGTTTGATCCTCATTTGGGGTTTCTGGGCAGCACCATAGACAAAGTTTTTCTCCTGGGAGGCAGGCGGAGTGCTTCATTGTGGCCCCAGAATTCCCAGTAGGGAGGGTTTGTGGGCCAGGAGTGTGAGGACGGAAGTCTAGGAACACAAGCTAAAGTGAGGATTGGAGCCAAGGGCAGAGCAGGCCCACTAGGCAGAGGCTGAATCAAAATCTCCTGCATCTGAAGTCAGGCTGAGGATCAGACGTTGGCTGAGGCTGGAGTATGTGTCCATGATGGCACCTTCATGAAGCGGGGGCCTCATGAGGCCAAGGAAGTTTTCCCACGCTGAGTTTGGAGGTTGCCCCAAACCACCAGGTTTCCTTCTGTGGGACATTCGAGTCCTGTTGCATGGCTCCAGGACATACCATACGGAAGGACTGGAGAGCACGGTTCGAAGGATGGATCCCTGTACAGCATGCCTCGCATTCCCATTGGCCATTAGCCACAAGATATGTTTGATCTGCTGCCTCTGGGGCACGCTAACCAGGGGGCTGAGTTGAAATGGCCTCTCCTGAGGATGCGTCATAATGTGCGTTTGGGTCCATGGAAACCTTGGAATGTGCTGGTTGTTCAGTGGCCCTGCGGAACTCTCCTACCTGAAGGGTTTGATACATCCCCAGTAAGTAAGCTCCCCATGTGGAGACGAGAGAGGTTTGGTTTGGAGCCTCAGAAAAGCCCCGTGTGCTGGTCTACGAAAACAGACCTCTGAGGACGGACACATGGAAACCAAAGCTAAGGTTCAGATTAGGGCCTGGGGGCCTGTCCATTTCAACCTTCTGTCTCTGGGGACACTGTCTGAGATTCTAAGTGGAGATAGTTGCTCCGCTGGTGTCAGAGAGCCCTTCTTAGTCCAGGGTGGCCTACACTATTGGTGGCCTCAGGGGCCTTGGAGCTTTTCCCTAACCTGTAGGGTTGTGGTCAATGGATTGGGCACAATTTCCTTGGAGAGGGCAGGCACAATCTTTCGCTGTGGCTCCAGAGGCCCTAGCCTGGCGGTTGTGTGGGTCCAGGCTGAGGGCACAGAAGTCTGAAAACACAAACTCAGCTTATGAGTGGCGCCTAGGGTATGGCAGGCCGGATGTACAGCCCGAGAGGGAGCTCCTGGGCCTCTGAAACAAGGGCGAGTGGGAGGCGTTCCTTCAGGCTTTTGTCTCTGGATGTTGTGTCCGAGATAGCCGTGGATTGGAGGGGTGGCCTCAGGGACTGTGGACGAGTATCCCTCTCTGGGGATTTGTCCCAGCTCCCAAGAGTTTGGGGTCATTTTGTGGGAAGGGTGGAAAAGTGTTGTCTGGCTCACGTGTCTCTCCAAGAAAGGGATTCCCGAGCAGAGCCCCAGGTACGGGCGGGGCGACTGGAAAACTCAAACACTGGTGAGGATTGGGTGCATAGGGGCTTGGCAAGCCCCATATGCGGGCTCTTGGCCCAGGCCCTGACAGGCCTTTCTTTGACATGGGGCTCATGCTGAGGGTCAGAGTGTGAATTTTTGCCCAAGCAGCACTCAAGTTTGGGCGTGGCATCAGGGACCAGGAAGGTTTCTCCCACCCTGAAGGTGTGACTCCATGCCAAGAGCAAGCTTTACAGCCACGGGGAAGGAGGAGTTCTGTGTTGTGCTTTCGATACCCAGCTGTGTGGAGAATTGATATAATGTCTAGGTTCAGATATCTGAAAACAAAGGTTAGGAAGAGGTGACGGCATAAGACCATGGCGTGTCCGAAGTGCTGGGTGTGCGGCCAGCTGTCTCCTTGTCTGTCTGGACGTCTGGCTTCAGGCTGTGTCAGACAGAGCATGAGTGCCCAGAGCAGCCTATCCAGTTCGGGTACCGGTCGAGGCCCGAGCAGGTTGATCCTCATCTGGGTTTTCTGGAGAGAGCCCCACAGGGAAACGTTTTTCTTCCCTTGGGCAGACCCTGGGCTGGGTTGTGGTTCTGGAGTTCCTAGTCCGGAGGGCTTGTTTGCCAGGAGTGTGAGGAAGGAAGTCTGAAAACACAAGCTAGCGTGAGGTTTGGGACCGATGGCACGGCAGGCCCACTCTGAGAGGCTGAATCGAGATCTCCTGCACTGAGGTCATTTCAACTCTGAGACGTGCCTCAGGCTAGAGTTTTTGTCCAGCATGGCCTCTTCCTGAATGGTGTGGGGGCCTCATGAGGCCAGGAAGGTTTGCCTACGATGGGATTTGTGAACTACTCCAAACCTCAAGGTTTCCTTCTGCACGAAAGTCGAGTGCTATTGGATGGTTCCAGGAGGCCCCATACGGAAAGACTCGAGAGCAGGTGTCTAAGCATGGATGCCTGGGAACGCCACCTCATATTCCCACTCTTTAGTCAGGACAAGGCAGGCTCAATCTGCGGGCTCCTGGGTGAGCTACCCAGAGGGGAGAGTTGAAATGGACTCTCCTGAAGATGAGTCCTACTGTGGCTTGGTGGCCTGGGAGACCTTGGAATGTGGAGGTGGCTCAGGGACTCTGCAGGATTCTCCAACCTGAGGTGTTTGACACGGCTCCAACAAGGAAGCTTCCCATGTGGAGACGAGAGAAGTTCTGTTCAGTGCCTCAGGAAAGCCCCATATCCTGTTCTTCGAACCAAAGCCTCTGAGGAGTGACACCTGGAAAACAAAGCAAGAGTTGAGATTAGGGCCTAAGGGCCTGTCCGGCTCAACCTTCTATCTCTGTTGACATCTGTGTGCATGCCTTCATGGAGGTAGCAGCTCCGCTTGTGTCCGAAGGCCCCTGTGTGTGCAGGGAGGCTCCCGGTAATGGTATGTCCTCGGGGGCCTTGAGGTTTCTCATATTCTGGAGGTGTGTGGCCAAAGGAATGGACAGAGTTTCCCAGGAGAGAGCAGGCATGGTCCTGTGGTATGGCTCCAGAGGACCCAGCCTAGAGGCTGTGTTTGCCAGGGCTGTGGGGACAGATGTCTGAAAAAGCAAACTTGGCTCAGGTAGGGGCCAAGGTAATGGCAGGCCTGATCTCCAGTCCGAGAGGGGAGATCCTCTGGATATCAAAGGAGGGCAAGTGGGAGGCAGTCGCTCAGGCTTTTGTCTCTGGGTGTTGCGTTCACAGTGGCCGTTCAGGGTAGGGGTTGCTTCAGGGGCCGAGGAAGAGCCTTCCTCTCGGGGGATTGTCCAAGCTCCCAAGTGTTTGGGTTCATTCTGTGGGAAGGGAAGAGTACTGTTTTCTGCCACAGGGGACCCCCCAGGAGAGGGACTCTAGAGCACAGCAGTGGGTTCCCTCAACTGGAATACACACCATCTAGTTAGTCCTGCGTGCCTATGGGCATGGCAAGCCACATATGCGGGCTCTTGGTCCAATCACTGAGAGGCGTTACTTGAATAAGGTACTCACGCTGAGGGTCACAATGTGTGTTTGTGCCCAAGGCGGCCCTCACACATGGGCGTGGCCTCAGGGGCCGTGCCGTTTTCTCCTACACTGAAGGTTTGACTCACTGCCAGCAGCAAGTTTTCTTGCCATGGAGAAGGAGGGGTTCTGACTTGTGCATCAGGTTCCCCCCTGTGCAGGGGTTGGAGATAAGGTCTAGGTTCTGATGACTGAAAACCCAGGTTGGGAATGGATGGTGGCCTAAGGCAGTGGCGGTTCCAATGTGCTGGGTGTGCAGCCAGCTGTGTCGGTGTCTGTTGGAAGGTCTGGGCTCAGGCTATTTGCGACAGAGCATCAGTGTTTAAGGTAGCCTATGCAATTGGGGTGTTGCCGAGGGCCAAGCAGTTTGATCCTCATTTGGGGTTTCTGGGCAGCACAATAGACAAAGATTTTCTCCTGGGAGGCAGGCGGAGTGCTTCATTGTGGCCCCAGAATTCCCAGAAGGGAGGGTTTGCGGGCCAGGAGTGTGAGGACGGAAGTCTAGGAACACAAGCTAAAGTGAGGATTGGAGCCAAGGGCAGAGCAGGCCCACTAGGCAGAGGCTGAATCAAAATCTCCTGCATCTGAAGTCAGGCTGAGGATCAGACGTTGGCTGAGGCTGGAGTATGTGTACATGATGGCATCTTCATGAAGCGGGGGCCTCATGAGGCCGAGGAAGTTTTCCCACGCTGAGTTTGGAGGTTGCCCCAAACCACCAGGTTTCCTTCTGTGGGACATTCGAGTCATGTGGCATGGCTCCAGGACATACCATACGGAAGGACTGGAGAGCACGGTTCGAAGGATGGATCCCTGTACAGCATGCCTCTCATTCCCATTGGCCATTAGCCACAAGATATGTTTGATCTGCTGCCTCTGGGGCCCGCTAACCAGGGGGCTGAGTTCAAATGGCCTCTCCTGAGGATGCGTCATAATGTGCGTTTGGGTCCATGGAAACCTTGGAATGTGCTGGTTGTTCAGTGGCCCTGCGGAACTCTCCTACCTGAAGGGTTTGATACATCCCCAGTAAGTAAGCTCCCCATGTGGAGACGAGAGAGGTTTGGTTTGGAGCCTCAGAAAAGCTCCGTGTGCTGGTCTACGAAAACAGACCTCTGAGGACGGACACATGGAAACCAAAGCTAAGGTTCAGATTAGGGCCTGGGGGCCTGTCCATTTCAACCTTCTGTCTCTGGGGACACTGTCTGAGAGTCTAAGTGGAGATAGTTGCTCCGCTGGTGTCAGAGAGCCCCTCTTAGTCCAGGGTGGCCTACACTATTGATGGCCTCAGGGGCCTTGGAGCTTTTCCCTAACCTGTAGGGTTGTGGTCAATGGATTGGGCACAATTTCCTTGGAGAGGGCAGGCACAATCTTTCGCTGTGGCTCCAGAGGCCCTAGCCTGGCGGTTGTGTGGGTCCAGGCTGAGGACACAGAAGTCTGAAAACACAAACTCAGCTTATGAGTGGCGCCTAGGGTATGGCAGGCCGGATGTACAGCCCGAGAGGGAGCTCCTGGGCCTCTGAAACAAGGGCGAGTGGGAGGCGTTCCTTCAGGCTTTTGTCTCTGGATGTTGTGTCCGAGATAGCCGTGGATTGGAGGGGTGGCCTCAGGGACTGTGGACGAGTATCCCTCTCTGGGGATTTGTCCCAGCTCCCAAGAGATTGGGGTCATTTTGTGGGAAGGGTGGAAAAGTGTTGTCTGGCTCACGTGTCTCTCCAAGAAAGGGATTCCAGAGCAGAGCCCCAGGTACGGGCGGGGCGACTGGAAAACTCAAACACTGGTGAGGATTGGGTGCATAGGGGCTTGGCAAGCCCCATATGCGGGCTCTTGGCCCAGGCCCTGACAGGCCTTTCTTTGACATGGGGCTCATGCTGAGGGTCAGAGTGTGAATTTGTGCCCAAGCAGCACTCAAGTTTGGGCGTGGCATCAGGGACCAGGAAGGTTTCTCCCACCCTGAAGGTGTGACTCCATGCCAAGAGCAAGCTTTACAGCCACGGGGAAGGAGGAGTTCTGTGTTGTGCTTGCGATACCCAGCTGTGTGGAGAATTGATATAATGTCTAGGTTCAGATATCTGAAAACCAAGGTTAGGAAGAGGTGACGGCATAAGACCATGGCGTGTCCGAAGTGCTGGGTGTGCGGCCAGCTGTCTCCTTGTCTGTCTGGACGTCTGGCTTCAGGCTGTGTCAGACAGAGCATGAGTGCCCAGAGCAGCCTATCCAGTTCGGGTACCGGTCGAGGCCCGAGCAGGTTGATCCTCATCTGGGTTTTCTGGAGAGAGCCCCACAGGGAAACGTTTTTCTTCCCTTGGGCAGACCCTGGGCTGGGTTGTGGTTCTGGAGTTCCTAGTCCGGAGGGCTTGTTTGCCAGGAGTGTGAGGAAGGAAGTCTGAAAACACAAGCTAGCGTGAGGTTTGGGACCGATGGCACGGCAGGCCCACTCTGAGAGGCTGAATCGAGATCTCCTGCACTGAGGTCATTTCAACTCTGAGACGTGCCTCAGGCTAGAGTTTTTGTCCAGCATGGCCTCTTCCTGAATGGTGTGGGGGCCTCATGAGGCCAGGAAGGTTTGCCTACGATGGGATTTGTGAACTACTCCAAACCTCAAGATTTCCTTCTGCACGAAAGTCGAGTGCTATTGGATGGTTCCAGGAGGCCCCATACGGAAAGACTCGAGAGCAGGTGTCTAAGCATGGATGCCTGGGAACGCCACCTCATATTCCCACTCTTTAGTCAGGACAAGGCAGGCTCAATCTGCGGGCTCCTGGGTGAGCTACCCAGAGGGGAGAGTAGAAATGGACTCTCCTGAAGATGAGTCCTACTGTGGCTTGGTGGCCTGGGAGACCTTGGAATGTGGAGGTGGCTCAGGGACTCTGCAGGATTCTCCAACCTGAGGTGTTTGACACGGCTCCAACAAGGAAGCTTCCCATGTGGAGACGAGAGAAGTTCTGTTCAGCGCCTCAGGAAAGCCCCATATCCTGTTCTTCGAACCAAAGCCTCTGAGGAGTGACACCTGGAAAACAAAGCAAGAGTTGAGATTAGGGCCTAAGGGCCTGTCCAGCTCAACCTTCTATCTCTGTTGACATCTGTGTGCATGCCTTCATGGAGGTAGCAGCTCCGCTTGTGTCCGAAGGCCCCTGTGTGTGCAGGGAGGCTCCCGGTAATGGTATGTCCTCGGGGGCCTTGAGGTTTCTCATATTCTGGAGGTGTGTGGCCAAAGGAATGGACAGAGTTTCCCAGGAGAGAGCAGGCATGGTCCTGTGGTATGGCTCCAGAGGACCCAGCCTAGAGGCTGTGTTTGCCAGGGCTGTGGGGACAGATGTCTGAAAAAGCAAACTTGGCTCAGGTAGGGGCCAAGGTAATGGCAGGCCTGATCTCCAGTCCGAGAGGGGAGATCCTCTGGATATCAAAGGAGGGCAAGTGGGAGGCAGTCGCTCAGGCTTTTGTCTCTGGGTGTTGCGTTCACAGTGGCCGTTCAGGGTAGGGATTGCTTCAGGGGCCGAGGAAGAGCCTTCCTCTCGGGGGATTGTCCAAGCTCCCAAGTGTTTGGGTTCATTCTGTGGGAAGGGAAGAGTACTGTTTTCTGCCACAGGGGACCCCCCAGGAGAGGGACTCTAGAGCACAGCAGTGGGTTCCCTCAACTGGAATACACACCATCTAGTTAGTCCTGCGTGCCTATGGTCATGGCAAGCCACATATGCGGGCTCTTGGTCCAATCACTGAGAGGCGTTACTTGAATAAGGTACTCACACTGAGGGTCACAATGTGTGTTTGTGCCCAAGGCGGCCCTCACACATGGGCGTGGCCTCATGGGCCATGCCGTTTTCTCCTACACTGAAGGTTTGACTCACTGCCAGCAGCAAGGTTTCTTGCCATGGGGAAGGAGGGGTTCTGACTTGTGCATCAGGTTCCCCCCTGTGCAGGGATTGGAGATAAGGTCTAGGTTCTGATGACTGAAAACCCAGGTTGGGAATGGATGGTGGCCTAAGGCAGTGGCGGTTCCAATGTGCTGGGTGTGCAGCCAGCTGTGTCGGTGTCTGTTGGAAGGTCTGGGCTCAGGCTATTTGCGACAGAGCATCAGTGTTTAAGGTAGCCTATGCAATTGGGGTGTTGCCGAGGGCCAAGCAGTTTGATCCTCATTTGGGGTTTCTGGGCAGCACCATAGACAAAGTTTTTCTCCTGGGAGGCAGGCAGAGTGCTTCATTGTGGCCCCAGAATTCCCAGAAGGGAGGGTTTGTGGGCCAGGAGTGTGAGGACGGAAGTCTAGGAACACAAGCTAAAGTGAGGATTGGAGCCAAGGGCAGAGCAGGCCCACTAGGCAGAGGCTGAATCAAAATCTCCTGCATCTGAAGTCAGGCTGAGGATCAGACGTTGGCTGAGGCTGGAGTATGTGTCCATGATGGCACCTTCATGAAGCGGGGGCCTCATGAGGCCGAGGAAGTTTTCCCACGCTGAGTTTGGAGGTTGCCCCAAACCACCAGGTTTCATTCTGTGGGACATTCGAGTCCTGTGGCATGGCTCCAGGACATACCATACGGAAGGACTGGAGAGCACGGTTCGAAGGATGGATCCCTGTACAGCATGCCTCGCATTCCCATTGGCCATTAGCCACAAGATATGTTTGATCTGCTGCCTCTGGGGCCCGCTAACCAGGGGGCTGAGTTGAAATGGCCTCTCCTGAGGATGCGTCATAATGTGCGTTTGGGTCCATGGAAACCTTGGAATGTGCTGGTTGTTCAGTGGCCCTGCGGAACTCTCCTACCTGAAGGGTTTGATACATCCCCAGTAAGTAAGCTCCCCATGTGGAGACGAGAGAGGTTTGGTTTGGAGCCTCAGAAAAGCTCCGTGTGCTGGTCTACGAAAACAGACCTCTGAGGACGGACACATGGAAACCAAAGCTAAGGTTCAGATTAGGGCCTGGGGGCCTGTCCATTTCAACCTTCTGTCTCTGGGGACACTGTCTGAGAGTCTAAGTGGAGATAGTTGCTCCGCTGGTGTCAGAGAGCCCCTCTTAGTCCAGGGTGGCCTACACTATTGATGGCCTCAGGGGCCTTGGAGCTTTTCCCTAACCTGTAGGGTTGTGGTCAATGGATTGGGCACAATTTCCTTGGAGAGGGCAGGCACAATCTTTCGCTGTGGCTCCAGAGGCCCTAGCCTGGCGGTTGTGTGGGTCCAGTCTGAGGGCACAGAAGTCTGAAAACACAAACTCAGCTTATGAGTGGCGCCTAGGGTATGGCAGGCCGGATGTACAGCCCGAGAGGGAGCTCCTGGGCTTCTGAAACAAGGGCGAGTGGGAGGCATTCCTTCAGGCTTTTGTCTCTGGATGTTGTGTCCGAGATAGCCGTGGATTGGAGGGGTGGCCTCAGGGACTGTGGACGAGTATCCCTCTCTGGGGATTTGTCCCAGCTCCCAAGAGTTTGGGGTCATTTTGTGGGAAGGGTGGAAAAGTGTTGTCTGGCTCACGTGTCTCTCCAAGAAAGGGATTCCAGAGCAGAGCCCCAGGTACGGGCGGGGCGACTGGAAAACTCAAACACTGGTGAGGATTGGGTGCATAGGGGCTTGGCAAGCCCCATATGCGGGCTCTTGGCCCAGGCCCTGACAGGCCTTTCTTTGACATGGGGCTCATGCTGAGGGTCAGAGTGTGAATTTGTGCCCAAGCAGCACTCAAGTTTGGGCGTGGCATCAGGGACCAGGAAGGTTTCTCCCACCCTGAAGGTGTGACTCCATGCCAAGAGTAAGCTTTACAGCCACGGGGAAGGAGGAGTTCTGTGTTGTGCTTGCGATACCCAGCTGTGTGGAGAATTGATATAATGTCTAGGTTCAGATATCTGAAAACCAAGGTTAGGAAGAGGTGACGGCATAAGACCATGGCGTGTCCGAAGTGCTGGGTGTGCGGCCAGCTGTCTCCTTGTCTGTCTGGACGTCTGGCTTCAGGCTGTGTCAGACAGAGCATGAGTGCCCAGAGCAGCCTATCCAGTTCGGGTACCGGTCGAGGCCCGAGCAGGTTGATCCTCATCTGGGTTTTCTGGAGAGAGCCCCACAGGGAAACGTTTTTCTTCCCTTGGGCAGACCCTGGGCTGGGTTGTGGTTCTGGAGTTCCTAGTCCGGAGGGCTTGTTTGCCAGGAGTGTGAGGAAGGAAGTCTGAAAACACAAGCTAGCGTGAGGTTTGGGACCGATGGCACGGCAGGCCCACTCTGAGAGGCTGAATCGAGATCTCCTGCACTGAGGTCATTTCAACTCTGAGACGTGCCTCAGGCTAGAGTTTTTGTCCAGCATGGCCTCTTCCTGAATGGTGTGGGGGCCTCATGAGGCCAGGAAGGTTTGCCTACGATGGGATTTGTGAACTACTCCAAACCTCAAGGTTTCCTTCTGCACGAAAGTCGAGTGCTATTGGATGGTTCCAGGAGGCCCCATACGGAAAGACTCGAGAGCAGGTGTCTAAGCATGGATGCCTGGGAACGCCACCTCATATTCCCACTCTTTAGTCAGGACAAGGCAGGCTCAATCTGCGGGCTCCTGGGTGAGCTACCCAGAGGGGAGAGTAGAAATGGACTCTCCTGAAGATGAGTCCTTATGTGGCTTGGTGGCCTGGGAGACCTTGGAATGTGGAGGTGGCTCAGGGACTCTGCAGGATTCTCCAACCTGAGGTGTTTGACACGGCTCCAACAAGGAAGCTTCCCATGTGGAGACGAGAGAAGTTCTGTTCAGCGCCTCAGGAAAGCCCCATATCCTGTTCTTCGAACCAAAGCCTCTGAGGAGTGACACCTGGAAAACAAAGCAAGAGTTGAGATTAGGGCCTAAGGGCCTGTCCGGCTCAACCTTCTATCTCTGTTGACATCTGTGTGCATGCCTTCATGGAGGTAGCAGCTCCGCTTGTGTCCGAAGGCCCCTGTGTGTGCAGGGAGGCTCCCGGTAATGGTATGTCCTCGGGGGCCTTGAGGTTTCTCATATTCTGGAGGTGTGTGGCCAAAGGAATGGACAGAGTTTCCCAGGAGAGAGCAGGCACGGTCCTGTGGTATGGCTCCAGAGGACCCAGCCTAGAGGCTGTGTTTGCCAGGGCTGTGGGGACAGATGTCTGAAAAAGCAAACTTGGCTCAGGTAGGGGCCAAGGTAATGGCAGGCCTGATCTCCAGTCCGAGAGGGGAGATCCTCTGGATATCAAAGGAGGGCAAGTGGGAGGCAGTCGCTCAGGCTTTTGTCTCTGGGTGTTGCGTTCACAGTGACCGTTCAGGGTAGGGGTTGCTTCAGGGGCCGAGGAAGAGCCTTCCTCTCGGGGGATTGTCCAAGCTCCCAAGTGTTTGGGTTCATTCTGTGGAAAGGGAAGTGTACTGTATTCTGCCACAGGGGACCCCCCAGGAGAGGGACTCTAGAGCACAGCAGTGGGTTCCCTCAACTGGAATACACACCATCTAGTTAGTCCTGCGTGCCTATGGGCATGGAAAGCCACATATGCGGGCTCTTGGTCCAATCACTGAGAGGCGTTACTTGAATAAGGTACTCACGCTGAGGGTCACAATGTGTGTTTGTGCCCAAGGCGGCCCTCACACATGGGCGTAGCCTCAGGGGCCATGCCGTTTTCTCCTACACTGAAGGTTTGACTCACTGCCAGCAGCAAGGTTTCTTGCCATGGGGAAGGAGGGGTTCTGACTTGTGCATCAGGTTCCGCCCTGTGCAGGGATTGGAGATAAGGTCTAGGTTCTGATGACTGAAAACCCAGGTTGGGAATGGATGGTGGCCTAAGGCAGTGGCGGGTCCAATGTGCTGGGTGTGCAGCCAGCTGTGTCGGTGTCTGTTGGAAGGTCTGGGCTCAGGCTAATTGCGACAGAGCATCAGTGTTTAAGGTAGCCTATGCAATTGGGGTGTTGCCGAGGGCCAAGCAGTTTGATCCTCATTTGGGGTTTCTGGGCAGCACCATAGACAAAGTTTTTCTCCTGGGAGGCAGGCGGAGTGCTTCATTGTGGCCCCAGAATTCCCAGAAGGGAGGGTTTGTGGGCCAGGAGTGTGAGGACGGAAGTCTAGGAACACAAGCTAAAGTGAGGATTGGAGCCAAGGGCAGAGCAGGCCCACTAGGCAGAGGCTGAATCAAAATCTCCTGCATCTGAAGTCAGGCTGAGGATCAGACGTTGGCTGAGGCTGGAGTATGTGTCCATGATGGCACCTTCATGAAGCGGGGGCCTCATGAGGCCAAGGAAGTTTTCCCACGCTGAGTTTGGAGGTTGCCCCAAACCACCAGGTTTCCTTCTGTGGGACATTCGAGTCCTGTTGCATGGCTCCAGGACATACCATACGGAAGGACTGGAGAGCACGGTTCGAAGGATGGATCCCTGTACAGCATGCCTCGCATTCCCATTGGCCATTAGCCACAAGATATGTTTGATCTGCTGCCTCTGGGGCACGCTAACCAGGGGGCTGAGTTGAAATGGCCTCTCCTGAGGATGCGTCATAATGTGCGTTTGGGTCCATGGAAACCTTGGAATGTGCTGGTTGTTCAGTGGCCCTGCGGAACTCTCCTACCTGAAGGGTTTGATACATCCCCAGTAAGTAAGCTCCCCATGTGGAGACGAGAGAGGTTTGGTTTGGAGCCTCAGAAAAGCCCCGTGTGCTGGTCTACGAAAACAGACCTCTGAGGACGGACACATGGAAACCAAAGCTAAGGTTCAGATTAGGGCCTGGGGGCCTGTCCATTTCAACCTTCTGTCTCTGGGGACACTGTCTGAGAGTCTAAGTGGAGATAGTTGCTCCGCTGGTGTCAGAGAGCCCCTCTTAGTCCAGGGTGGCCTACACTATTGATGGCCTCAGGGGCCTTGGAGCTTTTCCCTAACCTGTAGGGTTGTGGTCAATGGATTGGGCACAATTTCCTTGGAGAGGGCAGGCACAATCTTTCGCTGTGGCTCCAGAGGCCCTAGCCTGGCGGTTGTGTGGGTCCAGGCTGAGGGCACAGAAGTCTGAAAACACAAACTCAGCTTATGAGTGGCGTCAAGCGTATGGCAGGCCGGATGTACAGCCCGAGAGGGAGCTCCTGGGCCTCTGAAACAAGGGCGAGTGGGAGGCGTTCCTTCAGGCTTTTGTCTCTGGATGTTGTGTCCGAGATAGCCGTGGATTGGAGGGGTGGCCTCAGGGACTGTGGACGAGTATCCCTCTCTGGGGATTTGTCCCAGCTCCCAAGAGTTTGGGGTCATTTTGTGGGAAGGGTGGAAAAGTGTTGTCTGGCTCACGTGTCTCTCCAAGAAAGGGATTCCAGAGCAGAGCCCCAGGTACGGGCGGGGCGACTGGAAAACTCAAACACTGGTGAGGATTGGGTGCATAGGGGCTTGGCAAGCCCCATATGCGGGCTCTTGGCCCAGGCCCTGACAGGCCTTTCTTTGACATGGGGCTCATGCTGAGGGTCAGAGTGTGAATTTGTGCCCAAGCAGCACTCAAGTTTGGGCGTGGCATCAGGGACCAGGAAGGTTTCTCCCACCCTGAAGGTGTGACTCCATGCCAAGAGCAAGCTTTACAGCCACGGGGAAGGAGGAGTTCTGTGTTGTGCTTGCGATACCCAGCTGTGTGGAGAATTGATATAATGTCTAGGTTCAGATATCTGAAAACCAAGGTTAGGAAGAGGTGACGGCATAAGACCATGGATGTCCGAAGTGCTGGGTGTGCGGCCAGCTGTCTCCTTATCTGTCTGGACGTCTGGCTTCAGGCTGTGTCAGACAGAGCATGAGTGCCCAGAGCAGCCTATCCAGTTCGGGTACCGGTCGAGGCCCGAGCAGGTTGATCCTCATCTGGGTTTTCTGGAGAGAGCCCCACAGGGAAACGTTTTTCTTCCCTTGGGCAGACCCTGGGCTGGGTTGTGGTTCTGGAGTTCCTAGTCCGGAGGGCTTGTTTGCCAGGAGTGTGAGGAAGGAAGTCTGAAAACACAAGCTAGCGTGAGGTTTGGGACCGATGGCACGGCAGGCCCACTCTGAGAGGCTGAATCGAGATCTCCTGCACTGAGGTCATTTCAACTCTGAGACGTGCCTCAGGCTAGAGTTTTTGTCCAGCATGGCCTCTTCCTGAATGGTGTGGGGGCCTCATGAGGCCAGGAAGGTTTGCCTACGATGGGATTTGTGAACTACTCCAAATCTCAAGGTTTCCTTCTGCAAGAAAGTCGAGTGCTATTGGATGGTTCCAGGAGGCCCCATACGGAAAGACTCGAGAGCAGGTGTCTAAGCATGGATGCCTGGGAACGCCACCTCATATTCCCACTCTTTAGTCAGGACAAGGCAGGCTCAATCTGCGGGCTCCTGGGTGAGCTACCCAGAGGGGAGAGTAGAAATGGACTCTCCTGAAGATGAGTCCTACTGTGGCTTGGTGGCCTGGGAGGCGTTGGAATGTGGAGGTGGCTCAGGGACTCTGCAGGATTCTCCAACCTGAGGTGTTTGACACGGCTCCAACAAGGAAGCTTCCCATGTGGAGACGAGAGAAGTTCTGTTCAGTGCCTCAGGAAAGCCCCATATCCTGTTCTTCGAACCAAAGCCTCTGAGGAGTGACACCTGGAAAACAAAGCAAGAGTTGAGATTAGGGCCTAAGGGCCTGTCTGGCTCAACCTTCTATCTCTGTTGACATCTGTGTGCATGCCTTCATGCAGGTAGCAGCTCAGCTTGTGTCCGAAGGCCCCTGTGTGTGCAGGGAGGCTCCCGGTAATGGTATGTCCTCGGGGGCCTTGAGGTTTCTCATATTCTGGAGGTGTGTGGCCAAAGGAATGGACAGAGTTTCCCAGGAGAGAGCAGGCATGGTCCTGTGGTATGGCTCCAGAGGACCCAGCCTAGAGGCTGTGTTTGCCAGGGCTGTGGGGACAGATGTCTGAAAAAGCAAACTTGGCTCAGGTAGGGGCCAAGGTAATGGCAGGCCTGATCTCCAGTCCGAGAGGGGAGATCCTCTGGATATCAAAGGAGGGCAAGTGGGAGGCAGTCGCTCAGGCTTTTGTCTCTGGGTGTTGCGTTCACAGTGGACGTTCAGGGTAGGGGTTGCTTCAGGGGCCGAGGAAGAGCCTTCCTCTCGGGGGATTGTCCAAGCTCCCAAGTGTTTGGGTTCATTCTGTGGGAAGGGAAGAGTTCTGTTTTCTGCCACAGGGGACCCCCCAGGAGAGGGACTCTAGAGCACAGCAGTGGGTTCCCTCAACTGGAATACACACCATCTAGTTAGTCCTGCGTGCCTATGGGCATGGCAAGCCACATATGCGGGCTCTTGGTCCAATCACTGAGAGGCGTTACTTGAATAAGGTACTCACGCTGAGGGTCACAATGTGTGTTTGTGCCCAAGGCGGCCCTCACACATGGGCGTGGCCTCATGGGCCATGCCGTTTTCTCCTACACTGAAGGTTTGACTCACTGCCAGCAGCAAGGTTTCTTGCCATGGGGAAGGAGGGGTTCTGACTTGTGCATCAGGTTCCCCCCTGTGCAGGGATTGGAGATAAGGTCTAGGTTCTGATGACTGAAAACCCAGGTTGGGAATGGATGGAGGCCTAAGGCAGTGGCGGGTCCAATGTGCTGGGTGTGCAGCCAGCTGTGTCGGTGTCTGTTGGAAGGTCTGGGCTCAGGCTATTTGCGACAGAGCATCAGTGTTTAAGGTAGCCTATGCAATTGGGGTTTTGCCGAGGGCAAAGCAGTTTGATCCTCATTTGGGGTTTCTGGGCAGCACCATAGACAAAGATTTTCTCCTGGGAGGCAGGCGGAGTGCTTCATTGTGGCCCCAGAATTCCCGTAGGGAGGGTTTGCGGGCCAGGAGTGTGAGGACGGAAGTCTAGGAACACAAGCTAAAGTGAGGATTGGAGCCAAGGGCAGAGCAGGCCCACTAGGCAGAGGCTGAATCAAAATCTCCTGCATCTGAAGTCAGGCTGAGGATCAGACGTTGGCTGAGGCTGGAGTATGTGTCCATGATGGCACCTTCATGAAGCGGGGGCCTCATGAGGCCAAGGAAGTTTTCCCACGCTGAGTTTGGAGGTTGCCCCAAACCACCAGGTTTCCTTCTGTGGGACATTCGAGTCCTGTTGCATGGCTCCAGGACATACCATACGGAAGGACTGGAGAGCACGGTTCGAAGGATGGATCCCTGTACAGCATGCCTCGCATTCCCATTGGCCATTAGCCACAAGATATGTTTGATCTGCTGCCTCTGGGGCACGCTAACCAGGGGGCTGAGTTGAAATGGCCTCTCCTGAGGATGCGTCATAATGTGCGTTTGGGTCCATGGAAACCTTGGAATGTGCTGGTTGTTCAGTGGCCCTGTGGAACTCTCCTACCTGAAGGGTTTGATACATCCCCAGTAAGTAAGCTCCCCATGTGGAGACGAGAGAGGTTTGGTTTGGAGCCTCAGAAAAGCCCCGTGTGCTGGTCTACGAAAACAGACCTTTGAGGACGGACACATGGAAACCAAAGCTAAGGTTCAGATTAGGGCCTGGGGGCCTGTCCATTTCAACCTTCTGTCTCTGGGGACACTGTCTGAGAGTCTAAGTGGAGATAGTTGCTCCGCTGGTGTCAGAGAGCCCCTCTTAGTCCAGGGTGGCCTACACTATTGATGGCCTCAGGGGCCTTGGAGCTTTTCCCTAACCTGTAGGGTTGTGGTCAATGGATTGGGCACAATTTCCTTGGAGAGGGCAGGCACAATCTTTCGCTGTGGCTCCAGAGGCCCTAGCCTGGCGGTTGTGTGGGTCCAGGCTGAGGACACAGAAGTCTGAAAACACAAACTCAGCTTATGAGTGGCGCCAAGCGTATGGCAGGCCGGATGTACAGCCCGAGAGGGAGCTCCTGGGCCTCTGAAACAAGGGCGAGTGGGAGGCGTTCCTTCAGGCTTTTGTCTCTGGATGTTGTGTCCGAGATAGCCGTGGATTGGAGGGGTGGCCTCAGGGACTGTGGACGAGTATCCCTCTCTGGGGATTTGTCCCAGCTCCCAAGAGTTTGGGGTCATTTTGTGGGAAGGGTGGAAAAGTGTTGTCTGGCTCACGTGTCTCTCCAAGAAAGGGATTCCAGAGCAGAGCCCCAGGTACGGGCGGGGCGACTGGAAAACTCAAACACTGGTGAGGATTGGGTGCATAGGGGCTTGGCAAGCCCCATATGCGGGCTCTTGGCCCAGGCCCTGA
This sequence comes from Mustela nivalis, assembly GCF_964662115.1. Lineage (NCBI taxonomy): Eukaryota > Metazoa > Chordata > Mammalia > Carnivora > Mustelidae > Mustela > Mustela nivalis. The sequence continues at coordinate 326,754 of NW_028136446.1, read as the reverse complement.
CAGGCCTTTCTTTGACATGAGGCTCATGGTGAGGGTCAGCGTGTGAATTTGTGCCCAAGCAGCACTCAAGTTTGGGCGTGGCATCAGGGACCAGGAAGGTTTCTCCCACCCTGAAGGTGTGACTCCATGCCAAGAGCAAGCTTTACAGCCACGGGAAGGAGGAGTTCTGTGTTGTGCTTGCGATACCCAGCTGTGTGGAGAATTGATATAATGTCTAGGTTCAGATATCTGAAAACAAAGGTTAGGAAGAGGTGACGGCATAAGACCATGGCGTGTCCGAAGTGCTGGGTGTGCGGCCAGCTGTCTCCTTGTCTGTCTGGACGTCTGGCTTCAGGCTGTGTCAGACAGAGCATGAGTGCCCAGAGCAGCCTATCCAGTTCGGGTACCGGTCGAGGCCCGAGCAGGTTGATCCTCATCTGGGTTTTCTGGAGAGAGCCCCACAGGGAAACGTTTTTCTTCCCTTGGGCAGACCCTGGGCTGGGTTGTGGTTCTGGAGTTCCTAGTCCGGAGGGCTTGTTTGCCAGGAGTGTGAGGAAGGAAGTCTGAAAACACAAGCTAGCGTGAGGTTTGGGACCGATGGCACGGCAGGCCCACTCTGAGAGGCTGAATCGAGATCTCCTGCACTGAGGTCATTTCAACTCTGAGACGTGCCTCAGGCTAGAGTTTTTGTCCAGCATGGCCTCTTCCTGAATGGTGTGGGGGCCTCATGAGGCCAGGAAGGTTTGCCTACGATGGGATTTGTGAACTACTCCAAACCTCAAGGTTTCCTTCTGCACGAAAGTCGAGTGCTATTGGATGGTTCCAGGAGGCCCCATACGGAAAGACTCGAGAGCAGGTGTCTAAGCATGGATGCCTGGGAACGCCACCTCATATTCCCACTCTTTAGTCAGGACAAGGCAGGCTCAATCTGCGGGCTCCTGGGTGAGCTACCCAGAGGGGAGAGTAGAAATGGACTCTCCTGAAGATGAGTCCTACTGTGGCTTGGTGGCCTGGGAGGCGTTGGAATGTGGAGGTGGCTCAGGGACTCTGCAGGATTCTCCAACCTGAGGTGTTTGACACGGCTCCAACAAGGAAGCTTCCCATGTGGAGACGAGAGAAGTTCTGTTCAGTGCCTCAGGAAAGCCCCATATCCTGTTCTTCGAACCAAAGCCTCTGAGGAGTGACACCTGGAAAACAAAGCAAGAGTTGAGATTAGGGCCTAAGGGCCTGTCCGGCTCAACCTTCTATCTCTGTTGACATCTGTGTGCATGCCTTCATGGAGGTAGCAGCTCAGCTTGTGTCCGAAGGCCTCTGTGTGCAGGGAGGCTCCCGGTAATGGTATGTCCTCGGGGGCCTTGAGGTTTCTCATATTCTGGAGGTGTGTGGCCAAAGGAATGGACAGAGTTTCCCAGGAGAGAGCAGGCATGGTCCTGTGGTATGGCTCCAGAGGACCCAGCCTAGAGGCTGTGTTTGCCAGGGCTGTGGGGACAGATGTCTGAAAAAGCAAACTTGGCTCAGGTAGGGGCCAAGGTAATGGCAGGCCTGATCTCCAGTCCGAGAGGGGAGATCCTCTGGATATCAAAGGAGGGCAAGTGGGAGGCAGTCGCTCAGGCTTTTGTCTCTGGGTGTTGCGTTCACAGTGGACGTTCAGGGTAGGGGTTGCTTCAGGGGCCGAGGAAGAGCCTTCCTCTCGGGGGATTGTCCAAGCTCCCAAGTGTTTGGGTTCATTCTGTGGGAAGGGAAGAGTACTGTTTTCTGCCACAGGGGACCCCCCAGGAGAGGAACTCTAGAGCACAGCAGTGGGTTCCCTCAACTGGAATACACACCATCTAGTTAGTCCTGCGTGCCTATGGGCATGGCAAGCCACATATGCGGGCTCTTGGTCCAATCACTGAGAGGCGTTACTTGAATAAGGTACTCACGCTGAGGGTCACAATGTGTGTTTGTGCCCAAGGCGGCCCTCACACATGGGCGTGGCCTCATGGGCCATGCCGTTTTCTCCTACACTGAAGGTTTGACTCACTGCCAGCAGCAAGGTTTCTTGCCATGGGGAAGGAGGGGTTCTGACTTGTGCATCAGGTTCCCCCCTGTGCAGGGATTGGAGATAAGGTCTAGGTTCTGATGACTGAAAACCCAGGTTGGGAATGGATGGTGGCCTAAGGCAGTGTCGGGTCCAATGTGCTGGGTGTGCAGCCAGCTGTGTCGGTGTCTGTTGGAAGGTCTGGGCTCAGGCTATTTGCGACAGAGCATCAGTGTTTAAGGTAGCCTATGCAATTGGGGTGTTGCCGAGGGCCAAGCAGTTTGATCCTCATTTGGGGTCTCTGGGCAGCACCATAGACAAAGTTTTTCTCCTGGGAGGCAGGCGGAGTGCTTCATTGTGGCCCCAGAATTCCCAGTAGGGAGGGTTTGTGGGCCAGGAGTGTGAGGACGGAAGTCTAGGAACACAAGCTAAAGTGAGGATTGGAGCCAAGGGCAGAGCAGGCCCACTAGGCAGAGGCTGAATCAAAATCTCCTGCATCTGAAGTCAGGCTGAGGATCAGACGTTGGCTGAGGCTGGAGTATGTGTCCATGATGGCACCTTCATGAAGCGGGGGCCTCATGAGGCCAAGGAAGTTTTCCCACGCTGAGTTTGGAGGTTGCCCCAAACCACCAGGTTTCCTTCTGTGGGACATTCGAGTCCTGTTGCATGGCTCCAGGACATACCATACGGAAGGACTGGAGAGCACGGTTCGAAGGATGGATCCCTGTACAGCATGCCTTGCATTCCCATTGGCCATTAGCCACAAGATATGTTTGATCTGCTGCCTCTGGGGCACGCTAACCAGGGGGCTGAGTTGAAATGGCCTCTCCTGAGGATGCGTCATAATGTGCGTTTGGGTCCATGGAAACCTTGGAATGTGCTGGTTGTTCAGTGGCCCTGCGAAACTCTCCTACCTGAAGGGTTTGATACATCCCCAGTAAGTAAGCTCCCCATGTGGAGTCGAGAGAGGTTTGGTTTGGAGCCTCAGAAAAGCCCCGTGTGCTGGTCTATGAAAACAGACCTCTGAGGACGGACACATGGAAACCAAAGCTAAGGTTCAGATTAGGGCCTGGGGGCCTGTCCATTTCAACCTTCTGTCTCTGGGGACACAGTCTGAGAGTCTAAGTGGAGATAGTTGCTCCGCTGGTGTCAGAGAGCCCCTCTTAGTCCAGGGTGGCCTACACTATTGATGGCCTCAGGAGCCTTGGAGCTTTTCCCTAACCTGTAGGGTTGTGGTCAATGGATTGGGCATAATTTCCTTGGAGAGGGCAGGCACAATCTTTCGCTGTGGCTCCAGAGGCCCTAGCCTGGCGGTTGTGTGGGTCCAGGCTGAGGGCACAGAAGTCTGAAAACACAAACTCAGCTTATGAGTGGCGCCTAGGGTATGGCAGGCCGGATGTACAGCCCGAGAGGGAGCTCCTGGGCCTCTGAAACAAGGGCGAGTGGGAGGCGTTCCTTCAGGCTTTTGTCTCTGGATGTTGTGTCCGAGATAGCCGTGGATTGGAGGGGTGGCCTCAGGGACTGTGGACGAGTATCCCTCTCTGGGGATTTGTCCCAGCTCCCAAGAGTTTGGGGTCATTTTGTGGGAAGGGTGGAAAAGTGTTGTCTGGCTCACGTGTCTCTCCAAGAAAGGGATTCCCGAGCAGAGCCCAAGTACGGGCGGGGCGACTGGAAAACTCAAACACTGGTGAGGATTGGGTGCATAGGGGCTTGGCAAGCCCCATATGCGGGCTCTTGGCCCAGGCCCTGACAGGCCTTTCTTTGACATGGGGCTCAGCTGAGGGTCAGAGTGTGAATTTGTGCCCAAGCAGCACTCAAGTTTGGGCGTGGCATCAGGGACCAGGAAGGTTTCTCCCACCCTGAAGGTGTGACTCCATGCCAAGAGCAAGCTTTACAGCCACGGGGAAGGAGGAGTTCTGTGTTGTGCTTGCGATACCCAGCTGTGTGGAGAATTGATATAATGTCTAGGTTCAGATATCTGAAAACCAAGGTTAGGAAGAGGTGACGGCATAAGACCATGGTGTGTCCGAAGTGCTTGGTGTGCGGCCAGCTGTCTCCTTGTCTGTCTGGACGTCTGGCTTCAGGCTGTGTCAGACAGAGCATGAGTGCCCAGAGCAGCCTATCCAGTTGGGGTACCGGTCGAGGCCCGAGCAGGTTGATCCTCATCTGGGTTTTCTGGAGAGAACCCCACAGGGAAACGTCTTTCTTCCCTTGGGCAGACCCTGGGCTGGGTTGTGGTTCTGGAGTTCCTAGTCCGGAGGGCTTGTTTGCCAGGAGTGTGAGGAAGGAAGACTGAAAGCACAAGCTAGCGTGAGGTTTGGGACCGATGGCACGGCAGGCCCACTCTGAGAGGCTGAATCGAGATCTCCTGCACTGAGGTCATTTCAACTCTGAGACGTGCCTCAGGCTAGAGTTTTTGTCCAGCATGGCCTCTTCCTGAATGGTGTGGGGGCCTCATGAGGCCAGGAAGGTTTGCCTACGATGGGATTTGTGAACTACTCCAAACCTCAAGGTTTCCTTCTGCACGAAAGTCGAGTGCTATTGGATGGTTCCAGGAGGCCCCATACGGAAAGACTCGAGAGCAGGTGTCTAAGCATGGATGCCTGGGAACGCCACCTCATATTCCCACTCTTTAGTCAGGACAAGGCAGGCTCAATCTGCGGGCTCCTGGGTGAGCTACCCAGAGGGGAGAGTTGAAATGGACTCTCCTGAAGATGAGTCCTACTGTGGCTTGGTGGCCTGGGAGACCTTGGAATGTGGAGGTGGCTCAGGGACTCTGCAGGATTCTCCAACCTGAGGTGTTTGACACGGCTCCAACAAGGAAGCTTCCCATGTGGAGACGAGAGAAGTTCTGTTCAGTGCCTCAGGAAAGCCCCATATCCTGTTCTTCGAACCAAAGCCTCTGAGGAGTGACACCTGGAAAACAAAGGAAGAGTTGAGATTAGGGCCTAAGGGCCTGTCCGGCTCAACCTTCTATCTCTGTTGACATCTGTGTGCATGCCTTCATGGAGGTAGCAGCTCAGCTTGTGTCCGAAGGCCCCTGTGTGTGCAGGGAGGCTCCCGGTAATGGTATGTCCTCGGGGGCCTTGAGGTTTCTCATATTCTGGAGGTGTGTGGCCAAAGGAATGGACAGAGTTTCCCAGGAGAGAGCAGGCACGGTCCTGTGGTATGGCTCCAGAGGACCCAGCCTAGAGGCTGTGTTTGCCAGGGCTGTGGGGACAGATGTCTGAAAAAGCAAACTTGGCTCAGGTAGGGGCCAAGGTAATGGCAGGCCTGATCTCCAGTCCGAGAGGGGAGATCCTCTGGATATCAAAGGAGGGCAAGTGGGACGCAGTCGCTCAGGCTTTTGTCTCTGGGTGTTGCGTTCACAGTGGCCGTTCAGGGTAGGGGTTGCTTCAGGGGCCGAGGAAGAGCCTTCCTCTCGGGGGATTGTCCAAGCTCCCAAGTGTTTGGGTTCATTCTGTGGGAAGGGAAGAGTACTGTTTTCTGCCACAGGGGACCCCCCAGGAGAGGGACTCTAGAGCACAGCAGTGGGTTCCCTCAACTGGAATACACACCATCTAGTTAGTCCTGCGTGCCTATGGGCATGGCAAGCCACATATGCGGGCTCTTGGTCCAATCACTGAGAGGCGTTACTTGAATAAGGTACTCACGCTGAGGGTCACAATGTGTGTTTGTGCCCAAGGCGGCCCTCACACATGGGCGTGGCCTCATGGGCCATGCCGTTTTCTCCTACACTGAAGGTTTGACTCACTGCCAGCAGCAAGGTTTCTTGCCATGGGGAAGGAGGGGTTCTGACTTGTGCATCAGGTTCCCCCCTGTGCAGGGATTGGAGATAAGGTCTAGGTTCTGATGACTGAAAACCCAGGTTGGGAATGGATGGTGGCCTAAGGCAGTGGCGGGTCCAATGTGCTGGGTGTGCAGCCAGCTGTGTCGGTGTCTGTTGGAAGGTCTGGGCTCAGGCTATTTGCGACAGAGCATCAGTGTTTAAGGTAGCCTATGCAATTGGGGTGTTGCCGAGGGCCAAGCAGTTTGATCCTCATTTGGGGTTTCTGGGCAGCACCATAGACAAAGTTTTTCTCCTGGGAGGCAGGCGGAGTGCTTCATTGTGGCCCAAGAATTCCCAGTAGGGAGGGTTTGCGGGCCAGGAGTGTGAGGACGGAAGTCTAGGAACACAAGCTAAAGTGAGGATTGGAGCCAAGGGCAGAGCAGGCCCACTAGGCAGAGGCTGAATCAAAATCTCCTGCATCTGAAGTCAGGCTGAGGATCAGACTTTGGCTGAGGCTGGATTATGTGTCCTTGATGGCACCTTCATGAAGCGGGGGCCTCATGAGGCCAAGGAAGTTTTCCCACGCTGAGTTTGGAGGTTGCCCCAAACCACCAGGTTTCCTTCTGTGGGACATTCGAGTCCTGTTGCATGGCTCCAGGACATACCATACGGAAGGACTGGAGAGCACGGTTCGAAGGATGGATCCCTGTACAGCATGCCTCGCATTCCCATTGGCCATTAGCCACAAGATATGTTTGATCTGCTGCCTCTGGGGCACGCTAACCAGGGGGCTGAGTTGAAATGGCCTCTCCTGAGGATGCGTCATAATGTGCGTTTGGGTCCATGGAAACCTTGGAATGTGCTGGTTGTTCAGTGGCCCTGCGGAACTCTCCTACCTGAAGGGTTTGATACATCCCCAGTAAGTAAGCTCCCCATGTGGAGACGAGAGAGGTTTGGTTTGGAGCCTCAGAAAAGCCCCGTGTGCTGGTCTACGAAAACAGACCTCTGAGGACGGACACATGGAAACCAAAGCTAAGGTTCAGATTAGGGCCTGGGGGCCTGTCCATTTCAACCTTCTGTCTCTGGGGACACTGTCTGAGAGTCTAAGTGGAGATAGTTGCTCCGCTGGTGTCAGAGAGCCCCTCTTAGTCCAGGGTGGCCTACACTATTGATGGCCTCAGGGGCCTTGGATCTTTTCCCTAACCTGTAGGGTTGTGGTAAATGGATTGGGCACAATTTCCTTGGAGAGGGCAGGCACAATCTTTCGCTGTGGCTCCAGAGGCCCTAGCCTGGCGGTTGTGTGGGTCCAGGCTGAGGGCACAGAAGTCTGAAAACACAAACTCAGCTTATGAGTGGCGCCTAGGGTATGGCAGGCCGGATGTACAGCCCGAGAGGGAGCTCCTGGGCCTCTGAAACAAGGGCGAGTGGGAGGCGTTCCTTCAGGCTTTTGTCTCTGGATGTTGTGTCCGAGATAGCCGTGGATTGGAGGGGTGGCCTCAGGGACTGTGGACGAGTATCCCTCTCTGGGGATTTGTCCCAGCTCCCAAGAGTTTGGGGTCATTTTGTGGGAAGGGTGGAAAAGTGTTGTCTGGCTCACGTGTCTCTCCAAGAAAGGGATTCCAGAGCAGAGCCCCAGGTACGGGCGGGGCGACTGGAAAACTCAAACACTGGTGAGGATTGGGTGCATAGGGGCTTGGCAAGCCCCATATGCGGGCTCTTGGCCCAGGCCCTGACAGGCCTTTCTTTGACATGGGGCTCATGCTGAGGGTCAGAGTGTGAATTTGTGCCCAAGCAGCACTCAAGTTTGGGCGTGGCATCAGGGACCAGGAAGGTTTCTCCCACCCTGAAGGTGTGACTCCATGCCAAGAGCAAGCTTCACAGCCACGGGGAAGGAGGAGTTCTGTGTTGTGCTTGCGATACCCAGCTGTGTGGAGAATTGATATAATGTCTAGGTTCAGATATCTGAAAACCAAGGTTAGGAAGAGGTGACGGCATAAGACCATGGCGTGTCCGAAGTGCTGGGTGTGCGGCCAGCTGTCTCCTTGTCTGTCTGGACGTCTGGCTTCAGGCTGTGTCAGACAGAGCATGAGTGCCCAGAGCAGCCTATCCAGTTGGGGTACCGGTCGAGGCCCGAGCAGGTTGATCCTCATCTGGGTTTTCTGGAGAGAGCCCCACAGGGAAACGTTTTTCTTCCCTTGGGCAGACCCTGGGCTGGGTTGTGGTTCTGGAGTTCCTAGTCCGGAGGGCTTGTTTGCCAGGAGTGTGAGGAAGGAAGTCTGAAAACACAAGCTAGCGTGAGGTTTGGGACCGATGGCACGGCAGGCCCACTCTGAGAGGCTGAATCGAGATCTCCTGCACTGAGGTCATTTCAACTCTGAGACGTGCCTCAGGCTAGAGTTTTTGTCCAGCATGGCCTCTTCCTGAATGGTGTGGGGGCCTCATGAGGCCAGGAAATTTTGCCTACGATGGGATTTGTGAACTACTCCAAACCTCAAGGTTTCCTTCTGCACGAAAGTCGAGTGCTATTGGATGGTTCCAGGAGGCCCCATACGGAAAGACTCGAGAGCAGGTGTCTAAGCATGGATGCCTGGGAACGCCACCTCATATTCCCACTCTTTAGTCAGGACAAGGCAGGCTCAATCTGCGGGCTCCTGGGTGAGCTACCCAGAGGGGAGAGTTGAAATGGACTCTCCTGAAGATGAGTCCTACTGTGGCTTGGTGGCCTGGGAGACCTTGGAATGTGGAGGTGGCTCAGGGACTCTGCAGGATTCTCCAACCTGAGGTGTTTGACACGGCTCCAACAAGGAAGCTTCCCATGTGGAGACGAGAGAAGTTCTGTTCAGTGCCTCAGGAAAGCCCCATATCCTGTTCTTCGAACCAAAGCCACTGAGGAGTGACACCTGGAAAACAAAGCAAGAGTTGAGATTAGGGCCTAAGGGCCTGTCGGTCTCAACCTTCTAACTCTGTTGACATCTGTGTGCATGCCTTCATGGCGGTAGCAGCTCCGCTTGTGTCCGAAGGCCCCTGTGTGTGCAGGGAGGCTCCCGGTAATGGTATGTCCTCGGGGGCCTTGAGGTTTCTCATATTCTGGAGGTGTGTGGCCAAAGGAATGGACAGAGTTTCCCAGGAGAGAGCAGGCATGGTCCTGTGGTATGGCTCCAGAGGACCCAGCCTAGAGGTTGTGTTTGCCAGGGCTGTGGGGACAGATGTCTGAAAACGCAAACTTGGCTCAGGTAGGGGCCAAGGTAATGGCAGGCCTGATCTCCAGTCCGAGAGGGGAGATCCTCTGGATATCAAAGGAGGGCAAGTGGGAGGCAGTCGCTCAGGCTTTTGTCTCTGGGTGTTGCGTTCACAGTGGCCGTTCAGGGTAGGGGTTGCTTCAGGGGCCGAGGAAGAGCCTTCCTCTCGGGGGATTGTCCAAGCTCCCAAGTGTTTGGGTTCATTCTGTGGGAAGGGAAGAGTACTGTTTTCTGCCACAGGGGACCCCCCAGGAGAGGGACTCTAGAGCACAGCAGTGGGTTCCCTCAACTGGAATACACACCATCTAGTTAGTCCTGCGTGCCTATGGGCATGGCAAGCCACATATGCGGGCTCTTGGTCCAATCACTGAGAGGCGTTACTTGAATAAGGTACTCACGCTGAGGGTCACAATGTGTGTTTGTGCCCAAGGCGGCCCTCACACATGGGCGTGGCCTCATGGGCCATGCCGTTTTCTCCTACACTGAAGGTTTGACTCACTGCCAGCAGCAAGGTTTCTTGCCATGGGGAAGGAGGGGTTCTGACTTGTGCATCACGTTCCCCCCTGTGCAGGGATTGGAGATAAGGTCTAGGTTCTGATGACTGAAAACCCAGGTTGGGAATGGATGGTGGCCTAAGGCAGTGGCGGGTCCAATGTGCTGGGTGTGCAGCCAGCTGTGTCGGTGTCTGTTGGAAGGTCTGGGCTCAGGCTATTTGCGACAGAGCATCAGTGTTTAAGGTAGCCTATGCAATTGGGGTGTTGCCGAGGGCCAAGCAGTTTGATCCTCATTTGGGGTTTCTGGGCAGCACCATAGACAAAGTTTTTCTCCTGGGAGTCAGGCGGAGTGCTTCATTGTGGCCCCAGAAGTCCCAGTAGGGAGGGTTTGTGGGCCAGGAGTGTGAGGACGGAAGTCTAGGAACACAAGCTAAAGTGAGGATTGGAGCCAAGGGCAGAGCAGGCCCACTAGGCAGAGGCTGAATCAAAATCTCCTGCATCTGAAGTCAGGCTGAGGATCAGACGTTGGCTGAGGCTGGAGTATGTGTCCATGATGGCACCTTCATGAAGCGGGGTCCTCATGAGGCCAAGGAAGTTTTCCCATGCTGAGTTTGGAGGTTGCCCCAAACCACCAGGTTTCCTTCTGTGGGACATTCGAGTCCTGTTGCATGGCTCCAGGACATACCATACGGAAGGACTGGAGAGCACGGTTCGAAGGATGGATCCCTGTACAGCATGCCTCGCATTCCCATTGGCCATTAGCCACAAGATATGTTTGATCTGCTGCCTCTGGGGCACGCTAACCAGGGGGCTGAGTTGAAATGGCCTCTCCTGAGGATGCGTCATAATGTGCGTTTGGGTCCATGGAAACCTTGGAATGTGCTGGTTGTTCAGTGGCCCTGCGGAACTCTCCTACCTGAAGGGTTTGATACATCCCCAGTAAGTAAGCTCCCCATGTGGAGACGAGAGAGGTTTGGTTTGGAGCCTCAGAAAAGCCCCGTGTGCTGGTCTACGAAAACAGACCTCTGAGGACGGACACATGGAAACCAAAGCTAAGGTTCAGATTAGGGCCTGGGGGCCTGTCCATTTCAACCTTCTGTCTCTGGGGACACTGTCTGAGAGTCTAAGTGGAGATAGTTGCTCCGCTGGTGTCAGAGAGCCCCTCTTAGTCCAGGGTGGCCTACACTATTGATGGCCTCAGGGGCCTTGGAGCTTTTCCCTAACCTGTAGGGTTGTGGTCAATGGATTGGGCACAATTTCCTTGGAGAGGGCAGGCACAATCTTTCGCTGTGGCTCCAGAGGCCCTAGCCTGGCGGTTGTGTGGGTCCAGGCTGAGGGCACAGAAGTCTGAAAACACAAACTCAGCTCATGAGTGGCACCTAGGGTATGGCAGGCCGGATGTACAGCCCGAGAGGGAGCTCCTGGGCCTCTGAAACAAGGGCGAGTGGGAGGCGTTCCTTCAGGCTTTTGTCTCTGGATGTTGTGTCCGAGATAGCCGTGGATTGGAGGGGTGGCCTCAGGGACTGTGGACGAGTATCCCTCTCTGGGGATTTGTCCCAGCTCCCAAGAGTTTGGGGTCATTTTGTGGGAAGGGTGGAAAAGTGTTGTCTGGCTCACGTGTCTCTCCAAGAAAGGGATTCCAGAGCAGAGCCCCAGGTACGGGCGGGGCGACTGGAAAACTCAAACACTGGTGAGGATTGGGTGCATAGGGGCTTGGCAAGCCCCATATGCGGGCTCTTGGCCCAGGCCCTGACAGGCCTTTCTTTGACATGGGGCTCATGCTGAGGGTCAGAGTGTGAATTTGTGCCCATGCAGCACTCAAGTTTGGGCGTGGCATCAGGGACCAGGAAGGTTTCTCCCACCCTGAAGGTGTGACTCCATGCCAAGAGCAAGCTTTACAGCCACGGGGAAGGAGGAGTTCTGTGTTGTGCTTGCGATACCCAGCTGTGTGGAGAATTGATATAATGTCTAGGTTCAGATATCTGAAAACCAAGGTTAGGAAGAGGTGACGGCATAAGACCATGGTGTGTCCGAAGTGCTTGGTGTGCGGCCAGCTGTCTCCTTGTCTGTCTGGACGTCTGGCTTCAGGCTGTGTCAGACAGAGCATGAGTGCCCAGAGCAGCCTATCCAGTTGGGGTACCGGTCGAGGCCCGAGCAGGTTGATCCTCATCTGGGTTTTCTGGAGAGAACCCCACAGGGAAACGTCTTTCTTCCCTTGGGCAGACCCTGGGCTGGGTTGTGGTTCTGGAGTTCCTAGTCCGGAGGGCTTGTTTGCCAGGAGTGTGAGGAAGGAAGACTGAAAGCACAAGCTAGCGTGAGGTTTGGGACCGATGGCACGGCAGGCCCACTCTGAGAGGCTGAATCGAGATCTCCTGCACTGAGGTCATTTCAACTCTGAGACGTGCCTCAGGCTAGAGTTTTTGTCCAGCATGGCCTCTTCCTGAATGGTGTGGGGGCCTCATGAGGCCAGGAAGGTTTGCCTACGATGGGATTTGTGAACTACTCCAAACCTCAAGGTTTCCTTCTGCACGAAAGTCGAGTGCTATTGGATGGTTCCAGGAGGCCCCATACGGAAAGACTCGAGAGCAGGTGTCTAAGCATGGATGCCTGGGAACGCCACCTCATATTCCCACTCTTTAGTCAGGACAAGGCAGGCTCAATCTGCGGGCTCCTGGGTGAGCTACCCAGAGGGGAGAGTTGAAATGGACTCTCCTGAAGATGAGTCCTACTGTGGCTTGGTGGCCTGGGAGACCTTGGAATGTGGAGGTGGCTCAGGGACTCTGCAGGATTCTCCAACCTGAGGTGTTTGACACGGCTCCAACAAGGAAGCTTCCCATGTGGAGACGAGAGAAGTTCTGTTCAGTGCCTCAGGAAAGCCCCATATCCTGTTCTTCGAACCAAAGCCTCTGAGGAGTGACACCTGAAAAACAAAGCAAGAGTTGAGATTAGGGCCTAAGGGCCTGTCGGTCTCAACCTTCTATCTCTGTTGACATCTGTGTGCATGCCTTCATGGAGGTAGCAGCTCCGCTTGTGTCCGAAGGCCCCTGTGTGTGCAGGGAGGCTCCCGGTAATGGTATGTCCTCGGGGGCCTTGAGGTTTCTCATATTCTGGAGGTGTGTGGCCAAAGGAATGGACAGAGTTTCCCAGGAGAGAGCAGGCATGGTCCTGTGGTATGGCTCCAGAGGACCCAGCCTAGAGGTTGTGTTTGCCAGGGCTGTGGGGACAGATGTCTGAAAAAGCAAACTTGGCTCAGGTAGGGGCCAAGGTAATGGCAGGCCTGATCTCCAGTCCGAGAGGGGAGATCCTCTGGATATCAAAGGAGGGCAAGTGGGAGGCAGTCGCTCAGGCTTTTGTCTCTGGGTGTTGCGTTCACAGTGGCCGTTCAGGGTAGGGGTTGCTTCATGGGCCGAGGAAGAGCCTTCCTCTCGGGGGATTGTCCAAGCTCCCAAGTGTTTGGGTTCATTCTGTGGGAAGGGAAGAGTACTGTTTTCTGCCACAGGGGACCCCCCAGGAGAGGGACTCTAGAGCACAGCAGTGGGTTCCCTCAACTGGAATACACACCATCTAGTTAGTCCTGTGTGCCTATGGGAATGGCAAGCCACATATGCGGGCTCTTGGTCCAATCACTGAGAGGCGTTACTTGAATAAGGTACTCACGCTGAGGGTCACAATGTGTGTTTGTGCCCAAGGCGGCCCTCACACATGGGCGTGGCCTCATGGGCCATGCCGTTTTCTCCTACACTGAAGGTTTGACTCACTGCCAGCAGCAAGGTTTCTTGCCATGGGGAAGGAGGGGTTCTGACTTGTGCATCACGTTCCCCCCTGTGCAGGGATTGGAGATAAGGTCTAGGTTCTGATGACTGAAAACCCAGGTTGGGAATGGATGGTGGCCTAAGGCAGTGGCGGGTCCAATGTGCTGGGTGTGCAGCCAGCTGTGTCGGTGTCTGTTGGAAGGTCTGGGCTCAGGCTATTTGCGACAGAGCATCAGTGTTTAAGGTAGCCTATGCAATTGGGGTGTTGCCGAGGGCCAAGCATTTTGATCCTCATTTGGGGTTTCTGGGCAGCACCATAGACAAAGTTTTTCTCCTGGGAGTCAGGCGGAGTGCTTCATTGTGGCCCCAGAAGTCCCAGTAGGGAGGGTTTGTGGGCCAGGAGTGTGAGGACGGAAGTCTAGGAACACAAGCTAAAGTGAGGATTGGAGCCAAGGGCAGAGCAGGCCCACTAGGCAGAGGCTGAATCAAAATCTCCTGCATCTGAAGTCAGGCTGAGGATCAGACGTTGGCTGAGGCTGGAGTATGTGTCCATGATGGCACCTTCATGAAGCGGGGTCCTCATGAGGCCAAGGAAGTTTTCCCATGCTGAGTTTGGAGGTTGCCCCAAACCACCAGGTTTCCTTCTGTGGGACATTCGAGTCCTGTTGCATGGCTCCAGGACATACCATACGGAAGGACTGGAGAGCACGGTTCGAAGGATGGATCCCTGTACAGCATGCCTCGCATTCCCATTGGCCATTAGCCACAAGATATGTTTGATCTGCTGCCTCTGGGGCACGCTAACCAGGGGGCTGAGTTGAAATGGCCTCTCCTGAGGATGCGTCATAATGTGCGTTTGGGTCCATGGAAACCTTGGAATGTGCTGGTTGTTCAGTGGCCCTGCGGAACTCTCCTACCTGAAGGGTTTGATACATCCCCAGTAAGTAAGCTCCCCATGTGGAGACGAGAGAGGTTTGGTTTGGAGCCTCAGAAAAGCCCCGTGTGCTGGTCTACGAAAACAGACCTCTGAGGACGGACACATGGAAACCAAAGCTAAGGTTCAGATTAGGGCCTGGGGGCCTGTCCATTTCAACCTTCTGTCTCTGGGGACACTGTCTGAGAGTCTAAGTGGAGATAGTTGCTCCGCTGGTGTCAGAGAGCCCCTCTTAGTCCAGGGTGGCCTACACTATTGATGGCCTCAGGGGCCTTGGAGCTTTTCCCTAACCTGTAGGGTTGTGGTCAATGGATTGGGCACAATTTCCTTGGAGAGGGCAGGCACAATCTTTCGCTGTGGCTCCAGAGGCCCTAGCCTGGCGGTTGTGTGGGTCCAGGCTGAGGGCACAGAAGTCTGAAAACACAAACTCAGCTCATGAGTGGCACCTAGGGTATGGCAGGCCGGATGTACAGCCCGAGAGGGAGCTCCTGGGCCTCTGAAACAAGGGCGAGTGGGAGGCGTTCCTTCAGGCTTTTGTCTCTGGATGTTGTGTCCGAGATAGCCGTGGATTGGAGGGGTGGCCTCAGGGACTGTGGACGAGTATCCCTCTCTGGGGATTTGTCCCAGCTCCCAAGAGTTTGGGGTCATTTTGTGGGAAGGGTGGAAAAGTGTTGTCTGGCTCACGTGTCTCTCCAAGAAAGGGATTCCAGAGCAGAGCCCCAGGTACGGGCGGGGCGACTGGAAAACTCAAACACTGGTGAGGATTGGGTGCATAGGGGCTTGGCAAGCCCCATATGCGGGCTCTTGGCCCAGGCCCTGACAGGCCTTTCTTTGACATGGGGCTCATGCTGAGGGTCAGAGTGTGAATTTGTGCCCATGCAGCACTCAAGTTTGGGCGTGGCATCAGGGACCAGGAAGGTTTCTCCCACCCTGAAGGTGTGACTCCATGCCAAGAGCAAGCTTTACAGCCACGGGGAAGGAGGAGTTCTGTGTTGTGCTTGCGATACCCAGCTGTGTGGAGAATTGATATAATGTCTAGGTTCAGATATCTGAAAACCAAGGTTAGGAAGAGGTGACGGCATAAGACCATGGTGTGTCCGAAGTGCTTGGTGTGCGGCCAGCTGTCTCCTTGTCTGTCTGGACGTCTGGCTTCAGGCTGTGTCAGACAGAGCATGAGTGCCCAGAGCAGCCTATCCAGTTGGGGTACCGGTCGAGGCCCGAGCAGGTTGATCCTCATCTGGGTTTTCTGGAGAGAACCCCACAGGGAAACGTCTTTCTTCCCTTGGGCAGACCCTGGGCTGGGTTGTGGTTCTGGAGTTCCTAGTCCGGAGGGCTTGTTTGCCAGGAGTGTGAGGAAGGAAGACTGAAAGCACAAGCTAGCGTGAGGTTTGGGACCGATGGCACGGCAGGCCCACTCTGAGAGGCTGAATCGAGATCTCCTGCACTGAGGTCATTTCAACTCTGAGACGTGCCTCAGGCTAGAGTTTTTGTCCAGCATGGCCTCTTCCTGAATGGTGTGGGGGCCTCATGAGGCCAGGAAGGTTTGCCTACGATGGGATTTGTGAACTACTCCAAACCTCAAGGTTTCCTTCTGCACGAAAGTCGAGTGCTATTGGATGGTTCCAGGAGGCCCCATACGGAAAGACTCGAGAGCAGGTGTCTAAGCATGGATGCCTGGGAACGCCACCTCATATTCCCACTCTTTAGTCAGGACAAGGCAGGCTCAATCTGCGGGCTCCTGGGTGAGCTACCCAGAGGGGAGAGTTGAAATGGACTCTCCTGAAGATGAGTCCTACTGTGGCTTGGTGGCCTGGGAGACCTTGGAATGTGGAGGTGGCTCAGGGACTCTGCAGGATTCTCCAACCTGAGGTGTTTGACACGGCTCCAACAAGGAAGCTTCCCATGTGGAGACGAGAGAAGTTCTGTTCAGTGCCTCAGGAAAGCCCCATATCCTGTTCTTCGAACCAAAGCCTCTGAGGAGTGACACCTGAAAAACAAAGCAAGAGTTGAGATTAGGGCCTAAGGGCCTGTCGGTCTCAACCTTCTATCTCTGTTGACATCTGTGTGCATGCCTTCATGGAGGTAGCAGCTCCGCTTGTGTCCGAAGGCCCCTGTGTGTGCAGGGAGGCTCCCGGTAATGGTATGTCCTCGGGGGCCTTGAGGTTTCTCATATTCTGGAGGTGTGTGGCCAAAGGAATGGACAGAGTTTCCCAGGAGAGAGCAGGCATGGTCCTGTGGTATGGCTCCAGAGGACCCAGCCTAGAGGTTGTGTTTGCCAGGGCTGTGGGGACAGATGTCTGAAAAAGCAAACTTGGCTCAGGTAGGGGCCAAGGTAATGGCAGGCCTGATCTCCAGTCCGAGAGGGGAGATCCTCTGGATATCAAAGGAGGGCAAGTGGGAGGCAGTCGCTCAGGCTTTTGTCTCTGGGTGTTGCGTTCACAGTGGACGTTCAGGGTAGGGGTTGCTTCAGGGGCCGAGGAAGAGCCTTCCTCTCGGGGGATTGTCCAAGCTCCCAAGTGTTTGGGTTCATTCTGTGGGAAGGGAAGAGTACTGTTTTCTGCCACAGGGGACCCCCCAGGAGAGGGACTCTAGAGCACAGCAGTGGGTTCCCTCAACTGGAATACACACCATCTAGTTAGTCCTGCGTGCCTATGGGCATGGCAAGCCACATATGCGGGCTCTTGGTCCAATCACTGAGAGGCGTTACTTGAATAAGGTACTCACGCTGAGGGTCACAATGTGTGTTTGTGCCCAAGGCGGCCCTCACACATGGGCGTGGCCTCATGGGCCATGCCGTTTTCTCCTACACTGAAGGTTTGACTCACTGCCAGCAGCAAGGTTTCTTGCCATGGGGAAGGAGGGGTTCTGACTTGTGCATCACGTTCCCCCCTGTGCAGGGATTGGAGATAAGGTCTAGGTTCTGATGACTGAAAACCCAGGTTGGGAATGGATGGTGGCCTAAGGCAGTGGCGGGTCCAATGTGCTGGGTGTGCAGCCAGCTGTGTCGGTGTCTGTTGGAAGGTCTGGGCTCAGGCTATTTGCGACAGAGCATCAGTGTTTAAGGTAGCCTATGCAATTGGGGTGTTGCCGAGGGCCAAGCATTTTGATCCTCATTTGGGGTTTCTGGGCAGCACCATAGACAAAGTTTTTCTCCTGGGAGTCAGGCGGAGTGCTTCATTGTGGCCCCAGAAGTCCCAGTAGGGAGGGTTTGTGGGCCAGGAGTGTGAGGACGGAAGTCTAGGAACACAAGCTAAAGTGAGGATTGGAGCCAAGGGCAGAGCAGGCCCACTAGGCAGAGGCTGAATCAAAATCTCCTGCATCTGAAGTCAGGCTGAGGATCAGACGTTGGCTGAGGCTGGAGTATGTGTCCATGATGGCACCTTCATGAAGCGGGGTCCTCATGAGGCCAAGGAAGTTTTCCCATGCTGAGTTTGGAGGTTGCCCCAAACCACCAGGTTTCCTTCTGTGGGACATTCGAGTCCTGTTGCATGGCTCCAGGACATACCATACGGAAGGACTGGAGAGCACGGTTCGAAGGATGGATCCCTGTACAGCATGCCTCGCATTCCCATTGGCCATTAGCCACAAGATATGTTTGATCTGCTGCCTCTGGGGCACGCTAACCAGGGGGCTGAGTTGAAATGGCCTCTCCTGAGGATGCGTCATAATGTGCGTTTGGGTCCATGGAAACCTTGGAATGTGCTGGTTGTTCAGTGGCCCTGCGGAACTCTCCTACCTGAAGGGTTTGATACATCCCCAGTAAGTAAGCTCCCCATGTGGAGACGAGAGAGGTTTGGTTTGGAGCCTCAGAAAAGCCCCGTGTGCTGGTCTACGAAAACAGACCTCTGAGGACGGACACATGGAAACCAAAGCTAAGGTTCAGATTAGGGCCTGGGGGCCTGTCCATTTCAACCTTCTGTCTCTGGGGACACTGTCTGAGAGTCTAAGTGGAGATAGTTGCTCCGCTGGTGTCAGAGAGCCCCTCTTAGTCCAGGGTGGCCTACACTATTGATGGCCTCAGGGGCCTTGGAGCTTTTCCCTAACCTGTAGGGTTGTGGTCAATGGATTGGGCACAATTTCCTTGGAGAGGGCAGGCACAATCTTTCGCTGTGGCTCCAGAGGCCCTAGCCTGGCGGTTGTGTGGGTCCAGGCTGAGGGCACAGAAGTCTGAAAACACAAACTCAGCTCATGAGTGGCACCTAGGGTATGGCAGGCCGGATGTACAGCCCGAGAGGGAGCTCCTGGGCCTCTGAAACAAGGGCGAGTGGGAGGCGTTCCTTCAGGCTTTTGTCTCTGGATGTTGTGTCCGAGATAGCCGTGGATTGGAGGGGTGGCCTCAGGGACTGTGGACGAGTATCCCAGTCTGGGGATTTGTCCCAGCTCCCAAGAGTTTGGGGTCATTTTGTGGGAAGGGTGGAAAAGTGTTGTCTGGCTCACGTGTCTCTCCAAGAAAGGGATTCCAGAGCAGAGCCCCAGGTACGGGCGGGGCGACTGGAAAACTCAAACACTGGTGAGGATTGGGTGCATAGGGGCTTGGCAAGCCCCATATGCGGGCTCTTGGCCCAGGCCCTGACAGGCCTTTCTTTGACATGGGGCTCATGCTGAGGGTCAGAGTGTGAATTTGTGCCCATGCAGCACTCAAGTTTGGGCGTGGCATCAGGGACCAGGAAGGTTTCTCCCACCCTGAAGGTGTGACTCCATGCCAAGAGCAAGCTTTACAGCCACGGGGAAGGAGGAGTTCTGTGTTGTGCTTGCGATACCCAGCTGTGTGGAGAATTGATATAATGTCTAGGTTCAGATATCTGAAAACCAAGGTTAGGAAGAGGTGACGGCATAAGACCATGGTGTGTCCGAAGTGCTTGGTGTGCGGCCAGCTGTCTCCTTGTCTGTCTGGACGTCTGGCTTCAGGCTGTGTCAGACAGAGCATGAGTGCCCAGAGCAGCCTATCCAGTTGGGGTACCGGTCGAGGCCCGAGCAGGTTGATCCTCATCTGGGTTTTCTGGAGAGAACCCCACAGGGAAACGTCTTTCTTCCCTTGGGCAGACCCTGGGCTGGGTTGTGGTTCTGGAGATCCTAGTCCGGAGGGCTTGTTTGCCAGGAGTGTGAGGAAGGAAGACTGAAAGCACAAGCTAGCGTGAGGTTTGGGACCGATGGCACGGCAGGCCCACTCTGAGAGGCTGAATCGAGATCTCCTGCACTGAGGTCATTTCAACTCTGAGACGTGCCTCAGGCTAGAGTTTTTGTCCAGCATGGCCTCTTCCTGAATGGTGTGGGGGCCTCATGAGGCCAGGAAGGTTTGCCTACGATGGGATTTGTGAACTACTCCAAACCTCAAGGTTTCCTTCTGCACGAAAGTCGAGTGCTATTGGATGGTTCCAGGAGGCCCCATACGGAAAGACTCGAGAGCAGGTGTCTAAGCATGGATGCCTGGGAACGCCACCTCATATTCCCACTCTTTAGTCAGGACAAGGCAGGCTCAATCTGCGGGCTCCTGGGTGAGCTACCCAGAGGGGAGAGTTGAAATGGACTCTCCTGAAGATGAGTCCTACTGTGGCTTGGTGGCCTGGGAGACCTTGGAATGTGGAGGTGGCTCAGGGACTCTGCAGGATTCTCCAACCTGAGGTGTTTGACACGGCTCCAACAAGGAAGCTTCCCATGTGGAGACGAGAGAAGTTCTGTTCAGTGCCTCAGGAAAGCCCCATATCCTGTTCTTCGAACCAAAGCCTCTGAGGAGTGACACCTGAAAAACAAAGCAAGAGTTGAGATTAGGGCCTAAGGGCCTGTCGGTCTCAACCTTCTATCTCTGTTGACATCTGTGTGCATGCCTTCATGGAGGTAGCAGCTCCGCTTGTGTCCGAAGGCCCCTGTGTGTGCAGGGAGGCTCCCGGTAATGGTATGTCCTCGGGGGCCTTGAGGTTTCTCATATTCTGGAGGTGTGTGGCCAAAGGAATGGACAGAGTTTCCCAGGAGAGAGCAGGCATGGTCCTGTGGTATGGCTCCAGAGGACCCAGCCTAGAGGTTGTGTTTGCCAGGGCTGTGGGGACAGATGTCTGAAAAAGCAAACTTGGCTCAGGTAGGGGCCAAGGTAATGGCAGGCCTGATCTCCAGTCCGAGAGGGGAGATCCTCTGGATATCAAAGGAGGGCAAGTGGGAGGCAGTCGCTCAGGCTTTTGTCTCTGGGTGTTGCGTTCACAGTGGACGTTCAGGGTAGGGGTTGCTTCAGGGGCCGAGGAAGAGTCTTCCTCTCGGGGGATTGTCCAAGCTCCCAAGTGTTTGGGTTCATTCTGTGGGAAGGGAAGAGTACTGTTTTCTGCCACAGGGGACCCCCCAGGAGAGGGACTCTAGAGCACAGCAGTGGGTTCCCTCAACTGGAATACACACCATCTAGTTAGTCCTGCGTGCCTATGGGCATGGCAAGCCACATATGCGGGCTCTTGGTCCAATCACTGAGAGGCGTTACTTGAATAAGGTACTCACGCTGAGGGTCACAATGTGTGTTTGTGCCCAAGGCGGCCCTCACACATGGGCGTGGCCTCATGGGCCATGCCGTTTTCTCCTACACTGAAGGTTTGACTCACTGCCAGCAGCAAGGTTTCTTGCCATGGGGAAGGAGGGGTTCTGACTTGTGCATCACGTTCCCCCCTGTGCAGGGATTGGAGATAAGGTCTAGGTTCTGATGACTGAAAACCCAGGTTGGGAATGGATGGTGGCCTAAGGCAGTGGCGGGTCCAATGTGCTGGGTGTGCAGCCAGCTGTGTCGGTGTCTGTTGGAAGGTCTGGGCTCAGGCTATTTGCGACAGAGCATCAGTGTTTAAGGTAGCCTATGCAATTGGGGTGTTGCCGAGGGCCAAGCATTTTGATCCTCATTTGGGGTTTCTGGGCAGCACCATAGACAAAGTTTTTCTCCTGGGAGTCAGGCGGAGTGCTTCATTGTGGCCCCAGAAGTCCCAGTAGGGAGGGTTTGTGGGCCAGGAGTGTGAGGACGGAAGTCTAGGAACACAAGCTAAAGTGAGGATTGGAGCCAAGGGCAGAGCAGGCCCACTAGGCAGAGGCTGAATCAAAATCTCCTGCATCTGAAGTCAGGCTGAGGATCAGACGTTGGCTGAGGCTGGAGTATGTGTCCATGATGGCACCTTCATGAAGCGGGGTCCTCATGAGGCCAAGGAAGTTTTCCCATGCTGAGTTTGGAGGTTGCCCCAAACCACCAGGTTTCCTTCTGTGGGACATTCGAGTCCTGTTGCATGGCTCCAGGACATACCATACGGAAGGACTGGAGAGCACGGTTCGAAGGATGGATCCCTGTACAGCATGCCTCGCATTCCCATTGGCCATTAGCCACAAGATATGTTTGATCTGCTGCCTCTGGGGCACGCTAACCAGGGGGCTGAGTTGAAATGGCCTCTCCTGAGGATGCGTCATAATGTGCGTTTGGGTCCATGGAAACCTTGGAATGTGCTGGTTGTTCAGTGGCCCTGCGGAACTCTCCTACCTGAAGGGTTTGATACATCCCCAGTAAGTAAGCTCCCCATGTGGAGACGAGAGAGGTTTGGTTTGGAGCCTCAGAAAAGCCCCGTGTGCTGGTCTACGAAAACAGACCTCTGAGGACGGACACATGGAAACCAAAGCTAAGGTTCAGATTAGGGCCTGGGGGCCTGTCCATTTCAACCTTCTGTCTCTGGGGACACTGTCTGAGAGTCTAAGTGGAGATAGTTGCTCCGCTGGTGTCAGAGAGCCCCTCTTAGTCCAGGGTGGCCTACACTATTGATGGCCTCAGGGGCCTTGGAGCTTTTCCCTAACCTGTAGGGTTGTGGTCAATGGATTGGGCACAATTTCCTTGGAGAGGGCAGGCACAATCTTTCGCTGTGGCTCCAGAGGCCCTAGCCTGGCGGTTGTGTGGGTCCAGGCTGAGGGCACAGAAGTCTGAAAACACAAACTCAGCTCATGAGTGGCGCCTAGGGTATGGCAGGCCGGATGTACAGCCCGAGAGGGAGCTCCTGGGCCTCTGAAACAAGGGCGAGTGGGAGGCGTTCCTTCAGGCTTTTGTCTCTGGATGTTGTGTCCGAGATAGCCGTGGATTGGAGGGGTGGCCTCAGGGACTGTGGACGAGTATCCCTCTCTGGGGATTTGTCCCAGCTCCCAAGAGTTTGGGGTCATTTTGTGGGAAGGGTGGAAAAGTGTTGTCTGGCTCACGTGTCTCTCCAAGAAAGGGATTCCAGAGCAGAGCCCCAGGTACGGGCGGGGCGACTGGAAAACTCAAACACTGGTGAGGATTGGGTGCATAGGGGCTTGGCAAGCCCCATATGCGGGCTCTTGGCCCAGGCCCTGACAGGCCTTTCTTTGACATGGGGCTCATGCTGAGGGTCAGAGTGTGAATTTGTGCCCAAGCAGCACTCAAGTTTGGGCGTGGCATCAGGGACCAGGAAGGTTTCTCCCACCCTGAAGGTGTGACTCCATGCCAAGAGCAAGCTTTACAGCCACGGGGAAGGAGGAGTTCTGTGTTGTGCTTTCGATACCCAGCTGTGTGGAAAATTGATATAATGTCTAGGTTCAGATATCTGAAAACCAAGGTTAGGAAGAGGTGACGGCATAAGACCATGGCGTGTCCGAAGTGCTGGGTGTGCGGCCAGCTGTCTCCTTGTCTGTCTGGACGTCTGGCTTCAGGCTGTGTCAGACAGAGCATGAGTGCCCAGAGCAGCCTATCCAGTTGGGGTACCGGTCGAGGCCCGAGCAGGTTGATCCTCATCTGGGTTTTCTGGAGAGAGCCCCACAGGGAAACGTCTTTCTTCCCTTGGGCAGACCCTGGGCTGGGTTGTGGTTCTGGAGTTCCTAGTCCGGAGGGCTTGTTTGCCAGGAGTGTGAGGAAGGAAGACTGAAAACACAAGCTAGCGTGAGGTTTGGGACCGATGGCACGGCAGGCCCACTCTGAGAGGCTGAATCGAGATCTCCTGCACTGAGGTCATTTCAACTCTGAGACGTGCCTCAGGCTAGAGTTTTTGTCCAGCATGGCCTCTTCCTGAATGGTGTGGGGGCCTCATGAGGCCAGGAAGGTTTGCCTACGATGGGATTTGTGAACTACTCCAAACCTCAAGGTTTCCTTCTGCACGAAAGTCGAGTGCTATTGGATGGTTCCAGGAGGCCCCATACGGAAAGACTCGAGAGCAGGTGTCTAAGAATGGATGCCTGGGAACGCCACCTCATATTCCCACTCTTTAGTCAGGACAAGGCAGGCTCAATCTGCGGGCTCCTGGGTGAGCTACCCAGAGGGGAGAGTTGAAATGGACTCTCCTGAAGATGAGTCCTACTGTGGCTTGGTGGCCTGGGAGACCTTGGAATGTGGAGGTGGCTCAGGGACTCTGCAGGATTCTCCAACCTGAGGTGTTTGACACGGCTCCAACAAGGAAGCTTCCCATGTGGAGACGAGAGAAGTTCTGTTCAGTGCCTCAGGAAAGCCCCATATCCTGTTCTTCGAACCAAAGCCTCTGAGGAGTGACACCTGGAAAACAAAGCAAGAGTTGAGATTAGGGCCTAAGGGCCTGTCGGTCTCAACCTTCTATCTCTGTTGACATCTGTGTGCATGCCTTCATGGAGGTAGCAGCTCCGCTTGTGTCCGAAGGCCCCTGTGTGTGCAGGGAGGCTCCCGGTAATGGTATGTCCTCGGGGGCCTTGAGGTTTCTCATATTCTGGAGGTGTGTGGCCAAAGGAATGGACAGAGTTTCCCAGGAGAGAGCAGGCATGGTCCTGTGGTATGGCTCCAGAGGACCCAGCCTAGAGGTTGTGTTTGCCAGGGCTGTGGGGACAGATGTCTGAAAAAGCAAACTTGGCTCAGGTAGGGGCCAAGGTAATGGCAGGCCTGATCTCCAGTCCGAGAGGGGAGATCCTCTGGATATCAAAGGAGGGCAAGTGGGAGGCAGTCGCTCAGGCTTTTGTCTCTGGGTGTTGCGTTCACAGTGGACGTTCAGGGTAGGGGTTGCTTCAGGGGCCGAGGAAGAGCCTTCCTCTCGGGGGATTGTCCAAGCTCCCAAGTGTTTGGGTTCATTCTGTGGGAAGGGAAGAGTACTGTTTTCTGCCACAGGGGACCCCCCAGGAGAGGGACTCTAGAGCACAGCAGTGGGTTCCCTCAACTGGAATACACACCATCTAGTTAGTCCTGCGTGCCTATGGGCATGGCAAGCCACATATGCGGGCTCTTGGTCCAATCACTGAGAGGCGTTACTTGAATAAGGTACTCACGCTGAGGGTCACAATGTGTGTTTGTGCCCAAGGCGGCCCTCACACATGGGCGTGGCCTCATGGGCCATGCCGTTTTCTCCTACACTGAAGGTTTGACTCACTGCCAGCAGCAAGGTTTCTTGCCATGGGGAAGGAGGGGTTCTGACTTGTGCATCAGGTTCCCCCCTGTGCAGGGATTGGAGATAAGGTCTAGGTTCTGATGACTGAAAACCCAGGTTGGGAATGGATGGTGGCCTAAGGCAGTGGCGGGTCCAATGTGCTGGGTGTGCAGCCAGCTGTGTCGGTGTCTGTTGGAAGGTCTGGGCTCAGGCTATTTGCGACAGAGCATCAGTGTTTAAGGTAGCCTATGCAATTGGGGTGTTGCCGAGGGCCAAGCATTTTGATCCTCATTTGGGGTTTCTGGGCAGCACCATAGACAAAGTTTTTCTCCTGGGAGTCAGGCGGAGTGCTTCATTGTGGCCCCAGAAGTCCCAGTAGGGAGGGTTTGTGGGCCAGGAGTGTGAGGACGGAAGTCTAGGAACACAAGCTAAAGTGAGGATTGGAGCCAAGGGCAGAGCAGGCCCACTAGACAGAGGCTGAATCAAAATCTCCTGCATCTGAAGTCAGGCTGAGGATCAGACGTTGGCTGAGGCTGGAGTATGTGTCCATGATGGCACCTTCATGAAGCGGGGTCCTCATGAGGCCAAGGAAGTTTTCCCATGCTGAGTTTGGAGGTTGCCCCAAACCACCAGGTTTCCTTCTGTGGGACATTCGAGTCCTGTTGCATGGCTCCAGGACATACCATACGGAAGGACTGGAGAGCACGGTTCGAAGGATGGATCCCTGTACAGCATGCCTCGCATTCCCATTGGCCATTAGCCACAAGATATGTTTGATCTGCTGCCTCTGGGGCACGCTAACCAGGGGGCTGAGTTGAAATGGCCTCTCCTGAGGATGCGTCATAATGTGCGTTTGGGTCCATGGAAACCTTGGAATGTGCTGGTTTTTCAGTGGCCCTGCGGAACTCTCCTACCTGAAGGGTTTGATACATCCCCAGTAAGTAAGCTCCCCATGTGGAGACGAGAGAGGTTTGGTTTGGAGCCTCAGAAAAGCCCCGTGTGCTGGTCTACGAAAACAGACCTCTGAGGACGGACACATGGAAACCAAAGCTAAGGTTCAGATTAGGGCCTGGGGGCCTGTCCATTTCAACCTTCTGTCTCTGGGGACACTGTCTGAGAGTCTAAGTGGAGATAGTTGCTCCGCTGGTGTCAGAGAGCCCCTCTTAGTCCAGGGTGGCCTACACTATTGATGGCCTCAGGGGCCTTGGAGCTTTTCCCTAACCTGTAGGGTTGTGGTCAATGGATTGGGCACAATTTCCTTGGAGAGGGCAGG
Organism: Mustela nivalis; assembly: GCF_964662115.1. Lineage (NCBI taxonomy): Eukaryota > Metazoa > Chordata > Mammalia > Carnivora > Mustelidae > Mustela > Mustela nivalis. The sequence goes on along the minus strand of NW_028136446.1, from coordinate 300,966 downwards.
CACAATCTTTCGCTGTGGCTCCAGAGGCCCTAGCCTGGCGGTTGTGTGGGTCCAGGCTGAGGGCACAGAAGTCTGAAAACACAAACTCAGCTCATGAGTGGCGCCTAGGGTATGGCAGGCCGGATGTACAGCCCGAGAGGGAGCTCCTGGGCCTCTGAAACAAGGGCGAGTGGGAGGCGTTCCTTCAGGCTTTTGTCTCTGGATGTTGTGTCCGAGATAGCCGTGGATTGGAGGGGTGGCCTCAGGGACTGTGGACGAGTATCCCTCTCTGGGGATTTGTCCCAGCTCCCAAGAGTTTGGGGTCATTTTGTGGGAAGGGTGGAAAAGTGTTGTCTGGCTCACGTGTCTCTCCAAGAAAGGGATTCCAGAGCAGAGCCCCAGGTACGGGCGGGGCGACTGGAAAACTCAAACACTGGTGAGGATTGGGTGCATAGGGGCTTGGCAAGCCCCATATGCGGGCTCTTGGCCCAGGCCCTGACAGGCCTTTCTTTGACATGGGGCTCATGCTGAGGGTCAGAGTGTGAATTTGTGCCCAAGCAGCACTCAAGTTTGGGCGTGGCATCAGGGACCAGGAAGGTTTCTCCCACCCTGAAGGTGTGACTCCATGCCAAGAGCAAGCTTTACAGCCACGGGGAAGGAGGAGTTCTGTGTTGTGCTTGCGATACCCAGCTGTGTGGAAAATTGATATAATGTCTAGGTTCAGATATCTGAAAACCAAGGTTAGGAAGAGGTGACGGCATAAGACCATGGCGTGTCCGAAGTGCTGGGTGTGCGGCCAGCTGTCTCCTTGTCTGTCTGGACGTCTGGCTTCAGGCTGTGTCAGACAGAGCATGAGTGCCCAGAGCAGCCTATCCAGTTGGGGTACCGGTCGAGGCCCGAGCAGGTTGATCCTCATCTGGGTTTTCTGGAGAGAACCCCACAGGGAAACGACTTTCTTCCCTTGGGCAGACCCTGGGCTGGGTTGTGGTTCTGGAGTTCCTAGTCCGGAGGGCTTGTTTGCCAGGAGTGTGAGGAAGGAAGTCTGAAAACACAAGCTAGCGTGAGGTTTGGGACCGATGGCACGGCAGGCCCACTCTGAGAGGCTGAATCGAGATCTCCTGCACTGAGGTCATTTCAACTCTGAGACGTGCCTCAGGCTAGAGGTTTGTCCAGCATGGCCTCTTCCTGAATGGTGTGGGGGCCTCATGAGGCCAGGAAATTTTGCCTACGATGGGATTTGTGAACTACTCCAAACCTCAAGGTTTCCTTCTGCACGAAAGTCGAGTGCTATTGGATGGTTCCAGGAGGCCCCATACGGAAAGACTCGAGAGCAGGTGTCTAAGCATGGATGCCTGGGAACGCCACCTCATATTCCCACTCTTTAGTCAGGACAAGGCAGGCTCAATCTGCGGGCTCCTGGGTGAGCTACCCAGAGGGGAGAGTTGAAATGGACTCTCCTGAAGATGAGTCCTACTGTGGCTTGGTGGCCTGGGAGACCTTGGAATGTGGAGGTGGCTCAGGGACTCTGCAGGATTCTCCAACCTGAGGTGTTTGACACGGCTCCAACAAGGAAGCTTCCCATGTGGAGACGAGAGAAGTTCTGTTCAGTGCCTCAGGAAAGCCCCATATCCTGTTCTTCGAACCAAAGCCTCTGAGGAGTGACACCTGGAAAACAAAGCAAGAGTTGAGATTAGGGCCTAAGGGCCTGTCGGTCTCAACCTTCTATCTCTGTTGACATCTGTGTGCATGCCTTCATGGAGGTAGCAGCTCCGCTTGTGTCCGAAGGCCCCTGTGTGTGCAGGGAGGCTCCCGGTAATGGTATGTCCTCGGGGGCCTTGAGGTTTCTCATATTCTGGAGGTGTGTGGCCAAAGGAATGGACAGAGTTTCCCAGGAGAGAGCAGGCATGGTCCTGTGGTATGGCTCCAGAGGACCCAGCCTAGAGGTTGTGTTTGCCAGGGCTGTGGGGACAGATGTCTGAAAAAGCAAACTTGGCTCAGGTAGGGGCCAAGGTAATGGCAGGCCTGATCTCCAGTCCGAGAGGGGAGATCCTCTGGATATCAAAGGAGGGCAAGTGGGAGGCAGTCGCTCAGGCTTTTGTCTCTGGGTGTTGCGTTCACAGTGGACGTTCAGGGTAGGGGTTGCTTCAGGGGCCGAGGAAGAGCCTTCCTCTCGGGGGATTGTCCAAGCTCCCAAGTGTTTGGGTTCATTCTGTGGGAAGGGAAGAGTACTGTTTTCTGCCACAGGGGACCCCCCAGGAGAGGGACTCTAGAGCACAGCAGTGGGTTCCCTCAACTGGAATACACACCATCTAGTTAGTCCTGCGTGCCTATGGGCATGGCAAGCCACATATGCGGGCTCTTGGTCCAATCACTGAGAGGCGTTACTTGAATAAGGTACTCACGCTGAGGGTCACAATGTGTGTTTGTGCCCAAGGCGGCCCTCACACATGGGCGTGGCCTCATGGGCCATGCCGTTTTCTCCTACACTGAAGGTTTGACTCACTGCCAGCAGCAAGGTTTCTTGCCATGGGGAAGGAGGGGTTCTGACTTGTGCATCACGTTCCCCCCTGTGCAGGGATTGGAGATAAGGTCTAGGTTCTGATGACTGAAAACCCAGGTTGGGAATGGATGGTGGCCTAAGGCAGTGGCGGGTCCAATGTGCTGGGTGTGCAGCCAGCTGTGTCGGTGTCTGTTGGAAGGTCTGGGCTCAGGCTATTTGCGACAGAGCATCAGTGTTTAAGGTAGCCTATGCAATTGGGGTGTTGCCGAGGGCCAAGCATTTTGATCCTCATTTGGGGTTTCTGGGCAGCACCATAGACAAAGTTTTTCTCCTGGGAGTCAGGCGGAGTGCTTCATTGTGGCCCCAGAAGTCCCAGTAGGGAGGGTTTGTGGGCCAGGAGTGTGAGGACGGAAGTCTAGGAACACAAGCTAAAGTGAGGATTGGAGCCAAGGGCAGAGCAGGCCCACTAGGCAGAGGCTGAATCAAAATCTCCTTCATCTGAAGTCAGGCTGAGGATCAGACGTTGGCTGAGGCTGGAGTATGTGTCCATGATGGCACCTTCATGAAGCGGGGTCCTCATGAGGCCAAGGAAGTTTTCCCATGCTGAGTTTGGAGGTTGCCCCAAACCACCAGGTTTCCTTCTGTGGGACATTCGAGTCCTGTTGCATGGCTCCAGGACATACCATACGGAAGGACTGGAGAGCACGGTTCGAAGGATGGATCCCTGTACAGCATGCCTCGCATTCCCATTGGCCATTAGCCACAAGATATGTTTGATCTGCTGCCTCTGGGGCACGCTAACCAGGGGGCTGAGTTGAAATGGCCTCTCCTGAGGATGCGTCATAATGTGCGTTTGGGTCCATGGAAACCTTGGAATGTGCTGGTTGTTCAGTGGCCCTGCGGAACTCTCCTACCTGAAGGGTTTGATACATCCCCAGTAAGTAAGCTCCCCATGTGGAGACGAGAGAGGTTTGGTTTGGAGCCTCAGAAAAGCCCCGTGTGCTGGTCTACGAAAACAGACCTCTGAGGACGGACACATGGAAACCAAAGCTAAGGTTCAGATTAGGGCCTGGGGGCCTGTCCATTTCAACCTTCTGTCTCTGGGGACACTGTCTGAGAGTCTAAGTGGAGATAGTTGCTCCGCTGGTGTCAGAGAGCCCCTCTTAGTCCAGGGTGGCCTACACTATTGATGGCCTCAGGGGCCTTGGAGCTTTTCCCTAACCTGTAGGGTTGTGGTCAATGGATTGGGCACAATTTCCTTGGAGAGGGCAGGCACAATCTTTCGCTGTGGCTCCAGAGGCCCTAGCCTGGCGGTTGTGTGGGTCCAGGCTGAGGGCACAGAAGTCTGAAAACACAAACTCAGCTCATGAGTGGCACCTAGGGTATGGCAGGCCGGATGTACAGCCCGAGAGGGAGCTCCTGGGCCTCTGAAACAAGGGCGAGTGGGAGGCGTTCCTTCAGGCTTTTGTCTCTGGATGTTGTGTCCGAGATAGCCGTGGATTGGAGGGGTGGCCTCAGGGACTGTGGACGAGTATCCCGGTCTGGGGATTTGTCCCAGCTCCCAAGAGTTTGGGGTCATTTTGTGGGAAGGGTGGAAAAGTGTTGTCTGGCTCACGTGTCTCTCCAAGAAAGGGATTCCAGAGCAGAGCCCCAGGTACGGGCGGGGCGACTGGAAAACTCAAACACTGGTGAGGATTGGGTGCATAGGGGCTTGGCAAGCCCCATATGCGGGCTCTTGGCCCAGGCCCTGACAGGCCTTTCTTTGACATGGGGCTCATGCTGAGGGTCAGAGTGTGAATTTGTGCCCAAGCAGCACTCAAGTTTGGGCGTGGCATCAGGGACCAGGAAGGTTTCTCCCACCCTGAAGGTGTGACTCCATGCCAAGAGCAAGCTTTACAGCCACGGGGAAGGAGGAGTTCTGTGTTGTGCTTGCGATACCCAGCTGTGTGGAGAATTGATATAATGTCTAGGTTCAGATATCTGAAAACCAAGGTTAGGAAGAGGTGACGGCATAAGACCATGGCATGTCCGAAGTGCTTGGTGTGCGGCCAGCTGTCTCCTTGTCTGTCTGGACGTCTGGCTTCAGGCTGTGTCAGACAGAGCATGAGTGCCCAGAGCAGCCTATCCAGTTGGGGTACCGGTCGAGGCCCGAGCAGGTTGATCCTCATCTGGGTTTTCTGGAGAGAACCCCACAGGGAAACGTCTTTCTTCCCTTGGGCAGACCCTGGGCTGGGTTGTGGTTCTGGAGTTCCTAGTCCGGAGGGCTTGTTTGCCAGGAGTGTGAGGAAGGAAGACTGAAAACACAAGCTAGCGTGAGGTTTGGGACCGATGGCACGGCAGGCCCACTCTGAGAGGCTGAATCGAGATCTCCTGCACTGAGGTCATTTCAACTCTGAGACGTGCCTCAGGCTAGAGTTTTTGTCCAGCATGGCCTCTTCCTGAATGGTGTGGGGGCCTCATGAGGCCAGGAAGGTTTGCCTACGATGGGATTTGTGAACTACTCCAAACCTCAAGGTTTCCTTCTGCACGAAAGTCGAGTGCTATTGGATGGTTCCAGGAGGCCCCATACGGAAAGACTCGAGAGCAGGTGTCTAAGCATGGATGCCTGGGAACGCCACCTCATATTCCCACTCTTTAGTCAGGACAAGGCAGGCTCAATCTGCGGGCTCCTGGGTGAGCTACCCAGAGGGGAGAGTTGAAATGGACTCTCCTGAAGATGAGTCCTACTGTGGCTTGGTGGCCTGGGAGACCTTGGAATGTGGAGGTGGCTCAGGGACTCTGCAGGATTCTCCAACCTGAGGTGTTTGACACGGCTCCAACAAGGAAGCTTCCCATGTGGAGACGAGAGAAGTTCTGTTCAGTGCCTCAGGAAAGCCCCATATCCTGTTCTTCGAACCAAAGCCTCTGAGGAGTGACACCTGGAAAACAAAGCAAGAGTTGAGATTAGGGCCTAAGGGCCTGTCGGTCTCAACCTTCTATCTCTGTTGACATCTGTGTGCATGCCTTCATGGAGGTAGCAGCTCCGCTTGTGTCCGAAGGCCCCTGTGTGTGCAGGGAGGCTCCCGGTAATGGTATGTCCTCGGGGGCCTTGAGGTTTCTCATATTCTGGAGGTGTGTGGCCAAAGGAATGGACAGAGTTTCCCAGGAGAGAGCAGGCATGGTCCTGTGGTATGGCTCCAGAGGACCCAGCCTAGAGGTTGTGTTTGCCAGGGCTGTGGGGACAGATGTCTGAAAAAGCAAACTTGGCTCAGGTAGGGGCCAAGGTAATGGCAGGCCTGATCTCCAGTCCGAGAGGGGAGATCCTCTGGATATCAAAGGAGGGCAAGTGGGAGGCAGTCGCTCAGGCTTTTGTCTCTGGGTGTTGCGTTCACAGTGGACGTTCAGGGTAGGGGTTGCTTCAGGGGCCGAGGAAGAGTCTTCCTCTCGGGGGATTGTCCAAGCTCCCAAGTGTTTGGGTTCATTCTGTGGGAAGGGAAGAGTACTGTTTTCTGCCACAGGGGACCCCCCAGGAGAGGGACTCTAGAGCACAGCAGTGGGTTCCCTCAACTGGAATACACACCATCTAGTTAGTCCTGCGTGCCTATGGGCATGGCAAGCCACATATGCGGGCTCTTGGTCCAATCACTGAGAGGCGTTACTTGAATAAGGTACTCACGCTGAGGGTCACAATGTGTGTTTGTGCCCAAGGCGGCCCTCACACATGGGCGTGGCCTCATGGGCCATGCCGTTTTCTCCTACACTGAAGGTTTGACTCACTGCCAGCAGCAAGGTTTCTTGCCATGGGGAAGGAGGGGTTCTGACTTGTGCATCAGGTTCCCCCCTGTGCAGGGATTGGAGATAAGGTCTAGGTTCTGATGACTGAAAACCCAGGTTGGGAATGGATGGTGGCCTAAGGCAGTGGCGGGTCCAATGTGCTGGGTGTGCAGCCAGCTGTGTCGGTGTCTGTTGGAAGGTCTGGGCTCAGGCTATTTGCGACAGAGCATCAGTGTTTAAGGTAGCCTATGCAATTGGGGTGTTGCCGAGGGCCAAGCATTTTGATCCTCATTTGGGGTTTCTGGGCAGCACCATAGACAAAGTTTTTCTCCTGGGAGTCAGGCGGAGTGCTTCATTGTGGCCCCAGAAGTCCCAGTAGGGAGGGTTTGTGGGCCAGGAGTGTGAGGACGGAAGTCTAGGAACACAAGCTAAAGTGAGGATTGGAGCCAAGGGCAGAGCAGGCCCACTAGGCAGAGGCTGAATCAAAATCTCCTGCATCTGAAGTCAGGCTGAGGATCAGACGTTGGCTGAGGCTGGAGTATGTGTCCATGATGGCACCTTCATGAAGCGGGGTCCTCATGAGGCCAAGGAAGTTTTCCCATGCTGAGTTTGGAGGTTGCCCCAAACCACCAGGTTTCCTTCTGTGGGACATTCGAGTCCTGTTGCATGGCTCCAGGACATACCATACGGAAGGACTGGAGAGCACGGTTCGAAGGATGGATCCCTGTACAGCATGCCTCGCATTCCCATTGGCCATTAGCCACAAGATATGTTTGATCTGCTGCCTCTGGGGCACGCTAACCAGGGGGCTGAGTTGAAATGGCCTCTCCTGAGGATGCGTCATAATGTGCGTTTGGGTCCATGGAAACCTTGGAATGTGCTGGTTGTTCAGTGGCCCTGCGGAACTCTCCTACCTGAAGGGTTTGATACATCCCCAGTAAGTAAGCTCCCCATGTGGAGACGAGAGAGGTTTGGTTTGGAGCCTCAGAAAAGCCCCGTGTGCTGGTCTATGAAAACAGACCTCTGAGGACGGACACATGGAAACCAAAGCTAAGGTTCAGATTAGGGCCTGGGGGCCTGTCCATTTCAACCTTCTGTCTCTGGGGACACTGTCTGAGAGTCTAAGTGGAGATAGTTGCTCCGCTGGTGTCAGAGAGCCCCTCTTAGTCCAGGGTGGCCTACACTATTGATGGCCTCAGGGGCCTTGGAGCTTTTCCCTAACCTGTAGGGTTGTGGTCAATGGATTGGGCACAATTTCCTTGGAGAGGGCAGGCACAATCTTTCGCTGTGGCTCCAGAGGCCCTAGCCTGGCGGTTGTGTGGGTCCAGGCTGAGGGCACAGAAGTCTGAAAACACAAACTCAGCTTATGAGTGGCGCCTAGGGTATGGCAGGCCGGATGTACAGCCCGAGAGGGAGCTCCTGGGCCTCTGAAACAAGGGCGAGTGGGAGGCGTTCCTTCAGGCTTTTGTCTCTGGATGTTGTGTCCGAGATAGCCGTGGATTGGAGGGGTGGCCTCAGGGACTGTGGACGAGTATCCCTCTCTGGGGATTTGTCCCAGCTCCCAAGAGTTTGGGGTCATTTTGTGGGAAGGGTGGAAAAGTGTTGTCTGGCTCACGTGTCTCTCCAAGAAAGGGATTCCAGAGCAGAGCCCCAGGTACGGGCGGGGCGACTGGAAAACTCAAACACTGGTGAGGATTGGGTGCATAGGGGCTTGGCAAGCCCCATATGCGGGCTCTTGGCCCAGGCCCTGACAGGCCTTTCTTTGACATGGGGCTCATGCTGAGGGTCAGAGTGTGAATTTGTGCCCAAGCAGCACTCAAGTTTGGGCGTGGCATCAGGGACCAGGAAGGTTTCTCCCACCCTGAAGGTGTGACTCCATGCCAAGAGCAAGCTTTACAGCCACGGGGAAGGAGGAGTTCTGTGTTGTGCTTGCGATACCCAGCTGTGTGGAGAATTGATATAATGTCTAGGTTCAGATATCTGAAAACCAAGGTTAGGAAGAGGTGACGGCATAAGACCATGGCGTGTCCGAAGTGCTGGGTGTGCGGCCAGCTGTCTCCTTGTCTGTCTGGACGTCTGGCTTCAGGCTGTGTCAGACAGAGCATGAGTGCCCAGAGCAGCCTATCCAGTTGGGGTACCGGTCGAGGCCCGAGCAGGTTGATCCTCATCTGGGTTTTCTGGAGAGAACCCCACAGGGAAACGTCTTTCTTCCCTTGGGCAGACCCTGGGCTGGGTTGTGGTTCTGGAGTTCCTAGTCCGGAGGGCTTGTTTGCCAGGAGTGTGAGGAAGGAAGTCTGAAAACACAAGCTAGCGTGAGGTTTGGGACCGATGGCACGGCAGGCCCACTCTGAGAGGCTGAATCGAGATCTCCTGCACTGAGGTCATTTCAACTCTGAGACGTGCCTCAGGCTAGAGTTTTTGTCCAGCATGGCCTCTTCCTGAATGGTGTGGGGGCCTCATGAGGCCAGGAAGGTTTGCCTACGATGGGATTTGTGAACTACTCCAAACCTCAAGGTTTCCTTCTGCACGAAAGTCGAGTGCTATTGGATGGTTCCAGGAGGCCCCATACGGAAAGACTCGAGAGCAGGTGTCTAAGCATGGATGCCTGGGAACGCCACCTCATATTCCCACTCTTTAGTCAGGACAAGGCAGGCTCAATCTGCGGGCTCCTGGGTGAGCTACCCAGAGGGGAGAGTTGAAATGGACTCTCCTGAAGATGAGTCCTACTGTGGCTTGGTGGCCTGGGAGACCTTGGAATGTGGAGGTGGCTCAGGGACTCTGCAGGATTCTCCAACCTGAGGTGTTTGACACGGCTCCAACAAGGAAGCTTCCCATGTGGAGACGAGAGAAGTTCTGTTCAGTGCCTCAGGAAAGCCCCATATCCTGTTCTTCGAACCAAAGCCTCTGAGGAGTGACACCTGGAAAACAAAGCAAGAGTTGAGATTAGGGCCTAAGGGCCTGTCGGTCTCAACCTTCTATCTCTGTTGACATCTGTGTGCATGCCTTCATGGAGGTAGCAGCTCCGCTTGTGTCCGAAGGCCCCTGTGTGTGCAGGGAGGCTCCCGGTAATGGTATGTCCTCGGGGGCCTTGAGGTTTCTCATATTCTGGAGGTGTGTGGCCAAAGGAATGGACAGAGTTTCCCAGGAGAGAGCAGGCATGGTCCTGTGGTATGGCTCCAGAGGACCCAGCCTAGAGGTTGTGTTTGCCAGGGCTGTGGGGACAGATGTCTGAAAAAGCAAACTTGGCTCAGGTAGGGGCCAAGGTAATGGCAGGCCTGATCTCCAGTCCGAGAGGGGAGATCCTCTGGATATCAAAGGAGGGCAAGTGGGAGGCAGTCGCTCAGGCTTTTGTCTCTGGGTGTTGCGTTCACAGTGGACGTTCAGGGTAGGGGTTGCTTCAGGGGCCGAGGAAGAGCCTTCCTCTCGGGGGATTGTCCAAGCTCCCAAGTGTTTGGGTTCATTCTGTGGGAAGGGAAGAGTACTGTTTTCTGCCACAGGGGACCCCCCAGGAGAGGGACTCTAGAGCACAGCAGTGGGTTCCCTCAACTGGAATACACACCATCTAGTTAGTCCTGCGTGCCTATGGGCATGGCAAGCCACATATGCGGGCTCTTGGTCCAATCACTGAGAGGCGTTACTTGAATAAGGTACTCACGCTGAGGGTCACAATGTGTGTTTGTGCCCAAGGCGGCCCTCACACATGGGCGTGGCCTCATGGGCCATGCCGTTTTCTCCTACACTGAAGGTTTGACTCACTGCCAGCAGCAAGGTTTCTTGCCATGGGGAAGGAGGGGTTCTGACTTGTGCATCACGTTCCCCCCTGTGCAGGGATTGGAGATAAGGTCTAGGTTCTGATGACTGAAAACCCAGGTTGGGAATGGATGGTGGCCTAAGGCAGTGGCGGGTCCAATGTGCTGGGTGTGCAGCCAGCTGTGTCGGTGTCTGTTGGAAGGTCTGGGCTCAGGCTATTTGCGACAGAGCATCAGTGTTTAAGGTAGCCTATGCAATTGGGGTGTTGCCGAGGGCCAAGCATTTTGATCCTCATTTGGGGTTTCTGGGCAGCACCATAGACAAAGTTTTTCTCCTGGGAGTCAGGCGGAGTGCTTCATTGTGGCCCCAGAAGTCCCAGTAGGGAGGGTTTGTGGGCCAGGAGTGTGAGGACGGAAGTCTAGGAACACAAGCTAAAGTGAGGATTGGAGCCAAGGGCAGAGCAGGCCCACTAGGCAGAGGCTGAATCAAAATCTCCTTCATCTGAAGTCAGGCTGAGGATCAGACGTTGGCTGAGGCTGGAGTATGTGTCCATGATGGCACCTTCATGAAGCGGGGTCCTCATGAGGCCAAGGAAGTTTTCCCATGCTGAGTTTGGAGGTTGCCCCAAACCACCAGGTTTCCTTCTGTGGGACATTCGAGTCCTGTTGCATGGCTCCAGGACATACCATACGGAAGGACTGGAGAGCACGGTTCGAAGGATGGATCCCTGTACAGCATGCCTCGCATTCCCATTGGCCATTAGCCACAAGATATGTTTGATCTGCTGCCTCTGGGGCACGCTAACCAGGGGGCTGAGTTGAAATGGCCTCTCCTGAGGATGCGTCATAATGTGCGTTTGGGTCCATGGAAACCTTGGAATGTGCTGGTTGTTCAGTGGCCCTGCGGAACTCTCCTACCTGAAGGGTTTGATACATCCCCAGTAAGTAAGCTCCCCATGTGGAGACGAGAGAGGTTTGGTTTGGAGCCTCAGAAAAGCCCCGTGTGCTGGTCTACGAAAACAGACCTCTGAGGACGGACACATGGAAACCAAAGCTAAGGTTCAGATTAGGGCCTGGGGGCCTGTCCATTTCAACCTTCTGTCTCTGGGGACACTGTCTGAGAGTCTAAGTGGAGATAGTTGCTCCGCTGGTGTCAGAGAGCCCCTCTTAGTCCAGGGTGGCCTACACTATTGATGGCCTCAGGGGCCTTGGAGCTTTTCCCTAACCTGTAGGGTTGTGGTCAATGGATTGGGCACAATTTCCTTGGAGAGGGCAGGCACAATCTTTCGCTGTGGCTCCAGAGGCCCTAGCCTGGCGGTTGTGTGGGTCCAGGCTGAGGGCACAGAAGTCTGAAAACACAAACTCAGCTCATGAGTGGCACCTAGGGTATGGCAGGCCGGATGTACAGCCCGAGAGGGAGCTCCTGGGCCTCTGAAACAAGGGCGAGTGGGAGGCGTTCCTTCAGGCTTTTGTCTCTGGATGTTGTGTCCGAGATAGCCGTGGATTGGAGGGGTGGCCTCAGGGACTGTGGACGAGTATCCCGGTCTGGGGATTTGTCCCAGCTCCCAAGAGTTTGGGGTCATTTTGTGGGAAGGGTGGAAAAGTGTTGTCTGGCTCACGTGTCTCTCCAAGAAAGGGATTCCAGAGCAGAGCCCCAGGTACGGGCGGGGCGACTGGAAAACTCAAACACTGGTGAGGATTGGGTGCATAGGGGCTTGGCAAGCCCCATATGCGGGCTCTTGGCCCAGGCCCTGACAGGCCTTTCTTTGACATGGGGCTCATGCTGAGGGTCAGAGTGTGAATTTGTGCCCAAGCAGCACTCAAGTTTGGGCGTGGCATCAGGGACCAGGAAGGTTTCTCCCACCCTGAAGGTGTGACTCCATGCCAAGAGCAAGCTTTACAGCCACGGGGAAGGAGGAGTTCTGTGTTGTGCTTGCGATACCCAGCTGTGTGGAGAATTGATATAATGTCTAGGTTCAGATATCTGAAAACCAAGGTTAGGAAGAGGTGACGGCATAAGACCATGGCATGTCCGAAGTGCTTGGTGTGCGGCCAGCTGTCTCCTTGTCTGTCTGGACGTCTGGCTTCAGGCTGTGTCAGACAGAGCATGAGTGCCCAGAGCAGCCTATCCAGTTGGGGTACCGGTCGAGGCCCGAGCAGGTTGATCCTCATCTGGGTTTTCTGGAGAGAACCCCACAGGGAAACGTCTTTCTTCCCTTGGGCAGACCCTGGGCTGGGTTGTGGTTCTGGAGTTCCTAGTCCGGAGGGCTTGTTTGCCAGGAGTGTGAGGAAGGAAGACTGAAAACACAAGCTAGCGTGAGGTTTGGGACCGATGGCACGGCAGGCCCACTCTGAGAGGCTGAATCGAGATCTCCTGCACTGAGGTCATTTCAACTCTGAGACGTGCCTCAGGCTAGAGTTTTTGTCCAGCATGGCCTCTTCCTGAATGGTGTGGGGGCCTCATGAGGCCAGGAAGGTTTGCCTACGATGGGATTTGTGAACTACTCCAAACCTCAAGGTTTCCTTCTGCACGAAAGTCGAGTGCTATTGGATGGTTCCAGGAGGCCCCATACGGAAAGACTCGAGAGCAGGTGTCTAAGCATGGATGCCTGGGAACGCCACCTCATATTCCCACTCTTTAGTCAGGACAAGGCAGGCTCAATCTGCGGGCTCCTGGGTGAGCTACCCAGAGGGGAGAGTTGAAATGGACTCTCCTGAAGATGAGTCCTACTGTGGCTTGGTGGCCTGGGAGACCTTGGAATGTGGAGGTGGCTCAGGGACTCTGCAGGATTCTCCAACCTGAGGTGTTTGACACGGCTCCAACAAGGAAGCTTCCCATGTGGAGACGAGAGAAGTTCTGTTCAGTGCCTCAGGAAAGCCCCATATCCTGTTCTTCGAACCAAAGCCTCTGAGGAGTGACACCTGGAAAACAAAGCAAGAGTTGAGATTAGGGCCTAAGGGCCTGTCGGTCTCAACCTTCTATCTCTGTTGACATCTGTGTGCATGCCTTCATGGAGGTAGCAGCTCCGCTTGTGTCCGAAGGCCCCTGTGTGTGCAGGGAGGCTCCCGGTAATGGTATGTCCTCGGGGGCCTTGAGGTTTCTCATATTCTGGAGGTGTGTGGCCAAAGGAATGGACAGAGTTTCCCAGGAGAGAGCAGGCATGGTCCTGTGGTATGGCTCCAGAGGACCCAGCCTAGAGGTTGTGTTTGCCAGGGCTGTGGGGACAGATGTCTGAAAAAGCAAACTTGGCTCAGGTAGGGGCCAAGGTAATGGCAGGCCTGATCTCCAGTCCGAGAGGGGAGATCCTCTGGATATCAAAGGAGGGCAAGTGGGAGGCAGTCGCTCAGGCTTTTGTCTCTGGGTGTTGCGTTCACAGTGGACGTTCAGGGTAGGGGTTGCTTCAGGGGCCGAGGAAGAGTCTTCCTCTCGGGGGATTGTCCAAGCTCCCAAGTGTTTGGGTTCATTCTGTGGGAAGGGAAGAGTACTGTTTTCTGCCACAGGGGACCCCCCAGGAGAGGGACTCTAGAGCACAGCAGTGGGTTCCCTCAACTGGAATACACACCATCTAGTTAGTCCTGCGTGCCTATGGGCATGGCAAGCCACATATGCGGGCTCTTGGTCCAATCACTGAGAGGCGTTACTTGAATAAGGTACTCACGCTGAGGGTCACAATGTGTGTTTGTGCCCAAGGCGGCCCTCACACATGGGCGTGGCCTCATGGGCCATGCCGTTTTCTCCTACACTGAAGGTTTGACTCACTGCCAGCAGCAAGGTTTCTTGCCATGGGGAAGGAGGGGTTCTGACTTGTGCATCAGGTTCCCCCCTGTGCAGGGATTGGAGATAAGGTCTAGGTTCTGATGACTGAAAACCCAGGTTGGGAATGGATGGTGGCCTAAGGCAGTGGCGGGTCCAATGTGCTGGGTGTGCAGCCAGCTGTGTCGGTGTCTGTTGGAAGGTCTGGGCTCAGGCTATTTGCGACAGAGCATCAGTGTTTAAGGTAGCCTATGCAATTGGGGTGTTGCCGAGGGCCAAGCATTTTGATCCTCATTTGGGGTTTCTGGGCAGCACCATAGACAAAGTTTTTCTCCTGGGAGTCAGGCGGAGTGCTTCATTGTGGCCCCAGAAGTCCCAGTAGGGAGGGTTTGTGGGCCAGGAGTGTGAGGACGGAAGTCTAGGAACACAAGCTAAAGTGAGGATTGGAGCCAAGGGCAGAGCAGGCCCACTAGGCAGAGGCTGAATCAAAATCTCCTGCATCTGAAGTCAGGCTGAGGATCAGACGTTGGCTGAGGCTGGAGTATGTGTCCATGATGGCACCTTCATGAAGCGGGGTCCTCATGAGGCCAAGGAAGTTTTCCCATGCTGAGTTTGGAGGTTGCCCCAAACCACCAGGTTTCCTTCTGTGGGACATTCGAGTCCTGTTGCATGGCTCCAGGACATACCATACGGAAGGACTGGAGAGCACGGTTCGAAGGATGGATCCCTGTACAGCATGCCTCGCATTCCCATTGGCCATTAGCCACAAGATATGTTTGATCTGCTGCCTCTGGGGCACGCTAACCAGGGGGCTGAGTTGAAATGGCCTCTCCTGAGGATGCGTCATAATGTGCGTTTGGGTCCATGGAAACCTTGGAATGTGCTGGTTGTTCAGTGGCCCTGCGGAACTCTCCTACCTGAAGGGTTTGATACATCCCCAGTAAGTAAGCTCCCCATGTGGAGACGAGAGAGGTTTGGTTTGGAGCCTCAGAAAAGCCCCGTGTGCTGGTCTATGAAAACAGACCTCTGAGGACGGACACATGGAAACCAAAGCTAAGGTTCAGATTAGGGCCTGGGGGCCTGTCCATTTCAACCTTCTGTCTCTGGGGACACTGTCTGAGAGTCTAAGTGGAGATAGTTGCTCCGCTGGTGTCAGAGAGCCCCTCTTAGTCCAGGGTGGCCTACACTATTGATGGCCTCAGGGGCCTTGGAGCTTTTCCCTAACCTGTAGGGTTGTGGTCAATGGATTGGGCACAATTTCCTTGGAGAGGGCAGGCACAATCTTTCGCTGTGGCTCCAGAGGCCCTAGCCTGGCGGTTGTGTGGGTCCAGGCTGAGGGCACAGAAGTCTGAAAACACAAACTCAGCTCATGAGTGGCGCCTAGGGTATGGCAGGCCGGATGTACAGCCCGAGAGGGAGCTCCTGGGCCTCTGAAACAAGGGCGAGTGGGAGGCGTTCCTTCAGGCTTTTGTCTCTGGATGTTGTGTCCGAGATAGCCGTGGATTGGAGGGGTGGCCTCAGGGACTGTGGACGAGTATCCCGGTCTGGGGATTTGTCCCAGCTCCCAAGAGTTTGGGGTCATTTTGTGGGAAGGGTGGAAAAGTGTTGTCTGGCTCACGTGTCTCTCCAAGAAAGGGATTCCAGAGCAGAGCCCCAGGTACGGGCGGGGCGACTGGAAAACTCAAACACTGGTGAGGATTGGGTGCATAGGGGCTTGGCAAGCCCCATATGCGGGCTCTTGGCCCAGGCCCTGACAGGCCTTTCTTTGACATGGGGCTCATGCTGAGGGTCAGAGTGTGAATTTGTGCCCAAGCAGCACTCAAGTTTGGGCGTGGCATCAGGGACCAGGAAGGTTTCTCCCACCCTGAAGGTGTGACTCCATGCCAAGAGCAAGCTTTACAGCCACGGGGAAGGAGGAGTTCTGTGTTGTGCTTGCGATACCCAGCTGTGTGGAGAATTGATATAATGTCTAGGTTCAGATATCTGAAAACCAAGGTTAGGAAGAGGTGACGGCATAAGACCATGGCGTGTCCGAAGTGCTGGGTGTGCGGCCAGCTGTCTCCTTGTCTGTCTGGACGTCTGGCTTCAGGCTGTGTCAGACAGAGCATGAGTGCCCAGAGCAGCCTATCCAGTTGGGGTACCGGTCGAGGCCCGAGCAGGTTGATCCTCATCTGGGTTTTCTGGAGAGAACCCCACAGGGAAACGTCTTTCTTCCCTTGGGCAGACCCTGGGCTGGGTTGTGGTTCTGGAGTTCCTAGTCCGGAGGGCTTGTTTGCCAGGAGTGTGAGGAAGGAAGTCTGAAAACACAAGCTAGCGTGAGGTTTGGGACCGATGGCACGGCAGGCCCACTCTGAGAGGCTGAATCGAGATCTCCTGCACTGAGGTCATTTCAACTCTGAGACGTGCCTCAGGCTAGAGTTTTTGTCCAGCATGGCCTCTTCCTGAATGGTGTGGGGGCCTCATGAGGCCAGGAAGGTTTGCCTACGATGGGATTTGTGAACTACTCCAAACCTCAAGGTTTCCTTCTGCACGAAAGTCGAGTGCTATTGGATGGTTCCAGGAGGCCCCATACGGAAAGACTCGAGAGCAGGTGTCTAAGCATGGATGCCTGGGAACGCCACCTCATATTCCCACTCTTTAGTCAGGACAAGGCAGGCTCAATCTGCGGGCTCCTGGGTGAGCTACCCAGAGGGGAGAGTTGAAATGGACTCTCCTGAAGATGAGTCCTACTGTGGCTTGGTGGCCTGGGAGACCTTGGAATGTGGAGGTGGCTCAGGGACTCTGCAGGATTCTCCAACCTGAGGTGTTTGACACGGCTCCAACAAGGAAGCTTCCCATGTGGAGACGAGAGAAGTTCTGTTCAGTGCCTCAGGAAAGCCCCATATCCTGTTCTTCGAACCAAAGCCTCTGAGGAGTGACACCTGGAAAACAAAGCAAGAGTTGAGATTAGGGCCTAAGGGCCTGTCGGTCTCAACCTTCTATCTCTGTTGACATCTGTGTGCATGCCTTCATGGAGGTAGCAGCTCCGCTTGTGTCCGAAGGCCCCTGTGTGTGCAGGGAGGCTCCCGGTAATGGTATGTCCTCGGGGGCCTTGAGGTTTCTCATATTCTGGAGGTGTGTGGCCAAAGGAATGGACAGAGTTTCCCAGGAGAGAGCAGGCATGGTCCTGTGGTATGGCTCCAGAGGACCCAGCCTAGAGGTTGTGTTTGCCAGGGCTGTGGGGACAGATGTCTGAAAAAGCAAACATGGCTCAGGTAGGGGCCAAGGTAATGGCAGGCCTGATCTCCAGTCCGAGAGGGGAGATCCTCTGGATATCAAAGGAGGGCAAGTGGGAGGCAGTCGCTCAGGCTTTTGTCTCTGGGTGTTGCGTTCACAGTGGCCGTTCAGGGTAGGGGTTGCTTCAGGGGCCGAGGAAGAGCCTTCCTCTCGGGGGATTGTCCAAGCTCCCAAGTGTTTGGGTTCATTCTGTGGGAAGGGAAGAGTACTGTTTTCTGCCACAGGGGACCCCCCAGGAGAGGGACTCTAGAGCACAGCAGTGGGTTCCCTCAACTGGAATACACACCATCTAGTTAGTCCTGCGTGCCTATGGGCATGGCAAGCCACATATGCGGGCTCTTGGTCCAATCACTGAGAGGCGTTACTTGAATAAGGTACTCACTCTGAGGGTCACAATGTGTGTTTGTGCCCAAGGCGGCCCTCACACATGGGCGTGGCCTCATGGGCCATGCCGTTTTCTCCTACACTGAAGGTTTGACTCACTGCCAGCAGCAAGGTTTCTTGCCATGGGGAAGGAGGGGTTCTGACTTGTGCATCAGGTTCCCCCCTGTGCAGGGATTGGAGATAAGGTCTAGGTTCTGATGACTGAAAACCCAGGTTGGGAATGGATGGTGGCCTAAGGCAGTGGCGGGTCCAATGTGCTGGGTGTGCAGCCAGCTGTATCGGTGTCTGTTGGAAGGTCTGGGCTCAGGCTATTTGCGACAGAGCATCAGTGTTTAAGGTAGCCTATGCAATTGGGGTGTTGCCGAGGGCCAAGCATTTTGATCCTCATTTGGGGTTTCTGGGCAGCACCATAGACAAAGTTTTTCTCCTGGGAGTCAGGCGGAGTGCTTCATTGTGGCCCCAGAAGTCCCAGTAGGGAGGGTTTGTGGGCCAGGAGTGTGAGGACGGAAGTCTAGGAACACAAGCTAAAGTGAGGATTGGAGCCAAGGGCAGAGCAGGCCCACTAGGCAGAGGCTGAATCAAAATCTCCTGCATCTGAAGTCAGGCTGAGGATCAGACGTTGGCTGAGGCTGGAGTATGTGTCCATGATGGCACCTTCATGAAGCGGGGTCCTCATGAGGCCAAGGAAGTTTTCCCATGCTGAGTTTGGAGGTTGCCCCAAACCACCAGGTTTCCTTCTGTGGGACATTCGAGTCCTGTTGCATGGCTCCAGGACATACCATACGGAAGGACTGGAGAGCACGGTTCGAAGGATGGATCCCTGTACAGCATGCCTCGCATTCCCATTGGCCATTAGCCACAAGATATGTTTGATCTGCTGCCTCTGGGGCACGCTAACCAGGGGGCTGAGTTGAAATGGCCTCTCCTGAGGATGCGTCATAATGTGCGTTTGGGTCCATGGAAACCTTGGAATGTGCTGGTTGTTCAGTGGCCCTGCGGAACTCTCCTACCTGAAGGGTTTGATACATCCCCAGTAAGTAAGCTCCCCATGTGGAGACGAGAGAGGTTTGGTTTGGAGCCTCAGAAAAGCCCCGTGTGCTGGTCTACGAAAACAGACCTCTGAGGACGGACACATGGAAACCAAAGCTAAGGTTCAGATTAGGGCCTGGGGGCCTGTCCATTTCAACCTTCTGTCTCTGGGGACACTGTCTGAGAGTCTAAGTGGAGATAGTTGCTCCGCTGGTGTCAGAGAGCCCCTCTTAGTCCAGGGTGGCCTACACTATTGATGGCCTCAGGGGCCTTGGAGCTTTTCCCTAACCTGTAGGGTTGTGGTCAATGGATTGGGCACAATTTCCTTGGAGAGGGCAGGCACAATCTTTCGCTGTGGCTCCAGAGGCCCTAGCCTGGCGGTTGTGTGGGTCCAGGCTGAGGGCACAGAAGTCTGAAAACACAAACTCAGCTCATGAGTGGCGCCTAGGGTATGGCAGGCCGGATGTACAGCCCGAGAGGGAGCTCCTGGGCCTCTGAAACAAGGGCGAGTGGGAGGCGTTCCTTCAGGCTTTTGTCTCTGGATGTTGTGTCCGAGATAGCCGTGGATTGGAGGGGTGGCCTCAGGGACTGTGGACGAGTATCCCTCTCTGGGGATTTGTCCCAGCTCCCAAGAGTTTGGGGTCATTTTGTGGGAAGGGTGGAAAAGTGTTGTCTGGCTCACGTGTCTCTCCAAGAAAGGGATTCCAGAGCAGAGCCCCAGGTACGGGCGGGGCGACTGGAAAACTCAAACACTGGTGAGGATTGGGTGCATAGGGGCTTGGCAAGCCCCATATGCGGGCTCTTGGCCCAGGCCCTGACAGGCCTTTCTTTGACATGGGGCTCATGCTGAGGGTCAGAGTGTGAATTTGTGCCCAAGCAGCACTCAAGTTTGGGCGTGGCATCAGGGACCAGGAAGGTTTCTCCCACCCTGAAGGTGTGACTCCATGCCAAGAGCAAGCTTTACAGCCACGGGGAAGGAGGAGTTCTGTGTTGTGCTTGCGATACCCAGCTGTGTGGAGAATTGATATAATGTCTAGGTTCAGATATCTGAAAACCAAGGTTAGGAAGAGGTGACGGCATAAGACCATGGCGTGTCCGAAGTGCTGGGTGTGCGGCCAGCTGTCTCCTTGTCTGTCTGGACGTCTGGCTTCAGGCTGTGTCAGACAGAGCATGAGTGCCCAGAGCAGCCTATCCAGTTGGGGTACCGGTCGAGGCCCGAGCAGGTTGATCCTCATCTGGGTTTTCTGGAGAGAGCCCCACAGGGAAACGTCTTTCTTCCCTTGGGCAGACCCTGGGCTGGGTTGTGGTTCTGGAGTTCCTAGTCCGGAGGGCTTGTTTGCCAGGAGTGTGAGGAAGGAAGACTGAAAACACAAGCTAGCATGAGGTTTGGGACCGATGGCACGGCAGGCCCACTCTGAGAGGCTGAATCGAGATCTCCTGCACTGAGGTCATTTCAACTCTGAGACGTGCCTCAGGCTAGAGTTTTTGTCCAGCATGGCCTCTTGCTGAATGGTGTGGGGGCCTCATGAGGCCAGGAAATTTTGCCTACGATGGGATTTGTGAACTACTCCAAACCTCAACGTTTCCTTCTGCACGAAAGTCGAGTGCTATTGGATGGTTCCAGGAGGCCCCATACGGAAAGACTCGAGAGCAGGTGTCTAAGCATGGATGCCTGGGAACGCCACCTCATATTCCCACTCTTTAGTCAGGACAAGGCAGGCTCAATCTGCGGGCTCCTGGGTGAGCTACCCAGAGGGGAGAGTTGAAATGGACTCTCCTGAAGATGAGTCCTACTGTGGCTTGGTGGCCTGGGAGACCTTGGAATGTGGAGGTGGCTCAGGGACTCTGCAGGATTCTCCAACCTGAGGTGTTTGACACGGCTCCAACAAGGAAGCTTCCCATGTGGAGACGAGAGAAGTTCTGTTCAGTGCCTCAGGAAAGCCCCATATCCTGTTCTTCGAACCAAAGCCTCTGAGGAGTGACACCTGGAAAACAAAGCAAGAGTTGAGATTAGGGCCTAAGGGCCTGTCGGTCTCAACCTTCTATCTCTGTTGACATCTGTGTGCATGCCTTCATGGAGGTAGCAGCTCCGCTTGTGTCCGAAGGCCCCTGTGTGTGCAGGGAGGCTCCCGGTAATGGTATGTCCTCGGGGGCCTTGAGGTTTCTCATATTCTGGAGGTGTGTGGCCAAAGGAATGGACAGAGTTTCCCAGGAGAGAGCAGGCATGGTCCTGTGGTATGGCTCCAGAGGACCCAGCCCAGAGGTTGTGTTTGCCAGGGCTGTGGGGACAGATGTCTGAAAAAGCAAACTTGGCTCAGGTAGGGGCCAAGGTAATGGCAGGCCTGATCTCCAGTCCGAGAGGGGAGATCCTCTGGATATCAAAGGAGGGCAAGTGGGAGGCAGTCGCTCAGGCTTTTGTCTCTGGGTGTTGCGTTCACAGTGGACGTTCAGGGTAGGGGTTGCTTCAGGGGCCGAGGAAGAGCCTTCCTCTCGGGGGATTGTCCAAGCTCCCAAGTGTTTGGGTTCATTCTGTGGGAAGGGAAGAGTACTGTTTTCTGCCACAGGGGACCCCCCAGGAGAGGGACTCTAGAGCACAGCAGTGGGTTCCCTCAACTGGAATACACACCATCTAGTTAGTCCTGCGTGCCTATGGGCATGGCAAGCCACATATGCGGGCTCTTGGTCCAATCACTGAGAGGCGTTACTTGAATAAGGTACTCACGCTGAGGGTCACAATGTGTGTTTGTGCCCAAGGCGGCCCTCACACATGGGCGTGGCCTCATGGGCCATGCCGTTTTCTCCTACACTGAAGGTTTGACTCACTGCCAGCAGCAAGGTTTCTTGCCATGGGGAAGGAGGGGTTCTGACTTGTGCATCAGGTTCCCCCCTGTGCAGGGATTGGAGATAAGGTCTAGGTTCTGATGACTGAAAACCCAGGTTGGGAATGGATGGTGGCCTAAGGCAGTGGCGGGTCCAATGTGCTGGGTGTGCAGCCAGCTGTGTCGGTGTCTGTTGGAAGGTCTGGGCTCAGGCTATTTGCGACAGAGCATCAGTGTTTAAGGTAGCCTATGCAATTGGGGTGTTGCCGAGGGCCAAGCATTTTGATCCTCATTTGGGGTTTCTGGGCAGCACCATAGACAAAGTTTTTCTCCTGGGAGTCAGGCGGAGTGCTTCATTGTGGCCCCAGAAGTCCCAGTAGGGAGGGTTTGTGGGCCAGGAGTGTGAGGACGGAAGTCTAGGAACACAAGCTAAAGTGAGGATTGGAGCCAAGGGCAGAGCAGGCCCACTAGGCAGAGGCTGAATCAAAATCTCCTGCATCTGAAGTCAGGCTGAGGATCAGACGTTGGCTGAGGCTGGAGTATGTGTCCATGATGGCACCTTCATGAAGCGGGGTCCTCATGAGGCCAAGGAAGTTTTCCCATGCTGAGTTTGGAGGTTGCCCCAAACCACCAGGTTTCCTTCTGTGGGACATTCGAGTCCTGTTGCATGGCTCCAGGACATACCATACGGAAGGACTGGAGAGCACGGTTCGAAGGATGGATCCCTGTACAGCATGCCTCGCATTCCCATTGGCCATTAGCCACAAGATATGTTTGATCTGCTGCCTCTGGGGCTCGCTAACCAGGGGGCTGAGTTGAAATGGCCTCTCCTGAGGATGCGTCATAATGTGCGTTTGGGTCCATGGAAACCTTGGAATGTGCTGGTTGTTCAGTGGCCCTGCGGAACTCTCCTACCTGAAGGGTTTGATACATCCCCAGTAAGTAAGCTCCCCATGTGGAGACGAGAGAGGTTTGGTTTGGAGCCTCAGAAAAGCCCCGTGTGCTGGTCTACGAAAACAGACCTCTGAGGACGGACACATGGAAACCAAAGCTAAGGTTCAGATTAGGGCCTGGGGGCCTGTCCATTTCAACCTTCTGTCTCTGGGGACACTGTCTGAGAGTCTAAGTGGAGATAGTTGCTCCGCTGGTGTCAGAGAGCCCCTCTTAGTCCAGGGTGGCCTACACTATTGATGGCCTCAGGGGCCTTGGAGCTTTTCCCTAACCTGTAGGGTTGTGGTCAATGGATTGGGCACAATTTCCTTGGAGAGGGCAGGCACAATCTTTCGCTGTGGCTCCAGAGGCCCTAGCCTGGCGGTTGTGTGGGTCCAGGCTGAGGGCACAGAAGTCTGAAAACACAAACTCAGCTCATGAGTGGCGCCTAGGGTATGGCAGGCCGGATGTACAGCCCGAGAGGGAGCTCCTGGGCCTCTGAAACAAGGGCGAGTGGGAGGCGTTCCTTCAGGCTTTTGTCTCTGGATGTTGTGTCCGAGATAGCCGTGGATTGGAGGGGTGGCCTCAGGGACTGTGGACGAGTATCCCTCTCTGGGGATTTGTCCCAGCTCCCAAGAGTTTGGGGTCATTTTGTGGGAAGGGTGGAAAAGTGTTGTCTGGCTCACGTGTCTCTCCAAGAAAGGGATTCCAGAGCAGAGCCCCAGGTACGGGCGGGGCGACTGGAAAACTCAAACACTGGTGAGGATTGGGTGCATAGGGGCTTGGCAAGCCCCATATGCGGGCTCTTGGCCCAGGCCCTGACAGGCCTTTCTTTGACATGGGGCTCATGCTGAGGGTCAGAGTGTGAATTTGTGCCCAAGCAGCACTCAAGTTTGGGCGTGGCATCAGGGACCAGGAAGGTTTCTCCCACCCTGAAGGTGTGACTCCATGCCAAGAGCAAGCTTTACAGCCACGGGGAAGGAGGAGTTCTGTGTTGTGCTTGCGATACCCAGCTGTGTGGAGAATTGATATAATGTCTAGGTTCAGATATCTGAAAACCAAGGTTAGGAAGAGGTGACGGCATAAGACCATGGCGTGTCCGAAGTGCTGGGTGTGCGGCCAGCTGTCTCCTTGTCTGTCTGGACGTCTGGCTTCAGGCTGTGTCAGACAGAGCATGAGTGCCCAGAGCAGCCTATCCAGTTGGGGTACCGGTCGAGGCCCGAGCAGGTTGATCCTCATCTGGGTTTTCTGGAGAGAGCCCCACAGGGAAACGTCTTTCTTCCCTTGGGCAGACCCTGGGCTGGGTTGTGGTTCTGGAGTTCCTAGTCCGGAGGGCTTGTTTGCCAGGAGTGTGAGGAAGGAAGACTGAAAACACAAGCTAGCATGAGGTTTGGGACCGATGGCACGGCAGGCCCACTCTGAGAGGCTGAATCGAGATCTCCTGCACTGAGGTCATTTCAACTCTGAGACGTGCCTCAGGCTAGAGTTTTTGTCCAGCATGGCCTCTTGCTGAATGGTGTGGGGGCCTCATGAGGCCAGGAAATTTTGCCTACGATGGGATTTGTGAACTACTCCAAACCTCAACGTTTCCTTCTGCACGAAAGTCGAGTGCTATTGGATGGTTCCAGGAGGCCCCATACGGAAAGACTCGAGAGCAGGTGTCTAAGCATGGATGCCTGGGAACGCCACCTCATATTCCCACTCTTTAGTCAGGACAAGGCAGGCTCAATCTGCGGGCTCCTGGGTGAGCTACCCAGAGGGGAGAGTTGAAATGGACTCTCCTGAAGATGAGTCCTACTGTGGCTTGGTGGCCTGGGAGACCTTGGAATGTGGAGGTGGCTCAGGGACTCTGCAGGATTCTCCAACCTGAGGTGTTTGACACGGCTCCAACAAGGAAGCTTCCCATGTGGAGACGAGAGAAGTTCTGTTCAGTGCCTCAGGAAAGCCCCATATCCTGTTCTTCGAACCAAAGCCTCTGAGGAGTGACACCTGGAAAACAAAGCAAGAGTTGAGATTAGGGCCTAAGGGCCTGTCGGTCTCAACCTTCTATCTCTGTTGACATCTGTGTGCATGCCTTCATGGAGGTAGCAGCTCCGCTTGTGTCCGAAGGCCCCTGTGTGTGCAGGGAGGCTCCCGGTAATGGTATGTCCTCGGGGGCCTTGAGGTTTCTCATATTCTGGAGGTGTGTGGCCAAAGGAATGGACAGAGTTTCCCAGGAGAGAGCAGGCATGGTCCTGTGGTATGGCTCCAGAGGACCCAGCCCAGAGGTTGTGTTTGCCAGGGCTGTGGGGACAGATGTCTGAAAAAGCAAACTTGGCTCAGGTAGGGGCCAAGGTAATGGCAGGCCTGATCTCCAGTCCGAGAGGGGAGATCCTCTGGATATCAAAGGAGGGCAAGTGGGAGGCAGTCGCTCAGGCTTTTGTCTCTGGGTGTTGCGTTCACAGTGGACGTTCAGGGTAGGGGTTGCTTCAGGGGCCGAGGAAGAGCCTTCCTCTCGGGGGATTGTCCAAGCTCCCAAGTGTTTGGGTTCATTCTGTGGGAAGGGAAGAGTACTGTTTTCTGCCACAGGGGACCCCCCAGGAGAGGGACTCTAGAGCACAGCAGTGGGTTCCCTCAACTGGAATACACACCATCTAGTTAGTCCTGCGTGCCTATGGGCATGGCAAGCCACATATGCGGGCTCTTGGTCCAATCACTGAGAGGCGTTACTTGAATAAGGTACTCACGCTGAGGGTCACAATGTGTGTTTGTGCCCAAGGCGGCCCTCACACATGGGCGTGGCCTCATGGGCCATGCCGTTTTCTCCTACACTGAAGGTTTGACTCACTGCCAGCAGCAAGGTTTCTTGCCATGGGGAAGGAGGGGTTCTGACTTGTGCATCAGGTTCCCCCCTGTGCAGGGATTGGAGATAAGGTCTAGGTTCTGATGACTGAAAACCCAGGTTGGGAATGGATGGTGGCCTAAGGCAGTGGCGGGTCCAATGTGCTGGGTGTGCAGCCAGCTGTGTCGGTGTCTGTTGGAAGGTCTGGGCTCAGGCTATTTGCGACAGAGCATCAGTGTTTAAGGTAGCCTATGCAATTGGGGTGTTGCCGAGGGCCAAGCATTTTGATCCTCATTTGGGGTTTCTGGGCAGCACCATAGACAAAGTTTTTCTCCTGGGAGTCAGGCGGAGTGCTTCATTGTGGCCCCAGAAGTCCCAGTAGGGAGGGTTTGTGGGCCAGGAGTGTGAGGACGGAAGTCTAGGAACACAAGCTAAAGTGAGGATTGGAGCCAAGGGCAGAGCAGGCCCACTAGGCAGAGGCTGAATCAAAATCTCCTGCATCTGAAGTCAGGCTGAGGATCAGACGTTGGCTGAGGCTGGAGTATGTGTCCATGATGGCACCTTCATGAAGCGGGGTCCTCATGAGGCCAAGGAAGTTTTCCCATGCTGAGTTTGGAGGTTGCCCCAAACCACCAGGTTTCCTTCTGTGGGACATTCGAGTCCTGTTGCATGGCTCCAGGACATACCATACGGAAGGACTGGAGAGCACGGTTCGAAGGATGGATCCCTGTACAGCATGCCTCGCATTCCCATTGGCCATTAGCCACAAGATATGTTTGATCTGCTGCCTCTGGGGCACGCTAACCAGGGGGCTGAGTTGAAATGGCCTCTCCTGAGGATGCGTCATAATGTGCGTTTGGGTCCATGGAAACCTTGGAATGTGCTGGTTGTTCAGTGGCCCTGCGGAACTCTCCTACCTGAAGGGTTTGATACATCCCCAGTAAGTAAGCTCCCCATGTGGAGACGAGAGAGGTTTGGTTTGGAGCCTCAGAAAAGCCCCGTGTGCTGGTCTATGAAAACAGACCTCTGAGGACGGACACATGGAAACCAAAGCTAAGGTTCAGATTAGGGCCTGGGGGCCTGTCCATTTCAACCTTCTGTCTCTGGGGACACTGTCTGAGAGTCTAAGTGGAGATAGTTGCTCCGCTGGTGTCAGAGAGCCCCTCTTAGTCCAGGGTGGCCTACACTATTGATGGCCTCAGGGGCCTTGGAGCTTTTCCCTAACCTGTAGGGTTGTGGTCAATGGATTGGGCACAATTTCCTTGGAGAGGGCAGGCACAATCTTTCGCTGTGGCTCCAGAGGCCCTAGCCTGGCGGTTGTGTGGGTCCAGGCTGAGGGCACAGAAGTCTGAAAACACAAACTCAGCTCATGAGTGGCGCCTAGGGTATGGCAGGCCGGATGTACAGCCCGAGAGGGAGCTCCTGGGCCTCTGAAACAAGGGCGAGTGGGAGGCGTTCCTTCAGGCTTTTGTCTCTGGATGTTGTGTCCGAGATAGCCGTGGATTGGAGGGGTGGCCTCAGGGACTGTGGACGAGTATCCCTCTCTGGGGATTTGTCCCAGCTCCCAAGAGTTTGGGGTCATTTTGTGGGAAGGGTGGAAAAGTGTTGTCTGGCTCACGTGTCTCTCCAAGAAAGGGATTCCAGAGCAGAGCCCCAGGTACGGGCGGGGCGACTGGAAAACTCAAACACTGGTGAGGATTGGGTGCATAGGGGCTTGGCAAGCCCCATATGCGGGCTCTTGGCCCAGGCCCTGACAGGCCTTTCTTTGACATGGGGCTCATGCTGAGGGTCAGAGTGTGAATTTGTGCCCAAGCAGCACTCAAGTTTGGGCGTGGCATCAGGGACCAGGAAGGTTTCTCCCACCCTGAAGGTGTGACTCCATGCCAAGAGCAAGCTTTACAGCCACGGGGAAGGAGGAGTTCTGTGTTGTGCTTGCGATACCCAGCTGTGTGGAGAATTGATATAATGTCTAGGTTCAGATATCTGAAAACC
Source organism: Mustela nivalis (assembly GCF_964662115.1). NCBI lineage: Eukaryota > Metazoa > Chordata > Mammalia > Carnivora > Mustelidae > Mustela > Mustela nivalis. The sequence goes on along the minus strand of NW_028136446.1, from coordinate 273,980 downwards.
AAGGTTAGGAAGAGGTGACGGCATAAGACCATGGCGTGTCCGAAGTGCTGGGTGTGCGGCCAGCTGTCTCCTTGTCTGTCTGGACGTCTGGCTTCAGGCTGTGTCAGACAGAGCATGAGTGCCCAGAGCAGCCTATCCAGTTGGGGTACCGGTCGAGGCCCGAGCAGGTTGATCCTCATCTGGGTTTTCTGGAGAGAGCCCCACAGGGAAACGTCTTTCTTCCCTTGGGCAGACCCTGGGCTGGGTTGTGGTTCTGGAGTTCCTAGTCCGGAGGGCTTGTTTGCCAGGAGTGTGAGGAAGGAAGACTGAAAACACAAGCTAGCATGAGGTTTGGGACCGATGGCACGGCAGGCCCACTCTGAGAGGCTGAATCGAGATCTCCTGCACTGAGGTCATTTCAACTCTGAGACGTGCCTCAGGCTAGAGTTTTTGTCCAGCATGGCCTCTTGCTGAATGGTGTGGGGGCCTCATGAGGCCAGGAAATTTTGCCTACGATGGGATTTGTGAACTACTCCAAACCTCAACGTTTCCTTCTGCACGAAAGTCGAGTGCTATTGGATGGTTCCAGGAGGCCCCATACGGAAAGACTCGAGAGCAGGTGTCTAAGCATGGATGCCTGGGAACGCCACCTCATATTCCCACTCTTTAGTCAGGACAAGGCAGGCTCAATCTGCGGGCTCCTGGGTGAGCTACCCAGAGGGGAGAGTTGAAATGGACTCTCCTGAAGATGAGTCCTACTGTGGCTTGGTGGCCTGGGAGACCTTGGAATGTGGAGGTGGCTCAGGGACTCTGCAGGATTCTCCAACCTGAGGTGTTTGACACGGCTCCAACAAGGAAGCTTCCCATGTGGAGACGAGAGAAGTTCTGTTCAGTGCCTCAGGAAAGCCCCATATCCTGTTCTTCGAACCAAAGCCTCTGAGGAGTGACACCTGGAAAACAAAGCAAGAGTTGAGATTAGGGCCTAAGGGCCTGTCGGTCTCAACCTTCTATCTCTGTTGACATCTGTGTGCATGCCTTCATGGAGGTAGCAGCTCCGCTTGTGTCCGAAGGCCCCTGTGTGTGCAGGGAGGCTCCCGGTAATGGTATGTCCTCGGGGGCCTTGAGGTTTCTCATATTCTGGAGGTGTGTGGCCAAAGGAATGGACAGAGTTTCCCAGGAGAGAGCAGGCATGGTCCTGTGGTATGGCTCCAGAGGACCCAGCCCAGAGGTTGTGTATGCCAGGGCTGTGGGGACAGATGTCTGAAAAAGCAAACTTGGCTCAGGTAGGGGCCAAGGTAATGGCAGGCCTGATCTCCAGTCCGAGAGGGGAGATCCTCTGGATATCAAAGGAGGGCAAGTGGGAGGCAGTCGCTCAGGCTTTTGTCTCTGGGTGTTGCGTTCACAGTGGACGTTCAGGGTAGGGGTTGCTTCAGGGGCCGAGGAAGAGCCTTCCTCTCGGGGGATTGTCCAAGCTCCCAAGTGTTTGGGTTCATTCTGTGGGAAGGGAAGAGTACTGTTTTCTGCCACAGGGGACCCCCCAGGAGAGGGACTCTAGAGCACAGCAGTGGGTTCCCTCAACTGGAATACACACCATCTAGTTAGTCCTGCGTGCCTATGGGCATGGCAAGCCACATATGCGGGCTCTTGGTCCAATCACTGAGAGGCGTTACTTGAATAAGGTACTCACGCTGAGGGTCACAATGTGTGTTTGTGCCCAAGGCGGCCCTCACACATGGGCGTGGCCTCATGGGCCATGCCGTTTTCTCCTACACTGAAGGTTTGACTCACTGCCAGCAGCAAGGTTTCTTGCCATGGGGAAGGAGGGGTTCTGACTTGTGCATCAGGTTCCCCCCTGTGCAGGGATTGGAGATAAGGTCTAGGTTCTGATGACTGAAAACCCAGGTTGGGAATGGATGGTGGCCTAAGGCAGTGGCGGGTCCAATGTGCTGGGTGTGCAGCCAGCTGTGTCGGTGTCTGTTGGAAGGTCTGGGCTCAGGCTATTTGCGACAGAGCATCAGTGTTTAAGGTAGCCTATGCAATTGGGGTGTTGCCGAGGGCCAAGCATTTTGATCCTCATTTGGGGTTTCTGGGCAGCACCATAGACAAAGTTTTTCTCCTGGGAGTCAGGCGGAGTGCTTCATTGTGGCCCCAGAAGTCCCAGTAGGGAGGGTTTGCGGGCCAGGAGTGTGAGGACGGAAGTCTAGGAACACAAGCTAAAGTGAGGATTGGAGCCAAGGGCAGAGCAGGCCCACTAGGCAGAGGCTGAATCAAAATCTCCTGCATCTGAAGTCAGGCTGAGGATCAGACGTTGGCTGAGGCTGGAGTATGTGTCCATGATGGCACCTTCATGAAGCGGGGTCCTCATGAGGCCAAGGAAGTTTTCCCATGCTGAGTTTGGAGGTTGCCCCAAACCACCAGGTTTCCTTCTGTGGGACATTCGAGTCCTGTTGCATGGCTCCAGGACATACCATACGGAAGGACTGGAGAGCACGGTTCGAAGGATGGATACCTGTACAGCATGCCTCGCATTCCCATTGGCCATTAGCCACAAGATATGTTTGATCTGCTGCCTCTGGGGCACGCTAACCAGGGGGCTGAGTTGAAATGGCCTCTCCTGAGGATGCGTCATAATGTGCGTTTGGGTCCATGGAAACCTTGGAATGTGCTGGTTGTTCAGTGGCCCTGCGGAACTCTCCTACCTGAAGGGTTTGATACATCCCCAGTAAGTAAGCTCCCCATGTGGAGACGAGAGAGGTTTGGTTTGGAGCCTCAGAAAAGCCCCGTGTGCTGGTCTACGAAAACAGACCTCTGAGGACGGACACATGGAAACCAAAGCTAAGGTTCAGATTAGGGCCTGGGGGCCTGTCCATTTCAACCTTCTGTCTCTGGGGACACTGTCTGAGAGTCTAAGTGGAGATAGTTGCTCCGCTGGTGTCAGAGAGCCCCTCTTAGTCCAGGGTGGCCTACACTATTGATGGCCTCAGGGGCCTTGGAGCTTTTCCCTAACCTGTAGGGTTGTGGTCAATGGATTGGGCACAATTTCCTTGGAGAGGGCAGGCACAATCTTTCGCTGTGGCTCCAGAGGCCCTAGCCTGGCGGTTGTGTGGGTCCAGGCTGAGGGCACAGAAGTCTGAAAACACAAACTCAGCTCATGAGTGGCGCCTAGGGTATGGCAGGCCGGATGTACAGCCCGAGAGGGAGCTCCTGGGCCTCTGAAACAAGGGCGAGTGGGAGGCGTTCCTTCAGGCTTTTGTCTCTGGATGTTGTGTCCGAGATAGCCGTGGATTGGAGGGGTGGCCTCAGGGACTGTGGACGAGTATCCCTCTCTGGGGATTTGTCCCAGCTCCCAAGAGTTTGGGGTCATTTTGTGGGAAGGGTGGAAAAGTGTTGTCTGGCTCACGTGTCTCTCCAAGAAAGGGATTCCAGAGCAGAGCCCCAGGTACGGGCGGGGCGACTGGAAAACTCAAACACTGGTGAGGATTGGGTGCATAGGGGCTTGGCAAGCCCCATATGCGGGCTCTTGGCCCAGGCCCTGACAGGCCTTTCTTTGACATGGGGCTCATGCTGAGGGTCAGAGTGTGAATTTGTGCCCAAGCAGCACTCAAGTTTGGGCGTGGCATCAGGGACCAGGAAGGTTTCTCCCACCCTGAAGGTGTGACTCCATGCCAAGAGCAAGCTTTACAGCCACGGGGAAGGAGGAGTTCTGTGTTGTGCTTGTGATACCCAGCTGTGTGGAGAATTGATATAATGTCTAGGTTCAGATATCTGAAAACCAAGGTTAGGAAGAGGTGACGGCATAAGACCATGGCGTGTCCGAAGTGCTGGGTGTGCGGCCAGCTGTCTCCTTGTCTGTCTGGACGTCTGGCTTCAGGCTGTGTCAGACAGAGCATGAGTGCCCAGAGCAGCCTATCCAGTTGGGGTACCGGTCGAGGCCCGAGCAGGTTGATCCTCATCTGGGTTTTCTGGAGAGAGCCCCACAGGGAAACGTCTTTCTTCCCTTGGGCAGACCCTGGGCTGGGTTGTGGTTCTGGAGTTCCTAGTCCGGAGGGCTTGTTTGCGAGGAGTGTGAGGAAGGAAGTCTGAAAACACAAGCTAGCGTGAGGTTTGGGACCGATGGCACGGCAGGCCCACTCTGAGAGGCTGAATCGAGATCTCCTGCACTGAGGTCATTTCAACTCTGAGACGTGCCTCAGGCTAGAGTTTTTGTCCAGCATGGCCTCTTCCTGAATGGTGTGGGGGCCTCATGAGGCCAGGAAATTTTGCCTACGATGGGATTTGTGAACTACTCCAAACCTCAAGGTTTCCTTCTGCACGACAGTCGAGTGCTATTGGATGGTTCCAGGAGGCCCCATACGGAAAGACTCGAGAGCAGGTGTCTAAGCATGGATGCCTGGGAACGCCACCTCATATTCCAACTCTTTAGTCAGGACAAGGCAGGCTCAATCTGCGGGCTCCTGGGTGAGCTACCCAGAGGGGAGAGTTGAAATGGACTCTCCTGAAGATGAGTCCTACTTTGGCTTGGTGGCCTGGGAGACCTTGGAATGTGGAGGTGGCTCAGGGACTCTGCAGGATTCTCCAACCTGAGGTGTTTGACACGGCTCCAACAAGGAAGCTTCCCATGTGGAGACGAGAGAAGTTCTGTTCAGTGCCTCAGGAAAGCCCCATATCCTGTTCTTCGAACCAAAGCCTCTGAGGAGTGACACCTGGAAAACAAAGCAAGAGTTGAGATTAGGGCCTAAGGGCCTGTCGGGCTCAACCTTCTATCTCTGTTGACATCTGTGTGCATGCCTTCATGGAGGTAGCAGCTCCGCTTGTGTCCGAAGGCCCCTGTGTGTGCAGGGAGGCTCCCGGTAATGGTATGTCCTCGGGGGCCTTGAGGTTTCTCATATTCTGGAGGTGTGTGGCCAAAGGAATGGACAGAGTTTCCCAGGAGAGAGCAGGCATGGTCCTGTGGTATGGCTCCAGAGGACCCAGCCTAGAGGCTGTGTTTGCCAGGGCTGTGGGGACAGATGTCTGAAAAAGCAAACTTGGCTCAGGTAGGGCCCAAGGTAATGGCAGGCCTGATCTCCAGTCCGAGAGGGGAGATCCTCTGGATATCAAAGGAGGGCAAGTGGGAGGCAGTCGCTCAGGCTTTTGTCTCTGGGTGTTGCGTTCACAGTGGCCGTTCAGGGTAGGGGTTGCTTCAGGGGCCGAGGAAGAGTCTTCCTCTCGGGGGATTGTCCAAGCTCCCAAGTGTTTGGGTTCATTCTGTGGGAAGGGAAGAGTACTGTTTTCTGCCACAGGGGACCCCCCAGGAGAGGGACTCTAGAGCACAGCAGTGGGTTCCCTCAACTGGAATACACACCATCTAGTTAGTCCTGCGTGCCTATGGGCATGGCAAGCCACATATGCGGGCTCTTGGTCCAATCACTGAGAGGCGTTACTTGAATAAGGTACTCAAGCTGAGGGTCACAATGTGTGTTTGTGCCCAAGGCGGCCCTCACACATGGGCGTGGCCTCAGGGGCCATGCCGTTTTCTCCTACACTGAAGGTTTGACTCACTGCCAGCAGCAAGGTTTCTTGCCATGGGGAAGGAGGGGTTCTGACTTGTGCATCAGGTTCCCCCCTGTGCAGGGATTGGAGATAAGGTCTAGGTTCTGATGACTGAAAACCCAGGTTGGGAATGGATGGTGGCCTAAGGCAGTGGCGGGTCCAATGTGCTAGGTGTGCAGCCAGCTGTGTCAGTGTCTGTTGGAAGGTCTGGGCTCAGGCTATTTGCGACAGAGCATCAGTGTTTAAGGTAGCCTATGCAATTGGGGTGTTGCCGAGGGCCAAGCAGTTTGATCCTCATTTGGGGTTTCTGGGCAGCACCATAGACAAAGTTTTTCTCCTGGGAGGCAGGGGGAGTGCTTCATTGTGGCCCCAGAATTCCCAGTAGGGAGGGTTTGTGGGCCAGGAGTGTGAGGACGGAAGTCTAGGAACACAAGCTAAAGTGAGGATTGGAGCCAAGGGCAGAGCTGGCCCACTAGGCAGAGGCTGAAACAATATCTCCTGCATCTGAAGTCAGGCTGAGGATCAGACGTTGGCTGAGGCTGGAGTATGTGTCCATGATGGCACCTTCATGAAGCGGGGGCCTCATGAGGCCAAGGAAGTTTTCCCACGCTGAGTTTGGAGGTTGCCCCAAACCACCAGGTTTCCTTCTGTGGGACATTCGAGTCCTGTTGCATGGCTCCAGGACATACCATACGGAAGGACTGGAGAGCACGGTTCGAAGGATGGATCCCTGTACAGCATGCCTCGCATTCCCATTGGCCATTAGCCACAAAATATGTTTGATCTGCTGCCTCTGGGGCACGCTAACCAGGGGGCTGAGTTGAAATGGCCTCTCCTGAGGATGCGTCATAATGTGCGTTTGGGTCCATGGAAACCTTGGAATGTGCTGGTTGTTCAGTGGCCCTGCGGAACTCTCCTACCTGAAGGGTTTGATACATCCCCAGTAAGTAAGCTCCCCATGTGGAGACGAGAGAGGTTTGGTTTGGAGCCTCAGAAAAGCCCCGTGTGCTGGTCTACGAAAACAGACCTCTGAGGACGGACACATGGAAACCAAAGCTAAGGTTCAGATTAGGGCCTGGGGGCCTGTCCATTTCAACCTTCTGTCTCTGGGGACACTGTCTGAGAGTCTAAGTGGAGATAGATGCTCCGCTGGTGTCAGAGAGCCCCTCTTAGTCCAGGGTGGCCTACACTATTGATGGCCTCAGGGGCCTTGGAGCTTTTCCCTAACCTGTAGGGTTGTGGTCAATGGATTGGGCACAATTTCCTTGGAGAGGGCAGGCACAATCTTTCGCTGTGGCTCCAGAGGCCCTAGCCTGGCGGTTGTGTGGGTCCAGGCTGAGGGCACAGAAGTCTGAAAACACAAACTCAGCTTATGAGTGGCGCCTAGGGTATGGCAGGCCGGATGTACAGCCCGAGAGGGAGCTCCTGGGCCTCTGAAACAAGGGCGAGTGGGAGGCGTTCCTTCAGGCTTTTGTCTCTGGATGTTGTGTCCGAGATAGCCGTGGATTGGAGGGGTGGCCTCAGGGACTGTGGACGAGTATCCCTCTCTGGGGATTTGTCCCAGCTCCCAAGAGTTTGGGGTCATTTTGTGGGAAGGGTGGAAAAGTGTTGTCTGGCTCACGTGTCTCTCCAAGAAAGGGATTCCAGAGCAGAGCCCCAGGTACGGGCGGGGCGACTGGAAAACTCAAACGCTGGTGAGGATTGGGTGCATAGGGGCTTGGCAAGCCCCATATGCGGGCTCTTGGCCCAGGCCCTGACAGGCCTTTCTTTGACATGGGGCTCATGCTGAGGGTCAGAGTGTGAATTTGTGCCCAAGCAGCACTCAAGTTTGGGCGTGGCATCAGGGACCAGGAAGGTTTCTCCCACCCTGAAGGTGTGACTCCATGCCAAGAGCAAGCTTTACAGCCAAGGGGAAGGAGGAGTTCTGTGTTGTGCTTGCGATACCCAGCTGTGTGGAGAATTGATATAATGTCTAGGTTCAGATATCTGAAAACCAAGGTTAGGAAGAGGTGACGGCATAAGACCATGGCGTGTCCGAAGTGCTGGGTGTGCGGCCAGCTGTCTCCTTGTCTGTCTGGACGTCTGGCTTCAGGCTGTGTCAGACAGAGCATGAGTGCCCAGAGCAGCCTATCCAGTTCGGTTACCGGTCGAGGCCCGAGCAGGTTGATCCTCATCTGGGTTTTCTGAAGACAGCCCCACAGGGAAACGTTTTTCTTCCCTTGGGCAGACCCTGGGCTGGGTTGTGGTTCTGGAGTTCCTAGTCCGGAGGGCTTGTTTGCCAGGAGTGTGAGGAAGGAAGTCTGAAAACACAAGCTAGCGTGAGGTTTGGGACCGATGGCACGGCAGGCTCACTCTGAGAGGCTGAATCGAGATCTCCTGCACTGAGGTCATTTAAACTCTGAGACGTGCCTCAGGCTAGAGTTTTTGTCCAGCATGGCCTCTTCCTGAATGGTGTGGGGGCCTCATGAGGCCAGGAAGGTTTGCCTACGATGGGATTTGTGAACTACTCCAAACCTCAAGGTTTCCTTCTGCACGAAAGTCAAGTGCTATTGGATGGTTCCAGGAGGCCCCATACTGAAAGACTCGAGAGCAGGTGTCTAAGCATGGATGCCTGGGAACGCCACCTCATATTCCCACTCTTTAGTCAGGACAAGGCAGGCTCAATCTGCGGGCTCCTGGGTGAGCTACCCAGAGGGGAGAGTTGAAATGGACTCTCCTGAAGATGAGTCCTACTGTGGCTTGGTGGCCTGGGAGACCTTGGAATGTGGAGGTGGCTCAGGGACTCTGCAGGATTCTCCAACCTGTGGTGTTTGACACGGCTCCAACAAGGAAGCTTCCCATGTGGAGACGAGAGAAGGTCTGTTCAGTGCCTCAGGAAAGCCCCATATCCTGTTCTTCGAACCAAAGCCTCTGAGGAGTGACACCTGGAAAACAAAGCAAGAGTTGAGATTAGGGCCTAAGGGCCTATCGGGCTCAACCTTCTATCTCTGTTGACATCGGTGTGCATGCCTTCATGGAGGTAGCAGCTCCGCTTGTGTCCGAAGGCCCCTGTGTGTGCAGGGAGGCTCCCGGTAATGGTATGTCCTCGGGGGCCTTGAGGTTTCTCATATTCTGGAGGTGTGTGGCCAAAGGAATGGACAGAGTTTCCCAGGAGAGAGCAGGCACGGTCCTGTGGTATGGCTCCAGAGGACCCAGCCTAGAGGCTGTGTTTGCCAGGGCTGTGGGGACAGATGTCTGAAAAAGCAAACTTGGCTCAGGTAGGGGCCAAGGTAATGGCAGGCCTGATCTCCAGTCCGAGAGGGGAGATCCTCTGGATATCAAAGGAGGGCAAGTGGGAGGCAGTCGCTCAGGCTTTTGTCTCTGGGTGTTGCGTTCACAGTGGCCGTTCAGGGTAGGGGTTGCTTCAGGGGCCGAGGAAGAGCCTTCCTCTCGGGGGATTGTCCAAGCTCCCAAGTGTTTGGGTTCATTCTGTGGGAAGGGAAGAGTACTGTTTTCTGCCACAGGGGACCCCCCAGGAGAGGGACTCTAGAGCACAGCAGTGGGTTCCCTCAACTGGAATACACACCATCTAGTTAGTCCTGTGTGCCTTTGGGCATGGCAAGCCACATATGCGGGCTCTTGGTCCAATCACTGAGAGGCGTTACTTGAATAAGGTACTCACGCTGAGGGTCACAATGTGTGTTTGTGCCCAAGGCGGCCCTCACACATGGGCGTGGCCTCATGGGCCATGCCGTTTTCTCCTACACTGAAGGTTTGACTCACTGCCAGCAGCAAGGTTTCTTGCCATGGGGAAGGAGGGGTTCTGACTTGTGCATCAGGTTCCCCCCTGTGCAGGGATTGGAGATAAGGTCTAGGTTCTGATGACTGAAAACCCAGGTTGGGAATGGATGGTGGCCTAAGGCAGTGGCGGTTCCAATGTGCTGGGTGTGCAGCCAGCTGTGTCGGTGTCTGTTGGAAGGTCTGGGCTCAGGCTATTTGCGACAGAGCATCAGTGTTTAAGGTAGCCTATGCAATTGGGGTGTTGCCGAGGGCCAAGCAGTTTGATCCTCATTTGGGGATTCTGGGCAGCACCATAGACAAAGTTTTTCTCCTGGGAGGCAGGCGGAGTGCTTCATTGTGGCCCCAGAATTCCCAGTAGGGAGGGTTTGTGGGCCAGGAGTGTGAGGACGGAAGACTAGGAACACAAGCTAAAGTGAGGATTGGAGCCAAGGGCAGAGCAGGCCCACTAGGCAGAGGCTGAATCAAAATCTCCTGCATCTGAAGTCAGGCTGAGGATCAGACGTTGGCTGAGGCTGGAGTATGTGTCCATGATGGCACCTTCATGAAGCGGGGCCTCATGAGGCCAAGGAAGATTTCCCATGCTGAGTTTGGAGGTTGCCCCAAACCACCAAATTTCCTTCTGTGGGACATTCGAGTCCTGTTGCATGGCTCCAGGACATACCATACGGAAGGACTGGAGAGCACGGTTCGAAGGATGGATCCCTGTACAGCATGCCTCACATTCCCATTGGCCATTAGCCACAAGATATGTTTGATCTGCTGCCTCTGGGGCACGCTAACCAGGGGGCTGAGTTGAAATGGCCTCTCCTGAGGATGCGTCATAATGTGCGTTTGGGTCCATGGAAACCTTGGAATGTGCTGGTTGTTCAGTGGCCCTGCGGAACTCTCCTACCTGAAGGGTTTGATACATCCCCAGTAAGTAAGCTCCCCATGTGGAGACGAGAGAGGTTTGGTTTGGAGCCTCAGAAAAGCCCCGTGTGCTGGTCTACGAAAACAGACCTCTGAGGACGGACACATGGAAACCAAAGCTAAGGTTCAGATTAGGGCCTGGGGGCCTGTCCATTTCAACCTTCTGTCTCTGGGGACACTGTCTGAGAGTCTATGTGGAGATAGATGCTCCGCTGGTGTCAGAGAGCCCCTCTTAGTCCAGGGTGGCCTACACTATTGATGGCCTCAGGGGCCTTGGAGCTTTTCCCTAACCTGTAGGGTTGTGGTCAATGGATTGGGCACAATTTCCTTGGAGAGGGCAGGCACAATCTTTCGCTGTGGCTCCAGAGGCCCTAGCCTGGCGGTTGTGTGGGTCCAGGCTGAGGGCACAGAAGTCTGAAAACACAAACTCAGCTTATGAGTGGCGCCTAGGGTATGGCAGGCCGGATGTACAGCCCGAGAGGGAGCTCCTGGGCCTCTGAAACAAGGGCGAGTGGGAGGCGTTCCTTCAGGCTTTTGTCTCTGGATGTTGTGTCCGAGATAGCCGTGGATTGGAGGGGTGGCCTCAGGGACTGTGGACGAGTATCCCTCTCTGGGGATTTGTCCCAGCTCCCAAGAGTTTGGGGTCATTTTGTGGGAAGGGTGGAAAAGTGTTGTCTGGCTCACGTGTCTCTCCAAGAAAGGGATTCCAGAGCAGAGCCCCAGGTACGGGCGGGGCGACTGGAAAACTCAAACACTGGTGAGGATTGGGTGCATAGGGGCTTGGCAAGCCCCATATGCGGGCTCTTGGCCCAGGCCCTGACAGGCCTTTCTTTGACATGGGGCTCATGCTGAGGGTCAGAGTGTGAATTTGTGCCCAAGCAGCACTCAAGTTTGGGCGTGGCATCAGGGACCAGGAAGGTTTCTCCCACCCTGAAGGTGTGACTCCATGCCAAGAGCAAGCTTTACAGCCACGGGGAAGGAGGAGTTCTGTGTTGTGCTTGCGATACCCAGCTGTGTGGAAAATTGATATAATGTCTAGGTTCAGATATCTGAAAACCAAGGTTAGGAAGAGGTGACGGCATAAGACCATGGCGTGTCCGAAGTGCTGGGTGTGCGGCCAGCTGTCTCCTTGTCTGTCTGGACGTCTGGCTTCAGGCTGTGTCAGACAGAGCATGAGTGCCCAGAGCAGCCTATCCAGTTCGGGTACCGGTCGAGGCCCGAGCAGGTTGATCCTCATCTGGGTTTTCTGAAGACAGCCCCACAGGGAAACGTTTTTCTTCCCTTGGGCAGACCCTGGGCTGGGTTGTGGTTCTGGAGTTCCTAGTCCGGAGGGCTTGTTTGCCAGGAGTGTGAGGAAGGAAGTCTGAAAACACAAGCTAGCGTGAGGTTTGGGACCGATGGCACGGCAGGCTCACTCTGAGAGGCTGAATCGAGATCTCCTGCACTGAGGTCATTTCAACTCTGAGACGTGCCTCAGGCTAGAGTTTTTGTCCAGCATGGCCTCTTCCTTAATGGTGTGGGGGCCTCATGAGGCCAGGAAGGTTTGCCTACGATGGGATTTGTGAACTACTCCAAACCTCAAGGTTTCCTTCTGCACGAAAGTCGAGTGCTATTGGATGGTTCCAGGAGGCCCCATACGGAAAGACTCGAGAGCATGTGTCTAAGCATGGATGCCTGGGAACGCCACCTCATATTCCCACTCTTTAGTCAGGACAAGGCAGGCTCAATCTGCGGGCTCCTGGGTGAGCTACCCAGAGGGGAGAGTTGAAATGGACTCTCCTGAAGATGAGTCCTACTGTGGCTTGGTGGCCTGGGAGACCTTGGAATGTGGAGGTGGCTCAGGGACTCTGCAGGATTCTCCAACCTGTGGTGTTTGACACGGCTCCAACAAGGAAGCTTCCCATGTGGAGACGAGAGAAGGTCTGTTCAGTGCCTCAGGAAAGCCCCATATCCTGTTCTTCGAACCAAAGCCTCTGAGGAGTGACACCTGGAAAACAAAGCAAGAGTTGAGATTAGGGCCTAAGGGCCTATCGGGCTCAACCTTCTATCTCTGTTGACATCGGTGTGCATGCCTTCATGGAGGTAGCAGCTCCGCTTGTGTCCGAAGGCCCCTGTGTGTGCAGGGAGGCTCCCGGTAATGGTATGTCCTCGGGGGCCTTGAGGTTTCTCATATTCTGGAGGTGTGTGGCCAAAGGAATGGACAGAGTTTCCCAGGAGAGAGCAGGCACGGTCCTGTGGTATGGCTCCAGAGGACCCAGCCTAGAGGCTGTGTTTGCCAGGGCTGTGGGGACAGATGTCTGAAAAAGCAAACTTGGCTCAGGTAGGGGCCAAGGTAATGGCAGGCCTGATCTCCAGTCCGAGAGGGGAGATCCTCTGGATATCAAAGGAGGGCAAGTGGGAGGCAGTCGCTCAGGCTTTTGTCTCTGGGTGTTGCGTTCACAGTGGCCGTTCAGGGTAGGGGTTGCTTCAGGGGCCGAGGAAGAGCCTTCCTCTCGGGGGATTGTCCAAGCTCCCAAGTGTTTGGGTTCATTCTGTGGGAAGGGAAGAGTACTGTTTTCTGCCACAGGGGACCCCCCAGGAGAGGGACTCTAGAGCACAGCAGTGGGTTCCCTCAACTGGAATACACACCATCTAGTTAGTCCTGTGTGCCTTTGGGCATGGCAAGCCACATATGCGGGCTCTTGGTCCAATCACTGAGAGGCGTTACTTGAATAAGGTACTCACGCTGAGGGTCACAATGTGTGTTTGTGCCCAAGGCGGCCCTCACACATGGGCGTGGCCTCATGGGCCATGCCGTTTTCTCCTACACTGAAGGTTTGACTCACTGCCAGCAGCAAGGTTTCTTGCCATGGGGAAGGAGGGGTTCTGACTTGTGCATCAGGTTCCCCCCTGTGCAGGGATTGGAGATAAGGTCTAGGTTCTGATGACTGAAAACCCAGGTTGGGAATGGATGGTGGCCTAAGGCAGTGGCGGTTCCAATGTGCTGGGTGTGCAGCCAGCTGTGTCGGTGTCTGTTGGAAGGTCTGGGCTCAGGCTATTTGCGACAGAGCATCAGTGTTTAAGGTAGCCTATGCAATTGGGGTGTTGCCGAGGGCCAAGCAGTTTGATCCTCATTTGGGGATTCTGGGCAGCACCATAGACAAAGTTTTTCTCCTGGGAGGCAGGCGGAGTGCTTCATTGTGGCCCCAGAATTCCCAGTAGGGAGGGTTTGTGGGCCAGGAGTGTGAGGACGGAAGACTAGGAACACAAGCTAAAGTGAGGATTGGAGCCAAGGGCAGAGCAGGCCCACTAGGCAGAGGCTGAATCAAAATCTCCTGCATCTGAAGTCAGGCTGAGGATCAGACGTTGGCTGAGGCTGGAGTATGTGTCCATGATGGCACCTTCATGAAGCGGGGCCTCATGAGGCCAAGGAAGATTTCCCATGCTGAGTTTGGAGGTTGCCCCAAACCACCAAATTTCCTTCTGTGGGACATTCGAGTCCTGTTGCATGGCTCCAGGACATACCATACGGAAGGACTGGAGAGCACGGTTCGAAGGATGGATCCCTGTACAGCATGCCTCACATTCCCATTGGCCATTAGCCACAAGATATGTTTGATCTGCTGCCTCTGGGGCACGCTAACCAGGGGGCTGAGTTGAAATGGCCTCTCCTGAGGATGCGTCATAATGTGCGTTTGGGTCCATGGAAACCTTGGAATGTGCTGGTTGTTCAGTGGCCCTGCGGAACTCTCCTACCTGAAGGGTTTGATACATCCCCAGTAAGTAAGCTCCCCATGTGGAGACGAGAGAGGTTTGGTTTGGAGCCTCAGAAAAGCCCCGTGTGCTGGTCTACGAAAACAGACCTCTGAGGACGGACACATGGAAACCAAAGCTAAGGTTCAGATTAGGGCCTGGGGGCCTGTCCATTTCAACCTTCTGTCTCTGGGGACACTGTCTGAGAGTCTAAGTGGAGATAGATGCTCCGCTGGTGTCAGAGAGCCCCTCTTAGTCCAGGGTGGCCTACACTATTGATGGCCTCAGGGGCCTTGGAGCTTTTCCCTAACCTGTAGGGTTGTGGTCAATGGATTGGGCACAATTTCCTTGGAGAGGGCAGGCACAATCTTTCGCTGTGGCTCCAGAGGCCCTAGCCTGGCGGTTGTGTGGGTCCAGGCTGAGGGCACAGAAGTCTGAAAACACAAACTCAGCTTATGAGTGGCGCCTAGGGTATGGCAGGCCGGATGTACAGCCCGAGAGGGAGCTCCTGGGCCTCTGAAACAAGGGCGAGTGGGAGGCGTTCCTTCAGGCTTTTGTCTCTGGATGTTGTGTCCGAGATAGCCGTGGATTGGAGGGGTGGCCTCAGGGACTGTGGACGAGTATCCCTCTCTGGGGATTTGTCCCAGCTCCCAAGAGTTTGGGGTCATTTTGTGGGAAGGGTGGAAAAGTGTTGTCTGGCTCACGTGTCTCTCCAAGAAAGGGATTCCCGAGCAGAGCCCCAGGTACGGGCGGGGCGACTGGAAAACTCAAACACTGGTGAGGATTGGGTGCATAGGGGCTTGGCAAGCCCCATATGCGGGCTCTTGGCCCAGGCCCTGACAGGCCTTTCTTTGACATGGGGCTCATGCTGAGGGTCAGAGTGTGAATTTGTGCCCAAGCAGCACTCAAGTTTGGGCGTGGCATCAGGGACCAGGAAGGTTTCTCCCACCCTGAAGGTGTGACTCCATGCCAAGAGCAAGCTTTACAGCCACGGGGAAGGAGGAGTTCTGTGTTGTGCTTGCGATACCCAGCTGTGTGGAGAATTGATATAATGTCTAGGTTCAGATATCTGAAAACCAAGGTTAGGAAGAGGTGACGGCATAAGACCATGGCGTGTCCGAAGTGCTGGGTGTGCGGCCAGCTGTCTCCTTGTCTGTCTGGACGTCTGGCTTCAGGCTGTGTCAGACAGAGCATGAGTGCCCAGAGCAGCCTATCCAGTTCGGTTACCGGTCGAGGCCCGAGCAGGTTGATCCTCATCTGGGTTTTCTGAAGACAGCCCCACAGGGAAACGTTTTTCTTCCCTTGGGCAGACCCTGGGCTGGGTTGTGGTTCTGGAGTTCCTAGTCCGGAGGGCTTGTTTGCCAGGAGTGTGAGGAAGGAAGTCTGAAAACACAAGCTAGCGTGAGGTTTGGGACCGATGGCACGGCAGGCCCACTCTGAGAGGCTGAATCGAGATCTCCTGCACTGAGGTCATTTAAACTCTGAGACGTGCCTCAGGCTAGAGTTTTTGTCCAGCATGGCCTCTTCCTGAATGGTGTGGGGGCCTCATGAGGCCAGGAAGGTTTGCCTACGATGGGATTTGTGAACTACTCCAAACCTCAAGGTTTCCTTCTGCACGAAAGTCGAGTGCTATTGGATGGTTCCAGGAGGCCCCATACGGAAAGACTCGAGAGCATGTGTCTAAGCATGGATGCCTGGGAACGCCACCTCATATTCCCACTCTTTAGTCAGGACAAGGCAGGCTCAATCTGCGGGCTCCTGGGTGAGCTACCCAGAGGGGAGAGTTGAAATGGACTCTCCTGAAGATGAGTCCTACTGTGGCTTGGTGGCCTGGGAGACCTTGGAATGTGGAGGTGGCTCAGGGACTCTGCAGGATTCTCCAACCTGTGGTGTTTGACACGGCTCCAACAAGGAAGCTTCCCATGTGGAGACGAGAGAAGTTCTGTTCAGTGCCTCAGGAAAGCCCCATATCCTGTTCTTCGAACCAAAGCCTCTGAGGAGTGACACCTGGAAAACAAAGCAAGAGTTGAGATTAGGGCCTAAGGGCCTATCGGGCTCAACCTTCTATCTCTGTTGACATCGGTGTGCATGCCTTCATGGAGGTAGCAGCTCCGCTTGTGTCCGAAGGCCCCTGTGTGTGCAGGGAGGCTCCCGGTAATGGTATGTCCTCGGGGGCCTTGAGGTTTCTCATATTCTGGAGGTGTGTGGCCAAAGGAATGGACAGAGTTTCCCAGGAGAGAGCAGGCACGGTCCTGTGGTATGGCTCCAGAGGACCCAGCCTAGAGGCTGTGTTTGCCAGGGCTGTGGGGACAGATGTCTGAAAAAGCAAACTTGGCTCAGGTAGGGGCCAAGGTAATGGCAGGCCTGATCTCCAGTCCGAGAGGGGAGATCCTCTGGATATCAAAGGAGGGCAAGTGGGAGGCAGTCGCTCAGGCTTTTGTCTCTGGGTGTTGCGTTCACAGTGGCCGTTCAGGGTAGGGGTTGCTTCAGGGGCCGAGGAAGAGCCTTCCTCTCGGGGGATTGTCCAAGCTCCCAAGTGTTTGGGTTCATTCTGTGGGAAGGGAAGAGTACTGTTTTCTGCCACAGGGGACCCCCCAGGAGAGGGACTCTAGAGCACAGCAGTGGGTTCCCTCAACTGGAATACACACCATCTAGTTAGTCCTGTGTGCCTTTGGGCATGGCAAGCCACATATGCGGGCTCTTGGTCCAATCACTGAGAGGCGTTACTTGAATAAGGTACTCACGCTGAGGGTCACAATGTGTGTTTGTGCCCAAGGCGGCCCTCACACATGGGCGTGGCCTCATGGGCCATGCCGTTTTCTCCTACACTGAAGGTTTGACTCACTGCCAGCAGCAAGGTTTCTTGCCATGGGGAAGGAGGGGTTCTGACTTGTGCATCAGGTTCCCCCCTGTGCAGGGATTGGAGATAAGGTCTAGGTTCTGATGACTGAAAACCCAGGTTGGGAATGGATGGTGGCCTAAGGCAGTGGCGGTTCCAATGTGCTGGGTGTGCAGCCAGCTGTGTCGGTGTCTGTTGGAAGGTCTGGGCTCAGGCTATTTGCGACAGAGCATCAGTGTTTAAGGTAGCCTATGCAATTGGGGTGTTGCCGAGGGCCAAGCAGTTTGATCCTCATTTGGGGATTCTGGGCAGCACCATAGACAAAGTTTTTCTCCTGGGAGGCAGGCGGAGTGCTTCATTGTGGCCCCAGAATTCCCAGTAGGGAGGGTTTGTGGGCCAGGAGTGTGAGGACGGAAGACTAGGAACACAAGCTAAAGTGAGGATTGGAGCCAAGGGCAGAGCAGGCCCACTAGGCAGAGGCTGAATCAAAATCTCCTGCATCTGAAGTCAGGCTGAGGATCAGACGTTGGCTGAGGCTGGAGTATGTGTCCATGATGGCACCTTCATGAAGCGGGGCCTCATGAGGCCAAGGAAGATTTCCCATGCTGAGTTTGGAGGTTGCCCCAAACCACCAAATTTCCTTCTGTGGGACATTCGAGTCCTGTTGCATGGCTCCAGGACATACCATACGGAAGGACTGGAGAGCACGGTTCGAAGGATGGATCCCTGTACAGCATGCCTCACATTCCCATTGGCCATTAGCCACAAGATATGTTTGATCTGCTGCCTCTGGGGCACGCTAACCAGGGGGCTGAGTTGAAATGGCCTCTCCTGAGGATGCGTCATAATGTGCGTTTGGGTCCATGGAAACCTTGGAATGTGCTGGTTGTTCAGTGGCCCTGCGGAACTCTCCTACCTGAAGGGTTTGATACATCCCCAGTAAGTAAGCTCCCCATGTGGAGACGAGAGAGGTTTGGTTTGGAGCCTCAGAAAAGCCCCGTGTGCTGGTCTACGAAAACAGACCTCTGAGGACGGACACATGGAAACCAAAGCTAAGGTTCAGATTAGGGCCTGGGGGCCTGTCCATTTCAACCTTCTGTCTCTGGGGACACTGTCTGAGAGTCTAAGTGGAGATAGATGCTCCGCTGGTGTCAGAGAGCCCCTCTTAGTCCAGGGTGGCCTACACTATTGATGGCCTCAGGGGCCTTGGAGCTTTTCCCTAACCTGTAGGGTTGTGGTCAATGGATTGGGCACAATTTCCTTGGAGAGGGCAGGCACAATCTTTCGCTGTGGCTCCAGAGGCCCTAGCCTGGCGGTTGTGTGGGTCCAGGCTGAGGGCACAGAAGTCTGAAAACACAAACTCAGCTTATGAGTGGCGCCTAGGGTATGGCAGGCCGGATGTACAGCCCGAGAGGGAGCTCCTGGGCCTCTGAAACAAGGGCGAGTGGGAGGCGTTCCTTCAGGCTTTTGTCTCTGGATGTTGTGTCCGAGATAGCCGTGGATTGGAGGGGTGGCCTCAGGGACTGTGGACGAGTATCCCTCTCTGGGGATTTGTCCCAGCTCCCAAGAGTTTGGGGTCATTTTGTGGGAAGGGTGGAAAAGTGTTGTCTGGCTCACGTGTCTCTCCAAGAAAGGGATTCCCGAGCAGAGCCCCAGGTACGGGCGGGGCGACTGGAAAACTCAAACACTGGTGAGGATTGGGTGCATAGGGGCTTGGCAAGCCCCATATGCGGGCTCTTGGCCCAGGCCCTGACAGGCCTTTCTTTGACATGGGGCTCATGCTGAGGGTCAGAGTGTGAATTTGTGCCCAAGCAGCACTCAAGTTTGGGCGTGGCATCAGGGACCAGGAAGGTTTCTCCCACCCTGAAGGTGTGACTCCATGCCAAGAGCAAGCTTTACAGCCACGGGGAAGGAGGAGTTCTGTGTTGTGCTTGCGATACCCAGCTGTGTGGAGAATTGATATAATGTCTAGGTTCAGATATCTGAAAACCAAGGTTAGGAAGAGGTGACGGCATAAGACCATGGCGTGTCCGAAGTGCTGGGTGTGCGGCCAGCTGTCTCCTTGTCTGTCTGGACGTCTGGCTTCAGGCTGTGTCAGACAGAGCATGAGTGCCCAGAGCAGCCTATCCAGTTCGGTTACCGGTCGAGGCCCGAGCAGGTTGATCCTCATCTGGGTTTTCTGAAGACAGCCCCACAGGGAAACGTTTTTCTTCCCTTGGGCAGACCCTGGGCTGGGTTGTGGTTCTGGAGTTCCTAGTCCGGAGGGCTTGTTTGCCAGGAGTGTGAGGAAGGAAGTCTGAAAACACAAGCTAGCGTGAGGTTTGGGACCGATGGCACGGCAGGCCCACTCTGAGGGGCTGAATCGAGATCTCCTGCACTGAGGTCATTTCAACTCTGAGACGTGCCTCAGGCTAGAGTTTTTGTCCAGCATGGCCTCTTCCTGAATGGTGTGGGGGCCTCATGAGGCCAGGAAGGTTTGCCTACGATGGGATTTGTGAACTACTCCAAACCTCAAGGTTTCCTTCTGCACGAAAGTCGAGTGCTATTGGATGGTTCCAGGAGGCCCCATACGGAAAGACTCGAGAGCATGTGTCTAAGCATGGATGCCTGGGAACGCCACCTCATATTCCCACTCTTTAGTCAGGACAAGGCAGGCTCAATCTGCGGGCTCCTGGGTGAGCTACCCAGAGGGGAGAGTTGAAATGGACTCTCCTGAAGATGAGTCCTACTGTGGCTTGGTGGCCTGGGAGACCTTGGAATGTGGAGGTGGCTCAGGGACTCTGCAGGATTCTCCAACCTGTGGTGTTTGACACGGCTCCAACAAGGAAGCTTCCCATGTGGAGACGAGAGAAGTTCTGTTCAGTGCCTCAGGAAAGCCCCATATCCTGTTCTTCGAACCAAAGCCTCTGAGGAGTGACACCTGGAAAACAAAGCAAGAGTTGAGATTAGGGCCTAAGGGCCTATCGGGCTCAACCTTCTATCTCTGTTGACATCGGTGTGCATGCCTTCATGGAGGTAGCAGCTCCGCTTGTGTCCGAAGGCCCCTGTGTGTGCAGGGAGGCTCCCGGTAATGGTATGTCCTCGGGGGCCTTGAGGTTTCTCATATTCTGGAGGTGTGTGGCCAAAGGAATGGACAGAGTTTCCCAGGAGAGAGCAGGCACGGTCCTGTGGTATGGCTCCAGAGGACCCAGCCTAGAGGCTGTGTTTGCCAGGGCTGTGGGGACAGATGTCTGAAAAAGCAAACTTGGCTCAGGTAGGGGCCAAGGTAATGGCAGGCCTGATCTCCAGTCCGAGAGGGGAGATCCTCTGGATATCAAAGGAGGGCAAGTGGGAGGCAGTCGCTCAGGCTTTTGTCTCTGGGTGTTGCGTTCACAGTGGCCGTTCAGGGTAGGGGTTGCTTCAGGGGCCGAGGAAGAGCCTTCCTCTCGGGGGATTGTCCAAGCTCCCAAGTGTTTGGGTTCATTCTGTGGGAAGGGAAGAGTACTGTTTTCTGCCACAGGGGACCCCCCAGGAGAGGGACTCTAGAGCACAGCAGTGGGTTCCCTCAACTGGAATACACACCATCTAGTTAGTCCTGCGTGCCTATGGGCATGGCAAGCCACATATGCGGGCTCTTGGTCCAATCACTGAGAGGCGTTACTTGAATATGGTACTCACGCTGAGGGTCACAATGTGTGTTTGTGCCCAAGGCGGCCCTCACACATGGGCGTGGCCTCATGGGCCATGCCTTTTTCTCCTACACTGAAGGTTTGACTCACTGCCAGCAGCAAGGTTTCTTGCCATGGGGAAGGAGGGGTTCTGACTTGTGCATCAGGTTCCCCCTTGTGCAGGGATTGGAGATAAGGTCTAGGTTCTGATGACTGAAAACCCAGGTTGGGAATGGATGGTGGCCTAAGGCAGTGGCAGGTCCAATGTGCTGGGTGTGCAGCCAGCTGTGTCGGTGTCTGTTGGAAGGTCTGGGCTCAGGCTATTTGCGACAGAGCATCAGTGTTTAAGGTAGCCTATGCAATTGGGGTGTTGCCGAGGGCCAAGCAGTTTGATCCTCATTTGGGGTTTCTGGGCAGCACCATAGACAAAGTTTTTCTCCTGGGAGGCAGGCGGAGTGCTTCATTGTGGCCCCAGAATTCCCAGTAGGGAGGGTTTGCGGGCCAGGAGTGTGAGGACGGAAGTCTAGGAACACAAGCTAAAGTGAGGATTGGAGCCAAGGGCAGAGCAGGCCCACTAGGCAGAGGCTGAATCAAAATCTCCTGCATCTGAAGTCAGGCTGAGTATCAGACGTTGGCTGAGGCTGGAGTATGTGTCCATGATGGCACCTTCATGAAGCGGGGGCCTCATGAGGCCAAGGAAGTTTTCCCACGCTGAGTTTGGAGGTTGCCCCAAACCACCAGGTTTCCTTCTGTGGGACATTCGAGTCCTGTTGCATGGCTCCAGGACATACCATACTAAAGGACTGGAGAGCACGGTTCGAAGGATGGATCCCTGTACAGCATGCCTCGCATTCCCATTGGCCATTAGCCACAAGATATGTTTGATCTGCTGCCTCTGGGGCACGCTAACCAGGGGGCTGAGTTGAAATGGCCTCTCCTGAGGATGCGTCCATGTGCGTTTGGGTCCATGGAAACCTTGGAATGTGCTGGTTGTTCAGTGGCCCTGCGGAACTCTCCTACCTGAAGGGTTTGATACATCCCCAGTAAGTAAGCTCCCCATGTGGAGACGAGAGAGGTTTGGTTTGGAGCCTCAGAAAAGCCCCGTGTGCTGGTCTACGAAAACAGACCTCTGAGGACGGACACATGGAAACCAAAGCTAAGGTTCAGATTAGGGCCTGGGGGCCTGTCCATTTCACCCTTCTGTCTCTGGGGACACTGTCTGAGAGTCTAAGTGGAGATAGTTGCTCCGCTGGTGTCAGAGAGCCCCTCTTAATCCAGGGTGGCCTACACTATTGATGGCCTCAGGGGCCTTGGAGCTTTTCCCTAACCTGTAGGGTTGTGGTCAATGGATTGGGCACAATTTCCTTGGAGAGGGCAGGCACAATCTTTCGCTGTGGCTCCAGAGGCCCTAGCCTGGCGGTTGTGTGGGTCCAGGCTGAGGGCACAGAAGTCTGAAAACACAAACTCAGCTTATGAGTGGCGCCTAGGGTATGGCAGGCCGGATGTACAGCCCGAGAGGGAGCTCCTCGGCCTCTGAAACAAGGGCGTGTGGGAGGCGTTCCTTCAGGCTTTTGTCTCTGGATGTTGCGTCCGAGAGTGCCATGGATTGGAGGGGTGGCCTCAGGGACTGTGGACGAGTATCCCTCTCTGGGGATTTGTCCCAGCTCCCAAGAGTTTGGGGTCATTTTGCGGGAAGGGTGGAAAAGTGTTGTCTGGCTCACGTGTCTCTCCAAGAAAGGGATTCCAGAGCAGAGCCCCAGGTACGGGCGCGGCGACTGGAAAACTCAAACACTGGTGAGGATTGGGTGCATAGGGGCTTGGCAAGCCCCATATGCGGGCTCTTGGCCCAGGCCCTGACAGGCCTTTCTTTGACATGGGGCTCATGCTGAGGGTCAGAGTGTGAATTTGTGCCCAAGCAGCACTCAAGTTTGGGCGTGGCATCAGGGACCAGGAAGGTTTCTCCCACCCTGAAGGTGTGACTCCATGCCAAGAGCAAGCTTTACAGCCACGGGGAAGGAGGAGTTCTGTGTTGTGCTTGCGATACCCAGCTGCGTGGAGAATTGATATAATATCTAGGTTCAGATATCTGAAAACCAAGGTTAGGAAGAGGTGACGGCATAAGACCATGGCGTGTCCGAAGTGCTGGGTGAGCGGCCAGCTGTCTCCTTGTCTGTCTGGACGTCTGGCTTCAGGCTGTGTCAGACAGAGCATGAGTGCCCAGAGCAGCCTATCCAGTTCGGGTACCGTCGTGGCCCGAGCAGGTTGATCCTCATCTGGGTTTTCTGGAGAGAGCCCCACAGGGAAACGTTTTTCTTCCCTTGGGCAGACGCTGGGCTGGGTTGTGGTTCTGGAGTTCCTAGTCCGGAGGGCTTGTTTGCCAGGAGTGTGAGGAAGGAAGTCTGAAAACACAAGCTAGCGTGAGGTTTGGGACCGATGGCACGGCAGGCCCACTCTGAGAGGCTGAATCGAGATCTCCTGCACTGAGGTCATTTCAACTCTGAGACGTGCCTCAGGCTAGAGTTTTTGTCCAGCATGGCCTCTTCCTGAATGGTGTGGGGGCCTCATGAGGCCAGGAAGGTTTGCCTACGATGGGATTTGTGAACTACTCCAAACCTCAAGGTTTCCTTCTGCACGAAAGTCGAGTGCTATTGGATGGTTCCAGGAGGCCCCATACGGAAAGACTCGAGAGCAGGTGTCTAAGCATGGATGCCTGGGAACGCCACCTCATATTCCCACTCTTTAGTCAGGACAAGGCAGGCTCAATCTGCGGGCTCCTGGGTGAGCTACCCAGAGGGGAGAGTTGAAATGGACTCTCCTGAAGATGAGTCCTACTGTGGCTTGGTGGCCTGGGGGAACTTGGAATGTGGAGGTGGCTCAGGGACTCTGCAGGATTCTCCAACCTGAGATATTTGACACGGCTCCAACAAGGAAGCTTCCCATGTGGAGACGAGAGAAGTTCTGTTCAGTGCCTCAGGAAAGCCCCATATCCTGTTCTTCGAACCAAAGCCTCTGAGTAGTGACACCTGGAAAACAAAGCAAGAGTTGAGATTAGGGCCTAAGGGCCTGTCGCGCTCAACCTTCTATCTCTGTTGACATCTGTGTGCATGCCTTCATGGAGGTAGCAGCTCAGCTTGTGTCCGAAGGCCCCTGTGTGTGCAGGGAGGCTCCCGGTAATGGTATGTCCTCGGGGGCCTTGAGGTTTCTCATATTCTGGAGGTGTGTGGCCAAAGGAATGGACAGAGTTTCCCAGGAGAGAGCAGGCATGGTCCTGTGGTATGGCTCCAGAGGACCCAGCCTAGAGGCTGTGTTTGCCAGGGCTGTGGGGACAGATGTCTGAAAAAGCAAACTTGGCTCAGGTAGGGGCCAAGGTAATGGCAGGCCTGATCTCCAGTCCGAGAGGGGAGATCCTCTGGATATCAAAGGAGGGCAAGTGGGAGGCAGTCGCTCAGGCTTTTGTCTCTGGGTGTTGCGTTCACAGTGGCCGTTCAGGGTAGGGGTTGCTTCAGGGGCCGAGGAAGAGCCTTCCTCTCGGGGGATTGTCAAAGCTCCCAAGTGTTTGGGTTCATTCTGTGGGAAGGGAAGAGTACTGATTTCTGCCACAGGGGACCCCCCAGGAGAGGGACTCTAGAGCACAGCAGTGGGTTCCCTCAACTGGAATACACACCATCTAGTTAGTCCTGCGTGCCTATGGGCATGGCAAGCCACATATGCGGGCTCTTGGTCCAATCACTGAGAGGCGTTACTTGAATAAGGTACTCACGCTGAGGGTCACAATGCGTGTTTGTGCCCAAGGCGGCCCTCACACATGGGCGTGGCCTCATGGGCCATGCCTTTTTCTCCTACACTGAAGGTTTGACTCACTGCCAGCAGCAAGGTTTCTTGCCATGGGGAAGGAGGGGTTCTGACTTGTGCATCAGGTTCCCCCCTGTGCAGGGATTGGAGATAAGGTCTAGGTTCTGATGACTGAAAACCCAGGTTGGGAATGGATGGTGGCCTAAGGCAGTGGCGGGTCCAATGTGCTGGGTGTGCAGCCAGCTGTGTCGGTGTCTGTTGGAAGGTCTGGGCTCAGGCTATTTGCGACAGAGCATCAGTGTTTAAGGTAGCCTATGCAATTGGGGTGTTGCCGAGGGCCAAGCAGTTTGATCCTCATTTCGGGTTTCTGGGCAGCACCATAGACAAAGTTTTTCTCCTGGGAGGCAGGCAGAGTGCTTCATTGTGGCCCCAGAATTCCCAGTAGGGAGGGTTTGTGGGCCAGGAGTGTGAGGACGGAAGTCTAGGAACACAAGCTAAAGTGAGGATTGGAGCCAAGGGCAGAGCAGGCCCACTAGGCAGAGGCTGAATCAAAATCTCCTGCATCTGAAGTCAGGCTGAGGATCAGACGTTGGCTGAGGCTGGAGTATGTGTCCATGTTGGCACCTTCATGAAGCGGGGGCCTCATGAGGCCAAGGAAGTTTTCCCACGCTGAGTTTGGAGGTTGCCCCAAACCACCAGGTTTCCTTCTGTGGGACATTCGAGTCCTGTTGCATGGCTCCAGGACATACCATACGGAAAGACTGGAGAGCACGGTTCGAAGGATGGATCCCTGTACAGCATGCCTCGCATTCCCATTGGCCATTAGCCAAAGGATATGTTTGATCTGCTGCCTCTGGGGCACGCTAACCAGGGGGCTGAGTTGAAATGGCCTCTCCTGAGGATGAGTCATAATGTGCGTTTGGGTCCATGGAAACCTTGGAATGTGCTGGTTGTTCAGTGGCCCTGCGGAACTCTCCTACCTGAAGGGTTTGATACATCCCCAGTAAGTAAGCTCCCCATGTGGAGGCGAGAGAGGTTTGGTTTGGAGCCTCAGAAAAGCCCCGTGTGCTGGTCTACGAAAACAGACCTCTGAGGACGGACACATGGAAACCAAAGCTAAGGTTCAGATTAGGGCCTGGGGGCCTGTCCATTTCAACCTTCTGTCTCTGGGGACACTGTCTGAGAGTCTAAGTGGAGATAGTTGCTCCGCTGGTGTCAGAGAGCCCCTCTTAGTCCAGGGTGGCCTACACTATTGATGGCCTCAGGAGCCTTGGAGCTTTTCCCTAACCTGTAGGGTTGTGGTCAATGGATTGGGCACAATTTCCTTGGAGAGGGCAGGCACAATCTTTCGCTGTGGCTCCAGAGGCCCTAGCCTGGCGGTTGTGTGGTCCAGGCTGAGGGCACAGAAGTCTGAAAACACAAACTCAGCTTATGAGTGGCGCCTAGGGTATGGCAGGCCGGATGTACAGCCCGAGAGGGAGCTCCTGGGCCTCTGAAACAAGGGCGAGTGGGAGGCGTTCCTTCAGGCTTTTGTCTCTGGATGTTGTGTCCGAGATAGCCGTGGATTGGAGGGGTGGCCTCAGGGACTGTGGACGAGTATCCCTCTCTGGGGATTTGTCCCAGCTCCCAAGAGTTTGGGGTCATTTTGTGGGAAGGGTGGAGTCGTGTTGTCTGGCTCACGTGTCTCTCCAAGAAAGGGATTCCAGAGCAGAGCCCCAGGTACGGGCGGGGCGACTGGAAAACTCAAACACTGGTGAGGATTGGGTGCATAGGGGCTTGGCAAGCCCCATATGCGGGCTCTTGGCCCAGGCCCTGACAGGCCTTTCTTTGACATGGGGCTCATGATGAGGGTCAGAGTGTGAATTTGTGCCCAAGCAGCACTCAAGTTTGGGCGTGGCATCAGGGACCAGGAAGGTTTCTCCCACCCTGAAGGTGTGACTCCATGCCAAGAGCAAGCTTTACAGCCACGGGGAAGGAGGAGTTCTTTGTTGTGCTTGCATACCCAGCTGTGTGGAGAATTGATATAATGTCTAGGTTCAGATATCTGAAAACCAAGGTTAGGAAGAGGTGACGGCATAAGACCATGGCGTGTCCGAAGTGCTGGGTGTGCGGCCAGCTGTCTCCTTGTCTGTCTGTACGTCTGGCTTCAGGTGTGTCAGACAGAGCATGAGTGCCCAGAGCAGCCTATCCAGTTCGGGTACCGTCGAGGCCCGAGCAGGTTGATCCTCATCTGGGTTTTCTGGAGAGAGCCCCACAGGGAAACGTTGTTCTTCCCTTGGGCAGACCCTGGGCTGGGTTGTGGTTCTGGAGTTCCTAGTCCGGAGGGCTTGTTTGCCAGGAGTGTGAGGAAGGAAGTCTGAAAACACAAGCTAGCGTGAGGTTTGGGACCGATGGCACGGCAGGCCCACTCTGAGAGGCTGAATCGAGATCTCCTGCACTGAGGTCATTTCAACTATGAGACGTGCCTCAGGCTAGAGTTTTTGTCCAGCATGGCCTCTTCCTGAATGGTGTGGGGGCCTCATGAGGCCAGGAAGGTTTGCCTACGATGGGATTTGTGAACTACTCCAAACCTCAAGGTTTCCTTCTGCACGAAAGTCGAGTGCTATTGGATGGTTCCAGGAGGCCCCATACGGAAAGACTCGAGAGCAGGTGTCTAAGCATGGATGCCTGGGAACGCCACCTCATATTCCCACTCTTTAGTCAGGACAAGGCAGGCTCAATCTGCGGGCTCCTGGGTGAGCTACCCAGAGGGGAGAGTTGAAATGGACTCTCCTGAAGATGAGTCCTACTGTGGCTTGGTGGCCTGGGAGACCTTGGAATGTGGAGGTGGCTCAGGGACTCTGCAGGATTCTCCAACCTGAGGTGTTTGACACGGCTCCAACAAGGAAGCTTCCCATGTGGAGACGAGAGAAGTTCTGTTCAGTGCCTCAGGAAAGCCCCATATCCTGTTCTTCGAACCAAAGCCTCTGAGGAGTGACACCTGGAAAACAAAGCAAGAGTTGAGATTAGGGCCTAAGGGCCTGTCCGGCTCAACCTTCTATCTCTGTTGACATCTGTGTGCATGCCTTCATGGAGGTAGCAGCTCCGCTTGTGTCCGAAGGCCCCTGTGTGTGCAGGGAGGCTCCCGGTAATGGTATGTCCTCGGGGGCCTTGAGGTTTCTCATATTCTGGAGGTGTGTGGCCAAAGGAATGGACAGAGTTTCCCAGGAGAGAGCAGGCATGGTCCTGTTGTATGGCTCCAGAGGACCCAGCCTAGAGGCTGTGTTTGCCAGGGCTGTGGGGACAGATGTCTGAAAAAGCAAACTTGGCTCAGGTAGGGCCAAGGTAATGGCAGGCTTGATCTCCAGTCCGAGAGGGGAGATCCTCTGGATATCAAAGGAGGGCAAGTGGGAGGCAGTCGCTCAGGCTTTTGTCTCTGGGTGTTGCGTTCACAGTGGCCGTTCAGGGTAGGGGTTGCTTTAGGGGCCGAGGAAGAGCCTTCCTCTCGGGGGATTGTCCAAGCTCCCAAGTGTTTGGGTTCATTCTGTGGGAAGGGAAGAGTACTGTTTTCTGCCACAGGGGACCCCCCAGGAGAGGGACTCTAGAGCACAGCAGTGGGTTCCCTCAACTGGAATACACACCATCTAGTTAGTCCTGCGTGCCTATGGGCATGGCAAGCCACATATGCGGGCTCTTGGTCCAATCACTGAGAGGCGTTACTTGAATAAGGTACTCACGCTGAGGGTCACAATGTGTGTTTGTGCCCAAGGCGGCCCTCACACATGGGCGTGGCCTCATGGGCCATGCCTTTTTCTCCTACACTGAAGGTTTGACTCACTGCCAGCAGCAAGGTTTCTTGCCATGGGGAAGGAGGGGTTCTGACTTGTGCATCAGGTTCCCCCCTGTGCAGGGATTGGAGATAAGGTCTAGGTTCTGATGACTGAAAACCCAGGTTGGGAATGGATGGTGGCCTAAGGCAGTGGCGGGTCCAATGTGCTGGGTGTGCAGCCAGCTGTGTCGGTGTCTGTTGGAAGGTCTGGGCTCAGGCTATTTGCAACAGAGCATCAGTGTTTAAGGTAGCCTATGCAATTGGGGTGTTGCCGAGGGCCATGCAGTTTGATCCTCATTTGGGGTTTCTGGGCAGCACCATAGACAAAGTTTTTCTCCTGGGAGGCAGGCGGAGTGCTTCATTGTGGCCCCAGAATTCCCAGTAGGGAGGGTTTGTGGGCCAGGAGTGTGAGGACGGAAGTCTAGGAACACAAGCTAAAGTGAGGATTGGAGCCAAGGGCAGAGCAGGCCCACTAGGCAGAGGCTGAATCAAAATCTCCTGCATCTGAAGTCAGGCTGAGTATCAGACGTTGGCTGAGGCTGGCTTATGTGTCCATGATGGCACCTTCATGAAGCGGGGGCCTCATGAGGCCAAGGAAGTTTTCCCACGCTGAGTTTGGAGGTTGCCCCAAACCACCAGGTTTCCTTCTGTGGGACATTCGAGTCCTGTTGCATGGCTCCAGGACATACCAAACGGTAGGACTGGAGAGCACGGTTCGAAGGATCGATCCCTGTACAGCATGCCTCGCATTCCCATTGGCCATTAGGCACAAGATATGTTTGATCTGCTGCCTCTGGGGCACGCTAACCAGGGGGCTGAGTTGAAATGGCCTCTCCTGAGGATGCGTCATAATGTGCGTTTGGGTCCATGGAAACCTTGGAATGTGCTGGTTTTTCAGTGGCCCTGCGGAACTCTCCTACCTGAAGGGTTTGATACATCCCCAGTAAGTAAGCTCCCCATGTGGAGGCGAGAGGGGTTTGGTTTGGTGCCTCAGAAAAGCCCCGTGTGCTGTTCTACGAAAACAGACCTCTGAGGACGGACACATGGAAACCAGAGCTAAGGTTCAGATTAGGGCCTGGGGGCCTGTCCATTTCAACCTTCTGTCTCTGGGGACACTGTCTGAGAGTCTAAGTGGAGATAGATGCTCCGCTGGTGTCAGAGAGCCCCTCTTAGTCCAGGGTGGCCTACACTATTGATGGCCTCAGGGGCCTTGGAGCTTTTCCCTAACCTGTAGGGTTGTGGTCAATGGATTGGGCACAATTTTCTTGGAGAGGGCAAGCACAATCTTTCGCTGTGGCTCCAGAGGCCCTAGCCTGGCGGTTGTGTGGGTCCAGGCTGAGGGCACAGAAGTCTGAAAACACAAACTCAGCTTATGAGTGGCGCCTAGGGTATGGCAGGCCGGATGTACAGCCCGAGAGGGAGCTCCTGGGCCTCTGAAACAAGGGCGAGTGGGAGGCGTTCCTTCAGGCTTTTGTCTCTGGATGTTGTGTCCGAGATAGCCGTGGATTGGAGGGGTGGCCTCAGGGACTGTGGACGAGTATCCCTCTCTGGGGATTTGTCCCAGCTCCCAAGAGTTTGGGGTCATTTTGTGGGAAGGGTGGAGTCGTGTTGTCTGGCTCATGTGTCTCTCCAAGAAAGGGATTCCAGAGCAGAGCCCCAGGTACGGGCGGGGCGACTGGAAAACTCAAACACTGGTGAGGATTGGGTGCATAGGGGCTTGGCAAGCCCCATATGCGGGCTCTTGGCCCAGGCCCTGACAGGCCTTTCTTTGACATGGGGCTCATGCTGAGGGTCAGAGTGTGAATTTGTGCCCAAGCAGCACTCAAGTTTGGGCGTGGCATCAGGGACCAGGAAGGTTTCTCCCACCCTGAAGGTGTGACTCCATGCCAAGAGCAAGCTTTACAGCCACGGGGAAGGAGGAGTTCTGTGTTGTGCTTGCGATACCCAGCTGTGTGGAGAATTGATATAATGTCTAGGTTCAGATATCTGAAAACCAAGGTTAGGAAGAGGTGACGGCATAAGACCATGGTGTGTCCGAAGTGCTGGGTGTGCGGCCAGCTGTCTCCTTGTCTGTCTGGACGTCTGGCTTCAGGCTGTGTCAGACAGAGCATGAGTGCCCAGAGCAGCCTATCCAGTTCGGGTACCGTCGAGGCCCGAGCAGGTTGATCCTCATCTGGGTTTTCTGGAGAGAGCCCCACAGGGAAACGTTTTTCTTCCCTTGGGCAGACCCTGGGCTGGGTTGTGGTTCTGGAGTTCCTAGTCCGGAGGGCTTGTTTGCCAGGAGTGTG
This sequence comes from Mustela nivalis, assembly GCF_964662115.1. Classification (NCBI taxonomy): domain Eukaryota; kingdom Metazoa; phylum Chordata; class Mammalia; order Carnivora; family Mustelidae; genus Mustela; species Mustela nivalis. The sequence goes on along the minus strand of NW_028136446.1, from coordinate 243,674 downwards.
AGGAAGGAAGTCTGGAAACACAAGCTAGCGTGAGGTTTGGGACCGATGTCACGGCAGCCCCACTCTGAGAGGCTGAATCGAGATCTCCTGCACTGAGGTCATTTCAACTATGAGACGTGCCTCAGGCTAGAGTTTTTGTCCAGCATGGCCTCTTCCTGAATGGTGTGCGGGCCACATGAAGCCAGGAAGGTTTGCCTACGATGGGATTTGTGAACTACTCCAAACCTCAAGGTTTCCTTCTGCACGACAGTCGAGTGCTATTGGATGGTTCCAGGAGGCCCCATACGGAAAGACTCGAGAGCAGGTGTCTAAGCATGGATGCCTGGGAACGCCACCTCATATTCCCACTCTTTAGTCAGGACAAGGCAGGCTCAATCTGCGGGCTCCTGGGTGAGCTACCCAGAGGGGAGAGTTGAAATGGACTCTCCTGAAGATGAGTCCTACTGTGGCTTGGTGGCCTGGGAGACCTTGGAATGTGGAGGTGGCTCAGGGACTCTGCAGGATTCTCCAACCTGAGGTGTTTGACACGGCTCCAACAAGGAAGCTTCCCATGTGGAGACGAGAGAAGTTCTGTTCAGTGCCTCAGGAAAGCCCCATATCCTCTTCTTCGAACCAAAGCCTCTGAGGAGTGACACCTGGAAAACAAAGCAAGAGTTGAGATTAGGGCCTAAGGGCCTGTCCGGCTCAACCTTCTATCTCTGTTGACATCTGTGTGCATGCCTTCATGGAGGTAGCAGCTCCGCTTGTGTCCGAAGGCCCCTGTGTGTGCAGGGAGGCTCCCGGTAATGGTATGTCCTCGGGGGCCTTGAGGTTTCTCATATTCTGGAGGTGTGTGGCCAAAGAATGGACAGAGTTTCCCAGGAGAGAGCAGGCATGGTCCTGTGGTATGGCTCCAGAGGACCCAGCCTAGAGGCTGTGTTTGCCAGGGCTGTGGGGACAGATGTCTGAAAAAGCAAACTTGGCTCAGGTAGGGGCCAAGGTAATGGCAGGCCTGATCTCCAGTCCGAGAGGGGAGATCCTCTGGATATCAAAGGAGGGCAAGTGGGAGGCAGTCGCTCAGGCTTTTGTCTCTGGGTGTTGCGTTCACAGTGGCCGTTCAGGGTAGGGGTTGCTTCAGGGGCCGAGGAAGAGCCTTCCTCTCGGGGGATTGTCCAAGCTCCCAAGTGTTTGGGTTCATTCTGTGGGAAGGGAAGAGTACTGTTTTCTGCCACAGGGGACCCCCCAGGAGAGGGACTCTAGAGCACAGCAGTGGGTTCCCTCAACTGGAATACACACCATCTAGTTAGTCCTGCGTGCCTATGGGCATGGCAAGCCACATATGCGGGCTCTTGGTCCAATCACTGAGAGGCGTTACTTGAATAAGGTACTCACGCTGAGGGTCACAATGTGTGTTTGTGCCCAAGGCGGCCCTCACACATGGGCGTGGCCTCATGGGCCATGCCGTTTTCTCTTACACTGAAGGTTTGACTCACTGCCAGCAGCAAGGTTTCTTGCCATGGGGAAGGAGGGGTTCTGACTTGTGCATCAGGTTCCGCCCTGTGCAGGGATTGGAGATAAGGTCTAGGTTCTGATGACTGAAAACCCAGGTTGGGAATGGATGGTGGCCTAAGGCAGTGGCGGGTCCAATGTGCTGGGTGTGCAGCCAGCTGTGTCGGTGTCTGTTGGAAGGTCTGGGCTCAGGCTATTTGCGACAGAGCATCAGTGTTTAAGGTAGCCTATGCAATTGGGGTGTTGCCGAGGGCCAAGCAGTTTGATCCTCATTTGGGGTTTCTGGGCAGCACCATAGAAAAAGTTTTTCTCCTGGGAGGCAGGCGGAGTGCTGCATTGTGGCCCCAGAATTCCCAGAAGGGAGGGTTTGTGGGCCAGGAGTGTGAGGACGGAAGTCTAGGAACACAAGCTAAAGTGAGGATTGGAGCCAAGGGCAGAGCAGGCCCACTAGGCAGAGGCTGAATCAAAATCTCCTGCATCTGAAGTCAGGCTGAGGATCAGACGTTGGCTGAGGCTGGAGTATGTGTCCATGATGGCACCTTCATAGAGCGGGGGCCTAATGAGGCCAAGGAAGTTTTCCCATGCTGAGTTTGGAGGTTGCCCCAAACCACCAGGTTTCCTTCTGTGGGACATTCGAGTCCTGTTGCATGGCTCCAGGACATACCATACGGAAGGACTGGAGAGCACGGTTCGAAGGATGGATCCCTGTACAGCATGCCTCGCATTCCCATTGGCCATTAGCCACAAGATATGTTTGATCTGCTGCCTCTGGGGCACGCTAACCAGGGGGCTGAGTTGAAATGGCCTCTCCTGAGGATGCGTCATAATGTGCGTTTGGGTCCATGGAAACCTTGGAATGTGCTGGTTGTTCAGTGGCCCTGCGGAACTCTCCTACCTGAAGGGTTTGATACATCCCCAGTAAGTAAGCTCCCCATGTGGAGGCGAGAGAGGTTTGGTTTGGTGCCTCAGAAAAGCCCCGTGTGCTGGTCTACGAAAACAGAACTCTGAGGACGGACACATGGAAACCAGAGCTAAGGTTCAGATTAGGGCCTGGGGGCCTGTCCATTTTAACCTTCTGTCTCTGGGGACACTGTCTGAGAGTCTAAGTGGAGATAGATGCTCCGCTGGTGTCAGAGAGCCCCTCTTAGTCCAGGGTGGCCTACACTATTGATGGCCTCAGGGGCCTTGGAGCTTTTCCCTAACCTGTAGGGTTGTGGTCAATGGATTGGGCACAATTTCCTTGGAGAGGGCAGGCACAATCTTTCGCTGTGGCTCCAGAGGCCCTAGCCTGGCGGTTCTGTGGGTCCAGGCTGAGGGCACAGAAGTCTGAAAACACAAACTCAGCTTATGAGTGGCGCCTAGGGTATGGCAGGCCGGATGTACAGCCCGAGAGGGAGCTCCTGGGCCTCTGAAACAAGGGCGAGTGGGAGGCGTGCCTTCAGGCTTTTGTCTCTGGATGTTGTGTCCGAGATAGCCGTGGATTGGAGGGGTGGCCTCAGGGACTGTGGACGAGTATTCCGGTCTGGGGATTTGTCCCAGCTCCCAAGAGTTTGGGGTCATTTTGTGGGAAGGGTGGAGTCGTGTTGTCTGGCTCATGTGTCTCTCCAAGAAAGGGATTCCAGAGCAGAGCCCCAGGTACGGGCGGGGCGACTGGAAAACTCAAACACTGGTGAGGATTGGGTGCATAGGGGCTTGGCAAGCCCCATATGCGGGCTCTTGGCCCAGGCCCTGACAGGCCTTTCTTTGGCATGGGGCTCATGCTGAGGGTCAGAGTGTGAATTTGTGCCCAAGCAGCACTCAAGTTTGGGCGTGGCATCAGGGACCAGGAAGGTTTCTCCCACCCTGAAGGTGTGACTCCATGCCAAGAGCAAGCTTTACAGCCACGGGGAAGGAGGAGTTCTGTGTTGTGCTTGCGATACCCAGCTGTGTGGAGAATTGATATAATGTCTCGGTTCAGATATTTGAAAACCAAGGTTAGGAAGAGGTGATGGCATAAGACCATGGCGTGTCCGAAGTGCTGGGTGTGCGGCCAGCTGTCTCCTTGTCTGTCTGGACGTCTGGCTTCAGGCTGTGTCAGACAGAGCATGAGTGCCCAGAGCAGCCTATCCAGTTCGGGTACCGTCGAGGCCCGAGCAGGTTGATCCTCATCTGGGTTTTCTGGAGAGAGCCCCACAGGGAAACGTTTTTCTTCCCTTGGGCAGACCCTGGGCTGGGTTGTGGTTCTGGAGTTCCTAGTCCGGAGGGCTTGTTTGCCAGGAGTGTGAGGAAGGAAGTCTGAAAACACAAGCTAGCGTGAGGTTTGGGACCGATGGCACGGCAGGCCCAATCTGAGAGGCTGAATCGAGATCTCCTGCACTGAGGTCATTTCAACTATGAGACGTGCCTCAGGCTAGAGTTTTTGTCCAGGATGGCCTCTTCCTGAATGGTGTTGGGGCCTCATGAGGCCTGAAGGTTTGCCTACGATGGGATTTGTGAACTACTCCAAACCTCAAGGTTTCCTTCTGCACGAAAGTCGAGTGCTATTGGATGGTTCCAGGAGGCCCCATACGGAAAGACTCGAGAGCAGGTGTCTAAGCATGGATGCCTGGGAACGCCACCTCATATTCCCACTCTTTAGTCAGGACAAGGCAGGCTCAATCTGCGGGCTCCTGGGTGAGCTACCCAGAGGGGAGAGTTGAAATGGACTCTCCTGAAGATGAGTCCTACTGTGGCTTGGTGGCCTGGGAGACCTTGGAATGTGGAGGTGGCTCAGGGACTCTGCAGGATTCTCCAACCTGAGGTGTTTGACACGGCTCCAACAAGGAAGCTTCCCATGTGGAGACGAGAGAAGTTCTGTTCAGTGCCTCAGGAAAGCCCCATATCCTGTTCTTCGAACCAAAGCCTCTGAGGAGTGACACCTGGAAAACAAAGCAAGAGTTGAGATTAGGGCCTAAGGGCCTGTCGGGCTCAACCTTCTATCTCTGTTGACATCTGTGTGCATGCCTTCATGGAGGTAGCAGCTCCGCTTGTGTCCGAAGGTCCCTGTGTGTGCAGGGAGGCTCCCGGTAATGGTATGTCCTCGGGGGCCTTGAGGTTTCTCATATTCTGGAGGTGTGTGGCCAAAGGAATGGACAGAGTTTCCCAGGAGAGAGCAGGCATGGTCCTGTGGTATGGCTCCAGAGGACCCAGCCTAGAGGCTGTGTTTGCCAGGGCTGTGGGGACAGATGTCTGAAAAAGCAAACTTGGCTCAGGTAGGGGCCAAGGTAATGGCAGGCCTGATCTCCAGTCCGAGATGGGAGATCCTCTGGATATCAAAGGAGGGCAAGTGGTAGGCAGTCGCTCAGGCTTTTGTCTCTGGGTGTTGCGTTCACAGTGGCCGTTCAGGGTAGGGGTTGCTTCAGGGGCCGAGGAAGAGCCTTCCTCTCGGGGGATTGTCCAAGCTCCCAAGTGTTTGGGTTCATTCTGTGGGAAGGGAAGAGTACTGTTTTCTGCCACAGGGGACCCCCCAGGGAGGGACTCTAGAGCACAGCAGTGGGTTCCCTCAACTGGAATACACACCATCTAGTTAGTCCTGCGTGCCTATGGGCATGGCAAGCCACATATGCGGGCTCTTGGTCCAATCACTGAGAGGCGTTACTTGAATAAGGTACTCACGCTGAGGGTCACAATGTGTGTTTGTGCCCAAGGCGGCCCTCACACATGGGCGTGGCCTCATGGGCCATACCGTTTTCTCCTACACTGAAGGTTTGACTCACTGCCAGCAGCAAGGTTTCTTGCCATGGGGAAGGAGGGGTTCTCACTTGTGCATCAGGTTCCGCCCTGTGCAGGGATTGGAGATAAGGTCTAGGTTCTGATGACTGAAAACCCAGGTTGGGAATGGATGGTGGCCTAAGGCAGTGGCGGGTCCAATGTGCTGGGTGTGCAGCCAGCTGTGTCGGTGTCTGTTGGAAGGTCTGGGCTCAGGCTATTTGCAACAGAGCATCAGTGTTTAAGGTAGCCTATGCAATTGGGGTGCTGCCGAGGGCCATGCAGTTTGATCCTCATTTGGGGTTTCTGGGCAGCACCATAGACAAAGTTTTTCTCCTGGGAGGCAGGCGGAGTGCTTCACTGTGGCCCCAGAATTCCCAGTAGGGAGGGTTTGTGGGCCAGGAGTGTGAGGACGGAAGTCTAGGAACACAAGCTAAAGTGAGGATTGGAGCCAAGGGCAGAGCAGGCCCACTAGGCAGAGGCTGAATCAAAATCTCCTGCATCTGAAGTCAGGCTGAGTATCAGACGTTGGCTGAGGCTGGCTTATGTGTCCATGATGGCACCTTCATGAAGCGGGGGCCTCATGAGGCCAAGGAAGTTTTCCCACGCTGAGTTTGGAGGTTGCCCCAAACCACCAGGTTTCCTTCTGTGGGACATTCGAGTCCTGTTGCATGGCTCCAGGACATACCAAACGGTAGGACTGGAGAGCACGGTTCGAAGGATCGATCCCTGTACAGCATGCCTCGCATTCCCATTGGCCATTAGCCTCAAGATATGTTTGATCTGCTGCCTCTGGGGCACGCTAACCAGGGGGCTGAGTTGAAATGGCCTCTCCTGAGGATGCGTCATAATGTGCGTTTGGGTCCATGGAAACCTTGGAATGTGCTGGTTTTTCAGTGGCCCTGCGGAACTCTCCTACCTGAAGGGTTTGATACATCCCCAGTAAGTAAGCTCCCCATGTGGAGGCGAGAGGGGTTTGGTTTGGTGCCTCAGAAAAGCCCCGTGCGCTGTTCTACGAAAACAGACCTCTGAGGACGGACACATGGAAACCAGAGCTAAGGTTCAGATTAGGGCCTGGGGGCCTGTCCATTTCAACCTTCTGTCTCTGGGGACACTGTCTGAGAGTCTAAGTGGAGATAGTTGCTCCGCTGGTGTCAGAGACCCCCTCTTAGTCCAGGGTGGCCTACACTATTGATGGCCTCAGGGGCCTTGGAGCTTTTCCCTAACCTGTAGGGTTGTGGTCAATGGATTGGGCACAATTTCCTTGGAGAGGGCAGGCACAATCTTTCGCTGTGGCTCCAGAGGCCCTAGCCTGGCGGTTGTGTGGGTCCAGGCTGAGGGCACAGAAGTCTGAAAACACAAACTCAGCTTATGAGTGGCGCCTAGGGTATGGCAGGCCGGATGTACAGCCCGAGAGGGAGCTCCTGGGCCTCTGAAACAAGGGCGAGTGGGAGGCGTGCCTTCAGGCTTTTGTCTCTGGATGTTGTGTCCGAGATAGCCGTGGATTGGAGGGGTGGCCTCAGGGACTGTGGACGAGTATCCCTCTCTGGGGATTTGTCACAGCTCCCAAGAGTTTGGGGTCATTTTGTGGGAAGGGTGGAGTCGTGTTGTCTGGCTCATGTGTCTCTCCAAGAAAGGGATTCCAGAGCAGAGCCCCAGGTACGGGCGGGGCGACTGGAAAACTCAAACACTGGTGAGGATTGGGTGCATAGGGGCTTGGCAAGCCCCATATGCGGGCTCTTGGCCCAGGCCCTGACAGGCCTTTCTTTGACATGGGGCTCATGCTGAGGGTCAGAGTGTGAATTTGTGCCCAAGCAGCACTCAAGTTTGGGCGTGGCATCAGGGACCAGGAAGGTTTCTCCCACCCTGAAGGTGTGACTCCATGCCAAGAGCAAGCTTTACAGCCACGGGGAAGGAGGAGTTCTGTGTTGTGCTTGCGATACCCAGCTGTGTGGAGAATTGATATAATGTCTAGGTTCAGATATCTGAAAACCAAGGTTAGGAAGAGGTGACGGCATAAGACCATGGTGTGTCCGAAGTGCTGGGTGTGCGGCCAGCTGTCTCCTTGTCTGTCTGGACGTCTGGCTTCAGGCTGTGTCAGACAGAGCATGAGTGCCCAGAGCAGCCTATCCAGTTCGGGTACCGTCGAGGCCCGAGCAGGTTGATCCTCATCTGGGTTTTCTGGAGAGAGCCCCACAGGGAAACGTTTTTCTTCCCTTGGGCAGACCCTGGGCTGGGTTGTGGTTCTGGAGTTCCTAGTCCGGAGGGCTTGTTTGCCAGGAGTGTGAGGAAGGAAGTCTGGAAACACAAGCTAGCGTGAGGTTTGGGACCGATGTCACGGCAGCCCCACTCTGAGAGGCTGAATCGAGATCTCCTGCACTGAGGTCATTTCAACTCTGAGACGTGCCTCAGGCTAGAGTTTTTGTCCAGCATGGCCTCTTCCTGAATGGTGTGGGGGCCACATGAGGCCAGGAAGGTTTGCCTACGATGGGATTTGTGAACTACTCCAAACCTCAAGGTTTCCTTCTGCACGAAAGTCGAGTGCTATTGGATGGTTCCAGGAGGCCCCATACGGAAAGACTCGAGAGCAGGTGTCTAAGCATGGATGCCTGGGAACGCCACCTCATATTCCAACTCTTTAGTCAGGACAAGGCAGGCTCAATCTGCGGGCTCCTGGGTGAGCTACCCAGAGGGGAGAGTTGAAATGGACTCTCCTGAAGATGAGTCCTACTGTGGCTTGGTGGCCTGGGAGACCTTGGAATGTGGAGGTGGCTCAGGGACTCTGCAGGATTCTCCAACCTGAGGTGTTTGACACGGCTCCAACAAGGAAGCTTCCCATGTGGAGACGAGAGAAGTTCTGTTCAGTGCCTCAGGAAAGCCCCATATCCTGTTCTTCGAACCAAAGCCTCTGAGGAGTGACACCTGGAAAACAAAGCAAGAGTTGAGATTAGGGCCTAAGGGCCTGTCCGGCTCAACCTTCTATCTCTGTTGACATCTGTGTGCATGCCTTCATGGAGGTAGCAGCTCCGCTTGTGTCCAAAAGCCCCTGTGTGTGCAGGGAGGCTCCCGGTAATGGTATGTCCTCGGGGGCCTTGAGGTTTCTCATATTCTGGAGGTGTGTGGCCAAAGGAATGGACAGAGTTTCCCAGGAGAGAGCAGGCATGGTCCTGTGGTATGGCTCCAGAGGACCCAGCCTAGAGGCTGTGTTTGCCAGGGCTGTGGGGACAGATGTCTGAAAAAGCAAACTTGGCTCAGGTAGGGGCCAAGGTAATGGCAGGCCTGATCTCCAGTCCGAGAGGGGAGATCCTGTGGATATCAAAGGAGGGCAAGTGGGAGGCAGTCGCTCAGGCTTTTGTCTCTGGTTGTTGCGTTCACAGTGGCCGTTCAGGGTAGGGGTTGCTTCAGGGGCCGAGGAAGAGCCTTCCTCTCGGGGGATTGTCCAAGCTCCCAAGTGTTTGGGTTCATTCTGTGGGAAGGGAAGAGTACTGTTTTCTGCCACAGGGGACCCCCCAGGAGAGGGACTCTAGAGCACAGCAGTGGGTTCCCTCAACTGGAATACACACCATCTAGTTAGTCCTGCGTGCCTATGGGCATGGCAAGCCACATATGCGGGCTCTTGGTCCAATCACTGAGAGGCGTTACTTGAATAAGGTACTCACGCTGAGGGTCACAATGTGTGTTTGTGCCCAAGGCGGCCCTCACACATGGGCGTGGCCTCATGGGCCATGCCGTTTTCTCCTACACTGAAGGTTTGACTCACTGCCAGCAGCAAGGTTTCTTGCCATGGGGAAGGAGGGGTTCTGACTTGTGCATCAGGTTCCGCCCTGTGCAGGGATTGGAGATAAGGTCTAGGTTCTGATGACTGAAAACCCAGGTTGGGAATGGATGGTGGCCTAAGGCAGTGGCGGGTCCAATGTGCTGGGTGTGCAGCCAGATGTGTCGGTGTCTGTTGGAAGGTCTGGGCTCAGGCTATTTGCGACAGAGCATCAGTGTTTAAGGTAGCCTATGCAATTGGGGTGTTGCCGAGGGCCAAGCAGTTTGATCCTCATTTGGGGTTTCTGGGCAGCACCATAGAAAAAGTTTTTCTCCTGGGAGGCAGGCGGAGTGCTGCATTGTGGCCCCAGAATTCCCAGAAGGGAGGGTTTGTGGGCCAGGAGTGTGAGGACGGAAGTCTAGGAACACAAGCTAAAGTGAGGATTGGAGCCAAGGGCAGAGCAGGCCCACTAGGCAGAGGCTGAATCAAAATCTCCTGCATCTGAAGTCAGGCTGAGGATCAGACGTTGGCTGAGGCTGGAGTATGTGTCCATGATGGCACCTTCATAGAGCGGGGGCCTAATGAGGCCAAGGAAGTTTTCCCACGCTGAGTTTGGAGGTTGCCCCAAACCACCAGGTTTCCTTCTGTGGGACATTCGAGTCCTGTTGCATGGCTCCAGGACATACCATACGGAAGGACTGGAGAGCACGGTTCGAAGGATGGATCCCTGTACAGCATGCCTCGCATTCCCATTGGCCATTAGCCACAAGATATGTTTGATCTGCTGCCTCTGGGGCACGCTAACCAGGGGGCTGAGTTGAAATGGCCTCTCCTGAGGATGCGTCATAATGTGCGTTTGGGTCCATGGAAACCTTGGAATGTGCTGGTTGTTCAGTGGCCCTGCGGAACTCTCCTACCTGAAGGGTTTGATACATCCCCAGTAAGTAAGCTCCCCATGTGGAGACGAGAGAGGTTTGGTTTGGAGCCTCAGAAAAGCCCCGTGTGCTGGTCTACGAAAACAGACCTCTGAGGACGGACACATGGAAACCAGAGCTAAGGTTCAGATTAGGGCCTGGGGGCCTGTCCATTTTAACCTTCTGTCTCTGGGGACACTGTCTGAGAGTCTAAGTGGAGATAGATGCTCCGCTGGTGTCAGAGACCCCCTCTTAGTCCAGGGTGGCCTACACTATTGATGGCCTCAGGGGCCTTGGAGCTTTTCCCTAACCTGTAGGGTTGTGGTCAATGGATTGGGCACAATTTCCTTGGAGAGGGCAGGCACAATCTTTCGCTGTGGCTCCAGAGGCCCTAGCCTGGCGGTTGTGTGGGTCCAGGCTGAGGGCACAGAAGTCTGAAAACACAAACTCAGCTTATGAGTGGCGCCTAGGGTATGGCAGGCCGGATGTACAGCCCGAGAGGGAGCTCCTGGGCCTCTGAAACAAGGGCGAGTGGGAGGCGTGCCTTCAGGCTTTTGTCTCTGGATGTTGTGTCCGAGATAGCCGTGGATTGGAGGGGTGGCCTCAGGGACTGTGGACGAGTATCCCTCTCTGGGGATTTGTCCCAGCTCCCAAGAGTTTGGGGTCATTTTGTGGGAAGGGTGGAGTCGTGTTGTCTGGCTCACGTGTCTCTCCAAGAAAGGGATTCCAGAGCAGAGCCCCAGGTACGGGCGGGGCGACTGGAAAACTCAAACACTGGTGAGGATTGGGTGCATAGGGGCTTGGCAAGCCCCATATGCGGGCTCTTGGCCCAGGCCCTGACAGGCCTTTCTTTGACATGGGGCTCATGCTGAGGGTCAGAGTGTGAATTTGTGCCCAAGCAGCACTCAAGTTTGGGCGTGGCATCAGGGACCAGGAAGGTTTCTCCCACCCTGAAGGTGTGACTCCATGCCAAGAGCAAGCTTTACAGCCACGGGCAAGGAGGAGTTCTGTGTTGTGCTTGCGATACCCAGCTGTGTGGAGAATTGATATAATGTCTAGGTTCAGATATCTGAAAACCAAGGTTAGGAAGAGGTGACGGCATAAGACCATGGTGTGTCCGAAGTGCTGGGTGTGCGGCCAGCTGTCTCCTTGTCTGTCTGGACGTCTGGCTTCAGGCTGTGTCAGACAGAGCATGAGTGCCCAGAGCAGCCTATCCAGTTCGGGTACCGTCGAGGCCCGAGCAGGTTGATCCTCATCTGGGTTTTCTGGAGAGAGCCCCACAGGGAAACGTTTTTCTTCCCTTGGGCAGACCCTGGGCTGGGTTGTGGTTCTGGAGTTCCTAGTCCGGAGGGATTGTTTGCCAGGAGTGTGAGGAAGGAAGTCTGGAAACACAAGCTAGCGTGAGGTTTGGGACCGATGGCACGGCAGCCCCACGCTGAGAGGCTGAATCGAGATCTCCTGCACTGAGGTCATTTCAACTCTGAGACGTGCCTCAGGCTAGAGTTTTTGTCCAGGATGGCCTCTTCCTGAATGGTGTGGGGGCCTCATGAGGCCAGGAAGGTTTGCCTACGATGGGATTTGTGAACTACTCCAAACCTCAAGGTTTCCTTCTGCACGAAAGTCGAGTGCTATTGGATGGTTCCAGGAGGCCCCATACGGAAAGACTCGAGAGCAGGTGTCTAAGCATGGATGCCTGGGAACGCCACCTCATATTCCAACTCTTTAGTCAGGACAAGGCAGGCTCAATCTGCGGGCTCCTGGGTGAGCTACCCAGAGGGGAGAGTTGAAATGGACTCTCCTGAAGATGAGTCCTACTGTGGCTTGGTGGCCTGGGAGACCTTGGAATGTGGAGGTGGCTCAGGGACTCTGCAGTATTCTCCAACCTGAGGTGTTTGACACGGCTCCAACAAGGAAGCTTCCCATGTGGAGACGAGAGAAGTTCTGTTCAGTGCCTCAGGAAAGCCCCATATCCTGTTCTTCGAACCAAAGCCTCTGAGGAGTGACACCTGGAAAACAAAGCAAGAGTTGAGATTAGGGCCTAAGGGCCTGTCCGGCTCAACCTTCTATCTCTGTTGACATCTGTGTGCATGCCTTCATGGAGGTAGCAGCTCCGCTTGTGTCCGAAGGCCCCTGTGTGTGCAGGGAGGCTCCCGGTAATGGTATGTCCTCGGGGGCCTTGAGGTTTCTCATATTCTGGAGGTGTGTGGCCAAAGGAATGGACAGAGTTTCCCAGGAGAGAGCAGGCATGGTCCTGTGGTATGGCTCCAGAGGACCCAGCCTAGAGGCTGTGTTTGCCAGGGCTGTGGGGACAGATGTCTGAAAAAGCAAACTTGGCTCAGGTAGGGGCCAAGGTAATGGCAGGCCTGATCTCCAGTCCGAGAGGGGAGATCCTCTGGATATCAAAGGAGGGCAAGTGGGAGGCAGTCGCTCAGGCTTTTGTCTCTGGGTGTTGCGTTCACAGTGGCCGTTCAGGTTAGGGGTTGCTTCAGGGGCCGAGGAAGAGCCTTCCTCTCGGGGGATTGTCCAAGCTCCCAAGTGTTTGGGTTCATTCTGTGGGAAGGGAAGAGTACTGTTTTCTGCCACAGGGGACCCCCCCAGGAGAGGGACTCTAGAGCACAGCAGTGGGTTCCCTCAACTGGAATACACACCATCTAGTTAGTCCTGCGTGCCTATGGGCATGGCAAGCCACATATGCGGGCTCTTGGTCCAATCACTGAGAGGCGTTACTTGAATAAGGTATTGAGGGACACAATGTGTGTTTGTGCCCAAGGCGGCCCTCACACATGGGCGTGGCCTCATGGGCCATGCCGTTTTCTCCTACACTGAAGGTTTGACTCACTGCCAGCAGCAAGGTTTCTTGCCATGGGGAAGGAGGGGTTCTGACTTGTGCATCAGGTTCCGCCCTGTGCAGGGATTGGAGATAAGGTCTAGGTTCTGATGACTGAAAACCCAGGTTGGGAATGGATGGTGGCCTAAGGCAGTGGCGGTTCCAATGTGCTGGGTGTGCAGCCAGCTGTGTCGGTGTCTGTTGGAAGGTCTGGGCTCAGGCTATTTGCGACAGAGCATCAGTGTTTAAGGTAGCCTATGCAATTGGGGTGTTGCCGAGGGCCAAGCAGTTTGATCCTCATTTGGGGTTTCTGGGCAGCACCATAGACAAAGTTTTTCTCCTGGGAGGCAGGCGGAGTGCTTCATTGTGGCCCCAGAATTCCCAGAAGGGAGGGTTTGTGGGCCAGGAGTGTGAGGACGGAAGTCTAGGAACACAAGCTAAAGTGAGGATTGGAGCCAAGGGCAGAGCAGGCCCACTAGGCAGAGGCTGAATCAAAATCTCCTGCATCTGAAGTCAGGCTGAGGATCAGACGTTGGCTGAGGCTGGAGTATGTGTCCATGATGGCACCTTCATAGAGCGGGGGCCTAATGAGGCCAAGGAAGTTTTCCCACGCTGAGTTTGGAGGTTGCCCCAAACCACCAGGTTTCCTTCTGTGGGACATTCGAGTCCTGTTGTATGGCTCCAGGACATACCAAACGGTATGACTGGAGAGCACGGTTCGAAGGATGGATCCCTGTACAGCATGCCTCGCATTCCCATTGGCCATTAGCCACAAGATATGTTTGATCTGCTGCCTCTGGGGCACGCTAACCAGGGGGCTGAGTTGAAATGGCCTCTCCTGAGGATGCGTCATAATGTGCGTTTGGGTCCATTGAAACCTTGGAATGTGCTGGTTTTTCAGTGGCCCTGCGGAACTCTCCTACCTGAAGGGTTTGATACATCCCCAGTAAGTAAGCTCCCCATGTGGAGGCGAGAGGGGTTTGGTTTGGTGCCTCAGAAAAGCCCCGTGTGCTGTTCTACGAAAACAGACCTCTGAGGACGGACACATGGAAACCAGAGCTAAGGTTCAGATTAGGGCCTGGGCGCCTGTCCATTTCAACCTTCTGTCTCTGGGGACACTGAGAGTCTAAGTGGAGATAGTTGCTCCGCTGGTGTCAGAGAGCCCCTCTTAGTCCAGGGTGGCCTACACTATTGATGGCCTCAGGGGCCTTGGAGCTTTTCCCTAACCTGTAGGGTTGTGGTCAATGGATTGGGCACAATTTCCTTGGAGAGGGCATGCACAATCTTTCGCTGTGGCTCCAGAGGCCCTAGCCTGGCGGTTGTGTGGGTCCAGGCTGAGGGCACAGAAGTCTGAAAACACAAACTCAGCTTATGAGTGGCGCCTAGGGTATGGCAGGCCGGATGTACAGCCCGAGAGGGAGCTCCTGGGCCTCTGAAACAAGGGCGAGTGGGAGGCGTGCCTTCAGGCTTTTGTCTCTGGATGTTGTGTCCGAGATAGCCGTGGATTGGAGGGGTGGCCTCAGGGACTGTGGACGAGTATCCCTCTCTGGGGATTTGTCCCAGCTCCCAAGAGTTTGGGGTCATTTTGTGGGAAGGGTGGAGTCGTGTTGTCTGGCTCACGTGTCTCTCCAAGAAAGGGATTCCAGAGCAGAGCCCCAGGTACGGGCGGGGCGACTGGAAAACTCAAACACTGGTGAGGATTGGGTGCATAGGGGCTTGGCAAGCCCCATATGCGGGCTCTTGGCCCAGGCCCTGACAGGCCTTTCTTTGACATGGGGCTCATGCTGAGGGTCAGAGTGTGAATTTGTGCCCAAGCAGCACTCAAGTTTGGGCGTGGCATCAGGGACCAGGAAGGTTTCTCCCACCCTGAAGGTGTGACTCCATGCCAAGAGCAAGCTTTACAGCCACGGGCAAGGAGGAGTTCTGTGTTGTGCTTGCGATACCCAGCTGTGTGGAGAATTGATATAATGTCTAGGTTCAGATATCTGAAAACCAAGGTTAGGAAGAGGTGACGGCATAAGACCATGGTGTGTCCGAAGTGCTGGGTGTGCGGCCAGCTGTCTCCTTGTCTGTCTGGACGTCTGGCTTCAGGCTGTGTCAGACAGAGCATGAGTGCCCAGAGCAGCCTATCCAGTTCGGGTACCGTCGAGGCCCGAGCAGGTTGATCCTCATCTGGGTTTTCTGGAGAGAGCCCCACAGGGAAACGTTTTTCTTCCCTTGGGCAGACCCTGGGCTGGGTTGTGGTTCTGGAGTTCCTAGTCCGGAGGGATTGTTTGCCAGGAGTGTGAGGAAGGAAGTCTGGAAACACAAGCTAGCGTGAGGTTTGGGACCGATGGCACGGCAGCCCCACGCTGAGAGGCTGAATCGAGATCTCCTGCACTGAGGTCATTTCAACTCTGAGACGTGCCTCAGGCTAGAGTTTTTGTCCAGGATGGCCTCTTCCTGAATGGTGTGGGGGCCTCATGAGGCCAGGAAGGTTTGCCTACGATGGGATTTGTGAACTACTCCAAACCTCAAGGTTTCCTTCTGCACGAAAGTCGAGTGCTATTGGATGGTTCCAGGAGGCCCCATACGGAAAGACTCGAGAGCAGGTGTCTAAGCATGGATGCCTGGGAACGCCACCTCATATTCCCACTCTTTAGTCAGGACAAGGCAGGCTCAATCTGCGGGCTCCTGGGTGAGCTACCCAGAGGGGAGAGTTGAAATGGACTCTCCTGAAGATGAGTCCTACTGTGGCTTGGTGGCCTGGGAGACCTTGGAATGTGGAGGTGGCTCAGGGACTCTGCAGGATTGTCCAACCTGAGGTGATTGACACGGCTCCAACAAGGAAGCTTCCCATGTGGAGACGAGAGAAGTTCTGTTCAGTGCCTCAGGAAAGCCCCATATCCTGTTCTTCGAACCAAAGCCTCTGAGGAGTGACACCTGGAAAACAAAGCAAGAGTTGAGATTAGGGCCTAAGGGCCTGTCCGGCTCAACCTTCTATCTCTGTTGACATCTGTGTGCATGCCTTCATGGAGGTAGCAGCTCCGCTTGTGTCCGAAGGCCCCTGTGTGTGCAGGGAGGCTCCCGGTAATGGTATGTCCTCGGGGGCCTTGAGGTTTCTCATATTCTGGAGGTGTGTGGCCAAAGGAATGGACAGAGTTTCCCAGGAGAGAGCAGGCATGGTCCTGTGGTATGGCTCCAGAGGACCCAGCCTAGAGGCTGTGTTTGCCAGGGCTGTGGGGACAGATGTCTGAAAAAGCAAACTTGGCTCAGGTAGGGGCCAAGGTAATGGCAGGCCTGATCTCCAGTCCGAGAGGGGAGATCCTCTGGATATCAAAGGAGGGCAAGTGGGAGGCAGTCGCTCAGGCTTTTGTCTCTGGGTGTTGCGTTCACAGTGGCCGTTCAGGGTAGGGGTTGCTTCAGGGGCCGAGGAAGAGCCTTCCTCTCGGGGGATTGTCCAAGCTCCCAAGTGTTTGGGTTCATTCTGTGGGAAGGGAAGAGTACTGTTTTCTGCCACAGGGGACCCCCCAGGAGAGGGACTCTAGAGCACAGCAGTGGGTTCCCTCAACTGGAATACACACCATCTAGTTAGTCCTGCGTGCCTATGGGCATGGCAAGCCACATATGCGGGCTCTTGGTCCAATCACTGAGAGGCGTTACTTGAATAAGGTACTCACGCTGAGGGTCACAATGTGTGTTTGTGCCCAAGGCGGCCCTCACACATGGGCGTGGCCTCATGGGCCATGCCGTTTTCTCCTACACTGAAGGTTTGACTCACTGCCAGCAGCAAGGTTTCTTGCCATGGGGAAGGAGGGGTTCTGACTTGTGCATCAGGTTCCGCCCTGTGCAGGGATTGGAGATAAGGTCTAGGTTCTGATGACTGAAAACCCAGGTTGGGAATGGATGGTGGCCTAAGGCAGTGGCGGTTCCAATGTGCTGGGTGTGCAGCCAGCTGTGTCGGTGTCTGTTGGAAGGTCTGGGCTCAGGCTATTTGCGACAGAGCATCAGTGTTTAAGGTAGCCTATGCAATTGGGGTGTTGCCGAGGGCCAAGCAGTTTGATCCTCATTTGGGGTTTCTGGGCAGCACCATAGACAAAGTTTTTCTCCTGGGAGGCAGGCGGAGTGCTTCATTGTGGCCCCAGAATTCCCAGAAGGGAGGGTTTGTGGGCCAGGAGTGTGAGGACGGAAGTCTAGGAACACAAGCTAAAGTGAGGATTGGAGCCAAGGGCAGAGCAGGCCCACTAGGCAGAGGCTGAATCAAAATCTCCTGCATCTGAAGTCAGGCTGAGGATCAGACGTTGGCTGAGGCTGGAGTATGTGTCCATGATGGCACCTTCATAGAGCGGGGGCCTAATGAGGCCAAGGAAGTTTTCCCACGCTGAGTTTGGAGGTTGCCCCAAACCACCAGGTTTCCTTCTGTGGGACATTCGAGTCCTGTTGTATGGCTCCAGGACATACCAAACGGTATGACTGGAGAGCACGGTTCGAAGGATGGATCCCTGTACAGCATGCCTCGCATTCCCATTGGCCATTAGCCACAAGATATGTTTGATCTGCTGCCTCTGGGGCACGCTAACCAGGGGGCTGAGTTGAAATGGCCTCTCCTGAGGATGCGTCATAATGTGCGTTTGGGTCCATTGAAACCTTGGAATGTGCTGGTTTTTCAGTGGCCCTGCGGAACTCTCCTACCTGAAGGGTTTGATACATCCCCAGTAAGTAAGCTCCCCATGTGGAGGCGAGAGGGGTTTGGTTTGGTGCCTCAGAAAAGCCCCGTGTGCTGTTCTACGAAAACAGACCTCTGAGGACGGACACATGGAAACCAGAGCTAAGGTTCAGATTAGGGCCTGGGCGCCTGTCCATTTCAACCTTCTGTCTCTGGGGACACTGAGAGTCTAAGTGGAGATAGTTGCTCCGCTGGTGTCAGAGAGCCCCTCTTAGTCCAGGGTGGCCTACACTATTGATGGCCTCAGGGGCCTTGGAGCTTTTCCCTAACCTGTAGGGTTGTGGTCAATGGATTGGGCACAATTTCCTTGGAGAGGGCATGCACAATCTTTCGCTGTGGCTCCAGAGGCCCTAGCCTGGCGGTTGTGTGGGTCCAGGCTGAGGGCACAGAAGTCTGAAAACACAAACTCAGCTTATGAGTGGCGCCTAGGGTATGGCAGGCCGGATGTACAGCCCGAGAGGGAGCTCCTGGGCCTCTGAAACAAGGGCGAGTGGGAGGCGTGCCTTCAGGCTTTTGTCTCTGGATGTTGTGTCCGAGATAGCCGTGGATTGGAGGGGTGGCCTCAGGGACTGTGGACGAGTATCCCTCTCTGGGGATTTGTCCCAGCTCCCAAGAGTTTGGGGTCATTTTGTGGGAAGGGTGGAGTCGTGTTGTCTGGCTCACGTGTCTCTCCAAGAAAGGGATTCCAGAGCAGAGCCCCAGGTACGGGCGGGGCGACTGGAAAACTCAAACACTGGTGAGGATTGGGTGCATAGGGGCTTGGCAAGCCCCATATGCGGGCTCTTGGCCCAGGCCCTGACAGGCCTTTCTTTGACATGGGGCTCATGCTGAGGGTCAGAGTGTGAATTTGTGCCCAAGCAGCACTCAAGTTTGGGCGTGGCATCAGGGACCAGGAAGGTTTCTCCCACCCTGAAGGTGTGACTCCATGCCAAGAGCAAGCTTTACAGCCACGGGCAAGGAGGAGTTCTGTGTTGTGCTTGCGATACCCAGCTGTGTGGAGAATTGATATAATGTCTAGGTTCAGATATCTGAAAACCAAGGTTAGGAAGAGGTGACGGCATAAGACCATGGTGTGTCCGAAGTGCTGGGTGTGCGGCCAGCTGTCTCCTTGTCTGTCTGGACGTCTGGCTTCAGGCTGTGTCAGACAGAGCATGAGTGCCCAGAGCAGCCTATCCAGTTCGGGTACCGTCGAGGCCCGAGCAGGTTGATCCTCATCTGGGTTTTCTGGAGAGAGCCCCACAGGGAAACGTTTTTCTTCCCTTGGGCAGACCCTGGGCTGGGTTGTGGTTCTGGAGTTCCTAGTCCGGAGGGATTGTTTGCCAGGAGTGTGAGGAAGGAAGTCTGGAAACACAAGCTAGCGTGAGGTTTGGGACCGATGGCACGGCAGCCCCACGCTGAGAGGCTGAATCGAGATCTCCTGCACTGAGGTCATTTCAACTCTGAGACGTGCCTCAGGCTAGAGTTTTTGTCCAGGATGGCCTCTTCCTGAATGGTGTGGGGGCCTCATGAGGCCAGGAAGGTTTGCCTACGATGGGATTTGTGAACTACTCCAAACCTCAAGGTTTCCTTCTGCACGAAAGTCGAGTGCTATTGGATGGTTCCAGGAGGCCCCATACGGAAAGACTCGAGAGCAGGTGTCTAAGCATGGATGCCTGGGAACGCCACCTCATATTCCAACTCTTTAGTCAGGACAAGGCAGGCTCAATCTGCGGGCTCCTGGGTGAGCTACCCAGAGGGGAGAGTTGAAATGGACTCTCCTGAAGATGAGTCCTACTGTGGCTTGGTGGCCTGGGAGACCTTGGAATGTGGAGGTGGCTCAGGGACTCTGCAGTATTCTCCAACCTGAGGTGTTTGACACGGCTCCAACAAGGAAGCTTCCCATGTGGAGACGAGAGAAGTTCTGTTCAGTGCCTCAGGAAAGCCCCATATCCTGTTCTTCGAACCAAAGCCTCTGAGGAGTGACACCTGGAAAACAAAGCAAGAGTTGAGATTAGGGCCTAAGGGCCTGTCCGGCTCAACCTTCTATCTCTGTTGACATCTGTGTGCATGCCTTCATGGAGGTAGCAGCTCCGCTTGTGTCCGAAGGCCCCTGTGTGTGCAGGGAGGCTCCCGGTAATGGTATGTCCTCGGGGGCCTTGAGGTTTCTCATATTCTGGAGGTGTGTGGCCAAAGGAATGGACAGAGTTTCCCAGGAGAGAGCAGGCATGGTCCTGTGGTATGGCTCCAGAGGACCCAGCCTAGAGGCTGTGTTTGCCAGGGCTGTGGGGACAGATGTCTGAAAAAGCAAACTTGGCTCAGGTAGGGGCCAAGGTAATGGCAGGCCTGATCTCCAGTCCGAGAGGGGAGATCCTCTGGATATCAAAGGAGGGCAAGTGGGAGGCAGTCGCTCAGGCTTTTGTCTCTGGTTGTTGCGTTCACAGTGGCCGTTCAGGTTAGGGGTTGCTTCAGGGGCCGAGGAAGAGCCTTCCTCTCGGGGGATTGTCCAAGCTCCCAAGTGTTTGGGTTCATTCTGTGGGAAGGGAAGAGTACTGTTTTCTGCCACAGGGGACCCCCCAGGAGAGGGACTCTAGAGCACAGCAGTGGGTTCCCTCAACTGGAATACACACCATCTAGTTAGTCCTGCGTGCCTATGGGCATGGCAAGCCACATATGCGGGCTCTTGGTCCAATCACTGAGAGGCGTTACTTGAATAAGGTACTCATGCTGAGGGTCACAATGTGTGTTTGTGCCCAAGGCGGCCCTCACACATGGGCGTGACCTCATGGGCCATGCCGTTTTCTCCTACACTGAAGGTTTGACTCACTGCCAGCAGCAAGGTTTCTTGCCATGGGGAAGGAGGGGTTCTGACTTGTGCATCAGGTTCCGCCCTGTGCAGGGATTGGAGATAAGGTCTAGGTTCTGATGACTGAAAACCCAGGTTGGGAATGGATGGTGGCCTAAGGCAGTGGCGGTTCCAATGTGCTGGGTGTGCAGCCAGCTGTGTCGGTGTCTGTTGGAAGGTCTGGGCTCAGGCTATTTGCGACAGAGCATCAGTGTTTAAGGTAGCCTATGCAATTGGGGTGTTGCCGAGGGCCAAGCAGTTTGATCCTCATTTGGGGTTTCTGGGCAGCACCATAGACAAAGTTTTTCTCCTGGGAGGCAGGCGGAGTGCTTCATTGTGGCCCCAGAATTCCCAGAAGGGAGGGTTTGTGGGCCAGGAGTGTGAGGACGGAAGTCTAGGAACACAAGCTAAAGTGAGGATTGGAGCCAAGGGCAGAGCAGGCCCACTAGGCAGAGGCTGAATCAAAATCTCCTGCATCTGAAGTCAGGCTGAGGATCAGACGTTGGCTGAGGCTGGAGTATGTGTCCATGATGGCACCTTCATAGAGCGGGGGCCTCATGAGGCCAAGGAAGTTTTCCCACGCTGAGTTTGGAGGTTGCCCCAAACCACCAGGTTTCCTTCTGTGGGACATTCGAGTCCTGTTGCATGACTCCAGGACATACCATATGGAAGGACTGGAGAGCACGGTTCGAAGGATGGATCCCTGTACAGCATGCCTCGCATTCCCATTGGCCATTAGCCACAAGATATGTTTGATCTGCTGCCTCTGGGGCACGCTAACCAGGGGGCTGAGTTGAAATGGCCTCTCCTGAGGATGCGTCATAATGTGCGTTTGGGTCCATGGAAACCTTGGAATGTGCTGGTTGTTCAGTGGCCCTGCGGAACTCTCCTACCTGAAGGTTTTGATACATCCCCAGTAAGTAAGCTCCCCATGTGGAGACGAGAGAGGTTTGGTTTGGTGCCTCAGAAAAGCCCCGTGTGCTGGTCTACGAAAACAGACCTCTGAGGACGGACACATGGAAACCAGAGCTAAGGTTCAGATTAGGGCCTGGGGGCCTGTCCATTTCAACCTTCTGTCTCTGGGGACACTGTCTGAGAGTCTAAGTGGAGATAGATGCTCCGCTGGTGTCAGAGAGCCCCTCTTAGTCCAGGGTGGCCTACACTATTGATGGCCTCAGGGGCCTTGGAGCTTTTCCCTAACCTGTAGGGTTGTGGTCAATGGATTGGGCACAATTTCCTTGGAGAGGGCATGCACAATCTTTCGCTGTGGCTCCAGAGGCCCTAGCCTGGCGGTTGTGTGGGTCCAGGCTGAGGGCACAGAAGTCTGAAAACACAAACTCAGCTTATGAGTGGCGCCTAGGGTATGGCAGGCTGGATGTACAGCCCGAGAGGGAGCTCCTGGGCCTCTGAAACAAGGGCGAGTGGGAGGCGTGCCTTCAGGCTTTTGTCTCTGGATGTTGTGTCCGAGATAGCCGTGGATTGGAGGGGTGGCCTCAGGGACTGTGGACGAGTATCCCTCTCTGGGGATTTATCCCAGCTCCCAAGAGTTTGGGGTCATTTTGTGGGAAGGGTGGAGTCGTGTTGTCTGGCTCATGTGTCTCTCCAAGAAAGGGATTCCAGAGCAGAGCCCCAGGTACGGGCGGGGCGACTGGAAAACTCAAACACTGGTGAGGATTGGGTGCATAGGGGCTTGGCAAGCCCCATATGCGGGCTCTTGGCCCAGGCCCTGACAGGCCTTTCTTTGATATGGGGCTCATGCTGAGGGTCAGAGTGTGAATTTGTGCCCAAGCAGCCCTCAAGTTTGGGCGTGCCATCAGGGACCAGGAAGGTTTCTCCCACCCCGAAGGTGTGACTCCATGCCAAGAGCAAGCTTTACAGCCACGGGGAAGGAGGAGTTCTGTGTTGTGCTTGCGATACCCAGCTGTGTGGTGAATTGATATAATGTCTAGGTTCAGATATCTGAAAACCAAGGTTAGGAAGAGGTGACGGAATAAGACCATGGCGTGTCCGAAGTGCTGGTGTGCGGCCAGCTGTCTCCTTGTCTGTCTGGACGTCTGGCTTCAGGCTGTGTCAGACAGAGCATGAGTGCCCAGAGCAGCCTATCCAGTTCGGGTACCGTCGAGGCCCGAGCAGGTTGATCCTCATCTGGGTTTTCTGGAGAGAGCCCCACAGGGAAACGTTTTTCTTCCCTTGGGCAGACCCTGGGCTGGGTTGTGGTTCTGGAGTTCCTAGTCCGGAGGGCTTGTTTGCCAGGAGTGTGAGGAAGGAAGTCTGAAAACACAAGCTAGCGTGAGGTTTGGGACCGATGGCACGGCAGGCCCACTCTGAGAGGCTGAATCGAGATCTCCTGCACTGAGGTCATTTCAACTATGAGACGTGCCTCAGGCTAGAGTTTTTGTCCAGGATGGCCTCTTCCTGAATGGTGTGGGGGCCTCATGAGGCCAGGAAGGTTTGCCTACGATGGGATTTGTGAACTACTCCAAACCTCAAGGTTTCCTTCTGCACGAAAGTCGAGTGCTATTGGATGGTTCCAGGAGGCCCCATACGGAAAGACTCGAGAGCAGGTGTCTAAGCATGGATGCCTGGGAACGCCACCTCATATTCCCACTCTTTAGTCAGGACAAGGCAGGCTCAATCTGCGGGCTCCTGGGTGAGCTACCCAGAGGGGAGAGTTGAAATGGACTCTCCTGAAGATGAGTCCTACTGTGGCTTGGTGGCCTGGGAGACCTTGGACTGTGGAGGTGGCTCAGGGACTCTGCAGGATTGTCCAACCTGAGGTGATTGACACGGCTCCAACAAGGAAGCTTCCCATGTGGAGACGAGAGAAGTTCTGTTCAGTGCCTCAGGAAAGCCCCATATCCTGTTCTTCGAACCAAAGCCTCTGAGGAGTTACACCTGGAAAACAAAGCAAGAGTTGAGATTAGGGCCTAAGGGCCTGTCGGGCTCAACCTTCTATCTCTGTTGACATCTGTGTGCATGCCTTCATGGAGGTAGCAGCTCCGCTTGTGTCCGAAGGCCCCTGTGTGTGCAGGGAGGCTCCCGGTAATGGTATGTCCTCGGGGGCCTTGAGGTTTCTCATATTCTGGAGGTGTGTGGCCAAAGGAATGGACAGAGTTTCCCAGGAGAGAGCAGGCATGGTCCTGTGGTATGGCTCCAGAGGACCCAGTCTAGAGGCTGTGTTTGCCAGGGCTGTGGGGACAGATGTCTGAAAAAGCAAACTTGGCTCAGGTAGGGGCCAAGGTAATGGCAGGCCTGATCTCCAGTCCGAGAGGGGAGATCCTCTGGATATCAAAGGAGGGCAAGTGGGAGGCAGTCGCTCAGGCTTTTGTCTCTGGGTGTTGCGTTCACAGTGGCCGTTCAGGGTAGGGGTTGCTTCAGGGGCCGAGGAAGAGCCTTCCTCTCGGGGGATTGTCCAAGCTCCCAAGTGTTTGGGTTCATTCTGTGGGAAGGGAAGAGTACTGTTTTCTGCCACAGGGGACCCCCCCAGGAGAGGGACTCTAGAGCACAGCAGTGGGTTCCCTCAACTGGAATACACACCATCTAGTTAGTCCTGCGTGCCTATGGGCATGGCAAGCCACATATGCGGGCTCTTGGTCCAATCACTGAGAGGCGTTACTTGAATAAGGTATTGAGGGACACAATGTGTGTTTGTGCCCAAGGCGGCCCTCACACATGGGCGTGGCCTCATGGGCCATGCCGTTTTCTCCTACACTGAAGGTTTGACTCACTGCCAGCAGCAAGGTTTCTTGCCATGGGGAAGGAGGGGTTCTGACTTGTGCATCAGGTTCCCCCCTGTGCAGGGATTGGAGATAAGGTCTAGGTTCTGATGACTGAAAACCCAGGTTGGGAATGGATGGTGGCCTAAGGCAGTGGCGGGTCCAATGTGCTGGGTGTGCAGCCAGCTGTGTCGGTGTCTGTTGGAAGGTCTGGGCTCAGGCTATTTGCGACAGAGCATCAGTGTTTAAGGTAGCCTATGCAATTGGGGTGTTGCCGAGGGCCAAGCAGTTTGATCCTCATTTGGGGTTTCTGGGCAGCACCATAGACAAAGTTTTTCTCCTGGGAGGCAGGCGGAGTGCTTCATTGTGGCCCCAGAATTCCCAGTAGGGAGGGTTTGTGGGCCAGGAGTGTGAGGACGGATGTCTAGGAACACAAGCTAAAGTGAGGATTGGAGCCAAGGGCAGAGCAGGCCCACTAGGCAGAGGCTGAATCAAAATCTCCTGCATCTGAAGTCAGGCTGAGGATCAGACGTTGGCTGAGGCTGGAGTATGTGTCCATGATGGCACCTTCATAGAGCGGGGGCCTCATGAGGCCAAGGAAGTTTTCCCACGCTGAGTTTGGAGGTTGCCCCAAACCACCAGGTTTCCTTCTGTGGGACATTCGAGTCCTGTTGCATGGCTCCAGGACATACCATACGGAAGGACTGGAGAGCACGGTTCGAAGGATGGATCCCTGTACAGCATGCCTCGCATTCCCATTGGCCATTAGCCACAAGATATGTTTGATCTGCTGCCTCTGGGGCACGCTAACCAGGGGGCTGAGTTGAAATGGCCTCTCCTGAGGATGTGTCATAATGTGCGTTTGGGTCCATGGAAACCTTGGAATGTGCTGGTTGTTCAGTGGCCCTGCGGAACTCTCCTACCTGAAGGGTTTGATACATCCCCAGTAAGTAAGCTCCCCATGTGGAGGCGAGAGAGGTTTGGTTTGGTGCCTCAGAAAAGCCCCGTGTGCTGGTCTACGAAAACAGACCTCTGAGGACGGACACATGGAAACCAGAGCTAAGGTTCAGATTAGGGCCTGGGGGCCTGTCCATTTCAACCTTCTGTCTCTGGGGACACTGTCTGAGAGTCTAAGTGGAGATAGTTGCTCCGCTGGTGTCAGAGAGCCCCTCTTAGTCCAGGGTGGCCTACACTATTGATGGCCTCAGGGGCCTTGGAGCTTTTCCCTAACCTGTAGGGTTGTGGTCAATGGATTGGGCACAATTTCCTTGGAGAGGGCAGGCACAATCTTTCGCTGTGGCTCCAGAGGCCCTAGCCTGGCGGTTGTGTGGGTCCAGGCTGAGGGCACAGAAGTCTGAAAACACAAACTCAGCTTATGAGTGGCGCCTAGGGTATGGCAGGCCGGATGTACAGCCCGAGAGGGAGCTCCTGGGCCTCTGAAACTAGGGCGAGTGGGAGGCGTTCCTTCAGGCTTTTGTCTCTGGATGTTGTGTCCGAGATAGCCGTGGATTGGAGGGGTGGCCTCAGTGACTGTGGACGAGTATCGCTCTCTGGGGATTTGTCCCAGCTCCCAAGAGTTTGGGGTCATTTTGTGGGAAGGGTGGAGTCGTGTTGTCTGGCTCATGTGTCTCTCCAAGAAAGGGATTCCAGAGCAGAGCCCCAGGTACGGGCGGGGCGACTGGAAAACTCAAACACTGGTGAGGATTGGGTGCATAGGGGCTTGGCAAGCCCCATATGCGGGCTCTTGGCCCAGGCCCTGACAGGCCTTTCTTTGACATGGGGCTCATGCTGAGGGTCAGAGTGTGAATTTGTGCCTAAGCAGCACTCAAGTTTGGGCGTGGCATCAGGGACCAGGAAGGTTTCTCCCACCCTGAAGGTGTGACTCCATGCCAAGAGCAAGCTTTACAGCCACGGGGAAGGAGGAGTTCTGTGTTGTGCTTGCGATACCCAGCTGTGTGGAGAATTGATATAATGTCTAGGTTCAGATATCTGAAAACCAAGGTTAGGAAGAGGTGACGGCATAAGACCATGGCGTGTCCGAAGTGCTGGTGTGCGGCCAGCTGTCTCCTTGTCTGTCTGGACGTCTGGCTTCAGGCTGTGTCAGACAGAGCATGAGTGCCCAGAGCAGCCTATCCAGTTCGGGTACCGTCGAGGCCCGAGCAGGTTGATCCTCATCTGGGTTTTCTGGAGAGAGCCCCACAGGGAAACGTTTTTCTTCCCTTGGGCAGACCCTGGGCTGGGTTTTGGTTCTGGAGTTCCTAGTCCGGAGGGCTTGTTTGCCAGGAGTGTGAGGAAGGAAGTCTGAAAACACAAGCTAGCGTGAGGTTTGGGACCGATGGCACGGCAGGCCCACTCTGAGAGGCTGAATCGAGATCTCCTGCACTGAGGTCATTTCAACTCTGAGACGTGCCTCAGACTAGAGTTTTTGTCCAGCATGGCCTCTTCCTGAATGGTGTGGGGGCCTCATGAGGCCAGGAAGGTTTGCCTACGATGGGATTTGTGAACTACTCCAAACCTCAAGGTTTCCTTCTGCACGAAAGTCGAGTGCTATTGGATGGTTCCAGGAGGACCCATACGGAAAGACTCGAGAGCAGGTGTCTAAGCATGGATGCCTGGGAACGCCACCTCATATTCCCACTCTTTAGTCAGGACAAGGCAGGCTCAATCTGCGGGCTCCTGGGTGAGCTACCCAGAGGGGAGAGTTAAAATGGACTCTCCTGAAAATGAGTCCTACTGTGGCTTGGTGGCCTGGGAGGCCTTGGAATGTGGAGGTGGCTCAGGGACTCTGCAGGATTCTCCAACCTGAGGTGTTTGACACGGCTCCAACAAGGAAGCTTCCCATGTGGAGACGAGAGAAGTTCTGTTCAGTGCCTCAGGAAAGCCCCATATCCTGTTCTTCGAACCAAAGCCTCTGAGGAGTGACACCTGGAAAACAAAGCAAGAGTTGAGATTAGGGCCTAAGGGCCTGTCGGGCTCAACCTTCTATCTCTGTTGACATCTGTGTGCATGCCTTCATGGAGGTAGCAGCTCCGCTTGTGTCCGAAGGCCCCTGTGTGTGCAGGGAGGCTCCCGGTAATGGTATGTCCTCGGGGGCCTTGAGGTTTCTCATATTCTGGAGGTGTGTGGCCAAAGGAATGGACAGAGTTTCCCAGGAGAGAGCAGGCATGGTCCTGTGGTATGGCTCCAGAGGACCCAGCCTAGAGGCTGTGTTTGCCAGGGCTGTGGGGACAGATGTCTGAAAAAGCAAACTTGGCTCAGGTAGGGGCCAAGGTAATGGCAGGCCTGATCTCCAGTCCGAGAGGGGAGATCCTCTGGATATCAAAGGAGGGCAAGTGGGAGGCAGTCGCTCAGGCTTTTGTCTCTGGGTGTTGCGTTCACAGTGGCCGTTCAGGGTAGGGGTTGCTTCAGGGGCCGAGGAAGAGCCTTCCTCTCGGGGGATTGTCCAAGCTCCCAAGTGTTTGGGTTCATTCAGTGGGAAGGGAAGAGTACTGTTTTCTGCCACAGGAGACCCCCCAGGAGAGGGACTCTAGAGCACAGCAGTGGGTTCCCTCAACTGGAATACACACCATCTAGTTAGTCCTGCGTGCCTATGGGCATGGCAAGCCACATATGCGGGCTCTTGGTCCAATCACTGAGAGGCGTTACTTGAATAAGGTACTGAGGGACACAATGTGTGTTTGTGCCCAAGGCGGCCCTCACACATGGGCGTGGCCTCATGGGCCATGCCGTTTTCTCCTACACTGAAGGTTTGACTCACTGCCAGCAGCAAGGTTTCTTGCCATGGGGAAGGAGGGGTTCTGACTTGTGCATCAGGTTCCGCCCTGTGCAGGGATTGGAGATAAGGTCTAGGTTCTGATGACTGAAAACCCAGGTTGGGAATGGATGGTGGCCTAAGGCAGTGGCGGGTCCAATGTGCTGGGTGTGCAGCCAGCTGTGTCGGTGTCTGTTGGAAGGTCTGGGCTCAGGCTATTTGCGACAGAGCATCAGTGTTTAAGGTAGCCTATGCAATTGGGGTGTTGCCGAGGGCCAAGCAGTTTGATCCTCATTTGGGGTTTCTGGGCAGCACCATAGACAAAGTTTTTCTCCTGGGAGGCAGGCGGAGTGCTTCATTGTGGCCCCAGAATTCCCAGTAGGGAGGGTTTGTGGGCCAGGAGTGTGAGGACGGAAGTCTAGGAACACAAGCTAAAGTGAGGATTGGAGCCAAGGGCAGAGCAGGCCCACTAGGCAGAGGCTGAATCAAAATCTCCTGCATCTGAAGTCAGGCTGAGGATCAGACGTTGGCTGAGGCTGGAGTATGTGTCCATGATGGCACCTTCATGAAGCGGGGGCCTCATGAGGCCAAGGAAGTTTTCCCACGCTGAGTTTGGAGGTTGCCCCAAACCACCAGGTTTCCTTCTGTGGGACATTCGAGTCCTGTTGCATGGCTCCAGGACATACCATACGGAAGGACTGGAGAGCAGGGTTGGAAGGATGGATCCCTGAACAGCATGCCTCGCATTCCCATTGGCCATTAGCCACAAGATATGTTTGATCTGCTGCCTCTGGGGCACGCTAACCAGGGGGCTGAGTTGAAATGGCCTCTCCTGAGGATGCATCATAATGTGCGTTTGGGTCCATGGAAACCTTGGAATGTGCTGGTTGTTCAGTGGCCCTGCGGAACTCTCCTACCTGAAGGGTTTGATACATCCCCAGTAAGTAAGCTCCCCAGGTGGAGGCGAGAGAGGTTTGGTTTGGTGCCTCAGAAAAGCCCCGTGTGCTGGTCTACGAAAACAGACCTCTGAGGACGGACACATGGAAACCAGAGCTAAGGTTCAGATTAGGGCCTGGGGGCCTGTCCATTTTAACCTTCTGTCTCTGGGGACACTGTCTGAGAGTCTAAGTGGAGATAGATGCTCCGCTGGTGTCAGAGACCCCCTCTTAGTCCAGGGTGGCCTACACTATTGATGGCCTCAGGGGCCTTGGAGCTTTTCCCTAACCTGTAGGGTTGTGGTCAATGGATTGGGCACAATTTCCTTGGAGAGGGCAGGCACAATCTTTCGCTGTGGCTCCAGAGGCCCTAGCCTGGCGGTTGTGTGGGTCCAGGCTGAGGGCACAGAAGTCTGAAAACACAAAATCAGCTTATGAGTGGCGCCTAGGGTATGGCAGGCCGGATGTACAGCCCGAGAGGAAGCTCCTGGGCCTCTGAAACAAGGGCGAGTGGGAGGCGTTCCTTCAGGCTTTTGTCTCTGGATGTTGTGTCCGAGATAGCCGTGGATTGGAGAGGTGGCCTCAGGGACTGTGGACGAGTATCCCTCTCTGGGGATTTGTCCCAGCTCCCAAGAGTTTGGGGTCATTTTGTGGGAAGGGTGGAAAAGTGTTGTCTGGCTCACGTGTCTCTCCAAGAAAGGGATTCCAGAGCAGAGCCCCAGGTACGGGCGGGGCGACTGGAAAACTCAAACACTGGTGAGGATTGGGTGCATAGGGGCTTGGCAAGCCCCATATGCGGGCTCTTGGCCCAGGCCCTGACAGGCCTTTCTTTGACATGGGGCTCATGCTGAGGGTCAGAGTGTGAATTTGTGCCCAAGCAGCACTCAAGTTTGGGCGTGGCATCAGGGACCAGGAAGGTTTCTCCCACCCTGAAGGTGTGACTCCATGCCAAGAGCAAGCTTTACAGCCACGGGGAAGGAGGAGTTCTGTGTTGTGCTTGCGATACCCAGCTGTGTGGAGAATTGATATAATGTCTAGGTTCAGATATCTGAAAACCAAGGTTAAGAAGAGGTGACGGCATAAGACCATGGCGTGTCCGAAGTGCTGGGTGTGCGGCCAGCTGTCTCCTTGTCTGTCTGGACGTCTGGCTTCAGGCTGTGTCAGACAGAGCATGAGTGCCCAGAGCAGCCTATCCAGTTCGGGTACCGGTCGAGGCCCGAGCAGGTTGATCCTCATCTGGGTTTTCTGGAGAGAGCCCCACAGGGAAACGTTTTTCTTCCCTTGGGCAGACCCTGGGCTGGGTTGTGGTTCTGGAGTTCCTAGTCCGGAGGGCTTGTTTGCCAGGAGTGTGAGGAAGGAAGTCTGAAAACACAAGCTAGCGTGAGGTTTGGGACCGATGGCACGGCAGGCCCACTCTGAGAGGCTGAATCGAGATCTCCTGCACTGAGGTCATTTCAACTCTGAGACGTGCCTCAGGCTAGAGTTTTTGTCCAGCATGGCCTCTTCCTGAATGGTGTGGGGGCCTCATGAGGCCAGGAAGGTTTGCCTACGATGGGATTTGTGAACTACTCCAAACCTCAAGGTTTCCTTCTGCACGAAAGTCGAGTGCTATTGGATGGTTCCAGGAGGACCCATACGGAAAGACTCGAGAGCAGGTGTCTAAGCATGGATGCCTGGGAACGCCACCTCATATTCCCACTCTTTAGTCAGGACAAGGCAGGCTCAATCTGCGGGCTCCTGGGTGAGCTACCCAGAGGGGAGAGTTGAAATGGACTCTCCTGAAGATGAGTCCTACTGTGGCTTGGTGGCCTGGGAGACCTTGGAATGTGGAGGTGGCTCAGGGACTCTGCAGGATTCTCCAACCTGAGGTGTTTGACACGGCTCCAACAAGGAAGCTTCCCATGTGGAGACGAGAGAAGTTCTGTTCAGTGCCTCAGGAAAGCCCCATATCCTGTTCTTCGAACCAAAGCCTTTGAGGAGTGACACCTGGAAAACAAAGCAAGAGTTGAGATTAGGGCCTAAGGGCCTGTCCGGCTCAACCTTCTATCTCTGTTGACATCTGTGTGCATGCCTTCATGGAGGTAGCAGCTCCGCTTGTGTCCGAAGGCCCCTGTGTGTGCAGGGAGGCTCCCGGTAATGGTATGTCCTCGGGGGCCTTGAGGTTTCTCATATTCTGGAGGTGTGTGGCCAAAGGAATGGACAGAGTTTCCCAGGAGAGAGCAGGCATGGTCCTGTGGTATGGCTCCAGAGGACCCAGCCTAGAGGCTGTGTTTGCCAGGGCTGTGGGGACAGATGTCTGAAAAAGCAAACTTGGCTCAGGTAGGGGCCAAGGTAATGGCAGGCCTGATCTCCAGTCCGAGAGGGGAGATCCTCTGGATATCAAAGGAGGGCAAGTGGGAGGCAGTCGCTCAGGCTTTTGTCTCTGGGTGTTGCGTTCACAGTGGCCGTTCAGGGTAGGGGTTGCTTCAGGGGCCGAGGAAGAGCCTTCCTCTCGGGGGATTGTCCAAGCTCCCAAGTGTTTGGGTTCATTCTGTGGGAAGGGAAGAGTACTGTTTTCTGCCACAGAGGACTCTCCCGGAGAGGGACTCTAGAGCACAGCAGTGGGTTCCCTCAACTGGAATACACACCATCTAGTTAGTCCTGCGTGCCTATGGGCATGGCAAGCCACATATGCGGGCTCTTGGTCCAATCACTGAGAGGCGTTACTTGAATAAGGTACTCACGCTGAGGGTCACAATGTGTGTTTGTGCCCAAGGCGGCCCTCACACATGGGCGTGGCCTCATGGGCCATGCCGTTTTCTCCTACACTGAAGGTTTGACTCACTGCCAGCAGCAAGGTTTCTTGCCATGGGGAAGGATGGGTTCTGACTTGTGCATCAGGTTCCCCCCTGTGCAGGGATTGGAGATAAGGTCTAGGTTCTGATGACTGAAAACCCAGGTTGGGAATGGATGGTGGCCTAAGGCAGTGGCGGGTCCAATGTGCTGGGTGTGCAGCCAGCTGTGTCGGTGTCTGTTGGAAGGTCTGGGCTCAGGCTATTTGCGACAGAGCATCAGTGTTTAAGGTAGCCTATGCAATTGGGGTGTTGCCGAGGGCCAAGCAGTTTGATCCTCATTTGGGGTTTCTGGGCAGCACCATAGACAAAGTTTTTCTCCTGGGAGGCAGGCGGAGTGCTTCATTGTGGCCACAGAATTCCCAGTAGGGAGGGTTTGTGGGCCAGGAGTGTGAGGACGGAAGTCTAGGAACACAAGCTAAAGTGAGGATTGGAGCCAAGGGCAGAGCAGGCCCACTAGACAGAGGCTGAATCAAAATCTCCTGCATCTGAAGTCAGGCTGAGGATCAGACGTTGGCTGAGGCTGGAGTATGTGTCCATGATGGCACCTTCATGAAGCGGGGGCCTCATGAGGCCAAGGAAGTTTTCCCACGCTGAGTTTGGAGGTTGCCCCAAACCACCAGGTTTCCTTCTGTGGGACATTCGAGTCCTGTTGCATGGCTCCAGGACATACTATACGGAAGGACTGGAGAGCACGGTTCGAAGGATGGATCCCTGTACAGCATGCCTCGCATTCCCATTGGCCATTAGCCACAAGATATGTTTGATCTGCTGCCTCTGGGGCACGCTAACCAGGGGGCTGAGTTGAAATGGCCTCTCCTGAGGATGCGTCATAATGTGCGTTTGGGTCCATGGAAACCTTGGAATGTGCTGGTTGTTCAGTGGCCCTGCGGAACTCTCCTACCTGAAGGGTTTGATACATCCCCAGTAAGTAAGCTCCCCATGTGGAGGCGAGAGAGGTTTGGTTTGGAGCCTCAGAAAAGCCCCGTGTGCTGGTCTACGAAAACAGACCTCTGAGGACGGACACATGGAAACCAGAGCTAAGGTTCAGATTAGGGCCTGGGGGCCTGTCCATTTCAACCTTCTGTCTCTGGGGACACTGTCTGAGAGTCTAAGTGGAGATAGTTGCTCCGCTGGTGTCAGAGAGCCCCTCTTAGTCCAGGGTGGCCTACACTATTGATGGCCTCAGGGGCCTTGGAGCTTTTCCCTAACCTGTAGGGTTGTGGTCAATGGATTGGGCACAATTTCCTTGGAGAGGGCAGGCACAATCTTTCGCTGTGGCTCCAGAGGCCCTAGCCTGGCGGTTGTGTGGATCCAGGCTGAGGGCACAGAAGTCTGAAAACACAAACTCAGCTTATGAGTGGCGCCTAGGGTATGGCAGGCCGGATGTACAGCCCGAGAGGGAGCTCCTGGGCCTCTGAAACAAGGGCGAGTGGGAGGCGTTCCTTCAGGCTTTTGTCTCTGGATGTTGTGTCCGAGATAGCCGTGGATTGGAGGGGTGGCCTCAGGGACTGTGGACGAGTATCCCTCTCTGGGGATTTGTCCCAGCTCCCAAGAGTTTGGGGTCATTTTGTGGGAAGGGTGGAGTCGTGTTGTCTGGCTCATATGTCTCTCCAAGAAAGGGATTCCAGAGCAGAGCCCCAGGTACGGGCGGGGCGACTGGAAAACTCAAACACTGGTGAGGATTGGGTTCATAGGGGCTTGGCAAGCCCCATATGCGGGCTCTTGGCCCAGGCCCTGACAGGCCTTTCTTTGACATGGGGCTCATGCTGAGGGTCAGAGTGTGAATTTGTGCCCAAGCAGCACTCAAGTTTGGGCGTGGCATCAGGGACCAGGAAGGTTTCTCCCACCCTGAAGGTGTGACTCCATGCCAAGAGCAAGCTTTACAGCCACGGGGAAGGAGGAGTTCTGTGTTGTGCTTGCGATACCCAGCTGTGTGGAGAATTGATATAATGTCTAGGTTCAGATATCTGAAAACCAAGGTTAGGAAGAGGTGACGGCATAAGACCATGGCGTGTCCGAAGTGCTGGGTGTGCGGCCAGCTGTCTCCTTGTCTGTCTGGACGTCTGGCTTCAGGCTGTGTCAGACAGAGCATGAGTGCCCAGAGCAGCCTATCCAGTTCGGGTACCGTCGAGGCCCGAGCAGGTTGATCCTCATCTGGGTTTTCTGGAGAGAGCCCCACAGGGAAACGTTTTTCTTCCCTTGGGCAGACCCTGGGCTGGGTTTTGGTTCTGGAGTTCCTAGTCCGGAGGGCTTGTTTGCCAGGAGTGTGAGGAAGGAAGTCTGAAAACACAAGCTAGCGTGAGGTTTGGGACCGATGGCACGGCAGGCCCACTCTGAGAGGCTGAATCGAGATCTCCTGCACTGAGGTCATTTCAACTCTGAGACGTGCCTCAGGCTAGAGATTTTGTCCAGCATGGCCTCTTCCTGAATGGTGTGGGGGCCTCATGAGGCCAGGAAGGTTTGCCTACGATGGGATTTGTGAACTACTCCAAACCTCAAGGTTTCCTTCTGCACGAAAGTCGAGTGCTATTGGATGGTTCCAGGAGGACCCATACGGAAAGACTCGAGAGCAGGTGTCTAAGCATGGATGCCTGGGAACGCCACCTCATATTCCCACTCTTTAGTCAGGACAAGGCAGGCTCAATCTGCGGGCTCCTGGGTGAGCTATCCAGAGGGGAGAGTTAAAATGGACTCTCTTGAAAATGAGTCCTACTGTGGCTTGGTGGCCTGGGAGGCCTTGGAATGTGGAGGTGGCTCAGGGACTCTGCAGGATTCTCCAACCTGAGGTGTTTGACACGGCTCCAACAAGGAAGCTTCCCATGTGGAGACGAGAGAAGTTCTGTTCAGTGCCTCAGGAAAGCCCCATATCCTGTTCTTCGAACCAAAGCCTCTGAGGAGTGACACCTGGAAAACAAAGCAAGAGTTGAGATTAGGGCCTAAGGGCCTGTCCGGCTCAACCTTCTATCTCTGTTGACATCTGTGTGCATGCCTTCATGGAGGTAGCAGCTCCGCTTGTGTCCGAAGGCCCCTGTGTGTGCAGGGAGGCTCCCGGTAATGGTATGTCCTCGGGGGCCTTGAGGTTTCTCATATTCTGGAGGTGTGTGGCCAAAGGAATGGACAGAGTTTCCCAGGAGAGAGCAGGCATGGTCCTGTGGTATGGCTCCAGAGGACCCAGCCTAGAGGCTGTGTTTGCCAGGGCTGTGGGGACAGATGTCTGAAAAAGCAAACTTGGCTCAGGTAGGGGCCAAGGTAATGGCAGGTCTGATCTCCAGTCCGAGAGGGGAGATCCTCTGGATATCAAAGGAGGGCAAGTGGGAGGCAGTCGCTCAGGCTTTTGTCTCTGGGTGTTGCGTTCACAGTGGCCGTTCAGGGTAGGGGTTGCTTCAGGGGCCGAGGAAGAGCCTTCCTCTCGGGGGATTGTCCAAGCTCCCAAGTGTTTGGGTTCATTCTGTGGGAAGGGAAGAGTACTGTTTTCTGCCACAGGGGAGCCCCCAGGAGAGGGACTCTAGAGCACAGCAGTGGGTTCCCTCAACTGGAATACACACCATCTAGTTAGTCCTGCGTGCCTATGGGCATGGCAAGCCACATATGCGGGCTCTTGGTCCAATCACTGAGAGGCGTTACTTGAATAAGGTACTCACGCTGAGGGTCACAATGTGTGTTTGTGCCCAAGGCGGCCCTCACACATGGGCGTGGCCTCATGGGCCATGCCGTTTTCTCCTACACTGAAGGTTTGACTCACTGCCAGCAGCAAGGTTTCTTGCCATGGGGAAGGAGGGGTTCTGACTTGTGCATCAGGTTCCCCCCTGTGCAGGGATTGGAGATAAGGTCTAGGTTCTGATGACTGAAAACCCAGGTTGGGAATGGATGGTGGCCTAAGGCAGTGGCGGGTCCAATGTGCTGGGTGTGCAGCCAGATGTGTCGGTGTCTGTTGGAAGGTCTGGGCTCAGGCTATTTGCGACAGAGCATCAGTGTTTAAGGTAGCCTATGCAATTCGGGTGTTGCCGAGGGCCAAGCAGTTTGATCCTCATTTGGGGTTTCTGGGCAGCACCATAGACAAAGTTTTTCTCCTGGGAGGCAGGCGGAGTGCTGCATTGTGGCCCCAGAATTCCCAGAAGGGAGGGTTTGTGGGCCAGGAGTGTGAGGACGGAAGTCTAGGAACACAAGCTAAAGTGAGGATTGGAGCCAAGGGCAGAGCAGGCCCACTAGGCAGAGGCTGAATCAAAATCTCCTGCATCTGAAGTCAGGCTGAGGATCAGACGTTTGCTGAGGCTGGAGTATGTGTCCATGATTGCACCTTCATGAAGCGGGGGCCTCATGAGGCCAAGGAAGTTTTCCCACGCTGAGTTTGGAGGTTGCCCCAAACCACCAGGTTTCCTTCTGTGGGACATTCGAGTCCTGTTGCATGGCTCCAGGACATACCATACGGAAGGACTGGAGAGCACTGTTCGAAGGATGGATCCCTGAACAGCATGCCTCGCATTCCCATTGGCCATTAGCCACAAGATATGTTTGATCTGCTGCCTCTGGGGCACGCTAACCAGGGGGCTGAGTTGAAATGGCCTCTCCTGAGGATGCGTCATAATGTGCGTTTGGGTCCATGGAAACCTTGGAATGTGCTGGTTGTTCAGTGGCCCTGCGGAACTCTCCTACCTGAAGGGTTTGATACATCCCCAGTAAGTAAGCTCCCCATGTGGAGGCGAGAGGGGTTTGGTTTGGTGCCTCAGAAAAGCCCCGTGTGCTGGTCTACGAAAACAGACCTCTGAGGACGGACACATGGAAACCAGAGCTAAGGTTCAGATTAGGGCCTGGGGGCCTGTCCATTTCAACCTTCTGTCTCTGGGGACACTGTCTGAGAGTCTAAGTGGAGATAGTTGCTCCGCTGGTGTCAGAGAGCCCCTCTTAGTCCAGGGTGGCCTACACTATTGATGGCCTCAGGGGCCTTGGAGCTGTTCCCTAACCTGTAGGGTTGTGGTCAATGGATTGGGCACAATTTCCTTGGAGAGGGCAGGCACAATCTTTCGCTGTGGCTCCAGAGGCCCTAGCCTGGTGGTTGTGTGGGTCCAGGCTGAGGGCACAGAAGTCTGAAAACACAAACTCAGCTTATGAGTGGCGCCTAGGGTATGGCAGGCCGGATGTACAGCCCGAGAGGGAGCTCCTGGGCCTCTGAAACAAGGGCGAGTGGGAGGCGTTCCTTCAGGCTTTTGTCTCTGGATGTTGTGTCCGGGATAGCCGTGGATTGGAGGGGTGGCCTCAGGGACTGTGGACGAGTATCCCTGTCTGGGGATATGTCCCAGCTCCCAAGAGTTTGGGGTCATTTTGTGGGAAGGGTGGAAAAGTGTTGTCTGGCTCATGTGTCTCTCCAAGAAAGGGATTCCAGAGCAGAGCCCCAGGTACGGGCGGGGCGACTGGAAAACTCAAACACTGGTGAGGATTGGGTGCATAGGGGCTTGGCAAGACCCATATGCGGGCTCTTGGCCCAGGCCCTGACAGGCCTTTCTTTGACATGGGGCTCATGCTGAGGGTCAGAGTGTGAATTTGTGCCCAAGCAGCACTCAAGTTTGGGCGTGGCATCAGGGACCAGGAAGGTTTCTCCCACCCTGAAGGTGTGACTCCATGCCAAGAGCAAGCTTTACAGCCACGGGGAAGGAGGAGTTCTGTGTTGTGCTTGCGATACCCAGCTGTGTGGAGAATTGATATAATGTCTAGGTTCAGATATCCGAAAACCAAGGTTAGGAAGAGGTGACGGCATAAGACCATGGCGTGTCCGAAGTGCTGGGTGTGCGGCCAGCTGTCTCCTTGTCTGTCTGGACGTCTGGCTTCAGGCTGTGTCAGACAGAGCATGAGTGCCCAGAGCAGCCTATCCAGTTCGGGTACCGTCGAGGCCCGAGCAGGTTGATCCTCATCTGGGTTTTCTGGAGAGAGCCCCACAGGGAAACGTTTTTCTTCCCTTGGGCAGACCCTGGGCTGGGTTGTGGTTCTGGAGTTCCTAGTCCGGAGGGCTTGTTTGCCAGGAGTGTGAGGAAGGAAGTCTGAAAACACAAGCTAGCGTGAGGTTTGGGACCGATGGCACGGCAGGCCCACTCTGAGAGGCTGAATCGAGATCTCCTGCACTGAGGTCATTTCAACTCTGAGACGTGCCTCAGGCTAGAGTTTTTGTCCAGCATGGCCTCTTCCTGAATGGTGTGGGGGCCTCATGAGGCCAGGAAGGTTTGCCTACGATGGGATTTGTGAACTACTCCAAACCTCAAGGTTTCCTTCTGCACGACAGTCGAGTGCTATTGGATGGTTCCAGGAGGCCCCATACGGAAAGACTCGAGAGCAGGTGTCTAAGCATGGATGCCTGGGAACGCCACCTCATATTCCCACTCTTTAGTCAGGACAAGGCAGGCTCAATCTGCGGGCAACTGGGTGAGCTACCCAGAGGGGAGAGTTGAAATGGACTCTCCTGAAGATGAGTCCTACTGTGGCTTGGTGGCCTGGGAGACCTTGGAATGTGGAGGTGGCTCAGGGACTCTGCAGGATTCTCCAACCTGAGGTGTTTGACACGGCTCCAACAAGGAAGCTTCCCATGTGGAGACGAGAGAAGTTCTGTTCAGTGCCTCAGGAAAGCCCCATATCCTGTTCTTCGAACCAAAGCCTCTGAGGAGTGACACCTGGAAAACAAAGCAAGAGTTGAGATTAGGGCCTAAGGGCCTGTCCGGCTCAACCTTCTATCTCTGTTGACATCGGTGTGCATGCCTTCATGGAGGTAGCAGCTCCGCTTGTGTCCGAAGGCCCCTGTGTGTGCAGGGAGGCTCCCGGTAATGGTATGTCCTCGGGGGCCTTGAGGTTTCTCATATTCTGGAGGTGTGTGGCCAAAGGAATGGACAGAGTTTCCCAGGAGAGAGCAGGCATGGTCCTGTGGTATGGCTCCAGAGGACCCAGCCTAGAGGCTGTGTTTGCCAGGGCTGTGGGGACAGATGTCTGAAAAAGCAAACTTGGCTCAGGTAGGGGCCAAGGTAATGGCAGGCCTGATCTCCAGTCCGAGAGGGGAGATCCTCTGGATATCAAAGGAGGGCAAGTGGGAGGCAGTCGCTCAGGCTTTTGTCTCTGGGTGTTGCGTTCACAGTGGCCGTTCAGGGTAGGGGTTGCTTCAGGGGCCGAGGAAGAGCCTTCCTCTCGGGGGATTGTCCAAGCTCCCAAGTGTTTGGGTTCATTCTGTGGGAAGGGAAGAGTACTGTTTTCTGCCACAGAGGACTCCCCCGGAGAGGGACTCTAGAGCACAGCAGTGGGTTCCCTCAACTGGAATACACACCATCTAGTTAGTCCTGCGTGCCTATGGGCATGGCAAGCCACATATGCGGGCTCTTGGTCCAATCACTGAGAGGCGTTACTTGAATAAGGTACTCACGCTGAGGGTCACAATGTGTGTTTGTGCCCAAGGCGGCCCTCACACATGGGCGTGGCCTCATGGGCCATGCCGTTTTCTCCTACACTGAAGGTTTGACTCACTGCCAGCAGCAAGGTTTCTTGCCATGGGGAAGGAGGGGTTCTGACTTGTGCATCAGGTTCCGCCCTGTGCAGGGATTGGAGATAAGGTCTAGGTTCTGATGACTGAAAACCCAGGTTGGGAATGGATGGTGGCCTAAGGCAGTGGCGGGTCCAATGTGCTGGGTGTGCAGCCAGCTGTGTCGGTGTCTGTTGGAAGGTCTGGGCTCAGGCTATTTGCGACAGAGCATCAGTGTTTAAGGTAGCCTATGCAATTGGGGTGTTGCCGAGGGCCAAGCAGTTTGATCCTCATTTGGGGTTTCTGGGCAGCACCATAGACAAAGTTTTTCTCCTGGGAGGCAGGCGGAGTGCTTCATTGTGGCCCCAGAATTCCCAGAAGGGAGGGTTTGTGGGCCAGGAGTGTGAGGACGGAAGTCTAGGAACACAAGCTAAAGTGAGGATTGGAGCCAAGGGCAGAGCAGGCCCACTAGGCAGAGGCTGAATCAAAATCTCCTGCATCTGAAGTCAGGCTGAGGATCAGACGTTGGCTGAGGCTGGAGTATGTGTCCATGATGGCACCTTCATGAAGCGGGGGCCTCATGAGGCCAAGGAAGTTTTCACACGAAGAGTTTGGAGGTTGCCCCAAACCACCAGGTTTCCTTCTGTGGGACATTCGAGTCCTGTTGCATGGCTCCAGGACATACTATACGGAAGGACTGGAGAGCACGGTTCGAAGGATGGATCCCTGTACAGCATGCCTCGCATTACCATTGGCCATTAGCCACAAGATATGTTTGATCTGCTGCCTCTGGGGCACGCTAACCAGGGGGCTGAGTTAAAATGGCCTCTCCTGAGGATGCGTCATAATGTGCGTTTGGGTCCATGGAAACCTTGGAATGTGCTGGTTGTTCAGTGGCCCTGCGGAACTCTCCTACCTGAAGGGTTTGATACATCCCCAGTAAGTAAGCTCCCCATGTGGAGGCGAGAGAGGTTTGGTTTGGTGCCTCAGAAAAGCCCCGTGTGCTGGTCTACGAAAACAGACCTCTGAGGACGGACACATGGAAACCAGAGCTAAGGTTCAGATTAGGGCCTGGGGGCCTGTCCATTTCAACCTTCTGTCTCTGGGGACACTGTCTGAGAGTCTAAGTGGAGATAGATGCTCCGCTGGTGTCAGAGACCCCCTCTTAGTCCAGGGTGGCCTACACTATTGATGGCCTCAGGGGCCTTGGAGCTTTTCCCTAACCTGTAGGGTTGTGGTCAATGGATTGGGCACAATTTCCTTGGAGAGGGCAGGCACAATCTTTCGCTGTGGCTCCAGAGGCCCTAGCCTGGCGGTTGTGTGGGTCCAGGCTGAGGGCACAGAAGTCTGAAAACACAAACTC
Source organism: Mustela nivalis (assembly GCF_964662115.1). Classification (NCBI taxonomy): domain Eukaryota; kingdom Metazoa; phylum Chordata; class Mammalia; order Carnivora; family Mustelidae; genus Mustela; species Mustela nivalis. The sequence goes on along the minus strand of NW_028136446.1, from coordinate 203,351 downwards.
AGCTTATGAATGGCGCCTAGGGTATGGCAGGCCGGATGTACAGCCCGAGAGGGAGCTCCTTGGCCTCTGAAACAAGGGCTAGTGGGAGGCGTTCCTTCAGGCTTTTGTATCTGGATGTTGTGTCCGAGATAGCCGTGGATTGGAGGGGTGGCCTCAGGGACTGTGGACGAGTATCCCTCTCTGGGGATTTGTCCCAGCTCCCAAAAGTTTGGGGTCATTTTGTGGGAAGGGTGGAGTCGTGTTGTCTGGCTCATATGTCTCTCCAAGAAAGGGATTCCAGAGCAGAGCCCCAGGTACGGGCGGGGCGACTGGAAAACTCAAACACTGGTGAGGATTGGGTTCATAGGGGCTTGGCAAGCCCCATATGCGGGCTCTTGGCCCAGGCCCTGACAGGCCTTTCTTTGACATGGGGCTCATGCTGAGGGTCAGAGTGTGAATTTGTGCCCAAGCAGCACTCAAGTTTGGGCGTGGCATCAGGGACCAGGAAGGTTTCTCCCACCCTGAAGGTGTGACTCCATGCCAAGAGCAAGCTTTACAGCCACGGGGAAGGAGGAGTTCTGTGTTGTGCTTGCGATACCCAGCTGTGTGGAGAATTGATATAATGTCTAGGTTCAGATATCTGAAAACCAAGGTTAGGAAGAGGTGACGGCATAAGACCATGGCGTGTCCGAAGTGCTGGGTGTGCGGCCAGCTGTCTCCTTGTCTGTCTGGACGTCTGGCTTCAGGCTGTGTCAGACAGAGCATGAGTGCCCAGAGCAGCCTATCCAGTTCGGGTACCGTCGAGGCCCGAGCAGGTTGATCCTCATCTGGGTTTTCTGGAGAGAGCCCCACAGGGAAACGTTTTTCTTCCCTTGGGCAGACCCTGGGCTGGGTTTTGGTTCTGGAGTTCCTAGTCCGGAGGGCTTGTTTGCCAGGAGTGTGAGGAAGGAAGTCTGAAAACACAAGCTAGCGTGAGGTTTGGGACCGATGGCACGGCAGGCCCACTCTGAGAGGCTGAATCGAGATCTCCTGCACTGAGGTCATTTCAACTCTGAGACGTGCCTCAGGCTAGAGTTTTTGTCCAGCATGGCCTCTTCCTGAATGGTGTGGGGGCCTCATGAGGCCAGGAAGGTTTGCCTACGATGGGATTTGTGAACTACTCCAAACCTCAAGGTTTCCTTCTGCACGAAAGTCGAGTGCTATTGGATGGTTCCAGGAGGACCCATACGGAAAGACTCGAGAGCAGGTGTCTAAGCATGGATGCCTGGGAACGCCACCTCATATTCCCACTCTTTAGTCAGGACAAGGCAGGCTCAATCTGCGGGCTCCTGGGTGAGCTACCCAGAGGGGAGAGTTAAAATGGACTCTCCTGAAAATGAGTCCTACTGTGGCTTGGTGGCCTGGGAGGCCTTGGAATGTGGAGGTGGCTCAGGGACTCTGCAGGATTCTCCAACCTGAGGTGTTTGACACGGCTCCAACAAGGAAGCTTCCCATGTGGAGACGAGAGAAGTTCTGTTCAGTGCCTCAGGAAAGCCCCATATCCTGTTCTTCGAACCAAAGCCTCTGAGGAGTGACACCTGGAAAACAAAGCAAGAGTTGAGATTAGGGCCTAAGGGCCTGTCGGGCTCAACCTTCTATCTCTGTTGACATCGGTGTGCATGCCTTCATGGAGGTAGCAGCTCCGCTTGTGTCCGAAGGCCCCTGTGTGTGCAGGGAGGCTCCCGGTAATGGTATGTCCTCGGGGGCCTTGAGGTTTCTCATATTCTGGAGGTGTGTGGCCAAAGGAATGGACAGAGTTTCCCAGGAGAGAGCAGGCATGGTCCTGTGTTATGGCTCCAGAGGACCCAGCCTAGAGGCTGTGTTTGCCAGGGCTGTGGGGACAGATGTCTGAAAAAGCAAACTTGGCTCAGGTAGGGGCCAAGGTAATGGCAGGCCTGATCTCCAGTCCGAGAGGGGAGATCCTCTGGATATCAAAGGAGGGCAAGTGGGAGGCAGTCGCTCAGGCTTTTGTCTCTGGGTGTTGCGTTCACAGTGGCCGTTCAGGGTAGGGGTTGCTTCAGGGGCCGAGGAAGAGCCTTCCTCTCGGGGGATTGTCCAAGCTCCCAAGTGTTTGGGTTCATTCTGTGGGAAGGGAAGAGTACTGTTTTCTGCCACAGGGGACCCCCCAGGAGAGGGACTCTAGAGCACAGCAGTGGGTTCCCTCAACTGGAATACACACCATCTAGTTAGTCCTGCGTGCCTATGGGCATGGCAAGCCACATATGCGGGCTCTTGGTCCAATCACTGAGAGGCGTTACTTGAATAAGGTACTCACGCTGAGGGTCACAATGTGTGTTTGTGCCCAAGGCGGCCCTCACACATGGGCGTGGCCTCATGGGCCATGCCGTTTTCTCCTACACTGAAGGTTTGACTCACTGCCAGCAGCAAGGTTTCTTGCCATGGGGAAGGAGGGGTTCTGACTTGTGCATCAGGTTCCGCCCTGTGCAGGGATTGGAGATAAGGTCTAGGTTCTGATGACTGAAAACCCAGGTTGGGAATGGATGGTGGCCTAAGGCAGTGGCGGGTCCAATGTGCTGGGTGTGCAGCCAGCTGTGTCGGTGTCTGTTGGAAGGTCTGGGCTCAGGCTATTTGCGACAGAGCATCAGTGTTTAAGGTAGCCTATGCAATTCGGGTGTTGCCGAGGGCCAAGCAGTTTGATCCTCATTTGGGGTTTCTGGGCAGCACCATAGAAAAAGTTTTTCTCCTGGGAGGCAGGCGGAGTGCTGCATTGTGGCCCCAGAATTCCCAGAAGGGAGGGTTTGTGGGCCAGGAGTGTGAGGACGGAAGTCTAGGAACACAAGCTAAAGTGAGGATTGGAGCCAAGGGCAGAGCAGGCCCACTAGGCAGAGGCTGAATCAAAATCTCCTGCATCTGAAGTCAGGCTGAGGATCAGACGTTGGCTGAGGCTGGAGTATGTGTCCATGATGGCACCTTCATGAAGCGGGGGCCTCATGAGGCCAAGGAAGTTTTCCCACGCTGAGTTTGGAGGTTGCCCCAAACCACCAGGTTTCCTTCTGTGGGACATTCGAGTCCTGTTGCATGGCTCCAGGACATACCATACGGAAGGACTGGAGAGCACGGTTCGAAGGATGGATCCCTGAACAGCATGCCTCGCATTCCCATTGGCCATTAGCCACAAGATATGTTTGATCTGCTGCCTCTGGGGCACGCTAACCAGGGGGCTGAGTTGAAATGGCCTCTCCTGAGGATGCGTCATAATGTGCGTTTGGGTCCATGGAAACCTTGGAATGTGCTGGTTGTTCAGTGGCCCTGCGGAACTCTCCTACCTGAAGGGTTTGATACATCCCCAGTAAGTAAGCTCCCCATGTGGAGACGAGAGAGGTTTGGTTTGGTGCCTCAGAAAAGCCCCGTGTGCTGGTCTACGAAAACAGACCTCTGAGGACGGACACATGGAAACCAGAGCTAAGGTTCAGATTAGGGCCTGGGGGCCTGTCCATTTTAACCTTCTGTCTCTGGGGACACTGTCTGAGAGTCTAAGTGGAGATAGATGCTCCGCTGGTGTCACAGAGCCCCTCTTAGTCCAGGGTGGCCTACACTATTGATGGCCTCAGGGGCCTTGGAGCTTTTCCCTAATCTGTAGGGTTGTGGTCAATGGATTGGGCACAATTTCCTTGGAGAGGGCAGGCACAATCTTTCGCTGTGGCTCCAGAGGCCCTAGCCTGGCGGTTGTGTGGGTCCAGGCTGAGGGCACAGAAGTCTGAAAACACAAACTCAGCTTATGAGTGGCGCCTAGGGTATGGCAGGCCGGATGTACAGCCCGAGAGGGAGCTCCTGGGCCTCTGAAACAAGGGCGAGTGGGAGGCGTTCCTTCAGGCTTTTGTCTCTGGATGTTGTGTCCGGGATAGCCGTGGATTGGAGGGGTGGCCTTAGGGACTGTGGACGAGTATCCCTGTCTGGGGATATGTCCCAGCTCCCCAGAGTTTGGGGTCATTTTGTGGGAAGGGTGGAAAAGTGTTGTCTGGCTCATGTGTCTCTCCAAGAAAGGGATTCCAGAGCAGAGCCCCAGGTACGGGCGGGGCGACTGGAAAACTCAAACACTGGTGAGGATTGGGTGCATAGGGGCTTGGCAAGCCCCATATGCGGGCTCTTGGCCCAGGCCCTGACAGGCCTTTCTTTGACATGGGGCTCATGCTGAGGGTCAGAGTGTGAATTTGTGCCCAAGCAGCACTCAAGTTTGGGCGTGGCATCAGGGACCAGGAAGGTTTCTCCCACCCTGAAGGTGTGACTCCATGCCAAGAGCAAGCTTTACAGCCACGGGGAAGGAGGAGTTCTGTGTTGTGCTTGCGATACCCAGCTGTGTGGAGAATTGATATAATGTCTAGGTTCAGATATCTGAAAACCAAGGTTAGGAAGAGATGACGGCATAAGACCATGGCGTGTCCGAAGTGCTGGGTGTGCGGCCAGCTGTCTCCTTGTCTGTCTGGACGTCTGGCTTCAGGCTGTGTCAGACAGAGCATGAGTGCCCAGAGCAGCCTATCCAGTTCGGGTACCGTCGAGGCCCGAGCAGGTTGATCCTCATCTGGGTTTTCTGGAGAGAGCCCCACAGAGAAACGTTTTTCTTCCCTTGGGCAGACCCTGGGCTGGGTTGTGGTTCCGGAGTTCCTAGTCCGGAGGGCTTGTTTGCCAGGAGTGTGAGGAAGGAAGTCTGAAAACACAAGCTAGCGTGAGGTTTGGGACCGATGGCACGGCAGGCCCACTCTGAGAGGCTGAATCGAGATCTCCTGCACTGAGGTCATTTCAACTCTGAGACGTGCCTCAGGCTAGAGTTTTTGTCCAGCATGGCCTCTTCCTGAATGGTGTGGGGGCCTCATGAGGCCAGGAAGGTTTGCCTACGATGGGATTTGTGAACTACTCCAAACCTCAAGGTTTCCTTCTGCACGAAAGTCGAGTGCTATTGGATGGTTCCAGGAGGCCCCATACGGAAAGACTCGAGAGCAGGTGTCTAAGCATGGATGCCTGGGAACGCCACCTCATATTCCCACTCTTTCGTCAGGACAAGGCAGGCTCAATCTGCGGGCTCCTGGGTGAGCTACCCAGAGGGGAGAGTTGAAATGGACTCTCCTGAAGATGAGTCCTACTGTGGCTTGGTGGCCTGGGAGGCCTTGGAATGTGGAGGTGGCTCAGGGACTCTGCAGGATTCTCCAACCTGAGGTGTTTGACACGGCTCCAACAAGGAAGCTTCCCATGTGGAGACGAGAGAAGTTCTGTTCAGTGCCTCAGGAAAGCCCCATATCCTGTTCTTCGAACCAAAGCCTCTGAGGAGTGACACCTGGAAAACAAAGCAAGAGTTGAGATTAGGGCCTAAGGGCCTGTCCAGCTCAACCTTCTATCTCTGTTGACATCGGTGTGCATGCCTTCATGGAGGTAGCAGCTCCGCTTGTGTCCAAAGGCCCCTGTGTGTGCAGGGAGGCTCCCGGTAATGGTATGTCCTCGGGGGCCTTGAGGTTTCTCATATTCTGGAGGTGTGTGGCCAAAGGAATGGACAGAGTTTCCCAGGAGAGAGCAGGCATGGTCCTGTGGTATGGCTCCAGAGGACCCAGCCTAGAGGCTGTGTTTGCCAGGGCTGTGGGGACAGATGTCTGAAAAAGCAAACTTGGCTCAGGTAGGGGCCAAGGTAATGGCAGGCCTGATCTCCAGTCCGAGAGGGGAGATCCTCTGGATATCAAAGGAGGGCAAGTGGGAGGCAGTCGCTCAGGCTTTTGTCTCTGGGTGTTGCGTTCACAGTGGCCGTTCAGGGTAGGGGTTGCTTCAGGGGCCGAGGAAGAGCCTTCCTCTCGGGGGATTGTCCAAGCTCCCAAGTGTTTGGGTTCATTCTGTGGGAAGGGAAGAGTACTGTTTTCTGCCACAGGGGACCCCCCAGGAGAGGGACTCTAGAGCACAGCAGTGGGTTCCCTCAACTGGAATACACACCATCTAGTTAGTCCTGCGTGCCTATGGGCATGGCAAGCCACATATGCGGGCTCTTGGTCCAATCACTGAGAGGCGTTACTTGAATAAGGTACTCACGCTGAGGGTCACAATGTGTGTTTGTGCCCAAGGCGGCCCTCACACATGGGCGTGGCCTCATGGGCCATGCCGTTTTCTCCTACACTGAAGGTTTGACTCACTGCCAGCAGCAAGGTTTCTTGCCATGGGGAAGGAGGGGTTCTGACTTGTGCATCAGGTTCCGCCCTGTGCAGGGATTGGAGATAAGGTCTAGGTTCTGATGATTGAAAACCCAGGTTGGGAATGGATGGTGGCCTAAGGCAGTGGCGGGTCCAATGTGCTGGGTGTGCAGCCAGCTGTGTCGGTGTCTGTTGGAAGGTCTGGGCTCAGGCTATTTGCGACAGAGCATCAGTGTTTAAGGTAGCCAATGCAATTCGGGTGTTGCCGAGGGCCAAGCAGTTTGATCCTCATTTGGGGTTTCTGGGCAGCACCATAGACAAAGTTTTTCTCCTGGGAGGCAGGCGGAGTGCTTCATTGTGGCCCCAGAATTCCCAGAAGGGAGGGTTTGTGGGCCAGGAGTGTGAGGACGGAAGTCTAGGAACACAAGCTAAAGTGAGGATTGGAGCCAAGGGCAGAGCAGGCCCACTAGGCAGAGGCTGAATCAAAATCTCCTGCATCTGAAGTCAGGCTGAGGATCAGACGTTGGCTGAGGCTGGAGTATGTGTCCATGATGGCACCTTCATGAAGCGGGGGCCTCATGAGGCCAAGGAAGTTTTCCCACGCTGAGTTTGGAGGTTGCCCCAAACCACCAGGTTTCCTTCTGTGGGACATTCGAGTCCTGTTGCATGGCTCCAGGACATACCATACGGAAGGACTGGAGAGCACGGTTCGAAGGATGGATCCCTGTACAGCATGCCTCGCATTCCCATTGGCCATTAGCCACAAGATATGTTTGATCTGCTGCCTCTGGGGCACGCTAACCAGGGGGCTGAGTTGAAATGGCCTCTCCTGAGGATGCGTCATAATGTGCGTTTGGGTCCATGGAAACCTTGGAATGTGCTGGTTGTTCAGTGGCCCTGCGGAACTCTCCTACCTGAAGGGTTTGATACATCCCCAGTAAGTAAGCTCCTCATGTGGAGGCGAGAGGTTTGGTTTGGTGCCTCAGAAAAGCCCCGTGTGCTGGTCTACGAAAACAGACCTCTGAGGACGACACATGGAAACCAGAGCTAAGGTTCAGATTAGGGCCTGGGGGCCTGTCCATTTCAACCTTCTGTCTCTGGGGACACTGTCTGAGAGTCTAAGTGGAGATAGTTGCTCCGCTGGTGTCAGAGAGCCCCTCTTAGTCCAGGGTGGCCTACACTATTGATGACCTCAGGGGCCTTGGAGCTTTTCCCTAACCTGTAGGGTTGTGGTCAATGGATTGGGCACAATTTCCTTGGAGAGGGCAGGCACAATCTTTCGCTGTGGCTCCAGAGGCCCTAGCCTGGCGGTTGTGTGGGTCCAGGCTGAGGGCACAGAAGTCTGAAAACACAAACTCAGCTTCTGAGTGGCGCCTAGGGTATGGCAGGCCGGATGTACAGCCCGAGAGGGAGCTCCTGGGCCTCTGAAACAAGGGCGAGTGGGAGGCGTTCCTTCAGGCTTTTGTCTCTGGATGTTGTGTCCGGGATAGCCGTGGATTGGAGGGGTGGCCTCAGGGACTGTGGACGAGTATCCCTGTCTGGGGATATGTCCCAGCTCCCCAGAGTTTGGGGTCATTTTGTGGGAAGGTTGGAAAAGTGTTGTCTGGCTCATGTGTCTCTCCAAGAAAGGGATTCCAGAGCAGAGCCCCAGGTACGGGCGGGGCGACTGGAAAACTCAAACACTGGTGAGGATTGGGTGCATAGGGGCTTGGCAAGCCCCATATGCGGGCTCTTGGCCCAGGCCCTGACAGGCCTTTCTTTGACATGGGGCTCATGCTGAGGGTCAGAGTGTGAATTTGTGCCCAAGCAGCACTCAAGTTTGGGCGTGGCATCAGGGACCAGGAAGGTTTCTCCCACCCTGAAGGTGTGACTCCATGCCAAGAGCAAGCTTTACAGCCACGGGGAAGGAGTTCTGTGTTGTGCTTGCGATACCCAGCTGTGTGGAGAATTGATATAATGTCTAGGTTCAGATATCTGAAAACCAAGGTTAGGAAGAGGTGACGGCATAAGACCATGGCGTGTCCGAAGTGCTGGGTGTGCGGCCAGCTGTCTCCTTGTCTGTCTGGACGTCTGGCTTCAGGCTGTGTCAGACAGAGCATGAGTGCCCAGAGCAGCCTATCCAGTTCGGGTACCGTCGAGGCCCGAGCAGGTTGATCCTCATCTGGGTTTTCTGGAGAGAGCCCCACAGGGAAACGTTTTTCTTCCCTTGGGCAGACCCTGGGCTGGGTTGTGGTTCTGGAGTTCCTAGTCCGGAGGGCTTGTTTGCCAGGAGTGTGAGGAAGGAAGTCTGAAAACACAAGCTAGCGTGAGGTTTGGGACCGATGGCACGGCAGGCCCACTCTGAGAGGCTGAATCGAGATCTCCTGCACTGAGGTCATTTCAACTCTGAGACGTGCCTCAGGCTAGAGTTTTTGTCCAGCATGGCCTCTTCCTGAATGGTGTGGGGGCCTCATGAGGCCAGGAAGGTTTGCCTACGATGGGATTTGTGAACTACTCCAAACCTCAAGGTTTCCTTCTGCACGAAAGTCGAGTGCTATTGGATGGTTCCAGGAGGCCCCATACGGAAAGACTCGAGAGCAGGTGTCTAAGCATGGATGCCTGGGAACGCCACCTCATATTCCCACTCTTTAGTCAGGACAAGGCAGGCTCAATCTGCGGGCTCCTGGGTGAGCTACCCAGAGGGGAGAGTTGAAATGGACTCTCCTGAAGATGAGTCCTACTGTGGCTTGGTGGCCTGGGAGACCTTGGAATGTGGAGGTGGCTCAGGGACTCTGCAGGATTCTCCAACCTGAGGTGTTTGACATGGCTCCAACAAGGAAGCTTCCCATGTGGAGACGAGAGAAGTTCTGTTCAGTGCCTCAGGAAAGCCCCATATCCTGTTCTTCGAACCAAAGCCTCTGAGGAGTGACACCTGGAAAACAAAGCAAGAGTTGAGATTAGGGCCTAAGGGCCTGTCGGGCTCAACCTTCTATCTCTGTTGACATCGGTGTGCATGCCTTCATGGAGGTAGCATCTCAGCTTGTGTCCGAAGGCCCCTGTGTGTGCAGGGAGGCTCCCGGTAATGGTATGTCCTCGGGGGCCTTGAGGTTTCTCATATTCTGGAGGTGTGTGGCCAAAGGAATGGACAGAGTTTCCCAGGAGAGAGCAGGCATGGTCCTGTGTTATGGCTCCAGAGGACCCAGCCTAGAGGCTGTGTTTGCCAGGGCTGTGGGGACAGATGTCTGAAAAAGCAAACTTGGCTCAGGTAGGGGCCAAGGTAATGGCAGGCCTGATCTCCAGTCCGAGAGGGGAGATCCTCTGGATATCAAAGGAGGGCAAGTGGGAGGCAGTCGCTCAGGCTTTTGTCTCTGGGTGTTGCGTTCACAGTGGCCGTTCAGGGTAGGGGTTGCTTCAGGGGCCGAGGAAGAGCCTTCCTCTCGGGGGATTGTCCAAGCTCCCAAGTGTTTGGGTTCATTCTGTGGGAAGGGAAGAGTACTGTTTTCTGCCACAGGGGACCCCCCAGGAGAGGGACTCTAGAGCACAGCAGTGGGTTCCCTCAACTGGAATACACACCATCTAGTTAGTCCTGCGTGCCTATGGGCATGGCAAGCCACATATGCGGGCTCTTGGTCCAATCACTGAGAGGCGTTACTTGAATAAGGTACTCACGCTGAGGGTCACAATGTGTGTTTGTGCCCAAGGCGGCCCTCACACATGGGCGTGGCCTCATGGGCCATGCCGTTTTCTCCTACACTGAAGGTTTGACTCACTGCCAGCAGCAAGGTTTCTTGCCATGGGGAAGGAGGGGTTCTGACTTGTGCATCAGGTTCCGCCCTGTGCAGGGATTGGAGATAAGGTCTAGGTTCTGATGATTGAAAACCCAGGTTGGGAATGGATGGTGGCCTAAGGCAGTGGCGGGTCCAATGTGCTGGGTGTGCAGCCAGCTGTGTCGGTGTCTGTTGGAAGGTCTGGGCTCAGGCTATTTGCGACAGAGCATCAGTGTTTAAGGTAGCCAATGCAATTCGGGTGTTGCCGAGGGCCAAGCAGTTTGATCCTCATTTGGGGTTTCTGGGCAGCACCATAGACAAAGTTTTTCTCCTGGGAGGCAGGCGGAGTGCTTCATTGTGGCCCCAGAATTCCCAGAAGGGAGGGTTTGTGGGCCAGGAGTGTGAGGACGGAAGTCTAGGAACACAAGCTAAAGTGAGGATTGGAGCCAAGGGCAGAGCAGGCCCACTAGGCAGAGGCTGAATCAAAATCTCCTGCATCTGAAGTCAGGCTGAGGATCAGACGTTGGCTGAGGCTGGAGTATGTGTCCATGATGGCACCTTCATGAAGCGGGGGCCTCATGAGGCCAAGGAAGTTTTCCCACGCTGAGTTTGGAGGTTGCCCCAAACCACCAGGTTTCCTTCTGTGGGACATTCGAGTCCTGTTGCATGGCTCCAGGACATACCATACGGAAGGACTGGAGAGCACGGTTCGAAGGATGGATCCCTGTACAGCATGCCTCGCATTCCCATTGGCCATTAGCCACAAGATATGTTTGATCTGCTGCCTCTGGGGCACGCTAACCAGGGGGCTGAGTTGAAATGGCCTCTCCTGAGGATGCGTCATAATGTGCGTTTGGGTCCATGGAAACCTTGGAATGTGCTGGTTGTTCAGTGGCCCTGCGGAACTCTCCTACCTGAAGGGTTTGATACATCCCCAGTAAGTAAGCTCCTCATGTGGAGGCGAGAGGTTTGGTTTGGTGCCTCAGAAAAGCCCCGTGTGCTGGTCTACGAAAACAGACCTCTGAGGACGGACACATGGAAACCAGAGCTAAGGTTCAGATTAGGGCCTGGGGGCCTGTCCATTTCAACCTTCTGTCTCTGGGGACACTGTCTGAGAGTCTAAGTGGAGATAGTTGCTCCGCTGGTGTCAGAGAGCCCCTCTTAGTCCAGGGTGGCCTACACTATTGATGACCTCAGGGGCCTTGGAGCTTTTCCCTAACCTGTAGGGTTGTGGTCAATGGATTGGGCACAATTTCCTTGGAGAGGGCAGGCACAATCTTTCGCTGTGGCTCCAGAGGCCCTAGCCTGGCGGTTGTGTGGGTCCAGGCTGAGGGCACAGAAGTCTGAAAACACAAACTCAGCTTCTGAGTGGCGCCTAGGGTATGGCAGGCCGGATGTACAGCCCGAGAGGGAGCTCCTGGGCCTCTGAAACAAGGGCGAGTGGGAGGCGTTCCTTCAGGCTTTTGTCTCTGGATGTTGTGTCCGGGATAGCCGTGGATTGGAGGGGTGGCCTCAGGGACTGTGGACGAGTATCCCTGTCTGGGGATATGTCCCAGCTCCCCAGAGTTTGGGGTCATTTTGTGGGAAGGTTGGAAAAGTGTTGTCTGGCTCATGTGTCTCTCCAAGAAAGGGATTCCAGAGCAGAGCCCCAGGTACGGGCGGGGCGACTGGAAAACTCAAACACTGGTGAGGATTGGGTGCATAGGGGCTTGGCAAGCCCCATATGCGGGCTCTTGGCCCAGGCCCTGACAGGCCTTTCTTTGACATGGGGCTCATGCTGAGGGTCAGAGTGTGAATTTGTGCCCAAGCAGCACTCAAGTTTGGGCGTGGCATCAGGGACCAGGAAGGTTTCTCCCACCCTGAAGGTGTGACTCCATGCCAAGAGCAAGCTTTACAGCCACGGGGAAGGAGTTCTGTGTTGTGCTTGCGATACCCAGCTGTGTGGAGAATTGATATAATGTCTAGGTTCAGATATCTGAAAACCAAGGTTAGGAAGAGGTGACGGCATAAGACCATGGCGTGTCCGAAGTGCTGGGTGTGCGGCCAGCTGTCTCCTTGTCTGTCTGGACGTCTGGCTTCAGGCTGTGTCAGACAGAGCATGAGTGCCCAGAGCAGCCTATCCAGTTCGGGTACCGTCGAGGCCCGAGCAGGTTGATCCTCATCTGGGTTTTCTGGAGAGAGCCCCACAGGGAAACGTTTTTCTTCCCTTGGGCAGACCCTGGGCTGGGTTGTGGTTCTGGAGTTCCTAGTCCGGAGGGCTTGTTTGCCAGGAGTGTGAGGAAGGAAGTCTGAAAACACAAGCTAGCGTGAGGTTTGGGACCGATGGCACGGCAGGCCCACTCTGAGAGGCTGAATCGAGATCTCCTGCACTGAGGTCATTTCAACTCTGAGACGTGCCTCAGGCTAGAGTTTTTGTCCAGCATGGCCTCTTCCTGAATGGTGTGGGGGCCTCATGAGGCCAGGAAGGTTTGCCTACGATGGGATTTGTGAACTACTCCAAACCTCAAGGTTTCCTTCTGCACGAAAGTCGAGTGCTATTGGATGGTTCCAGGAGGCCCCATACGGAAAGACTCGAGAGCAGGTGTCTAAGCATGGATGCCTGGGAACGCCACCTCATATTCCCACTCTTTCGTCAGGACAAGGCAGGCTCAATCTGCGGGCTCCTGGGTGAGCTACCCAGAGGGGAGAGTTGAAATGGACTCTCCTGAAGATGAGTCCTACTGTGGCTTGGTGGCCTGGGAGGCCTTGGAATGTGGAGGTGGCTCAGGGACTCTGCAGGATTCTCCAACCTGAGGTGTTTGACACGGCTCCAACAAGGAAGCTTCCCATGTGGAGACGAGAGAAGTTCTGTTCAGTGCCTCAGGAAAGCCCCATATCCTGTTCTTCGAACCAAAGCCTCTGAGGAGTGACACCTGGAAAACAAAGCAAGAGTTGAGATTAGGGCCTAAGGGCCTGTCGGGCTCAACCTTCTATCTCTGTTGACATCGGTGTGCATGCCTTCATGGAGGTAGCATCTCAGCTTGTGTCCGAAGGCCCCTGTGTGTGCAGGGAGGCTCCCGGTAATGGTATGTCCTCGGGGGCCTTGAGGTTTCTCATATTCTGGAGGTGTGTGGCCAAAGGAATGGACAGAGTTTCCCAGGAGAGAGCAGGCATGGTCCTGTGTTATGGCTCCAGAGGACCCAGCCTAGAGGCTGTGTTTGCCAGGGCTGTGGGGACAGATGTCTGAAAAAGCAAACTTGGCTCAGGTAGGGGCCAAGGTAATGGCAGGCCTGATCTCCAGTCCGAGAGGGGAGATCCTCTGGATATCAAAGGAGGGCAAGTGGGAGGCAGTCGCTCAGGCTTTTGTCTCTGGGTGTTGCGTTCACAGTGGCCGTTCAGGGTAGGGGTTGCTTCAGGGGCCGAGGAAGAGCCTTCCTCTCGGGGGATTGTCCAAGCTCCCAAGTGTTTGGGTTCATTCTGTGGGAAGGGAAGAGTACTGTTTTCTGCCACAGGGGACCCCCCAGGAGAGGGACTCTAGAGCACAGCAGTGGGTTCCCTCAACTGGAATACACACCATCTAGTTAGTCCTGCGTGCCTATGGGCATGGCAAGCCACATATGCGGGCTCTTGGTCCAATCACTGAGAGGCGTTACTTGAATAAGGTACTCACGCTGAGGGTCACAATGTGTGTTTGTGCCCAAGGCGGCCCTCACACATGGGCGTGGCCTCATGGGCCATGCCGTTTTCTCCTACACTGAAGGTTTGACTCACTGCCAGCAGCAAGGTTTCTTGCCATGGGGAAGGAGGGGTTCTGACTTGTGCATCAGGTTCCGCCCTGTGCAGGGATTGGAGATAAGGTCTAGGTTCTGATGATTGAAAACCCAGGTTGGGAATGGATGGTGGCCTAAGGCAGTGGCGGGTCCAATGTGCTGGGTGTGCAGCCAGCTGTGTCGGTGTCTGTTGGAAGGTCTGGGCTCAGGCTATTTGCGACAGAGCATCAGTGTTTAAGGTAGCCAATGCAATTCGGGTGTTGCCGAGGGCCAAGCAGTTTGATCCTCATTTGGGGTTTCTGGGCAGCACCATAGACAAAGTTTTTCTCCTGGGAGGCAGGCGGAGTGCTTCATTGTGGCCCCAGAATTCCCAGAAGGGAGGGTTTGTGGGCCAGGAGTGTGAGGACGGAAGTCTAGGAACACAAGCTAAAGTGAGGATTGGAGCCAAGGGCAGAGCAGGCCCACTAGGCAGAGGCTGAATCAAAATCTCCTGCATCTGAAGTCAGGCTGAGGATCAGACGTTGGCTGAGGCTGGAGTATGTGTCCATGATGGCACCTTCATGAAGCGGGGGCCTCATGAGGCCAAGGAAGTTTTCCCACGCTGAGTTTGGAGGTTGCCCCAAACCACCAGGTTTCCTTCTGTGGGACATTCGAGTCCTGTTGCATGGCTCCAGGACATACCATACGGAAGGACTGGAGAGCACGGTTCGAAGGATGGATCCCTGTACAGCATGCCTCGCATTCCCATTGGCCATTAGCCACAAGATATGTTTGATCTGCTGCCTCTGGGGCACGCTAACCAGGGGGCTGAGTTGAAATGGCCTCTCCTGAGGATGCGTCATAATGTGCGTTTGGGTCCATGGAAACCTTGGAATGTGCTGGTTGTTCAGTGGCCCTGCGGAACTCTCCTACCTGAAGGGTTTGATACATCCCCAGTAAGTAAGCTCCTCATGTGGAGGCGAGAGGTTTGGTTTGGTGCCTCAGAAAAGCCCCGTGTGCTGGTCTACGAAAACAGACCTCTGAGGACGGACACATGGAAACCAGAGCTAAGGTTCAGATTAGGGCCTGGGGGCCTGTCCATTTCAACCTTCTGTCTCTGGGGACACTGTCTGAGAGTCTAAGTGGAGATAGTTGCTCCGCTGGTGTCAGAGAGCCCCTCTTAGTCCAGGGTGGCCTACACTATTGATGACCTCAGGGGCCTTGGAGCTTTTCCCTAACCTGTAGGGTTGTGGTCAATGGATTGGGCACAATTTCCTTGGAGAGGGCAGGCACAATCTTTCGCTGTGGCTCCAGAGGCCCTAGCCTGGCGGTTGTGTGGGTCCAGGCTGAGGGCACAGAAGTCTGAAAAAACAAACTCAGCTTCTGAGTGGCGCCTAGGGTATGGCAGGCCGGATGTACAGCCCGAGAGGGAGCTCCTGGGCCTCTGAAACAAGGGCGAGTGGGAGGCGTTCCTTCAGGCTTTTGTCTCTGGATGTTGTGTCCGGGATAGCCGTGGATTGGAGGGGTGGCCTCAGGGACTGTGGACGAGTATCCCTGTCTGGGGATATGTCCCAGCTCCCCAGAGTTTGGGGTCATTTTGTGGGAAGGTTGGAAAAGTGTTGTCTGGCTCATGTGTCTCTCCAAGAAAGGGATTCCAGAGCAGAGCCCCAGGTACGGGCGGGGCGACTGGAAAACTCAAACACTGGTGAGGATTGGGTGCATAGGGGCTTGGCAAGCCCCATATGCGGGCTCTTGGCCCAGGCCCTGACAGGCCTTTCTTTGACATGGGGCTCATGCTGAGGGTCAGAGTGTGAATTTGTGCCCAAGCAGCACTCAAGTTTGGGCGTGGCATCAGGGACCAGGAAGGTTTCTCCCACCCTGAAGGTGTGACTCCATGCCAAGAGCAAGCTTTACAGCCACGGGGAAGGAGTTCTGTGTTGTGCTTGCGATACCCAGCTGTGTGGAGAATTGATATAATGTCTAGGTTCAGATATCTGAAAACCAAGGTTAGGAAGAGGTGACGGCATAAGACCATGGCGTGTCCGAAGTGCTGGGTGTGCGGCCAGCTGTCTCCTTGTCTGTCTGGACGTCTGGCTTCAGGCTGTGTCAGACAGAGCATGAGTGCCCAGAGCAGCCTATCCAGTTCGGGTACCGTCGAGGCCCGAGCAGGTTGATCCTCATCTGGGTTTTCTGGAGAGAGCCCCACAGGGAAACGTTTTTCTTCCCTTGGGCAGACCCTGGGCTGGGTTGTGGTTCTGGAGTTCCTAGTCCGGAGGGCTTGTTTGCCAGGAGTGTGAGGAAGGAAGTCTGAAAACACAAGCTAGCGTGAGGTTTGGGACCGATGGCACGGCAGGCCCACTCTGAGAGGCTGAATCGAGATCTCCTGCACTGAGGTCATTTCAACTCTGAGACGTGCCTCAGGCTAGAGTTTTTGTCCAGCATGGCCTCTTCCTGAATGGTGTGGGGGCCTCATGAGGCCAGGAAGGTTTGCCTACGATGGGATTTGTGAACTACTCCAAACCTCAAGGTTTCCTTCTGCACGAAAGTCGAGTGCTATTGGATGGTTCCAGGAGGCCCCATACGGAAAGACTCGAGAGCAGGTGTCTAAGCATGGATGCCTGGGAACGCCACCTCATATTCCCACTCTTTCGTCAGGACAAGGCAGGCTCAATCTGCGGGCTCCTGGGTGAGCTACCCAGAGGGGAGAGTTGAAATGGACTCTCCTGAAGATGAGTCCTACTGTGGCTTGGTGGCCTGGGAGGCCTTGGAATGTGGAGGTGGCTCAGGGACTCTGCAGGATTCTCCAACCTGAGGTGTTTGACACGGCTCCAACAAGGAAGCTTCCCATGTGGAGACGAGAGAAGTTCTGTTCAGTGCCTCAGGAAAGCCCCATATCCTGTTCTTCGAACCAAAGCCTCTGAGGAGTGACACCTGGAAAACAAAGCAAGAGTTGAGATTAGGGCCTAAGGGCCTGTCGGGCTCAACCTTCTATCTCTGTTGACATCGGTGTGCATGCCTTCATGGAGGTAGCATCTCAGCTTGTGTCCGAAGGCCCCTGTGTGTGCAGGGAGGCTCCCGGTAATGGTATGTCCTCGGGGGCCTTGAGGTTTCTCATATTCTGGAGGTGTGTGGCCAAAGGAATGGACAGAGTTTCCCAGGAGAGAGCAGGCATGGTCCTGTGGTATGGCTCCAGAGGACCCAGCCTAGAGGCTGTGTTTGCCAGGGCTGTGGGGACAGATGTCTGAAAAAGCAAACTTGGCTCAGGTAGGGGCCAAGGTAATGGCAGGCCTGATCTCCAGTCCGAGAGGGGAGATCTCTGGATATCAAAGGAGGGCAAGTGGGAGGCAGTCGCTCAGGCTTTTGTCTCTGGGTGTTGCGTTCACAGTGGCCGTTCAGGGTAGGGGTTGCTTCAGGGGCCGAGGAAGAGCCTTCCTCTCGGGGGATTGTCCAAGCTCCCAAGTGTTTGGGTTCATTCTGTGGGAAGGGAAGAGTACTGTTTTCTGCCACAGGGGACCCCCCAGGAGAGGGACTCTAGAGCACAGCAGTGGGTTCCCTCAACTGGAATACACACCATCTAGTTAGTCCTGCGTGCCTATGGGCATGGCAAGCCACATATGCGGGCTCTTGGTCCAATCACTGAGAGGCGTTACTTGAATAAGGTACTCACGCTGAGGGTCACAATGTGTGTTTGTGCCCAAGGCGGCCCTCACACATGGGCGTGGCCTCATGGGCCATGCCGTTTTCTCCTACACTGAAGGTTTGACTCACTGCCAGCAGCAAGGTTTCTTGCCATGGGGAAGGAGGGGTTCTGACTTGTGCATCAGGTTCCGCCCTGTGCAGGGATTGGAGATAAGGTCTAGGTTCTGATGACTGAAAACCCAGGTTGGGAATGGATGGTGGCCTAAGGCAGTGGCGGGTCCAATGTGCTGGGTGTGCAGCCAGCTGTGTCGGTGTCTGTTGGAAGGTCTGGGCTCAGGCTATTTGCGACAGAGCATCAGTGTTTAAGGTAGCCTATGCAATTGGGGTGTTGCCGAGGGCCAAGCAGTTTGATCCTCATTTGGGGTTTCTGGGCAGCACCATAGACAAAGTTTTTCTCCTGGGAGGCAGGCAGAGTGCTGCATTGTGGCCCCAGAATTCCCAGAAGGGAGGGTTTGTGGGCCAGGAGTGTGAGGACGGAAGTCTAGGAACACAAGCTAAAGTGAGGATTGGAGCCAAGGGCAGAGCAGGCCCACTAGGCAGAGGCTGAATCAAAATCTCCTGCATCTGAAGTCAGGCTGAGGATCAGACGTTGGCTGAGGCTGGAGTATGTGTCCATGATGGCACCTTCATGAAGCGGGGGCCTCATGAGGCCTAGGAAGTTTTCCCACGCTGAGTTTGGAGGTTGCCCCAAACCACCAGGTTTCCTTCTGTGGGACATTCGAGTCCTGTTGCATGGCTCCAGGACATACCATACGGAAGGACTGGAGAGCACGGTTCGAAGGAAGGATCCCTGAACAGCATGCCTCGCATTCCCATTGGCCATTAGCCACAAGATATGTTTGATCTGCTGCCTCTGGGGCACGCTAAACAGGGGGCTGAGTTGAAATGGCCTCTCCTGAGGATGCGTCATAATGTGCGTTTGGGTCCATGGAAACCTTGGAATGTGCTGGTTGTTCAGTGGCCCTGCGGAACTCTCCTACCTGAAGGGTTTGATACATCCCCAGTAAGTAAGCTCCCCATGTGGAGGCGAGAGAGGTTTGGTTTGGTGCCTCAGAAAAGCCCCGGGTGCTGGTCTATGAAAACAGACCTCTGAGGACGGACACATGGAAACCAAAGCTAAGGTTCAGATTAGGGCCTGGGGGCCTGTCCATTTCAACCCTCTGTCTCTGGGCACACTGTCTGAGAGTCTAAGTGGAGATAGTTGCTCCGCTGGTGTCAGAGAGCCCCTCTTAGTCCAGGGTGGCCTACACTATTGATGGCCTCAGGGGCCTTGGAGCTGTTCCCTAACCTGTAGGGTTGTGGTCAATGGATTGGGCACAATTTCCTTGGAGAGGGCAGGCACAATCTTTCGCTGTGGCTCCAAAGGCCCTAGCCTGGCGGTTGTGTGGGTCCAGGCTGAGGGCACAGAAATCTGAAAACACAAACTCAGCTTATGAGTGGCGCCTAGGGTATGGCAGGCCGGATGTACAGCCCGAGAGGGAGCTCCTGGGCCTCTGAAACAAGGGCGAGTGGGAGGCGTTCCTTCAGGCTTTTGTCTCTGGATGTTGTGTCCGGGATAGCCGTGGATTGGAGGGGTGGCCTCAGGGACTGTGGACGAGTATCCCTGTCTGGGGATATGTCCCAGCTCCCAAGAGTTTGGGGTCATTTTGTGGGAAGGGTGGAAAAGTGTTGTCTGGCTCATGTGTCTCTCCAAGAAAGGGATTCCAGAGCAGAGCCCCAGGTACGGGCGGGGCGACTGGAAAACTCAAACACTGGTGTGGATTGGGTGCATAGGGGCTTGGCAAGCCCCATATGCGGGCTCTTGGCCCAGGCCCTGACAGGCCTTTCTTTGACATGGGGCTCATGCTGAGGGTCAGAGTGTGAATTTGTGCCCAAGCAGCACTCAAGTTTGGGCGTGGCATCAGGGACCAGGTAGGTTTCTCCCACCCTGAAGGTGTGACTCCATGCCAAGAGCAAGCTTTACAGCCACGGGGAAGGAGGAGTTCTGTGTTGTGCTTGCGATACCCAGCTGTGTGGAGAATTGATATAATGTCTAGGTTCATATATCTGAAAACCAAGGTTAGGAAGAGATGACGGCATAAGACCATGGCGTGTCCGAAGTGCTGGGTGTGCGGCCAGCTGTCTCCTTGTCTGTCTGGACGTCTGGCTTCAGGCTGTGTCAGACAGAGCATGAGTGCCCAGAGCATCCTATCCAGTTCGGGTACCGTCGAGGCCCGAGCAGGTTGATCCTCATCTGGGTTTTCTGGAGAGGGCCCCACAGGGAAACGTTTTTCTTCCCTTGGGCAGACCCTGGGCTGGGTTGTGGTTCCGGAGTTCCTAGTCCGGAGGGCTTGTTTGCCAGGAGTGTGAGGAAGGAAGTCTGAAAACACAAGCTAGCGTGAGGTTTGGGACCAATGGCACGGCAGGCCCACTCTGAGAGGCTGAATCGAGATCTCCTGCACTGAGGTCATTTCAACTCTGAGACGTGCCTCAGGCTAGAGTTTTTGTCCAGCATGGCCTCTTCCTGAATGGTGTGGGGGCCTCATGAGGCCAGGAAGGTTTGCCTACGATGGGATTTGTGAACTACTCCAAACCTCAAGGTTTCCTTCTGCACGAAAGTCGAGTGCTATTGGATGGTTCCAGGAGGCCCCATACGGAAAGACTCGAGAGCAGGTGTCTAAGCATGGATGCCTGGGAACGCCACCTCATATTCCCACTCTTTAGTCAGGACAAGGCAGGCTCAATTTGCGGGCAACTGGGTGAGCTACCCAGAGGGGAGAGTTGAAATGGACTCTCCTGAAGATGAGTCCTACTGTGGCTTGGTGGCCTGGGAGACCTTGGAATGTGGAGGTGGCTCAGGGACTCTGCAGGATTCTCCAACCTGAGGTGTTTGACACGGCTCCAACAAGGAAGCTTCCCATGTGGAGACGAGAGAAGTTCTGTTCAGTGCCTCAGGGAAGCCCCATATCCTGTTCTTCGAACCAAAGCCTCTGAGGAGTGACACCTGGAAAACAAAGCAAGAGTTGAGATTAGGGCCTAAGGGCCTGTCCAGCTCAACCTTCTATCTCTGTTGACATCGGTGTGCATGCCTTCATGGAGGTAGCAGCTCCGCTTGTGTCCAAAGGCCCCTGTGTGTGCAGGGAGGCTCCCGGTAATGGTATGTCCTCGGGGGCCTTGAGGTTTCTCATATTCTGGAGGTGTGTGGCCAAAGGAATGGACAGAGTTTCCCAGGAGAGAGCAGGCATGGTCCTGTGGTATGGCTCCAGAGGACCCAGCCTAGAGGCTGTGTTTGCCAGGGCTGTGGGGACAGATGTCTGAAAAAGCAAACTTGGCTCAGGTAGGGGCCAAGGTAATGGCAGGCCTGATCTCCAGTCCGAGAGGGGAGATCCTCTGGATATCAAAGGAGGGCAAGTGGGAGGCAGTCGCTCAGGCTTTTGTCTCTGGGTGTTGCGTTCACAGTGGCCGTTCAGGGTAGGGGTTGCTTCAGGGGCCGAGGAAGAGCCTTCCTCTCGGGGGATTGTCCAAGCTCCCAAGTGTTTGGGTTCATTCTGTGGGAAGGGAAGAGTACTGTTTTCTGCCACAGGGGACCCCCCAGGAGAGGGACTCTAGAGCACAGCAGTGGGTTCCCTCAACTGGAATACACACCATCTAGTTAGTCCTGCGTGCCTATGGGCATGGCAAGCCACATATGCGGGCTCTTGGTCCAATCACTGAGAGGCGTTACTTGAATAAGGTACTCACGCTGAGGGTCACAATGTGTGTTTGTGCCCAAGGCGGCCCTCACACATGGGCGTGGCCTCATGGGCCATGCCGTTTTCTCCTACACTGAAGGTTTGACTCACTGCCAGCAGCAAGGTTTCTTGCCATGGGGAAGGAGGTGTTCTGACTTGTGCATAAGGTTCCGCCCTGTGCAGGGATTGGAGATAAGGTCTAGGTTCTGATGACTGAAAACCCAGGTTGG
The DNA here is from genome assembly GCF_964662115.1 of Mustela nivalis. Taxonomy (NCBI): domain Eukaryota; kingdom Metazoa; phylum Chordata; class Mammalia; order Carnivora; family Mustelidae; genus Mustela; species Mustela nivalis. The sequence continues at coordinate 182,095 of NW_028136446.1, read as the reverse complement.
GAATGGATGGTGGCCTAAGGCAGTGGCGGGTCCAATGTGCTGGGTGTGCAGCCAGCTGTGTCGATGTCTGTTGGAATGTCTGGACTCAGGCTATTTGCGACAGAGCATCAGTGTTTAAGGTAGCATATGCAATTCGGGTGTTGCCGAGGGCCAAGCAGTTTGATCCTCATTTGGGGTTTCTGGGCAGCACCATAGACAAAGTTTTTCTCCTGGGAGGCAGGCGGAGTGCTTCATTGTGGCCCCAGAATTCCCAGAAGGGAGGGTTTGTGGGCCAGGAGTGTGAGGACGGAAGTCTAGGAACACAAGCTAAAGTGAGGATTGGAGCCAAGGGCAGAGCAGGCCCACTAGGCAGAGGCTGAATCAAAATCTCCTGCATCTGAAGTCAGGCTGAGGATCAGACGTTGGCTGAGGCTGGAGTATGTGTCCATGATGGCACCTTCATAGAGCGGGGGCCTCCTGAGGCCAAGGAAGTTTTCCCACGCTGAGTTTGGAGGTTGCCCCAAACCACCAGGTTTCCTTCTGTGGGACATTCGAGTCCTGTTGCATGGCTCCAGGACATACCATACGGAAGGACTGGAGAGCACGGTTCGAAGGATGGATCCCTGTACAGCATGCCTCGCATTCCCATTGGCCATTAGCCACAAGATATGTTTGATCTGCTGCCTCTGGGGCACGCTAACCAGGGGGCTGAGTTGAAATGGCCTCTCCTGAGGATGCGTCATAATGTGCGTTTGGGTCCATGGAAACCTTGGAATGTGCTGGTTGTTCAGTGGCCCTGCGGAACTCTCCTACCTGAAGGGTTTGATACATCCCCAGTAAGTAAGCTCCCCATGTGGAGGCGAGAGAGGTTTGGTTTGGTGCCTCAGAAAAGCCCCGTGTGCTGGTCTACGAAAACAGACCTCTGAGGACGGACACATGGAAACCAGAGCTAAGGTTCAGATTAGGGCCTGGGGGCCTGTCCATTTCAACCTTCTGTCTCTGGGCACACTGTCTGAGAGTCTAAGTGGAGATAGTTGCTCCGCTGCTGTCAGAGAGCCCCTCTTAGTCCAGGGTGGCCTACACTATTGATGGCCTCAGGGGCCTTGGAGCTGTTCCCTAACCTGTAGGGTTGTGGTCAATGGATTGGGCACAATTTCCTTGGAGAGGGCAGGCACAATCTTTCGCTGTGGCTCCAGAGGCCCTAGCCTGGCGGTTGTGTGGGTCCAGGCTGAGGGCACAGAAGTCTGAAAACACAAACTCAGCTTATGAGTGGCGCCTAGGGTATGTCAGGCCGGATATACAGCCCGAGAGGGAGCTCCTGGGCCTCTGAAACAAGGGCGAGTGGGAGGCGTTCCTTCAGGCTTTTGTCTCTGGATGTTGTGTCCGGGATAGCCGTGGATTGGAGGGGTGGCCTCAGGGACTGTGGACGAGTATCCCTGTCTGGGGATATGTCCCAGCTCCCCAGAGTTTGGGGTCATTTTGTGGGAAGGGTGGAAAAGTGTTGTCTGGCTCATGTGTCTCTCCAAGAAAGGGATTCCAGAGCAGAGCCCCAGGTACGGGCGGGGCGACTGGAAAACTCAAACACTGGTGAGGATTGGGTGCATAGGGGCTTGGCAAGCCCCATATGCGGGCTCTTGGCCCAGGCCCTGACAGGCCTTTCTTTGACATGGGGCTCATGCTGAGGGTCAGAGTGTGAATTTGTGCCCAAGCAGCACTCAAGTTTGGGCGTGGCATCAGGGACCAGGAAGGTTTCTCCCACCCTGAAGGTGTGACTCCATGCCAAGAGCAAGCTTTACAGCCACGGGGAAGGAGGAGTTCTGTGTTGTGCTTGCGATACCCAGCTGTGTGGAGAATTGATATAATGTCTAGGTTCAGATATCTGAAAACCAAGGTTAGGAAGAGGTGACGGCATAAGACCATGGCGTGTCCGAAGTGCTGGGTGTGCGGCCAGCTGTCTCCTTGTCTGTCTGGACGTCTGGCTTCAGGCTGTGTCAGACAGAGCATGAGTGCCCAGAGCAGCCTATCCAGTTCGGGTACCGTCGAGGCCCGAGCAGGTTGATCCTCATCTGGGTTTTCTGGAGAGAGCCCCACAGGGAAACGTTTTTCTTCCCTTGGGCAGACCCTGGGCTGGGTTGTGGTTCTGGAGTTCCTAGTCCGGAGGGCTTGTTTGCCAGGAGTGTGAGGAAGGAAGTCTGAAAACACAAGCTAGCGTGAGGTTTGGGACCGATGGCACGGCAGGCCCACTCTGAGAGGCTGAATCGAGATCTCCTGCACTGAGGTCATTTCAACTCTGAGACGTGCCTCAGGCTAGAGTTTTTGTCCAGCATGGCCTCTTCCTGAATGGTGTGGGGGCCTCATGAGGCCAGGAAGGTTTGCCTACGATGGGATTTGTGAACTACTCCAAACCTCAAGGTTTCCTTCTGCACGAAAGTCGAGTGCTATTGGATGGTTCCAGGAGGCCCCATACGGAAAGACTCGAGAGCAGGTGTCTAAGCATGGATGCCTGGGAACGCCACCTCATATTCCCACTCTTTAGTCAGGACAAGGCAGGCTCAATCTGCGGGCAACTGGGTGAGCTACCCAGAGGGGAGAGTTGAAATGGACTCTCCTGAAGATGAGTCCTACTGTGGCTTGGTGGCCTGGGAGACCTTGGAATGTGGAGGTGGCTCAGGGAATCTGCAGGATTCTCCAACCTGAGGTGTTTGACACGGCTCCAACAAGGAAGCTTCCCATGTGGAGACGAGAGAAGTTCTGTTCAGTGCCTCAGGAAAGCCCCATATCCTGTTCCTCGAACCAAAGCCTCTGAGGAGTGACACCTAGAAAACAAAGCAAGAGTTGAGATTAGGGCCTAAGGGCCTGTCCGGCTCAACCTTCTATCTCTGTTGACATCGGTGTGCATGCCTTCATGGAGGTAGCAGCTCCGCTTGTGTCCGAAGGCCCCTGTGTGTGCAGGGAGGCTCCCGGTAATGGTATGTCCTCGGGGGCCTTGAGGTTTCTCATATTCTGGAGGTGTGTGGCCAAAGGAATGGACAGAGTTTCCCAGGAGAGAGCAGGCATGGTCCTGTGGTATGGCTCCAGAGGACCCAGCCTAGAGGCTGTGTTTGCCAGGGCTGTGGGGACAGATGTCTGAAAAAGCAAACTTGGCTCAGGTAGGGGCCACGGTAATGGCAGACCTGATCCAGTCCGAGAGGGGAGATCCTCTGGATATCAAAGGAGGGCAAGTGGGAGGCAGTCGCTCAGGCTTTTGTCTCTGGGTGTTGCGTTCACAGTGGCCGTTCAGGGTAGGGGTTGCTTCAGGGGCCGAGGAAGAGCCTTCCTCTCGGGGGATTGTCCAAGCTCCCAAGTGTTTGGGTTCATTCTGTGGGAAGGGAAGAGTACTGTTTTCTGCCACAGGGGACCCCCCAGGAGAGGGACTCTAGAGCACAGCAGTGGGTTCCCTCAACTGGAATACACACCATCTAGTTAGTCCTGCGTGCCTATGGGCATGGCAAGCCACATATGCGGGCTCTTGGTCCAATCACTGAGAGGCGTTACTTGAATAAGGTACTCACGCTGAGGGTCACAATGTGTGTTTGTGCCCAAGGCGGCCCTCACACATGGGCGTGGCCTCATGGGCCATGCCGTTTTCTCCTACACTGAAGGTTTGACTCACTGCCAGCAGCAAGGTTTCTTGCCATGGGGAAGGAGGGGTTCTGACTTGTGCATCAGGTTCCGCCCTGTGCAGGGATTGGAGATAAGGTCTAGGTTCTGATGACTGAAAACCCAGGTTGGGAATGGATGGTGGCCTAAGGCAGTGGCGGGTCCAATGTGCTGGGTGTGCAGCCAGCTGTGTCGGTGTCTGTTGGAAGGTCTGGGCTCAGGCTATTTGCGACAGAGCATCAGTGTTTAAGGTAGCCTATGCAATTGGGGTGTTGCCGAGGGCCAAGCAGTTTGATCCTCATTTGGGGTTTCTGGGCAGCACCATAGACAAAGTTTTTCTCCTGGGAGGCAGGCAGAGTGCTTCATTGTGGCCCCAGAATTCCCAGAAGGGAGGGTTTGTGGGCCAGGAGTGTGAGGACGGAAGTCTAGGAACACAAGCTAAAGTGAGGATTGGAGCCAAGGGCAGAGCAGGCCCACTAGGCAGAGGCTGAATCAAAATCTCCTGCATCTGAAGTCAGGCTGAGGATCAGACGTTGGCTGAGGCTGGAGTATGTGTCCATGATGGCACCTTCATGAAGCGGGGGCCTCATGAGGCCAAGGAAGTTTTCCCACGCTGAGTTTGGAGGTTGCCCCAAACCACCAGGTTTCCTTCTGTGGGACATTCGAGTCCTGTTGCATGGCTCCAGGACATACCATACGGAAGGACTGGAGAGCACGGTTCGAAGGATGGATCCCTGTACAGCATGCCTCGCATTCCCATTGGCCATTAGCCACAAGATATGTTTGATCTGCTGCCTCTGGAGCACGCTAACCAGGGGGCTGAGTTGAAATGGCCTCTCCTGAGGATGCGTCATAATGTGCGTTTGGGTCCATGGAAACCTTGGAATGTGCTGGTTTTTCAGTGGCCCTGCGGAACTCTCCTACCTGAAGGGTTTGATACATCCCCAGTAAGTAAGCTCCTCATGTGGAGGCGAGAGAGGTTTGGTTTGGTGCCTCAGAAAAGCCCCGTGTGCTGGTCTACGAAAACAGACCTCTGAGGACGGACACATGGAAACCAGAGCTAAGGTTCAGATTAGGGCCTGGGGGCCTGTCCATTTCAACCTTCTGTCTCTGGGCACACTGTCTGAGAGTCTAAGTGGAGATAGTTGCTCCGCTGCTGTCAGAGAGCCCCTCTTAGTCCAGGGTGGCCTACACTATTGATGGCCTCAGGGGCCTTGGAGCTGTTCCCTAACCTGTAGGGTTGTGGTCAATGGATTGGGCACAATTTCCTTGGAGAGGGCAGGCACAATCTTTCGCTGTGGCTCCAGAGGCCCTAGCCTGGCGGTTGTGTGGGTCCAGGCTGAGGGCACAGAAGTCTGAAAACACAAACTCAGCTTATGAGTGGCGCCTAGGGTATGTCAGGCCGGATATACAGCCCGAGAGGGAGCTCCTGGGCCTCTGAAACAAGGGCGAGTGGGAGGCGTTCCTTCAGGCTTTTGTCTCTGGATGTTGTGTCCGGGATAGCCGTGGATTGGAGGGGTGGCCTCAGGGACTGTGGACGAGTATCCCTGTCTGGGGATATGTCCCAGCTCCCCAGAGTTTGGGGTCATTTTGTGGGAAGGGTGGAAAAGTGTTGTCTGGCTCATGTGTCTCTCCAAGAAAGGGATTCCAGAGCAGAGCCCCAGGTACGGGCGGGGCGACTGGAAAACTCAAACACTGGTGAGGATTGGGTGCATAGGGGCTTGGCAAGCCCCATATGCGGGCTCTTGGCCCAGGCCCTGACAGGCCTTTCTTTGACATGGGGCTCATGCTGAGGGTCAGAGTGTGAATTTGTGCCCAAGCAGCACTCAAGTTTGGGCGTGGCATCAGGGACCAGGAAGGTTTCTCCCACCCTGAAGGTGTGACTCCATGCCAAGAGCAAGCTTTACAGCCACGGGGAAGGAGGAGTTCTGTGTTGTGCTTGCGATACCCAGCTGTGTGGAGAATTGATATAATGTCTAGGTTCAGATATCTGAAAACCAAGGTTAGGAAGAGGTGACGGCATAAGACCATGGCGTGTCCGAAGTGCTGGGTGTGCGGCCAGCTGTCTCCTTGTCTGTCTGGACGTCTGGCTTCAGGCTGTGTCAGACAGAGCATGAGTGCCCAGAGCAGCCTATCCAGTTCGGGTACCATCGAGGCCCGAGCAGGTTGATCCTCATCTGGGTTTTCTGGAGAGAGCCCCACAGGGAAACGTTTTTCTTCCCTTGGGCAGACCCTGGGCTGGGTTGTGGTTCTGGAGTTCCTAGTCCGGAGGGCTTGTTTGCCAGGAGTGTGAGGAAGGAAGTCTGAAAACACAAGCTAGCGTGAGGTTTGGGACCGATGGCACGGCAGGCCCACTCTGAGAGGCTGAATCGAGATCTCCTGCACTGAGGTCATTTCAACTCTGAGACGTGCCTCAGGCTAGAGTTTTCGTCCAGCATGGCCTCTTCCTGAATGGTGTGGGGGCCTCATGAGGCCAGGAAGGTTTGCCTACGATGGGATTTGTGAACTACTCCAAACCTCAAGGTTTCCTTCTGCACGAAAGTCGAGTGCTATTGGAAGGTTCCAGGAGGCCCCATACGGAAAGACTCGAGAGCAGGTGTCTAAGCATGGATGCCTGGGAACGCCACCTCATATTCCCACTCTTTAGTCAGGACAAGGCAGGCTCAATCTGCGGGCAACTGGGTGAGCTACCCAGAGGGGAGAGTTGAAATGGACTCTCCTGAAGATGAGTCCTACTGTGGCTTGGTGGCCTGGGAGACCTTGGAATGTGGAGGTGGCTCAGGGACTCTGCAGGATTCTCCAACCTGAGGTGTTTGACACGGCTCCAACAAGGAAGCTTCCCATGTGGAGACGAGAGAAGTTCTGTTCAGTGCCTCAGGAAAGCCCCATATCCTGTTCTTCGAACCAAAGCCTCTGAGGAGTGACACCTGGAAAACAAAGCAAGAGTTGAGATTAGGGCCTAAGGGCCTGTCCGGCTCAACCTTCTATCTCTGTTGACATCGGTGTGCATGCCTTCATGGAGGTAGCAGCTCCGCTTGTGTCCGAAGGCCCCTGTGTGTGCAGGGAGGCTCCCGGTAATGGTATGTCCTCGGGGGCCTTGAGGTTTCTCATATTCTGGAGGTGTGTGGCCAAAGGAATGGACAGAGTTTCCCAGGAGAGAGCAGGCATGGTCTTGTGGTATGGCTCCAGAGGACCCAGCCTAGAGGCTGTGTTTGCCAGGGCTGTGGGGACAGATGTCTGAAAAAGCAAACTTGGCTCAGGTAGGGGCCAAGGTAATGGCAGGCCTGATCTCCAGTCCGAGAGGGGAGATCCTCTGGATATCAAAGGAGGGCAAGTGGGAGGCAGTCGCTCAGGCTTTTGTCTCTGGGTGTTGCGTTCACAGTGTCCGTTCAGGGTAGGGGTTGCTTCAGGGGCCGAGGAAGAGCCTTCCTCTCGGGGGATTGTCCAAGCTCCCAAGTGTTTGGGTTCATTCTGTGGGAAGGGAAGAGTACTGTTTTCTGCCACAGGGGACCCCCCAGGAGAGGGACTCTAGAGCACAGCAGTGGGTTCCCTCAACTGGAATACACACCATCTAGTTAGTCCTGCGTGCCTATGGGCATGGCAAGCCACATATGCGGGCTCTTGGTCCAATCACTGAGAGGCGTTACTTGAATAAGGTACTCACGCTGAGGGTCACAATGTGTGTTTGTGCCCAAGGCGGCCCTCACACATGGGCGTGGCCTCATGGGCCATGCCGTTTTCTCCTACACTGAAGGTTTGACTCACTGCCAGCAGCAAGGTTTCTTGCCATGGGGAAGGAGGGGTTCTGACTTGTGCATCAGGTTCCGCCCTGTGCAGGGATTGGAGATAAGGTCTAGGTTCTGATGACTGAAAACCCAGGTTGGGAATGGATGGTGGCCTAAGGCAGTGGCGGGTCCAATGTGCTGGGTGTGCAGCCAGCTGTGTCGGTGTCTATTGGAAGGTCTGGGCTCAGGCTATTTGCGACAGAGCATCAGTGTTTAAGGTAGCCTATGCAATTCGGGTGTTGCCGAGGGCCAAGCAGTTTGATCCTCATTTGGGGTTTCTGGGCAGCACCATAGACAAAGTTTTTCTCCTGGGAGGCAGGCAGAGTGCTGCATTGTGGCCCCAGAATTCCCAGAAGGGAGGGTTTGTGGGCCAGGAGTGTGAGGACGGAAGTCTAGGAACACAAGCTAAAGTGAGGATTGGAGCCAAGGGCAGAGCAGGCCCACTAGGCAGAGGCTGAATCAAAATCTCCTGCATCTGAAGTCAGGCTGAGGATCAGACGTTGGCTGAGGCTGGAGTATGTGTCCATGATGGCACCTTCATGAAGCGGGGGCCTCATGAGGCCAAGGAAGTTTTCCCACGCTGAGTTTGGAGGTTGCCCCAAACCACCAGGTTTCCTTCTGTGGGACATTCGAGTCCTGTTGCATGGCTCCAGGACATACCATACGGAAGGACTGGAGAGCACGGTTCGAAGGATGGATCCCTGTACAGCATGCCTCGCATTCCCATTGGCCATTAGCCACAAGATATGTTTGATCTGCTGCCTCTGGAGCACGCTAACCAGGGGGCTGAGTTGAAATGGCCTCTCCTGAGGATGCGTCATAATGTGCGTTTGGGTCCATGGAAACCTTGGAATGTGCTGGTTTTTCAGTGGCCCTGCGGAACTCTCCTACCTGAAGGGTTTGATACATCCCCAGTAAGTAAGCTCCTCATGTGGAGGCGAGAGAGGTTTGGTTTGGTGCCTCAGAAAAGCCCCGTGTGCTGGTCTACGAAAACAGACCTCTGAGGACGGACACATGGAAACCAGAGCTAAGGTTCAGATTAGGGCCTGGGGGCCTGTCCATTTCAACCTTCTGTCTCTGGGCACACTGTCTGAGAGTCTAAGTGGAGATAGTTGCTCCGCTGCTGTCAGAGAGCCCCTCTTAGTCCAGGGTGGCCTACACTATTGATGGCCTCAGGGGCCTTGGAGCTGTTCCCTAACCTGTAGGGTTGTGGTCAATGGATTGGGCACAATTTCCTTGGAGAGGGCAGGCACAATCTTTCGCTGTGGCTCCAGAGGCCCTAGCCTGGCGGTTGTGTGGGTCCAGGCTGAGGGCACAGAAGTCTGAAAACACAAACTCAGCTTATGAGTGGCGCCTAGGGTATGTCAGGCCGGATATACAGCCCGAGAGGGAGCTCCTGGGCCTCTGAAACAAGGGCGAGTGGGAGGCGTTCCTTCAGGCTTTTGTCTCTGGATGTTGTGTCCGGGATAGCCGTGGATTGGAGGGGTGGCCTCAGGGACTGTGGACGAGTATCCCTGTCTGGGGATATGTCCCAGCTCCCCAGAGTTTGGGGTCATTTTGTGGGAAGGGTGGAAAAGTGTTGTCTGGCTCATGTGTCTCTCCAAGAAAGGGATTCCAGAGCAGAGCCCCAGGTACGGGCGGGGCGACTGGAAAACTCAAACACTGGTGAGGATTGGGTGCATAGGGGCTTGGCAAGCCCCATATGCGGGCTCTTGGCCCAGGCCCTGACAGGCCTTTCTTTGACATGGGGCTCATGCTGAGGGTCAGAGTGTGAATTTGTGCCCAAGCAGCACTCAAGTTTGGGCGTGGCATCAGGGACCAGGAAGGTTTCTCCCACCCTGAAGGTGTGACTCCATGCCAAGAGCAAGCTTTACAGCCACGGGGAAGGAGGAGTTCTGTGTTGTGCTTGCGATACCCAGCTGTGTGGAGAATTGATATAATGTCTAGGTTCAGATATCTGAAAACCAAGGTTAGGAAGAGGTGACGGCATAAGACCATGGCGTGTCCGAAGTGCTGGGTGTGCGGCCAGCTGTCTCCTTGTCTGTCTGGACGTCTGGCTTCAGGCTGTGTCAGACAGAGCATGAGTGCCCAGAGCAGCCTATCCAGTTCGGGTACCATCGAGGCCCGAGCAGGTTGATCCTCATCTGGGTTTTCTGGAGAGAGCCCCACAGGGAAACGTTTTTCTTCCCTTGGGCAGACCCTGGGCTGGGTTGTGGTTCTGGAGTTCCTAGTCCGGAGGGCTTGTTTGCCAGGAGTGTGAGGAAGGAAGTCTGAAAACACAAGCTAGCGTGAGGTTTGGGACCGATGGCACGGCAGGCCCACTCTGAGAGGCTGAATCGAGATCTCCTGCACTGAGGTCATTTCAACTCTGAGACGTGCCTCAGGCTAGAGTTTTCGTCCAGCATGGCCTCTTCCTGAATGGTGTGGGGGCCTCATGAGGCCAGGAAGGTTTGCCTACGATGGGATTTGTGAACTACTCCAAACCTCAAGGTTTCCTTCTGCACGAAAGTCGAGTGCTATTGGAAGGTTCCAGGAGGCCCCATACGGAAAGACTCGAGAGCAGGTGTCTAAGCATGGATGCCTGGGAACGCCACCTCATATTCCCACTCTTTAGTCAGGACAAGGCAGGCTCAATCTGCGGGCAACTGGGTGAGCTACCCAGAGGGGAGAGTTGAAATGGACTCTCCTGAAGATGAGTCCTACTGTGGCTTGGTGGCCTGGGAGACCTTGGAATGTGGAGGTGGCTCAGGGACTCTGCAGGATTCTCCAACCTGAGGTGTTTGACACGGCTCCAACAAGGAAGCTTCCCATGTGGAGACGAGAGAAGTTCTGTTCAGTGCCTCAGGAAAGCCCCATATCCTGTTCTTCGAACCAAAGCCTCTGAGGAGTGACACCTGGAAAACAAAGCAAGAGTTGAGATTAGGGCCTAAGGGCCTGTCCGGCTCAACCTTCTATCTCTGTTGACATCGGTGTGCATGCCTTCATGGAGGTAGCAGCTCCGCTTGTGTCCGAAGGCCCCTGTGTGTGCAGGGAGGCTCCCGGTAATGGTATGTCCTCGGGGGCCTTGAGGTTTCTCATATTCTGGAGGTGTGTGGCCAAAGGAATGGACAGAGTTTCCCAGGAGAGAGCAGGCATGGTCTTGTGGTATGGCTCCAGAGGACCCAGCCTAGAGGCTGTGTTTGCCAGGGCTGTGGGGACAGATGTCTGAAAAAGCAAACTTGGCTCAGGTAGGGGCCAAGGTAATGGCAGGCCTGATCTCCAGTCCGAGAGGGGAGATCCTCTGGATATCAAAGGAGGGCAAGTGGGAGGCAGTCGCTCAGGCTTTTGTCTCTGGGTGTTGCGTTCACAGTGTCCGTTCAGGGTAGGGGTTGCTTCAGGGGCCGAGGAAGAGCCTTCCTCTCGGGGGATTGTCCAAGCTCCCAAGTGTTTGGGTTCATTCTGTGGGAAGGGAAGAGTACTGTTTTCTGCCACAGGGGACCCCCCAGGAGAGGGACTCTAGAGCACAGCAGTGGGTTCCCTCAACTGGAATACACACCATCTAGTTAGTCCTGCGTGCCTATGGGCATGGCAAGCCACATATGCGGGCTCTTGGTCCAATCACTGAGAGGCGTTACTTGAATAAGGTACTCACGCTGAGGGTCACAATGTGTGTTTGTGCCCAAGGCGGCCCTCACACATGGGCGTGGCCTCATGGGCCATGCCGTTTTCTCCTACACTGAAGGTTTGACTCACTGCCAGCAGCAAGGTTTCTTGCCATGGGGAAGGAGGGGTTCTGACTTGTGCATCAGGTTCCGCCCTGTGCAGGGATTGGAGATAAGGTCTAGGTTCTGATGACTGAAAACCCAGGTTGGGAATGGATGGTGGCCTAAGGCAGTGGCGGGTCCAATGTGCTGGGTGTGCAGCCAGCTGTGTCGGTGTCTATTGGAAGGTCTGGGCTCAGGCTATTTGCGACAGAGCATCAGTGTTTAAGGTAGCCTATGCAATTCGGGTGTTGCCGAGGGCCAAGCAGTTTGATCCTCATTTGGGGTTTCTGGGCAGCACCATAGACAAAGTTTTTCTCCTGGGAGGCAGGCAGAGTGCTGCATTGTGGCCCCAGAATTCCCAGAAGGGAGGGTTTGTGGGCCAGGAGTGTGAGGACGGAAGTCTAGGAACACAAGCTAAAGTGAGGATTGGAGCCAAGGGCAGAGCAGGCCCACTAGGCAGAGGCTGAATCAAAATCTCCTGCATCTGAAGTCAGGCTGAGGATCAGACGTTGGCTGAGGCTGGAGTATGTGTCCATGATGGCACCTTCATGAAGCGGGGGCCTCATGAGGCCAAGGAAGTTTTCCCACGCTGAGTTTGGAGGTTGCCCCAAACCACCAGGTTTCCTTCTGTGGGACATTCGAGTCCTGTTGCATGAATCCAGGACATACCATACGGAAGGACTGGAGAGCACGGTTCGAAGGATGGATCCCTGTACAGCATGCCTCGCATTCCCATTGGCCATTAGCCACAAGATATGTTTGATCTGCTGCCTCTGGGGCACGCTAACCAGGGGGCTGAGTTGAAATGGCCTCTCCTGAGGATGCGTCATAATGTGCGTTTGGGTCCATGGAAACCTTGGAATGTGCTGGTTGTTCAGTGGCCCTGCGGAACTCTCCTACCTGAAGGGTTTGATACATCCCCAGTAAGTAAGCTCCTCATGTGGAGGCGAGAGAGGTTTGGTTTGGTGCCTCAGAAAAGCCCCGTGTGCTGGTCTACGAAAACAGACCTCTGAGGACGGACACATGGAAACCAGAGCTAAGGTTCAGATTAGGGCCTGGGGGCCTGTCCATTTCAACCTTCTGTCTCTGGGCACACTGTCTGAGAGTCTAAGTGGAGATAGTTGCTCCGCTGGTGTCAGAGAGCCCCTCTTAGTCCAGGGTGGCCTACACTATTGATGGCCTCAGGGGCCTTGGAGCTGTTCCCTAACCTGTAGGGTTGTGGTCAATGGATTGGGCACAATTTCCTTGGAGAGGGCAGGCACAATCTTTCGCTGTGGCTCCAGAGGCCCTAGCCTGGCGGTTGTGTGGGTCCAGGCTGAGGGCACAGAAGTCTGAAAACACAAACTCAGCTTATGAGTGGCGCCTAGGGTATGGCAGGCCGGATGTACAGCCCGAGAGGGAGCTCCTGGGCCTCTGAAACAAGGGCGAGTGGGAGGCGTTCCTTCAGGCTTTTGTCTCTGGATGTTGTGTCCGGGATAGCCGTGGATTGGAGGGGTGGCCTCAGGGACTGTGGACGAGTATCCCTGTCTGGGGATATGTCCCAGCTCCCAAGAGTTTGGGGTCATTTTGTGGGAAGGGTGGAAAAGTGTTGTCTGGCTCATGTGTCTCTCCAAGAAAGGGATTCCAGAGCAGAGCCCCAGGTACGGGCGGGGCGACTGGAAAACTCAAACACTGGTGAGGATTGGGTGCATAGGGGCTTGGCAAGCCCCATATGCGGGCTCTTGGCCCAGGCCCTGACAGGCCTTTCTTTGACATGGGGCTCATGCTGAGGGTCAGAGTGTGAATTTGTGCCCAAGCAGCACTCAAGTTTGGGCGTGGCATCAGGGATCAGGAAGGTTTCTCCCACCCTGAAGGTGTGACTCCATGCCAAGAGCAAGCTTTACAGCCACGGGGAAGGAGGAGTTCTGTGTTGTGCTTGCGATACCCAGCTGTGTGGAGAATTGATATAATGTCTAGGTTCAGATATCTGAAAACCAAGGTTAGGAAGAGGTGACGGCATAAGACCATGGCGTGTCCGAAGTGCTGGGTGTGCGGCCAGCTGTCTCCTTGTCTGTCTGGACGTCTGGCTTCAGGCTGTGTCAGACAGAGCATGAGTGCCCAGAGCAGCCTATCCAGTTCGGGTACCGTCGAGGCCCGAGCAGGTTGATCCTCATCTGGGTTTTCTGGAGAGAGCCCCACAGGGAAACGTTTTTCTTCCCTTGGGCAGACCCTGGGCTGGGTTGTGGTTCCGGAGTTCCTAGTCCGGAGGGCTTGTTTGCCAGGAGTGTGAGGAAGGAAGTCTGAAAACACAAGCTAGCGTGAGGTTTGGGACCGATGGCACGGCAGGCCCACTCTGAGAGGCTGAATCGAGATCTCCTGCACTGAGGTCATTTCAACTCTGAGACGTGCCTCAGGCTAGAGTTTTTGTCCAGCATGGCCTCTTCCTGAATGGTGTGGCGGCCTCATGAGGCCAGGAAGGTTTGCCTACGATGGGATTTGTGAACTACTCCAAACCTCAAGGTTTCCTTCTGCACGAAAGTCGAGTGCTATTGGAAGGTTCCAGGAGGCCCCATACGGAAAGACTCGAGAGCAGGTGTCTAAGCATGGATGCCTGGGAACGCCACCTCATATTCCCACTCTTTAGGCAGGACAAGGCAGGCTCAATCTGCGGGCTCCTGGGTGAGCTACCCAGAGGGGAGAGTTGAAATGGACTCTCCTGAAGATGAGTCCTACTGTGGCTTGGTGGCCTGGGAGACCTTGGAATGTGGAGGTGGCTCAGGGACTCTGCAGGATTCTCCAACCTGAGGTGTTTGACACGGCTCCAACAAGGAAGCTTCCCATGTGGAGACGAGAGAAGTTCTGTTCAGTGCCTCAGGAAAGCCCCATATCCTGTTCTTCGAACCAAAGCCTCTGAGGAGTGACACCTGGAAAACAAAGCAAGAGTTGAGATTAGGGCCTAAAGGCCTGTCCGGCTAAACCTTCTATCTCTGTTGACATCGGTGTGCATGCCTTCATGGAGGTAGCAGCTCCGCTTGTGTCCGAAGGCCCCTGTGTGTGCAGGGAGGCTCCCGGTAATGGTATGTCCTCGGGGGCCTTGAGGTTTCTCATATTCTGGAGGTGTGTGGCCAAAGGAATGGACAGAGTTTCTCAGGAGAGAGCAGGCATGGTCCTGTGGTATGGCTCCAGAGGACCCAGCCTAGAGGCTGTGTTTGCCAGGGCTGTGGGGACAGATGTCTGAAAAAGCAAACTTGGCTCAGGTAGGGGCCAAGGTAATGGCAGGCCTGATCTCCAGTCCGAGAGGGGAGATCCTCTGGATATCAAAGGAGGGCAAGTGGGAGGCAGTCGCTCAGGCTTTTGTCTCTGGGTGTTGCGTTCACAGTGGCCGTTCAGGGTAGGGGTTGCTTCAGGGGCCGAGGAAGAGCCTTCCTCTCGGGGGATTGTCCAAGCTCCCAAGTGTTTGGGTTCATTCTGTGGGAAGGGAAGAGTACTGTTTTCTGCCACAGAGGACTCCCCCGGAGAGGGACTCTAGAGCACAGCAGTGGGTTCCCTCAACTGGAATACACACCATCTAGTTAGTCCTGCGTGCCTATGGGCATGGCAAGCCACATATGCGGGCTCTTGGTCCAATCACTGAGAGGCGTTACTTGAATAAGGTACTCACGCTGAGGGTCACAATGTGTGTTTGTGCCCAAGGCGGCCCTCACACATGGGCGTGGCCTCATGGGCCATGCCGTTTTCTCCTACACTGAAGGTTTGACTCACTGCCAGCAGCAAGGTTTCTTGCCATGGGGAAGGAGGGGTTCTGACTTGTGCATCAGGTTCCCCCCTGTGCAGGGATTGGAGATAAGGTCTAGGTTCTGATGACTGAAAACCCAGGTTGGGAATAGATGGTGGCCTAAGGCAGTGGCGGGTCCAATGTGCTGGGTGTGCAGCCAGCTGTGTCGGTGTCTGTTGGAAGGTCTGGGCTCAGGCTATTTGCGACAGAGCATCAGTGTTTAAGGTAGCCTATGCAATTGGGGTGTTGCCGAGGGCCAAGCAGTTTGATCCTCATTTGGGGTTTCTGGGCAGCACCATAGACAAAGTTTTTCTCCTGGGAGGCAGGCGGAGTGCTTCATTGTGGCCCCAGAATTCCCAGAAGGGAGGGTTTGTGGGCCAGGAGTGTGAGGACGGAAGTCTAGGAACACAAGCTAAAGTGAGGATTGGAGCCAAGGGCAGAGCAGGCCCACTAGGCAGAGGCTGAATCAAAATCTCCTGCATCTGAAGTCAGGCTGAGGATCAGACGTTGGCTGAGGCTGGAGTATGTGTCCATGATGGCACCTTCATGAAGCGGGGGCCTCATGAGGCCAAGGAAGTTTTCCCACGCTGAGTTTGGAGGTTGCCCCAAACCACCAGGTTTCCTTCTGTGGGACATTCGAGTCCTGTTGCATGGCTCCAGGACATACCATACGGAAGGACTGGAGAGCACGGTTCGAAGGATGGATCCCTGTACAGCATGCCTCTCATTCCCATTGGCCATTAGCCACAAGATATGTTTGATCTGCTGCCTCTGGGGCACGCTAACCAGGGGGCTGAGTTGAAATGGCCTCTCCTGAGGACGCGTCATAATGTGCGTTTGGGTCCATGGAAACCTTGGAATGTGCTGGTTTTTCAGTGGCCCTGCGGAACCAACCTACCTGAAGGGTTTGATACATCCCCAGTAAGTAAGCTCCTCATGTGGAGGCGAGAGAGGTTTGGTTTGGTGCCTCAGAAAAGCCCCGTGTGCTGGTCTACGAAAACAGACCTCTGAGGACGGACACATGGAAACCAGAGCTAAGGTTCAGATTAGGGCCTGGGGGCCTGTCCTTTTCAACCTTCTGTCTCTGGGGACACTGTCTGAGAGTCTAAGTGGAGATAGTTGCTCCGCTGGTGTCAGAGAGCCCCTCTTAGTCCAGGGTGGCCTACACTATTGATGGCCTCAGGGGCCTTGGAGCTTTTCCCTAACCTGTAGGGTTGTGGTCAATGGATTGGGCACAATTTCCTTGGAGAGGGCAGGCACAATCTTTCGCTGTGGCTCCAGAGGCCCTAGCCTGGCGGTTGTGTGGGTCCAGGCTGAGGGCACAGAAGTCTGAAAACACAAACTCAGCTTATGAGTGGCGCCTAGGGTATGGCAGGCCGGATGTACAGCCCGAGAGGGAGCTCCTGGGCCTCTGAAACAAGGGCGAGTGGGAGGCGTTCCTTCAGGCTTTTGTCTCTGGATGTTGTGTCCGGGATAGCCGTGGATTGGAGGGGTGGCCTCAGGGACTGTGGACGAGTATCCCTGTCTGGGGATATGTCCCAGCTCCCAAGAGTTTGGGGTCATTTTGTGGGAAGGGTGGAAAAGTGTTGTCTGGCTCATGTGTCTCTCCAAGAAAGGGATTCCAGAGCAGAGCCCCAGGTACGGGCGGGGCGACTGGAAAACTCAAACACTGGTGAGGATTGGGTGCATAGGGGCTTGGCAAGCCCCATATGCGGGCTCTTGGCCCAGGCCCTGACAGGCCTTTCTTTGACATGGGGCTCATGCTGAGGGTCAGAGTGTGAATTTGTGCCCAAGCAGCACTCAAGTTTGGGCGTGGCATCAGGGACCAGGAAGGTTTCTCCCACCCTGAAGGTGTGACTCCATGCCAAGAGCAAGCTTTACAGCCACGGGGAAGGAGGAGTTCTGTGTTGTGCTTGCGATACCCAGCTGTGTGGAGAATTGATATAATGTCTAGGTTCAGATATCTGAAAACCAAGGTTAGGAAGAGGTGACGGCATAAGACCATGGCGTGTCCGAAGTGCTGGGTGTGCGGCCAGCTGTCTCCTTGTCTGTCTGGACGTCTGGCTTCAGGCTGTGTCAGACAGAGCATGAGTGCCCAGAGCAGCCTATCCAGTTCGGGTACCGTCGAGGCCCGAGCAGGTTGATCCTCATCTGGGTTTTCTGGAGAGAGCCCCACAGGGAAACGTTTTTCTTCCCTTGGGCAGACCCTGGGCTGGGTTGTGGTTCCGGAGTTCCTAGTCCGGAGGGCTTGTTTGCCAGGAGTGTGAGGAAGGAAGTCTGAAAACACAAGCTAGCGTGAGGTTTGGGACCGATGGCACGGCAGGCCCACTCTGAGAGGCTGAATCGAGATCTCCTGCACTGAGGTCATTTCAACTCTGAGACGTGCCTCAGGCTAGAGTTTTTGTCCAGCATGGCCTCTTCCTGAATGGTGTGGCGGCCTCATGAGGCCAGGAAGGTTTGCCTACGATGGGATTTGTGAACTACTCCAAACCTCAAGGTTTCCTTCTGCACGAAAGTCGAGTGCTATTGGATGGTTCCAGGAGGCCCCATACGGAAAGACTCGAGAGCAGGTGTCTAAGCATGGATGCCTGGGAACGCCACCTCATATTCCCACTCTTTAGTCAGGACAAGGCAGGCTCAATCTGCGGGCAACTGGGTGAGCTACCCAGAGGGGAGAGTTGAAATGGACTCTCCTGAAGATGAGTCCTACTGTGGCTTGGTGGCCTGGGAGACCTTGGAATGTGGAGGTGGCTCAGGGACTCTGCAGGATTCTCCAACCTGAGGTGTTTGACACGGCTCCAACAAGGAAGCTTCCCATGTGGAGACGAGAGAAGTTCTGTTCAGTGCCTCAGGAAAGCCCCATATCCTGTTCTTCGAACCAAAGCCTCTGAGGAGTGACACCTGGAAAACAAAGCAAGAGTTGAGATTAGGGCCTAAGGGCCTGTCCGGCTCAACCTTCTATCTCTGTTGACATCGGTGTGCATGCCTTCATGGAGGTAGCAGCTCTGATTGTGTCCGAAGGCCCCTGTGTGTGCAGGGAGGCTCCCGGTAATGGTATGTCCTCGGGGGCCTTGAAGTTTCTCATATTCTGGAGGTGTGTGGCCAAAGGAATGGACAGAGTTTCCCAGGAGAGAGCAGGCATGGTCCTGTGGTATGGCTCCAGAGGACCCAGCCTAGAGGCTGTGTTTGCCAGGGCTGTGGGGACAGATGTCTGAAAAAGCAAACTTGGCTCAGGTAGGGGCCAAGGTAATGGCAGGCCTGATCTCCAGTCCGAGAGGGGAGATCCTCTGGATATCAAAGGAGGGCAAGTGGGAGGCAGTCGCTCAGGCTTTTGTCTCTGGGTGTTGCGTTCAAAGTGGCCGTTCAGGGTAGGGGTTGCTTCAGGGGCCGAGGAAGAGCCTTCCTCTCGGGGGATTGTCCAAGCTCCCAAGTGTTTGGGTTCATTCTGTGGGAAGGGAAGAGTACTGATTTCTGCCACAGGGGACCCCTCAGGAGAGGGACTCTAGAGCACAGCAGTGGGTTCCCTCAACTGGAATACACACCATCTAGTTAGTCCTGCGTGCCTATGGGCATGGCAAGCCACATATGCGGGCTCTTGGTCCAATCACTGAGAGGCGTTACTTGAATAAGGTACTCACGCTGAGGGTCACAATGTGTGTTTGTGCCCAAGGCGGCCCTCACACATGGGCGTGGCCTCATGGGCCATGCCGTTTTCTCCTACACTGAAGGTTTGACTCACTGCCAGCAGCAAGGTTTCTTGCCATGGGGAAGGAGGGGTTCTGACTTGTGCATCAGGTTCCGCCCTGTGCAGGGATTGGAGATAAGGTATAGGTTCTGATGACTGAAAACCCAGGTTGGGAATGGATGGTGGCCTAAGGCAGTGGCGGGTCCAATGTGCTGGGTGTGCAGCCAGCTGTGTCGGTGTCTGTTGGAAGGTCTGGGCTCAGGCTATTTGCGACAGAGCATCAGTGTTTAAGGTAGCCTATGCAATTGGGGTGTTGCCGAGGGCCAAGCAGTTTGATCCTCATTTGGGGTTTCTGGGCAGCACCATAGACAAAGTTTTTCTCCTGGGAGGCAGGCGGAGTGCTTCATTGTGGCCCCAGAATTCCCAGAAGGGAGGGTTTGTGGGCCAGGAGTGTGAGGACGGAAGTCTAGGAACACAAGCTAAAGTGAGGATTGGAGCCAAGGGCAGAGCAGGCCCACTAGGCAGAGGCTGAATCAAAATCTCCTGCATCTGAAGTCAGGCTGAGGATCAGACGTTGGCTGAGGCTGGAGTATGTGTCCATGATGGCACCTTCATGAAGCGGGGGCCTCATGAGGCCAAGGAAGTTTTCCCACGCTGAGTTTGGAGGTTGCCCCAAACCACCAGGTTTCCTTCTGTGGGACATTCGAGTCCTGTTGCATGGCTCCAGGACATACCATACGGAAGGACTGGAGAGCACGGTTCGAAGGATGGATCCCTGTACAGCATGCCTCTCATTCCCATTGGCCATTAGCCACAAGATATGTTTGATCTGCTGCCTCTGGGGCACGCTAACCAGGGGGCTGAGTTGAAATGGCCTCTCCTGAGGATGCGTCATAATGTGCGTTTGGGTCCATGGAAACCTTGGAATGTGCTGGTTGTTCAGTGGCCCTGCGGAACTCTCCTACCTGAAGGGTTTGATACATCCCCAGTAAGTAAGCTCCTCATGTGGAGGCGAGAGAGGTTTGGTTTGGTGCCTCAGAAAAGGCCCGTGTGCTGGTCTACGAAAACAGACCTCTGAGGACGGACACATGGAAACCAGAGCTAAGGTTCAGATTAGGGCCTGGGGGCCTGTCCATTTCAACCTTCTGTCTCTGGGGACACTGTCTGAGAGTCTAAGTGGAGATAGTTGCTCCGCTGGTGTCAGAGAGACCCTCTTAGTCCAGGGTGGCCTACACTATTGATGGCCTCAGGGGCCTTGGAGCTTTTCCCTAACCTGTAGGGTTGTGGTCAATGGATTGGGCACAATTTCCTTGGAGAGGGCAGGCACAATCTTTCGCTGTGGCTCCAGAGGCCCTAGCCTGGCGGTTGTGTGGGTCCAGGCTGAGGGCACAGAAGTCTGAAAACACAAACTCAGCTTATGAGTGGCGCCTAGGGTATGGCAGGCCGGATGTACAGCCCGAGAGGGAGCTCCTGGGCCTCTGAAACAAGGGCGAGTGGGAGGCGTTCCTTCAGGCTTTTGTCTCTGGATGTTGTGTCCGGGATAGCCATGGATTGGAGGGGTGGCCTCAGGGACTGTGGACGAGTATCCCTGTCTGGGGATATGTCCCAGCTCCCCAGAGTTTGGGGTCATTTTGTGGGAAGGGTGGAAAAGTGTTGTCTGGCTCATGTGTCTCTCCAAGAAAGGGATTCCAGAGCAGAGACCCAGGTACGGGCGGGGCGACTGGAAAACTCAAACACTGGTGAGGATTGGGTGCATAGGGGCTTGGCAAGCCCCATATGCGGGCTCTTGGCCCAGGCCCTGACAGGCCTTTCTTTGACATGGGGCTCATGCTGAGGGTCAGAGTGTGAATTTGTGCCCAAGCAGCACTCAAGTTTGGGCGTGGCATCAGGGACCAGGAAGGTTTCTCCCACCCTGAAGGTGTGACTCCATGCCAAGAGCAAGCTTTACAGCCACGGGGAACGAGGAGTTCTGTGTTGTGCTTGCGATACCCAGCTGTGTGGAGAATTGATATAATGTCTAGGTTCAGATATCTGAAAACCAAGGTTAGGAAGAGGTGACGGCATAAGACCATGGCGTGTCCGAAGTGCTGGGTGTGCGGCCAGCTGTCTCCTTGTCTGTCTGGACGTCTGGCTTCAGGCTGTGTCAGACAGAGCATGAGTGCCCAGAGCAGCCTATCCAGTTCGGGTACCGTCGAGGCCCGAGCAGGTTGATCCTCATCTGGGTTTTCTGGAGAGAGCCCCACAGGGAAACGTTTTTCTTCCCTTGGGCAGACCCTGGGCTGGGTTGTGGTTCTGGAGTTCCTAGTCCGGAGGGCTTGTTTGCCAGGAGTGTGAGGAAGGAAGTCTGAAAACACAAGCTAGCGTGAGGTTTGGGACCGATGGCACGGCAGGCCCACTCTGAGAGGCTGAATCGAGATCTCCTGCACTGAGGTCATTTTAACTCTGAGACGTGCCTCAGGCTAGAGTTTTTGTCCAGCATGGCCTCTTCCTGAATGGTGTGGGGGCCTCATGAGGCCAGGAAGGTTTGCCTACGATGGGATTTGTGAACTACTCCAAACCTCAAGGTTTCCTTCTGCACGAAAGTCGAGACTATTGGATGGTTCCAGGAGGCCCCATACGGAAAGACTCGAGAGCAGGTGTCTAAGCATGGATGCCTGGGAACGCCACCTCATATTCCCACTCTTTAGTCAGGACAAGGCAGGCTCAATCTGCGGGCTCCTGGGTGAGCTACCCAGAGGGGAGAGTTGAAATGGACTCTCCTGAAGATGAGTCCTACTGTGGCTTGGTGGCCTGGGAGACCTTGGAATGTGGAGGTGGCTCAGGGACTCTGCAGGATTCTCCAACCTGAGGTGTTTGACGGCTCCAACAAGGAAGCTTCCCATGTGGAGACGAGAGAAGTTCTGTTCAGTGCCTCAGGAAAGCCCCATATCCTGTTCTTCGAACCAAAGCCTCTGAGGAGTGACACCTGGAAAACAAAGCAAGAGTTGAGATTAGGGCCTAAGGGCCTGTCCGGCTCAACCTTCTATCTCTGTTGACATCGGTGTGCATGTCTTCATGGAGGTAGCAGCTCTGCTTGTGTCCGAAGGCCCCTGTGTGTGCAGGGAGGCTCCCGGTAATGGTATGTCCTCGGGGGCCTTGAAGTTTCTCATATTCTGGAGGTGTGTGGCCAAAGGAATGGACAGAGTTTCCCAGGAGAGAGCAGGCATGGTCCTGTGGTATGGCTCCAGAGGACCCAGCCTAGAGGCTGTGTTTGCCAGGGCTGTGGGGACAGATGTCTGAAAAAGCAAACTTGGCTCAGGTAGGGGCCAAGGTAATGGCAGACCTGATCTCCAGTCCGAGAGGGGAGATCCTCTGGATATCAAAGGAGGGCAAGTGGGAGGCAGTCGCTCAGGCTTTTGTCTCTGGGTGTTGCGTTCAAAGTGGCCGTTCAGGGTAGGGGTTGCTTCAGGGGCCGAGGAAGAGCCTTCCTCTCGGGGGATTGTCCAAGCTCCCAAGTGTTTGGGTTCATTCTGTGGGAAGGGAAGAGTACTGATTTCTGCCACAGGGGACCCCCCAGGAGAGGGACTCTAGAGCACAGAAGTGGGTTCCCTCTACTGGAATACACACCATCTAGTTAGTCCTGCGTGCCTATGGGCATGGCAAGCCACATATGCGGGCTCTTGGTCCAATCACTGAGAGGCGTTACTTGAATAAGGTACTCACGCTGAGGGTCACAATGTGTGTTTGTGCCCAAGGCGGCCCTCACACATGGGCGTGGCCTCATGGGCCATGCCGTTTTCTCCTACACTGAAGGTTTGACTCACTGCCAGCAGCAAGGTTTCTTGCCATGGGGAAGGAGGGGTTCTGACTTGTGCATCAGGTTCCGCCCTGTGCAGGGATTGGAGATAAGGTCTAGGTTCTGATGACTGAAAACCCAGGTTGGGAATGGATGGTGGCCTAAGGCAGTGGCGGGTCCAATGTGCTGGGTGTGCAGCCAGCTGTGTCGGTGTCTGTTGGAAGGTCTGGGCTCAGGCTATTTGCGACAGAGCATCAGTGTTTAAGGTAGCATATGCATTTGGGGTGTTGCCGAGGGCCAAGCAGTTTGATCCTCATTTGGGGTTTCTGGGCAGCACCATAGACAAAGTTTTTCTCCTGGGAGGCAGGCGGAGTGCTGCATTGTGGCCCCAGAATTCCCAGAAGGGAGGGTTTGTGGGCCAGGAGTGTGAGGACGGAAGTCTAGGAACACAAGCTAAAGTGAGGATTGGAGCCAAGGGCAGAGCAGGCCCACTAGGCAGAGGCTGAATCAAAATCTCCTGCATCTGAAGTCAGGCTGAGGATCAGACGTTGGCTGAGGCTGGAGTATGTGTCCATGATGGCACCTTCATGAAGCGGGGGCCTCATGAGGCCAAGGAAGTTTTCCCACGCTGAGTTTGGAGGTTGCCCCAAACCACCAGGTTTCCTTCTGTGGGACATTCGAGTCCTGTTGCATGGCTCCAGGACATACCATACGGAAGGACTGGAGAGCACGGTTCGAAGGATGGATCCCTGTACAGCATGCCTCTCATTCCCATTGGCCATTAGCCACAAGATATGTTTGATCTGCTGCCTCTGGGGCACGCTAACCAGGGGGCTGAGTTGAAATGGCCTCTCCTGAGGATGCGTCATAATGTGCGTTTGGGTCCATGGAAACCTTGGAATGTGCTGGTTTTTCAGTGGCCCTGCGGAACTCTCCTACCTGAAGGGTTTGATACATCCCCAGTAAGTAAGCTCCTCATGTGGAGGCGAGAGAGGTTTGGTTTGGTGCCTCAGAAAAGCCCCGTGTGCTGGTCTACGAAAACAGACCTCTGAGGACGGACACATGGAAACCAGAGCTAAGGTTCAGATTAGGGCCTGGGGGCCTGTCCATTTCAACCTTCTGTCTCTGGGGACACTGTCTGAGAGTCTAAGTGGAGATAGTTGCTCCGCTGGTGTCAGAGAGCCCCTCTTAGTCCAGGGTGGCCTACACTATTGATGGCCTCAGGGGCCTTGGAGCTTTTCCCTAACCTGTAGGGTTGTGGTCAATGGATTGGGCACAATTTCCTTGGAGAGGGCAGGCACAATCTTTCGCTGTGGCTCCAGAGGCCCTAGCCTGGCGGTTGTGTGGGTCCAGGCTGAGGGCACAGAAGTCTGAAAACACAAACTCAGCTTATGAGTGGCGCCTAGGGTATGGCAGGCCGGATGTACAGCCCGAGAGGGAGCTCCTGGGCCTCTGAAACAAGGGCGAGTGGGAGGCGTTCCTTCAGGCTTTTGTCTCTGGATGTTGTGTCCGAGATAGCCGTGGATTGGAGGGGTGGCCTCAGGGACTGTCGACGAGTATCCCTCTCTGGGGATTTGTCCCAGCTCCCCAGAGTTTGGGGTCATTTTGTGGGAAGGGTGGAGTCGTGTTGTCTGGCTCATGTGTCTCTCCAAAAGGGATTCCAGAGCAGAGCCCCAGGTACGGGCGGGGCGACTGGAAAACTCAAACACTGGTGAGGATTGGGTGCATAGGGGCTTGGCAAGCCCCATATGCGGGCTCTTGGCCCAGGCCCTGACAGGCCTTTCTTTGACATGGGGCTCATGCTGAGGGTCAGAGTGTGAATTTGTGCCCAAGCAGCACTCAAGTTTGGGCGTGGCATCAGGGACCAGGAAGGTTTCTCCCACCCCGAAGGTGTGACTCCATGCCAAGAGCAAGCTTTACAGCCACGGGGAAGGAGGAGTTCTGTGTTGTGCTTGCGATACCCAGCTTTGTGGAGAATTTATATAACGTCTAGGTTCAGATATCTGAAAACCAAGGTTAGGAAGAGGTGACGGCATAAGACCATGGCGTGTCCGAAGTGCTGGGTGTGCGGCCAGCTGTCTCCTTGTCTGTCTGGACGTCTGGCTTCAGGCTGTGTCAGACAGAGCATGAGTGCCCAGAGCAGCCTATCCAGTTCGGGTACCGTCGAGGCCCGAGCAGGTTGATCCTCATCTGGGTTTTCTGGAGAGAGCCCCACAGGGAAACGTTTTTCTTCCCTTGGGCAGACCCTGGGCTGGGTTGTGGTTCTGGAGTTCCTAGTCCGGAGGGCTTGTTTGCCAGGAGTGTGAGGAACGAAGTCTGAAAACACAAGCTAGCGTGAGGTTTGGGACCGATGGCACGGCAGGCCCACTCTGAGAGGCTGAATCGAGATCTCCTGCTCTGAGGTCATGTCAACTCTGAGACGTGCCTCAGGCTAGAGTTTTTGTCCAGCATGGCCTCTTCCTGAATGGTGTGGCGGCCTCATGAGGCCAGGAAGGTTTGCCTACGATGGGATTTGTGAACTACTCCAAACCTCAAGGTTTCCTTCTGCACGAAAGTCGAGTGCTATTGGATGGTTCCAGGAGGCCCCATACGGAAAGACTCGAGAGCAGGTGTCTAAGCATGGATGCCTGGGAACGCCACCTCATATTCCCACTCTTTAGTCAGGACAAGGCAGGCTCAATCTGCGGGCTCCTGGGTGAGCTACCCAGAGGGGAGAGTTGAAATGGACTCTCCTGAAGATGAGTCCTACTGTGGCTTGGTGGCCTGGGAGACCTTGGAATGTGGAGGTGGCTCAGGGACTCTGCAGGATTCTCCAACCTGAGGTGTTTGACACGGCTCCAACAAGGAAGCTTCCCATGTGGAGACGAGAGAAGTTCTGTTCAGTGCCTCAGGAAAGCCCCATATCCTGTTCTTCGAACCAAAGCCTCTGAGGAGTGACACCTGGAAAACAAAGGAAGAGTTGAGATTAGGGCCTAAGGGCCTGTCCGGCTCAACCTTCTATCTCTGTTGACATCGGTGTGCATGCCTTCATGGAGGTAGCAGCTCCGCTTGTGTCCGAAGGCCCCTGTGTGTGCAGGGAGGCTCCCGGTAATGGTATGTCCTCGGGGGCCTTGAGGTTTCTCATATTCTGGAGGTGTGTGGCCAAAGGAATGGACAGAGTTTCCCAGGAGAGAGCAGGCATGGTCCTGTGGTATGGCTCCAGAGGACCCAGCCTAGAGGCTGTGTTTGCCAGGGCTGTGGGGACAGATGTCTGAAAAAGCAAACTTGGCTCAGGTAGGGGCCAAGGTAATGGCAGACCTGATCTCCAGTCCGAGAGGGGAGATCCTCTGGATATCAAAGGAGGGCAAGTGGGAGGCAGTCGCTCAGGCTTTTGTCTCTGGGTGTTGCGTTCACAGTGGCCGTTCAGGGTAGGGGTTGCTTCAGGGGCCGAGGAAGAGCCTTCCTCTCGGGGGATTGTCCAAGCTCCCAAGTGTTTGGGTTCATTCAGTGGGAAGGGAAGAGTACTGTTTTCTGCCACAGGGGACCCCCCAGGGGAGGGACTCTAGAGCACAGCAGTGGGTTCCCTCAACTGGAATACACACCATCTAGTTAGTCCTGCGTGCCTATGGGCATGGCAAGCCACATATGCGGGCTCTTGGTCCAATCACTGAGAGGCGTTACTTGAATAAGGTACTCACGCTGAGGGTCACAATGTGTGTTTGTGCCCAAGGCGGCCCTCACACATGGGCGTGGCCTCATGGGCCATGCCGTTTTCTCCTACACTGAAGGTTTGACTCACTGCCAGCAGCAAGTTTTCGTGCCATGGGGAAGGATGGGTTCTGACTTGTGCATCAGGTTCCGCCCTGTGCAGGGATTGGAGATAAGGTCTAGGTTCTGATGACTGAAAACCCAGGTTGGGAATGGATGGTGGCCTAAGGCAGTGGCGGGTCCAATGTGCTGGGTGTGCAGCCAGCTGTGTCGGTGTCTGTTGGAAGGTCTGGGCTCAGGCTATTTGCGACAGAGCATCAGTGTTTAAGGTAGCCTATGCAATTGGGGTGTTGCCGAGGGCCAAGCAGTTTGATCCTCATTTGGGGTTTCTGGGCAGCACCATAGACAAAGTTTTTCTCCTGGGAGACAGGCGGAGTGCTGCATTGTGGACCCAGAATTCCCAGAAGGGAGGGTTTGTGGGCCAGGAGTGTGAGGACGGAAGTCTAGGAACACAAGCTAAAGTGAGGATTGGAGCCAAGGGCAGAGCAGGCCCACTAGGCAGAGGCTGAATCAAAATCTCCTGCATCTGAAGTCAGGCTGAGGATCAGACGTTGGCTGAGGCTGGAGTATGTGTCCATGATGGCACCTTCATGAAGCGGGGGCCTCATGAGGCCAAGGAAGTTTTCCCACGCTGAGTTTGGAGGTTGCCCCAAACCACCAGGTTTCCTTCTGTGGGACATTCGAGTCCTGTTGCATGGCTCCAGGACATACCATACGGAAGGACTGGAGAGCACGGTTCGAAGGATGG
Organism: Mustela nivalis; assembly: GCF_964662115.1. NCBI lineage: Eukaryota > Metazoa > Chordata > Mammalia > Carnivora > Mustelidae > Mustela > Mustela nivalis. The sequence goes on along the minus strand of NW_028136446.1, from coordinate 155,240 downwards.
ATCCCTGTACAGCATGCCTCTCATTCCCATTGGCCATTAGCCACAAGATATGTTTGATCTGCTGCCTCTGGGGCACGCTAACCAGGGGGCTGAGTTGAAATGGCCTCTCCTGAGGATGCGTCATAATGTGCGTTTGGGTCCATGGAAACCTTGGAATGTGCTGGTTTTTCAGTGGCCCTGCGGAACTCTCCTACCTGAAGGGTTTGATACATCCCCAGTAAGTAAGCTCCTCATGTGGAGGCGAGAGAGGTTTGGTTTGGTGCCTCAGAAAAGCCCCGTGTGCTGGTCTACGAAAACAGACCTCTGAGGACGGACACATGGAAACCAGAGCTAAGGTTCAGATTAGGGCCTGGGGGCCTGTCCATTTCAACCTTCTGTCTCTGGGGACACTGTCTGAGAGTCTAAGTGGAGATAGTTGCTCCGCTGGTGTCAGAGAGCCCCTCTTAGTCCAGGGTGGCCTACACTATTGATGGCCTCAGGGGCCTTGGAGCTTTTCCCTAACCTGTAGGGTTGTGGTCAATGGATTGGGCACAATTTCCTTGGAGAGGGCAGGCACAATCTTTCGCTGTGGCTCCAGAGGCCCTAGCCTGGCGGTTGTGTGGGTCCAGGCTGAGGGCACAGAAGTCTGAAAACACAAACTCAGCTTATGAGTGGCGCCTAGGGTATGGCAGGCCGGATGTACAGCCCGAGAGGGAGCTCCTGGGCCTCTGAAACAAGGGCGAGTGGGAGGCGTTCCTTCAGGCTTTTGTCTCTGGATGTTGTGTCCGAGATAGCCGTGGATTGGAGGGGTGGCCTCAGGGACTGTCGACGAGTATCCCTCTCTGGGGATTTGTCCCAGCTCCCAAGAGTTTGGGGTCATTTTGTGGGAAGGGTGGAGTCGTGTTGTCTGGCTCATGTGTCTCTCCAAAAGGGATTCCAGAGCAGAGCCCCAGGTACGGGCGGGGCGACTGGAAAACTCAAACACTGGTGAGGATTGGGTGCATAGGGGCTTGGCAAGCCCCATATGCGGGCTCTTGGCCCAGGCCCTGACAGGCCTTTCTTTGACATGGGGCTCATGCTGAGGGTCAGAGTGTGAATTTGTGCCCAAGCAGCACTCAAGTTTGGGCGTGGCATCAGGGACCAGGAAGGTTTCTCCCACCCCGAAGGTGTGACTCCATGCCAAGAGCAAGCTTTACAGCCACGGGGAAGGAGGAGTTCTGTGTTGTGCTTGCGATACCCAGCTTTGTGGAGAATTGATATAACGTCTAGGTTCAGATATCTGAAAACCAAGGTTAGGAAGAGGTGACGGCATAAGACCATGGCGTGTGTGAAGTGCTGGGTGTGCGGCCAGCTGTCTCCTTGTCTGTCTGGACGTCTGGCTTCAGGCTGTGTCAGACAGAGCATGAGTGCCCAGAGCAGCCTATCCAGTTCGGGTACCGTCGAGGCCCGAGCAGGTTGATCCTCATCTCGGTTTTCTGGAGAGAGCCCCACAGGGAAACGTTTTTCTTCCCTTGGGCAGACCCTGGGCTGGGTTGTGGTTCTGGAGTTCCTAGTCCGGAGGGCTTGTTTGCCAGGAGTGTGAGGAACGAAGTCTGAAAACACAAGCTAGCGTGAGGTTTGGGACCGATGGCACGGCAGGCCCACTCTGAGAGGCTGAATCGAGATCTCCTGCACTGAGGTCATTTCAACTCTGAGACGTGCCTCAGGCTAGAGTTTTTGTCCAGCATGGCCTCTTCCTGAATGGTGTGGCGGCCTCATGAGGCCAGGAAGGTTTGCCTACGATGGGATTTGTGAACTACTCCAAACCTCAAGGTTTCCTTCTGCACGAAAGTCGAGTGCTATTGGATGGTTCCAGGAGGCCCCATACGGAAAGACTCGAGAGCAGGTGTCTAAGCATGGATGCCTGGGAACGCCACCTCATATTCCCACTCTTTAGTCAGGACAAGGCAGGCTCAATCTGCGGGCTCCTGGGTGAGCTACCCAGAGGGGAGAGTTGAAATGGACTCTCCTGAAGATGAGTCCTACTGTGGCTTGGTGGCCTGGGAGACCTTGGAATGTGGAGGTGGCTCAGGGACTCTGCAGGATTCTCCAACCTGAGGTGTTTGACACGGCTCCAACAAGGAAGCTTCCCATGTGGAGACGAGAGAAGTTCTGTTCAGTGCCTCAGGAAAGCCCCATATCCTGTTCTTCGAACCAAAGCCTCTGAGGAGTGACACCTGGAAAACAAAGCAAGAGTTGAGATTAGGGCCTAAGGGCCTGTCCGGCTCAACCTTCTATCTCTGTTGACATCGGTGTGCATGCCTTCATGGAGGTAGCAGCTCCGCTTGTGTCCGAAGGCCCCTGTGTGTGCAGGGAGGCTCCCGGTAATGGTATGTCCTCGGGGGCCTTGAGGTTTCTCATATTCTGGAGGTGTGTGGCCAAAGGAATGGACAGAGTTTCCCAGGAGAGAGCAGGCATGGTCCTGTGGTATGGCTCCAGAGGACCCAGCCTAGAGGCTGTGTTTGCCAGGGCTGTGGGGACAGATGTCTGAAAAAGCAAACTTGGCTCAGGTAGGGGCCAAGGTAATGGCAGACCTGATCTCCAGTCCGAGAGGGGAGATCCTCTGGATATCAAAGGAGGGCAAGTGGGAGGCAGTCGCTCAGGCTTTTGTCTCTGGGTGTTGCGTTCACAGTGGCCGTTCAGGGTAGGGGTTGCTTCAGGGGCCGAGGAAGAGCCTTCCTCTCGGGGGATTGTCCAAGCTCCCAAGTGTTTGGGTTCATTCAGTGGGAAGGGAAGAGTACTGTTTTCTGCCACAGGGGACCCCCCAGGGGAGGGACTCTAGAGCACAGCAGTGGGTTCCCTCAACTGGAATACACACCATCTAGTTAGTCCTGCGTGCCTATGGGCATGGCAAGCCACATATGCGGGCTCTTGGTCCAATCACTGAGAGGCGTTACTTGAATAAGGTACTCACGCTGAGGGTCACAATGTGTGTTTGTGCCCAAGGCGGCCCTCACACATGGGCGTGGCCTCATGGGCCATGCCGTTTTCTCCTACACTGAAGGTTTGACTCACTGCCAGCAGCAAGTTTTCTTGCCATGGGGAAGGAGGGGTTCTGACTTGTGCATCAGGTTCCGCCCTGTGCAGGGATTGGAGATAAGGTCTAGGTTCTGATGACTGAAAACCCAGGTTGGGAATGGATGGTGGCCTAAGGCAGTGGCGGGTCCAATGTGCTGGGTGTGCAGCCAGCTGTGTCGGTGTCTGTTGGAAGGTCTGGGCTCAGGCTATTTGCGACAGAGCATCAGTGTTTAAGGTAGCCTATGCAATTGGGGTGTTGCCGAGGGCCAAGCAGTTTGATCCTCATTTGGGGTTTCTGGGCAGCACCATAGACAAAGTTTTTCTCCTGGGAGACAGGCGGAGTGCTGCATTGTGGCCCCAGAATTCCCAGAAGGGAGGGTTTGTGGGCCAGGAGTGTGAGGACGGAAGTCTAGGAACACAAGCTAAAGTGAGGATTGGAGCCAAGGGCAGAGCAGGCCCACTAGGCAGAGGCTGAATCAAAATCTCCTGCATCTGAAGTCAGGCTGAGGATCAGACGTTGGCTGAGGCTGGAGTATGTGTCCATGATGGCACCTTCATGAAGCGGGGGCCTCATGAGGCCAAGGAAGTTTTCCCACGCTGAGTTTGGAGGTTGCCCCAAACCACCAGGTTTCCTTCTGTGGGACATTCGAGTCCTGTTGCATGGCTCCAGGACATACCATACGGAAGGACTGGAGAGCACGGTTCGAAGGATGGATCCCTGTACAGCATGCCTCTCATTCCCATTGGCCATTAGCCACAAGATATGTTTGATCTGCTGCCTCTGGGGCACGCTAACCAGGGGGCTGAGTTGAAATGGCCTCTCCTGAGGATGCGTCATAATGTGCGTTTGGGTCCATGGAAACCTTGGAATGTGCTGGTTTTTCAGTGGCCCTGCGGAACTCTCCTACCTGAAGGGTTTGATACATCCCCAGTAAGTAAGCTCCTCATGTGGAGGCGAGAGAGGTTTGGTTTGGTGCCTCAGAAAAGCCCCGTGTGCTGGTCTACGAAAACAGACCTCTGAGGACGGACACATGGAAACCAGAGCTAAGGTTCAGATTAGGGCCTGGGGGCCTGTCCATTTCAACCTTCTGTCTCTGGGGACACTGTCTGAGAGTCTAAGTGGAGATAGTTGCTCCGCTGGTGTCAGAGAGCCCCTCTTAGTCCAGGGTGGCCTACACTATTGATGGCCTCAGGGGCCTTGGAGCTTTTCCCTAACCTGTAGGGTTGTGGTCAATGGATTGGGCACAATTTCCTTGGAGAGGGCAGGCACAATCTTTCGCTGTGGCTCCAGAGGCCCTAGCCTGGCGGTTGTGTGGGTCCAGGCTGAGGGCACAGAAGTCTGAAAACACAAACTCAGCTTATGAGTGGCGCCTAGGGTATGGCAGGCCGGATGTACAGCCCGAGAGGGAGCTCCTGGGCCTCTGAAACAAGGGCGAGTGGGAGGCGTTCCTTCAGGCTTTTGTCTCTGGATGTTGTGTCCGAGATAGCCGTGGATTGGAGGGGTGGCCTCAGGGACTGTCGACGAGTATCCCTCTCTGGGGATTTGTCCCAGCTCCCAAGAGTTTGGGGTCATTTTGTGGGAAGGGTGGAGTCGTGTTGTCTGGCTCATGTGTCTCTCCAAGAAAGGGATTCCAGAGCAGAGCCCCAGGTACGGGCGGGGCGACTGGAAAACTCAAACACTGGTGAGGATTGGGTGCATAGGGGCTTGGCAAGCCCCATATGCGGGCTCTTGGCCCAGGCCCTGACAGGCCTTTCTTTGACATGGGGCTCATGCTGAGGGTCAGAGTGTGAATTTGTGCCCAAGCAGCACTCAAGTTTGGGCGTGGCATCAGGGACCAGGAAGGTTTCTCCCACCCCGAAGGTGTGACTACATGCCAAGAGCAAGCTTTACAGCCACGGGGAAGGAGGAGTTCTGTGTTGTGCTTGCGATACCCAGCTGTGTGGAGAATTGATATAATGTCTAGGTTCAGATATCTGAAAACCAAGGTTAGGAAGAGGTGACGGCATAAGACCATGGCGTGTCCGAAGTGCTGGGTGTGCGGCCAGCTGTCTCCTTGTCTGTCTGGACGTCTGGCTTCAGGCTGTGTCAGACAGAGCATGAGTGCCCAGAGCAGCCTATCCAGTTCGGGTACCGTCGAGGCCCGAGCAGGTTGATCCTCATCTGGGTTTTCTGGAGAGAGCCCCACAGGGAAACGTTTTTCTTCCCTTGGGCAGACCCTGGGCTGGGTTGTGGTTCTGGAGTTCCTAGTCCGGAGGGATTGTTTGCCAGGAGTGTGAGGAAGGAAGTCTGAAAACACAAGCTAGCGTGAGGTTTGGGACCGATGGCACGGCAGGCCCACTCTGAGAGGCTGAATCGAGATCTCCTGCACTGAGGTCATTTCAACTCTGAGACGTGCCTCAGGCTAGAGTTTTTGTCCAGCATGGCCTCTTCCTGAATGGTGTGGCGGCCTCATGAGGCCAGGAAGGTTTGCCTACGATGGGATTTGTGAACTACTCCAAACCTCAAGGTTTCCTTCTGCACGAAAGTCGAGTGCTATTGGATGGTTCCAGGAGGCCCCATACGGAAAGACTCGAGAGCAGGTGTCTAAGCATGGATGCCTGGGAACGCCACCTCATATTCCCACTCTTTAGTCAGGACAAGGCAGGCTCAATCTGCGGGCTCCTGGGTGAGCTACCCAGAGGGGAGAGTTGAAATGGACTCTCCTGAAGATGAGTCCTACTGTGGCTTGGTGGCCTGGGAGACCTTGGAATGTGGAGGTGGCTCAGGGACTCTGCAGGATTCTCCAACCTGAGGTGTTTGACACGGCTCCAACAAGGAAGCTTCCCATGTGGAGACGAGAGAAGTTCTGTTCAGTGCCTCAGGAAAGCCCCATATCCTGTTCTTCGAACCAAAGCCTCTGAGGAGTGACACCTGGAAAACAAAGCAAGAGTTGAGATTAGGGCCTAAGGGCCTGTCGGGCTCAACATTCTATCTCTGTTGACATCGGTGTGCATGCCTTCATGGAGGTAGCAGCTCCGCTTGTGTCCGAAGGCCCCTGTGTGTGCAGGGAGGCTCCCGGTAATGGTATGTCCTCAGGGGCCTTGAGGTTTCTCATATTCTGGAGGTGTGTGGCCAAAGGAATGGACAGAGTTTCCCAGGAGAGAGCAGGCATGGTCCTGTGGTATGGCTCCAGAGGACCCAGCCTAGAGGCTGTGTTTGCCAGGGCTGTGGGGACAGATGTCTGAAAAAGCAAACTTGGCTCAGGTAGGGGCCAAGGTAATGGCAGGCCTGATCTCCAGTCCGAGAGGGGAGATCCTCTGGATATCAAAGGAGGGCAAGTGGGAGGCAGTCGCTCAGGCTTTTGTCTCTGGGTGTTGCGTTCACAGTGGCCGTTCAGGGTAGGGGTTGCTTCAGGGGCCGAGGAAGAGCCTTCCTCTCGGGGGATTGTCCAAGCTCCCAAGTGTTTGGGTTCATTCAGTGGGAAGGGAAGAGTACTGTTTTCTGCCACAGGGGACCCCCCAGGGGAGGGACTCTAGAGCACAGCAGTGGGTTCCCTCAACTGGAATACACACCATCTAGTTAGTCCTGCGTGCCTATGGGCATGGCAAGCCACATATGCGGGCTCTTGGTCCAATCACTGAGAGGCGTTACTTGAATAAGGTACTCACGCTGAGGGTCACAATGTGTGTTTGTGCCCAAGGCGGCCCTCACACATGGGCGTGGCCTCATGGGCCATGCCGTTTTCTCCTACACTGAAGGTTTGACTCACTGCCAGCAGCAAGTTTTCTTGCCATGGGGAAGGAGGGGTTCTGACTTGTGCATCAGGTTCCGCCCTGTGCAGGGATTGGAGATAAGGTCTAGGTTCTGATGACTGAAAACCCAGGTTGGGAATGGATGGTGGCCTAAGGCAGTGGCGGGTCCAATGTGCTGGGTGTGCAGCCAGCTGTGTCGGTGTCTGTTGGAAGGTCTGGGCTCAGGCTATTTGCGACAGAGCATCAGTGTTTAAGGTAGCCTATGCAATTGGGGTGTTGCCGAGGGCCAAGCAGTTTGATCCTCATTTGGGGTTTCTGGGCAGCACCATAGACAAAGTTTTTCTCCTGGGAGACAGGCGGAGTGCTGCATTGTGGCCCCAGAATTCCCAGAAGGGAGGGTTTGTGGGCCAGGAGTGTGAGGACGGAAGTCTAGGAACACAAGCTAAAGTGAGGATTGGAGCCAAGGGCAGAGCAGGCCCACTAGGCAGAGGCTGAATCAAAATCTCCTGCATCTGAAGTCAGGCTGAGGATCAGACGTTTGCTGAGGCTGGAGTATGTGTCCATGATGGCACCTTCATGAAGCGGGGGCCTCATGAGGCCAAGGAAGTTTTCCCACGCTGAGTTTGGAGGTTGCCCCAAACCACCAGGTTTCCTTCTGTGGGACATTCGAGTCCTGTTGCATGGCTCCAGGACATACCATACGGAAGGACTGGAGAGCACGGTTCGAAGGATGGATCCCTGTACAGCATGCCTCTCATTCCCATTGGCCATTAGCCACAAGATATGTTTGATCTGCTGCCTCTGGGGCACGCTAACCAGGGGGCTGAGTTGAAATGGCCTCTCCTGAGGATGCGTCATAATGTGCGTTTGGGTCCATGGAAACCTTGGAATGTGCTGGTTTTTCAGTGGCCCTGCGGAACTCTCCTACCTGAAGGGTTTGATACATCCCCAGTAAGTAAGCTCCTCATGTGGAGGCGAGAGAGGTTTGGTTTGGTGCCTCAGAAAAGCCCCGTGTGCTGGTCTTCGAAAACAGACCTCTGAGGACGGACACATGGAAACCAGAGCTAAGGTTCAGATTAGGGCCTGGGGGCCTGTCCATTTCAACCTTCTGTCTCTGGGGACACTGTCTGAGAGTCTAAGTGGAGATAGTTGCTCCGCTGCTGTCAGAGAGCCCCTCTTAGTCCAGGGTGGCCTACACTATTGATGGCCTCAGGGGCCTTGGAGCTTTTCCCTAACCTGTAGGGTTGTGGTCAATGGATTGGGCACAATTTCCTTGGAGAGGGCAGGCACAATCTTTCGCTGTGGCTCCAGAGGCCCTAGCCTGGCGGTTGTGTGGGTCCAGGCTGAGGGCACAGAAGTCTGAAAACACAAACTCAGCTTATGAGTGGCGCCTAGGGTATGGCAGGCCGGATGTACAGCCCGAGAGGGAGCTCCTGGGCCTCTGAAACAAGGGCGAGTGGGAGGCGTTCCTTCAGGCTTTTGTCTCTGGATGTTGTGTCCGAGATAGCCGTGGATTGGAGGGGTGGCCTCAGGGACTGTCGACGAGTATCCCTCTCTGGGGATTTGTCCCAGCTCCCAAGAGTTTGGGGTCATTTTGTGGGAAGGGTGGAGTCGTGTTGTCTGGCTCATGTGTCTCTCCAAGAAAGGGATTCCAGAGCAGAGCCCCAGGTACGGGCGGGGCGACTGGAAAACTCAAACACTGGTGAGGATTGGGTGCATAGGGGCTTGGCAAGCCCCATATGCGGGCTCTTGGCCCAGGCCCTGACAGGCCTTTCTTTGACATGGGGCTCATGCTGAGGGTCAGAGTGTGAATTTGTGCCCAAGCAGCACTCAAGTTTGGGCGTGGCATCAGGGACCAGGAAGGTTTCTCCCACCCCGAAGGTGTGACTCCATGCCAAGAGCAAGCTTTACAGCCACGGGGAAGGAGGAGTTCTGTGTTGTGCTTGCGATACCCAGCTTTGTGGAGAATTGATATAACGTCTAGGTTCAGATATCTGAAAACCAAGGTTAGGAAGAGGTGACGGCATAAGACCATGGCGTGTCCGAAGTGCTGGGTGTGCGGCCAGCTGTCTCCTTGTCTGTCTGGACGTCTGGCTTCAGGCTGTGTCAGACAGAGCATGAGTGCCCAGAGCAGCCTATCCAGTTCGGGTACCGTCGAGGCCCGAGCAGGTTGATCCTCATCTGGGTTTTCTGGAGAGAGCCCCACAGGGAAACGTTTTTCTTCCCTTGGGCAGACCCTGGGCTGGGTTGTGGTTCTGGAGTTCCTAGTCCGGAGGGCTTGTTTGCCAGGAGTGTGAGGAACGAAGTCTGAAAACACAAGCTAGCGTGAGGTTTGGGACCGATGGCACGGCAGGCCCACTCTGAGAGGCTGAATCGAGATCTCCTGCACTGAGGTCATTTCAACTCTGAGACGTGCCTCAGGCTAGAGTTTTTGTCCAGCATGGCCTCTTCCTGAATGGTGTGGCGGCCTCATGAGGCCAGGAAGGTTTGCCTACGATGGGATTTGTGAACTACTCCAAACCTCAAGGTTTCCTTCTGCACGAAAGTCGAGTGCTATTGGATGGTTCCAGGAGGCCCCATACGGAAAGACTCGAGAGCAGGTGTCTAAGCATGGATGCCTGGGAATGCCACCTCATATTCCCACTCTTTAGTCAGGACAAGGCAGGCTCAATCTGCGGGCTCCTGGGTGAGCTACCCAGAGGGGAGAGTTGAAATGGACTCTCCTGAAGATGAGTCCTACTGTGTCTTGGTGGCCTGGGAGACCTTGGAATGTGGAGGTGGCTCAGGGACTCTGCAGGATTCTCCAACCTGAGGTGTTTGACACGGCTCCAACAAGGAAGCTTCCCATGTGGAGACGAGAGAAGTTCTGTTCAGTGCCTCAGGAAAGCCCCATATCCTGTTCTTCGAACCAAAGCCTCTGAGGAGTGACACCTGGAAAACAAAGCAAGAGTTGAGATTAGGGCCTAAGGGCCTGTCCGGCTCAACCTTCTATCTCTGTTGACATTGGTGTGCATGCCTTCATGGAGGTAGCAGCTCTGCTTGTGTCCGAAGGCCACTGTGTGTGCAGGGAGGCTCCCGGTAATGGTATGTCCTCGGGGGCCTTGAGGTTTCTCATATTCTGGAGGTGTGTGGCCAAAGGAATGGACAGAGTTTCCCAGGAGAGAGCAGGCATGGTCCTGTGGTATGGCTCCAGAGGACCCAGCCTAGAGGCTGTGTTTGCCAGGGCTGTGGGGACAGATGTCTGAAAAAGCAAACTTGGCTCAGGTAGGGGCCAAGGTAATGGCAGGCCTGATCTCCAGTCCGAGAGGGGAGATCCTCTGGATATCAAAGGAGGGCAAGTGGGAGGCAGTCGCTCAGGCTTTTGTCTCTGGGTGTTGCGTTCAAAGTGGCCGTTCAGGGTAGGGGTTGCTTCAGGGGCCGAAGAAGAGCCTTCCTCTCGGGGGATTGTCCAAGCTCCCAAGTGTTTGGGTTCATTCTGTGGGAAGGGAAGAGTACTGTTTTCTGCCACAGGGGACCCCCCAGGAGAGGGACTCTAGAGCACAGTAGTGGGTTCCCTCAACTGGAATACACACCATCTAGTTAGTCCTGCGTGCCTATGGGCATGGCAAGCCACATATGCGGGCTCTTGTTCCAATCACTGAGAGGCGTTACTTGAATAAGGTACTCACGCTGAGGGTCACAATGTGTGTTTGTGCCCAAGGCGGCCCTCACACATGGGCGTGGCCTCATGGGCCATGCCGTTTTCTCCTACACTGAAGGTTTGACTCACTGCCAGCAGCAAGGTTTCTTGCCATGGGGAAGGAGGGGTTCTGACTTGTGCATCAGGTTGCCCCCTGTGCAGGGATTGGAGATAAGGTCTAGGTTCTGATGACTGAAAAACCAGGTTGGGAATGGATGGTGGCCTAAGGCAGTGGCGGGTCCAATGTGCTGGGTGTGCAGCCAGCTGTGTCGGTGTCTGTTGGAAGGTCTGGGCTCAGGCTATTTGCGACAGAGCATCAGTGTTTAAGGTAGCCTATGCAATTGGGGTGTTGCCGAGGGCCAAGCAGTTTGATCCTCATTTGGGGTTTCTGGGCAGCACCATAGACAAAGTTTTTCTCCTGGGAGGCAGGCGGAGTGCTGCATTGTGGCCCCAGAATTCCCAGAAGGGAGGGTTTGTGGGCCAGGAGTGTGAGGACGGAAGTCTAGGAACACAAGCTAACGTGAGGATTGGAGCCAAGGGCAGAGCAGGCCCACTAGGCAGAGGCTGAATCAAAATCTCCTGCATCTGAAGTCAGGCTGAGGATCAGACGTTGACTGAGGCTGGAGTATGTGTCCATGATGGCACCTTCATGAAGCGGGGGCCTCATGAGGCCAAGGAAGTTTTCCCACGCTGAGTTTGGAGGTTGCCCCAAACCACCAGGTTTCCTTCTGTGGGACATTCGAGTCCTGTTGCATGGCTCCAGGACATACCATACGGAAGGACTGGAGAGCACGGTTCGAAGGATGGATCCCTGTAGAGCATGCCTCGCATTCCCATTGGCCATTAGCCACAAGATATGTTTGATCTGCTGCCTCTGGGGCACGCTAACCAGGGGGCTGAGTTGAAATGGCCTCTCCTGAGGATGCGTCATAATGTGCGTTTGGGTCCATGGAAACCTTGGAATGTGCTGGTTGTTCAGTGGCCCTGCGGAACTCTCCTACCTGAAGGGTTTGATACATCCCCAGTAAGTAAGCTCCCCATGTGGAGGCGAGAGAGGTTTGGTTTGGTGCCTCAGAAAAGCCCCGTGTGCTGGTCTATGAAAACAGACCTCTGAGGACGGACACATGGAAACCAGAGCTAAGGTTCAGATTAGGGCCTGGGGGCCTGTCCTTTTCAACCTTCTGTCTCTGGGGACACTGTCTGAGAGTCTAAGTGGAGATAGTTGCTCCGCTGGTGTCAGAGAGCCCCTCTTAGTCCAGGGTGGCCTACACTATTGATGGCCTCAGGGGCCTTGGAGCTTTTCCCTAACCTGTAGGGTTGTGGTCAATGGATTGGGCACAATTTCCTTGGAGAGGGCAGGCACAATCTTTCGCTGTGGCTCCAGAGGCCCTAGCCTGGCGGTTGTGTGGGTCCAGGCTGAGGGCACAGAAGTCTGAAAACACAAACTCAGCTTATGAGTGGCGCCTAGGGTATGGCAGGCCGGATGTACAGCCCGAGAGGGAGCTCCTGGGCCTCTGAAACAAGGGCGAGTGGGAGGCGTTCCTTCAGGCTTTTGTCTCTGGATGTTGTGTCCGAGATAGCCGTGGATTGGAGGGGTGGCCTCAGGGACTGTGGACGAGTATCCCTCTCTGGGGATTTGTCCCAGCTCCCAAGAGTTTGGGGTCATTTTGTGGGAAGGGTGGAGTCGTGTTGTCTGGCTCATGTGTCTCTCCAAGAAAGGGATTCCAGAGCAGAGCCCCAGGTACGGGCGGGGCGACTGGAAAACTCAAACACTGGTGAGGATTGGGTGCATAGGGGCTTGGCAAGCCCCATATGCGGGCTCTTGGCCCAGGCCCTGACAGGCCTTTCTTTGACATGGGGCTCATGCTGAGGGTCAGAGTGTGAATTTGTGCCCAAGCACCACTCAAGTTTGGGCGTGGCATCAGGGACCAGGAAGGTTTCTCCCACCCCGAAGGTGTGACTACATGCCAAGAGCAAGCTTTACAGCCACGGGGAAGGAGGAGTTCTGTGTTGTGCTTGCGATACCCAGCTGTGTGGAGAATTGATATAATGTCTAGGTTCAGATATCTGAAAACCAAGGTTAGGAAGAGGTGACGGCATAAGACCATGGCGTGTCCGAAGTGCTGGGTGTGCGGCCAGCTGTCTCCTTGTCTGTCTGGACGTCTGGCTTCAGGCTGTGTCAGACAGAGCATGAGTGCCCAGAGCAGCCTATCCAGTTCGGGTACCGTCGAGGCCCGAGCAGGTTGATCCTCATCTGGGTTTTCTGGAGAGAGCCCCACAGGGAAACGTTTTTCTTCCCTTGGGCAGACCCTGGGCTGGGTTGTGGTTCTGGAGTTCCTAGTCCGGAGGGCTTGTTTGCCAGGAGTGTGAGGAAGGAAGTCTGAAAACACAAGCTAGCGTGAGGTTTGGGACCGATGGCACGGCAGGCCCACTCTGAGAGGCTGAATCGAGATCTCCTGCACTGAGGTCATTTCAACTCTGAGACGTGCCTCAGGCTAGAGTTTTTGTCCAGCATGGCCTCTTCCTGAATGGTGTGGCGGCCTCATGAGGCCAGGAAGGTTTGCCTACGATGGGATTTGTGAACTACTCCAAACCTCAAGGTTTCCTTCTGCACGAAAGTCGAGTGCTATTGGATGGTTCCAGGAGGCCCCATACGGAAAGACTCGAGAGCAGGTGTCTAAGCATGGATGCCTGGGAACGCCACCTCATATTCCCACTCTTTAGTCAGGACAAGGCAGGCTCAATCTGCGGGCTCCTGGGTGAGCTACCCAGAGGGGAGAGTTGAAATGGACTCTCCTGAAGATGAGTCCTACTGTGGCTTGGTGGCCTGGGAGACCTTGGAATGTGGAGGTGGCTCAGGGACTCTGCAGGATTCTCCAACCTGAGGTGTTTGACACGGCTCCAACAAGGAAGCTTCCCATGTGGAGACGAGAGAAGTTCTGTTCAGTGCCTCAGGAAAGCCCCATATCCTGTTCTTCGAACCAAAGCCTCTGAGGAGTGACACCTGGAAAACAAAGCAAGAGTTGAGATTAGGGCCTAAGGGTCTGTCGGGCTCAACATTCTATCTCTGTTGACATCGGTGTGCATGCCTTCATGGAGGTAGCAGCTCCGCTTGTGTCCGAAGGCCCCTGTGTGTGCAGGGAGGCTCCCGGTAATGGTATGTCCTCAGGGGCCTTGAGGTTTCTCATATTCTGGAGGTGTGTGGCCAAAGGAATGGACAGAGTTTCCCAGGAGAGAGCAGGCATGGTCCTGTGGTATGGCTCCAGAGGACCCAGCCTAGAGGCTGTGTTTGCCAGGGCTGTGGGGACAGATGTCTGAAAAAGCAAACTTGGCTCAGGTAGGGGCCAAGGTAATGGCAGGCCTGATCTCCAGTCCGAGAGGGGAGATCCTCTGGATATCAAAGGAGGGCAAGTGGGAGGCAGTCGCTCAGGCTTTTGTCTCTGGGTGTTGCGTTCACAGTGGCCGTTCAGGGTAGGGGTTGCTTCAGGGGCCGAGGAAGAGCCTTCCTCTCGGGGGATTGTCCAAGCTCCCAAGTGTTTGGGTTCATTCTGTGGGAAGGGAAGAGTACTGTTTTCTGCCACAGGGGACCCCCCAGGAGAGGGACTCTAGAGCACAGCAGTGGGTTCCCTCAACTGGAATACACACCATCTAGTTAGTCCTGCGTGCCTATGGGCATGGCAAGCCACATATGCGGGCTCTTGGTCCAATCACTGAGAGGCGTTACTTGAATAAGGTACTCACGCTGAGGGTCACAATGTGTGTTTGTGCCCAAGGCGGCCCTCACACATGGGCGTGGCCTCATGGGCCATGCCGTTTTCTCCTACACTGAAGGTTTGACTCACTGCCAGCAGCAAGGTTTCTTGCCATGGGGAAGGAGGGGTTCTGACTTGTGCATCAGGTTGCCCCCTGTGCAGGGATTGGAGATAAGGTCTAGGTTCTGATGACTGAAAAACCAGGTTGGGAATGGATGGTGGCCTAAGGCAGTGGCGGGTCCAATGTGCTGGGTGTGCAGCCAGCTGTGTCGGTGTCTGTTGGAAGGTCTGGGCTCAGGCTATTTGCGACAGAGCATCAGTGTTTAAGGTAGCCTATGCAATTGGGGTGTTGCCGAGGGCCAAGCAGTTTGATCCTCATTTGGGGTTTCTGGGCAGCACCATAGACAAAGTTTTTCTCCTGGGAGGCAGGCGGAGTGCTGCATTGTGGCCCCAGAATTCCCAGAAGGGAGGGTTTGTGGGCCAGGAGTGTGAGGACGGAAGTCTAGGAACACAAGCTAACGTGAGGATTGGAGCCAAGGGCAGAGCAGGCCCACTAGGCAGAGGCTGAATCAAAATCTCCTGCATCTGAAGTCAGGCTGAGGATCAGACGTTGACTGAGGCTGGAGTATGTGTCCATGATGGCACCTTCATGAAGCGGGGGCCTCATGAGGCCAAGGAAGTTTTCCCACGCTGAGTTTGGAGGTTGCCCCAAACCACCAGGTTTCCTTCTGTGGGACATTCGAGTCCTGTTGCATGGCTCCAGGACATACCATACGGAAGGACTGGAGAGCACGGTTCGAAGGATGGATCCCTGTAGAGCATGCCTCGCATTCCCATTGGCCATTAGCCACAAGATATGTTTGATCTGCTGCCTCTGGGGCACGCTAACCAGGGGGCTGAGTTGAAATGGCCTCTCCTGAGGATGCGTCATAATGTGCGTTTGGGTCCATGGAAACCTTGGAATGTGCTGGTTGTTCAGTGGCCCTGCGGAACTCTCCTACCTGAAGGGTTTGATACATCCCCAGTAAGTAAGCTCCCCATGTGGAGGCGAGAGAGGTTTGGTTTGGTGCCTCAGAAAAGCCCCGTGTGCTGGTCTATGAAAACAGACCTCTGAGGACGGACACATGGAAACCAGAGCTAAGGTTCAGATTAGGGCCTGGGGGCCTGTCCTTTTCAACCTTCTGTCTCTGGGGACACTGTCTGAGAGTCTAAGTGGAGATAGTTGCTCCGCTGGTGTCAGAGAGCCCCTCTTAGTCCAGGGTGGCCTACACTATTGATGGCCTCAGGGGCCTTGGAGCTTTTCCCTAACCTGTAGGGTTGTGGTCAATGGATTGGGCACAATTTCCTTGGAGAGGGCAGGCACAATCTTTCGCTGTGGCTCCAGAGGCCCTAGCCTGGCGGTTGTGTGGGTCCAGGCTGAGGGCACAGAAGTCTGAAAACACAAACTCAGCTTATGAGTGGCGCCTAGGGTATGGCAGGCCGGATGTACAGCCCGAGAGGGAGCTCCTGGGCCTCTGAAACAAGGGCGAGTGGGAGGCGTTCCTTCAGGCTTTTGTCTCTGGATGTTGTGTCCGAGATAGCCGTGGATTGGAGGGGTGGCCTCAGGGACTGTGGACGAGTATCCCTCTCTGGGGATTTGTCCCAGCTCCCAAGAGTTTGGGGTCATTTTGTGGGAAGGGTGGAGTCGTGTTGTCTGGCTCATGTGTCTCTCCAAGAAAGGGATTCCAGAGCAGAGCCCCAGGTACGGGCGGGGCGACTGGAAAACTCAAACACTGGTGAGGATTGGGTGCATAGGGGCTTGGCAAGCCCCATATGCGGGCTCTTGGCCCAGGCCCTGACAGGCCTTTCTTTGACATGGGGCTCATGCTGAGGGTCAGAGTGTGAATTTGTGCCCAAGCACCACTCAAGTTTGGGCGTGGCATCAGGGACCAGGAAGGTTTCTCCCACCCCGAAGGTGTGACTACATGCCAAGAGCAAGCTTTACAGCCACGGGGAAGGAGGAGTTCTGTGTTGTGCTTGCGATACCCAGCTGTGTGGAGAATTGATATAATGTCTAGGTTCAGATATCTGAAAACCAAGGTTAGGAAGAGGTGACGGCATAAGACCATGGCGTGTCCGAAGTGCTGGGTGTGCGGCCAGCTGTCTCCTTGTCTGTCTGGACGTCTGGCTTCAGGCTGTGTCAGACAGAGCATGAGTGCCCAGAGCAGCCTATCCAGTTCGGGTACCGTCGAGGCCCGAGCAGGTTGATCCTCATCTGGGTTTTCTGGAGAGAGCCCCACAGGGAAACGTTTTTCTTCCCTTGGGCAGACCCTGGGCTGGGTTGTGGTTCTGGAGTTCCTAGTCCGGAGGGCTTGTTTGCCAGGAGTGTGAGGAAGGAAGTCTGAAAACACAAGCTAGCGTGAGGTTTGGGACCGATGGCACGGCAGGCCCACTCTGAGAGGCTGAATCGAGATCTCCTGCACTGAGGTCATTTCAACTCTGAGACGTGCCTCAGGCTAGAGTTTTTGTCCAGCATGGCCTCTTCCTGAATGGTGTGGCGGCCTCATGAGGCCAGGAAGGTTTGCCTACGATGGGATTTGTGAACTACTCCAAACCTCAAGGTTTCCTTCTGCACGAAAGTCGAGTGCTATTGGATGGTTCCAGGAGGCCCCATACGGAAAGACTCGAGAGCAGGTGTCTAAGCATGGATGCCTGGGAACGCCACCTCATATTCCCACTCTTTAGTCAGGACAAGGCAGGCTCAATCTGCGGGCTCCTGGGTGAGCTACCCAGAGGGGAGAGTTGAAATGGACTCTCCTGAAGATGAGTCCTACTGTGGCTTGGTGGCCTGGGAGACCTTGGAATGTGGAGGTGGCTCAGGGACTCTGCAGGATTCTCCAACCTGAGGTGTTTGACACGGCTCCAACAAGGAAGCTTCCCATGTGGAGACGAGAGAAGTTCTGTTCAGTGCCTCAGGAAAGCCCCATATCCTGTTCTTCGAACCAAAGCCTCTGAGGAGTGACACCTGGAAAACAAAGCAAGAGTTGAGATTAGGGCCTAAGGGTCTGTCGGGCTCAACATTCTATCTCTGTTGACATCGGTGTGCATGCCTTCATGGAGGTAGCAGCTCCGCTTGTGTCCGAAGGCCCCTGTGTGTGCAGGGAGGCTCCCGGTAATGGTATGTCCTCAGGGGCCTTGAGGTTTCTCATATTCTGGAGGTGTGTGGCCAAAGGAATGGACAGAGTTTCCCAGGAGAGAGCAGGCATGGTCCTGTGGTATGGCTCCAGAGGACCCAGCCTAGAGGCTGTGTTTGCCAGGGCTGTGGGGACAGATGTCTGAAAAAGCAAACTTGGCTCAGGTAGGGGCCAAGGTAATGGCAGGCCTGATCTCCAGTCCGAGAGGGGAGATCCTCTGGATATCAAAGGAGGGCAAGTGGGAGGCAGTCGCTCAGGCTTTTGTCTCTGGGTGTTGCGTTCACAGTGGCCGTTCAGGGTAGGGGTTGCTTCAGGGGCCGAGGAAGAGCCTTCCTCTCGGGGGATTGTCCAAGCTCCCAAGTGTTTGGGTTCATTCTGTGGGAAGGGAAGAGTACTGTTTTCTGCCACAGGGGACCCCCCAGGAGAGGGACTCTAGAGCACAGCAGTGGGTTCCCTCAACTGGAATACACACCATCTAGTTAGTCCTGCGTGCCTATGGGCATGGCAAGCCACATATGCGGGCTCTTGGTCCAATCACTGAGAGGCGTTACTTGAATAAGGTACTCACGCTGAGGGTCACAATGTGTGTTTGTGCCCAAGGCGGCCCTCACACATGGGCGTGGCCTCATGGGCCATGCCGTTTTCTCCTACACTGAAGGTTTGACTCACTGCCAGCAGCAAGGTTTCTTGCCATGGGGAAGGAGGGGTTCTGACTTGTGCATCAGGTTCCGCCCTGTGCAGGGATTGGAGATAAGGTCTAGGTTCTGATGACTGAAAACCCAGGTTGGGAATGGATGGTGGCCTAAGGCAGTGGCGGGTCCAATGTGCTGGGTGTGCAGCCAGCTGTGTCGGTGTCTGTTGGAAGGTCTGGGCTCAGGCTATTTGCGACAGAGCATCAGTGTTTAAGGTAGCCTATGCAATTGGGGTGTTGCCGAGGGCCAAGCAGGTTGATCCTCATTTGGGGTTTCTGGGCAGCACCATAGACAAAGTTTTTCTCCTGGGAGGCAGGCGGAGTGCTGCATTGTGGCCCCAGAATTCCCAGAAGGGAGGGTTTGTGGGCCAGGAGTGTGAGGACGGAAGTCTAGGAACACAAGCTAAAGTGAGGATTGGAGCCAAGGGCAGAGCAGGCCCACTAGGCAGAGGCTGAATCAAAATCTCCTGCATCTGAAGTCAGGCTGAGGATCAGACGTTGGCTGAGGCTGGAGTATGTGTCCATGATGGCACCTTCATGAAGCAGGGGCCTCATGAGGCCAAGGAAGTTTTCCCACGCTGAGTTTGGAGGTTGCCCCAAACCACCAGGTTTCCTTCTGTGGGACATTCGAGTCCTGTTGCATGGCTCCAGGACATACCATACGGAAGGACTGGAGAGCACGGTTCGAAGGATGGATCCCTGTACAGCATGCCTCGCATTCCCCTTGGCCATTAGCCACAAGATATGTTTGATCTGCTGCCTCTGGGGCACGCTAACCAGGGGGCTGAGTTGAAATGGCCTCTCCTGAGGATGCGTCATAATGTGCGTTTGGGTCCATGGAAACCTTGGAATGTGCTGGTTGTTCAGTGGCCCTGCGGAACTCTCCTACCTGAAGGGTTTGATACATCCCCAGTAAGTAAGCTCCCCATGTGGAGGCGAGAGAGGTTTGGTTTGGTGCCTCAGAAAAGCCCCGTGTGCTGGTCTACGAAAACAGACCTCTGAGGACGGACACATGGAAACCAGAGCTAAGGTTCAGATTAGGGCCTGGGGGCCTGTCCATTTCAACCTTCTGTCTCTGGGGACACTGTCTGAGAGTCTAAGTGGAGATAGTTGCTCCGCTGCTGTCAGAGAGCCCCTCTTAGTCCAGGGTGGCCTACACTATTGATGGCCTCAGGGGCCTTGGAGCTTTTCCCTAACCTGTAGGGTGGTGGTCAATGGATTGGGCACAATTTCCTTGGAGAGGGCAGGCACAATCTTTCGCTGTGGCTCCAGAGGCCCTAGCCTGGCGGTTGTGTGGGTCCAGGCTGAGGGCACAGAAGTCTGAAAACACAAACTCAGCTTATGAGTGGCGCCTAGGGTATGGCAGGCCGGATGTACAGCCCGAGAGGGAGCTCCTGGGCCTCTGAAACTAGGGCGAGTGGGAGGCGTTCCTTCAGGCTTTTGTCTCTGGATGTTGTGTCCGAGATAGCCGTGGATTGGAGGGGTGGCCTCAGGGACTGTGGACGAGTATCCCTCTCTGGGGATTTGTCCCAGCTCCCAAGAGTTTGGGGTCATTTTGTGGGAAGGGTGGAGTCGTGTTGTCTGGCTCACGTGTCTCTCCAAGAAAGGGATTCCAGAGCAGAGCCCCAGGTACGGGCGGGGCGACTGGAAAACTCAAACACTGGTGAGGATTGGGTGCATAGGGGCTTGGCAAGCCCCATATGCGGGCTCTTGGCCCAGGCCCTGACAGGCCTTTCTTTGACATGGGGCTCATGCTGAGGGTCAGAGTGTGAATTTGTGCCCAAGCAGCACTCAAGTTTGGGCGTGGCATCAGGGACCAGGAAGGTTTCTCCCACCCCGAAGGTGTGACTACATGCCAAGAGCAAGCTTTACAGCCACGGGGAAGGAGGAGTTCTGTGTTGTGCTTGCGATACCCAGCTTTGTGGAGAATTGATATAACGTCTAGGTTCAGATATCTGAAAACCAAGGTTAGGAAGAGGTGACGGCATAAGACCATGGCGTGTCCGAAGTGCTGGGTGTGCGGCCAGCTGTCTCCTTGTCTGTCTGGACGTCTGGCTTCAGGCTGTGTCAGACAGATCATGAGTGCCCAGAGCAGCCTATCCAGTTCGGGTACCGTCGAGGCCCGAGCAGGTTGATGCTCATCTGGGTTTCTGGAGAGAGCCCCACAGGGAAACGTTTTTCTTCCCTTGGGCAGACCCTGGGCTGGGTTGTGGTTCTGGAGTTCTTAGTCCGGAGGGCTTGTTTGCCAGGATGTGAGGAAGGAAGTCTGAAAACACAAGCTAGCGTGAGGTTTGGGACCGATGGCACGGCAGGCCCACTCTGAGAGGCTGAATCGAGATCTCCTGCACTGAGGTCATTTCAACTCTGAGACGTGCCTCAGGCTAGAGTTTTTGTCCAGCATGGCCTCTTCCTGAATGGTGTGGCGGCCTCATGAGGCCAGGAAGGTTTGCCTACGATGGGATTTGTGAACTACTCCAAACCTCAAGGTTTCCTTCTGCACGAAAGTCGAGTGCTATTGGATGGTTCCAGGAGGCCCCATACGGAAAGACTCGAGAGCAGGTGTCTAAGCATGGATGCCTGGGAACGCCACCTCATATTCCCACTCTTTAGTCAGGACAAGGCAGGCTCAATCTGCGGGCTCCTGGGTGAGCTACCCAGAGGGGAGAGTTGAAATGGACTCTCCTGAAGATGAGTCCTACTGTGGCTTGGTGGCCTGGGAGACCTTGGAATGTGGAGGTGGCTCAGGGACTCTGCAGGATTCTCCAACCTGAGGTGTTTGACACGGCTCCAACAAGGAAGCTTCCCATGTGGAGACGAGAGAAGTTCTGTTCAGTGCCTCAGGAAAGCCCCATATCCTGTTCTTCGAACCAAAGCCTCTGAGGAGTGACACCTGGAAAACAAAGCAAGAGTTGAGATTAGGGCCTAAGGGCCTGTCGGGCTCAACTTTCTATCTCTGTTGACATCGGTGTGCATGCCTTCATGGAGGTAGCAGCTCCGCTTGTGTCCGAAGGCCCCTGTGTGTGCAGGGAGGCTCCCGGTAATGGTATGTCCTCGGGGGCCTTGAGGTTTCTCATATTCTGGAGGTGTGTGGCCAAAGGAATGGACAGAGTTTCCCAGGAGAGAGCAGGCATGGTCCTGTGGTATGGCTCCAGAGGACCCAGCCTAGAGGCTGTGTTTGCCAGGGCTGTGGGGACAGATGTCTGAAAAAGCAAACTTGGCTCAGGTAGGGGCCAAGATAATGGCAGGCCTGATCTCCAGTCCGAGAGGGGAGATCCTCTGGATATCAAAGGAGGGCAAGTGGGAGGCAGTCGCTCAGGCTTTTGTCTCTGGGTGTTGCGTTCACAGTGGCCGTTCAGGGTAGGGGTTGCTTCAGGGGCCGAGGAAGAGCCTTCCTCTCGGGGGATTGTCCAAGCTCCCAAGTGTTTGGGTTCATTCTGTGGGAAGGGAAGAGTACTGTTTTCTGCCACAGGGGACCCCCCAGGAGAGGGACTCTAGAGCACAGCAGTGGGTTCCCTCAACTGGAATACACACCATCTAGTTAGTCCTGCGTGCCTATGGGCATGGCAAGCCACATATGCGGGCTCTTGGTCCAATCACTGAGAGGCGTTACTTGAATAAGGTACTCACGCTGAGGGTCACAATGTGTGTTTGTGCCCAAGGCGGCCCTCACACATGGGCGTGGCCTCATGGGCCATGCCGTTTTCTCCTACACTGAAGGTTTGACTCACTGCCAGCAGCATGATTTCTTGCCATGGGGAAGGAGGGGTTCTGACTTGTGCATCAGGTTCCGCCCTGTGCAGGGATTGGAGATAAGGTCTAGGTTCTGATGACTGAAAACCCAGGTTGGGAATGGATGGTGGCCTAAGGCAGTGGCGGGTCCAATGTGCTGGGTGTGCAGCCAGCTGTGTCGGTGTCTGTTGGAAGGTCTGGGCTCAGGCTATTTGCGACAGAGCATCAGTGTTTAAGGTAGCCTATGCAATTGGGGTGTTGCCGAGGGCCAAGCAGTTTGATCCTCATTTGGGGTTTCTGGGCAGCACCATAGACAAAGTTTTTCTCCTGGGAGGCAGGCGAGTGCTGCATTGTGGCCCCAGAATTCCCAGAAGGGAGGGTTGGTGGGCCAGGAGTGTGAGGACGGAAGTCTAGGAACACAAGCTAAAGTGAGGATTGGAGCCAAGGGCAGAGCAGGCCCACTAGGCAGAGGCTGAATCAAAATCTCCAGCATCTGAAGTCAGGCTGAGGATCAGACGTTGGCTGAGGCTGGAGTATGTGTCCATGATGGCACCTTCATGAAGCGGGGGCCTCATGAGGCCAAGGAAGTTTTCCCACGCTGAGTTTGGAGGTTGCCCCAAACCACCAGGTTTCCTTCTGTGGGACATTCGAGTCCTGTTGCATGGCTCCAGGACATACCATACGGAAGGACTGGAGAGCACGGTTCGAAGGATGGATCCCTGTACAGCATGCCTCGCATTCCCATTGGCCATTAGCCACAAGATATGTTTGATCTGCTGCCTCTGGGGCACGCTAACCAGGGGGCTGAGTTGAAATGGCCTCTCCGGAGGATGCGTCATAATGTGCGTTTGGGTCCATGGAAACCTTGGAATGTGCTGGTTGTTCAGTGGCCCTGCGGAACTCTCCTACCTGAAGGGTTTGATACATCCCCAGTAAGTAAGCTCCCCATGTGGAGGCGAGAGAGGATTGGTTTGGTGCCTCAGAAAAGCCCCGTGTGCTGGTCTACGAAAACAGACCTCTGAGGACGGACACATGGAAACCAAAGCTAAGGTTCAGATTAGGGCCTTGGGGCCTGTCCATTTCAACCTTCTGTCTCTGGGGACACTGTCTGAGAGTCTAAGTGGAGATAGTTGCTCCGCTGGTGTCAGAGAGCCCCTCTTAGTCCAGGGTGGCCTACACTATTGATGGCCTCAGGGGCCTTGGAGCTTTTCCCTAACCTGTAGGGTTGTGGTCAATGGATTGGGCACAATTTCCTTGGAGAGGGCAGGCACAATCTTTCGCTGTGGCTCCAGAGGCCCTAGCCTGGCGGTTGTGTGGGACCAGGCTGAGGGCACAGAAGTCTGAAAACACAAACTCAGCTTATGATTGGTGCCTAGGGTATGGCAGGCCGGATGTACAGCCTGAGAGGGAGCTCCTGGCCCTCTGAAACAAGGGCGAGTGGGAGGCCTTCCTTCAGGCTTTTGTCTCTGTATGTTGTGTCCGAGATAGCCGTGGATTGGAGGGGTGGCCTCAGGGACTGTGGACGAGTATCCCTCTCTGGGGATTTGTCCCAGCTCCCAAGAGTTTGGGGTCATTTTGTGGGAAGGGTGGAGTCGTGTTGTCTGGCTCACGTGTCTCTCCAAGAAAGGGATTCCGGAGCAGAGCCCCAGGTACGGGTGGGGCGACTGGAAAACTCAAACACTGGTGAGGATTGGGTGCATAGGGGCTTGGCAAGCCCCATATGCGGGCTCTTGGCCCAGGCCCTGACAGGCCTTTCTTTGACATGGGGCTCATGCTGAGGGTCAGAGTGTGAATTTGTGCCCAAGCAGCACTCAAGTTTGGGCGTGGCATCAGGCACCAGGAAGGTTTCTCCCACCCTGAAGGTGTGACTCCATGCCAAGAGCAAGCTTTACAGCCATGGGGAAGGAGGAGTTCTGTGTTGTGCTTGCGATACCCAGCTGTGTGGAGAATTGATATAATGTCTAGGTTCAGATATATGAAAACCAAGGTTAGAAAGAGGTGACGGCATAAGACCATGGCGTGTCCGAAGTGCTGGGTGTGCGGCCAGCTGTCTCCTTGTCTGTCTGGACGTCTGGCTTCAGGCTGTGTCAGACAGAGCATGAGTGCCCAGAGCAGCCTATCCAGTTCGGGTACCGTCGAGGCCCGAGCAGGTTGATCCTCATCTGGGTTTTCTGGAGAGAGCCCCACAGGGAAACGTTTTTCTTCCCTTGGGCAGACCCTGGGCTGGGTTGTGGTTCTGGAGTTCCTAGTCCGGAGGGCTTGTTTGCCAGGAGTGTGAGGAAGGAAGTCTGAAAACACAAGCTAGCGTGAGGTTTTGGACCGATGGCACGGCAGGCCCACTCTGAGAGGCTGAATCGAGATCTCCTGCACTGAGGTCATTTCAACTCTGAGACGTGCCTCAGGCTAGAGTTTTTGTCCAGCATGGCCTCTTCCTGAATGGTGTGGGGGCCTCATGAGGCCAGGAAGGTTTGCCTACGATGGGATTTGTGAACTACTCCAAACCTCAAGGTTTCCTTCTGCACGAAAGTCGAGTGCTATTGGATGGTTCCAGGAGGCCCCATACGGAAAGACTCGAGAGCAGGTGTCTAAGCATGGATGCCTGGGAACGCCACCTCATATTCCCACTCTTTAGTCAGGACAAGGCAGGCTCAATCTGCGGGCTCCTGGGTGAGCTACCCAGAGGGGAGAGTTGAAATGGACTCTCCTGAAGATGAGTCCTACTGTGGCTTGGTGGCCTGGGAGACCTTGGAATGTGGAGGTGGCTCGGGGACTCTGCAGGATTCTCCAACCTGAGGTGTTTGACACGGCTCCAACAAGGAAGCTTCCCATGTGGAGACGAGAGAAGTTCTGTTCAGTGCCTCAGGAAAGCCCCATATCCTGTTCTTCGAACCAAAGCCTCTGAGGAGTGACACCTGGAAAACAAAGCAAGAGTTGAGATTAGGGCCTAAGGGCCTGTCGGGCTCAACCTTCTATCTCTGTTGACATCTGTGTGCATGCCTTCATGGAGGTAGCAGCTCAGCTTGTGTCCGAAGGCCCCTGTGTGTGCAGGGATGCTCCCGGTAATGGTATGTCCTCGGGGGCCTTGAGGTTTCTCATATTCTGGAGGTGTGTGGCCAAAGGAATGGACAGAGTTTCCCAGGAGAGAGCAGGCATGGTCCTGTGGTATGGCTCCAGAGGACCCAGCCTAGAGGCTGTGTTTGCCAGGGCTGTGGGGACAGATGTCTTAAAAAGCAAACTTGGCTCAGGTAGGGGCCAAGGTAATGGCAGTCCTGATCTCCAGTCCGAGAGGGGAGATCCTCTGGATATCAAAGGAGGGCAAGTGGGAGGCAGTCGCTCAGGCTTTTGTCTCTGGGTGTTGCGTTCACAGTGGCCGTTCAGGGTAGGGGTTGCTTCAGGGGCCGAGGAAGAGCCTTCCTCTCGGGGGATTGTCCAAGCTCCCAAGTGTTTGGGTTCATTCTGTGGGAAGGGAAGAGTACTGTTTTCTGCCACAGGGGACCCCCCAGGAGAGGGACTCTAGAGCACAGCAGTGGGTTCCCTCAACTGGAATACACACCATCTAGTTAGTCCTGCGTGCCTATGGGCATGGCAAGCCACATATGCGGGCTCTTGGTCCAATCACTGAGAGGCGTTACTTGAATAAGGTACTCACGCTGAGGGTCACAATGTGTGTTTGTGCCCAAGGCGGCCCTCACACATGGGCGTGGCCTCATGGGCCATGCCGTTTTCTCCTACCCTGAAGGTTTGACTCACTGCCAGCAGCAAGGTTTCTTGCCATGGGGAAGGAAGGGTTCAGACTTGTGCATCAGGTTCCGCCCTGTGCAGAGATTGGAGATAAGGTCTAGGTTCTGATGACTGAAAACCCAGGTTGGGAATGGATGGTGGCCTAAGGAAGTGGCGGGTCCAATGTGCTGGGTGTGCAGCCAGCTGTGTCGGTGTCTGTTGGAAGGTCTGGGCTCAGGCTATTTGCGACAGAGCATCAGTGTTTAAGGTAGCCTATGCAATTGGGGTGTTGCCGAGGGCCAAGCAGTTTGATCCTCATTTGGGGTTTCTGGGCAGCACCATAGACAAAGTTTTTCTCCTGGGAGGCAGGCGGAGTGCTTCATTGTGGCCCCAGAATTCCCAGTAGGGAGGGTTTGTGGGCCAGGAATGTGAGGACAGAAGTCTAGGAACACAAGCTAAAGTGAGGATTGGAGCCAAGGGCAGAGCAGGCCCACTAGGCAGAGGCTGAATCAAAATCTCCTGCATCTGAAGTCAGGCTGAGGATCAGACGTTGGCTGAGGCTGGAGTATGTGTCCATGATGGCACCTTCATGAAGCGGGGGCCTCATGAGGCCAAGGAAGTTTTCCCACGCTGAGTTTGGAGGTTGCCCCAAACCACCAGGTTTCCTTCTGTGGGACATTCGAGTCCTGTTGCATGGCTCCAGGACATACCATACGGAAGGACTGGAGAGCACGGTTCGAAGGATGGATCCCTGTACAGCATGCCTCGCATTCCCATTGGCCATTAGCCACAAGATATGTTTGATCTCCTGCCTCTGGCGCACGCTAACCAGGGGGCTGAGTTGAAATGGCCTCTCCTGAGGATGCGTCATAATGTGCGTTTGGGTCCATGGAAACCTTGGAATGTGCTGGTTGTTCAGTGGCCCTGCGGAACTCTCCTACCTGAAGGGTTTGATACATCCCCAGTAAGTAAGCTCCCCATGTGGAGGCGAGAGAGGTTTGGTTTGGTGCCTCAGTAAAGCCCCGTGTGCTGGTCTACGAAAACAGACCTCTGAGGACGGACACATGGAAACCAAAGCTAAGGTTCAGATTAGGGCCTGGGGGCCTGTCCATTTCAACCTTCTGTCTCTGGGGACACTGTCTGAGAGTCTAAGTGGAGATAGTTGCTCCGCTGCTGTCAGAGAGCCCCTCTTAGTCCAGGGTGGCCTACACTATTGATGGCCTCAGGGGCCTTGGAGCTTTTCCCTAACCTGTAGGGTGGTGGTCAATGGATTGGGCACAATTTCCTTGGAGAGGGCAGGCACAATCTTTCGCTGTGGCTCCAGAGGCCCTAGCCTGGCGGTTGTGTGGGTCCAGGCTGAGGGCAGAGAAGTCTGAAAACACAAACTCAGCTTATGAGTGGCGCCTAGGGTATGGCAGGCCGGATGTACAGCCCGAGAGGGAGCTCCTGGGCCTCTGAAACAAGGGCGAGTGGGAGGCGTTCCTTCAGGCTTTTGTCTCTGGATGTTGTGTCCGAGATAGCCGTGGATTGGAGGGGTGGCCTCAGGGACTGTGGACGAGTATCCCTCTCTGGGGATTTGTCCCAGCTCCCACGAGATTGGGGTCATTTTGTGGGAAGGGTGGAGTCGTGTTGTCTGGCTCATGTGTCTCTCCAAGAAAGAGATTCCAGAGCAGAGCCCCAGGTACGGGGGGGCGACTGGAAAACTCAAACACTGGTGAGGATTGGGTGCATAGGGGCTTGGCAAGCCCCATATGCGGGCTCTTGGCCCAGGCCCTGACAGGCCTTTCTTTGACATGGGGCTCATGCTGAGGGTCAGAGTGTGAATTTGTGCCCAAGCAGCACTCAAGTTTGGGCGTGGCATCAGGGACCAGGAAGGTTTCTCCCACCCTGAAGGTGTGACTCCATGCCAAGAGCAAGCTTTACAGCCACGGGGAAGGAGGAGTTCTGTGTTGTGCTTGCGATACCCAGCTGTGTGGAGAATTGATATAATGTCTAGGTTCAGATATCTGAAAACCAAGGTTAGGAAGAGGTGACGGCATAAGACCATGGCGTGTCCGAAGTGCTGGGTGTGCGGCCAGCTGTCTCCTTGTCTGTCTGGACGTCTGGCTTCAGGCTGTGTCAGACAGAGCATGAGTGCCCAGAGCAGCCTATCCAGTTCGGGTACCGTCGAGGCCCGAGCAGGTTGATCCTCATCTGGGTTTTCTGGAGAGAGCCCCACAGGGAAACGTTTTTCTTGCCTTGGGCAGACCCTGGGCTGGGTTGTGGTTCTGGAGTTCCTAGTCCGGAGGGCTTGTTTGCCAGGAGTGTGAGGAAGGAAGTCTGAAAACACAAGCTAGCGTGAGGTTTGGGACCGATGGCACGGCAGGCCCACTCTGAGAGGCTGAATCGAGATCTCCTGCACTGAGGTCATTTCAACTCTGAGACGTGCCTCAGGCTAGAGTTTTTGTCCAGCATGGCCTCTTCCTGAATGGTGTGGGGGCCTCATGAGGCCAGGAAGGTTTGCCTACGATGGGATTTGTGAACTACTCCAAACCTCAAGGTTTCCTTCTGCACGAAAGTCGAGTGCTATTGGATGGTTCCAGGAGGCCCCATACGGAAAGACTCGAGAGCAGGTGTCTAAGCATGGATGCCTGGGAACGCCACCTCATATTCCCACTCTTTAGTCAGGACAAGGCAGGCTCAATCTGCGGGCTCCTGGGTGAGCTACCCAGAGGGGAGAGTTGAAATGGACTCTCCTGAAGATGAGTCCTACTGTGGCTTGGTGGCCTGGCGACCTTGGAATGTGGAGGTGGCTCAGGGACTCTGCAGGATTCTCCAACCTGAGGTGTTTGACACGGCTCCAACAAGGAAGCTTCCCATGTGGAGACGAGAGAAGTTCTATTCAGTGCCTCAGGAAAGCCCCATATCCTGTTCTTCGAACCAAAGCCTCTGAGGAGTGACACCTGGAAAACAAAGCAAGAGTTGAGATTAGGGCCTAAGGGCCTGTCGGGCTCAACCTTCTATCTCTGTTGACATCTGTGTGCATGCCTTCATGGAGGTAGCAGCTCAGCTTGTGTTTGAAGGCCCCTGTGTGTGCAGGGAGGCTCCCGGTAATGGTATGTCCTCGGGGGCCTTGAGGTTTCTCATATTCTGGAGGTGTGTGGCCAAAGGAATGGACAGAGTTTCCCAGGAGAGAGCAGGCTTGGTCCTGTGGTATGGCTCCAGAGGACCCAGCCTAGAGGCTGTGTTTGCCAGGGCTGTGGGGACAGATGTCTGAAAAAGCAAACTTGGCTCAGGTAGGGGCCAAGGTAATGGCAGGCCTGATCTCCAGTCCGAGAGGGGAGATCCTCTGGATATCAAAGGAGGGCAAGTGGGAGGCAGTCGCTCAGGCTTTTGTCTCTGGGTGTTGCGTTCACAGTGGCCGTTCAGGGTAGGGGTTGCTTCAGGGGCCGAGGAAGAGCCTTCCTCTCGGGGGATTGTCCAAGCTCCCAAGTGTTTGGGTTCATTCTGTGGGAAGGGAAGAGTACTGTTTTCTGCCACAGGGGACCCCCCAGGAGAGGGACTCTAGAGCACAGCAGTGGGTTCCCTCAACTGGAATACACACCATCTAGTTAGTCCTGCGTGCCTATGGGCATGGCAAGCCACATATGCGGGCTCTTGGTCCAATCACTGAGAGGCGTTACTTGAATAAGGTACTCACGCTGAGGGTCACAATGTGTGTTTGTGCCCAAGGCGGCCCTCACACATGGGCGTGGCCTCATGGGCCATGCCGTTTTCTCCTACACTGAAGGTTTGACTCACTGCCAGCAGCAAGGTTTCTTGCCATGGGGAAGGAGGGGTTCAGACTTGTGCATCAGGTTCCGCCCTGTGCAGAGATTGGAGATAAGGTCTAGGTTCTGATGACTGAAAACCCAGGTTGGGAATGGATGGTGGCCTAAGGCAGTGGCGGTCCAATGTGCTGGGTGTGCAGCCAGCTGTGTCGGTGTCTATTGGAAGGTCTGGGCTCAGGCTATTTGCGACAGAGCATCAGTGTTTAAGGTAGCCTATGCAATTGGGGTGTTGCCGAGGGCCAAGCAGTTTGATCCTCATTTGGGGTTTCTGGGCAGCACCATAGACAAAGTTTTTCTCCTGGGAGGCAGGCGGATTGCTTCATTGTGGCCCCAGAATTCCCAGAAGGGAGGGTTTGTGGGACAGGAGTGTGAGGACGGAAGTCTAGGAACACAAGCTAAAGTGAGGATTGGAGCCAAGGGCAGAGCAGGCCCACTAGGCAGAGGCTGAATCAAAATCTCCTGCATCTGAAGTCAGGCTGAGGATCAGACGTTGGCTGAGGCTGGAGTATGTGTCCATGATGGCACCTTCATGAAGCAGGGGCCTCATGAGGCCAAGGAAGTTTTCCCACGCTGAGTTTGGAGATTGCCCCAAACCACAAGGTTTCCTTCTGTGGGACATTCGAGTCCTGTTGCATGGCTCCAGGACATACCATACGGAAGGACTGGAGAGCACGGTTCGAAGGATGGATCCCTGTACAGCATGCCTCGCATTCCCATTGGCCATTAGCCACAAGATATGTTTGATCTCCTGCCTCTGGCGCACGCTAACCAGGGGGCTGAGTTGAAATGGCCTCTCCTGAGGATGCGTCATAATGTGCGTTTGGGTCCATGGAAACCTTGGAATGTGCTGGTTGTTCAGTGGCCCTGCGGAACTCTCCTACCTGAAGGGTTTGATACATCCCCAGTAAGTAAGCTCCCCATGTGAAGGCGAGAGAGGTTTGGTTTGGTGCCTCAGAAAAGCCCCGTGTGCTGGTCTATGAAAACAGACCTCTGAGGACGGACACATGGAAACCAAAGCTAAGGTTCAGATTAGGGCCTGGGGGCCTGTCCATTTCAACCTTCTGTCTCTGGGGACACTGTCTGAGAGTCTAAGTGGAGATAGTTGCTCCGCTGCTGTCAGAGAGCCCCTCTTAGTCCAGGGTGGCCTACACTATTGATGGCCTCAGGGGCCTTGGAGCTTTTCCCTAACCTGTAGGGTGGTGGTCAATGGATTGGGCACAATTTCCTTGGAGAGGGCAGGCACAATCTTTCGCTGTGGCTCCAGAGGCCCTAGCCTGGCGGTTGTGTGGGTCCAGGCTGAGGGCAGAGAAGTCTGAAAACACAAACTCAGCTTATGAGTGGCGCCTAGGGTATGGCAGGCCAGATGTACAGCCCGAGAGGGAGCTCCTGGGCGTCTGAAACAAGGGCGAGTGGGAGGCCTTCCTTCAGGCTTTTGTCTCTGGATGTTGTGTCCGAGATAGCCGTGGATTGGAGGGGTGGCCTCAGGGACTGTGGACGAGTATCCCTCTCTGGGGATTTATCCCAGCTCCCAAGAGTTTGGGGTCATTATGTGGGAAGGTTGGAGTCGTGTTGTCTGGCTCATGTGTCTCTCCAAGAAAGGGATTCCGGAGCAGAGCCCCTGGTACGGGCGTGGCGACTGGAAAACTCAAACACTGGTGAGGATTGGGTGCATAGGGGCTTGGCAAGCCCCATATGCGGGCTCTTGGCCCAGGCCCTGACAGGCCTTTCTTTGACATGGGGCTCATGCTGAGGGTCAGAGTGTGAATTTGTGCCCAAGCAGCACTCAAGTTTGGGCGTGGCATCAGGGACCAGGAAGGTTTCTCCCACCCTGAAGGTGTGACTCCATGCCAAGAGCAGGCTTTACAGCCACGGGGAAGGAGGAGTTCTGTGTTGTGCTTGCGATACCCAGCTGTGTGGAGAATTGATATAATGTCTAGGTTCAGATATCTGAAAACCAAGGTTAGGAAGAGGTGACGGCATAAGACCATGGCGTGTCCGAAGTGCTGGGTGTGCGGCCAGCTGTCTCCTTGTCTGTCTGGACGTCTGGCTTCAGGCTGTGTCAGACAGAGCATGAGTGCCCAGAGCAGCCTATCCAGTTCGGGTACCGTCGAGGCCCGAGCAGGTTGATCCTCATCTGGGTTTTCTGGAGAGAGCCCCACAGGGAAACGTTCTTCTTGCCTTGGGCAGACCCTGGGCTGGGTTGTGGTTCTGGAGTTCCTAGTCCGGAGGGCTTGTTTGCCAGGAGTATGAGGAAGGAAGTCTGAAAACACAAGCTAGCGTGAGGTTTGGGACCGATGGCACGGCAGGCCCACTCTGAGAGGCTGAATCGAGATCTCCTGCACTGAGGTCATTTCAACTCTGAGACGTGCCTCAGGCTAGAGTTTTTGTCCAGCATGGCCTCTTCCTGAATGGTGTGGGGGCCTCATGAGGCCAGGAAGGTTTGCCTACGATGGGATTTGTGAACTACTCCAAACCTCAAGGTTTCCTTCTGCACGAAAGTCGAGTGCTATTGGATGGTTCCAGGAGGCCCCATACGGAAAGACTCGAGAGCAGGTGTCTAAGCATGGATGCCTGGGAACGCCACCTCATATTCCCACTCTTTAGTCAGGACAAGGCAGGCTCAATCTGCGGGCTCCTGGGTGAGCTACCCAGAGGGGAGAGTTGAAATGGACTCTCCTGAAGATGAGTCCTACTGTGGCTTGGTGGCCTGGGAGACCTTGGAATGTGGAGGTGGCTCAGGGACTCTGCAGGATTCTCCAACCTGAGGTGTTTGACACGGCTCCAACAAGGAAGCTTCCCATGTGGAGACGAGAGAAGTTCTGTTCAGTGCCTCAGGAAAGCCCCATATCCTGTTCTTCGAACCAAAGCCTCTGAGGAGTGACACCTGGAAAACAAAGCAAGAGTTGAGATTAGGGCCTAAGGGCCTGTCCGACTCAACCTTCTATCTCTGTTGACATCGGTGTGCATGCCTTCATGGAGGTAGCAGCTCCGCTTGTGTCCGAAGGCCCCTGTGTGTGCAGGGAGGCTCCCGGTAATGGTATGTCCTCGGGGGCCTTGAGGTTTCTCATATTCTGGAGGTGTGTGGCCAAAGGAATGGACAGAGTTTCCCAGGAGAGAGCAGGCATGGTCCTGTGGTATGGCTCCAGAGGACCCAGCCTAGAGGCTGTGTTTGCCAGGGCTGTGGGGACAGATGTCTGAAAAAGCAAACTTGGCTCAGGTAGGGGCCAAGGTAATGGCAGGCCTGATCTCCAGTCCGAGAGGGGAGATCCTCTGGATATCAAAGGAGGGCAAGTGGGAGGCAGTCGCTCAGGCTTTTGTCTCTGGGTGTTGCGTTCACAGTGGCCGT
This sequence comes from Mustela nivalis, assembly GCF_964662115.1. Taxonomy (NCBI): domain Eukaryota; kingdom Metazoa; phylum Chordata; class Mammalia; order Carnivora; family Mustelidae; genus Mustela; species Mustela nivalis. The sequence goes on along the minus strand of NW_028136446.1, from coordinate 122,573 downwards.
TCAGGGTAGGGGTTGCTTCAGGGGCCGAGGAAGAGCCTTCCTCTCGGGGGATTGTCCAAGCTCCCAAGTGTTTGGGTTCATTCTGTGGGAAGGGAAGAGTACTGTTTTCTGCCACAGGGGACCCCCCAGGAGAGGGACTCTAGAGCACAGCAGTGGGTTCCCTCAACTGGAATACACACCATCTAGTTAGTCCTGCGTGCCTATGGGCATGGCAAGCCACATATGCGGGCTCTTGGTCCAATCACTGAGAGGCGTTACTTGAATAAGGTACTCACGCTGAGGGTCACAATGTGTGTTTGTGCCCAAGGCGGCCCTCACACATGGGCGTGGCCTCATGGGCCATGCCGTTTTCTCCTACACTGAAGGTTTGACTCACTGCCAGCAGCAAGGTTTCTTGCCATGGGGAAGGAGGGGTTCAGACTTGTGCATCAGGTTCCGCCCTGTGCAGAGATTGGAGATAAGGTCTAGGTTCTGATGACTGAAAACCCAGGTTGGGAATGGATGGTGGCCTAAGGCAGTGGCGGGTCCAATGTGCTGGGTGTGCAGCCAGCTGTGTCGGTGTCTGTTGGAAGGTCTGGGCTCAGGCTATTTGCGACAGAGCATCAGTGTTTAAGGTAGCCTATGCAATTGGGGTGTTGCCGAGGGCCAAGCAGTTTGATCCTCATTTGGGGTTTCTGGGCAGCACCATAGACAAAGTTTTTCTCCTGGGAGGCAGGCGGAGTGCTTCATTGTGGCCCCAGAATTCCCAGTAGGGAGGGTTTGTGGGCCAGGAGTGTGAGGACGGAAGTCTAGGATCACAAGCTAAAGTGAGGATTGGAGCCAAGGGCAGAGCAGGCCCACTAGGCAGAGGCTGAATCAAAATCTCCTGCATCTGAAGTCAGGCTGAGGATCAGACGTTGGCTGAGGCTGGAGTATGTGTCCATGATGGCACCTTCATGAAGCGGGGGCCTCATGAGGCCAAGGAAGTTTTCCCACGCTGAGTTTGGAGGTTGCCCCAAACCACCAGGTTTCCTTCTGTGGGACATTCGAGTCCTGTTGCATGGCTCCAGGACATACCATACGGAAGGACTGGAGAGCATGGTTCGAAGGATGGATCCCTGAACAGCATGCCTCGCATTCCCATTGGCCATTAGCCACAAGATATGTTTGATCTCCTGCCTCTGGCGCACGCTAACCAGGGGGCTGAGTTGAAATGGCCTCTCCTGAGGATGCGTCATAATGTGCGTTTGGGTCCATGGAAACCTTGGAATGTGCTGGTTGTTCAGTGGCCCTGCGGAACTCTCCTACGTGAATGGTTTGATACATCCCCAGTAAGTAAGCTCCCCATGTGGAGGCGAGAGAGGTTTGGTTTGGTGCCTCAGAAAAGCCCCGTGTGCTGGTCTACGAAAACAGACCTCTGAGGATGGACACATGGAAACCAAAGCTAAGGTTCAGATTAGGGCCTGAGGGCCTGTCCATTTCAATCTTCTGTCTCTGGGGACACTGTCTGAGAGTCTAAGTGGAGATAGTTGCTCCGCTGCTGTCAGAGAGCCCCTCTTAGTCCAGGGTGGCCTACACTATTGATGGCCTCAGGGGCCTTGGAGCTTTTCCCTAACCTGTAGGGTGGTGGTCAATGGATTGGGCACAATTTCCTTGGAGAGGGCAGGCACAATCTTTCGCTGTGGCTCCAGACGCCCTAGCCTGGCGGTTGTGTGTGTCCAGGCTGAGGGCACAGAAGTCTAAACACAAACTCAGCTTATGAGTGGCGCCTAGGGTATGGCAGGCCGGATGTACAGCCCGAGAGGGAGATCCTGGGCCTCTGAAACAAGGGCGAGTGGGAGGCGTTCCTTCAGGCTTTTGTCTCTGGATGTTGTGTCCGAGATAGCCGTGGATTGGAGGGGTGGCCTCAGGGACTGTGGACGAGTATCCCTCTCTGGGGATTTATCCCAGCTCCCAAGAGTTTTGGGTCATTTTGTGGGAAGGGTGGAGTCGTGTTGTCTGGCTCATGTGTCTCTCTAAGAAAGGGATTCCGGAGCAGAGCCCCAGGTACGGGCGGGGCGACTGGAAAACTCAAACACTGGTGAGGATTGGGTGCATAGGGGCTTGGCAAGCCCCATATGCGGGCTCTTGGCCCAGGCCCTGACAGGCCTTTCTTTGACATGGGGCTCATGCTGAGGGTCAGAGTGTGAATTTGTGCCCAAGCAGCACTCAAGTTTGGGCGTGGCATCAGGGACCAGGAAGGTTTCTCCCACCCTGAAGGTGTGACTCCATGCCAAGAGCAAGCTTTACAGCCACGGGGAAGGAGGAGTTCTGTGTTGTGCTTGCGATACCCAGCTGTGTGGAGAATTGATATAATGTCTAGGTTCAGATATCTGAAAACCAAGGTTAGGAAGAGGTGACGCCATAAGACCATGGCGTGTCCGAAGTGCTGGGTGTGCGGCCAGCTGTCTCCTTGTCTGTCTGGACGTCTGGCTTCAGGCTGTGTCAGACAGAGCATGAGTGCCCAGAGCAGCCTATCCAATTCGGGTACCGTCGAGGCCCGAGCAGGTTGATCCTCATCTGGGTTTTCTGGAGAGAGCCCCACAGGGAAACGTTTTTCTTCCCTTGGGCAGACCCTGGGCTGGGTTGTGGTTCTGGAGTTCCTAGTCCGGAGGGCTTGTTTGCCAGGAGTGTGAGGAAGGAAGTCTGAAAACACAAGCTAGCGTGAGGTTTGGGACCGATGGCACGGCAGGCCCACTCTGAGAGGCTGAATCGAGATCTCCTGCACTGAGGTCATTTCAACTCTGAGACGTGCCTCAGGCTAGAGTTTTTGTCCAGCATGGCCTCTTCCTGAATGGTGTGGGGGCCTCATGAGGCCAGGAAGGTTTGCCTACGATGGGATTTGTGAACTACTCCAAACCTCAAGGTTTCCTTCTGCACGAAAGTCGAGTGCTATTGGATGGTTCCAGGAGGCCCCATACGGAAAGACTCGAGAGCAGGTGTCTAAGCATGGATGCCTGGGAACGCCACCTCATATTCCCACTCTTTAGTCAGGACAAGGCAGGCTCAATCTGCGGGCTCCTGGGTGAGCTACCCAGAGGGGAGAGTTGAAATGGACTCTCCTGAAGATGAGTCCTACTGTGGCTTGGTGGCCTGGGAGACCTTGGAATGTGGAGGTGGCTCAGGGACTCTGCAGGATTCTCCAACCTGAGGTGTTTGACACGGCTCCAACAAGGAAGCTTCCCATGTGGAGATGAGAGAAGTTCTGTTCAGTGCCTCAGGAAAGCCCCATATCCTGTTCTTCGAACCAAAGCCTCTGAGGAGTGACACCTGGAAAACAAAGCAAGAGTTGAGATTAGGGCCTAAGGGCCTCTCCGGCACAACCTTCTATCTCTGTTGACATCTGTGTGCATGCCTTCATGGAGGTAGCAGCTCAGCTTGTGTCTGAAGGCCCCTGTGTGTGCAGGGAGGCTCCCGGTAAGGTATGTCCTCGGGGGCCTTGAGGTTTCTCATATTCTGGAGGTGTGTGGCCAAAGGAATGGACAGAGTTTCCCAGGAGAGAGCAGGCATGGTCCTGTGGTATGGCTCCAGAGGACCCAGCCTACACACTGTGTTTGCCAGGGCTGTGGGGACAGATGTCTGAAAAAGCAAACTTGGCTCAGGTAGGGGCCAAGGTAATGGCAGGCCTGATCTCCAGTCCGAGAGGGGAGATCCTCTGGATATCAAAGGAGGGCAAGTGGGAGGCAGTCGCTCAGGCTTTTGTCTCTGGGTGTTGCGTTCACAGTGGCCGTTCAGGGTAGGGGTTGCTTCAGGGGCCGAGGAAGAGCCTTCCTCTCGGGGGATTGTCCAAGCTCCCAAGTGTTTGGGTTCATTCTGTGGGAAGGGAAGAGTACTGTTTTCTGCCACAGGGGACCCCCAGGAGAGGGACTCTAGAGCACAGCAGTGGGTTCCCTCAACTGGAATACACACCATCTAGTTAGTCCTGCGTGCCTATGGGCATGGCAAGCCACATATGCGGGCTCTTGGTCCAATCACTGAGAGGCGTTACTTGAATAAGGTACTCACGCTGAGGGTCACAATGTGTGTTTGTGCCCAAGGCGGCCCTCACACATGGGCGTGGCCTCATGGGCCATGCCGTTTTCTCCTACACTGAAGGTTTGACTCACTGCCAGCAGCAAGGTTTCTTGCCATGGGGAAGGAGGGGTTCTGACTTGTGCATCAGGTTCCCCCCTGCGCAGGGATTGGAGATAAGGTCTAGGTTCTGATGACTGAAAACCCAGGTTGGGAATGAATGGTGGCCTAAGGCAGTGGCGGGTCCAATGTGCTAGGTGTGCAGCCAGCTGTGTTGGTGCCTGTTGGAAGGTCTGGGCTCAGGCTATTTGCGACAGAGCATCATTGTTTAAGGTAGCCTATGCAATTGGGGTGTTGCCGAGGGCCAAGCAGTTTGATCCTCATTTGGGGTTTCTGGGCAGCACCATAGACAAAGTTTTTCTCCTGGGAGGCAGGCGGAGTGCTTCATTGTGGCCCCAGAATTCCCAGTAGGGAGGGTTTGTGGGCCAGGAGTGTGAGGACGGAAGACTAGGAACACAAGCTAAAGTGAGGATTGGAGCCAAGGGCAGAGCAGGCCCACTAGGCAGAGGCTGAATCAAAATCTCCTGCATCTGAAGTCAGGCTGAGGATCAGACGTTGGCTGAGGCTGGAGTATGTGTCCATGATGGCACCTTCATGAAGCGGGGGCCTCATGAGGCCAAGGAAGTTTTCCCACGCTGAGTTTGGAGGTTGCCCCAAACCACCAGGTTTCCTTCTGTGGGACATTCGAGTCCTGTTGCATGGCTCCAGGACATACCATACGGAAGGACTGGAGAGCACGGTTCGAAGGATGGATCCCTGTACAGCATGCCTCGCATTCCCATTGGCCATTAGCCACAAGATATGTTTGATCTGCTGCCTCTGGGGCACGCTAACCAGGGGGCTGAGTTGAAATGGCCTCTCCTGAGGATGCGTCATAATGTGCGTTTGGGTCCATGGAAACCTTGGAATGTGCTGGTTGTTCAGTGGCCCTGCGGAACTCTCCTACCTGAAGGGTTTGATACATCCCCAGTAAGTAAGCTCCCCATGTGGAGGCGAGAGAGGTTTGGTTTGGTGCCTCAGAAAAGCCCCGTGTGCTGGTCTACGAAAACAGACCTCTGAGGACGGACACATGGAAACCAAAGCTAAGGTTCAGATTAGGGCCTTGGGGCCTGTCCATTTCAACCTTCTGTCTCTGGGGACACTGTCTGAGAGTCTAAGTGGAGATAGTTGCTCCGCTGGTGTCAGAGAGCCCCTCTTAGTCCAGGGTGGCCTACACTATTGATGGCCTCAGGGGCCTTGGAGCTTTTCCCTAACCTGTAGGGTTTTGGTCAATGGATTGGGCACAATTTCCTTGGAGAGGGCAGGCACAATCTTTCGCTGTGGCTCCACAGGCCCTAGCCTGGCGGTTGTGTGGGTCCAGGCTGAGGGCACAGAAGTCTGAAAACACAAACTCAGCTTATGAGTGGCGCCTAGGGTATGGCAGGCCGGATGTACAGCCCGAGAGGGAGCTCCTGGGCCTCTGAAACAAGGGCGAGTGGGAGGCGTTCCTTCAGGATTTTGTCTCTGGATGTTGTGTCCGAGATAGCCGTGGATTGGAGGGGTGGCCTCAGGGACTGTGGACGAGTATCCCTCTCTGGGGATTTGTCCCAGCTCCCAAGAGTTTGGGGTCATTTTGTGGGAAGGGTGGAAAAGTGTTGTCTGGCTCACGTGTCTCTCCAAGAAAGGGATTCCAGAGCAGAGCCCCAGGTACGGGCGGGGCGACTGGAAAACTCAAACACTGGTGAGGATTGGGTGCATAGGGGCTTGGCAAGCCCCATATGCGGGCTCTTGGCCCAGGCCCTGACAGGCCTTTCTTTGACATGGGGCTCATGCTGAGGGTCAGAGTGTGAATTTGTGCCCAAGCAGCACTCAAGTTTGGGCGTGGCATCAGGGACCAGGAAGGTTTCTCCCACCCCGAAGGTGTGACTCCATGCCAAGAGCAAGCTTTACAGCCACGGGGAAGGAGGAGTTCTGTGTTGTGCTTGCGATACCCAGCTGTGTGGAGAATTGATATAATGTCTAGGTTCAGATATCTGAAAACCAAGGTTAGGAAGAGGTGACGGCATAAGACCATGGCGTGTCCGAAGTGCTGGGTGTGCGGCCAGCTGTCTCCTTGTCTGTCTGGACGTCTGGCTTCAGGCTGTGTCAGACAGAGCATGAGTGCCCAGAGCAGCCTATCCAGTTCGGGTACCGTCGAGGCCCGAGCAGGTTGATCCTCATCTGGGTTTTCTGGAGAGAGCCCCACAGGGAAACGTTTTTCTTCCCTTGGGCAGACCCTGGGCTGGGTTGTGGTTCTGGAGTTCCTAGTCCGGAGGGCTTGTTTGCCAGGAGTGTGAGGAAGGAAGTCTGAAAACACAAGCTAGCGTGAGGTTTGGGACCGATGGCACGGCAGGCCCACTCTGAGAGGCTGAATCGAGACCTCCTGCACTGAGGTCATTTCAACTCTGAGACGTGCCTCAGGCTAGAGTTTTTGTCCAGCATGGCCTCTTCCTGAATGGTGTGGGGGCCTCATGAGGCCAGGAAGGTTTGCCTACGATGGGATTTGTGAACTACTCCAAACCTCAAGGTTTCCTTCTGCACGAAAGTCGAGTGCTATTGGATGGTTCCAGGAGGCCCCATACGGAAAGACTCGAGAGCAGGTGTCTAAGCATGGATGCCTGGGAACGCCACCTCATATTCCCACTCTTTAGTCAGGACAAGGCAGGCTCAATCTGCGGGCTCCTGGGTGAGCTACCCAGAGGGGAGAGTTGAAATGGACTCTCCTGAAGATGAGTCCTACTGTGGCTTGGTGGCCTGGGAGACCTTGGAATGTGGAGGTGGCTCAGGGACTCTGCAGGATTCTCCAACCTGAGGTGTTTGACACGGCTCCAACAAGGAAGCTTCCCATGTGGAGACGAGAGAAGTTCTGTTCTGTGCCTCAGGAAAGCCCCATATCCTGTTCTTCGAACCAAAGCCTCTGAGGAGTGACACCTGGAAAACAAAGCAAGAGTTGAGATTAGGGCCTAAGGGCCTGTCGGGCTCAACCTTCTATCTCTGTTGACATCTGTGTGCATGCCTTCATGGAGGTAGCAGCTCAGCTTGTGTCCGAAGGCCCCTGTGTGTGCAGGGAGGCTCCCGGTAATGGTATGTCCTCGGGGGCCTTGAGGTTTCTCATATTCTGGAGGTGTGTGGCCAAAGGAATGGACAGAGTTTCCCAGGAGAGAGCAGGCATGGTCCTGTGGTATGGCTCCAGAGGACCCAGCCTAGAGGCTGTGTTTGCCAGGGCTGTGGGGACAGATGTCTGAAAAAGCAAACTTGGCTCAGGTAGGGGCCAAGGTAATGGCAGGCCTGATCTCCAGTCCGAGAGGGGAGATCCTCTGGATATCAAAGGAGGGAAAGTGGGAGGCAGTCGCTCAGGCTTTTGTCTCTGGGTGTTGCGTTCACAGTGGCCGTTCAGGGTAGGGGTTGCTTCAGGGGCCGAGGAAGAGCCTTCCTCTCGGGGGATTGTCCAAGCTCCCAAGTGTTTGGGTTCATTCTGTGGGAAGGGAAGAGTACTGTTTTCTGCCACAGGGGACCCCCCAGGAGAGGGACTCTAGAGCACAGCAGTGGGTTCCCTCAACTGGAATACACACCATCTAGTTAGTCCTGCGTGCCTATGGGCATGGCATGCCACATATGCGGGCTCTTGGTCCAATCACTGAGAGGCGTTACTTGAATAAGGTACTCACGCTGAGGGTCACAATGTGTGTTTGTGCCCAAGGCGGCCCTCACACATGGGCGTGGCCTCATGGGCCATGCCGTTTTCTCCTACACTGAAGGTTTGACTCACTGCCAGCAGCAAGGTTTCTTGCCATGGGGAAGGAGGGGTTCTGACTTGTGCATCAGGTTCCCCCCTGTGCAGGGTTTGGAGATAAGGTCTAGGTTCTGATGACTGAAAACCCAGGTTGGGAATGAATGGTGGCCTAAGGCAGTGGCGGGTCCAATGTGCTGGGTGTGCAGCCAGCTGTGTCGGTGTCTGTTGGAAGGTCTGGGCTCAGGCTATTTGCGACAGAGCATCAGTGTTTAAGGTAGCCTATGCAATTGGGGTGTTGCCGAGGGCCAAGCAGTTTGATCCTCATTTGGGGTTTCTGGGCAGCACCATAGACAAAGGTTTTCTCCTGGGAGGCAGGCGGAGTGCTTCATTGTGGCCCCCGAATTCCCAGTAGGGAGGGTTTGTGGGCCAGGAGTGTGAGGACGGAAGTCTAGGAACACAAGCTAAAGTGAGGATTGGAGCCAAGGGCAGAGCAGGCCCACTAGGCAGAGGCTGAATCAAAATCTCCTGCATCTGAAGTCAGGCTGAGGATCAGACGTTGGCTGAGGCTGGAGTATGTGTCCATGATGGCACCTTCATGAAGCGGGGGCCTCATGAGGCCAAGGAAGTTTTCCCACGCTGAGTTTGGAGGTTGCCCCAAACCACCAGGTTTCCTTCTGTGGGACATTCGAGTCCTGTTGCATGGCTCCAGGACATACCATACGGAAGGACTGGAGAGCACGGTTCGAAGGATGGATCCCTGTACAGCATGCCTCGCATTCCCATTGGCCATTAGCCACAAGATATGTTTGATCTGCTGCCTCTGGGGCACGCTAACCAGGGGGCTGAGTTGAAATGGCCTCTCCTGAGGATGCGTCATAATGTGCGTTTGGGTCCATGGAAACCTTGGAATGTGCTGGTTGTTCAGTGGCCCTGCGGAACTCTCCTACCTGAAGGGTTTGATACATCCCCAGTAAGTAAGCTCCCCATGTGGAGGCGAGAGAGGTTTGGTTTGATGCCTCAGAAAAGCCCCGTGTGCTGGTCTACGAAAACAGACCTCTGAGGACGGACACATGGAAACCAGAGCTAAGGTTCAGATTAGGGCCTGGGGGCATGTCCATTTCAACCTTCTGTCTCTGGGACACTGTCTGAGAGTCTAAGTGGAGATAGTTGCTCCGCTGGTGTCAGAGAGCCCCTCTTAGTCCAGGGTGGCCTACACTATTGATGGCCACAGGGGCCTTGGAGCTTTTCCCTAACCTGTAGGGTTGTGGTCAATGGATTGGGCACAATTTCCTTGGAGAGGGCAGGCACAATCTTTCGCTGTGGCTCCAGAGGCCCTAGCCTGGCGGTTGTGTGGGTCCAGGCTGAGGGCACAGAAGTCTGAAAACACAATCTCAGCTTATGATTGGCGCCTAGGGTATGGCAGGCCGGATGTACAGCCCGAGAGGGAGCTCCTGGGCCTCTGAAACAAGGGCGAGTGGGAGGCGTTCCTTCAGGCTTTTGTCTCTGGATGTTGTGTCCGAGATAGCCGTGGATTGGAGGGGTGGCCTCAGGGACTGAGGACGAGTATCCCTCTCTGGGGATTTGTCCCAGCTCCCAAGAGTTTGGGGTCATTTTGTGGGAAGGGTGGAAAAGTGTTGTCTGGCTCATGTGTCTCTCCAAGAAAGGGATTCCAGAGCAGAGCCCCAGGTACGGGCGGGGCGACTGGAAAACTCAAACACTGGTGAGGATTGGGTGCATAGGGGCTTGGCAAGCCCCATATGCGGGCTCTTGGCCCAGGCCCTGACAGGCCTTTCTTTAACATGGGGCTCATGCTGAGGGTCTGAGTGTGAATTTTTGCCCAAGCAGCACTCAAGTTTGGGCGTGGCATCAGGGACCAGGAAGGTTTCTCCCATTCTGAAGGTGTGACTCCATGCCAAGAGCAAGCTTTACAGCCACGGGGAAGGAGGAGTTCTGTGTTGTGCTTGCGATACCCAGCTGTGTGGAGAATTGATATAATGTCTAGGTTCAGATATCTGAAAACCAAGGTTAGGAAGAGGTGACGGCATAAGACCATGGCGTGTCCGAAGTGCTGGGTGTGCGGCCAGCTGTCTCCTTGTCTGTCTGGACGTCTGGCTTCAGGCTGTGTCAGACAGAGCATGAGTGCCCAGAGCAGCCTATCCAGTTCGGGTACCGTCGAGGCCCGAGCAGGTTGATCCTCATCTGGGTTTTCTGGAGAGAGCCCCACAGGGAAACGTTTTTCTTCCCTTGGGCAGACCCTGGGCTGGGTTGTGGTTCTGGAGTTCCTAGTCCGGAGGGCTTGTTTGCCAGGAGTGTGAGGAAGGAAGTCTGAAAACACAAGCTAGCGTGAGGTTTGGGACCGATGGCACGGCAGGACCACTCTGAGAGGCTGAATCGAGATCTCCTGCACTGAGGTCATTTCAACTCTGAGACGTGCCTCAGGCTAGAGTTTTTGTCCAGCATGGCCTCTTCCTGAATGGTGTGGCGGCCTCATGAGGCCAGGAAGGTTTGCCTACGATGGGATTTGTGAACTACTCCAAACCTCAAGGTTTCCTTCTGCACGAAAGTCGAGTGCTATTGGATGGTTCCAGGAGGCCCCATACGGAAAGACTCGAGAGCAGGTGTCTAAGCATGGATGCCTGGGAACGCCACCTCATATTCCCACTCTTTAGTCAGGACAAGGCAGGCTCAATCTGCGGGCTCCTGGGTGAGCTACCCAGAGGGGAGAGTTGAAATGGACTCTCCTGAAGATGAGTCCTACTGTGGCTTGGTGGCCTGGGAGACCTTGGAATGTGGAGGTGGCTCAGGGACTCTGCAGGATTCTCCAACCTGAGGTGTTTGACACGGCTCCAACAAGGAAGCTTCCCATGTGGAGACGAGAGAAGTTCTGTTCAGTGCCTCAGGAAAGCCCCATATCCTGTTCTTCGAACCAAAGCCTCTGAGGAGTGACACCTGGAAAACAAAGCAAGAGTTGAGATTAGGGCCTAAGGGCCTGTCGGGCTCAACCTTCTATCTCTGTTCACATCTGTGTGCATGCCTTCATGGAGGTAGCAGCTCAGCTTGTGTCCGAAGGCCCCTGTGTGTGCAGGGAGGCTCCCGGTAATGGTATGTCCTCGGGGGCCTTGAGGTTTCTCATATTCTGGAGGTGTGTGGCCAAAGGAATGGACAGAGTTTCCCAGGAGAGAGCAGGCATGGTCCTGTGGTATGGCTCCAGAGGACCCAGCCTAGAGGCTGTGTTTGCCAGGGCTATGGGGACAGAGGTCTGAAAAAGCAAACTTGGCTCAGGTAGGGGCCAGGTAATGGCAGTCCTGATCTCCAGTCCGAGAGGGGAGATCCTCTGGATATCAAAGGAGGGCAAGTGGGAGGCAGTCGCTCAGGCTTTTGTCTCTGGGTGTTGCGTTCACAGTGGCCGTTCAGGGTAGGGGTTGCTTCAGGGGCCGAGGAAGAGCCTTCCTCTCGGGGGATTGTCCAAGCTCCCAAGTGTTTGGGTTCATTCTGTGGGAAGGGAAGAGTACTGTTTTCTGCCACAGGGGAACCCCCAGGAGAGGGACCCTAGAGCACAGCAGTGGGTTCCCTCAACTGGAATACACACCATCTAGTTAGTCCTGCGTGCCTATGGGCATGGCAAGCCACATATGCGGGCTCTTGGTCCAATCACTGAGAGGCGTTACTTGAATAAAGTACTCACGCTGAGGGTCACAATGTGTGTTTGTGCCCAAGGCGGCCCTCACACATGGGCGTGGCCTCATGGGCCATGCCGTTTTCTCCTACACTGAAGGTTTGACTCACTGCCAGCAGCAAGGTTTCTTGCCATGGGGAAAGAGGGGTTCTGACTTGTGCATCAGGTTCCCCCCTGTGCAGGGATTGGAGATAAGGTCTAGGTTCTGATGACTGAAAACCCAGGTTGGGAATGGATGGTGGCCTAAGGCAGTGGCGGGTCCAATGTGCTGGGTGTGCAGCCAGCTGTGTCGGTGTCTGTTGGAAGGTCGGGGCTCAGGCTATTTGCGACAGAGCATCAGTGTTTAAGGTAGCCTATGCAATTGGGGTGTTGCCGTGGGCCAAGCAGTTTGATCCTCATTTGGGGTTTCTGGGCAGCACCATAGACAAAGTTTTTCTCCTGGGAGGCAGGCGGAGTGCTTCATTGTGGCCCCAGAATTCCCAGAAGGGAGGGTTGGTGGGCCAGGAGTGTGAGGACGGAAGTCTAGGAACACAAGCTAAAGTGAGGATTGGAGCCAAGGGCAGAGCAGGCCCACTAGGCAGAGGCTGAATCAAAATCTCCTGCATCTGAAGTCAGGCTGAGGATCAGACGTTGGCTGAGGCTGGACTATGTGTCCATGATGGCACCTTCATGAAGCGGGGGCCTCATGAGGCCAAGGAAGTTTTCCCACGCTGAGTTTGGAGTTTGCCCCAAACCACCAGGTTTCCTTCTGTGGGACATTCGAGTCCTGTTGCATGGCTCCAGGACATACCATACGGAAGGACTGGAGAGCACGGTTCGAAGGATGGATCACTGTACAGCATGCCTCGCATTCCCATTGGCCATTAGCCACAAGATATGTTTGATCTGCTGCCTCTGGGGCACGCTAACCAGGGGGCTGAGTTGAAATGGCCTCTCCTGAGGATGCGTCATAATGTGCGTTTGGGTCCATGGAAACCTTGGAATGTGCTGGTTGTACAGTGGCCCTGCCGAACTCTCCTACCTGAAGGGTTTGATACATCCCCAGTAAGTAAGCTCCCCATGTGGAGGAGAGAGAGGTTTGGTTTGGTGCCTCAGAAAAGCCCCGTGTGCTGGTCTACGAAAACAGACCTCTGAGGACGGACACATGGAAACCAGAGCTAAGGTTCAGATTAGGGCCTGGGGGCATGTCCATTTCAACCTTCTGTCTCTGGGACACTGTCTGAGAGTCTAAGTGGAGATAGTCGCTCCGCTGGTGTCAGAGAGCCCCTCTTAGTCCAGGGTGGCCTACACTATTGATGGCCACAGGGGCCTTGGAGCTTTTCCCTAACCTGTAGGGTTGTGGTCAATGGATTGGGCACAATTTCCTTGGAGAGGGCAGGCACAATCTTTCGCTGTGGCTCCAGAGGCCCTAGCCTGTCGGTTGTGTGGGTCCAGGCTGAGGGCACAGAAGTCTGAAAACACAAACTCAGCTTATGATTGGCGCCTAGGGTATGGCAGGCCGGATGTACAGCCCGAGAGGGAGCTCCTGGGCCTCTGAAACAAGGGCGAGTGGGAGGCGTTCCTTCAGGCTTTTGTCTCTGGATGTTGTGTCCGAGATAGCCGTGGATTGAAGGGGTGGCCTCAGGGACTGAGGACGAGTATCCCTCTCTGGGGATTTGTCCCAGCTCCCAAGAGTTTGGGGTCATTTTGTGGGAAGGGTGGAGTCGTGTTGTCTGGCTCATGTGTCTCTCCAAGAAAGGGATTCCAGAGCAGAGCCCCAGGTACGGGCGGGGCGACTGGAAAACTCAAACACTGGTGAGGATTGGGTGCATAGGGGCTTGGCAAGCCCCATATGCGGGCTCTTGGCCCAGGCCCTGACAGGCCTTCCTTTGACATGGGGCTCATGCTGAGGGTCAGAGTGTGAATTTGTGCCCAAGCAGCACTCAAGTTTGGGCGTGGCATCAGGGACCAGGAAGGTTTCTCCCACCCTGAAGGTGTGACTCCATGCCAAGAGCAAGCTTTACAGCCACGGGGAAGGAGGAGTTCTGTGTTGTGCTTGCGATACCCAGCTGTGTGGAGAATTGATATAATGTCTAGGTTCAGATATCTGAAAACCAAGGTTAGGAAGAGGTGACGGCATAAGACCATGGCGTGTCCGAAGTGCTGGGTGTGCGGCCAGCTGTCTCCTTGTCTGTCTGGATGTCTGGCTTCAGGCTGTGTCAGACAGAGCATGAGTGCCCAGAGCAGCCTATCCAGTTCGGGTACAGTCGAGGCCCGAGCAGGTTGATCCTCATCTGGGTTTTCTGGAGAAAGCCCCACAGGGAAACGTTTTTCTTCCCTTGGGCAGACACTGGGCTGGGTTGTGGTTCTGGAGTTCCTAGTCCGGAGGGCTTGTTTGCCAGGAGTGTGAGGAAGGAAGTCTGGAAACAGAAGCTAGCGTGAGGTTTGGGACCGATGGCACGGCAGGCCCACTCTGAGAGGCTGAATCGAGATCTCCTGCACTGAGGTCATTTCAACTCTGAGACGTGCCTCAGGCTAGAGTTTTTGTCCAGCATGGCCTCTTCCTGAATGGTGTGGGGGCCTCATGAGGCCAGGAAGGTTTGCCTACGATGGGATTTGTGAACTACTCCAAACCTCAAGGTTTCCTTCTGCACGAAAGTCGAGTGCTATTGGATGGTTCCAGGAGGCCCCATACGGAAAGACTCGAGAGCAGGTGTCTAAGCATGGATGCCTGGGAACGCCACCTCATATTCCCACTCTTTAGTCAGGACAAGGCAGGCTCAATCTGCGGGCTCCTGGGTGAGCTACCCAGAGGGGAGAGTTGAAATGGACTCTCCTGAAGATGAGTCCTACTGTGGCTTGGTGGCCTGGGAGACCTTGGAATGTGGAGGTGGCTCAGGGACTCTGCAGGATTCTCCAACCTGAGGTGTTTGACACGGCTCCAACAAGGAAGCTTCCCATGTGGAGACGAGAGAAGTTCTGTTCAGTGCCTCAGGAAAGCCCCATATCCTGTTCTTCGAACCAAAGCCTCTGAGGAGTGACACCTGGAAAACAAAGCAAGAGTTGAGATTAGGGCCTAAGGGCCTGTCGGGCTCAACCTTCTATCTCTGTTGACATCTGTGTGCATGCCTTCATGGAGGTAGCAGCTCAGCTTGTGTCCGAAGGCCCCTGTGTGTGCAGGGAGGCTCCCGGTAATGGTATGTCCTCGGGGGCCTTGAGGTTTCTCATATTCTGGAGGTGTGTGGCCAAAGGAATGGACAGAGTTTCCCAGGAGAGAGCAGGCATGGTCCTGTGGTATGGCTCCAGAGGACCCAGCCTAGAGGCTGTGTTTGCCAGGGCTGTGGGGACAGATGTCTGAAAAAGCAAACTTGGCTCAGGTAGGGGCCAAGGTAATGGCAGGCCTGATCTCCAGTCCGAGAGGGGAGATCCTCTGGATATCAAAGGAGGGCAAGTGGGAGGCAGTCGCTCAGGCTTTTGTCTCTGGGTGTTGCGTTCACAGTGGCCGTTCAGGGTAGGGGTTGCTTCAGGGGCCGAGGAAGAGCCTTCCTCTCGGGGGATTGTCCAAGCTCCCAAGTGTTTGGGTTCATTCTGTGGGAAGGGAAGAGTACTGTTTTCTGCCACAGGGGACCCCCCAGGAGAGGGACTCTAGAGCACAGCAGTGGATTCCCTCAACTGGAATACACACCATCTAGTTAGTCCTGCGTGCCTATGGGCATGGCAAGCCACATATGCGGGCTCTTGGTCCAATCACTGAGAGGCGTTACTTGAATAAGGTACTCACGCTGAGGGTCACAATGTGTGTTTGTGCCCAAGGCGGCCCTCACACATGGGCGTGGCCTCATGGGCCATGCCGTTTTCTCCTACACTGAAGGTTTGACTCACTGCCAGCAGCAAGGTTTCTTGCCATGGGGAAGGAGGGGTTCTGACTTGTGCATCAGGTTCCCCCCTGTGCAGGGATTGGAGATAAGGTCTAGGTTCTGATGACTGAAAACCCAGGTTGGGAATGGATGGTGGCCTAAGGCAGTGGCGGGTCCAATGTGCTGGGTGTGCAGCCAGCTGTGTCGGTGTCTGTTGGAAGGTCTGGGCTCAGGCTATTTGCGACAGAGCATCATTGTTTAAGGTAGCCTATGCAATTGGGGTGTTGCCGAGGGCCAAGCAGTTTGATCCTCATTTGGGGTTTCTGGGCAGCACCATAGACAAAGTTTTTCTCCTGGGAGGCAGGCGGAGTGCTTCATTGTGGCCCCAGAATTCCCAGAAGGGAGGGTTTGTGGGCCAGGAGTGTGAGGACGGAAGTCTAGGAACACAAGCTAAAGTGAGGATTGGAGCCAAGGGCAGAGCAAGCCCACTAGGCAGAGGCGGAATCAAAATCTCCTGCATCTGAAGTCAGGCTGAGGATCAGACGTTGGCTGAGGCTGGAGTATGTGTCCCACGCTGAGTTTGGAGGTTGCCCCAAACCACCAGGTTTCCTTCTGTGGGACATTCGAGTCCTGTTGCATGGCTCCAGGACATACCATACGGAAGGACTGGAGAGCACGGTTCGAAGGATGGATCCCTGTACAGCATGCCTCGCATTCCCATTGGCCATTAGCCACAAGATATGTTTGATCTGCTGCCTCTGGGGCACGCTAACCAGGGGGCTGAGTTGAAATGGCCTCTCCTGAGGATGCGTCATAATGTGCGTTTGGGTCCATGGAAACCTTGGAATGTGGTGGTTGTTCAGTGGCCCTGCCGAACTCTCCTACCTGAAGGGTTTGATACATCCCCAGTAAGTAAGCTCCCCATGTGGAGGCGAGAGAGGTTTGGTTTGATGCCTCAGAAAAGCCCCGTGTGCTGGTCTACGAAACAGACCTCTGAGGACGGACACATGGAAACCAAAGCTAAGGTTCAGATTAGGGCCTGGGGGCCTGTCCATTTCAACCTTCTGTCTCTGGGGACACTGTCTGAGAGTCTAAGTGGAGATAGTTGCTCCGCTGGTGTCAGAGAGCCCCTCTTAGTCCAGGGTGGCCTACACTATTGATGGCCTCAGGGGCCTTGGAGCTTTTCCCTAACCTGTAGGGTTGTGGTCAATGGATTGGGCACAATTTCCTTGGAGAGGGCAGGCACAATCTTTCGCTGTGGCTCCAGAGGCCCTAGCCTGGCCGTTGTGTGGGTCCAGGCTGAGGGCACAGAAGTCTGAAAACACAAACTCAGCTTATGAGTGGCGCCTAGGGTATGGCAGGCCGGATGTACAGCCCGAGAGGGAGCTCCTGGGCCTCTGAAACAAGGGCGAGTGGGAGGCGTTCCTTCAGGCTTTTGTCTCTGGATGTTGTGTCCGAGATAGCCGTGGATTGGAGGGGTGGCCTCAGGGACTGTGGACGAGTATCCCTCTCTGGGGATTTGTCCCAGCTCCCAAGAGTTTGGGGTCATTTTGTGGGAAGGGTGGAGTCGTGTTGTCTGGCTCATGTGTCTCTCCAAGAAAGGGATTCCAGAGCAGAGCCCCAGGTATGGGCGGAGCGACTGGAAAACTCAAACACTGGTGAGGATTGGGTGCATAGGGGCTTGGCAAGCCCCATATGCGGGCTCTTGGCCCAGGCCCTGACAGGCCTTTCTTTGACATGGGGCTCATGCTGAGGGTCAGAGTGTGAATTTGTGCCCAAGCAGCACTCAAGTTTGGGCGTGGCATCAGGGACCAGGAAGGTTTCTCCCACCCTGAAGGTGTGACTCCATGCCAAGAGCAAGCTTTACAGCCACGGGGAAGGAGGAGTTCTGTGTTGTGCTTGCGATACCCAGCTGTGTGGAGAATTGATATAATGTCTAGGTTCAGATATCTGAAAACCAAGGTTAGGAAGAGGTGACGCCATAAGACCATGGCGTGTCCGAAGTGCTGGGTGTGCGGCCAGCTGTCTCCTTGTCTGTCTGGACGTCTGGCTTCAGGCTGTGTCAGACAGAGCATGAGTGCCCAGAGCAGCCTATCCAGTTCGGGTACCGTCGAGGCCCGAGCAGGTTGATCCTCATCTGGGTTTTCTGGAGAGAGCCCCACAGGGAAACGTTTTTCTTCCCTTGGGCAGACCCTGGACTGGGTTGTGGTTCTGGAGTTCCTAGTCCGGAGGGCTTGTTTGCCAGGAGTGTGACGAAGGAAGTCTGGAAACACAAGCTAGCGTGAGGTTTGGGATCGATGGCACGGCAGGCCCCTCTGAGAGGCTGAATCGAGATCTCCTGCACTGAGGTCATTTCAACTATGAGACGTGCCTCAGGCTAGAGTTTTTGTCCAGCATGGCCTCTTCCTGAATGGTGTGGGGGCCTCATGAGGCCAGGAAGGTTTGCCTATGATGGGATTTGTGAACTACTCCAAACCTCAAGTTTTCCTTCTGCACGAAAGTCGAGTGCTATTGGATGGTTCCAGGAGGCCCCATACGGAAAGACTCGAGAGCAGGTGTCTAAGCATGGATGCCTGGGAACGCCACCTCATATTCCCACTCTTTAGTCAGGACAAGGCAGGCTCAATCTGCGGGCTCCTGGGTGAGCTACCCAGAGGGGAGAGTTGAAATGGACTCTCCTGAAGATGAGTCCTACTGTGGCTTGGTGGCCTGGGAGACCTTGGAATGTGGAGGTGGCTCAGGGACTCTGCAGGATTCTCCAACCTGAGGTGTTTGACACGGCTCCAACAAGGAAGCTTCCCATGTGGAGACGAGAGAAGTTCTGTTCAGTGCCTCAGGAAAGCCCCATATCCTGTTCTTCGAACCAAAGCCTCTGAGGAGTGACACCTGGAAAACAAAGCAAGAGTTGAGATTAGGGCCTAAGGGCCTGTCTAGCTCAACCTTCTATCTCTGTTGACATCGGTGTGCATGCCTTCATGGAGGTAGCAGCTCCGCTTGTGTCCGAAGGCCCCTGTGTGTGCAGGGAGGCTCCCGGTAATGGTATGTCCTCGGGGGCCTTGAGGTTTCTCATATTCTGGAGGTGTGTGGCCAAAGGAATGGACAGAGTTTCCCAGGAGAGAGCAGGCATGGTCCTGTGGTATGGCTCCAGAGGACCCAGCCTAGAGGCTGTGTTTGCCAGGGCTGTGGGGACAGATGTCTGAAAAAGCAAACTTGGCTCAGGTAGGGGCCAAGGTAATGGCAGGCCTGATCTCCAGTCCGAGAGGGGAGATCCTCTGGATATCAAAGGAGGGCAAGTGGGAGGCAGTCGCTCAGGCTTTTGTCTCTGGGTGTTGCGTTCACAGTGGCCGTTCAGGGTAGGGGTTGCTTCAGGGGCCGAGGAAGAGCCTTCCTCTCGGGGGATTGTCCAAGCTCCCAAGTGTTTGGGTTCATTCTGTGGGAAGGGAAGAGTACTGTTTTCTGCCACAGGGGACCCCCCAGGAGAGGGACTCTAGAGCACAGCAGTGGGTTCCCTCAACTGGAATACACACCATCTAGTTAGTCCTGCGTGCCTATGGGCATGGCATGCCACATATGCGGGCTCTTGGTCCAATCACTGAGAGGCGTTACTTGAATAAGGTACTCACGCTGAGGGTCACAATGTGTGTTTGTGCCCAAGGCGGCCCTCACACATGGGCGTGGCCTCATGGGCCATGCCGTTTTCTCCTACACTGAAGGTTTGACTCACTGCCAGCAGCAAGGTTTCTTGCCATGGGGAAGGAGGGGTTCTGACTTGTGCATCAGGTTCCCCCCTGTGCAGGGATTGGAGATAAGGTATAGGTTCTGATGACTGAAAACCCAGGTTGGGAATGGATGGTGGCCTAAGGCAGTGGCGGGTCCAATGTGCTGGGTGTGCAGCCAGCTGTGTCGGTGTCTGTTGGAAGGTCTGGGCTCAGGCTATTTGCGAAAGAGCATCAGTGTTTAAGGTAGCCTATGCAATTGGGGTGTTGCCGAGGGCCAAGCAGTTTGATCCTCATTTGGGGTTTCTGGGCAGCACCATAGACAAAGTTTTTCTCCTGGGAGGCAGGCGGAGTGCTTCATTGTGGCCCCAGAATTCCCAGAAGGGAGGGTTTGTGGGCCAGGAGTGTGAGGACGGAAGTCTAGGAACACAAGCTAGGGTGAGGATTGGAGCCAAGGGCAGAGCAGGCCCACTAGGCAGAGGCTGAATCAAAATCTCCTGCATCTGAAGTCAGGCTGAGGATCAGACGTTGGCTGAGGCTGGAGTATGTGTCCATGATGGCACCTTCATGAAGCGGGGGCCTCATGAGGACAAGGAAGTTTTCCCACGCTGAGTTTGGAGGTTGCCCCAAACCACCAGGTTTCCTTCTGTGGGACATTCGAGTCCTGTTGCATGGCTCCAGGACATACCATACGGAAGGACTGGAGAGCATGGTTCGAAGGATGGATCCCTGTACAGCATGCCTCGCATTCCCATTGGCCATTAGTCACAAGATATGTTTGATCTGCTGCCTCTGGGGCACGCTAACCAGGGGGCTGAGTTGAAATGGCCTCTCCTGAGGATGCGTCATAATGTGCGTTTGGGTCCATGGAAACCTTGGAATGTGCTGGTTGTTCAGTGGCCCTGCGGAACTCTCCTACCTGAAGGGTTTGATACATCCCCAGTAAGTAAGCTCCCCATGTGGAGGCGAGAGAGGTTTGGTTTGATGCCTCAGAAAAGCCCCGTGTGCTGGTCTACGAAAACAGACCTCTGAGGACGGACACATGGAAACCAGAGCTAAGGTTCAGATTAGGGCCTGGGGGCCTGTCCATTTCAACCTTCTGTCTCTGGGGACACGGTCTGAGAGTCTAAGTGGAGATAGTTGCTCCGCTGGTGTCAGAGAGCCCCTCTTAGTCCAGGGTGGCCTACACTATTGATGGCCTCAGGGGCCTTGGAGCTTTTCCCTAACCTGTAGGGTTGTGGTCAATGGATTGGGCACAATTTCCTTGGAGAGGGCAGGCACAATCTTTCGCTGTGGCTCCAGAGGCCCTAGCCTGGCGGTTGTGTGGGTCCAGGCTGAGGGCACAGAAGTCTGAAAACACAAACTCAGCTTATGAGTGGCGCCTTGGGTATGGCAGGCCGGATGTACAGCCCGAGAGGGAGCTCCTGGGCCTCTGAAACAAGGGCGAGTGGGAGGCGTTCCTTCAGGCTTTTGTCTCTGGATGTTGTGTCCGAGATAGCCGTGGATTGGAGGGGTGGCCTCAGGGACTGTGGACGAGTATCCCTCTCTGGGGATTTGTCCCAGCTCCCAAGAGTTTGGGGTCATTTTGTGGGAAGGGTGGAAAAGTGTTGTCTGGCTCATGTGTCTCTCCAAGAAAGGGATTCCAGAGCAGAGCCCCAGGTACGGGCGGGGCGACTGGAAAACTCAAACACTGGTGAGGATTGGGTGCATAGGGGCTTGGCAAGCCCCATATGCGGGCTCTTGGCCCAGGCCCTGACAGGCCTTTCTTTGACATGGGGCTCATGCTGAGGGTCAGAGTGTGAATTTGTGCCCAAGCAGCACTCAAGTTTGGGCGTGGCATCAGGGACCAGGAAGGTTTCTCCCACCCTGAAGGTGTGACTCCATGCCAAGAGCAAGCTTTACAGCCACGGGGAAGGAGGAGTTCTGTGTTGTGCTTGGGATACCCAGCTGTGTGGAGAATTGATATAATGTCTAGGTTCAGATATCTGAAAACCATGGTTAGGAAGAGGTGACGGCATAAGACCATGGCGTGTCCGAAGTGCTGGGTGTGCGGCCAGCTGTCTCCTTGTCTGTCTGGACGTCTGGCTTCAGGCTGTGTCAGACAGAGCATGAGTGCCCAAAGCAGCCTATCCAGTTCGGGTACCGTCGAGGCCCGAGCAGGTTGATCCTCATCTGGGTTTTCTGGAGAGAGCCCCACAGGGAAACGTTTTTCTTCCCTTGGGCAGACCCTGGGCTGGGTTGTGGTTCTGGAGTTCCTAGTCCGGAGGGCTTGTTTGCCAGGAGTGTGAGGAAGGAAGTCTGAAAACACAAGCTAGTGTGAGGTTTGGGACCGATGGCACGGCAGGCCCACTCTGAGAGGCTGAATCGAGATCTCCTGCACTGAGGTCATTTCAACTCTGAGACGTGCCTCAGGCTAGAGTTTTTGTCCAGCATGGCCTCTTCCTGAATGGTGTGGGGGCCTCATGAGGCCAGGAAGGTTTGCCTACGATGGGATTTGTGAACTACTCCAAACCTCAAGGTTTCCTTCTGCACGAAAGTCGAGTGCTATTGGATGGTTCCAGGAGGCCCCATACGGAAAGACTCGAGAGCAGGTGTCTAAGCATGGATGCCTGGGAACGCCACCTCATATTCCCACTCTTTAGTCAGGACAAGGCAGGCTCAATCTGCGGGCTCCTGGGTGAGCTACCCAGAGGGGAGAGTTGAAATGGACTCTCCTGAAGATGAGTCCTACTGTGTCTTGGTGGCCTGGGAGACCTTGGAATGTGGAGGTGGCTCAGGGACTCTGCAGGATTCTCCAACCTGAGGTGTTTGACACGGCTCCAACAAGGAAGCTTCCCATGTGGAGACGAGAGAAGTTCTGTTCAGTGCCTCAGGAAAGCCCCATATCCTGTTCTTCGAACCAAAGCCTCTGAGGAGTGACACCTGGAAAACAAAGCAAGAGTTGAGATTAGGGCCTAAGGGCCTGTCGGGCTCCACCTTCTATCTCTGTTGACATCGGTGTGCATGCCTTCATGGAGGTAGCAGCTCCGCTTGTGTCCGAAGGCCCCTGTGTGTGCAGGGAGGCTCCCGGTAATGGTATGTCCTCGGGGGCCTTGAGGTTTCTCATATTCTGGAGGTGTGTGGCCAAAGGAATGGACAGAGTTTCCCAGGAGAGAGCAGGCATGGTCCTGTGGTATGGCTCCAGAAGACCCAGCCTAAAGGCTGTGTTTGCCAGGGCTGTGGGGACAGATGTCTGAAAAAGCAAACTTGGCTCAGGTAGGGGCCAAGGTAATGGCAGGCCTGATCTCCAGTCCGAGAGGGGAGATCCTCTGGATATCAAAGGAGGGCAAGTGGGAGGCAGTCGCTCAGGCTTTTGTCTCTGGGTGTTGCGTTCACAGTGGCCGTTCAGGGTAGGGGTTGCTTCAGGGTCCGAGGAAGAGCCTTCCTCTCGGGGGATTGTCCAAGCTCCCAAGTGTTTGGGTTCATTCTGTGGGAAGGGAAGAGTACTGTTTTCTGCCACAGGGGACCCCCCAGGAGAGGGACTCTAGAGCACAGCAGTGGGTTCCGTCAACTGGAATACACACCATCTAGTTAGTCCTGCGTGCCTATGGGCATGGCAAGCCACATATGCGGGCTCTTGGTCCAAACACTGAGAGGCGTTACTTGAATAAGGTACTCACGCTGAGGGTCACAATGTGTGTTTGTGCCCAAGGTGGCCCTCACACATGGGCGTGGCCTCATGGGCCATGCCGTTTTCTCCTACACTGAAGGTTTGACTCACTGCCAGCAGCAAGGTTTCTTGCCATGGGGAAGGAGGGGTTCTGACTTGTGCATCAGGTTCCCCCCTGTGCAGGGATTGGAGATAAGGTCTAGGTTCTGATGACTGAAAACCCAGGTTGGGAATGGATGGTGGCCTAAGGCAGTGGCGGGTCCAATGTGCTGGGTGTGCAGCCAGCTGTGTCGGTGTCTGTTGGAAGGACTGGGCTCAGGCTATTTGCGACAGAGCATCAGTGTTTAAGGTAGCCTATGCAATTGGGCTGTTGCCGAGGGCCAAGCAGTTTGATCCTCATTTGGGGTTTCTGGGCAGCACCATAGACAAAGGTTTTCTCCTGGGAGGCAGGCGGAGTGCTTCATTGTGGCCCCAGAATTCCCAGAAGGGAGGGTTTGTGGGCCAGGAGTGTGAGGACGGAAGTCTAGGAACACAAGCTAAAGTGAGGATTGGAGCCAAGGGCAGAGCAGGCCCACTAGGCAGAGGCTGAATCAAAATCTCCTGCATCTGAAGTCAGGCTGAGGATCAGACGTTGGCTGAGGCTGGAGTATGTGTCCATGATGGCACCTTCATGAAGCGGGGGCCTCATGAGGCCAAGGAAGTTTTCCCACGCTGAGTTTGGAGGTTGCCCCAAACCACCAGGTTTCCTTCTGTGGGACATTCGAGTCCTGTTGCATGGCTCCAGGACATACCATACGGAAGGACTGGAGAGCACGGTTCGAAGTATGGATCCCTGTACAGCATGCCTCGCATTCCCATTGGCCATTAGCCACAAGATATGTTTGATCTGCTGCCTCTGGGGCACGCTAACCAGGGGGCTGAGTTGAAATGGCCTCTCCTGAGGATGCGTCATAATGTGCGTTTGGGTCCATGGAAACCTTGGAATGTGCTGGTTGTTCAGTGGCCCTGCGGAACTCTCCTACCTGAAGGGTTTGATACATCCCCAGTAAGTAAGCTCCCCATGTGGAGGCGAGAGAGGTTTGGTTTGGTGCCTCAGAAAAGCCCCGTGTGCTGGTCTACGAAAACAGAAATCTGAGGACGGACACATGGAAACCAGAGCTAACGTTCAGATTAGGGCCTGGGGGCCTGTCCATTTCAACCTTCTGTCTCTGGGGACACTGTCTGAGAGTCTAAGTGGAGATAG
This sequence comes from Mustela nivalis, assembly GCF_964662115.1. Taxonomy (NCBI): domain Eukaryota; kingdom Metazoa; phylum Chordata; class Mammalia; order Carnivora; family Mustelidae; genus Mustela; species Mustela nivalis. Next base: position 98,613 of record NW_028136446.1, on the reverse strand, counting down.
TTGCTCCGCTGGTGTCAGAGAGCCCCTCTTAGTCCAGGGTGGCCTACACTATTGATGGCCTCAGGGGCCTTGGAGCTTTTCCCTAACCTGTAGGGTTGTGGTCAATGGATTGGGCACAATTTCCTTGGAGAGGGCAGGCACAATCTTTCGCTGTGGCTCCAGAGGCTCTAGCCTGGCGGTTGTGTGGGTCCAGGCTGAGGGCACAGAAGTCTGAACACACAAACTCAGCTTATGAGTGGCGCCTAGGGTATGGCAGGCCGGATGTACAGCCCGAGAGGGAGCTCCTGGGCCTCTGAAACAAGGGCGAGTGGGAGGCGTTCCTTCAGGCTTTTGTCTCTGGATGTTGTGTCCGAGATAGCCATGGATTGGAGGGGTGGCCTCAGGGACTGTGGACGAGTATCCCTCTCTGGGGATTTGTCCCAGCTCCCAAGAGTTTGGGGTCATTTTGTGGGAAGGGTGGAGTCGTGTTGTCTGGCTCATGTGTCTCTCCAAGAAAGGGATTCCAGAGCAGAGCCCCAGGTACGGGCGGGGCGACTGGAAAACTCAAACACTGGTGAGGATTGGGTGCATAGGGGCTTGGCAAGCCCCATATGCGGGCTCTTGGCCCAGGCCCTGACAGGCCTTTCTTTGACATGGGGCTCATGCTGAGGGTCAGAGTGTGAATTTGTGCCCAAGCAGCACTCAAGTTTGGGCGTGGCATCAGGGACCAGGAAGGTTTCTCCCACCCTGAAGGTGTGACTCCATGCCAAGAGCAAGCTTTACAGCCACGGGGAAGGAGGAGTTCTGTGTTGTGCTTGCGATACCCAGCTGTGTGGAGAATTGATATAATGTCTAGGTTCAGATATCTGAAAACCAAGGTTAGGAAGAGGTGACGGCATAAGACCATGGCGTGTCCGAAGTGCTGGGTGTGCGGCCAGCTGTCTCCTTGTCTGTCTGGACGTCTGGCTTCAGGCTGTGTCAGACAGAGCATGAGTGCCCAGAGCAGCCTATCCAGTTCGGGTACCGTCGAGGCCCGAGCAGGTTGATCCTCATCTGGGTTTTCTGGAGAGAGCCCCACAGGGAAACGTTTTCCTTCCCTTGGGCAGACCCTGGGCTGGGTTGTGGTTCTGGAGTTCCTAGTCCGAAGGGCTTGTTTGCCAGGAGTGTGAGGAAGGAAGTCTGAAAACACAAGCTAGCGTGAGGTTTGGGACCGATGGCACGGCAGGCCCACTCTGAGAGGCTGAATCGAGATCTCCTGCACTGAGGTCATTTCAACTCTGAGACGTGCCTCAGGCTAGAGTTTTTGTCCAGCATGGCCTCTTCCTGAATGGTGTGGGGGCCTCATGAGGCCAGGAAGGTTTGCCTACGATGGGATTTGTGAACTACTCCAAACCTCAAGGTTTCTCTGCACGAAAGTCGAGTGCTATTGGATGGTTCCAGGAGGCCCCATACGGAAAGACTCGAGAGCAGGTGTCTAAGCATGGATGCCTGGGAACGCCACCTCATATTCCCACTCTTTAGTCAGGACAAGGCAGGCTCAATCTGCGGGCTCCTGGGTGAGCTACCCAGAGGGGAGAGTTGAAATGGACTCTCCTGAAGATGAGTCCTACTGTGTCTTGGTGGCCTGGGAGACCTTGGAATGTGGAGGTGGCTCAGGGACTCTGCAGGATTCTCCAACCTGAGGTGTTTGACACGGCTCCAACAAGGAAGCTTCCCATGTGGAGACGAGAGAAGTTCTGTTCAGTGCCTCAGGAAAGCCCCATATCCTGTTCTTCGAACCAAAGCCTCTGAGGAGTGACACCTGGAAAACAAAGCAAGAGTTGAGATTAGGGCCTAAGGGCCTGTCGGGCTCAACCTTCTATCTCTGTTGACATCGGTGTGCATGCCTTCATGGAGGTAGCAGCTCCGCTTGTGTCCGAAGGCCCCTGTGTGTGCAGGGAGGCTCCCAGTAATGGTATGTCCTCGGGGGCCTTGAGGTTTCTCATATTCTGGAGGTGTGTGGCCAAAGGAATGGACAGAGTTTCCCAGGAGAGAGCAGGCATGGTCCTGTGTTATGGCTCCAGAGGACCCAGCCTAGAGGCTGTGTTTGCCAGGGCTGTGGGGACAGATGTCTGAAAAAGCAAACTTGGCTCAGGTAGGGGCCAAGGTAATGGCAGGCCTGATCTCCAGTCCGAGAGGGGAGATCCTCTGGATATCAAAGGAGGGCAAGTGGGAGGCAGTCGCTCAGGCTTTTGTCTCTGGGTGTTGCGTTCACAGTGGCCGTTCAGGGTAGGGGTTGCTTCAGGGGCCGAGGAAGAGCCTTCCTCTCGGGGGATTGTCCAAGCTCCCAAGTGTTTGGGTTCATTCTGTGGGAAGGGAAGAGTACTGTTTTCTGCCACAGGGGACCCCCCAGGAGAGGGACTCTAGAGCACAGCAGTGGGTTCCCTCAACTGGAATACACACCATCTAGTTAGTCCTGCGTGCCTATCGGCATGGCAAGCCACATATGCGGGCTCTTGGTCCAATCACTGAGAGGCGTTACTTGAATAAGGTACTCACGCTGAGGGTCACAATGTGTGTTTGTGCCCAATGCGGCCCTCACACATGGGCGTGGCCTCATGGGCCATGCCGTTTTCTCCTACACTGAAGGTTTGACTCACTGCCAGCAGCAAGGTTTCTTGCCATGGGGAAGGAGGGGTTCTGACTTGTGCATCAGGTTCCCCCCTGTGCAGGGATTGGAGATAAGGTCTAGGTTCTGATGACTGAAAACCCAGGTTGGGAATGGATGGTGGCCTAAGGCAGTGGCGGGTCCAATGTGCTGGGTGTGCAACCAGCTGTGTCGGTGTCTGTTGGAAGGTCTGGGCTCAGGCTATTTGCGACAGAGCATCAGTGTTTAAGGTAGCCTATGCAATTGGGGTGTTGCCGAGGGCCAAGCAGTTTGATCCTCATTTGGGGTTTCTGGGCAGCATCATAGACAAAGTTTTTCTCCTGGGAGGCAGGCGGAGTGCTTCATTGTGGCCCCAGAATTCCCAGAAGGGAGGGTTTGTGGGCCAGGAGTGTGAGGACGGAAGTCTAGGAACACAAGCTAAAGTGAGGATTGGAGCCAAGGGCAGAGCAGGCCCACTAGGCAGAGGCTGAATCAAAATCTCCTGCATCTGACGTCAGGCTGAGGATCAAACTTTGGCTGAGGTTGGAGTATGTGTCCATGATGCGTGGGCCTCATGAGGCCAAGGAAGTTTTCCCACGCTGAGTTTGGAGGTTGCCCCAAACCACCAGGTTTCCTTCTGTGGGACATTCGAGTCCTGTTGCATGGCTCCAGGACATACCATACGGAAGGACTGGAGAGCATGGTTCGAAGGATGGATCCCTGTACAGCATGCCTCGCATTCCCATTGGCCATTAGCCACAAGATATGTTTGATCTGCTGCCTCTGGGGCACGCTAACCAGGGGGCTGAGTTGAAATGGCCTCTCCTGAGGATGCGTCATAATGTGCGTTTGGGTCCATGGAAACCTTGGAATGTGCTGGTTGTTCAGTGGCCCTGCGGAACTCTCCTACCTGAAGGGTTTGATACATCCCCAGTAAGTAAGCTCCCCATGTGGAGGCGAGAGAGGTTTGGTTTGATGCCTCAGAAAAGCCCCGTGTGCTGGTCTACGAAAACAGACCTCTGAGGACGGACACATGGAAACCAGAGCTAAGGTTCAGATTAGGGCCTGGGGGCCTGTCCATTTCAACCTTCTGTCTCTGAGGACACGGTCTGAGAGTCTAAGTGGAGATAGTTGCTCCGCTGGTGTCAGAGAGCCCCTCTTAGTCCAGGGTGGCCTACACTATTGATGGCCTCAGGGGCCTTGGAGCTTTTCCCTAACCTGTAGGGTTGTGGTCAATGGATTGGGCACAATTTCCTTGGAGAGGGCAGGCACAATCTTTCGCTGTGGCTCCAGAGGCCCTAGCCTGGCGGTTGTGTGGGTCCAGGCTGAGGGCACAGAAGTCTGAAAACACAAACTCAGCTTATGAGTGGCGCCTAGGGTATGGCAGGCCGGATGTACAGCCCGAGAGGGAGCTCCTGGGCCTCTGAAACAAGGGCGAGTGGGAGGCGTTCCTTCAGGCTTTTGTCTCTGGATGTTGTGTCCGAGATAGCCGTGGATTGGAGGGGTGGCCTCAGGGACTGTGGACGAGTATCCCTCTCTGGGGATTTGTCCCAGCTCCCAAGAGTTTGGGGTCATTTTGTGGGAAGGGTGGAAAAGTGTTGTCTGGCTCATGTGTCTCTCCAAGAAAGGGATTCCAGAGCAGAGCCCCAGGTACGGGCGGGGCGACTGGAAAACTCAAACACTGGTGAGGATTGGGTGCATAGGGGCTTGGCAAGCCCCATATGCGGGCTCTTGGCCCAGGCCCTGACAGGCCTTTCTTTGACATGGGGCTCATGCTGAGGGTCAGAGTGTGAATTTGTGCCCAAGCAGCACTCAAGTTTGGGCGTGGCATCAGGGACCAGGAAGGTTTCTCCCACCCTGAAGGTGTGACTCCATGCCAAGAGCAAGCTTTAAAGCCACGGGGAAGGAGGAGTTCTGTGTTGTGCTTGCGATACCCAGCTGTGTGGAGAATTGATATAATGTCTAGGTTCAGATATCTGAAAACCAAGGTTAGGAAGAGGTGACGGCATAAGACCATGGCGTGTCCGAAGTGCTGGGTGTGCGGCCAGCTGTCTCCTTGTCTGTCTGGACGTCTGGCTTCAGGCTGTGTCAGACAGAGCATGAGTGCCCAGAGCAGCCTATCCAGTTCGGGTACCGTCGAGGCCCGAGCAGGTTGATCCTCATCTGGGTTTTCTGGAGAGAGCCCCACAGGGAAACGTTTTTCTTCCCTTGGGCAGACCCTGGGCTGGGTTGTGGTTCTGGAGTTCCTAGTCCGGAGGGCTTGTTTGCCAGGAGTGTGAGGAAGGAAGTCTGAAAACACAAGCTAGTGTGAGGTTTGGGACCGATGGCACGGCAGGCCCACTCTGAGAGGCTGAATCGAGATCTCCTGCACTGAGTTCATTTCAACTCTGAGACGTGCCTCAGGCTAGAGTTTTTGTCCAGCATGGCCTCTTCCTGAATGGTGTGGGGGCCTCATGAGGCCAGGAAGGTTTGCCTACGATGGGATTTGTGAACTACTCCAAACCTCAAGGTTTCCTTCTGCACGAAAGTCGAGTGCTATTGGATGGTTCCAGGAGGCCCCATACGGAAATACTCGAGAGCAGGTGTCTAAGCATGGATGCCTGGGAACGCCACCTCATATTCCCACTCTTTAGTCAGGACAAGGCAGGCTCAATCTGCGGGCTCCTGGGTGAGCTACCCAGAGGGGAGACTTGAAATGGACTCTCCTGAAGATGAGTCCTACTGTGGCTTGGTGGCCTGGGAGACCTTGGAATGTGGAGGTGGCTCAGGGACTCTGCAGAATTCTCCAACCTGAGGTGTTTGACACGGCTCCAACAAGGAAGCTTCCCATGTGGAGACGAGAGAAGTTCTGTTCAGTGCCTCAGGAAAGCCCCATATCCTGTTCTTCGAACCAAAGCCTCTGAGGAGTGACACCTGGAAAACAAAGCAAGAGTTGAGATTAGGGCCTAAGGGCCTGTCGGGCTCAACCTTCTATCTCTGTTGACATCGGTGTGCATGCCTTCATGGAGGTAGCAGCTCCGCTTGTGTCGGAAGGCCCCTGTGTGTGCAGGGAGGCTCCCGGTAATGGTATGTCCTCGGGGGCCTTGAGGTTTCTCATATTCTGGAGGTGTGTGGCCAAAGGAATGGACAGAGTTTCCCAGGAGAGAGCAGGCATGGTCCTATGGTATGGCTCCAGAGGACCCAGCCTAGAGGCTGTGTTTGCCAGGGCTGTGGGGACAGATTTCTGAAAAAGCAAACTTGGCTCAGGTAGGGGCCAAGGTAATGGCAGGCCTGATCTCCAGTCCGAGAGGGGAGATCCTCTGGATATCAAAGGAGGGCAAGTGGGAGGCAGTCGCTCAGGCTTTTGTCTCTGGGTGTTGCGTTCACAGTGGCCGTTCAGGGTAGGGGTTGCTTCAGGGTCCGAGGAAGAGCCTTCCTCTCGGGGGATTGTCCAAGCTCCCAAGTGTTTGGGTTCATTCTGTGGGAAGGGAAGAGTACTGTTTTCTGCCACAGGGGACCCCCCAGGAGAGGGACTCTAGAGCACAGCAGTGGGTTCCCTCAACTGGAATACACACCATCTAGTTAGTCCTGCGTGCCTATGGGCATGGCAAGCCACATACGCGGGCTCTTGGTCCAATCACTGAGAGGCGTTACTTGAATAAGGTACTCACGCTGAGGGTCACAATGTGTGTTTGTGCCCAAGGCGGCCCTCACACATGGGCGTGGCCTCATGGGCCATGCCGTTTTCTCCTACACTGAAGGTTTGACTCACTGCCAGCAGCAAGGTTTCTTGCCATGGGGAAGGAGGGGTTCTGACTTGTGCATCATGTTCCCCCCTGTGCAGGGATTGGAGATAAGGTCTAGGTTCTGATGACTGAAAACCCAGGTTGGGAATGGATGGTGGCCTAAGGCAGTGGCGGGTCCAATGTGCTGGGTGTGCAGCCAGCTGTGTCGGTGTCTGTTGGAAGGTCTGGGCTCAGGCTATTTGCGACAGAGCATCAGTGTTTAAGGTAGCCTATGCAATTGGGGTGTTGCCGAGGGCCAAGCAGTTTGATCCTCATTTGGGGTTTCTGGGCAGCACCATAGACAAAGGTTTTCTCCTGGGAGGCAGGCGGAGTGCTTCATTGTGGCCCCAGAATTCCCAGAAGGGAGGGTTTGTGGGCCAGGAGTGTGAGGACGGAAGTCTAGGAACACAAGCTAAAGTGAGGATTGGAGCCAAGGGCAGAGCAGGCCCACTAGGCAGAGGCTGAATCAAAATCTCCTGCATCTGAAGTCAGGCTGAGGATCAGACGTTGGCTGAGGCTGGAGTATGTGTCCATGATGGCACCTTCATGAAGCGGGGGCCTCATGAGGCCAAGGAAGTTTTCCCACGCTGAGTTTGGAGGTTGCCCCAAACCACCAGGTTTCCTTCTGTGGGACATTCGAGTCCTGTTGCATGGCTCCAGGACATACCATATGGAAGGACTGGAGAGCACGGTTCGAAGGATGGATCCCTGTACAGCATGCCTCGCATTCCCATTGGCCATTAGCCACAAGATATGTTTGATCTGCTGCCTCTGGGGCACGCTAACCAGGGGGCTGAGTTGAAATGGCCTCTCCTGAGGATGCGTCATAATGTGCGTTTGGGTCCATGGAAACCTTGGAATGTGCTGGTTGTTCAGTGGCCCTGCGGAACTCTCCTACCTGAAGGGTTTGATACATCCCCAGTAAGTAAGCTCCCCATGTGGAGGCGAGAGAGGTTTGGTTTGGTGCCTCAGAAAAGCCCCGTGTGCTGGTCTACGAAAACAGACCTCTGAGGACGGACACATGGAAACCAGAACTAACGTTCAGATTAGGGCCTGGGGGCCTGTCCATTTCAACCTTCTGTCTCTGGGGACACTGTCTGAGAGTCTAAGTGGAGATAGTTGCTCCGCTGGTGTCAGAGAGCCCCTCTTAGTCCAGGGTGGCCTACACTATTGATGGCCTCAGGGGCCTTGGAGCTTTTCCCTAACCTGTAGGGTTGTGGTCAATGGATTGGGCACAATTTCCTTGGAGAGGGCAGGCACAATCTTTCGCTGTGGCTCCAGAGGCCCTAGCCTGGCGGTTGTGTGGGTCCAGGCTGAGGGCACAGAAGTCTGAACACACAAACTCAGCTTATGAGTGGCGCCTAGGGTATGGCAGGCCGGATGTACAGCCCGAGAGGGAGCTCCTGGGCCTCTGAAACAAGGGCGAGTGGGAGGCGTTCCTTCAGGCTTTTGTCTCTGGATGTTGTGTCCGAGATAGCCGTGGATTGGAGGGGTGGCCTCAGGGACTGTGGACGAGTATCCCTCTCTGGGGATTTGTCCCAGCTCCCAAGAGTTTGGGGTCATTTTGTGGGAAGGGTGGAAAAGTGTTGTCTGGCTCATGTGTCTCTCCAAGAAAGGGATTCCAGAGCAGAGCCCCAGGTACGGGCGGGGCGACTGGAAAACTCAAACACTGGTGAGGATTGGGTGCATAGGGGCTTGGCAAGCCCCATATGCGGGCTCTTGGCCCAGGCCCTGACAGGCCTTTTTTGACATGGGGCTCATGCTGAGGGTCAGAGTGTGAATTTGTGCCCAAGCAGCACTCAAGTTTGGGCGTGGCATCAGGGACCAGGAAGGTTTCTCCCACCCTGAAGGTGTGACTCCATGCCAAGAGCAAGCTTTACAGCCACGGGGAAGGAGGAGTTCTGTGTTGTGCTTGCGATACCCAGCTGTGTGGAGAATTGATATAATGTCTAGGTTCAGATATCTGAAAACCAAGGTTAAAAAGAGGTGACGGCATAAGACCATGGCGTGTCCGAAGTGCTGGGTGTGCGGCCAGCTGTCTCCTTGTCTGTCTGGACGTCTGGCTTCAGGCTGTGTCAGACAGAGCATGAGTGCCCAGAGCAGCCTATCCAGTTCGGGTACCATCGAGGCCCGAGCAGGTTGATCCTCATCTGGGTTTTCTGGAGAGAGCCCCACAGGGAAACGTTTTTCTTCCCTTGGGCAGACCCTGGGCTGGGTTGTGGTTCTGGAGTTCCTAGTCCGGAGGGCTTGTTTGCCAGGAGTGTGAGGAAGGAAGTCTGAAAACACAAGCTAGCGTGAGGTTTGGGACCGATGGCACGGCAGGCCCACTCTGAGAGGCTGAAACGAGATCTCCTGCACTGAGGTCATTTCAACTCTGAGACGTGCCTCAGGCTAGAGTTTTTGTCCAGCATGGCCTCTTCCTGAATGGTGTGGGGGCCTCATGAGGCCAGGAAGGTTTGCCTACGATGGGATTTGTGAACTACTCCAAACCTCAATGTTTCTCTGCACGAAAGTCGAGTGCTATTGGATGGTTCCAGGAGGCCCCATACGGAAAGACTCGAGAGCAGGTGTCTAAGCATGGATGCCTGGGAACGCCACCTCATATTCCCACTCTTTAGTCAGGACAAGGCAGGCTCAATCTGCGGGCTCCTGGGTGAGCTACCCAGAGGGGAGAGTTGAAATGGACTCTCCTGAAGATGAGTCCTACTGTGGCTTGGTGGCCTGGGAGACCTTGGAATGTGGAGGTGGCTCAGGGACTCTGCAGGATTCTCCAACCTGAGGTGTTTGACACGGCTCCAACAAGGAAGCTTCCCATGTGGAGACGAGAGAAGTTCTGTTCAGTGCCTCAGGAAAGCCCCATATCCTGTTCTTCGAACCAAAGCCTCTGAGGAGTGACACCTGGAAAACAAAGCAAGAGTTGAGATTAGGGCCTAAGGGCCTGTCGGGCTCAACCTTCTATCTCTGTTGACATCGGTGTGCATGCCTTCATGGAGGTAGCAGCTCCGCTTGTGTCCGAAGGCCCCTGTGTGTGCAGGGAGGCTCCCAGTAATGGTATGTCCTCGGGGGCCTTGAGGTTTCTCATATTCTGGAGGTGTGTGGCCAAAGGAATGGACAGAGTTTCCCAGGAGAGAGCAGGCATGGTCCTGTGGTATGGCTCCAGAGGACCCAGCCTAGAGGCTGTGTTTGCCAGGGCTGTGGGGACAGATGTCTGAAAAAGCAAACTTGGCTCAGGTAGGGGCCAAGGTCATGGCAGGCCTGATCTCCAGTCCGAGAGGGGAGATCCTCTGGATATCAAAGGAGGGCAAGTGGGAGGCAGTCGCTCAGGCTTTTGTCTCTGGGTGTTGCGTTCACAGTGGCCGTTCAGGGTAGTGGTTGCTTCAGGGGCCGAGGAAGAGCCTTCCTCTCGGGGGATTGTCCAAGCTCCCAAGTGTTTGGGTTCATTCTGTGGGAAGGAAAGAGTACTGTTTTCTGCCACAGGGGACCCCCCAGGAGAGGGACTCTAGAGCACAGCAGTGGGTTCCCTCAACTGGAATACACACCATCTAGTTAGTCCTGCGTGCCTATGGGCATGGCAAGCCACATATGCGGGCTCTTGGTCCAATCACTGAGAGGCGTTACTTGAATAAGGTACTCACACTGAGGGTCACAATGTGTGTTTGTGCCCAATGCGGCCCTCACACATGGGCGTGGCCTCATGGGCCATGCCGTTTTCTCCTACACTGAAGGTTTGACTCACTGCCAGCAGCAAGGTTTCTTGCCATGGGGAAGGAGGGGTTCTGACTTGTGCATCAGGTTCCCCCCTGTGCAGGGATTGGAGATAAGGTCTAGGTTCTGATGACTGAAAACCCAGGTTGGGAATGGATGGTGGCCTAAGGCAGTGGCGGGTCCAATGTGCTGGGTGTGCAGCCAGCTGTGTCGGTGTCTGTTGGAAGGTCTGGGCTCAGGCTATTTGCGACAGAGCATCAGTGTTTAAGGTAGCCTATGCAATTGGGGTGTTGCCGAGGGCCAAGCAGTTTGATCCTCATTTGGGGTTTCTGGGCAGCATCATAGACAAAGTTTTTCTCCTGGGAGGCAGGCAGAGTGCTTCATTGTGGCCACAGAATTCCCAGAAGGGAGGGTTTGTGGGCCAGGAGTGTGAGGACGGAAGTCTAGGAACACAAGCTAAAGTGAGGATTGGAGCCAAGGGCAGAGCAGGCCCACTAGGCAGAGGCTGAATCAAAATCTCCTGCATCTGAAGTCAGGCTGAGGATCAAACGTTGGCTGAGGTTGGAGTATGTGTCCATGATGCGTGGGCCTCATGAGGCCAAGGAAGTTTTCCCACGCTGAGTTTGGAGGTAGCCCCAAACCACCAGGTTTCCTTCTGTGGGACATTCGAGTCCTGTTGCATGGCTCCAGGACATACCATACGGAAGGACTGGAGAGCATGGTTCGAAGGATGGATCCCTGTACAGCATGCCTCGCATTCCCATTGGCCATTAGCCACAAGATATGTTTGATCTGCTGCCTCTGGGGCACGCTAACCAGGGGGCTGAGTTGAAATGGCCTCTCCTGAGGATGCGTCATAATGTGCGTTTGGGTCCATGGAAACCTTGGAATGTGCTGGTTGTTCAGTGGCCCTGCGGAACTCTCCTACCTGAAGGGTTTGATACATCCCCAGTAAGTAAGCTCCCCATGTGGAGGCGAGAGAGGTTTGGTTTGATGCCTCAGAAAAGCCCCGTGTGCTGGTCTACGAAAACAGACCTCTGAGGACGGACACATGGAAACCAGAGCTAAGGTTCAGATTAGGGCCTGGGGGCCTGTCCATTTCAACCTTCTGTCTCTGGGGACACGGTCTGAGAGTCTAAGTGGAGATAGTTGCTCCGCTGGTGTCAGAGAGCCCCTCTTAGTCCAGGGTGGCCTACACTATTGATGGCCTCAGGGGCCTTGGAGCTTTTCCCTAACCTGTAGGGTTGTGGTCAATGGATTGGGCACAATTTCCTTGGAGAGGGCTGGCACAATCTTTCGCTGTGGCTCCAGAGGCCCTAGCCTGGCGGTTGTGTGGGTCCAGGCTGAGGGCACAGAAGTCTGAAAACACAAACTCAGCTTATGAGTGGCGCCTAGGGTATGGCAGGCCGGATGTACAGCCCGAGAGGGAGCTCCTGGGCCTCTGAAACAAGGGCGAGTGGGAGGCGTTCCTTCAGGCTTTTGTCTCTGGATGTTGTGTCCGAGATAGCCGTGGATCGGAGGGGTGGCCTCAGGGACTGTGGACGAGTATCCCTCTCTGGGGATTTGTCCCAGCTCCCAAGAGTTTGGGGTCATTTTGTGGGAAGGGTGGAGTCGTGTTGTCTGGCTCATGTGTCTCTCCAAGAAAGGGATTCCAGAGCAGAGCCCCAGGTACGGGCGGGGCGACTGGAAAACTCAAACACTGGTGAGGATTGGGTGCATAGGGGCTTGGCAAGCCCCATATGCGGGCTCTTGGCCCAGGCCCTGACAGGCCTTTCTTTGACATGGGGCTCATGCTGAGGGTCAGAGTGTGAATTTGTGCCCAAGCAGCACTCAAGTTTGGGCGTGGCATCAGGGACCAGGAAGGTTTCTCCCACCCTGAAGGTGTGACTCCATGCCAAGAGCAAGCTTTACAGTTACGGGGAAGGAGGAGTTCTGTGTTGTGCTTGCGATACCCAGCTCTGTGGAGAATTGATATAATGTCTAGGTTCAGATATCTGAAAACCAAGGTTAGGAAGAGGTGACGGCATAAGACCATGGCGTGTCCGAAGTGCTGGGTGTGCGGCCAGCTGTCTCCTTGTCTGTCTGGACGTCTGGCTTCAGGCTGTGTCAGACAGAGCATGAGTGCCCAGAGCAGCCTATCCAGTTCGGGTACCGTCGAGGCCCGAGCAGGTTGATCCTCATCTGGGTTTTCTGGAGAGAGCCCCACAGGGAAACGTTTTTCTTCCCTTGGGCAGACCCTGGGCTGGGTTGTGGTTCTGGAGTTCCTAGTCCGGAGGGCTTGTTTGCCAGGAGTGTGAGGAAGGAAGTCTGAAAACACAAGCTAGTGTGAGGTTTGGGACCGATGGCACGGCAGGCCCACTCTGAGAGGCTGAATCGAGATCTCCTGCACTGAGGTCATTTCAACTCTGAGACGTGCCTCAGGCTAGAGTTTTTGTCCAGATGGCCTCTTCCTGAATGGTGTGGGGGCCTCATGAGGCCAGGAAGGTTTGCCTACGATGGGATTTGTGAACTACTCCATACCTCAAGGTTTCCTTCTGCACGAAAGTCGAGTGCTATTGGATGGTTCCAGGAGGCCCCATACGGAAAGACTCGAGAGCAGGTGTCTAAGCATGGATGCCTGGGAACGCCACCTCATATTCCCACTCTTTAGTCAGGACAAGGCAGGCTCAATCTGCGGGCTCCTGGGTGAGCTACCCAGAGGGGAGAGTTGAAATGGACTCTCCTGAAGATGAGTCCTACTGTGGCTTGGTGGCCTGGGAGACCTTGGAATGTGGAGGTGGCTCAGGGACTCTGCAGGATTCTCCAACCTGAGGTGTTTGACACGGCTCCAACAAGGAAGCTTCCCATGTGGAGACGAGAGAAGTTCTGTTCAGTGCCTCAGGAAAGCCCCATATCCTGTTCTTCGAACCAAAGCCTCTGAGGAGTGACACCTGGAAAACAAAGGAAGAGTTGAGATTAGGGCCTAAGGGCCTGTCGGGCTCAACCTTCTATCTCTGTTGACATCGGTGTGCATGCCTTCATGGAGGTAGCAGCTCCGCTTGTGTCTGAAGGCCCCTGTGTGTGCAGGGAGGCTCCCAGTAATGGTATGTCCTCGGGGGCCTTGAGGTTTCTCATATTCTGGAGGTGTGTGGCCAAAGGAATGGACAGAGTTTCCCAGGAGAGAGCAGGCATGGTCCTGTGGTATGGCTCCAGAGGACCCAGCCTAGAGGCTGTGTTTGCCAGGGCTGTGGGGACAGATGTCTGAAAAAGCAAACTTGGCTCAGGTAGGGGCCAAGGTAATGGCAGGCCTGATCTCCAGTCCGAGAGGGGAGATCCTCTGGATATCAAAGGAGGGCAAGTGGGAGGCAGTCGCTCAGGCTTTTGTCTCTGGGTGTTGCGTTCACAGTGGCCGTTCAGGGTAGGGGTTGCTTCAGGGGCCGAGGAAGAGCCTTCCTCTCGGGGGATTGTCCAAGCTCCCAAGTGTTTGGGTTCATTCTGTGGGAAGGGAAGAGTACTGTTTTCTGCCACAGGGGACCCCCCAGGAGAGGGACTCTAGAGCACAGCAGTGGGTTCCCTCAACTGGAATACACACCATCTAGTTAGTCCTGCGTGCCTATGGGCATGGCAAGCCACATATGCGGGCTCTTGGTCCAATCACTGAGAGGCGTTACTTGAATAAGGTACTCACGCTGAGGGTCACAATGTGTGTTTGTGCCCAATGCGGCCCTCACACATGGGCGTGGCCTCATGGGCCATGCCGTTTTCTCCTACACTGAAGGTTTGACTCACTGCCAGCAGCAAGGTTTCTTGTCAGGGGGAAGGAGGGGTTCTGACTTGTGCATCAGGTTCCCCCCTGTGCAGGGATTGGAGATAAGGTCTAGGTTCTGATGACTGAAAACCCAGGTTGGGAATGGATGGTGGCCTAAGGCAGTGGCGGGTCCAATGTGCTGGGTGTGCAGCCAGCTGTGTCGGTGTCTGTTGGAAGGTCTGGGCTCAGGCTATTTGCGACAGAGCATCAGTGTTTAAGGTAGCCTATGCAATTGGGGTGTTGCCGAGGGCCAAGCAGTTTGATCCTCATTTGGGGTTTCTGGGCAGCATCATAGACAAAGTTTTTCTCCTGGGAGGCAGGCGGAGTGCTTCATTGTGGCCCCAGAATTCCCAGAAGGGAGGGTTTGTGGGCCAGGAGTGTGAGGACGGAAGTCTAGGAACACAAGCTAAAGTGAGGATTGGAGCCAAGGGCAGAGCAGGCCCACTAGGCAGAGGCTGAATCAAAATCTCCTGCATCTGAAGTCAGGCTGAGGATCAAACGTTGGCTGAGGTTGGAGTATGTGTCCATGATGCGTGGGCCTCATGAGGCCAAGGAAGTTTTCCCACGCTGAGTTTGGAGGTTGCCCCAAACCACCAGGTTTCCTTCTGTGGGACATTCGAGTCCTGTTGCATGGCTCCAGGACATACCATACGGAAGGACTGGAGAGCATGGTTCGAAGGATGGATCCCTGTACAGCATGCCTCGCATTCCCATTGGCCATTAGCCACAAGATATGTTTGATCTGCTGCCTCTGGGGCACGCTAACCAGGGGGCTGAGTTGAAATGGCCTCTCCTGAGGATGCGTCATAATGTGCGTTTGGGTCCATGGAAACCTTGGAATGTGCTGGTTGTTCAGTGGCCCTGCGGAACTCTCCTACCTGAAGGGTTTGATACATCCCCAGTAAGTAAGCTCCCCATGTGGAGGCGAGAGAGGTTTGGTTTGATGCCTCAGAAAAGCCCCGTGTGCTGGTCTACGAAAACAGACCTCTGAGGACGGACACATGGAAACCAGAGCTAAGGTTCAGATTAGGGCCTGGGGGCCTGTCCATTTCAACCTTCTGTCTCTGGGGACACGGTCTGAGAGTCTAAGTGGAGATAGTTGCTCCGCTGGTGTCAGAGAGACCCTCTTAGTCCAGGGTGGCCTACACTATTGATGGCCTCAGGGGCCTTGGAGCTTTTCCCTAACCTGTAGGGTTGTGGTCAATGGATTGGGCACAATTTCCTTGGAGAGGGCAGGCACAATCGTTCGCTGTGGCTCCAGAGGCCCTAGCCTGGCGGTTGTGTGGGTCCAGGCTGAGGGCACAGAAGTCTGAAAACACAAACTCAGCTTATGAGTGGCGCCTAGGGTATGGCAGGCCGGATGTACAGCCCGAGAGGGAGCTCCTGGGCCTCTGAAACAAGGGCGAGTGGGAGGCGTTCCTTCAGGCTTTTGTCTCTGGATGTTGTGTCCGAGATAGCCGTGGATTGGAGGGGTGGCCTCAGTGACTGTGGACGAGTATCCCTGTCTGCGGATATGTCCCAGCTCCCAAGAGTTTGGGGTCATTTTGTGGGAAGGGTGGAGTCGTGTTGTCTGGCTCATGTGTCTCTCCAAGAAAGGGATTCCAGAGCAGAGCCCCAGGTACGGGCGGGGCGACTGGAAAACTCAAACACTGGTGAGGATTGGGTGCATAGGGGCTTGGCAAGCCCCATATGCGGGCTCTTGGCCCAGGCCCTGACAGGCCTTTCTTTGACATGGGGCTCATGCTGAGGGTCAGAGTGTGAATTTGTGCCCAACCATCACTCAAGTTTGATCGTGGCATCAGGGACCATGTAGGTTTCTCCCACCCTGAAGGTGTGACTCCATGCCAAGAGCAAGCTTTACAGCCACGTGGAAGGAGGAGTTCTGTGTTGTGCTTGCGATACCCAGCTGTGTGGAGAATTGATATAACGTCTAGGTTCAGATATCTGAAAACCAAGGTTAGGAAGAGGTGACGGCATAAGACCATGGCGTGTCCGAAGTGCTGGGTGTGCGGCCAGCTGTCTCCTTGTCTGTCTGGACGTCTGCCTTCATGCTGTGTCAGACAGAGCATGAGTGCCCAGAGCAGCCTATCCAGTTCGGGTACCGTCGAGGCCCGAGCAGGTTGATCCTCATCTGGGTTTTCTGGAGAGAGCCCCACAGGGAAACGTCTTTCTTCCCTTGGGCAGACCCTGGGCTCGGTTGTGGTTCTGGAGTTCCTAGTCCGGAGGGCTTGTTTGCCAGGAGTGTGAGGAAGGAAGTCTGAAAACACAAGCTAGCGTGAGGTTTGGGACCGATGGCACGGCAGGCCCACTCTGAGAGGCTGAATCGAGATCTCCTGCACTGAGGTCATTTCAACTCTGAGACGTGCCTCAGGCTAGAGTTTTTGTCCAGCATGGCCTCTTCCTGAATGGTGTGGGGGCCTCATGAGGCCAGGAAGGTTTGCCTACGATGGGATTTGTGAACTACTCCAAACCTCAAGGTTTCCTTCTGCACGAAAGTCGAGTGCTATTGGATGGTTCCA
This sequence comes from Mustela nivalis, assembly GCF_964662115.1. Lineage (NCBI taxonomy): Eukaryota > Metazoa > Chordata > Mammalia > Carnivora > Mustelidae > Mustela > Mustela nivalis. The sequence goes on along the minus strand of NW_028136446.1, from coordinate 82,233 downwards.
GGAGGACCCATACGGAAAGACTCGAGAGCAGGTGTCTAAGCATGGATGCCTGGGACCGCCACCTCATATTCCCACTCTTTAGTCAGGACAAGGCAGGCTCAATCTGCGGGCTCCTGGGTGAGCTACCCAGAGGGGAGAGTTGAAATGGACTCTCCTGAAGATGAGTCCTACTGTGGCTTGGTGGCCTGGGAGACCTTGGAATGTGGAGGTGGCTCAGGGACTCTGCAGGATTCTCCAACCTGAGGTGTTTGACACGGCTCCAACAAGGAAGCTTCCCATGTGGAGACGAGAGAAGTTCTGTTCAGTGCCTCAGGAAAGCCCCATATCCTGTTCTTCGAACCAAAGCCTCTGAGGAGTGACACCTGGAAAACAAAGCAAGAGTTGAGATTAGGGCCTAAGGGCCTGTCCGGCTCAACCTTCTATCTCTGTTGACATCTGTGTGCATGCCTTCATGGAGGTAGCAGCTCAGCTTGTGTCCGAAGGCCCCTGTGTGTGCAGGGAGGCTCCCGGTAATGGTATGTCCTCGGGGGCCTTGAGGTTTCTCATATTCTGGAGGTGTGTGGCCAAAGGAATGGACAGAGTTTCCCAGGAGAGAGCAGGCATGGTCCTGTGGTATGGCTCCAGAGGACCCAGCCTAGAGGCTGAGTTTGCCAGGGCTGTGGGGACAGATGTCTGAAAAAGCAAACTTGGCTCAGGTAGGGGCCAAGGTAATGGCAGGCCTGATCTCCAGTCCGAGAGGGGAGATCCTCTGGATATCAAAGGAGGGCAAGTGGGAGGCAGTCGCTCAGGCTTTTGTCTCTGGGTGTTGCGTTCACAGTGGCCGTTCAGGGTAGGGGTTGCTTCAGGGGCCGAGGAAGAGCCTTCCTCTCGGGGGATTGTCCAAGCTCCCAAGTGTTTGGGTTCATTCTGTGGGAAGGGAAGAGTACTGTTTTCTGCCACAGGGGACCCCCCAGGAGAGGGACTCTAGAGCACAGCAGTGGGTTCCCTCAACTGGAATACACACCATCTATTTAGTCCTGCGTGCCTATGGGCATGGCAAGCCACATATGCGGGCTCTTGGTCCAATCACTGAGAGGCGTTACTTGAATAAGGTACTCACGCTGAGGGTCACAATGTGTGTTTGTGCCCAAGGCGGCCCTCACACATGGGCGTGGCCTCATGGGCCATGCCGTTTTCTCCTAACTGAAGGTTTGACTCACTGCCAGCAGCAAGGTTTCTTGCCATGGGGAAGGAGGGGTTCTGACTTGTGCATCAGGTTCCGCCCTGTGCAGGGATTGGAGATAAGGTCTAGGTTCTGATGACTGAAAACCCAGGTTGGGAATGGATGGTGGCCTAAGTCAGTGGCGGGTCCAATGTGCTGGGTGTGCAGCCAGCTGTGTCGGTCTCTGTTGGAAGGTCTGGGCTCAGGCTATTTGCGACAGAGCATCAGTGTTTAAGGTAGCCTATGCAATTGGGGTGTTGCCGAGGGCCAAGCAGTTTGATCCTCATTTGGGGTTTCTGGGCAGCACCATAGACAAAGGTTTTCTCCTGGGAGGCAGGCGGAGTGCTTCATTGTGGCCCCAGAATTCCCAGAAGGGAGGGTTTGTGGGCCAGGAGTGTGAGGACGGAAGTCTAGGAACACAAGCTAAAGTGAGGATTGGAGCCAAGGGCAGAGCAGGCCCACTAGGCAGAGGCTGAATCAAAATCTCCTGCATCTGAAGTCAGGCTGAGGATCAGACGTTGGCTGAGGCTGGAGTATGTGTCCATGATGGCACCTTCATGAAGCGGGGGCCTCATGAGGCCAAGGAAGTTTTCCCACGCTGAGTTTGGAGGTTGCCCCAAACCACCAGGTTTCCTTCTGTGGGACATTCGAGTCCTGTTGCATGGCTCCAGGACATACCATACGGAAGGACTGGAGAGCACGGTTCGAAGGATGGATCCCTGTACAGCATGCCTCGCATTCCCATTGGCCATTAGCCACAAGATATGTTTGATCTGCTGCCTCTGGGGCACGCTAACCAGGGGGCTGAGTTGAAATGGCCTCTCCTGAGGATGCGTCATAATGTGCGTTTGGGTCCATGGAAACCTTGGAATGTGCTGGTTGTTCAGTGGCCCTGCGGAACTCTCCTACCTGAAGGGTTTGATACATCCCCAGTAAGTAAGCTCCCCATGTGGAGGCGAGAGAGGTTTGGTTTGGTGCCTCAGAAAAGCCCCGTGTGCTGGTCTACGAAAACAGACCTCTGAGGACGGACACATGGAAACCAGAACTAACGTTCAGATTAGGGCCTGGGGGCCTGTCCATTTCAACCTTCTGTCTCTGGGGACACTGTCTGAGAGTCTAAGTGGAGATAGTTGCTCCGCTGGTGTCAGAGAGCCCCTCTTAGTCCAGGGTGGCCTACACTATTGATGGCCTCAGGGGCCTTGGAGCTTTTCCCTAACCTGTAGGGTTGTGGTCAATGGATTGGGCACAATTTCCTTGGAGAGGGCAGGCACAATCTTTCGCTGTGGCTCCAGAGGCCCTAGCCTGGCGGTTGTGTGGGTCCAGGCTGAGGGCACAGAAGTCTGAAAACACAAACTCAGCTTATGAGTGGCGCCTAGGGTATGGCAGGCCGGATGTACAGCCCGAGAGGGAGCTCCTGGGCCTCTGAAACAAGGGCGAGTGGGAGGCGTTCCTTCAGGCTTTTGTCTCTGGATGTTGTGTCCGAGATAGCCGTGGATTGGAGGGGTGGCCTCAGGGACTGTGGACGAGTATCCCTCTCTGGGGATTTGTCCCAGCTCCCAAGAGTTTGGGGTCATTTTGTGGGAAGGGTGGAGTCGTGTTGTCTGGCTCACGTGTCTCTCCAAGAAAGGGATTCCAGAGCAGAGCCCCAGGTACGGGCGGGGCGACTGGAAAACTCAAACACTGGTGAGGATTGGGTGCATAGGGGCTTGGCAAGCCCCATATGCGGGCCCTTGGCCCAGGCCCTGACAGGCCTTTCTTTGACATGGGTCTCATGCTGAGGGTCACAGTGTGAATTTGTGCCCAAGCAGCACTCAAGTTTGGGCGTGGCATCAGGGACCAGGAAGGTTTCTCCCACCCTGAAGGTGTGACTCCATGCCAAGAGCAAGCTTTACAGCCACGGGGAAGGAGGAGTTCTGTGTTGTGCTTGCGATACCCAGCTGTGTGGAGAATTGATATAATGTCTAGGTTCAGATATCTGAAAACCAAGGTTAGGAAGAGGTGACGGCATAAGACCATGGCGTGTCCGAAGTGCTGGGTGTGCGGCCAGCTGTCTCCTTGTCTGTCTGGACGTCTGGCTTCAGGCTGTGTCAGACAGAGCATGAGTGCCTAGAGCAACCGATCCATTTCGGGTACCGTCGAGGCCCGAGCAGGTTGATCCTCATCTGGGTTTTCTGGAGAGAGCCCCACAGGGAAACGTTTTTCTTCCCTTGGGCAGACCCTGGGCTGGGTTGTGGTTCTGGAGTTCCTAGTCCGGAGGGCTTGTTTGCCAGGAGTGTGAGGAAGGAAGTCTGAAAACACAAGCTAGCGTGAGGTTTGGGACCGATGGCACGGCAGGCCCACTCTGAGAGGCTGAATCGAGATCTCCTGCACTGAGGTCATTTCAACTCTGAGACGTGCCTCAGGCTAGAGTTTTTGTCCAGCATGGCCTCTTCCTGAATGGTGTGGGGGCCTCATGAGGCCAGGAAGGTTTGCCTACGATGGGATTTGTGAACTACTCCAAACCTCAAGGTTTCCTTCTGCACGAAAGTCGAGTGCTATTGGATGGTTCCAGGAGGCCCCATACGGAAAGACTCGAGAGCAGGTGTCTAAGCATGGATGCCTGGGAACGCCACCTCATAATCCCACTCTTTAGTCAGGACAAGGCAGGCTCAATCTGCGGGCTCCTGGGTGAGCTACGCAGAGGGGAGAGTTGAAATGGACTCTTCTGAAGATGATTCCTACTGTGGCTTGGTGGCCTGGGAGACCTTGGAATGCGGAGGTGGCTCAGGGACTCTGCAGGATTCTCCAACCTGAGGTGTTTGACACGGCTCCAACAAGGAAGCTTCCCTTGTGGAGACGAGAGAAGTTCTTCAGTGCCTCAGGAAAGCCCCATATCCTGTTCTTCGAACCAAAGCCTCTGAGGAGTGACACCTGGAAAACAAAGCAAGAGTTGAGATTAGGGCCTAAGGGCCTGTCCGGCTCAACCTTCTATCTCTGTTGACATCTGTGTGCATGCCTTCATGGAAGTAGCAGCTCAGCTTGTGTCCGAAGGCCCGTGTGTGCAGGGAGGCTCCCGGTAATGGTATGTCCTCGGGGGCCTTGAGGTTTCTCATATTCTGGAGGTGTGTGGCCAAAGGAATGGACAGAGTTTCCCAGGAGAGAGCAGGCATGGTCCTGTGGTATGGCTCCAGAGGACCCAGCCTAGAGGCTGTGTTTGCCAGGGCTGTGGGGACAGATGTCTGAAAAAGCAAACTTGGCTCAGGTAGGGGCCAAGGTAATGGCAGGCCTGATCTCCAGTCCGAGAGGGGAGATCTTCTGGATATCAAAGGAGGGCAAGTGGGAGGCAGTCACTCAGGCTTTTGTCTCTGGGTGTTGCGTTCACAGTGGCCATTCAGGGAAGGGGTTGCTTCAGGGGCCGAGGAAGAGCCTTCCTCTCAGGGCATTGTCCAAGCTCCCAAGTGTTTGGGTTCATTCTGTGGGAAGGGAAGAGTACTGTTTTCTGCCACAGGGGACCCCCCAGGAGAGGGACTCTAGAGCACAGCAGTGGGTTCCCTCTACTGGAATACACACCATCTAGTTAGTCCTGGGTGGCTATGGGCATGGCATGCCCCATATGTGGGCTCTTGGTCCAGGCCCTGACAGGCCTTTCTTTGACATGGGTCTCATGCTGAGGGTCACAGTGTGAATTTGTGCCCAAGCAGCACTCAATTTTGGGCGTGACATCAGGGGCCATGAAGGTTTCTCCCTCTCTGAAGGTGTGACACCATGCCAAGAGCAAGCTTTACAGCCACGGGGAAGGAGGAGTTCTGTGTTGTGCTTGCGATACCCAGCTGTGTGGAGAATTGATATAATGTCTAGGTTCAGATATCTGAAAACCAAGGTTAGGAAGAGGTGACGGCATAAGACCATGGCGTGTCCGAAGTGCTGGGTGTGCGGCCAGCTGTCTCCTTGACTGTCTGGACGTCTGGCTTCAGGCTGTGTCAGACAGAGCATGAGTGCCCAGAGCAGCCTATCCAGTTCAGGTACCATCGACGCCCGAGCAGGTTGATCCTCATCTGGGTTTTCTGGAGAGGGCCCCACAGGGAAACGTTTTTCTTCCCTTGGGCAGACCATGGGCTGTGTTGTGGTTCTGGAGTTCCTAGTCCGGAGGGCTTGTTTGCCAGGAGTGTGAGGAAGGAAGTCTGAAAACACAAGCTAGCGTGAGGTTTGGGACCGATGGCACGGCAGGCCCACTCTGAGAGGCTGAATCGAGATCTCCTGCACAGAGGTCATGTCAACTATGAGACGTGCCTCAGGCTAGAGTTTTTGTCCAGCATGGCCTCTTCCTGAAGGGTGTGGGGGCTTCATTAGGCCAGGAAGTTTTGCCTACGATGGGATTTGTGAACTACTCCAAACCTCAAGGTTTCCTTCTGCACGAAAGTCGAGTGCTATTGGATGGTTCCAGGAGGCCCCATACGGAAAGACTCGAGAGCCGGTGTCTAAGCATGGATGCCTGGGAACGCCACCTCATATTCCCACTCTTTAGTCAGGACAATGCAGGCTCAATCTGCTGGCTCCTGGGTGAGCTACCCAGAGGGGAGAGTTGAAATGGACTCTCCTGAAGATGAGTCCTACTGTGGCTTGGTGGCCTGGGAGACCTTGGAATGTGGAGGTGGCTCAGGGACTCTGCAGGATTCTCCAACCGGAGGTGTTTGACACGGCTCTAACAAGAAAGCTTCCCATGTGGAGACGAGAGAAGTTCTGTTCAGTGCCTCAGGAAAGCCCCATATCCTGTTCGTCGAACCAAAGCCTCTGAGGAGTGACACCTGGAAAACAAAGCAAGAGTTGAGATTAGGGCCTAAGGGCCTGTCCGTCTCAACCTTCAGTCATGCACAGAAAATACAACCTGAGCCAACGTCTGATCCTCGCCGTGTCTTCAGATGCATGAGATATTGGTTCAGATGTGCAAGGGGTACCTGCCTTGCCCTCAGCCTGAAGCCCAAGTCTAGCTTGTGGTCTCAGACATCTGTCCTCACACTACCGGCCCAGAAGCCCTCAAGTTTGGCAAATCCGGACCCACAATGCAGCACTCTGCCTGCCCTCGAGAAAAAATATCTTGCCTAATGAGCTGCCCAGGCACCTCAAATGAGGATCAACCTACACGGCACTCGACTGTACCCAAATTACATAGTCTAATCTGGGCATTAATGCACTGTCTGACACAACCTGAGCACGAACCTCCTGACCTACAACCAGGCAGCTGACGCACACTGAGCACTTCAGACCCACCATGGCCTTAGGTCATCATCTCTTCCAAACTGCGATTTTCAGGCTTCCGAACCTAGGCCTTATCTCCAACCACTGCCCAGGGTTGAAAATGATGCAGAAATCAGAACTCCTTCCCAATGGCAAGAGACCTTGTGATTGGCATGTTGTACAAAGTTCAGTGAAGTTGAAACCAGTGTGGCCCATGAGGCCCCGCCCATGCTCCCGAGCCACATTGGTCACAAACACACATTGTGACCCTCAGCCTGAGCCCAGTCCTCAAGGAATGCCTCTCAGTGGCTGGATGAAGAGACAGCATATGGGGCCTGCCATGCCCCTAGGCCACAAATTTTAACCATAGTTTGGGTTGTCCCTTCACTCTTCCCCAGGGCTCTGCTTTGGAATTCCTCTTTGGTTGGGACACCTGAGGTAACAAACCTGAAAGGAGACCTCCCATCCCACAGATTGACGAAAAACAATTGGGACCGGGCCAATTCCACAGAGAGGAAGATTCGTCCCTGGCACATGAGGCCTCCCCACATTCCACGACCATCGTTGACACAAAATCCAGAGACCAAAGCCTGAGCATGAGCCTCAGACTCGCTCTTTCTAAATATCCTGAAGAGTTCTTCTCATGGTTTGTAGATTGGGCCTGCCATACATACGTCCCCAAACTTAAGCTGAGTTTGTGTTTTCAGACTTCTGTCCTCAAATTCCTGGGCAACACACACTCCAGGCTTGCGCCCCTGGAGCCACACATTAGGACTGTGCCTACCCCATGCATGGGAATTCTGCCCATTCCATTGTCCAAAATTTTACAAATTAGGAGAACCCTCCAAAGTCCCCGAGGCCATCCCAATATCTAGGTCTCAGTGGACAACAAGGGCGGTCTGACACCAGCTGAGCATCTATGTCCACTCATACCATAGATGGATGTCCCCAGTGAAGGATATAGTACCAGACAGGACCCTAGGCCATAATCGGATCCATTGCTTTGGTTTACAGGCATGTCTCCTCAAAATCCTGGATTCCAATACCAGCATAGGGGCTTTCCTGAGGCACTCATCAGAAAAAATCTCGTCTCCACGAGAAAACTTGTGCATGGAACCTATGTCAAAATCTTAGGAGCATACTTCAGAGTCCCGGTGCCACCGCCCCATTCCAAGGTACTCATGGACACAAACACACATTAGGCCCCATGCTCAGGAAAGTCCATTTCAACTCAGCCAACCCGGTTGCTCCTGTAGAGCCCTCCGATCTCAACTGTCTTGTTGCTAGGAGACAATTGGAATGCGAGGCGGGCTAACCTGGCATCCATCCTCGAATGGTGCTCTGGAGTCATTCCATATGGGATGTGTTGGAGCTGTCCAACAGGTCTCAATTGTCCCGCAGAAGGAATCCTTGAAGGGGTTATCCCACAACTCCCAAAGTGGGAAAACCTCCATGGCCTTGAGATTCCACTCCGTTCATGAAGGGCAGTCATGCACAGAAACTACAACCTGAGCCAACGTCTGATCCTCGCCGTGACTTCAGATGCATGAGATTGGTTCAGATGTGCAGGGGGTACCTGCCTTGCCCTCGGCCTGAAGCCCAAGTCTAGCTTGTGGTCTCAGACTTCCGTCCTCATAATACTGGCCCAGAAGCCCTCAAGTTTGGCAATTCCGGACCCACAATGCAGCACTCTGCCTGCCCTCGAGAAAAAATATCTTGCCTATGAGCTGCCCAGGCACCTCAAATGAGGATCAACCTACACGGCACTCGACTGTACCCAAATTACATAGTCTAACCTGGGCACTAATGCACTGTCTGACACAACCTGAGTCCGAACCTCCCGACCAAAAACCAGGCAGCTGACCGCACACTGAGCACATCAGACCCACCATGGCCTTAGGTCATCATCTCTTCCCAACTGCGGTTTTCAGGCTTCCGAACCTAGACCTTATCTCCAACCACTGCCCAGGGTTGAAAATGATGCAGAAATCAGAACTCCTTCCCCATGGCAAGAGACCTTGTGATTGGCATGTTGTCCAAAGTTCAGTGAAGTTGAAACCAGTGTGGCCCATGAGGCCCCGCCCAAGCTCCCGAGCCACATTGGTCACAAACACACATTGTGACCCTCAGCCTGAGCCCAGTCCTCAAGGAATGCCTCTCAGTGGCTGGATGAAGAGACAGCATATGGGGCCTGCCATGACCCTAGGCCCCAAATTTTAACCATAGTTTGGGTTGTCCCTTCACTCTTCCCCAGGGCTCTACTTTGGAATTCCTCTTTGGTTGGGACACCTAAGGTAACAAACCTGAAAGGATACCTCCCATCCCACAGATTGACGAAAAACAATTGGGACCGGGCCAATTCCACAGAGAGGAAGATTCGTCCCTGGCACATGAGGCCTTCCCACATTCCACGACCATCGTTGACACAAAATCCAGAGACCAAAGCCTGAGCAAGCGCCTCAGACTCGCTCTTTCTTCACATCCTGAAGAGTTCTGCTCATGGTTTGTAGATTGGGCCTGCCATACCTACGTCCCCAAACCTAAGCTGAGTTTGTGTTTTCAGACTTCCGTCCTCAAATTCCTGGGCAACACACACTCCAGGCTGGCACCCCTGGAGCCACACATTAGGACTGTGCCTATTCCATGCATGGGAATTCTGCCCATTCCATTGACCAAAATTGTACAAATTAGGAGAACCCTCCAAAGTCCCCGTGGCCATCCCAATATCTAGGTCTCCGTGGACAACAAGGGCGGTCTGACACCAGCTGAGCATCTACGTCCACTCATACCATACATGGATGTCCCCAGTGAAGGATATGGTACCAGACAGGACCCTAGGCCATAATCGGATCCATTGCTTTGGTTTACAGGCATGTCTCCTCAAAATCCTGGATTCCAATACCAGCATAGGGGCTTTCCTGAGGCACCCATCAAAAAAAATCTCGTCTCCACGAGGAAACTTGTGCATGGAACCCATGTCAAAATCATAGGAGCATACTTCAGAGTCCCGGTGCCACCGCCCCATTCCAAGGTACTCATGGACACAAACACACATTAGGCCCCATGCTCAGGAAAGTCCATTTCAACTCAGCCAACCCGGTTGCTCCTGTAGAGCCCTCCGATCTCAACTGTCTTGTTGCTAGGAGACAATTGGAATGAGAGGCGGGCTACCGTGGCATCCATCCTCGTTTGGTGCTCTGGAGTCATTCCATATGGGATGTGTTGGAGCTGCCCAACAGGTTTCAATTGTCCCGCAGAAGGAATCCTTGAAGGGGTTATCCCGCAACTCCCAACGTTGGAAAACCTCCATGGCCTTGAGATTCCACTCCGTTCATGAAGGGGCAGTCATGCACCGAAACGACAACCTGAGCCAACGCCTGATCCTCGCCGTGACTTCAGATGCATGAGATATTGGTTCAGATGTGCAGGGGGTACCTGCCTTGCCCTCGGCCTGAAGCCCAAGACTAGCTTGTGGTCTCAGACTTCTGTCCTCACACTATTGGCCCAGAAGCCCTCAAGTTTGGCAATTCCGGACCCACAATGCAGCACTCTGCCTGCCCTCGAGTAAAAATATCTTGCCTATGAGCTGCCCATGCACCTCAAATAAGGATCAACATACATGGCACTCGACTGTACCCAAATTACATAGTCTAACCTGGGCACTAATGCACTGTCTGCACAACCTGAGCCCGAACCTCCTGACCAACAACCAGGCAGCTGACCACACACTGAGCACATCAGACCCACCATGGCCTTAGGTCATCATCTCTTCCCACCTGCAGTTTTCAGGCTTCCGAACCTAGACCTTATCTCCAACCACTGCCCAGGGTTGAAAATGATGCAGAAATAAGAACTCCTTCACCATGGCAAGAGACCTTGTGATTGGCATCTTCTCCAAAGTTCAGTTTAGTTGAAAACAGTGTGGCCCATGAGGCCCCGCCCATGCTCGGGAGGGACATTGGTCACAAAGACACATTGTGACCCTCAGCCTGAGCCCAGTCTTCAAGTAAGGCCTCTCAGTGGCTGGATGAAGAGACAGCATATGGGGCCTGCCATGCCCCTAGGCCCCAAGTTTTAACCATAGTTTGGGTTGTCCCTTCACTCATCCCCAGGGCTCTGCTTTGGAATTCCTCTTTGGTTGGGACACCTGAGGTAACAAAACTGAAAGAAGACCTCCCATCCAACAGATTGACGAAAAACAATTGGGACCGGGCCAAATCCACAAAGAGGAAGATTCGTCTATGGCCCATGAGGCCTCCCCACATTCCACGGCCATCGTTGACAAAAAATCCAGAGACCAAAGCCTGAGAAAGCGCCTCAGACTCGCTCTTTCTTCATATCCTGAAGAGTTCTGCTAATGGTTTAGAGATTGGGCCTGCCATACCTACGTCCCCAAACCTAAGCTGAGTTTGTGTTTTCAGACTTCTGTCCTCAAAGTCCTGGGCCACACACCCTCCATGCTGGGGCCCCTGGAGCTACACATTAGGACTGTGCCTACCCCATGCATGGGAATTCTGCCCATTCCATTGTCCAAAATTGTACAAATTAGGAGAACCCTCCAAAGTCCCTGAGGCCATCCCAATATGTAGGTCTCTGTGGACAAACAAAGGCGGACTGACACCTGCTGAGCATCTACCTCCACTCATACCATTTTGGATGTACCAAGAGAAGGAGATGGAACCAGACAGGACCCTCGGCCATAATCGGACCCATTGCTTTGGTTTACAGGCATGTCTCCTCAAAATCCTGGATTCCAATACCAGCATAGCAGGTTTCCTGAGGCATCCATCAGAAAAAATCTCGTCTCCACGAAAATCTTGTGCATGGGACCTATGTCAAAATCTTAGGAGAATACTTCAGAGTCCCGGTGCCACCGCCCCATTCCAAGGTCCTCATGGACACAAACACACATTAGGCCCCATGCTCAGGAAAGTCCATTTCAACTCAGCCACCCTGATTGCTCCCAATAGCCATCCGATCTCAACTGTCTTGTTGCTAGGAGACAATTGGAATGCGAGGCGGGCTTCCCTGGCATCCATCCTCGATTGGTGCTCTGGAGTCATTCCATATGGGATGTGTTGGAGCTGCCCAACAGGTCTCAATTCTCCCGCAGAAGGTATCCTTGAAGGGGGCATCCCACAACTCCCAACGTGGGAAAACCTCCATGGCCTTGAGATTCCTCTCCGTTCATGAAGGGGCAGTCATGCACAGAAACTACAACCTGAGCCAACGTCTGATCCTCGCCGTGACTTCAGATGCATGAGATATTGGTTCAGATGTGCAGGGGGTACCTGCCTTGCCCTCGGCCTGAAGCCCAAGTCTAGCTTGTGTTCTCAGACTTCTGTCCTCACACTACTGGCCCAGAAGCCCTCAAGTTTGGCAATTCCGGACCCACAATGCAGCACTGTGCCTGCCCTCTAGAAAAAATATCATGCCTAATGAGCTGCGCAGGCACCTCAAATGAGGATCAACCTACACGGTACTCGACTGTACCCAAATTATAGAGTCTAACCTGGGCACTAGCACTGTCTAACAAAACCTGAGCCCGAACCTCCCCACCAACAACCAGGCAGCTGACCGCACACTGAGCACATCAGACCCACCATGGCCTTAGGTCATCATCTCTTCCAAACTGCGGTTTTCAGGCTTCCGAACCTAGACCTTATCTCCTACCACTGCCCAGGGTTGAAGGTGATGCAGAAATCAGAACTCCTTCCCCATGGCAAGAAACCTTGTGGTTGGCATGTTGTCCAAAGTTCAGTGTAGTTGAAACCAATGTGGCCCATGAGGCCCCGCCCATGCTCGCGAGCCACATTGGTCACAAACACACATTGTGACACTCAGCCTAACCCAGTCCTTAAGTAAGGCCTCTCAGTGGTTGGATGAAGAGACAGCATATGGGGCCTGCCATGCCCCTAGGCCCCAAATTTTAACCATAGTTTGGGTTGTCACTTCACTATTCCCCAAGGCTCTGCTTTGGAATTCCTCTTTGGTTGGGACACCTGAGGTAACATTCCTGAAAGGAGACCTCCCATCCCACAGATTGACGAAAAACAATGGGGACCGGGCAAAATCCACAGAGAGGAAGATTCGTCCATGGCCCATGAGGCCTCCCCACATTCCACGGCCATCGTTGACACAAAATAAAGAGACCAAAGCCTGAGCAAGTGCCTCAGACTCGCTCTTTCTTCATGTCTTGAAGAGTTCTTCTCATGGGTTGTAGATTGGGCCTGCCATACCTGCGTCCCCAAACCTAAGCTGAGTTTGTGTTTTCAGACTTCTGTCCTCAAAGTCCTGGGCCACACACCCTCTAGCTGGGGTCCCTGGAGCCACACATTAGAACAATGCCTCCCCAATGCATGGGAATTCTGCCCATTCCATTGTCCAAAGTCCCCGAGGCCGTCCAATATGTAGTTCTCAGTGGACAAACAAGGGCGGTCTGACACCAGCTGAGCATCTACCTCCACTCATACCATAGATGGATGTCCTCAGAGAAGGAGATGGAACCAGACAGGACCCTAGGCCGTAATCGGATCCATTGCTTTGGTTTACAGGCATGTCTCCTCAAAATCCTGAATTCCAATACCAGCATAGGGGGTTTCCTGAGGCACCCATCAGAAAAAATCTCGTCTCCACTAGGACACTTATGCATGGGAAGTATGTCAAAATATTATGAGAATACTTCAGAGTCCCGGTGCCACCGCCCCATTTCAAGGTCCTCATGGACACACACATATTAGGCCCCATACTCAGGAAAGTCCATTTCAAATCAGCCACCCCGGTTGCTCCCGCAGAGCCATCCGATCTCAACTGTCTTGTAGCTAGGAGACAATTGGAATGCGAGGCGATCTTTCCTGGCATCCATCCTCGAACGGTGCTCTGGAGTCATTCCATATGGGATGTTTTGGAGCTGCCCAACAGGTCTCAATTGTCCCGCAGAAGGAATCCTTGAAGGGGGCATCCCACAACTCCCAACGTGGGAAAACCTCCATGGCCTTGAGATTCCTCTCCGTTCATGAAGGGGCAGTCATGCACAGAAACTACAACCTGAGCCAACGTCTGATCCTCGCCGTGACTTCAGATGCATGAGATATTGGTTCAGATGTGCAGGGGGTACCTGCCTTGCCCTCGGCCTGAAGCCCAAATCTAGCTTGTGGTCTCAGACTTCTGTCCTCACACTACTGGCCCAGAAGCCCTCAAGTTTGGCAATCCCAGACCCACAATGCAGCACTGTGCCTGCCCTCTAGAAAAAATATCTTGCCTAATGAGCTGCCCAGTCACCTTAAATGAGGATCAACCTACACGGCACTCGACTGTACCCAAATTATAGAGTCTAACCTGGGCACCAATGCACTGTTTGACACAACCTGAGCCCGAACTTCCTGACCAACAACCAGGCAGCTGACCGCACACTGAGCACATCAGACCCACCATGGCCTTAGGTCATCATCTCTTCCCAACTGCGGGTTTCAGGCTTCCGAACCTAGACCTTATCTCCAAACACTGCCCAGGTTTGAAAATGATGCAGAAATCAGAACTCCTTCCCCATGGCAAGAGACCTTGTGATTGGCATCTTCTGCAAAGTTCAGTTTAGTTGAAACCAGTGTGGCCCATGAGTCCCCGCCCATGCCCGCCAGCCACATTGGTCACAAACACACATTGTGAACCTCAGCCTGAGCCCAGTCTTCAAGTAAGGCCTCTCAGTGGCTGGATGAAGAGACAGCATATGGGGCCTGCCATGCCCCTAGGCCCCAAATTTTAACCATAGTTTGGGTTGTCCCTTCACTCTTCCCCAGGGCTCTGCTTTGGAATTCCTCTTTGGTTGGGACACCTGAGGTAACAAAACTGAAAGGAGACCTCCCATTCAACAGATTGACGAAAAACAATTGGGACCGGGCCAAATCCACAGAGAGGAATATTCGTCTATGGCCCATGAGGCCTCCCCACATTCCACGGCCATCGTTGACACAAAATCCAGAGACCAAAGCCTGAGCAAGCGCCTCAGACACGCTCTTTCTTCACATCCTGAAGAGTTCTGCTCATGGTTTGTAGATTGGGCCTGCCATACCTACGTCCCCAAACCTAAGCTGAGTTTGTGTTTTCAGACTTCTGTCCTCAAAGTCCTGGGCCACACACCCTCCATGCTGGGGCCCCTGGAGCTACACATTAGGACTGTGCCTACCCATGCATGGGAATTCTGCCCATTCCATTGTCCAAAATTGTACAAATTAGGAGAACCCTACAAAGTCCCCGAGGCCATCCCAATATGTAGGTCTCTGTGGACAAACAAAGGCGGACTGACACCAGCTGAGCATCTACCTCCACTCATACCATAGATGGATGTACCAAGAGAAGGAGATGGAACCAGACCGGACCCTCGGTCATAATCAGACCCATTGCTTTGGTTTACAGGCATGTCTCCTCAAAATCCTGGATTCCAATACCAGCATAGCAGGTTTCCTGAGGTTTCCATCAGAAAAAATCTCGTCTCCACGAAAAACTTGTGCATGGGACCTATGTCAAAATCTTAGGAGAATACTTCAGAGTCCCGGTGCCACCGCCCCATTCCAAGGTTCTCATGGACACAAACACACATTAGGCCCCATACTCAGGAAAGTCCATTTCAACTCAGCCACCCTGGTTGCTCCCAATAGCCATCCGATCTCAACTGTCTTGTGGCTAGGAGACAATTGGAATGCGAGGCGGGCTTCCCTGGCATCAATCCTCGAACGGTGCTCTGGAGTCATTCCATATGGGATGTGTTGGAGCTGCCCAACAGGTCTCAATTCTCCCGCAGAAGGTATCCTTGAAAGGGGCATCCCACAACTCCCAACGTGGGAAAACCTCCATGGCCTTGAGATTCCTCTCCGTTCATGAAGGGGCAGTCATGCACAGAAACTACAACCTGAGCCAACGTCTGATCCTCGTCGTGAATTCAGATGCATGAGATATTGGTTCACATGTGCAGGGCGTACCTGCCTTGCCCTCGACCTGCAGCCCAAGTCGAGCTTTTGTTCTCAGACTTTTGTCCTCACACTACTGGCCCAGATGCCCTCACGTTTGGCAATTCCGGACCCACAATGCAGCACTCTGCCTGCCCTCTAGAAAAAATATCTTGCCTAATGAACTGCTCGGGCACCTCAAGTAAGGATCAACCTAACGGCACTCGACTGTACCCAAATTATATAGTCTAACCTGGGCACTAATGCACTGTCTGACACAACCTGAGCCTGAATCTCCTGACCAACAACCAGGCAGCTGACCGCACACTGAGCACATCAGAACCACCATGGCCTTAGGTCATCATCTCTTCCCAACTGTGGTTTTCAGGATTCACAACTTAGACCTTATATCCAACCACAGCCCAGGGTTAAAAATGATGCAGAAATCAGAACTCCTTCCCCATGGCAAGGGACCTTGTGACTGGCATGTTGTCCAAAGTTCTGTGTAGATGAAACCAGTGTGGCCCATGAGGCCTCGCACATGCTCGTGGGCCACATTGGTCACAAACACACATTGTGACCCTCAGCCTGAGCCCAGTCCTCAAGTAAGGCCTCTCAGTGGCTGGATGACGAGACAGCATATGAGCCTGCCATGCCCCTAGGCCCCAAATTTTAACCATAGTTTGGGTTGTCCCTTCACTCTTCCCCAGGGCTCTGCTTTGGAATTCCTCTTTGGTTGGGACACCTGAGGTAACAAACCTGAAAGGAGACCTCCCATCCCACAGATTGACGAAAAACAATTGGGACCGGGCCAAATGCCAAGAGATGAAGATTCGTCCATGTCCCATTAGTCCTCCCCTCATTCCACGGCCATCGTTGACAAAAGATCCAGAGACCAAAGCCTGAGCAAGCGCCTCAGACTCGCTCTTTCTTCATATCCCGAAGACTTCTTCTCATGGTTTGTAGATTGGGCCTGCCATACCTACGTCCCCAAACCTAAGCTGAGTTTGTGTTTTCAGACTTCTGTCCTCAAAGTCCTGGGACACACCCTCCAGGCTGGGGCCCCTGGAGCCACACATTAGGACAATGCCTACCCCATACATGGGAATTCTGCCCATTCCATTGTCCAAAATTGTACAAATTAGGAGAACCCTCCAAATTCCCCGAGGCCATCGCAATATGTAGGTCTCTGTGGACTAACAAGGGCGGTCTGACACCAGCTGAGCATCTACCTCCACTCATACCATAGATGGATGTCCCCAGAGAATGAGATGGAACCAGACAGGACCCGAGGCCATAATCCGATCCATTGCTTTGGTTTACAGGCATGTCTCCTCAAAATCCTGGATTCCAATACCAGCATAGGGGGTTTCCTGAGGCACCCATCAGAAAAAGTCTCGTCTCCACGAGGAAACTTGTGCATGGGACCTATGTCAAAATCTTAGAAAAATAATTCAGAGTCCCGGTGTCACCGCCCCATTCCAAGGTCCTCATGGACACAAACACACATTAGGCCCCATGCTCATAAAAGTCCATTTCAACTCAGCCACCCCGGTTGCTCCCAATAGCCATCCGATCTCAACTGTCTTGTTGCTAGGAGACAATTGGCATGCGAGGCGGGCTTCCTTGGCATCCATCCTCGATCGGTGCTCTGGAGTAATTCCATATGGGATGTGTTGGAGCTGCCCAACAGGTCTCAATTGTCCCGCAGAAGGTATCCTTGAAGGGGGCATCCCACAACTCCCAACGTGGGAAAACCTCCATGGCCTTGAGATACCTCTCCGTTCATGAAGGGGCAGTCATGCACAGAAACTACAACCTGAGCCAACGCCTGATCCTCGCCGTGACTTCAGATGCATGAGATATTGGTTCAGATGTGCAGGGGGTACCTGCCTTGCCCTCGGCCTGAAGCCCAAGTCTAGCTTGTGTTCTCAGACTTCTGTCCTCACACTACTGGCCCAGAAGCCCTCAAGTTTGGCAATTCCGGACCCACAATGCAGCACTGTGCCTGCCCTCTAGAAAAAATATCATGCCTAATGAGCTGCGCAGGCACCTCAAATGAGGATCAACCTACACGGTACTCGACTGTACCCAAATTATAGAGTCTAACCTGGGCACTAGCACTGTCTAACAAAACCTGAGCCCGAACCTCCTGACCAACAACCAGGCAGCTGACTGCACACTGAGCACATCAGACCCACCATGGCCTTAGGTCATCATCTCTTCCAAACTGCGGTTTTCAGGCTTCCGAACCTAGACCTTATCTCCAACCACTGCCCAGGGTTGAAAATGAGGCAGAAATCAGAACTCCTTCCCCATGGCAAGAGACCTTGTGATTGGCATGTTGTCCAAAGTTCAGTGTAGTTGAAACCAATGTGGCCCATGAGGCCCCGCCCATGCTCGCGAGCCACATTGGTCACAAACACACATTGTGACACTCAGCCTGAGCCCAGTTCTCAAGAAAGGCCTCTCAGTGGTTGGATGAAGAGACAGCATATGGGGCCTGCCATGCCCCTAGGCCACAAATTTTAACCATAGTTTGGGTTGTCACTTCACTATTCCCCAAGGCTCTGCTTTGGAATTCCTCTTTGGTTGGGACACCTGAGGTAACAAACCTGAAAGGAGACCTCCCATCCCACAGATTGAGGAAAAACAATGGGGACCGGGCCAAATCCACAGAGAGGAAGATTCGTCCATGGCCCATGAGGCCTCCCCACATTCCACGACCATCGTTGACACAAAATCCAGAGACCAAAGCCTGAGCAAGAGCCTCAGACTCGCTCTTTCTAAATATCCTGAAGAGTTCTTCTCATGGTTGTAGATTGGGCCTGCCATACCTACGTCCCCAAACCTAAGCTGAGTTTGTTTTTTCAGATCTGTCCTCAAATTCCTGGGCAACTCACACTCCAGGCTGGCAACCCTGGAGCCACACATTAGGACTGTGCCTACCCCATGCATGGGAATTCTGCCCATTCCATTGTCCGAAATTGTACAAATTAGGAGAACCCTCTAAAGTCCCCGAGGCCTTCCCAATATGTAGGTCTCTGTGGACAAACAAGGGCGGTCTGACACCAGCTGAGCATCTACCTCCGCTCATACCATACATGGATGTCCCCAGAGAAGGAGATGGTACCAGACAGGAACCTAGGCCATAATCGGATCCATGGCTTTGGTTTACAGGCATGTCTCCTCAAAAGCATGGATTCCAATACCAGCAGAGGGGGTTTCCTGAGGCACCCATCAGAAAACATCTCGTCTCCATGAGGAAACTTGTGCATGGGACCTATGTCAAAATCTTAGGAGAATAATTCAGAGTCCCGGTGCCACCGCTCCATACCAAGGTCCTCATGGACACAAACACACATTAGGCCCCATGCTCAGGAAAGTCCATTTCAACTCAGCCATCCCGGTTGCTCCCGCAGAGCCATCCGATCTCAACTGTCTTGTTGCTAGGAGACATTTGGAATGCGAGGCGTGCTTCCCTGGCATATATCCTCGAACGTTGCTCTGGAGTCATTCCATATGGGATGTGTTGGAGCTGCCCAACAGGTCTCAATTGTCCCGCAGAAGGAATCCTTGAAGGGGGCATCCCAGAACTCCAACGTGGGAAAACCTCCATGGCCTTGAGATTCCTCTCCGTTCATGAAGGGGCAGTCATGCACAGAAACTACAAACTGAGCCAACGTCTGATCCTCGCCGTGACTTCAGATGCATGAGATATTGGTCAGATGTGCAGGGGGTACCTGCCTTGCCCTCGGCCTGAAGCCCAAATCTAGCTTGTGGTCTCAGATTTCTGTCCTCACACTACTGGCCCAGAAGCCCTCAAGTTTGTCAATTCCGGACGACAATGCAGCTCTCTGCCTGCCCTCGAGAAAAAATATCTTGCCTAACGACCTGCCCAGGAACCTCAAATGAGGATCAACCTACACGGCACTCGACCGTACCCAAATTACATAGTCTAACCTGGTCACTAATGCACTGTCTGACACAACCTGAGCCCGAACCTCCTGACCAACAACCAGGCAGCTGACCGCACACTGAGCACATCAGACCCACCATGGCCTTAGGTCATCATCTCTTCCCAACTGCGGCTTTCAGGCTTCCGAACCTAAACCTTATCTCCAACCCCTGCCCAGGGTTGAAAATGATGCAGAAATCAGAACTCCTTCCCCATGGCAAGAGACCTTGTGATTGGCATGTTGTCCTAAGTTCAGTGTAGATGAAACCAGTGTGGCCCATGAGGCCCCGCCCATGCTCGCGGGCCACATTGGTCACAAACACACATTGTGACCCTCAGCCTGAGCCCTGTCCTCAAGTAAGGCCTCTCAGGGGCTGGATGAAGAGACAGCATATGGGGCCTGCCATGCCCCTAGGCCCCAAATTTTAACCATAGTTTTGGTTGTCCCCTCACTCTTCCCCAGGGCTCTGCTTTGGAATTCCTCTTTGGTTGGGACACCTGAGGTAACAAACCTGAAAGGAGACCTCCAATCCCACAGATTGACGAAAAACAATTGGGACCGGGCCAAAAGCCAAGAGATGAAGATTCGTCCATGTCCCATTAGTCCTCCCCTCATTCCACGGCCATCGTTGACAAAAGATCCAGAGACCAAAGCCTGAGCAAGTGCCTCAGACTCGCTCTTTCTTCAAATCCCGAAGACTTCTTCTCATGGTTTGTAGATTGGGCCTGCCATACCTACGTCCCCAGACCTAAGCTGAGTTTGTGTTTTCAGACTTCTGTCCTCAAAGTCCTGGGACACACCCTCCAGGCTGGGGCCCCTGGAGCCACACATTAGGACTATGCCTACCCCATACATGGGAATTCTGCCCATTACATTGTCCAAAATTGTACAAATGAGGATAACCCTCCAAATTCCCCGAGGCCATCGCAATATGTAGGTCTCTGTGGACAAACAAGGGCGGTCTGACACCAGCTGAGCATCTACCTCCACTCATACCATAGATGGATGTCCCCAGAGAATGAGATGGAACCAGACAGGACCCGAGGCCATAATCCGATCCATTGCTTTGGTTTACAGGCATGTCTCCTCAAAATCCTGGATTCCAATACCAGCATAGGGGGTTTCCTGAGGCACCCATCAGAAAAAGTCTCGTCTCCACGAGGAAACTTGTGCATGGGACCTATGTCAAAATCTTAGAAAAATAATTCAGAGTCCCGGTGTCACCGCCCCATTCCAAGGTCCTCATGGACACAAACACACATTAGGCCCCATGCTCATAAAAGTCCATTTCAACTCAGCCACCCCGGTTGCTCCCAATAGCCATCCGATCTCAACTGTCTTGTTGCTAGGAGACAATTGGCATGCGAGGCGGGCTTCCTTGGCATCCATCCTCGATCGGTGCTCAGGAGTAATTCCATATGGGATGTGTTGGAGCTGCCCAACAGGTCTCAATTGTCCCACAGAAGGTATCCTTGAAGGGGGCATCCCACAACTCCCAACGTGGGAAAACCTCCATGGCCTTGAGATACCTCTCCGTTCATGAAGGGGCAGTCATGCACAGAAACTACAACCTGAGCCAACGCCTGATCCTCGCCGTTACTTCAGATGCATGAGATATTGGTTCAGATGTGCAGGGGGTACCTGCCTTGCCCTCGGCCTGAAGCCCAAGTCTAGCTTGTGTTCTCAGACTTCTGTCCTCACACTACTGGCCCAGAAGCCCTCAAGTTTGGCAATTCCGGACCCACAATGCAGCACTGTGCCTGCCCTCTAGAAAAAATATCATGCCTAATGAGCTGCGCAGGCACCTCAAATGAGGATCAACCTACACGGTACTCGACTGTACCCATATTATAGAGTCTAACCTGGGCACTAGCACTGTCTAACAAAACCTGAGCCCGAACCTCCTGACCAACAACCAGGCAGCTGACCACACACTGAGCACATCAGACCCACCATGGCCTTAGGTCATCATCTCTTCCAAACTGCGGTTTTCAGGCTTCCGAACCTAGACCTTATCTCCAACCGCTGCCCAGGGTTGAAGGTGATGCAGAAATCAGAACTCCTTCCCCATGGCAAGAAACCTTGTGGTTGGCATGTTGTCCAAAGTTCAGTGTAGTTGAAACCAATGTGGCCCATGAGGCCCCGCCCATGCTCGCGAGCCACATTGGTCACAAACACACATTGTGACACTCAGCCTGAGCCCAGTCCTCAAGTAAGGCCTCTCAGTGGTTGGATGAAGAGACAGCATATGGGGCCTGCCATGCCCCTAGGCCCCAAATTTTACCATAGTTTGGGTTGTCACTTCACTATTCCCCAAGGCTCTGCTTTGGAATTCCTCTTTGGTTGGGACACCTGAGGTAACAAACCTGAAAGGAGACCTCCCATCCCACAGATTGACGAAAAACAATGGGGACCGGGCCAAATCCACAGAGAGGAAGATTCGTCCAATGCCCATGAGGCCTCCCCACATTCCACGGCCATCGTTGACACAAAATCCAGAGACCAAAGTCTGAGCAAGTGTCTCAGACTCGCTCTTTCTTCATGTCCTGAGGAGTTCTTCTCATGGTTTGTAGATTGTGCCTGCCATACCTGCGTCCCCAAACCTAAGCTGAGTTTGTGTTTTCAGACTTCTGTCCTCAAAGTCCTGGGCCACACACCCTCTAGGCTGGGGTCCCTGGAGCCACACATTAGGACAATGCCTCCCCAATGCATGGGAATTCTGCACATTCCATTGTCCAAAATTGTACAAATTAGGTAAAACCTCCAAAGTCCCCGAGGCCATCCCAATATGTAGTTCTCAGTGGACAAACAAGGGCGGTCTGACACCAGCTGAGCATCTACCTCCACTCATACCATAGATGGATGTCCTCAGAGAAGGAGATGGAACCAGACAGGACCCTAGGCCGTAATCGGATCCATTGCTTTGGTTTACAGGCATGTCTCCTCAAAATCCTGGATTCCAATACCAGCATAGGGGGTTTCCTGAGGCACCCATCAGAAAAAATCTCGTCTCCACTAGGAAACTTATGCATGGGAACTATGTCAAAATATTATGAGAATACTTCAGAGTCCCGGTGCCACAGCCCCATTTCAAGGTCCTCATGGACACACACATATTAGGCCCCATACTCAGGAAAGTCCATTTCAACTCAGCCACTTCGGTTGCTCCCGCAGAGCCATCCGATCTCAACTGTCTTGTAGCTAGGAGACTATTGGAATGCGAGGCGATCTTTCCTGGCATGCTTTCTCGAACGGTGCTCTGGAGTCATTCCATATGGGATGTTTTGGAGCTGCCCAACAGGTCTCAATTGTCCCGCAGAAGGAATCCTTGAAGGGGGCATCCCACAACTCCCAACGTGGGAAAACCTCCATGGCCTTGAGATTCCTCTCCGTTCATGAAGGGGCAGTCATGCACAGAAACTACAACCTGAGTCAACGTCTGATCCTCGTCGTGACTTCAGATGCATGAGATATTGGTTCAGATGTGCAGGGGGTACCTGCCTTGCCCTCGGCCTGAAGCCCAAGTCTAGCTTGTGTTCTCAGACTTCTGTCCTCACACTACTGGCCCAGAAGCCCTCAAGTTTGGCAATTCCGGACCCACAATGCAGCACTGTGCCTGCCCTCTAGAAAAAATATCTTGCCTAATGAGCTGCCCAGTCACCTTAAATGAGGATCAACCTACACGGCACTCGACTGTACCCAAATTATATAGTCTAACCTGGGCACCAATGCACTGTTTGACACAACCTGAGCCCGAACCTCCTGACCAACAACCAGGCAGCTGACCGCACACTGAGCACATCAGACCCACCATGGCCTTAGGTCATCATCTCTTCCCAACAGCGGTTTTCAGGCTTCCGAACCTAGACCTTATCTCCAAACACTGCCCAGGGTTGAAAATGATGCAGAAATCAGAACTCCTTCACCATGGCAAGAGACCTTGTGATTGGCATCTTCTCCAAAGTTCAGTTTAGTTGAAACCAGTGTGGCCCATGAGTCCCCGCCCATGCTCGCAAGTCACATTGGCCACAAACACACATTGTGAACCTCAGCCTGAGCCCAATTTTCAAGTAAGGCCTCTCAGTGGCTGGATGAAGAGACAGCATATGGGGCTTGCCATGCCACTAGGCCCCAAATTTTAACCATAGTTTGGGTTGTCCCTTCACTCTTCCCCAGGTCTCTGCTTTGGAATTCCTCTTTGGTTGGGACACCTGAGGTAACAAAACTGAAAGGAGACCTCCCATCCAACAGATTGACGAAAAACAATTGGGACCGGGCCAAATCCACAGAGAGGAATATTCGTCTATGGCCCATGAGGACTCCCCACATTCCACGGCCATCGTTGACACAAAATCCAGAAACCAAAGCCTGAGCAAGCGCCTCAGACTCGCTCTTTCTTCACATCCTGAAGAGTTCTGCTCATGGTTTGTAGATTGGGCCTGCCATACCTACGTCCCCAAACCTAAGCTGAGTTTGTGTTTTCAGACTTCTGTCCTCAAAGACCTGGGCCACACACCCTCCATGCTGGGCCCCCTGGAGCTACACATTAGGACTGTGCCTAACCCATGCATGGGATTTCTGCCCATTCCATTGTCCAAAATTGTACAAATTAGGAGAACCCTCCAAAGTGCCCGAGGCCATCCCAATATGTAGGACTCTGTGGACAAACAAAGGCGGACTGACACCAGCTGAGCATCTACCTCCACTCATACCATAGATGGATGTACCAAGCGAAGGAGATGGAACCAGACCGGACCCTCGGCCATAATCGGACCCATTGCTTTGGTTTACAGGCATGTCTCCTCAAAATCCTGGATTCCAATACCAGCATAGCAGGTTTCCTGAGGCATCCATCAGAAAAAATCTCGTCTCCACGAAAAATTTTGCATGGGACCTATGTCAAAATCTTAGGAGAATACTTCAGAGTCCCGGTGCCACCGCCCCATTCCAAGGTCCTCATGGACACAAACACACATTAGGCCCCATGCTAAGGAAAGTCCATTTCAACTCAGCCACCCTGGTTGCTCCCAATAGCCATCCATTCTCAACTGTCTTGTTGCTAGGAGACAATTGGAATGCGAGGCGGCTTTCCTGGCATCCATCCTCGAACGTTGCTCTGGAGTCATTCCATATGGGATGTGATAGAGCTGCCCAACAGGTCTCAATTCTCCCGCAGAAGGTATCCTTGAAGGGGGCATCCCACAACTCCCAACGTGGGAAAACCTCCATGGCCTTGAGATTCCTCTTCGTTCATGAAGGGGCATTCATGCACAGAAACTACAACCTGAGCCAACGTCTGATCCTCGTCGTGACTTCAGATGCATGAGATATTGGTTCATATGTGCAGGGCGTACCTGCCTTGCCCTCGGCCTGAAGCCCAAGTCTAGCTTTTGTTCTCAGACTTTTGTCCTCACACTACTGGCCCAGATGCCCTCACGTTTGGCAATTCCGGACCCACAATGCAGCACTCTGCCTGCCCTCTAGAAAAAATATCTTGCCTAATGAACTGCTTGGGCACCTCAAATAAGGATCAACCTAACGGCACTCGAATGTACCCAAATTATATAGTCTAACCTGGGCACTAATGCACTGTCTGACACAACCTGAGCCTGAACCTCCTGACCAACAACCAGGCAGCTGACCGCACACTGAGCACATCAGAACCACCATGGCCTTAGGTCATCATCTCTTCCCAACTGTGGTTTTCAGGATTCAGATCCTAGACCTTATATCCAACCACAGCCCAGGGTTGAAAATGATGCAGAAATCAGAACTCCTTCCCCATGGCAAGAGACCTTGTGATTGGCATGTTGTCCAAATTTCTGTGTAGATGAAACCAGTGTGGCCCATGAGGCCCCGCACAAGCTCGCGGGCCACATTGGTCACAAACACACATTGTGACCCTCAGCCTGAGCCCAGTCGTCAAGTAAGACCTCTCAGTGGCTGGATGAAGAGACAGCATATGGGGCCTTCCATGCCCCTAGGCCCCAAATTTTAACCATAGTTTGGGTTGTCCCTTCACTCTTCCCCAGGGCTCTGCTTTGGAATTCCTCTTTGGTTGGGACACCTGAGGTAACAAACCTGAAAGGAGACCTCCCATCCCACAGATTGACGAAAAACAATTGAGACCGGGCAAAATCCACAGAGAGGAAGGTTCGTCCATGGCCCATGAGATTCACCACATTCCACGGCCATCGTTGACACAAAATCCAGAGACCAAAGCCTGAGCAAGCGCCTCAGACTCGCTCTTTCTTCGTATATTGAAGAGTTCTTCTCATGGTTTGTAGATTGGGACTGCCACACCTACGTCCCCAAACTTAAGCTGAGTTTGTGTTTTCAGACTTCTGTCCTCAAAGTCCTGGGCCACACACCCTACAGGCTGGGGCCCCTGGAGCCACACATAAGGACTGTTCCTACCCCATGCATGGTAATTCTGCCCATTCCATTGTCCAAAATTGTACAAATTAGGAGAACCCTCCAAAGTCCCCGAGGCCATCCCAATATGTAGGTCTCTTTGGACAAACAAGGGCGGTCTGACACCAGCTGAGCATCTACCTCCACTCATAACATACATGGATGTCCCCAGAGAAGGAGATGGTACCAGACAGGAACCTAGGCCATAATCGGATCCATGGCTTTGGTTTACAGGCATGTCTCCTCAAAAGCATGGATTCCTATACCAGCAGAGGGGGTTTCCTGAGGCACCCATCAGAAAAAATCTCGTCTCCACAAGTTAACTTGTGCTTGGGACCTATGTCAAAATCTTAGGAGAATAATTCAGAGTCCCGGTGCCACCGCTCCATACCGAGGTCCTCATGGACACAAACACACATTAGGCCCCAAGCTCAGGAAAGTCCATTTCAACTCAGCCATCCCAGTTGCTCCCGCAGAGCCATCCGATCTCAAGTGTCTTGTTGCTAGGAGAAATTTGGAATGCGAGGCGGGCTTCCCTGGCATACATCCTCGAACGTTGCTCTGGAGTCATTCCATATGGGATGTGTTGGAGCTGCCCAACAGGTCTCAATTGTCCCGCAGAAGGAATCCTTGAAGGGGGCATCCCAGAACTCCCAACGTGGGAAAACCTCCATGGCCTTGAGATTCCTCTCCGTTCATGCAGGGGCAGTCATGCACAGAAACTACAACCTGAGCCAACGTCTGATCCTCGCCGTGACTTCAGATGCATGAGATATTGGTCAGATGTGCAGGGGTACCTGCCTTGCCCTCGGCCTGAAGCCCAAGTCTAGCTTGTGGTCTCAGACTTCTGTCCTCACAGTACTGGCCCAGAAGCCCTCAAGTTTGGCAATTCCGGACCCACAATGCAGCACTCTGCCTGCCCTCGATAAAAAAATATCTTGCCTAATGAGCTGCCCAGGCACCTCAAATGAGGATCAAAATACAAGGCACTCGACTGTACCCAAATTACATAATCTAACCTGGGCACTAATGCACTGTCTGACACAACCTGAGCCCGATCCTCCTGACCAACAACCAGGCAGCTGACCGCACACTGAGCACATCAGACCCACCATGGCCTTAGGTCATCATCTCTTCCTAAATGCAGCTTTCAGGTTTCCGAACCTAAACCTTATCTCCAACCCCTGCCCAGGGTTGAAAATGATGCAGAAATCAGAACTCCTTCCCCATGGCAAGAGACCTTGTGATTGGCATGTTGTCCTAAGTTCAGTGTAGTTTAAACCAGTGTGGCCCATGAGGCCCCGCCCATGCTCGCGGGCCACATTGGTCACAAACACACATTGTGACCCTCAGCCTGAGCCCTGTCCTCAAGTAAGGCCTCTCAGGGGCTGGATGAAGAGACAGCATATGGGGCCTGTCATGCCCCTAGGCCCCAAATTTTAACCATAGTTTTGGTTGTCCCCTCACTCTTTCCCAGGGCTCTGCTTTGGAATTCCTCTTTGGTTGGGACACCTGAGGTAACAAACATGAAAGGAGACCTCCAATCCCACAGATTGACGAAAAACAATTGGGACCGGGCCAAATGCCAAGAGATGAAGATTCGTCCATGTCCCATTAGTCCTCCCCTCATTCCACGGCCATTGTTGACAAAAGATCCAGAGACCAAAGACTGAGCAAGCGCCTCAGACTCGCTCTTTCTTCAATCCTGAAGACTTCTTCTCATGTTTTGTAGATTGGGCCTGCCATACCTACGTCCCCAAACCTAAGCTGAGTTTGTGTTTTCAGACTTCTGTCCTCAAAGTCCTGGGTCAAACCCTCCAGGCTGGGGCCCCTGGAGCCACACATTAGGACTATGCCTACCCCATACATGGGAATTCTGCCCATTACATTGTCCAAAATTGTACAAATTAGGATAACCCTCCAAATTCCCCGAGGCCATCGCAATATGTAGGTCTCTGTGGACAAACAAGGGCGGTCTGACACCAGCTGAGCATCTACCTCCACTCATACCATAGATGGATGTCCCCAGAGAATGAGATGGAACCAGACAGGACCCGAGGCCATAATCGGATCCATTGCTTTGGTTTACAGGCATGTCTCCTCAAAATCCTGGATTCCAATACCAGCATAGGGGGTTTCCTGAGGCACCCATCAGAAAAAGTCTCGTCTCCACGAGGAAACTTGTGCATGGGACCTATGTCAAAATCTTAAAAAATAATTCAGAGTCCCGGTGTCACCGCCCCATTCCAAGGTCCTCATGGACACAAACACACATTAGGCCCCATGCTCAGGAAAGTCCATTTCAACTCAGCCACCCCGGTTGCTCCCAATAGCCATCCGATCTCAACTGTCTTGTTGCTAGGAGACAATTGGAATGCCAAGCGGGCTTCCTTGGCATCCATCCTCGATCCTTGGCATCCATCCTCGATCGGTGCTCTGGAGTAATTCCATATGGGATGTGTTGGAGCTGCCCAACAGGTCTCATGTCCCGCAGAAGGTATCCTTGAAGGGGGCATCCCACAACTCCTAACGTGGGAAAACCTCCATGGCCTTGAGATACCTCTCCGTTCATGAAGGGGCAGTCATGCACAGAAACTACAACCTGAGCCAACGCCTGATCCTCGCCGTGACTTCAGATGCATGAGATATTGGTTCAGATGTGCAGGGGGTACCTGCCTTGCCCTCGGCCTGAAGACCAAGTCTAGCTTGTGTTCTCAGACTTCTGTACTCACACTACTGGCCCAGAAGCCCTCAAGTTTGGCAATTCCAGACCCACAATGCAGCACTGTGCCTGCCCTCTAGAAAAAATATCATGCCTAATGAGCTGCGCAGGCACCTCAAATTAGGATCAACTTACACGGCACTCGACTGTACCCAAATTATAGAGTCTAACCTGGGCACTAGCACTGTCTAACAAAACCTGAGCCCGAACCTCCCGACCAACAACCAGGCAGCTGACCGCACACTGAGCACATCAGACCCACCATGGCCTTAGGTCATCATCTCTTCCAAACTGCGGTTTTCAGGCTTCCGAACCTAGACCTTATCTCCTACCACTGCCGAGGGTTGAAGGTGATGCAGATATCAGAACTCCTTCCCCATGGCAAGAAACCTTGTGGTTGGCATGTTGTCCAAAGTTCAGTGTAGTTGAAACCAATGTGGCCCATGAGGCCCCGCCCATGCTCGCGAGCCACATTGGTCACAAACACACATTGTGACACTCAGCCTGAGCCCAGTCTTCAAGTAAGGTCTCTCAGTGGATGGATGTAGAGACAGCATATGGGGCCTGCCATGCCCCTAGGCCCCAAATTTTAACCATAGTTTGGGTTGTCACTTCACTATTCCCAAAGGCTCTGCTTTGGAATTCCTCTTTGGTTGGGACACCTGAGGTAACAAACCTGAAAGGAGACCTCCCATCCCACAGATTGACGAAAAACAATGGGGACCGGGCCAAATCCACAGAGAGGAAGATTCGTCCATGGCCCATGAGGCCTCCCCACATTCCACGGCCATCGTTGACACAAAATCCAGAGACCAAAGCCTGAGCAAGCGCCTCAGAATCGCTCTTTCTTCATGTCCTGAAGAGTTCTTCTCATGGTTTGTAGATTGGGCCTGCCATACCTGCGTCCCCAAACCTAAGCTGAGTTTGTGTTATCAGACTTCTGTCCTCAAAGTCCTGGGCCACACACCCTCCAGGCTGGGGTCCCTGGAGCCACACATTAGGACAATGCCTACCCAATGCATGGGAATTCTGCCCATTCCATTGTGCAAAATTGTACAAATTAGGAGAACCCTCCAAAGTCCCCGAGGCCATCCAATATGTAGTTCTCAGTGGACAAACAAGGGCGGTCTGACACCAGCTGAGCATCTACCTCCTCTCATACCATAGATGGATGTCCTCAGAGAAGGAGATGGAACCAGACAGGACCCTAGGCCGTAATCGGATCCATTGCTTTGTTTTACAGGCATGAATCCACAAAATCCTGGATTCCAATACCAGCATAGGGGGTTTCCTGAGGAACCCATCAGAAAATATCTCGTCTCCACGAGGAAACTTGTACATTGCACCTATGTCAAAATCTTAGGAGAATACTTCAGAGTCCCGGTGCCACCGCCCCATTCCAAGGTCCTCATGGACACAAACACACATTATGCCCCATGCTCAGGAAAGTCAATTTCAACTCAGCCACCCCGGTTGCTCACGCAGAGCCATCCGATCTCAACTGTATTGTTACTAGGAGACAATTGGAATGCGAGGCGGTCTTTCCTGGCATCCATCCTCGAAAGGTGCTCTGGAGTCATTCCATATGGGATGTTTTGGAGCTGCCCAACAGGTTTCAATTGTCCCTCAGAAGGTATCCTTGAAGGGGGCATCCCACAACTCCCAACGTGGGAAAACCTCCATGGCCTTGAGATTCCTCTCCGTTCATGAAGGGGCAGTCATGCACAGCAACTACAATCTGAGCCAACGTCTGATCCTCGTCGTGACTTCAGATGCATGAGATATTGGTTCAGATGTGCAGGAGGTACCTGCCTTGCCCTCGGCCTGAAGCCCAAGTCTAGCTTGTGGTCTCAGACTTCTGTCCTCACACTACTGGCCCAGAAGCCCTCAAGTTTGGCAATTCCGGACCCACAATGCAGCACTGTGCCTGCCCACTAGAAAAAATATCTTGCCTAATGAGCTGCCCAGGCACCTTAAATGAGGATCAACCTACACGGCACTCGACTATACCCAATTATAGAGTCTAACC
Source organism: Mustela nivalis (assembly GCF_964662115.1). NCBI lineage: Eukaryota > Metazoa > Chordata > Mammalia > Carnivora > Mustelidae > Mustela > Mustela nivalis. Next base: position 51,752 of record NW_028136446.1, on the reverse strand, counting down.
TGGGCACAATTGCTCTGTCTGACACAACCTGAGCCCGAACTTCCTGACCAAAAACCAGGCAGCTGACCGCACACTGAGCACATCAGAACCACCATGGCCTTAGGTCATCATCTCTTCTCAACTGCGGTTTTCAGGCTTCCGAACCTAGACCTTATGTCCAACCACTGCCCAGGGTTGAAAATGAGGCAGAAATCAGAACTCCTTCCCCATGGCAAAAGACCTTTTGATTGGCATGTTGTCCAAAGTTCAGTGTAGTTGAAACCAGTGTGGCCCATGAGGCCCCGCCCATGCTCGCGAGCCACATTGGTCACAAACACACATTGTGACCCTCAGCCTGAGCCCAGTCCTCAAGTAAGGCCTCTCAGTGGCTGGATGAAGAGACAGCATATGGGGCCTTCCATGCCCCTAGGCCCCAAATTTTAACCATAGTTTGGGTTGTCCCTTCACTCTTCCCCAGGGCTCTGCTTTGGAATTCCTCTTTGGTTGGGACACCTGAGGTAACAAACCTGAAAGGAGACCTCCCATCCCACAGATTGACGAAAAACAATTGGGACCGGGCCAAATCCACAGAGAGGAAGATTCGTCCATGGCCCATGAGGCCTCCCCACATTCCACGGCCATCGTTGACACAAAATCCAGAGACCAAAGCCTGAGCAAGCGCCTCAGACTCGCTCTTTCTTCATATCCTGAACAGTTCTTCTCATGGTTTGTAGATTGGGCCTGCCATACCTACATCCCCAAACCTAAGCTGAGTTTGTGTTTTCAGACTTCTGTCCTCAAAGTCCTGGGCCACACACTCTCGAGGCTGGGGCCCCTGGAGCCACACATTAGGACTGTGCCTACCCCATGGATGGTAATTCTGCACATTCCATTGTCCAAAATTGTACAAATTAGGAGAAATCTCCAAAGTCCCCGAGGCCATCCCAATATGTAGGTCTCAGTGGACAAACAAGGGCGGTCTGACAGCAGCTGAGAATCAACCTCCACTCATTCCAAGATATGTCCCCAGAGAAGGATATGGTACCAGACAGGACCCAGGCCATAATCGGATCCATTGCTTTGGTTTACAGACATGTCTCCTCAAAATCCTGGATTCCAATACCAGCATAGGGGGTTTCATGAGGCACCCATCAGAAGAAATCTCATCTCCACGAGGAAACTTGTGCATGGGACCTGTCAAAATATTAGGAGAATACGTCAGAGTCCCGGTGCCACCGCCCCATTCCAAGGTCCTAATGGACACAAACACACATTAGGCCCCATGCTCAGGAAAGTCCATTTCAACCCAGCCACCCCGTTTGCTCCTGCAGAGCCATCCGATTTCAACTGTCTTGTTGCTAGGAGACAATTGGAATGCGAGGCGGGCTTCCCTGGCATCCATCCTTGAACGGTGCTCTGGAGTCATTCCATATGGGATATTTTGGAGCTGCCAAACAGGTCTCAATTGTCCCGCAGAAGGAATCCTTGAAGGGGGCATCCAAGAACTCCCAACGTGGGAAAACCTCCATGGCCTTGAGATTCCTCTCCGTTCATGAAGGGGCAGTCATGCACAGAAACTACAACCTGAGCCAACGTCTGATCCTCGCCGTGACTTCAGATGCATGATCATATTGGTTCAGATGTGCAGGGGGTACCTGCCTTGCCCTCGGCCTGTAGCCATGGTCTAGCTTGTGTTCTCAGACTTCTGTCCTCACACTACTGGCCCAGAATCCCTCAAGTTTTCCAATTCCGGGCCCACAATGCAGCACTCTGCCTGCCCTCGAGAAAAAATATCTTGCCTAATGAGTTGCCCAGGCACCTCAAATGAGGATCAACCTACACCGCACTCGACTGTACCCAAATTATAGAGTTTAACCTGGGCACAAATGCACTGTCTGACACAACCTGAGCCCGAACCTACTGACCAACAACCAGGCAGCTGACCGCACACTGAGCATATCAGACCCACCATGGCCTTATGTCATCACCTCTCCCAACTGCGGTTTTAAGGCTTCCAAACCTAGACCTTATCTCCAACCACTGCCCAGGGTTGAAAATGATGCAGAAATAAGAACTCCTTCCCCATGGCAAGAGACCTTGTGATTGGCATGTTGTCCAAAGTTCAGTGTAGTTGAAACCAGTGTGGCCCTTGAGGCCCCGCCCATGCTCGCAAGCCACATTGGTCACAAACACACATTGTGACCCTCAGCCTGAGACAAGTCCTCAAGTAAGGCCTCTCAGTGGCTGGATGAAGAGACAGCATATGGGGCCTGCCATGCCCCTAGGCCCCAAATTTTAACCATAGTTTGGGTTGTCCCTTCACTCTTCCCCAGGGCTCTGCTTTGGAATTCCTCTTTGGTTGGGACACCCGAGGTAACAAACCTGAAAGGAGACCTCCCATCCCACAGATTGACGAAAACAATTGGGACTGGGCCAAATCCACAGAAAGGAAGATTTGTCCTTGGCCCATAGGCCTCCCCACATTCCACGGCCATCCTTGACACAAAATCCAGAGACCAAAACCTGAGCAAGCGCCTCAGACTCGCTCTTTCTTCATATCCTGAAGAGTGCTTCTCATGGTTTGTAGATTGGCCCTGCCATACCTACGTTCCCAACCTAAGCTGAGTTTGTGTTTTCAGACTTCTGTCCTCAGATTCCTGGGCCACACACCCTACAGGCTGGGGCCCCTGGAGCCAACATTAGGTCTGTGCCTACCCAATCCATGGGAATTCTGCCCATTCCATTATCCAAAATCGTACAAATTAGGAGAACTCTCCAAAGTCCCCGAGGCCATCCCAATAGTGTAGGTCTCCGGGGACAAACAAGGTCGGTCTGACACCAGCTGAGCATCTACCTCCACTCATATCATAAATGGATGTCCCCAGAGAAGAAGATGGAACCAGACAGGACCCTAGGCCATATTCGGATCCATTGCTTTGGTTTACAGACATGTCTCCCTAAAAGCCTGGATTCCAAGACCAGCATAGGGGGTTTCCTGAGGCACCCATCAGAACAAATCTCGTTTCCACAAAGATACTTGTGTATGGGACCTATGTCAAAAGCTTAGGAGAATACTTCAGGGTCCCGGTGTCACCGCCCCATTCCAAGGCCCTCATGGACAAATAAACACACATTAGGCCCCAACCTCGGGAAAGTCCATTTCAACACAGCCGCCCCGATTGCTCCCGCAGAGCCATCAAAACTCAACTGTCTTGTTGCTAGGAGAAAATTGGAATGCGAGGCGGGATTCTTTGGCATCGATCCTCGAACGGTGCTCTGGAGTCATTCCATATGGGATGTCCTGGAGCTGACCAACAGGTCTCAATTGTCCCGCAGAAGGAATCCTTGAAGGGGGCATCCCACAACTCCCAACGTGGGAAAACCTCCATGGCCTTGAGATTCCGCTCCGTTCATGAAGGGGCAGTCATGCACAGAAACTCCAACCCGAGCCAACGTCTGATCCTCGCCGTGACTTCAGATGCATGAAATATTGGTTCAGATCTGCAGGAGGTACCAGCCGTGCCCTCGGCCTGAAGCCCAAGTCTAGCTTGTGTTCTCAGACTTCTGTCCTCACACTCCTGGCCCAGAAGCCCTCAAGTTTGGCAATTCTGGAACCAAAGTGCAGCACTCTTCCTGCCCTCTAGAAAAAATATCTTGCCTATTGAGCTCCCCTGGCACCTCAAATGAGGATAAACCTATACGGCACTCGACTGTACCCAAATTATATAGTCTAACCTGGGACTAATGCACTGAATGACACAACCTGAGCCCGAACTTCCTGACCAACACCCAGGCAGCTGACCGCACACTGAGCATATCAGACCCGCCATGGCCTTAGGTCGTCATCTCTTCCCAACTTCGGTTTTTCAGGCTTCAGAACCTAGACCTTATCTCCAACCACTGCCCAGGGTTGAAAATGATGCAGATATCAGAACACATTCCCCATGGCCAGAGACCGTGTGTTTGGCAGGTTGTCCAAAGTCCAGTGTAGTTGAAACCAGTGTGGCCCATGAGGCCCCGCCCATGCTCGCGGGCCACATTGGTCACAAACACACATTGTGACCCTCAGCATGAGCCCAGTCCTCAAGTAAGGCCTCTCAGTGGCTGGATGAAGAGACAGCATATTGGGCCTGCCATGCACCTAGGCCCCAATTTTTAACCATAGTTTGGGTTGTCCCTTCACTCTTCCCCAGGGCTCTGCTTTGGAATTCCTATTTTGTTCAGACACCTGAGGTAATAAACCTGAAAGGAGACCTCCCATCCGACAATTGAAGAAAAACTATTGGGACCGGGCCAAATCCACAGAGAGGAAGATTCGTCCATATCCCATGAGGCCTCCCCACATTCTACAGCCATTGTTGATACAAAATCCAGAGACAAAAGCCTGAGCAAGTGCCTCAGACTCGCTCTTTCTTCATATCCTGAGGGGTACTTCTCATGGTTTGTAGATTGGGCCTCCCATACCTACGTCCCAAAACCTTAGCTGAGTTTGTGTTTTCAGACTTCTGTCCTCAAAGTCCTGGGCCGCACACCCTCCAGGCTGGGGCCCCTGGAGCCACACATTAGGACTGTGCCTACCCAATCCATGGGAATTCTGCCCATTCCATTGTCCAAAATCTCACCAATTAAGAAAACTCTCCAAAGTCCCCGAGGCCATCCCAATAGTGTAGGTCTCCAGGGACAAACAAGGGCGGTGTGACACCAGGTGAGCATCTCCCTCCACTCATTCCATAGATGGATATCACCAGAGAAGAAGATTGAACCAGACAGGACCCTAGGCCATAATCGGATCCATTGTTTTGGTTTACAGGCATGTCTCCTCAAAAGCCTGGATTCCAATACCAGCATAGGGGGTTTCCAGAGGCACCCCTCAGAACAAATCTCATCTCCACAAGGAAAGTTGTGCATGGGAGGTATGTCAAAAGCTTAGGAGAATACTTCAGGGTCCCGGTGCCAATGCCCCATTCCAAGGCCCTCATGGACACAAACACACAATGGGCCCGACCCTAAAAGTCCATTTCAACTCAGCCACGCCAGTTGCTCCCGCAGAGCTATCCGATCTCAACTGTCTTGTTGCTAGGAGACATTTGGAATGCGAGGCCCGCTTCCCAGGCATCCACCCCGAACGGTGCTCTGGAGTCCTTCCATATGGGATATCCTGGAGCTGCCCAACAGGTCTCAATTGTCCCGCAGAAGGAATCCTTGAAGGGGGCATCCCACAACTCCCGACGTGGGAAAACCTCCATGGCCTTGAGATTCCGCTCCGTTCTTGAAGGGGCAGTCATGCACAGAAACTCCAACCCGAGCCAACGTCTGATCCTCGCCGTGACTTCAGATGCATGAAATATTGGTTCAGATCTGCAGGAGGTACCAGCCGTGCCCTCGGCCTGAAGCCCAAGTCTAGCTTGTGTTCTCAGACTTCTGTCCTCACACTCCTGGCCCAGAAGCCCTCAAGTTTGGCAATTCTGGAACCAAAGTGCAGCACTCTGCCTGCCCTCTAGAAAAAATATCTTGCCTATTGAGCTCCCCAGGCACCTCAATGAGGATAAACCTATACGGCACTCGACTGTACCCAAATCATATAGTCTAACCTGGGACTAATGCACTGACTGACACAACCTGAGCCCGAACCTCCTGCCCAACACCCAGGCAGCTGACCGCACACTGAGCATATCAGACCCGCCATGGCCTTAGGTCGTCATCTCTTCCCAACTTCGGTTTTTCAGGCTTCAGAACCTAGACCTTATCTCCAACCACTGCCCAGGGTTGAAATTGATGCAGATATCAGAACACATTCCCCATGGCCAGAGACCTTGTGTTTGGCAGGTTGTCCAAAGTCCAGTGTAGTTGAAACCAGTGTGGCCCATGAGGCCCCGCCCATGCTCGCGGGCCACATTGGTCACAAACACACATTGTGACCCTCAGCATGAGCCCAGTCCTCAAGTAAGGCCTCTCAGTGGCTGGATGAAGAGACAGCATATTGGGCCTGCCATGCACCTAGGCCCCAATTTTTAACCATAGTTTGGGTTGTCCCTTCACTCTTCCCCAGGGCTCTGCTTTGGAATTCCTATTTTGTTCGGACACCTGAGGTAATAAACCTGAAAGGAGACCTCCCATCCGACAATTGAAGAAAAACTATTGGGACCGGGCCAAATCCACAGAGAGGAAGATTCGTCCATATCCCATGAGGCCTCCCCACATTCTACAGCCATTGTTGATACAAAATCCAGAGACAAAAGCCTGAGCAAGTGCCTCAGACTCGCTCTTTCTTCATATCCTGAGGGGTACTTCTCATGGTTTGTAGATTGGGCCTCCCATACCTACGTCCCAAAACCTTAGCTGAGTTTGTGTTTTCAGACTTCTGTCCTCAAAGTCATGGGCCGCACACCCTATAGGCTGGGGCCCCTGGAGCCACACATTAGGACTGTGCCTACCCAATCCATGGGAATTCTGCCCATTCTATTGTCCAAAATCTCACCAATTAAGAAAACTCTCCAAAGTCCCCGAGGCCATCCCAATAGTGTAGGTCTCCAGGGACAAACAAGGGCGGTGTGACACCAGGTGAGCATCTCCCTCCACTCATTCCATAGATGGATATCACCAGAGAAGAAGATTGAACCAGACAGGACCCTAGGCCATAATCGGATCCATTGTTTTGGTTTACAGGCATGTCTCCTCAAAAGCCTGGATTCCAATACCAGCATAGGGGGTTTCCTGAGGCACCCCTCAGAACAAATCTCATCTCCACAAGGAAAGTTGTGCATGGGAGGTATGTCAAAAGCTTAGGAGAATACTTCAGGGTCCCGGTGCCAACGCCCCATTCCACGGCCCTCATGGACACAAACACACAATGGGCCCGACCCTAAAAGTCCATTTCAACTCAGCCACGCCGGTTGCTCCCGCAGAGCTATCCGATCTCAACTGTCTTGTTGCTAGGAGACATTTGGAATGCGAGGCCCGCTTCCCAGGCATCCACCCCGAACGGTGCTCTGGAGTCCTTCCATATGGGATATCCTGGAGCTGCCCAACAGGTCTCAATTGTCCCGCAGAAGGAATCCTTGAAGGGGGCATCCCACAACTCCCGACGTGGGAAAACCTCCATGGCCTTGAGATTCCGCTCCGTTCTTGAAGGGGCAGTCATGCACAGAAACTCCAACCCGAGCCAACGTCTGATCCTCGCCGTGACTTCAGAAGCATGAGATATTCGTTCAGATCTGCAGGGGGTACCAGCCGTGCCCTCGGCCTGAAGCCCAAGTCTAGCTTCTGTTCTCAGACTTGTCCTCACACTCCTGGTCCAGAATCCCTCATGTTTGGCAATACCGGACCCACAATGCAGCACTCTGCCTGCCTCTAGAAAAAATATATTGCCTAATGAGTAGCCCAGGCACCTCAAATGAGGATAAACCTACACGGCTCTCGACTGTACCTGAATTATATAGTCTAACCTGGGTACTAATTCACTGTCTGACACAACATGAACCCGAACCTCCGGACCAACAACCAGGCAGCTGACCGCACACTGAGCACATCAGACCCGCCATGGCCTTAGGTCGTCATCTCTTCCCAACTGCGGTTTTCAGGCTTCAGAACGTAGACCTTATCTCCAAACACTGCCCAGGGTTGAAAATGATGCAGAAATCAGAGCTCCTTCCCCATGGCAAGAGACCTTGTGATTGGCATGTTATCCAAAGTTCAGTGTAGTTGAAACCAGTGTGGCCCATGAGGCCCCGCCCATGCTCGCGGGCCATATTGGTCACAAACACACATGCTGACCCTCAGCCTGTGCCCAGTCTTTAAGTAAGGCCACTCAGTGGCTAGATGAAGAGACATCATATTGGGTCTGCCATGCCCCTAGTCCCCAATTTATAACCATCGTTTGGGTTGTCCCTTCACTCTTCCCCAGGGCTCTGCTTTGGAATTCCTCTTTGGTTGGGACACCTGAGGTAACAAACCTGAGAGGAGACCTCCCATCCCACAGATTGATGGAAAGAAATTGGGACCGGGCCAAATCCACAGAGAGGAAGATTCGTCCATGGCCCATGAGGCCTCCCCACGTTCCACGCCCATCTTTGATACAAAATCCAGAGACAAAAGCCTGAGCAAGCGCCTCAGACTCGCTGTTTCTTCATATCCTGAAGAGTGCTTCTCATGGTTTGTAGATTGGCCCTGCCATACCTACGTTCCCAACCTAAGCTGAGTTTGTGTTTTCAGATTTCTGTCCTCAGATTCCTGGGCCACACACCCTCCAGGCTGGGGCCTCTGGAGCCAAACATTAGGACTGTGCCTACCCAATCCATGGGAATTCTGCCCATTCCATTATCCAAAATCGTACAAATTAGGAGAACTCTCCAAAGTCCCCGAGGCCATCCCAATAGTGTAGGTCTCCGGGGACAAACAAGGGCGGTCTGACACCAGCCGAGCATCTACCTCCACTCATATCATAAATGGATGTCCCCAGAGAAGAAGATGGAACCAGACAGGACCCTAGGCCATATTCGGATCCATTGCTTTGGTTTACAGACATGTCTCCTCAAAAGCCTGGATTCCAAGACCAGCATAGGGGGTTTCTGAGGCACCCCTCAGAACAAATCTCGTTTCCACAAGGAAACTTGTGCATGGGACCTATGTCAAAAGCTTAGGAGAATACTTCAGGGTCCCGGTGTCACCGCCCCATTCCAAGGCCCTCATGGACACAAACACACATTAGGCCCCAACCTCGGGAAAGTCCATTTCAACACAGCCGCCCCGATTGCTCCCGCAGAGCCATCAAAACTCAACTGTCTTGTTGCTGGGAGAAAATTGAAATACGAGGCGGGATTCCCTGGCATCGATCCTCGAACGGTGCTCTGGAGTCATTCCCTATGGGATGTCCTGGAGCTGCCCAACAGGTCTCAATTGTCCCGCAGAAGGAATCCTTGAAGGGGGCATCCCACAACTCCCAACGTGGGAAAACCTCCATGGCCTTGAGATTCCACTCCGTTCATGAAGGGGCAGTCATGCACAGAAACTCCAACCCGAGCCAACATCTGATCCTCGCCGTGACTTCAGATGCATGAAATATTGGTTCAGATCTGCAGGAGGTACCTGCCGTGCCCTCGGCCTGAAGCCCAAGTCTAGCTTGTGTTCTCAGACCTCTGTCCTCACACTCCTGGCCCAGAAGCCCTCAAGTTTCGCAATTCTGGAACCAAAGTGCAGCACTCTGCCTGCCCTCTAGAAAAAATATCTTGCCTATTGAGCTCCCCAGGCACCTCAAATGAGGATAAACCTATACGGCACTCGACTGTACCCAAATCATATAGTCTAACCTGGGACTAATGCACTGACTGACACAACCTGAGCCCGAACCTCCTGACCAACACCCAGGCAGCTGACCGCACACTGAGCATATCAGACCCGCCATGGCCTTAGGTCGTCATCTCTTCCCAACTTCGGTTTTTCAGGCTTCAGAACCTAGACCTTATCTCCAACCACTACCCAGGGTTGAAATTGATGCAGATATCAGAACACATTCCCCATGGCCAGAGACCTTGTGTTTGGCAGGTTGTCCAAAGTCCAGTGTAGTTGAAACCAGTGTGGCCCATGAGGCCCCGCCCATGCTCGCTGGCCACATTGGTCACAAACACACATTGTGACCCTCAGCATGAGCCCAGTCCTCAAGTAAGGCCTCTCAGTGGCTGGATGAAGAGACAGCATATTGGGCCTGCCATGCACCTAGGCCCCAATTTTTAACCATAGTTTGGGTTGTCCCTTCACTCTTCCCCAGGGCTCTGCTTTGGAATTCCTATTTTGTTCGGACACCTGAGGTAATAAACCTGAAAGGAGACCTCCCATCCGACAATTGAAGAAAAACTATTGGGACCGGGCCAAATCCACAGAGAGGAAGATTCGTCCATATCCCATGAGACCTCCCCACGTTCTACAGCCATTGTTGTTTTGTCCAGAAACAAAAGCCTGAGCAAGTGCCTCAGACTCGCTCTTTCTTCATATCCTGAGGGGTACTTCTCATGGTTTGTTATTGGGCCTCCCATACCTACGTCCCAAAACCTTAGCTGAGTTTGTGTTTTCAGACTTCTGTCCTCAAAGTCCTGGGCCGCACACCCTCCAGGCTGGGGCCCCTGGAGCCACACAATAGGACTGTGCCTATCCAATCCATGGGAATTCTGCCCATTCCATTGTCCAAAATCTCACCAATTAAGAAAACTCTCCAAATTCCCCGAGGCCATCCCAATAGTGTAGGTCTCCAGGGACAAACAAGGGCGGTGTGACACCAGGTGAGCATCTCCCTCCACTTATTCCATAGATGGATAACACCAGAGAAGAAGATTGAACCAGACAGGACCCTAGGCCATAATCGGATCCATTGTTTTGGTTTACAGGCATGTCTCCTCAAAAGCCTGGATTCCAATACCAGCATAAGGGGTTTCCTGAGGCACACCTCAGAACAAATCTCATCTCCACAAGGAAACTTGTGCATGGGAGGTATGTCAAAAGCTTAGGAGAATACTTCAGGGTCCCAGTGCCAACGCCCCATTCCAAGGCCCTCATGGACACAAACACACAATGGGCCCGATCCTAAAAGTCCATTTCAACTCAGCCACGCGGGTTGCTCCCGCAGAGCTATCCGATCTCAACTGTCTTGTTGCTAGGAAACATTTGGAATGCGAGGCCCGCTTCCCAGGCATCCACCCCGAACGGTGCTCTGAAGTCCTTCCATATGCGATATCCTGGAGCTGCCCAACAGGTCTCAATTGTCCCGCAGAAGGAAGCCTTGAAGGGGGCATCCCACAACTCCCAATGTGGGAAAACCTCCATGGCCTTGAGATTCCGCTCCGTTCATGAAGGGGCAGTCATGCACAGAAACTCCAACCCGAGCCAACGTCTGATCCTCGCCGTGACTTCAGAAGCATGATATATTCGTTTAGATCTGCAGGGGGTACCAGCCGTGCCCTGGGCCTGAAGCCCAAGTCTAGCTTCTGTTCTCAGACTTGTCCTCACACTCCTGGTCCAGAATCCCTCATGTTTGGCAATACCGGACCCACAATGCAGCACTCTGCCTGCCGCTAGAAAAAATATATTGCCTAATGAGTAGCCCAGGCACCTCAAATGAGGATAAACCTACACGGCTCTCGACTGTACCTGAATTATATAGTCTAACCTGGGTACTAATTCACTGTCTGACACAACATGAACCCGAACTTCCGGACCAACAACCAGGCAGCTGACCGCACACTGAGCACATCAGACCCGCCATGGCCTTAGGTCGTCATCTCTTCCCAACTGCGGTTTTCAGTCTTCAGAACGTAGACCTTATCTCCAAACACTGCCCAGGGTTGAAAATGATGCAGAAATCAGAGCTCCTTCCCCATGGCAAGAGACCTTGTGATTGGCATGTTATCCAAAGTTCTTGTAGTTGAAACCAGTGTGGCCCTTGAGGCCCCGCCCATGCTCGCAGGCCACATTGGTCACAAACACACATGCTGACCCTCAGCCTGTGCCCAGTCTTTAAGTAAGGCCACTCAGTGGCTGGATGAAGAGACAGCATATTGGGTCTGCCATGCCCCTAGGCCCCAATTTATAACCATTGTTTGGGTTGTCCCTTCACTCTTCCCCAGGGCTCTGCTTTGGAATTCCTCTTTGGTTGGGACACCTGAATTAACAAACCTAAGAGGAGACCTCCCATCCCACAGAACGACGGAAAGAAATTGGGACCGGGCCAAATCCACAGAGAGGAAGATTCGTGCATGGACCATGAGGCCTCCCCACATCCCATGCCCATCTTTGATACAAAATCCAGAGACAAAAGCCTGAGCACGTGCCTCAGACTCGCTCTTTCTTCATATCCTGAAGAGTTCTTCACATGATTTGTAGATTGGACCTGCCATACCTTCGTCCCCAACCTAAGCTGAGTTTGTGTTTTCAGACCTCTGTCCTCAAATTCCTGTGCCACACACCCTCCAACCTGGGGCCCCTGGAGCCACACATTAGGAATGTGCCTACCCAATCCATGGGAATTCAGCCCATTCCATTGTCCAAAATCGTACAAATTAGGAGAACCCTCCAAAGTTCCCGAGGCCATCCCAATAGTGTAGGTCTCCCGGGACAAACAAGGGCGGTCTGACACCACCTGAGCATCTACCTACACTCATACCATAGATGGATGTCCCCAGAGAAGAAGATGGAACCAGACAGGACCCTAGGCCATAATCAGATCCATTGCTTTGGTTTACAGGCATGTCTCCTCAAAAGCCTGGATTCCAAGACCAGCAAAGCGGGTTTCCAGAGGCACCCATCAGAACAAATCTCGTCTCCACAAGGAAACTTGTGCATGGGACCTATGTCAAAAGCTTAGGAGAAAACTTCAGAGTCCCGGTGCCACCGCCCCATTCCAAGGCCCTCATGGACACAAACACATATTAGGCCCCATGCTCGGGAAAGTCCATTTCAACTCAGCCACCCTGGTTGCTCCCGCAGAGCCTTCAGATCTCAACTGTCTTGTTGCTAGGAGACAATTAGAATGCGAGGCCGGCTTCCCTGGCATCCATCCCCGAATGGTGCTCTGGACTCATTCCATATGGGATAACATGGAGCTGCCCAACAGGTCTCAATTGGCCCGCAGAAGGAATCCTTGAAGGGGGCATTCCAAAACTCCGAACGTGGGAAAACCTCCATGGCCTTGAGATTCCGCTCCATTCATGAAGGGGCAGTCAGCACAGAAACTCCAACCTGAGCCAACGTCTGAACCTCGCCATAACTTCAGAAGCATGAGATATTCGTTCAGATCAGCAAGGGGTACCAGCCATGCCCTCGGCCTGAAGCCCAAGTCTAGCTTCTGTTCTCAGACTTGTCCTCACACTCCTGGTCCAGAATCCCTCATGTTCGGCAATACCGGACCCACAATGCAGCACTCTGCTTGCCCTCTAGAAAAAAATATATTGCCTAATGAGTTGCCCAGGCACATCAAATGAGGATAAACCTACACGGCACTAGAATGTACCTAAATTATATATCTAACCTGGGCACTAATGCACAGTCTGACACAACCTGAACCCGAAACTCCGGACCAACACCCAGGCAGCTGCCCGCAAACTGAGCACATCAGACCCGCCATGGCCTTAGGTCGTCATCTCTTCCCAACTGCGGTTTCCAGGCTTCAGAAACCAGACCTTATCTCCAACCACTGCCCAGGGTTGAAAATGATGCAGAAATCAGAGCTCCTTCCCCATGGCAAGAGACCTTGTGATTGGCATGTTGTCCAAAGTTCAGTGTAGATGAAAACAGTGTGGCACATGAGGCCCCGCCCCTGCTGGCGGGCAACATTAGTCACAAACACACATTGTGACCCTCAGCCTGAACCCCGTCCTCACGTAAGGCCACTCAGTGGCTGGAAGAAGAGACAGCATATTTGGCCTGCCATGCCCCTAAGCCCCATTTTTTAACGATAATTTGGGTTGTCACTTCACTCTTCCCCAGGGCTCTGCTTAGGAATTCCTCTTTGGTTCGGACACCTGAGGTAACAAACCTGAGAGGAGACCTCCCATCACACAGATTGACGGAAAGAAATTGGGACCGGGCCAAATCCACAGATAGAAAGTTTCATCCATGGCCCATGAGGCCTCCCCACATTCCACGCCCATCTTTGATAAAAAATCCAGAGACAAAAGCCTGAGCAAGTGCCTCAGACTCGCTCTTTCTTCATATCCTGAAGAGTTCTTCACATGATTTGTAGATTGGACCTGCCATACCTACGTCCCCAAACCTAAGCTGAGTTTGTGTTCTCAGACCTCTGTCCTCAAATTCCTGTGCCACACACCCTCCAACCTGGGTCCCCTGGAGCCACACATTAGGACTGTGTCTACCCAATCCATGGGAATTCAGCCCATTCCATTGTCCAAAATCGTACAAATTAGGAGAGCCCTCCAAAGTTCCCGAGGCCATCCCAATAGTGTAGGTCTCCCGGGACAAACAAGGGCGGTCTGACACCAGCTGAGCATCTACCTACACTCATACCATAGATGGATGTCCCCAGAGAAGAAGATGGAACCAGACAGTACCCTAGGCCATAATCGGGTCCATTGCTTTTGTTTACAGGCATGTCTCCTCAAAAGCCTGGATTCCAAGACCAGCAGGGGGCTTCCTGAGGCACCCATCAGAACAAATCTCGTCTCCACAAGGAAACTTGTGCATGGGACCTATGTCAAAAGCTTAGGAGAATACTTCAGGGTCCCGGTGCCACCGCCCCATTGCAAGTTCTCATGGACACAAACACATATTAGGCCACATCCTCGGGAAAGTCCATTTCAACTCAGCCACCCCGGTTGCTCCGGCATGGCCTTCAGATCTCAACTGTCTTGTTGCTAGGAGACAATTAGAATGCGAGGCCGGCTTCCCTGGCATCCATCCCCGAACGGTGCTCTGGTGTCATTCCATATCGGATATCCTGGAGCTGACCACCAGGTCTCAATTGTCCCGCAGAAGGAATCCTTGAAGTGGGCATCCCAAAACTCCCAACGTGGAAAAACCTCCATGGCCTTGAGATTCCGCTCCGTTCATGAAGGGGCAGTCAGCACAGACTCCAACTTGAGTCAACGTCTGAACCTCGCCGTAACTTCAGAAGCATGAGATATTCGTTCAGATCTGCAAGGGGTACCAGCCATGCCCTCGGCCTGAAGCCCAAGTCTAGCTTCTGTTCTCAGACTTGTCCTCACACTCCTGGTCCAGAATCCCTCATGTTCGGCAATACCGGACCCACAATGCAGCACTCTGCTTGCCCTCTAGAAAAAATATATTGCCTAATGTGTTGCCCAGGCACCTCAAATGATGATAAACCTACACGGCACTAGAATATACCTAAATTATATATCTAACCTGGGCACTAATGCACTGTCTGACACAACCTGAAAGAGAACCTCCGGACCAACACCCAGGCAGCTGACCGCACACTGAGCACATCAGACCCGCCATGGCCTTAGTTCGTCATCTCTTCCCAACTGCGGTTTCCAGGCTTCAGAACCTAGACCTTATCTCCAACCACTGCCCAGGGTTGAAAATGATGAAGAAATCAGAGCTCCTTCCCCATGGCAAGAGACCTTGTGATTAGCATGTTGTCCAAAATTCAAAGTAGATGAAACCAGTGTGGCACATGAGGCCCCTCCCCTGTTCGCAGGCCACATTAGTCACAAACACACATTGTGACCCTCAGCCTGAACCCCGTCCTCAAGTAAGGCCACTCAGTGGCTGGAAGAAGAGACAGCATATTGGGCCTGCCATGCCCCTAGGCCCCATTTTTTAACCATAATTTGGGTTGTCCCTTCACTCTTCCCCAGGGCTCTCCTTAGGAATTCCTCTTTGGTTGTACACCTGAGGTAACAAACCTGAGAGGAGACCTCCCATCCCACAGATTCACGGAAAGAAATTGGGACCGGGCCAAATCCACAGAGAGGAAGATTCGTCCATGCCCCATGAGGTCTTCCCACATTTGACGCCCATCTTTGATACAAAATCCACAGACAAATGCCTGAGGAAGCACCTCAGAATCACTCTTTTTTCATATCCTGAAGAGTTCTTCTCATGGTTGTAGATTGGACCTGCCATACCTACGTCCCCTAACCTAAGCTGACTTTGTGTTTTCAGACTTCTGTCTTCAAATTCCTGGGCCACACACACTCCAGGCTGGGGCCTCTGGAGCCACAAATTAGGACTGTGCCTACCCAATCCATGGGAATTCTGCCCATACCATTGTCCAAAATCGTACAAATTAGGAGAACACTCCAACATCCCGGAAGCCATCCCAATAGTGTAAGTCTCCAGTGACAAACAAGGGTGGTCTGCCACCAGCTGAGCATCTACCTCCATTCATACCATAGATGGATGTCCCCAGAGAAGAAGATTGAACCAGACAGGACCCTAGGCCATAATCGGATCCATTATTTGGTTTACAGGCATGTCTCCTCAAAATCCCGGATTCCAATACCAGCAAAGGGGGTTTCCTGAGGCACCCATCAGAACAAAAATCGTCTTCACAAGGAAACTTGTGCTTGGGAGCTATGTCCAAAGGTTAGGAGAATACTTCAGGGTCCCGGTGCCACCCCCCCATTCCAACGCCCTCATGGACACAAAAACACATTAGGCCCCATCCTCAGGAAAGTCCATTTCAACTCAGCCACCAAGGTTGCTCCCGCAGGCCATTCGATCTCAACTGTCTTGTTGCTAGGAGACAATTGGAAAGCGAGGCGGTCTACCTGGGCATCCATCCTCCAAGGCCCTCATGGACACAAACACACCTTAGGCTCCATTCTGAGGAAAAATCCAATTCAACTCAGCCACCCCGGTTGCTCCAGCATAGCCATCCGATCTCACCTGTCTTGTTGCTAAAAGACAATTGGAATGCGAGGCGGGCTTCCCTGGCATCCATCCTCCAATGGTGATCTGGAGTCATTCCTTATGGGATGTCCTGGAGCTGCCCAACCAGTCTCGATTGTCCCTCAGAAGGAATCCATGAAGGGGGAATCCCACAACTCCCAACGTGGGAAAACCTCCATGGCCTTGAGATTCCGGTCCGTTCATGAAGGGGCAGTCATGCACAGAAAATCCAACCTGAGCCAACGTCTGATCCTCGCCGTGAATTCAGATGCATTAGATATTGGTTCCGATCTGCAGGGGGTAACTGCCGTGCCATCGGCCTGAAGCCCAAGTCTAGCTTGTGTTCTAAGACTTCTGTCCTCACACTATTGGCCCAGGAGACCTCAGGTTTGGCAATTCCGGACCCACAATGCAGCACTCTACCAGCCCTCTAGAAAAAATATCTTGCCTAATGAGCTGCCCAGGCACCTCAAATGAGGATAAACCTACACGGCACTCGACTGTACCCAAATTATATAGTCTAACCAGAGCACTAATGCACTCTCTGACAAAACCTGAGCCCGAACCTCCGGACCAACATCAGGCAGCTGACTGCACATTGAGCACATCAGACCTGCCATGGCCTTAGGTCGCCTTCTCTTCCCTACCTCAGTTCAGGCTTCAAAACGAGACCTTATCTGCAATCACTGTCCAGGGGTGAGTGTGATGCAGAAATCAGAACTCCCCCTTACCCATGGCAAGAAACCTTGTGGTTGGCACTTGTCCAACGTTCAGTAGAGGAGAAACCAGCATTCACCCTGATGCCTCACCCATTTTGAGTGCGACGAGGGCATAAACACGCATTGTGACCCTCAGCATGAGTTCTGTCCTCTAGTAAGTCCTCTCAGTGGCTGGACCATTAGATATCATAATGGGCTTGACATGTCCCTAGGCCCCAATTTTTAACCCGATTTCTGATTGTCCAGTCGTCCCTACCCAGGGCTCTACTCTGGAATCCCTCATTTGGTGGGACACCTGAGGTTAAAAAAGAAAGCAACAACAACATAATAACGGACTTCTTCCATCCCACAGTATGACCACAAACTCTTTGTACAGGGCCAAACCACCAGAAAGTAAGACTCGACCATTTCCCATGAAGTCACGCAGAAATTTCACCACCATGATTGACACTATATCCAGAGACAAAAACTTGCTCAAGAGCCTCACACTCGCCCTTTTCTCAAATCACGAAGAGTTCTCCTCAAGTCTGTAGATCAGTCCTGCCATACCTATGACCCGAAACATAAGCCGAGTTTGTATTTTCAGACAACTGTCCAAACAGCCCTGGCCTACACAACCTACAGGCTCAGGTCCCTGGAGCCAAACCTAAGGACTATACTTGCCCTCTCCAAGGGGATTGTGTGTGCCCATTCCGATGGCCACAACACTTCTAATAGGAAAATTCGCCAACGTCCCTGATCCATCTCACTAGTGGTGGCTTCCCAGGAAAATCAGGGGCAATCTGAGGCCATCTGAGCACTTATCTACACTCAGACCAATAGACAGATGTCCCCAGAGGTCCAAAGGAAAGAACTGGAACCTAGGCACTAATCAGATCCATTGCTTTGGTTTCCAGGCATCTCTCCTCAGAGGCCTGGTTTTCAAAACCAGCATATGGCTGTTTCTTGACTCAGCCATCAGAAAACATCTCATCTACACATGGGAAACTTGCACGTTGGAGCTGTGTCAAAGCATCTGTTTAGGAGAACGATCAGGGCCCCAGTGCCACTGCTTCATTCCAAGGTCTGCATAGACACAAAAGCACATTAGGAGCCATCCACAGGCGAGTCCATTTCAACTCAGCCTCCTCGGTTGCTCGACAAGATCCAGCATCTAAACTCTCTTGTTGCTAGGAGACAATTGGAATGCGAGGTGGGCTACCCAGCCATCCATCCTTAGAACTGTGCTCAGAATCATTGGCCTGGACCCAAACAACAGGAATCAATTGTCCTGCAGAAGACTCTCTCCAGTTTGGAGCTTCTCATAACTCCCATCGTGGGAAAACCCCCATGGCCTCGTGATGCCCCCACATTCATGAAGGGGCCATCAGGGGCAGAAACTCCAACCTGAGCGATCGTCTGATCCTCGCCCTGACTTCAGATGCACGAGATCTCGATTCAGGTCTGTAGATTGTGCCTGCCATGGCCTCACCCAGTAACCTAAGCCTAGCTTGTGTTCTCAGAATTTTGTCGTCAGACTACTGGCCCACAAGCCATCCAGTTTGGCAATCCAGAACTAAAATGCAGCACTCTGCCTGCCCTCCAGAAGAAAAACATTGTCCTCTGCGGCTAACCAGTAACCCCAAATGAGGATCAACCTGCACCGACCTTGGCTGTACCCCAAATACATAGGCTGACCAGGGCACTAATGCCCTTTCTGACACAGTCTGAGCCTGGACCCCTGGCCCCTCCCTGACAGCTGGCCGCACACTGAGCACATGGAGCCGCCATGGCATTAGGTCGTCATCTCTTCCCAAACTCGGTTTTCAGGTTTCAGAACCTAGACCTTATCTCCAATCACTGCCCAGGGTTGAAGGTGATACAGAAATCGGATCTCCTTCCCCATGGCAAGAAACCTTGTGGTTGGCATGTTGTCCAACGTTCAGTGTAGTTGAAACCAGTGTGGCCCATGAGGCCCCGCCCATGCTCGCGGGCCACATTGGTCACAAACACACATTGTGACCCTCAGGCTGAGTCAGTCCTCAAGTAAGGCCACTCAGTGGCTAGATGAAAAGATAGCATATTGGGCTTGCCATGCCCCTAGGCCCCAATTTTTAACCATAGTTCGGGTTGTCCCTTCAGTCTTCCCCACGGCTTTGCTTTGGAATTCCTCTTTTGGAGGGACACCTGAGGTAACAAAACTGAAATGACTCCTCCCATCCCACAGATTGACGAAAAGCAATTGGGAATCGGGCCAAATCCTCAGAGAGGAAGATTCGTCCATGGCCCAGGAGGCCTCCCCGACATTCCACGGCCATCGCTGACACAAAATCCAGAGACAAAAGCCTGAGCAAGCGCCGCAGACTCGCACTTTCTTCATATCCTGAAGAGTTCTTCTCATAGCTTATAGATCGTGCCTGCCATACCTACGTCCCCAAACCTAAGCTGAGTTTGTGTTTTCAGACTTCTGTCCTCAAAGTCTTGGGCCACACACCCTGGAGCCACACATTAGGACTGTGCCTACCAATCCATGGGAATTCTGCTCATTCCATTGTCCAAAATCGTACAAATTAGGAGAAACCTCCAAAGTCCCTGAGGCCATCGCAATAGTGTAGGTCGCCCGGAACAAAAAAGGGCTGTCTGACACCAGCTGATAATCGACCTCCACTCATACCATAGATGGATGTCCCCAGAGAAGAAGATTGAACCAGACAGGACCCTAGGCCATAATAGGATCCATTGCTTTGGGTTACAGGCATGTGTCCTCAAAAGCCTGATTCCAATACGAGCATAGGGGTTTTCCTGAGGCACCCATCAGAACTCATCTCGTCTCCACAAGGAAACCTGTGCATGGGAGCCATGTCCAAAGCTTAGGAGAGTACTTCAGGGTCCCGGTGCCACCGCCCCATTCCAAGGCCCTCATGGACACAAAAACACATTAGGACCCATGATCAGGAAAGTCCATTTCAACTCAGCCACACCGGTTGCTCCGGGAGAGCCATCATATCTAAACTGTCTTGTTGCTAGGAGACAATTGGAATGCGAGGCAGGCTTCCCAGGCATCCATCCGCGAATGGTGCACTGGAGTCATTCCATATGGGATGTCCTGGAGACGTCCAACAGGTCTCAATTGTCCTGCAGAAGGAATCCTTGAAGGGGGCATCCCACAACTCCCAACGTGGGAAAACCTCAATGGCCTCGAGATTCCGCTCCCTACATGAAGCGGCCGTCATGCACAGAAACTCCAACCTGAGCCAACGTCTGATCCTCGCCCTGACTTCAGATGCATAAGATATTGGGTCAGATCTGCAGGGGGTACCTGCCGTGCCCTCGCCCTGAATCCCAAGTCTAGCTTGTCTTCTCAGACTTCCGTCCTCACATTCCTGGCCCCGAAGCCCTCAAGTTTGGCAATTCCGGACCCACTATGCAGCACTCTGCCTGCCCTCTAGAAAAAAAATTATTGCCTCATGAGCTGCCCAGGCACATTAAATGAGGATCAACCTACACAGCACTCGACTTTACCCAAATTATATAGTCTATCCTGGGCACTAATGCACTGTCGAACACAACCTGAACCCGGACCTCCTGACCAACACCCAGAAAGCTGACCGCACACTGAGCCCATAAAACCCGCCATGGCCTTAGGTCATCATCTCTTCCCTACCTCAGTTTTCAGGCTTCAGAACCGAGACCTTATCTCCAATCACTGCCCAGGGGTGAGTGTGATGCAGAAATCAGAACTCCTCCTTACCCATGGCAAGAACCCTTGTGGTTGGCACGTTGTCCAACGTTCAGTGTAGGAGAAACCAGCATTCACCCTGAGGCCCCGCCCATTCTTGAGTGCGACGAGGGCATACACACGCATTGTGACCCTCAGCATGAGTCCTGTCCTCTAGTAAGTCCTCTCAGTTGCTGGACCATTAGATGTCATAATGGGCATGACATGTCCCTAGTCCCCAATTTTTAACCAGATTTCTGATTGTCCAGTCGCCCCTCCCCAGGGCTCTACTCTGGAATCCCTCATTTGGTGGGACACCTGAGGTTAAAAAAGAAAACAACAACAACAACATCAACAAAAAACGGACTTCTTCCAGCCCATAGAATGCCCCCAAACTCTTTGGACGGGGCCAAACCACAAGAGAGTAAGACTCGTCCATTTCCCATGAAGTCCCCCAGAAATTTCACGACCATGAGTGAAACGATATCCAGAGACAAAAACTTGAGCAGGGGCCTCGCACTCGCCCTTCTTTCAAATCCCGAAGTGTTCTCTTCATGGTCTGTAGATCAGTCCTGCCATACCTATGACCCGAAACATAAGCCGAGTTTGTGTTTTCAGACAACTGTCCAAACAGCCCTGGCCTACAAAACCTACAGGCTCAGGACCCTGGAGCCAAACCTGAGGACTGTACTTGCCCTCTCCTAGGGAATTGTGTGTGCCCATTCCAATGGCCACAACCCTTCTAATAGGATAAACCTCCGAAGTCCCTGATCCATCTCAATAGTGGTGGCTTCCCAGGAAAAACAGGGGCAATCTGAGCCCAACTGAGCACCTACCTGCACTCAGACCCATAGACAGATGTGGACAGAAGTCTGAGACCACAACTAGACTTGGGCTTCAGGCCCGAGGGTAAGGCAGGTACCCCCTGCACATCTGAACCAATATCTCATGCATCTGATGTCACGGCAAAGATCAGACGTTGGCTCAGGTTGTAGTTTCTGTGCATGACTGCCCCTGCATGAACGGAGAGGAATCTCAAGGCCATGGAGGTTTTCCCACATTGGGAGTTGTGGGATGCCCCCTTCAAGGATTCCTTCTGCGGGACAATTGAGATCTGTTTGGCAGCTCCAAAACATCCCATATGGAATGACCCAGAGTACCGTTCGAGGATGGATGCCAGGGAAGCCCGCCTCGCATTCCAATTGTCTCCTTGCAACAAGACAGTGGAGATCGGATGGCTCTGCGGGAGCAACCGGGGTGGCTGAGTTCAAATGGACGTTCCCGAGCATGGGGCCTAATATGTGTTTGTGTCCATGAGGACCTTGGAATGGGGCTGTGGCACTGGGACTCTGAAGTATTCTCCTAAGATTTTGACATAGGTCCCATGCACAAGTTTCCTCGTGGAGACGAGATGTTTTCTGATGGGTGCCTCAGGAAACCCCCTATGCTGGTATTGGTATCCAGGCTTTTGAGGAGACATGCCTGTAAACCAAAGCAATGGATCCGATTATGGCCTACGGTCCTGTCTGGTTCCATCTCCTTCTCTGGGGACATCCATCTATGGTATGAGTGGAGGTAGATGCTCAGCTGGTGTCAGACCGCCCTTCTTTGTTCACAGAGACCTACATTATTGGGATGGCCTCGGGGACTTTGGAGGGTTCTCCTAATTTGTACAATTTTGGACAATGGAATGGGCAGAATTCCCATGCATGGGGTAGGCACAGTCCTAATGTGTGGCACCAGTGGCCAGACCCTGGAGGGTGTGTGGCCCAGGACTGTGAGGACAGAAGTCGGAAAACACAAACGCAGCTTAGGTTTGGGGACGTAGGTATGGCAGGCCCAATCTACAAACCATGAGAAGAAATCTTCAGGATACAAAGAAAGAGCGAGTCTGAGGCGCTTGCTCAGGCTTTGGTCTCTGGATTTTGTGTCAAAGATGGCCGTGGAATGTGGGGAGGCCTCATGGGCCATGGACGAATCTTCCTCTCTGTGGATTTGGATCGGCCTAATTGTTTTTCGTCAATCTGTGGGATGGAAGGTCTCCTTTCAGGTTTGTTACCTCAGGTGTCCCAACCAAAGAGGAATTCCAAACAGAGCCCTGGGAAGAGTGAAGGGACAACCCAAACTGTGGTTAAAATTTGGGGCCTAGGGGCATGGCAGGCCCCATATGCTGTCCCTTCATCCAGCCACTGAGAGGCCTTACTTGAGGACTGGGCTCAGGCTGAGGTTCACAATGTGTGCTTGTGACCAATGTGGCCCGCGAGCTTGGGCGGGGCCTCATGGTCCACACTGGTTTCAACTACACTGAACTTTGGACAACATGCCAATCACAAGGTCTCTTGCCATGGTGAAGGAGTTCTGATTTCTGCATCATTTTCAACCCTGGGCAGTGGATGGAGATAAGGTCTAGGTTCTGAAGCCTGAAATCCACAGTTGGGAAGAGATGATGACATAAAGCCATGGTGGTTCTGATGTGCTCAGTGTGCGGCCAGCTGCCTGGTTGTTGGTCAGGAGTTTTACGCTCAGGTTGTGTCAGACAGTGCATTAGTGCCCAGGTTAGACTATGTAATTTGGGTACAGTCGAGTGCCGTGTAGGTTGATTCTCATTTGAGGTGCCTGGGCAGCTCATTAGGCAAGATATTTTTTCTAGAGGGCAGGCAGAGTGCTGCATTGTGGGTCCGTAATTGCCAAACTTGAGGGCTTCTGGGCCAGTAGTGTGATGACAGAAGTCTGAGACCACAAGCTAGGCTTGGGCTTCAGTCCCGAGGGCAAGGCAGGTACCCCCTGCACATCTGAACCAATATCTCATGCATCTGATGTCACGGCGAGGATCAGACTTTGGCTCAGGTTGTAGTTTCTGTGCATAACTGCCCCTTCATGAACGGAGAGGAATCTCAAGGCCATGGAGGTTTTCCCACGTTGGGAGTTGTGGGATGCCCCCTTCAAGGATTCCTTCTGCGGGACAATTGAGACCTGTTTGGCAGCTCCAAAATATCCCATATGGAATGACTCCAGAGCACTGTTCGAGGATGGATGCCAGGGAAGCCCGCCTCGCATTCCAATTGTCTCCTAGCAACAAGACAGTGGAGATCGGATGGCTCTGCGGGAGACACCGGGGTGGCTGAGTTGAAATGGACGTTCCCGAGCATGGGGCCTAATGTGTATTTGTTTCCATGAGGACCTTGGAATGGGGCGGTGGCACCGGGACTCGGAAATATGCTCCTAAGTATTTGACATAGGTCCCATGCACAAGTTTCCTCGTGGAGACGAGATTTTTTCTGATGGGTGCCTCAGGAAACACCCTATGCTGGTATTAGAATCCAGGATTTTGAGGAGACATGCCTGTAAACCAAAGAAGTGGATCCGATTATGGCCTAGGGTCCTGTCTGTTTCCATCTCCTTCTCTGGGGACATCCATCTATGGTATGAGTGGAGGTAGATGCTCAGCTGGTGTCAGACTGCCCTTGTTTGTCCACAGACACCTACATATTGGGATGGCCTCGGGGACTTTGGAGGGTTCTCCTAATTTGTACAATTTTGGACAATGGAATGGGCAGAATTCCCATAGATTGGGTAGGCACAGTCCTAATGTGTGGCTCCAGGGGCCCCAGCCTGGAGGGTGTGTGGCCCAGGACTTTGAGGACAGAAGTCTGAAAACACAGACACAGCTTAGGTTTGGGGACGTAGGTATGGCAGGCCCAATCTACAAACCATGAGAAGAATTCTTCAGGATATGAAGAAAGAGCGAGTCTGAGGCGCTTGCTCAGGCTTTGGTCTCTGGATTTTGTATCAACGATGGCCGTGGAATGTGGGGAGACTTCATGGGCCATGGACGATTCTTCCTCTCTGTGGATCTGGACCGGTCCCAATTGTATTTCGTCAATCTGTGGGATGGGAGGTCTCCTTTCAGGTTTGTAACCTCAGGTGTCCCAACCAAAGAGGAATTCCAAAGCAGAGCCCTGGGGAAGAGTGAAGGGACAACCCAAACTATGGTTAAAATTTGGGGCCTAGGGGCATGTCAGGCCCCATATGCTGTCTCTTCACCAGCCACTGAGAGGCCTTACTTGAGAACTGGGCTCAGGCTGAGGGTCACAATGTGTGTTTGTGTCCAATGTGGCCCGGGAGAGTGGGTGTGGCCTCATGGGCCACACCGGTTTCATCTACACTGAACTTTGGACAACATACCAATCACAAGGTCTCTTGCCATGGTGAAGGAGTTCTGATTTCTGCATTATTTTCAACCCTGGGCCGTGGTTGGAGATAAGGTCTAGGTTCGGAAGACGAAAACTGCAGTTGGGAAGAGATGATGACCTAAGGCCATGGTGGGTCTGATGTGCTCAGTGTGCGGTCAGCTGCCTGGTTGTTGGTCAGGAGTTTCGGGCTCAGGTTGTGTCAGACAGTGCATTAGTGCCCAGGTTAGACTATATAATTTGGATACAGTCGATTGCCGTGTATGTTGATCCTTATTTGAGGTACCCGGGCAGTTCCTTAGACAAGATATTTTTTCTAGAGGGCAGGTAGAGTGCTGCATTGTGGTTCCGGAATTGCCAAACGTGAGAGCTTCTGGGCCAGCAGTGTGAGGACAGAAGTCTGAGACCACAAGCTAGACTTGGGCTTCAGGCCGAGGGCAAGGCAGGTACCCCCTACACATCTGAACCAATATCTCATGCATCTGAAGTCACGGCGAGGATCCGACGTTGGCCTAGGTTGTAGTTTCTGTGCATGACTGCCCCTTCATGAACGGAGAGGAATCTCAAGGCCATGGAGTTTTTCCCACGTTGGGAGTTGTGGGATGGCCCCTTCAAGGATTCCTTCTGCGGGACAATTGAGACCTGTTGGGCAGCTCCAAAACATGCCATATGGAATGACTCCAGAGCACCGTTCAAGGATGGATTCCAGGGAAGCCCACCTCGCTCTCCAATTGTCTCCTAGCAACAAGACAGTTGAGTTCGGATGGCTGTGCGGGAGCAACCTGGTTGGCTGAGTTGATATGGACTTTCCTGAGCATGGGGCCTAATGTGGGTTTGTGTCCATGAGGACCTTGGAATGGGGCGGTGGCACCGGGACTCTGAATTATTCTCCTAAGATTTTGACATAGGTCCCATGCACAAGTTTCCTCGTGGAGACGAGATTTTTTCTGATGGGTGCCTCAGGAAAGCCCCTATGCTGGTATAGGAATCCAGGATTTTGAGGAGACATGCCTTTAAACCAAAGCAATGGATCCGATTATGGCCTAGGGTCCTGTCTGGTACCATATCCTTCTCTGGGGACATCCATCTATGGTATGAGTGGAGGTAGATGCTCAGCTGGTGTCAGACCGCCCTTGTTTGTCCACAGACACCTACATATTGGGATGGCCTCGGGGACTTTGGAGGGTTCTCCTAATTTGTACGATTTTGGACAATGGAATGGGCAGAATCCCCATGCATGGGGTAGGCACAGTCCTAATGTGTGGCTCCAGAGGCCCCTGCCTGGAGGGTGTGTGGCCCAGGACTTTGAGGACAGAGGTCGGAAAACACAAAGGCAGCTTAGGTTTGGGGACGTAGGTATGGCAGGCCCAATCTACAAACCATGAGAAGAAATCTTCAGGATACGAAGAAAGAACGAGTCTGAGGCGCTTGCTCAGGCTTTGGTGTCTGGATTTTGTGTCAACGATGGCCATGGAATGAGGGGAGGCCTCATGGGCCATGGACGAACTTCCTCTCTTGGGATTTGGCCCGGTCCCAATTGTTTTTCGTCAATCTGTGGGATGGGAGGTCTCCTTTCAGGTTTGTTACCTCAGGTGTCCGAACCAAAGAGGAATTCCAAAGCAGAGCCCTGGGAAGAGTGAAGGGACAACTCAAACTATGGTTAAAATTTGGGGCCTAGGGGCATGGCAGGCCCCATATGCTATCTCTTCATCCAGCCACTGAGAGGCCTTACTTGAGGACTGGGCTCAGGCTGAGGGTCACAATGTGTGTTTGTGACCAATGTGTCCCGCGAGCAGGGTCCGAGCCTCATGGGCCACACTGGTTTCAACTACACTGAACTTTGGACAACATGCCAATCACACGGTCTCTTGCAATGGGGAAGGTGTTCTGATTTCTGCATTATTTTCAACCCTGGGAAGTGGTTGGAGATAAGGTCTAGGTTCGGAAGCCTGAAAACCGCAGTTGGGAAGAGATGATGACTTAAGGCCATACTGGGTGTGATGTGCTCAGTGTGCAGTCAGCTGCCTGGTTTTTGGTCAGGAGTTTCGGGCTCAGGTTGTGTCAGACAGTGCATTAGTGCCCAGGTTAGACTATATAATTTGGGTACAGTCGAGTTTTGTGAAGGTTGATCATCTTGTGGTGCCTGGGAAGCTCATTAGGCAAGATATTTTTTCTAGAGGGCAGGCAGAGTACTGCATTGTGGGTCCGGAATTGCCAAACGTGAGGGCTTCTGGGCCAGTAGTGTGAGGACAGAAGTCTGAGACCACAAGCTAGACTTGGGCGTCAGGCCGAGTGCAAGGCAGGTACCCCCTGCACATCTGAACCCATATCTCATGCATCTGAAGTCACGGCAGGATCAGACGTTGACTCAGGTTGTAGTTTCTGTGCATGACTGCCCTTCATGAACGGAGAGGAATCTCAATGCCATGGAGGTTTTGCCTCGTTGGGAGTTGTGGGATGCCCCCTTCAAGGATTCCTTCTGCGGGACAATTGAGACCTGTTGGGCAGCCCCAAAACATCCCATATGGAATGACTCCAGAGTACCGTTCGAGGATGGATGCCAGGGATGCCCGCCTCACATTCCAATTGTCTCCTAGCAACAAGACAGTGGAGATCGGATGGCTCTGCGGGAGCAACCGGGGTGGCTGATTTGAAATGGACTTTCGTGAGCATGGGGCCTAATGTGTGTTTGTGTCCATGAGGACCTTGGAATGGGGCGGTGGCACCGGCTCTGAAGTATTCTCCTAAGATTTTGACATAGGTCCCATGCACAAGTTTCCTCGTGGAGACGAGATGTTTTCTGATGGGTGCCTCAGGAAACCCCCTATGCTGGTATTGGAATCCAGGATTTTGAGGAGACATGCCTGTAAACCAAAGCAATGGATCCGATTATGGCCTAGGGTCCTGTCTGGTTCCATCTCCTTCTCTTGGGACATCCATCTATGGTATGAGTGGAGGTAGATGCTCAGCTGGTGTCAGACCGCCCTTGTTTGTCCAAAGAGACCTACATATTGGGATGGCCTCGGGGACTTTGAGGGTTCTCCTTATTTGTACAATTTTGGACAATGGAATGGGCAGAATTCCCATGCATGAAGTAGGCACAGTCCTAATATGTGGCTCCAGGGGCCCCAGCCAGGAGGGTGTGTTGCCCAGGACTTTGAGGACAGAAGTCGGAAAACACAAACTCAGCTAGGTTCTGAATCCTGAAAACCGCAGTTGGGAAGAGATGATGACCTAAGGCCATGGTGGGTCTGATGTGCTCAGTGTGCGGTCAGCTGCCTGGTTGTTGGTCAGGAGGTTCGGGCTCAGGTTGTAGTTTCTGTGCATGACTGCCCCTTCATGACCTACATAGGTCCCATGCACAAGTTTCTTCGTGGAGACGAGATTATTTCTGATGGGTGCCTCAGGAAACCCCCTATGCTGGAATAGGAATCCAGGATTTTGAGGAGACATGCCTATAAACCAAAGCAATGGATCCATTATGTTGTCAGACCGCCCTTGTTTGTCCACAGAGACCTACACTATTGGGATGGCCTAGGGACTTTGGAGGGTTCTCCTAATTTGTACGAAATTATACAATGGAATGGGCATGGGGTAGGCACAGTCCTAATGTGTGGCTCCAGTGGCCCCAGCCTGTAGTGTGTGTGGCCCAGTACTTTGAGGACAGATGTCTGAAAACACAAACTCAGCTTGGTTTGGGGACGTAGGTATATCAGGCCCCATCTACAAACCATGAGAAGAACTCTTCAGGATATTAAGAAAGAGCGAGTCTGAGGCGCTTGCTCAGGCTATGGTCTCTGTATTTTGTATCAACGAAGGCCGTCGAATGTGAGGAGGCCTCATGGGCCATGGACGAATCTTCCTCTCTGTGAATTTTGCCCAGTCCCAATTGTTTTTCGTAAATCTGTGGGCTGGGATGTTGCCTTCAGGTATGTTACCTCAGGTGTCCGAACCAAAGAGGAATTCCAAAGCAGAGACCTGGGGAAGAGTGAAGGGACAACCCAAACTATGGTTAAAAATTTGGGCCTAGTGGCATGGCAGGCCCCATATGCTGTCTCTTCATCCAGCCACTGAGAGGCCTTACATGAGGACTGGGCTCAGGCTGAGGGTCACAATGTGTGTTTGTGACCAATGTGGCCCGCGAGCATGGGCGGGGCCTCATGGGCCACACTGGTTTCAACTACACTGAACTTTGGACAACATGCCAATCACAAGGTTTCTTGCCATGGGGAAGGAGTTCTGCTTTCTGCATCATTTTCAAACCTGGGCAGTGGTTGGAGATAAGGTCTAGGTTCTTGATCCTGAAAACCGCAGTTGGGAAGAGATGACGACCTAAGTCCATGGCGGGTCTGATGTGCTCAGTGTGTGGTCAGCTGCCTGGGTGTTGGTCAGCCAGTTCGGGCTCAGGTTGTGTCAGACAGTGCATTAGTGCCCAGGTTAGACTGTATAATTTGGGTACAGTCGAGTGCCTTGTAGTTTTATCCTCCTTTAAGTTGCCTGGGCACCTCATTAGGCAATATATTTTTTTCTAGAGGGTAGGCAGAGTGCTGCATTGTGGGTCCAGAATTGCCAAACTTGAGGAATTCTGGGCCAGTAGTGTGAGGACAGAAGTCTGAGAACACAAGCTAGACTTGAGCTTCAGGCCGAGGGCAGGGCAGGTACCCCCTGAAGTTCTGAACCAATATCTCATGCATCTGAAGTCACGGCGAGGATCAGACGTTGGCTCAGTTTGGAGTTTCTGTGCATGACTGCACCTTCATGAACATGGCTGACTCTCACGACCATGGAGGTTTTCAACACGTTGGGACTTGTGGGATGCCCCTTTCCAGGATTTCTTCTGCGGGACAATTGAGACCTTTTGGGCAGCTCCAGGACTTCCCATATGGAATGACTCCAGAGCACAGTTCGAATATGGATGCCAAGGAAGCCCGCCTCGCATTCCAATTGTCTCCTCGCAACAAGACATTTGAAATCGGATGGCTCTGCGGGAGCAACCGGGGTGGCTGAGTTGAAATGGACTTTCCTGAGGATGGGGCCTAATGTGTGTTTGTGTCCATGAGGACCTTGGAATGGGCGGTGTCACTGGGACCCTGAAGTATTCTCCTAAGCTTTTGACATAGCTTACATGGACAAGTTTCCTCATGGAGACGAGAATTGTTCTCATGGGTGCCTCAGGAAAACCCCTATGCTTGTATTGGAATCCAGGCTTTTGAGGAGACATGCCTGTAAACCAAAGCAATGGATCCGATTATGGCCTAGTGTCCTGTCTGGTTCAATCTTCTTCTCTGAGGACATATATCTATGGTATGAGTGGAGGTAGATGCTCAGCTGGTGTCAGACGGCCCTTGTTTGTCCCG
The DNA here is from genome assembly GCF_964662115.1 of Mustela nivalis. Classification (NCBI taxonomy): domain Eukaryota; kingdom Metazoa; phylum Chordata; class Mammalia; order Carnivora; family Mustelidae; genus Mustela; species Mustela nivalis. The sequence goes on along the minus strand of NW_028136446.1, from coordinate 21,451 downwards.
GGAGACCACACAATTGTGATGTCCACGGGTACTTTGTAGGGTTCTCCTAATTTGTACGATTTGGAACAATGGAATGGGCAGAATTCCCATGTATTGTGTAGGCACAGTCCTAATATGTGGCTCCAGGTGCCCAGCCTGGAGGGTGTGTGGCCCAGGATTTCTAGGACAGAAGACTGAAAACACAAACTCAGCCAAGGTTTGGGACGTAGGTATGGCAGGCCCAATCTACAAACCATGAAAAGAACTCTTCAGGATATGAAGAAAGTGCGAGTCTGAGGCGCCTGCTCAGGCTATTTCTTGATTTTGTATCAACGATGGCCGTGGAATGTGGGGAGGCCTCATGGGCCATGGATGAATCTTCCTCTCTGTGGATTTGGCGCGGTCCCCATTGTTATTCGTCAATCTGTGTGATGGGAAGTCACCTTTCAGGTTTGTTACCTCAGGTGTCCCAACCAAAGAGGAATTCCAAAGCAGAGCCCTGGGGAAGAGTGAAGGGACAACCCAAACTGAACCAATATCTCATGCTTCTGAAGTCACGGCGATGATTAGACGTTGGCTCATGTTGGAGTTTCTGTGCATGACTGTCCCTTCAGTAACGAAGCGGAAACTCAAGGCTTTGGTGGTTTTCCCAAGTTGGAAGTTGTGGGATGCCCCCTTCAAGGATTTTTTCGGCGGGACATTTCAGACCTGTTGGGCAGCTCCAGGACATCCCATATGGAATGATTCCGGAGCACCGTTCGAGGATGGATGCCAGGAAAGCCTGCCTCGCATTCCAATAGTCTGCTAGCACCAAGACAGTTTAGATTGGATGGTTCTGCGGGAGCTACCGGTGTGACTGAGTTGAATGGGACTTTCGTGGGGCTCCTGGGTGGCTCAGTGTGTTAAGCCACTTCTTTCAACTCAGGTCATGATCTCAGAGTCCTAGGATCGAGCCTCACATCAGGCACTCTGCTCAGCAGGGAGCCTGCTTCCTACTCTCTCTCTGCCTGCTTGTGATCTATGACTGTCAAATAAATAAATAAAATCTTAAAAAAAAAAGTAATGGACTTTCTGAGGTTGGGGTCTAAGGTGTGTTTGTGTCCATGAGGGCCTTGGAATGGGGCGGGGGCACCGGGACCCTGAAGTATTCTCCTAAGATTTGGACATAGCTCCCATGCGCAAGTTTCCTTGTGGAGATGAGATTTGTTCTAATGGGTGCCTCAGGAAACCCCCTACGCTGGTATTGGAATCCAAGCTTTTGAGGAGACATGCCTGTAAACCAAAGCAATGGATCCGTTTATGGCCTAGCGTCCTGTCTGGTTCAATTTTCTTCTCTGGGGACATCCATCTGTGGTATGAGTGGAGGTAGATGCTCAGCTGGTGTGAGACCGCCCTTGTTTGTCCTGGGAGACTTACACAATTGGGATGGCCTCGGGGACTATAGAGGGTTCTCCTTATTTGTGCGATTTTCGACAATGGAATGGGCAGAATTCCCATAGATTGGGTAGACACAGTGCTCATGTGTGGCTCCAGTGGCCCTAGCCTAGAGGGTGTGTGGCCCAGGACTTTGAGGACAGAATTCTGAAAACACAAACTTAGCTTAGGTTTGGGGACGTAGGTATGGCAGGCCCAATCTACAAACCGTAGGAAGAACTCTTCAGGATATGAAGAAAGAGCAAGTCTGAGGCGCTTGCTCAGGCTTTTGTCTCTGGATTTTGTATCAACGATGGCCGTGGAATGTGGGGAGGCCACATGGGCCATGGATGAATCTTCCTCTCTGTGGATTAGTCCCGGTCCCAATTGTTTTTCGTCAATCTGTTGGATGGGAGGTCTGCTTTCAGGTTTGTTACCTCAGGTGTCCCAACCAAAGAGGAATCCTAAGCAGAGGCCTGGGAAAGAGTGAAGGGACAACCCAAACTATGGTTAAAAATTGGGGCCTATGGGCAGGGCAGGCCCAATATGCTATCTCATCATCCAGCCGCTGATAGGCCTTACTTGAGGACTGGGCTTAGGCTGAGGGACAGAATGTGTGTTTGTGACCAATGTGGCCCTCGAGCTTGGGTGGGGCCTCATTGGCCACATTGGTTTCAACTACACTGAACTTTGGACAACATGCCAATCACAAGGTCTCTTGCCATGGGGATGGAGTTCTGATTTCTGCATCATTTTCAACCCTGGGCAGAGGTTGGATATAAAGTCTAGGTTCTGAAGCCTGAACCGCAGTTGGGAAGAGATGATGACCTAAGGCCATGGCGGGTCTGATGTGCTCAGTGTGCGGTCAGCTGTCTGGGTGTTGGTCAGGATGTTCGGGCTCAGGTTGTGTCAGACAGTGCATTAGTGTTCTGGTTAGACTATATAATTTGGGTATAGTCGGAGCCGTGTAGGTTTATCCTCATTAAGGTGCCTGGGAGGCTCATTAGGCAAAATATTTTTCGAGAGGGCTGTCAGTGCTGCATTGTGGGTCAGGAATTGCCAGAGTTGAGGGCTTCTGGGCCAGGTGTGTGAGGACAGAATTCTGAGAACACAAGCTAGACTTGGACTTCAGGCTGTGGGCACGGCAGGTACCCCCTGCAGATCTGAACCAATATCTCATGCATCGGAAGTCATGGCGAGGATGAGACGTTGGCTCAGTTTGGAGTTTCTGTCCATGACTGCACCTTCATGAATGGAGCAGAATCTCAAGGCCATGGAGTTTCTCCCACGTTGGGAGTTGTGGGATGCCCCCTTCAAGGATTCCTTCTGCGGGACAATTGAGACCTGTTGGGCAGCTCCAGGACCTCCCATATGGAATGACGCCAGAGCACCGTTCGAGGATGAATGCCAAGGAAGCCCACCTCGCTTTCCAATTGTCTCCTCGCAACAAGACAGTGGAGATCGGATGGCTCTGCAGGAGCAACCTGGGTGGCTGAGTTGAAATGGTCTTTCCTGAGGATGGGGCCTAATGTGTGTTTGTGTCCATGAGGGCCTTGGAATGGGGCGGTGGGACCGGGAACCTGAAGTATGTGGCCCTCGAGCATGAGCGGGGCCTCATGGGCCACACTGGTTTCAGCTACACTGAACTTTGGACAACATGCCAATCACAAGGTTTCTTGCCATGGGGAAAGAGTTCTGCTTTCTGCATCATTATCAACCCTGGGCAGTGGTTGGAGATAAGGTCTAGGTTCTGAAGCCTGATAACCACAGTTGGGAAGAGATGACGACCTTAGGCCATGGCATGTTGATGTGCTCAGTATGAGGTCAGCTACCTGGGTGTTGGTCAGGAGGTTCGGGCTCAGGTGGTGACAGACAGTGCATTAGTGCCCAGCTTAGACTATATAATTTGGGTGCAGTGGAGTGCCGTTTAGGTTTATCCTCATTTAAGGTGCCTGGGCAGCTCATTAGGCAATAAAATTTTTTGAAGAGGTCAGGCAGAGTATTGCCTTGTGGGTCCGGAATTGCAAAACTTGAGGGATTTTTGCCTAGGAGTGTGAGGACAGAAGTCTGAGAACACAAGCTAGACTTGGGCTTCAGGCCGAGGGGAAGCTGGTACCCCCTGCAGATCTGAACCTATATCTCATGCATCTGATGTCACGGTGAGGATCAGACGTTGGCTCAGGTTGGAGTTTCTGTGCATGACAGCCCCTTCATGAACGGTGCGGAATCTCAAGGCCATGGAGGTTTTTCCACGTTGGGAGTTGTGGGATGCCCCCTTCAAGGATTCATGTGCGGGACAATTGAGACCTGTTGGGCAGCTCCAGGACATCACATATGGAATGACTCCAGAGCACCGTTGAAAGATGAATGCCAGGGAAGCCCGCCTCGCATTCCAATTTTCTCCTAGCACAAAGACAGTTTAGAATGGATGGCTCTGCGGGAGCAACCGGGGTGGCTGAGTTGAAATGGACTTTCCTGAGAATGGGGCCTAATGTGTGTTTTTGTCCATGAGGGCCTTGGAATGGGGGGGTGGCACCGGGACCCTGAAGTATTCTCCTAAGTTTTTGACTAGCTCCCATGCACAAGTTTCCTTGTGAAGACGAGATTTGTTCTGATGGGTGACTCAGGAAACCCCCTTTGCTGGTTTGGTTTCCAGGGTTTTGAGTAGACATGCCTGTAAACCAAAGCAATGGATCCGATTATGGCCTAGTGTCCTGTCTGGTTCAATCTTCTTCCCATGGATTGGGTAGTCACAGTCCTAATGTGTGGCTTCAGGGGCCCCAGCCTGGAGGGTGTGTGGCCCAGTACTTTGGGGACAGAAGTCTGATAACACAAACTCATCTTAGGTTGTGGGAGGTAGGTATGGCAGGCCCAATCTACAAACCATGAGAAGAATTCTTCAGGATATGAAGAAAGAGCTAGTCTGAGGTGCTTGTTCAGACATTTGTCTCTGGATATTGTATCAACGATGGCCGTGGAAGATGGGGAGGCCTCATGGGCCATGGACGAATCTCCCTCTTTGTGGATTTGGCCCGGTCCCAAATATTTTTCGTCAATCTGTGGGATGGGAGGTCTCTTTCAGGTTTGCTACCTCAGGTGTCCCAACAAAAGAGGAATTCCAAGCAGAGCCCTGGGGAAGAGTGAAGGGAAAACCCAAACTATGGTTAAAAATTGGGGCCTAGGGGCATGGCATGCCCAATATGCTGTCACTTCATCCAGACACTGAGAGGCCTTACTTGAGGACTGGGCTCAGGCTGAGGGTCACAATATGCGTTTGTGACCAATGTGCCCCGCGAGCATGGGCGGGGCCTAATTGGCCACACTGATTTCAACTACACTGAACTTTGGACAACATGCCAATTACAAGGTTTCTTACCACGGGGAAATAGTTCTGATTTCTTGATCATTTTTACCCTGGGCAGTGGTTTTAGATAAGGTCTAGGTTCTGAAGCCTGAAAACCGCAGTAGGGAAGAGATGACGACCTAAGTGTGTGTGTGACCTATGTGGCCCGCGAGCATGGGCGGGGCAACATTGGCAACACTGCTTTCAACTACACTGACCTAAGGCCATGGCGGGTCTGATGTGCTCAGTGTGCGGTCAGCTGCCTGGGTTTTGGTCAGGAGGTTCGTGCTCAGTTGGTGCTGATGGTGCATTAGTGCCCAGGTTAGACTATATAATTTGGGTACAGTCGAGTGCCGTGTAGGTTTATACTCATTTAAGGTGCTTGGGCAGCTCATTAGGCAAGATATGTTTTTTTAGAGGGCTGGCAGAGTGCTGCATTGTGGGTCCGGAATTGACAAACTTGAGGGCTTCTAGGCCAGGAGTGTGAGGGCAGAAGTCTGAGAACACAAGCTAGACTTGGACTTCAGGCCGAGGCCACAGCAGGTACCCCCTGCAGATCTGACCCAATGTCTCATGCGTATGAAGTCACGGCGAGGATCAGACGTTGGCTCAGTTTGGAGTTTCTGTGCATGACTGCCTCTTCATGAACGGAGCAGTTCTAAAGGCCATGGAGGTTTTCCCACGTTGGGAGTTGTGGGCTGCCCCCTTCAAGGGGCTGCCCCCTTCAAGGATTCCTTCTGCGGGACAATTAAGACCTGTTGGGCAGCTCCAGGACATCCCATATGGAATGACTCCAGAGCACCGTTCGAGGATGGATGCCAGGGAAGCCCGCCTCGCATTCCAATTGTCTCCTAGGAACAAGACAGTTTAGGTCGGATGGCTCTGTGGGGGCAAACGGGGTGGCTGAGTTGAAATGGACTTTCCTGTGGCTCCTGGGTGGCTCAGTGGGTTAAGCCGCTTCCTTAGGCTCAGGTCATGATCTCAGAGTCCTGGTTTCGAGCCTCATATCGGGCCTGCTTCCTTCTATCTCTCTGCCTGCCTCTCTGCCTGCTTGTGATCTCTGTCTGTCTTATAAATAAATAAAATCTTTAAACAAAAAAAAGAAATGGACTGCCTGAGGATGGTGCCTAATGTGTGTTTGTGTCCATGAAGGCCTTGGAATGTGGCGGTGGCACCGGGACCCTGAAGTATTCTCCTAAGCTTTTGACATAGCTCCCATGCACAAATTTCCTTGTGGAGACGAGATTTGTTCTGATGGGTGCCACAGGAAGCCCCTTATTCTGGTATTGGAATCCAGGCTTTTGATGAGACATGACTGTAAACCAAAGCAATGGATCCGATTATGGCCTAGGGTCCTGTCTGGTTCAATCTTCTTCTCTAGGGACATCCATCTATGGTATAATTGGAGGTAGATGCTCAGCTGGTGTCAGACCGCCCTTGTTTGTCCCCGGAGACCTACATTATTGGGATGGCCTCGGGTACTTTGGATGGTTCTCCTAATGTGTACGATTTTGGACAATGGAATGCGCAGATTCCCATGGATTGGGTAGGCACAGTCCGATATGTATGGCTCCAGGGGCCCCAGCCTGGAGGGTGTGTGGCCCAGGACTTTGAGGACAGAAGTCTGAAAACACAAACTCAGCTTAGGTTTGGGGACGTAGGTATGGCAGGTCCAATCTATAAACCATGTAAAGAATTCTTCAGGATATGAAGAAAGAGCGAGTCTGAGGCACTTGCTCAGGCTTTGTCTCTGGATTTTGTATCAACGATGGCCGTGGAATGTGGGGAGGCCTCATGGGCCGTGGATGAATCTTCCTCTCTGCGGATTTGACCCGTTCCCAATTGTTTTTCGTCAAGCTGTGGGATGGGAGGTCTCCTTTCAGGTTTGTTACCTCAGTGTCTCAACCAAAGAGGAATTCCAAAGTAGAGCCCCGGGGAAGAGTGAATGGACAACCCAAACTGTGGTTAAAAATTGGGGCCTAGGATCATGGCAGGCCCAATATGCTGTCTCTTCATCCAGCCGCTGAGAGGCATTACTTGAGGACTCTGCTCAGGCTGAGGGTCACAATATATATATATATTTTTTCTAGAGGGCAGGCAGAGTCCTGCATTGTGGGTCCGGAATTGCCAAATTTGAGGGCTTCTGGGCCAGGAGTGTGAGGAGAGAAGTCTGATCAGGACAATTGAGACCTGTTTGGCAGCTCCAGACATCCCATATGGAATGACTCCAGAGCACCGATCAAGATCGATGCCAGGGAAGCCCGCCTCGCATTCCAATTGTCTCCTAGCACCAAGCAGTTTAGATTGGATGGCTCTGCGGGTGGAACCGGGGTGGCTGAGTTGAATTGGATTTTCCTGAGGATGGGGCCTAATGTGTGATTGTGTCCATGAGGGCCTTGGATTGGGGCGGTGGCACAGGGCCCATGAAGTATTCTCCTAAGGTTTTGACATAACTCCCATGCACAAGTTTCCTTGTGGAGATAGATTTGTTCTGATCGGTGCCTGAGGAAACTATTTTTGCTGGTATTAGAATGCAGTCCTTTGAGGAGACATGCCTGTAAACCAAATCAATGCATCCGATTATGGGCTAGGGTCCTGTCTGGTTCCATCTTCTTCTCTGGGGACATCCATCTATGTTATGAGTGGAGGTAGATGCTCAGCCGGTGTCAGACCGCCCTTGTTTGTCCCAGGAGACCTACACTATTGGGATGGCCTCGGGGACTTTGGAGGGTTCTCCTGATTTGTAAGATTTTGAACAATGGAATGCGCAGAATTCCCATGGATTGGGTAGGCCCAGTCCTACTGTGTGGCTCCAGGGGCACCAGCCTTTACGGTGTGTGTCCAAGGACTTTGAGGACACAAGTCTGAAAACACAAACTCACCTTAGGTTTGGGGACGTAGGAATGGCAGGCCCAATCTACAGACCATGAGAAGAAATCTTCAGGGTATGAAGAAAGAGCTAGTCTGAGGCGCTTGCTCAGGCTTTTGTCTCTGGATTTTGTATCAACGGTGGCCGTGGAATGTGGGGATTCCTCATGTGCCATGGACGAATCTTCCTCTTTGTGGATTTGGCCCAGTACCAATGGTTTTTCGTCAATCTCTGGGATGGGAGGTCTCCTTTCAGGTTTGTTACCTCAGTGTCCCAACAAAAGAGGAAATCCAAAGCAGAGCCCTGGGGAAGAGTGAAGGGACAACCCAAACTATGGCTAAAATTGGTGCCTTGGGGCATGGCAGGCCCAATATACTGTCACTTCATCCAGCCACTAAGAGGCCTTACTTGAGGACTTGGCTCAGGCTGAGGGTCACAATGTGTGTTTGTGACCAATGTGGCCAACAAGCATCCCCGGGGATCATGGGCCACACTGGTTTCAACTACACTGAACTTTGGACAACATGCCAATCACATGGATTCTTGCCATGGGAAAGGAGTTCTGATTTCTGCATCATTTTCAACCCTGGGCAGTGGTTGGAGATAATGTCTAGGTTCTGAAGCCTGAAAATCGCAGTTGGGAGGAGATGAAGACCTAAGGCCATGTCGGGTCTGATGTGCTCAGTGTACGGTCAGCTGCCTGGGTGTTGGTCAAGAGGTTCAGGCACAGGTTGGGCCAGAGTGCATTACTGCCCAGGTTAGCCTACATAATTTGTGTACAGTCGAGTGCCGTGTATGTTTATCATCATTTGAGATTCCTCGGAAACTCATTTGGAAATATATTTTTTCTAGAGTGCTGGCAGTCTGGTGCATTGTGGGTCCGGAATTGCTAGACTTGAGGGGTTCTGGGTAGTAGTGTGAGGACAGTAGTCTGAGAACACAAGCTAGACTTGGGCTTCAGGCCGAGGGCACGGCAGGTACCCCCTGCAGATCTGAACCAATATCTCATGCATCTGAAGTCACGGCGAGGATCAGACGTTGGCTCAGGTTGGAATTTCTGTGCATGACTGCCCCTTCATGAACGGAGCGGAATCTCAAGGCCATGGGGGTTTTTCCACGTTGGGAGTTGTGGGATGCCCCCTTCAAGGATTCCTTCTGCGGGACAATTGAGACCTGTTGGGCAGATCCAGTACATCTCATATGAAATGACTCCAGAGCACCGTTCGTGGATGGATTCCAGGGAAGCCTGCCTCGCATTCCAATTGGCTAATAGCAACAAGACAGTGTAGATCAGATGGCTCTGCGGGAGCAACCGGGGTGGCTGAATTGAAATGGACTATCCTGGGTCTCCTGGGTGGCTCAGTGGGTTAAGCTGCTGCCTTTGGCTGAAGTCATGATCTCAGAGTTCTCGATCAAGCCTCATATCAGGCTCTCTGCTTAGCAGGGAGCCTACCTCCTACTCTCTCTCTGCCTGCCTCTCTGCCTGCTTGTGATCTTTGTCTGTCAAATAAATAAAAGAAATCTTAAATAGAAAAAAAAAAAAAGAAATGGTCTTTCCTGAGGATGGGGCATAATGTGTGTTTGGGTCCATGAGGGCCTTGGTTTGGGGCGGTGGCACAGTGACCCTGAAGTATTCTCCTAAGCTTTTGACATAGCTCCCATGCACAAGTTTCCTTGTGGAGATGAGATTTGTTCTCATGGGTGCCTCAGGAAACCCGCTTTGCTGGTATTGGAATCCAGTCCTTTGAGGAGACATGCCTGTAAACCAAAGCAATGCATCCGATTATGGCCTAGGGTCCTGTCTGGTTCAATCTTCTTCTTTGGGGATATCCATCTATGGTATGAGTGGAGGTAGATGCTCAGCTGGTGTCAGACCGCCCTTGTTTGTCCCGGGAGACCTACACTATTGGGATGGCCTCGGGGACTTTGGAGGGTTCTCCTGATTTGTACGATTTTGGACAATGGAATGGGCAGAATTCCAAAGGATTGTGTAGGCACAGTCCTAATATGTGACTCAGGGGCCACAGCCTGGAGGGTTTGTGGCCAAGGACTTTGAGGACAGAAGTCTGAAAACAAAAACTCAGCTTAGGTTTGGGGACGTAGGTATGGCAGGCCAAATCTACAAACCATGTGAAGAACACTTCAGTATCTGAAGCAAGAACGAGTCTGAGGCGCTTGCTCAGGCTTTTGTCTCTGGATTATGTATCAATAGCCGTGGAATGTGCGGAGACCTCATGGGCCATGGACGAATCTTCATCTCTGTGGATTAGGCACGGCCCAATTGTTTTTCGTCAATCTGTTGGATGGGAGGTCTCCTTTCAGGTTTGTTACCTCAGGTGTCCCAACCAAAGAGGAATTCCAAAGCAGAGCACTGTGGAAGAGTGAAGGGGCTACCCAAACTCTGCTTAAAAATTGGGGCCTAGGGGCAGGGCAGGCCCAATATGCTGTCCCTTCAATAGCCACTTAGAAGCCTTACTTGAGGACTGGGTTCAGGCTGAGGGTCACAATGTGTGTTTGTGACCAATGTGGCCTGCGTACATGGGCGGGGCCACATGGGCAACACTGGTTTCATCTACACTGTACATTGGACCACATGCCAATCACAAGGTGTCTAGCCATGGGGAAGGAATTCTGATTTCTGCATCATTTTCAACCCTGGGCAGTGGTTGGAGATAAGGTCTAGTTTCTGAAACCTGAAAACCGCAGTTGGGTAGAGATGAGGACTTAAGGCCTTGGCGGGTCTGATTTGCTCAGTGTGCAGTCAGCTGTCTGGGTGTTGGTCAGGATGTTGGGCTCAGGTTGTGTCAGACAGTGCATTATGCCCATGTTAGACTATATATTTGAGTACAGTCGAGTGCCGTGTAGGTTTATCCTCATTTAAGGTGCCTGGGCAGCTCTTAAGCAATAAATTTTTTCTAGAGGTCAAGCAGAGTGCTGCATATGTGTCCGGAATTGCCAGACTTGAGGGATTCTGGGCCAGGAGTGTGAGGACAGAAGTCTGAGAACAGAAGCTAGACCTGGGCTTCAGGCCGAGGGCACGGCAGGTAGCCCCTTCAGATCTGAACCATTATCTCATGCATCTGAACTCTCGGCGAGGATCAGACGTTGGCTCAGGTTTGAGTTTCTGTGCATGACTGCCCCTCCATGAAAGGAGCGGAATCTCAAGGCCATGGAGGTTTTCCCACGTTGGGAGTTGTGGGATGCCCCCTTCAAGGATTCCTTCTGCGGGACAATTGAGACCTGTTGGGCAGCTCCAGGACGTCCCATATGGAAAGACTCCAGAGCATCGTTCGAGGATGGATGCCAGGGAAGCCCGCCTCGCATTCCAATTGTCTCCTAGCAACAAGACAGTTGAGATCTTCTGGCTCTGCGGGAGCAACCAGGTTGGCTGAGTTGAAATGGACTTTCATGAGGATGTGGCCTAATGTGTGTTTGTGTCCACGAGGGCCTTGGAATGGGGCGGTGGCACCGGGACCCTGAAGTATTCTCCTTAGCTTTTGACATAGCTCCCATGCACAAGTTTCCTCGTGGAGACGAGATTTAACCTGATGGGTGCCTCAGGAAACCCCCTATGCTGTTATTGGAGTCCAGGCTTTTGAGGATACATGCCTGTAAACCAAAGCAACTGATCCGATTATGGCCTAGGGACCTGTCTGGTTCAATCTTCTTCTCTGGGGCATCCATCTATGGTATGAGTGGAGGTAGATGCTCAGCTGGTGTCAGACCGCCCTTGTTTGTCCCGGGAGACCTACACTATTGGGATGGCCTCGGGGAATTGGAGGGTTCTCCTAATATGTGCGATTTTGGACAATGGAATGGGCAGAATTCCCATTCATGGGGTAAGCACAGTCCTAATGTGAGGCTCCAGGGGCCCCAGCCTGGAGGGTGTGTGGCCCAGGACTTTGCGGACAGAAGTCTGAAAACACAAACTCAGCTTAGGTTTGGGGACGTAGGTATGGCAGGCCCAATCTCAAACCATGAGAACAACTCTTCAGGATATGAAGAAAGAGTGAGTCTGAGGCGCTTGCTCAGGCTTTTGTCTCTGGATTTTGTATCAACTATGGCCGTGGAAAGTGGGGAGGCCTCATGGGACATGGGCGAATCTTCCTCTCTGTGGATATGGCCCGGTCCCAGTGGTTTTTCGACAATCTGTGGGATGGGAGGTGTCCTTTCAGGTTTGTTACCTCAGGTGTCTCAACCAAAGAGGAATTCCAAAGCAGAGCCCTGGGGAAGAGTGAAGGGACAACCCAATTATGGTTAAAAATTTGGGCCTAGGGGCATGGCAGGCCCAATATGCTGTCTCTTCATCCAGCCACTGAGAGGCCTTACTTTAGGACTGGACTCGGGCTGAGAGTCAAAATGTGTATTTGTGACCAATTGGCCTGCGAGCATGGGCGGGGCCCCATGGGCCACACTGTTTTCAACTTCACTGAACTTTGGACAACATGCCAATCACAAGGTTTCTTGCCATGGGGAAGGAGGTCTGATTTCTGCATCATTTTCAACCCTGGGCAGTGGGTGGATTTAAGGTCTAGGTTCTAAATCCTGAAAACCGCAGTTGGGAAGAGATGATGACCTAAGGCCATGGTGGGTCTGATATGCTCAGTGTGCGGTCAGCTGCCTGGTTGTTGGTCAGGAGGTTCGGGCTCAGGTTGTGTCAGACATTGCATTAGTGTCCAGGTTCGACTTTATAATTTTGTTACAGTCGAGTGCCGTGTAGTTTTATCCTCATTTGTGGTGCCTGGGCAGCTAAGTACGCAAGATATTTTTTCTAGAGGGCAGGCAGAGTGCTGCATTGTGGGTCCAGAATTGCCAAAAGTGAGGGCTTCGGGGCCAGTAGTGTGAGGACAGAAATCTGAGAACACCAGCTAGACTCCGATGTCAGGCCGAGGGCAGGGCAGGTACCCCCTGCAGATATGAACCAATATCTCATGCATCTGAAGTCACGGCGTGGATCAGACTTGGCTCAGGTTGGAGTTTCTGTGCATGACTGCCCCTTCATGAACGAAGCAAAGTCTTAAGGCTGTTAACGTTTTCCCACGTTGGGAGTAGTTCGATGCCCCCTTCAAGGATTCCTTATTCGGGACATTTGAGACCTGTTGGGCAGCTCCAGGACATTCCTATGGAATGACTCCAGAGCATCGTTCGAGGATGGATGCCAGGGAAGATTGCCTCGCATTCCAATTGTCTCCTAACAACAAGAAAGTTGAGATCTGATGGCTCTGCGGGAGACACCGGGAAGGCTGAGTTGAAATGGACTTTCCCGAGGTAAGGTCCTAAAGTGTGTTTGTGTCCATGGGGGCCTTGGAATGGAGCGGTGGCACCGGGACCCTGAAGTATTCTCCTAAACTTTTGACATAGCTCCCATGCTCACGTTTCCTTGTGCAGATGAGGTTTGTTCTGATGGGTGCCTCAGGAAACCCCCTATGCTTGTATTGGAATTCAGGCTTTTGAGGAGACATGATTGTAAACCAAAGCTTGGATCCGATTATGGCCTAGGGTCATGTCTGGTTCCATCTTCTTCTCTGGGGACATCCATCTATGTCATGTGTGGAGATAGATGCTCAGCTGGTGTCAGACAGCCCTTGTTTGTCCCGGGAGACCTACACTCTTGGGATGGCCTCGGGGACTTTGCAGGGTTCTCCTAATATGTACGATATTGAACAATGAAATGGGCAGAATTTCCATGCATGGGGTAAGCACAGTCCTAATGTGTGGCTCCAGGGGCCCCATCCTGGAGGGTGTGTGGCCCTGGAATTTGAGGACAGAAAGCTGAAAACACAAACTCAGCTTAGGTTTGGGGACGTCGGTATGGCAGGCCCAATCTACAAACCATGAGAATAAAACTTCAGGATATGAAGAAAGAGCGAGTCTGAGGCGCTTGCTCAGGCTTTTGTCTCTGGATTTTGTATCAACCATGGCCTTGGAATGTGGGGAGGCCTCCTGGGCCATGGACAAATCTTCCTCTCTGTGGATATGGCCCGGTCCCAATGATTTTTCGTCAATCTGTGGGATGGGAGGTCTCCTTTCAGGTTTGATACTTCAGGTGCCCCAAACAAATAGGAATTCCAAAGCAGAGCCCTGGGGAAGAGAGAAGGGACTAGACAGTTGAGATCTGATGGCTCTGCGGAGGAAACCCGGTGGCTGAGTTGAAATGGACTTTCTTGAAGATGGGGCCTAATGTGTGTTTGTGTCCATGAGGGCCTTGTAATGGAGGCTAGCCTGGAGGTTGTTTGGGTCCAGGCTGTGGGCACAGATGTCTGGAAACACAAACTCAGCTTATGAGTGGCGCCTAGGGTATGGCAGGCCGGATGTACAGCCCAAGAGGGAGCTCCTGGGCCTCTGAAACAAGGGCGAGTGGGAGGCGTTCCTTCAGGCTTTTGTCTCTGGATGTTGTGTCCGGGATAGCCGTGGATTGGACGGGTGGCCTCAGGGAATATGGACGAGTATCCCTCTCTGGGTATTTGTCCCAGCTCCCAAGAGTTTGGGGTCATTTTGTGGGAAGGGTAGAGTCGTGATGTCTGGCTCATGTGTCTCTCCAAGAAAGGGATTCGAGAGCAGAGCCCCAGGTACGGGCGGGGAGACTGGAAAACTCAAACAAGGTGAGGATTGGGTGCATAGCGGCCTGGCAAGCCCCATATATGGGCTCTTGGTCCAGGCCCTGACAGGCCTTACTTTGACATGGGGCTCACACTGAGGGTCACAGTGTGAATTTGTGCTGCAGCACTCACGGTTGGGCGTGGAATCAGGGGCCATGAAGGTTTCTCTCAACCTGAAGGTGTGACTCCATGCCAAGAGCAAGCTTTACAACCATGGGGAAGGAGGAGTTCTCTTTTGTGCTTGCGATACCCAGCTGTGTGGAGAATTGATATAATGTCTAGGTTCAGATATCTGAAAACCAAGGTTAGGAAGAGGTGACGGTATAAGACCATGGCGTGTCCGAAGTGCTGGGTGTGTGGCCAGCTGTCTCCTTGTCTGTCTCGACGTGTGGCATCAGGCTGTGTCAGATGGAGCATAAGTGCCAAGAGCAGCCTATCTAGTTCGGGTACCGTCGAGGCCCGAGCAGGTTGATCCTCATCTGGGTTTTCTGGAGAACCCCACAGGGAAACGTTGTTCTTCCGTTGGGCAGACCCTGGGCTGGATTGTGGTTCTGGAGTTCCTAGTCCGGAGGGCTTGTTTGCCAGGAGTGTGAGGAAGGAAGTCTGAAAACACAAGCTAGCCTGAGGTTTGGGACCAAGGGCAGAGCAGGCCCACTCTGCAGAGGCTGTATCGAGATCTCCTGCACTGAGGTCATGTCATATATGAGACGTGCCTCAGGCTAGAGTTTTTGTCCAGCATGGCCTCTTCCTTAAGGGTGTGGGGGCTTCATGACGCCAGGGAGGTTTGCCTACGATGGGATTTGTGAACTACTCCAAACCTCAAGTTTTCCTTCTGCACGACAGTCGAGTCCTATTGGATGGTTCCAGGAGGTCCCATATGGAAACACTCGAGAGCAGGTGTCTAAGCATGGATGCCTGGGAACGCCACCTCATATTCCCACTCTTTAGTCAGGACAAGTCAGGCTCAATCTGCGGGCTCCTGGGTGAGCTACCCAGAGGGGAGAGTTGAAATGGACTCTCCTGAAGATGAGTCCTACTGTGGCTTGGTGGCCTGGGAGACCTTGGAATGTGGAGGGGGCTCAGGACTCTGCAGGATTCTCCAACCTGAGGTGTTTAACATGGCTCCAACAAGGAAGCTTCCATGTGGAGTCGAGAGGTGTTATGTTCAGTGCCTCAGGAAAGCCCCATATCCTGTTCTTCAAACCAAAGCCTCTGAGGAGTGACACCTGGACACCAAAGCAAGAGTTGAGATTAGGGCCTAAGGGCCTGTCCGGCTCAACCTTCTATCTCTGTTGACATCTGTGTGCATGCCTTGGTGGAAGTAGCTGCTCAGCTTGTGTCCGAATGCCCCTGTTTCTCCAGGGAGGCTCCCAGTAGTGGGATGTCCTTGAGGTTTCTCATATTCTGGAGGTGTGACGCCAAAGGAATGGACACAGTTTTCCAGGAGAGAGCAGGCACGGTCCTGTGGTCCAATGTGCTAGGTGTGCAGCCAGCTGTGTCGGTGTCTGTTGGAAGGTCTGGGCTCAGGCTATTTGCGACAGAGCATCAGTGTTTAAGGTAGCCTATGCAATTGGGGTGTTGCCGACGGCCAAGCTCTTTGGTCCTCATTTGGGGTTTCTGGGCAGCACCATAGACAATATTTTTCTCCTGGGAGGCAGGCAGAGTGCTTCATTGTGGCCCCAGAATTCCCAGGAGGGTGGGTTAGTGGGCCCGGAATGTGAGGACAGAAGTCTGAAAACACAAGCTAGGGTGAGGATTGGAGCCAAGGGCAGAGCAGGCCCACTCTGCAGAGGCTGAATCAAAATCTACTTCATCTGAAGTCAGGCTGAGGATCAGACGTTGGCTGAGGCTGGAGTATGTGTCCATGATGGCACCTTCATGAAGCAGGGGCCTCATGAGGCCAAGGAAGTTTTCCCACGCTGAGTTTGGAGGTTACCCCAACCACAAGGTTTCCTTCTGCGGGACATCGAGTCCTGTTGCATTGTTCCAGGACATAGGATACGGAAGTAGTGGAGAGCAGGGTTCGAAGGATGGATCCCTGAACAGCATGCCTCGCATTCCCATTGGCCATTAGCCACAAGATATGTTTGATCTGCTGCCTCTGGGGCACGCTACCCAGGGGGCTACGTTGAAATGGCCTCTCCTGAGGATGCGTCGTAATTTGCGTTTGTGTCCATGGAGACCTTGGAATGTGCAGGTTGTTCAGTGGCCCTGCGGAACTCTCCTACCTGAAGGGTTTGATACGTCCCCAGTAAGAAAGCCCCCCATGTGGAGACGAGAGAGGTTTCTTTGGTGCCTCAGAAAAGCCCCGTCTGCTGGTCTACGAAAACAGTCCTCTGAGGACGGACACATGGAAACCAAATCTAAGGTTCAGATTAGGGCCTGGGGGCCTGTCCATTTCAACCTTCTGTCTCTGGGGACACTGTCTGAGAGTCTAAGTGGATATAGATGCTCCGCTGGTGTCAGAGAGCCCCTCTTAGTCCAGGGTGGCCTACACTATTGATGACCTCAGGGGCCTTGGAGCTTTTCCCTAACCTGTAGGGTTGTGGTCAATGGATTGGGCACAATTTCCTTGGAGAGGGCAGGCACAAACTTTCGCTGTGGCTCCAGAGGCCCTAGCCTGGAGGTTGTGTGGGTCCAGGCTGTGGGCACAGAAGTCTGAAAACACAAACTCAGCTTATGGGTGGCGCCTAGCGTATGGCAGGCCGCATGTACAGCCCGAGAGGGAGCTCCTGGGCCTCTGAAACAAGGGCGAGTGGGAGGCGTTCCTTCAGGCCTTTGTCTCTGGATGTTGTGTCCGTGATAGCCGTGGATAGGAGGGATGGCCTCAGGGACTGTGCACGAGTATCTCTCTTTGGGGATTTGTCCCAGCTCCCAAGAGTTTGGGGTCATTTTGTGGTAAGGGTGGAGTCGTGTTTTCTGGCTCATGTGTCTCTCCAAGAAAGGGATTCCAGAGCAGAGCCCCTGGTATGGGCTGGGCGACTGGTAAACTCAAACACTGGTGAGGATTGGGAGCATATGGCCTTTGCAAGCCCCATATGCGGGCTCTTGGTCCAGGCCCTGACAGGCCTTTCTTTGACATGGGGCTCATGCTGAGGGTCACAGTGTGAATTTGTGCCCAAGCAGCACTCAAGTTTGGGCGTGGCATCAGGGGCCATAAAGGTTTCTCCCACCCTGAAGTTGTGATTCCATGCCAAGAGCAAGCTTTACAACCATGGGGAAGGAGGAGTTCTGTTTTGTGCCTGCGATACCCAGTTGTGTGGAGAATTGATATAATGTCTAGGTTCAGATATCTGAAAACTAAGGTTAGGAAGAATTGACGGCATAAGACCATGGCGTGTCCGAAGTGCTGGGTATGCGGCCAGCTGTCTCCTTGTCTGTCTGGACATCTGGCTTCAGGCTGTGTCAGACAGAGCATGAGTGCCCAGAGCAGCCTATCCATTTCGGGGACGGTCGAGGCCCGAGCAGGTTGATCCTCATCTGGGTTTTCTGGAGAACCCAACAGGGAAACGTTTTTCTTCCATTGGGCAGACACTGGGCTGGGTTGTGGTTCTGGAGTACATAGTCCGGAGGGCTTGTTTGCCAGGAGTGTGAGGAAGCAAGTCTGAAAACACAAGCTAGCGTGAGGTTTGGGACCGAGGGCATGGCAGGCCCACACTGCAGAGGCTGAATCGATATCTCCTGCTTTGAGGTCATGTCAAATATGAGACGTGCCTCAGGCTAGAGTTTGTGTCCAGCATGGCCTCTTCCTGAAGGGTGTGGGTTTTTCATGAGGCCAGGGATGTTTGCCTACGATGGGATTTGTGAACTACTCCAAACCTCAAGGTTTCCTTCTGCATGACTGTCGAGTCCTCTTGGATGGTTCCAGGAGGCCCCATACGGAAAGACTCGAGAGCAGGTGTCTAAGCATGGATGCCTGGGAACGCCACCTCATATTCCCACTGTTTAGTCAGGACAAGGTTGGCTCAATCTGTGGGCTCCTGGGTGAGCTACCCAGAGGGGAGAGTTGAAATGGACTCTCCTGAAGATGAGTCCTACTGTGGCTTGGTGGCCTGGGAGACCTTGGAATGTGGAAGTGGCTCAGGGACTCTGCAGGATTCTCCAACCTGAGGTGTTTGACACGGCTCCAACAAGGAAGCTTCCCATGTGGAGACGAGAGAAGTTCTGTTCAGTGCCTCAGGAAAGCCCCATATCCTGTTCTTCGAACCAAAGCCTCTGAGGAGTGACACCTGGAAAACAAAGCAAGAGTTGAGATTAGGGCCTAAGGGCCTGTCCGGCTCAACCTTCTATCTCTGTTGACATCTGTATGCATGCCTTCGTGGAGGTAGCTGCTCAGCTTGTGTCAGAATGCCTCTGTGTGTCCAGGGAGGCTCCCAGTAGTGGGATGTCCTCGGGGGCCTTGAGGTTAATCATATTCTGGAGTTGTGACGCCAAAGGAATGGACACAGTTTCCCAGGAGAGAGCAGGCACGGTCCTGTGGTAATGCTCCAGAGGACCCAGCCTAGAGGCTGTGTTTGCCAGGGCTGTGGGGACAGATGTCTGAAAAAGCAAACTTGGCTCAGGTAGGGGCCAAGGTAATGGCAGGCCTGATCACCACTCCGTGAGGGGAGATCCTCTGGATATCAAAGGAGGGCAAGTGGGAGGCAGTTGCTCAGGCTTTTGTCTCTGGGTGTTGCGTTCACAGTGGCCGTTCAGGGTAGGGGTTGCTTCAGGGGCTGAGGAAGACCCTTCCTCTCGGGGGATTGTCCAAGCTCCCAAGTGTTTTGGTTCATTCTGTGGGAAGGGAAGAGTACTGTTTTCTGCCACAAGGGACCCCCCAAGAGAGGGACTCTAGAGCAAAGCAATGGGATCCCTCAACTGGAATACACACCATCTAGTTAGTCCTGGGTGCCTATGGGCATGGCAAGCCACATATGCGGGCTCTTGGTCCAGTCACTGAGAGGCGTTACTTGAATAAGGAACTCACGCTGAGGGTTACAATGTGTGGTGGTGCCCAAGGCGGCGCTCACGCATGGTCGTGGCCTCATGGGCCATGCCGTTTTCTTCTACACTGAAGGTTGGACTCACTGCCAGCAGCAAGGTTTCTTGCCATGGGGAAGGAGGGGTTCTGACTTGTGCATCAGGTTCCCCCCTGTGCAGGGATTGGAGATAAGTCTAGGATCCGAAGACTGAAAACCCAGGTTGGGAATGGATGGTGGACTA
This sequence comes from Mustela nivalis, assembly GCF_964662115.1. Lineage (NCBI taxonomy): Eukaryota > Metazoa > Chordata > Mammalia > Carnivora > Mustelidae > Mustela > Mustela nivalis. The sequence continues at coordinate 2,046 of NW_028136446.1, read as the reverse complement.
AGGCAGTGGCGGGTCCAATGTGCTGGGTGTGCAGCCAGCTGTTTCGGTGTCTGTTGGAAGGTCTGGGCTCAGGCTATTTTCGAAAGAGCATTAGTGTTTAAGGTAGCCTATGCAATTGGGGTGTTGCCGAGGGCCAAACAGTTTGATCTTCATTTGGGGTTTCTGGGCAGCACCATAGACAATGTTTTTCTCCTGGGTGGCAGGCAGAGTGCTTCATTGTGGCCCCAGAATTCCCAGTAGGGAGGGTTTGTGGGCCAGGAGTGTGAGGACGGAAGTCTGAAAACACAAGCTAGGGTGAGGATTGGAGCCAAGGGCAGAGCAGGCCCACTCTGCCGAGGCTGAATCAAAATCTCCTGCATCTGAAGTCAGGCTGAGGATCAGATGCTGGCTGAGGATGGCGTATGTGTCTATGATGGCACCTTCATGAAGCGGGGGCCTGGAGGCCTGTCCATTTCAACCTTCTGTCTCTGGGGACACTGTCTGAGAGTCTAAGTGGATATAGATGCTCCGCTGGTGTCAGAGAGCCCCTCTTAGTCCAGGGTGGCCTACACTATTGATGACCTCAGGGGCCTTGGAGCTTTTCCCTAACCTGTAGGGTTGTGGTCAATGGATTGGGCACAATTTCCTTGGAGTAGGCAGGCACAATCTTTCGCTGTGGCTCCAGAGGCCCTAGCCTGGAGGTTGTGTGGGTCCAGGCTGTGGGCACAGAAGTCTGAAAACACAAACTCAGCTTATGCGTGGCGCCTAGCGTATGGCAGGCCGGATGTACAGCCCGAGAGGGAGCGCCTGGGCCTCTGAAACAAGGGCGAGTGGGAGGCGTTCCTTCAGGCTTTTGTCTCTGGATGTTGTGTCCGGGATAGCCGTGGATAGGAGGGGTTGCCTCAGGGACTATGGACGAGTATCCCTCTCTGGGTATTTGTCCCAGCTCCCAAGAGTTTGGGGTCATTTTGTGGGAAGGGTGGAGTTGGGTTTTCTGGCTTATGTGTCTCCTCAAGAAAGGGATTCCAGAGGAGAGCCCCAGGTACGGGCGGGGTGACCGTTAAACTCAAACACTGGTGAGGATTGGGTGTATGGGGGCTTGGAAAGCAAGCATGCGCGGGGCCTCATGGGCCACACTGGTTTCAACTACACTGAACGTTGCACAACATGCCAACCACAAGGTTTCTTGCCCTGGGGAAGGATTTCTGATTTCTGCATTACGTTCAGACCTAGGCAGTGAATAGAGATAAGGTCTAGGTTCTGAAGCCTGAAAACCGAGGTGGAAAGAGATGACGTTCTAAGGCCATGGCGGCTCGATGTGCTCAGTGTGCGGCCAGCTGTCTTGGTGGGGCCAGGCGTTCTAGGCTCAGGCTGTGTCAGAAAGGGCATTAGTGCCCTGGTCAGCCTATGTATTTGGGGTACAGCCAAGGTAGGTGCAGGTTGATCCTCAATGGGGTTACTTGGTAGCCCCAGAGGGCAATGTGTTTCTTCTGGAGGGCAGGCAGAGTGCTGCTTTGTAGTTCTGGATTGCCAAATTGGAGGGCTTCTGGGTCAGTAGTCTGAGGAAAGAAGTCTGAGAACACAAGCTAGGCTTAGGTTTCTGGGTGAGGACATGGCAGGCACAATCTACAGAACTGAATAGAGATCTCGTGCATCTGAAGTCATGGCGAGGATCAGACGATCGCTCAGGTTGGAGTTTCTGACCCTGATAGCCCCCTCATGAAGGGGGGGATCACGAGGCCATGGCGGTTTTCCCACAATGGGAATTGTGAGAAGGTCCAAACTGCAAAGTGTCTTCTGCAGGACAATTGAGACCTGTTGTTGGCTCCAGACTAATGATTCTGAGCAGGGTTCTAAGGATGGATGGCTGGGTAGCCCACCTCGCATTCCAATTGTCTCCTAGCAACTAGACAGGTTAGTTCTGCTGGATCTAGGGGAGAAACCGTGGAAGCTGAGTTGAAATGGACTCTCCTGTAGATGGGTCCTATTGTGCTTTTGTGTCTTTGGAGACCTTGGAATGAAGCGGTGGCACTGGGGCTCTGAAGGGTTCTCCTAAACAGAGCCTTT